>NC_134127.1:22702500-24098701 GCF_040939455.1 Microcebus murinus | reverse complement strand
GAGTGGAGGTCTGGGGTGTTGTGCCCGTCTGTTGGGGCGAGTGTACACATTCCGGAAGGAGATGTGATCTTTTTAATGTGTTCTGTGGATACAGCTTTTGTCATTTGTGATTTGGATTAGATTTTCCTGTAAGTCAGTGGGGAAAGTAATCAGTATGAGAGGTATTACCTGCACCTTTGATCCCAGCCTTTGGTAGTTAAAAGGGAAGCAGGTGAGTAGTTCAGAGTGTCCGTCCCTCTCTTGTAACAAATGACTCAGACACCACACTTTCCCCAAAAGGTCAGTTTCATCATCTTCCTTCAGTAAATAGTTATGAAAAATTAGAGTTGAACAAGACATAGTCCCTGACTTCAAAGAGCTTAAAGTCCAGACAGATAGCTATTGTGTGTGTCATTGGCTATGAGACTTAAAATCAAATCCCATTGTAGTCTAGGGCAGAAGTTAGTACTCGTCCCAGTTAGTGAGCAGGACAGGGGTGGCTTATCCTTCCCATATTCACGGGGACACTGTTAGAATGTTTTGCAAGTACCCCAATTGTGGTCGTTTAATCGGAAAAGGAAACACGTTTGAGGGTTACCATAATATTGTGTTTTTCTAATATCCATTTCTTAAGGATACCTTTTTTTGACTTCTATTATTAGATTTGCTTGCAAACGATGTTTAGCAAATATGCAGGAAAGAAAATGTCTTGTTTTTGTTTATCCCTTTTCCTTTGAATGTTGTTGGCAGGACACAGTAGCTTAGCAGCCTCCTACTTGAGTCCTGTGAAGTCCTTGGTGCCTCAGATGCCAAAGCTCCTGAAGTCTCTCTTTCCTGTCCGGGACGACAAGAGGGGCAAACGGCCGTCTCCCGTGACGCATCAGGTAAAGAGCGTCAGGAAAGCACCCGGGCCCCTCTTTCGGATGGACCGCTGGCGCACTGACGTGCTCTGCGCGCAAGCTAGAGGTGGCGTGGGGTCGGGGACAGGATTAGAACTGGGTTTAACCCGAGGAAGCTGGTGGTCATTTCTCCCCCACTCTCTTTGAGATAACAGAGCTGTTTAAGCTTCCTGACACGCTCCCTGCTTTCTGCTTTTAAAAAATGCCAAGGACACTTCTAATGTGATTTATGGTAACATCACTTAGAGCAACAATAGTAAAATTTATGAAGTGCACTTAATGTTGTTTGTGTATTGCCAAGTAGAAAATGTAATTCTATTTTTAATTCTTGATTTCATTTCTTTTTTTCCAAACAATTTTATATCACGACTGTCCTTCCCTCTCAACCTCTATTTCCTCTACCGTGGATAACCTGTTCTTTTGCTTAAAAGTGATCACTTGTCTTATATCCTTTTTTTCTTAAAACTCTCGCCCCAGCCCTAGGATATAAGTGTTAAAGAAAACGTTAAAGGGTTTTTTGTCCAAACAATCAGGAAGCTGCTCTTATGCAATGGCGGATGGGAACCCCATAGGAAATGCAATTTCTGGCCTTATGTAGGTGTTAACTCGGCAGAAAATGATAAATGAGGATTTATTTATACTCATTCAGAAACATACAGTGCAAGTTCTGTTGTTGAAATAGGTCTTTTGACATCAGCTTCTCCATGTTCTTTTAAACATTCAAGTTGCAGGAATGCAGGTGAGGAGTTGTCTAAGACTTAACCATTTAAAAGAATTTTCTAAGATTTTGAATGCATGTTCAAGGGAGATGGAATTAGTTTTATAAGGTTGCTGTGCAGATACGTTATTTTTTAAATCCAGCATTATATAAGCATACGCATATACATACATGTACACACAGTGGATAAAATTAAACATTGAGATTTTGCAGATGTTTAAACTGGGCACATAAGGGGTGCTTGACAGCTAACTGAAATGGATCTGTGACGTGGGGGTTGGGGGAGTTAAGTTATGGGGGAATATAAGGGTAGGTACAACTGATCTTCCCCAGTGGTTGGTTCTGTGTAAATATGCTAAACTGCTGTGTCATTGTTTCACTAAGTACGATTCATGAACTGCTGGTCAGATTTACTGAGGTAGGTGTTTTAAAAAATGAAGTTTCTAATTGTTAGTAGTGAAGTTTGATGAGCACTGTTTCTCACTTGCTGTTCAGTGAAGGCAGAGCCACGAAAGTTGAAGCAAATTGGAATTGTATTGGGAGTCCTTGAGTCCACCTACCATAATTACAATTATTTTTTTAAAGCTGTTTTCAGTTTTTGATGTAGCGAGTCAGGTCACCTGCTGCACATAAACACTGATTTGTACTCGTTGTGGCTTTTAAGTGACTGGTTCTCTGGGTGCTAGAGGAACCGACCATGTCTTAGACAGAAACGCAGTGACTGCAGGTAACCGGAATTTGCATGTCCCGGTTAGGAGAGGTTCTTCTGAAGTATATGGAAGATTGCAGAAATAATTTTTATTCATTAATTCAAACTTGTTTATTTTTTGAGCGCATATGAGCAAAGGTGTTGGGGAAACTGACCAATTTATGAAATTTATCTTATTTCATAAATAAATGAAAATGGAAACCTCAAACTGGCCTCACTGTGGATGCCCAGTGGTGGCGCCGCACACTCCAGTTGCTTTGTGGAAACTCCCCTCCCCCAGTCCCCGTCCTCCTCTGTTGCCCTCACGTCGGCGCTGGAGCCTCCTCGGTCTCCGGCTTCGGCTTCAGGGCTGCGCCGTCACCCCCTTCCCTTCTTAGCTGCTCAGTCCTCAGTTGCCTCTTTGGGGACTGTTGATCCCATGACACCTCTAATCTCCATCCTGAGCCCTTTTGTCCTTTTTTTTTTTTAATTTTTATTTATTTTTTTTGAGACAGAGTGTCACTCTGTTGCCAGGCTAGAGTGCTGTGGCGTCAGCCTAGCTCACAGCAACCTCAAACTCCTGGGCTCAAGTGATCCTGCTGCCTCAGCCTCCCGAGTAGCTGGGACTACAGCAACCTCAGCCTCCCAAGTAGCTGGACTACAGGCATGTGCCACCATGCCCGGCTAATTTTTTCTATATATATATTTTTAGTTGGCAAATTAATTTCTTTCTGTTTATAGTAGAGACAGGTCTCACTGTTGCTCAGGCTGGTCTCAGACAGGTCTCACTCTTGCTCAGAACTCTTGACCTTGAGCAGTTTTCCCGCCTCGGCCTCCCAGAGTGCTAGGATTACAGGCCTGAGCCACCGCGCCCGGCCTCTTTGTCCATTTTTAAATCTATTCCACGGTTACCTCCCACTCAGTTCCACAGCTTGAACTGTTCATGCAAGGTAACCAGAGGATCTCTCGCAACCTCATAGTAGTCCGTGACTCGAAAACTTGACTAAAATCCACATTTCTTACTGTGGCTTACAGTGTCCTGCGGGGACTTGTCCCCTGACCTTTAATCTTTTTTCCCTTTTTTCTCCTCTTTGTTTACCATATGAAGCTGCGTGAGCTGCTGTTTCTATCCCACAAACACACGAAGCTCGTTTCAGTATCAAGAGTTTGGTGCTGGCCTTCCACCTGGAATGAATGTTCTTTCCCAGCGTCCTTGCATGGCTGTCAGTCGCATGGGCTGCTACAGTGGTCAAGAAGGGGTCACTGTAGGGAAGTACTTGTGTTTGTCTAGTGCTTGTTAGTGCATCAGTTTTGGTGGCCTGTGATCATTAAAGGATTATCCAATAAGCACTATCAGACATTTCGATGTTTAGAACAACATCAAAGAGAGAATCCAGAAAAATATATATCAGAGCCTATGCCTAAAAGGAATCCGGATCAATTGTACAGTATAGGAAGTGGTAAATATTGATGTTAATATTGCAATAAAGACTTTGAGACAGTCAGTAGATGGTAATGCTGCTTAAGGTTTATGATATGAAACAGCACAAAAAACCCAAAGCAAAACCCCACAGATGGTTTGGGGGTCTACAGAGACCACACATGGAATCCAAACAGACCATGTTTGCCTTTTTTATTTCTCTCCCACTCCCTGATTTTTCCTTCCCTGATTTTTAAAACCATTTCTCTCTCCACTCCCCACCTACGAGGAATGATATTAAAACTACTTCCTTTTAATGTGTCTATCCCAGTTTGGTTTTGTTTCCTTCTCCGGAAGTGTCACAGTGACGAAGGAGCTCACACCATCCTGCCCGAGCCTGCGCCCCCAGTACCCTGGGCTCTCTTGCTTATTCGACGACACTAAGACGACTGCACTTGGCTCTGGACTTGCGACTCATGATACAGTGACCAGTTGGAATAGTTTAAGAAAATAACATCAGAAATGATTTATGAGGGAACATTAAAGGAGTTATTTGTAGCTTCACCAAACAGTGACTAAGAGAGTGACTGTATGAGCATTCAGGGGACGTCAGTGCCAGAGAAGGTGAGAGTCGGTTAAGGACGTTTCACTAAAGCAGTGACATGAATGTCATAGGACAGTAGAAATGAAAGTGACAAAGAGAATGCTGACAACTAGGAGTGAGTATCATGGTTTCTAGGTAACAAAGTACTCTCTGAAAAAGCAAAGTGGCATTTCTGTCTCTTCTGTTTTTTAAAAACAGGAAGTTGATTGGCGTATAAAATAATCCAGGAAAGGACAGAGGAATAGAGGTGGGTCCTGTTTCTGCCGGTCGTTCCTCATATTTTCATTCTTAGATTAGGTGGAAGAGGGCACAAGTTGTGTAATGAAGGAATGAGTATCATCAAAAAAAATGCTTTTAATCAGAGTGTCCTTGACATTTTCAGACGAGAATGTTCAGTTCCCTCCCTCATGCAAAGACACACAGACACGTACCCGCTCTAATGACAACACAAACGCTTATTGCCTGGTTCTTCGGAATCAGCAGGTTCTCGGATGAAGATGCTATTGTTCTCCTCTTACTATATTTCAGTATTGTATATCATCAGATGGATTTGACAAGGTTCTTGGATCTTGTAAGATGGAAGTTAGGTTTAAAAAAAAGGTTATAATTCACAAAATCTTTTGGTTTGAACATATTCACAAAGACTTTTCATTTCTCATAGTTATGGAGATTTGTTTTTTGTTTGTAATCAATTTCTGTCTGAGTTCCAGAAATGCAAAGAATACTGCACTGAAAGAGGTGGCAGCTGACAAAATTGCTGTCTTTGACCTTCTGATGCAAGTTTAGTAACTAATCTGGAAAATAATGAACTGCAATTAATGAAATCTGTACTCATATTCAAGTGTGTTTCTCAGACAGCACATAAAATAATTGAAAGAACTTCCTGCTTTCTAATTAGATAGATTGAATTAATTTGGCATAATAGCTTTTTTCATGTATCAAGAAGTTTGTGTTCAGATGAAGCTATTTATGTATTTCAAAGTTAGGGACTCTAAATGGCGTCTTTGATTAATCTGGGGAATTGAACAGTTAATGGTCAGATATCCACCATCAAAAGGTATTTCTGGCCTGTCTTTATTTTAGTGTCTGTCGCTTTTGGTTAGGGCTGCTTTAGCAGCAGGGATGTTTTTCTCCTGTTTCTAACTAGCCTCCCGTGTGGTGGGTAGAGAAAGCCTTGAGTGGAGAGAGCAGCATTCCTCCATCTCTGGTTCGAATACTTGTGTAACTATCCGCTTTCCGTGACTGTGATTCTTGCGTATATAAAATGGGGAAGCCAGCACAAATGCTAGTTCTTCTCTTGTACACAGGGGTGCTGTTTTAGGCTAGCCATACTTGGGCTTTCTTGATGAAACAAAACTGTATAAATGCTTATCTCCGTGTCTTGAATAAGGGTTCATCATCCTAACTAAAAGAAGAAAACAGATGTATGCCTTGTTTTGCAGCCTTCAGTTTCCTTTAATCATTCAGGTTATTTTAAGAATCACATATATGAGCATCTTTCCTGTAATTTAATACCGATAGACGTATATGGCTGTGGCATGCTGTAGTCACTGTTCTGGCGTCAACAAAGGGAAGTTGGCGCAGGCATTGTGGAGCAGTCTTTTTTTTTTTTTTTTTAAATTCATAGCAAATGATTTCTGTTCATTTGCTTTAGCGATGAATTCTTAGGCACCGCTAACACCGTTAGAAGACAGAAGACTTTTGTCTTTGTTAGTTTTCCAAAATCATAACATTTTGCTGTCTAGCTTTGCTCCAGAAGTTTATAGGTAATAATATGGACATACTCAGAGATACTAAGTCGAGAATGTTGTCTTCAGAAATCAGGTTTAGTAGCCGATGTTAAAAATAGTGAATTGTAACTAAAACTCACTCCAGCAAATAAGACAATTCCTAAGGCAGTGTAGGAGTCCACTGAAGGGGCTCGTCTGCCAGTTTCCCAGGAAGGGGCGTTGTATACTTCTGCACTGCTCTCTGCACCAGGAGCTGGCGAACTTTTTGTAAAGGGCCAGATAGTAAATAATTTAGGGTTTGTAGGCCATCTGGTCTTTGTACAAACTAGACAGTATTAAACGAATGAGTCTGGCTGTGTTTCAATAAAACTTTATTTAATTTTCACATGTCATGAAGTATTCTTTTGCTTTCTTTCAACCATTAAGAATGTAAAAGCATTGGGAGGCCGAGACAGGGGGATCTCTGACCAGCCTGAGCAACATAGCAGTGAGACCCTGTCTCTACAAATAAAACAAGAATGTAAAAGCCATTTCTTAGCTCATAGTGCATGCTAAGCAGGTGACAGGCTGGATTGAGACCCTATTTATTTATTTATTTATTTATTTATTTATTTATTTATTTTTTAAGAGATCAGGGTATAGCAGGCTGGAATGCAGTGGCATGATCGATCATAGCTCGCTGCAGCTTCAATTCCTGGCCTCACAATATCCTCCCGCCTCAGCCTCCCAGAGTGCAGGGCTTACAAGTGTGAGTCACCACACACCACCTGAGACCCTGTCTTTAAGGTTTTTTATTTTATTTATTTATTTATTTATTTTTTTACCCCAAGTAAAGACTTTGTATAAGGTTTTTTAGATTACCAAACATCTGTGATTTAAGTAAACATCATTTTTTGTGGACATTTGAAAAACTAATAACCATCATTTTGGATGCAGGGAAAATATATACATTTTATATAGAGATATAAAATTTTCTGACATAAATATTTAAGTTTTAATTGTTACGTAGCAATTTTAAAAGTAAACTGGCTGGATTCCAAAAATCAGAAGCATATCTTTTCTGGCAACCCCAGGTGTAATAATATTTAAAATTTTATTTATGTAATACTTAGGATAAGTTAGACTAACACATATCTAATATAATAAAATAAAAAGCCTGGATGGTGTTACTTCCTTTGATCCAGTGATAGCATAATTCATTTGATAGGAGAAATGGGCCTTTTAGTTGCTTGTAAAAGTAAAATTAAGTTAGGAATATTAATGTTAGACCCTGAGTGTCTAATTTTGATGAGCATAGAGGCTATCTTTGCTTTTACTCACATTGTATCCCAGCTCCTGACAGAATCCTTAGAGTATAGTAGGTACCTGCTACATATTTGTGAATGAGTAAATTAATAAAATCTCAGGTTCTTTGTTTGAAAGAAAATGGAATTAGCGTAACAGCCTAGAATGGCTTTGAGACTAATAAATGCAATTAATTAGAACCTTTCGATTTCTAGATCAGATATAAGTATCGACTGTTTAAAATGTACTCACAGTAAGCCAATTTAGAAATATCTTGGAAGACAACACAGAAAATTCCAGTGATTACGACAACTACAATACTTGGCAAGTATGCCGAGTGCTCACTGTGTGCCTGGCCCCATGCCAGGGGTTTCAACACCAATGCCGGGTTAGACCAGAACTGTCCCATAGAAATGTAATCCAAGCCATGTGTGTAATTTAAAATTTTCTATTCTCCACATTTAAGGAAGTAAAAAGAAAACTGGTCATATAAATTTTAATAATATTTATTTAACCCAGCATATTCAAAATATTGCCGTATCAACCTGTAATCAATGTAAAAAACCATTGAGACACATTCCCATCCTTTTTTTAATATGAAGTCCTTGAAATCAGGTGTGCATTTTACATTGCCTGCACGTTGCAATTCAGACACTAAATTTCCGTCGGAAATACTTGATGTACATTTAGAATTCATAAAATTTACAGTTGAAAAAGAGATTCGCACGCCCAGGCTGTTCCAAACACACTTAAAAGCACTTTAGCTGTTCAGTTTACATTTTATTCATTAAGGAAAGTGAAATTTCACTTGCTGAGTCACATGGGCCACATCTGATGTTCTCAGTGGCCACACGTGGGCAGCGGCCGTCGAGTCAGATGATGCCGCAGAGCGCGAGGCTCAGCGCCCGTGACCGTGAGGCTCAGGCCACCAGAGCCTCGGGAGCAGGAGCTTGGAGACCTACACTTAGAAAGCAGAATTTCACATGCAGATGTGATCTTGAGAGATTTCAGCTGTGTGATGGAAAATAACCAAGCGCTCCTGTTTGTAGAATGAATGAGTCAGCGAAGTGTTAGGAGGACGGATGGGACAAGCAGGGAAGTCCACTGCGTGGGACCCGTCCAGGTTTCCTGGTCTTGGCCACGTGGGCCTTTCGCAAAAAATCGCCTGTAGGTAGTGGGGAATCATCAGTGACGGCTCTAAAACACGTGTGACAGATCTGCGTTTCAGAAGCTCCTTCTGGCTGCAGTTTGGAAGGCAGATTTGGGGAGAATGAAGCTGGAAGGCTCTATTCGAGTGTGCACAAGACCCTCACCAGGAGTGTGTGACGTTGGTCGGGAGTCGGAAGTCTCCTTCCTATGTTGAGCACATTGGTACTGTGCGGCTCTGCCCGACAGGGGCGTGTGGCAGGCAGGGTGCTGGTGGCTCAGGTGAGGACCAGCTGGTTGCCACCAGCACACCTCCCTGGGTGACATTGCTCGGAGAGTTCACGTGGATGGGACTCTCACATGCAGATGTGCAAGCCCACAGCTGATCGGGTTTATGCAAACGGAAGATATAGAGCCAGGGCACGCATTTAAAATAAAAAAATATAACAGCTGGATGGATAAAGGTGCTGGTGTCATCAGGGCCGACACTCTTTCTAGAGCACCCTGCCACGTGAGGTTCCAGAGGGCCACCGAGGCACAGGCTGGCGCCCTGTCCTGCAAGCCAGGGACCTGTCCCCTGGTTACGCAATGTTTCCAGATTAGGTTATCACTGAGTCTGGATCTTTTAGTAATTATACGTGTCTGATCTTTATGCATCATGTATTACTTTTATCAGAACATTTTGCAAGATTAGCAAGTATTTTGTTATCTGCTTGCTTTTGTTACAGTTTTCCCACTTGAGCAGCAGGAAAATGAAAAGGTGGATACTGGTTATTTGTAGCAAAAAATACATCATACTTCTATTGTTGTATATTGCCTTAAATAATTTTGTGTTCTTAGATTTAAATCATTGGTTTGTGTTAGGGGCAAAAGAAAAAAAAAGACTTAGAGGATTGTATTAATTTAGGCACCATTAAACATGATATTTAAGAATTTATCAAATTCAGGGTAAGGAGTGATTATTAGGAAAGGTTTATTTTCAAACAGAAAGAAAAATACATCAGAAAATTGAACGCTGGGGAAATTTTAAAGTTATTTTTTTTTTCTCCTGACCTAATACCTCTCTTCCTTGGACCTACCCCATGCCCAGATTTCAGAATGTCTGTTTTATTCCAAATTCCTTGTAACCGTGCAATTCATTCTTCCTTGTGTCACTTGCTAAGTAATTGATGCATTTATTTGTTTATTCATTCAATAAATGTTACCATTTTATGTAAGGAAATGCAGGGGTGAACGAGACATCATCTCTACCCTTCAAAGAGCTTGAAGTTTAGAGAAGCTTCTTTCGAGCCCCATAGACAGATGAATAGACCAGTGCAGGATGGTGTTATAGATACTGTCACGTGTGGGGACGACACAGTGACGGGCGTGGGCATTGCTACCTGCATAGTATAGCATGCAAGGCAAGGTGCAACCTCATGGAGATCTTGTATGTCATGCCAAGGAGTTAAAGTTTTATTCCAATAGGTAGAGGGGTCTCCAAAATAGCTTTTATGCCAAGTTAAGAAATTCTTTTTTTTTTTTTTTTTTTTTTTTTTGAGACAGAGTCTCAAACTCCTGGGCTCAAGTGACCCTTCTGCCTCAGCCTCCCGAGTAGCTGGGACTACAGGCATGTGCCACCATGCCTGGCTAATTTTTTTTATATATATTAGTTGGCCAATTAATTTCTTTCTATTTACAGTAGAGATGGGGTCTTGCTCTTGCTCAGGCTGGTTTTGAACTCCTGACTTTGAGCAGTCTGCCCGCCTCAGCCTCCCAGAGTGCTAGGATTATAGGCATGAGCCACCACGCCCAGCCAAGTTAAGAAATTCTGAACTGTTATCCTCCTGTGTTCATGTAGCACGTGGAAGACAGAGTTAAAAAATGGGGTAGGATATGATCAGTTATGATCATCTTTTCTTTGAAATATTCCGAAGCTGTTCTGTTGCCCACAAGCTACTCGTCTGTGCTGTTTCAGCAGCGCTCAGTAGACAGTGTGACTCAGGTTCAGCTGGCACTGGAGAACTTGGTCCTTTTTCATCTCTGCCACCAACTCACGGGCCAACGTGAATGCCTTTAACCACTAAGTAAATGCTCCCCGAGCCTTGGTTCCTGTAGTGTGAAATGTAGATAATTATATTCACTTGCCTCGTGGGACTTCTCCTTAATATTTATAGCTGCAAAATACTTTGCAGTCATTTTTATTAATAGTTACCAGATGTGTCGTAAGGATTAATGAACTTAAGATCTGAAATGTTTTGAGCTCCTGAAATAGGAGGTGACTGTCTGCACAGGGGAAATGTAAAAGAGCATTAAAATGCAAGCAGTACACACTTGGAAATTTGAGCTATTGCATATGAAGGACGAATGGCACAGTTAAGATTCCAGTAGACTTTGTGGGTACATTGGGTGCCTTTAATAAGGTCACCAAACTCTTTACAGGCTATTGCGCCGTCTCTGCACCCGTGTGGCTGCACACACGTGCACTTCTTGCTAGTATCACCGTCTGTCCCTCTGCCTGTCACTCGTGCTTCCTGGGCATTGTCTTTGACCCCAGCCTCCCACAGCCAGTTGTTTCCAAGTGTTAAATAGTCGCCTTCCCATCTCTGAACTTTCATTTCTCTTTTCTTTTCATCGTCCGGGTCCAGGCTCTTATTAGCTGTTCACCCAGCAGCTTCGTAATGGATCCCCTTCGGTTTAGTGTCTTCCTGTCCGAGAATTAATCTGAAGGCGTAGTTCTCATCACAGCCTCCTCCAGAAACCTGTGCTAGCTCTGCATTGCCTGTGAAATCCAGGCCCAAGCTCACAGGGCCGCCTCCAGACCCCCACCCCCACCCCCACCTGCCCGGTGCTGGGGTGACTCTCACTTCCCTGGGTCTGGACCAGCCAGCAGCTCTTATTCCATCCACCTTTGTTGTGCTACTCAAGACCCCAAAATAAAATCTCTCTTGTGCAGGTATTCCAGAGCCATTCTATGTATGGTCGGCTCTCCTCTGAAACCTCTCTGCTCGTGAAGTTTCCGTCCTACTATCTGTCACGTTCCTTTGTTTTTATTTGTTTACGTTCCCTCCCACAGATGAGGTTGTCTGTCCATGGAGAACAAAACTCATGCCTTTGTGATCTTCGTGTTGCCCATGGCACTTGGCGCAATGCCCCGTGCGTAAGAAGACCTGACAAAGTCGTTGTTGTACTGAGTTCATACATTGAGAGGCAGAGCTAGTGTAGCGGTCAGTCCATCCTTACATTTATTTCAGCAAAATGTTCATTAAGCATTGACTGGATTTTTCTAATCATACTGAGTCATAAAGGAATGTGTAAACTGTTTCCACGCTCTGTTTAGGGAGGCGGGACTCATGTCGTTTAGGAAAGGTTCCATGCCAGGTGCTTAACCTTACCGTTCCTTCCTTGGTGGGAGCTTTACATTTTTATGCTAAGAGCTAAGCTTCACCGCAGTGGAAACAATTATTCCCCGATCTCATCTCTTTTAAATAAGATCCAACTGAAGGATGCAAGTATTCTAGAATTTGAGCTTGAGAAACACTTTTTCCTGCTTTTACTAAGAAATATACTCTGAACACCTTCCCATTCGTGGGGGACTTTAGATACTAGGGGAAAAACACGGCAGCCCCTGCGTTGGAGGGCTGTCGGGCAGCAGGGAGAGGGCTGCTTCCGGGCTCCGTCGCGAGGGGGTGGCAGGGGGTTCCGGGGGGAAGTGAGCAGGGGAATGGGCTGGGGGCTGCGAGAGAGGAGTGGGGGAGACTCCCTTCCCTTGGGCAGCATCAAGCCCCTCCGGCTCTTCTCTTCCTAAAGCAGCCCCAGGGCACGAGTCCAGTGGTCTAGTGGTGCCCTGGACTAAAACTCCATGCACGGGTTTGAGCTCCCAGGAGCAGGGAGGACATTGGCAGTCCGGGCCTCATCCTGCAGGCTCTATCCGGAAGGTCCTGACTCCATAGAAGCCTCAGGTGCCCCAGGAGCCGGAGCAGCTGGCTTGCTTGGGGCAGAACAAGGGAAGATACAGACACGGGGTGCACGCAATCTCTAGGCAGTTTAAGTTACGTAACAGAGCAACTACAAGCTTTTGTTCCCTATGGACACAAAAAGAAAAAAACAAGCCCATCCTGTCCCCGTTCTGCTAGAAGGGAGCCCTCTTTGGAGCTGGGTATGTGAGCCCAGGTCCAGACACCTGCAGCGGGAGGGTGACCCGTGAGGCCCCAGAGGTGGGTGGAGCGGGTCCAGGCAGAGCTGGCAGATTCCTGGTCTCCTGCAGAGATGGCCGTGCCTGCCTGGCCACGCCGTGTCCCGCCAGCCTCTCGTGCTGAGCGGCAACGAGATGGAGTTTCGGTTCCTTCTCCCCCTCCTGCCTTCCCTCTCCCTGGCCTGGCTGTCATTGTCCTTTGCGCTCTCTCCTTTTTACTGTTTTTTGAGCCTCGTGTGCATAAGCAGTGGAGTCCTTTCATGTGATGCTGGCCTGCATCGATTAATTCAGGCTCTTGCCACCTCACCTGCTCTGTTGCTGGCATCTCGTGACCGATTTGCTTCCTTGGACTGTAAATATTTCTCCAAGGAGTCCGTGTTCTACCACCAGATCTGTCTTTCTGGTCTTCGGCTGTCTTCTGCTTTTCTTGCTCAGGCGTCTGGTTTCAGATGCCCGAGGCCTCCCGCCGAACCTCGCCTGCTCTGTCTTAGGCGTCGGTTTGTGCTTCAGCCAGACAGGCTGCCTCCTGCTCACTTCCTGGGACATCCAGGCACAGGTCAGCTTCTGCCTCCTGCCTGAAGTCTTTCCGGATCTTTCCTATCGCTGTCACACGTGCAGCCCTTGATTAACTCGTGCATGTGTGGATCGGGGAGCGGAGCACACGCGTGCCTTAGTGATAGAAGCTGTGGCTTGTTCCCTGGGTGGGGCAGGAGCTCCTTGCTGGGTTCCTCGTTTCTTGTAGGGTCTGGAGCCCTGGCGCTTGTGTGTGTGATGGGCAGTGACGTGTTAGAGTTCTGGAGAGTTTCGAGAGTTCTTCCTCTTGGCTCTGCAGTCTGTTCAGTGAGAACCTTCATAGTTGTCCCTGTTCTGTGGCCCTTGAGCCCTCACTGTGCACTTGTCTTCCCAGCCCGTGCCCCGCATCATGGTGCAGTCTGCCTTCCCGGACGCCGGGGTGACCAGGATGGAGGAGGTGAGTCTGTGGGGCCTCAGGTCGCTGCTCCACATACAGTGGGTGGCCCCGGTGCTAAAACTGTCGAGTCCGCACCTGCGGTTTTTTATTTTAGCGTTCCCGGTTTGATAATTAACTATGATATAGGTCACCGTCTTCTCTCTTTCTGTTTTCCTTGTTACACTTTGCTATTTTCAACTTGTTAATCATATGATTGCTAAACTTTTAGGTGCTTGACTGCTAATACAGTCTGCTGCTTTAATAGCCCACTGCTAGGCAAAGGAGATTTCTATAAACAGAACAATCTCCCTCTTCTAAGTGTTTGCTTAATTCTCAGTTTTACATTTCATTCCGATTCATGATATCAGCGTGAAAAGACTAATGCTGAGCTGGGGAGAAAATAGTCTCTTATGATCTCCCACAGATCAACAGCACTTCTCATCTTATGAATAGCAAATCTATTTTCTCCTACTGTGCGTTCATTCTCTTAGGAAATGCTATATCTTCATAGGAAAATTTTCTTTATTAAAACAACAGCAACGAAGGCATGATAATTTGAAAGAACATTCAGACCTCTATGAATTCACTCCTATTTAAAAGACACTTTGACTCCAGTGTATGCTTGGTGTCCATGAGCTTCAGTGTAGACAGTACTGGGTCCCCCTGTGAGTAGGGTGTGTCACTGTGCCGAGGCAGGTTGGAGACCCCCCAGCCAGTGGGACGGTCAGAGCAGGGCCCTGCTGCAGCCCATCGTGGTGGTTTCCTCAAATGTGGGCTTTTACAGAAGTCTCCGGAAATATCTCTCTTTTGGCCGGGCTCGGTGGCTCACGCCTGTAATCCTAGCACTCTGGGAGGCCTGAGGCGGGCGGATTGCTCAAGGTCAGGAGTTCGAAACCAGCCTGAGCAAGAGCGAGACCCCGTCTCTACTATAAATAGAAAGAAATTAATTGGCCAACTAATACATATAGACAAAACTAGCTGGGCATGGTGGTGCATGCCTGTAGTCCCAGCTACTCGGGAGGCTGAGGCAGGAGGATCACTTGAGCCCAGGAGTTTGAGGTTGCTGTGAGCCAGGCTGACGCCACGGCACTCACTCTAGCCTGGGCAACAAAGCGAGACCCTGTCTCCAAAAAAAGAATGTCTCTCAGTGGTGAGGGTAGAATCCAAAGACGGCAGCTAGATCTCAGCACACACATCGACTCCAGGCAGGCCGGAGCGGAGCCCGGGTGCCAGAACCCGCAGGGATCCGCGGCCACTGTGGCCAGTCGGCACTATCTTTGTTGCTGTTGCAGATCTGACCCGATTCCTGCCTTTTCACTCGCCAAATCCTTTACCGCTCCGGGCCACGTGGTAAAATGAACATGATCACACGTCCTGCCCACGAGTGTCCGTGACTCACGTGGAAGCACGTGGGTGGCACCTATAAATGTGAGGCAGTGTCACTGGATGGCCCCTCAGGAACAGCCCATCCTGGCCATGACCTAACCGGTCTCACCTGAGAGGGGAGTAGGGGACAGAAATTGTTTGAGGACCACAGTGACTGTTCAGATTCTAGACTCTGGCTCTCGTAGTTCCATTTGTGTTTGTGTATTCTTCCCTGCGTGGTCAATGACACTAAAATGAAAACAGGAGAGAATAAATGAAACATGTACAAGCTGCAAGAGAAAAATGATTGAAGGATTGCCTAATCTTTTAGAGTATTTATGCTGGTGACAGTTATTGATCTATTGGATTGAGTAAATTTTGCAGCCTAGAGATCTATCACCAAAATGGGCTGTTAATCTCAGGAGGTGCCGTTAATTTCATACCCTGAAAGTGCGCCTTGCGGGGAGAAGGGGCCTCTGGCAGCAGGAATATAAATGACAGTTCATGGGAACATGCATGATTTATCAGGCTGCTGAGGTAAGCCAAGTAACTGTAAGAGACTTATAGATCTCAGCTGTTTCCCAGTTCAAATAAATCCTGTATTTCAAATGGAAAATGACCATTCCTGTAATATAAATAATTTTTCCGTAAATATTGGAAAACATATTTCTTCTTCTGAACAGCAGCCCTGTCCACTCGAGCATCCCTGTTCCCCACTCCCACCTCCCCTTTGCCTGTCACTGTGACCAGGAAATAGGAAGATAATCCGCAGCCTCTTCACACGGTTGTCATAAGTGCAAGAGCACCTTGCACGCGCCCCAGGGGCAGTAGGATTTAGATGGGCAGTGGCTTTTGTCAACCCCATAAGACGTGGGCTCTGTGTGTGTCCTCTGCCTGGGTGACTCAGAGGGACAAGAGGGGTGAGGCCATGGGGGGCGGCTGCTCCCCGGCCTGTCTCCAGGGTCGGAGGCCCCCTGAGCCCTGATGTGGGAGCAGCTTCCACAGCAGCCACAAAATGGCCTTGAGGAGAAAGGGCCACGGCCTGCAGGGAGCCTCTGTCCCCGTCTGCGTCCACCTGGCTCCTAGCAGGAGTGCCCAGCCAGGCCACAGGCCGGGAGGCTGTGCCCCGGCGCTCTCAGATCCTCCGATGAGATCATCGTTCTGACTTTTGCCAGAGAACAGAGCTGCCCTGGCCTCTTCAGTGATTCTCTCGGTGTCCTTGTGAGGTTGGCGGTGGGCAGGGGATCTGGTTCCCCAGGCTCAGTGTGGGTGGCTGGGAGGCTGTGATGGGCTGCAGGATTTAGTATGCCCCTGCTGTGTGCACCCCCTGTGGGAAGGCCTTGGCGACCCATCCTACCACGCTGCCCCTGCATGGCGGGCACTGGAGTCTCTCTTCTCAGTGAAGGGGAAGGAGTGGACAGGCAGGGGCTGTGGCCCGGGGTTCAGCAGCTCTGGCACAGGGACACTGTAGTCCCTCAGCGTTTGGCCCTTGCAGAGCCGGGGTCACATAGACGCAAGCGGGGGACCCACATGGAAGCGCCCTGGCTCCCTGCATCAAAGCTGCGGGCTGTCAGCAGCACACCCCGTGTGGATCCTGTGGGAACCGAGTAGCTGACCGCCCGCTCTTAGCCGTTCTGCTTCCTCTGACCCCGCAGGCTCAGCCAGAGAGCGTGGGTGCCGGCACGGACCCCGAGGTGCTGGTGCAGGTGGCGGCCCCTGCAGCGAGGATCTGCGACAAGCCTGCTAAAGTGCCTTCCCCGCCGCCGGTCTCGGTCTCCACGGCCACCCCCAGCCCCGAGGGGCAGGACGGGCCCCCCAGCCCCCTGAGCGAGGCCTCAAGCGGGTACTTCTCGCACAGCGTCTCCACCGCCACGCTGTCCGACGCCCTCGGCCCCGGCCTGGACGCCGCGACCCCGGCTGGCGGCCAGGCCGAGACCCCGCTGCCGTCTGCTGCCTCGGGACCCCAGAGTGTGCCCACTGCCCGGCTGGACGTCCCGGGCCCCGCGCTGGCCCCGGCGGAGCCCGTAGCCCCGACGCCGGAGGCCCAGGCCACGCCCGCCACCCGGCAGCTCTGCCCGGAGCCCGGCCCCGCGCCCGCCTCCCCGTTCCGCGTGCGCAGGGTGCGCACGGCCGAGCTGCAGTCCTTCTCGCGCATGCTCGGCGCCGACGCCGGCCCCGCCACGCCGGCCCACGGGGACCCGCTGGTCGCCGGGGCCCAGACCTTGGGCAGGCTGGACGTTGCATCAGATTCCGAGGAAGGCGACGAAGTCCCCGAGTGGCTCAAAGAGGGGGAGTATGTCACCGTGGGCACCAACAAGCTGGGCATCGTGAGATACATCGGGCCCACGGACTTCCAGGAGGGGACGTGGGTCGGCGTGGAGCTGGACTTACCCGCAGGTGAGCCTACCTGTCTGCCGCAGGTGTCGTGCCGGGCTGCCCGTGGCAAAGCGCGAGGGACTTGCCTCTTGACCTGGGCACGTCCTTTGGCCTCTCTGAGCGTCCCAGCCAGCCCACG
This sequence comes from Microcebus murinus, assembly GCF_040939455.1. Lineage (NCBI taxonomy): Eukaryota > Metazoa > Chordata > Mammalia > Primates > Cheirogaleidae > Microcebus > Microcebus murinus. Next base: position 24,081,230 of record NC_134127.1, on the reverse strand, counting down.
TTTCCAAATCAGGAATTTCTGCTTGATAAGAGTTTCCTAAGGCTTGTAAGAGTAAGGTTTCCTCTTTTTGCTTCCTTACATTTTCCAGAAATCCCAGATAGTTATCGAAGACTACAATGACTTTGGTAATGACTGTTTAACATCCCAGAAGTGCCTGCATTTGAAGCGTGTAGCTCCACCTGAGGGTCTGCCGGGGTCACACGGGACGGGCCTGTGATGCTCCGTCCCCCAGACGTCCTGGGCTCCTCCGCCAGGTCGGGGACCTGGACAAGCGCATCTAAGCTGGTTGCAGGCCATTTAGTCCCAGTCAGAGTGGTGGATCTCAGACACGATCAGAAAACGGAGGGCCAGGACTTGAGGAAATTAACTTTATTTTTCAGCAAACTTTTTGGTCATTTTTTTTAAGCAGCTCTATTGCGATGTGAATTTATATACCGTAAAATTCACACCTTTAAAGTGTACAATTCATTGGTTTTTAGTGTATTTGTAGAGTTTTGCAACCATCACTATAATCTAATTTTAGAGCATTTTCACCCCTAAAAGAAGCCTCACGTCCAATTAGTGGCCGCTCCCATCCCCCAGCCCCAGGTAACCATTGATACAGTGTTTGTGCCTTTAAATTTCTGAGCTGCGGAGGGTGAGGGGGGATCTTCAGGGCTGGCGTGTAGACTGGTGGGTGCCATTGGCGAGTGGGGAGGTGCCGGGGCGTTAGGAGTGGGCTTCCTGCGGGGCCCTGCCTGGGGCGCTCCCTCCCTGGCTGCAGACCTGGCTGAGTGCCTGTGACCCCTCTGTCTCTGGTCCCATAAGCTTAGCTGTGAAGTCACTCATTGTCTTTAAAAATAATTTGGCAGACAATAGCTTGAATTGGAAGTGGTTCTAGATTAATGTAGCACAGGCTGGAAAAAGTTTAGAAATCCATTTCTGCTGCAATGCAAAGGGGAATTTGGAAGGAAGTTTACGCCTGCGGTTGAACTCAACAGTTAAAGGGCAATTAGCCAGTAATTTAGTTCCTCCAACAAGCAATCATTAAGCACCTACTGTGTTCCAGTCACTATTTTAGATTCCAGGATACCTTGGTGAGCAAGACTGAGTCCCTGATTTAACTGGACTTTTATTTTAGAGAGGAGAAAGTTACTAAGAAAACAGACAAAATTTTGATGGCAATAAATGCTATGAGGAACATAATGGGTGTGAGGGGGTAGAGGATGGCAGGTGTAGGGAGGGCCTAAATAACCTTCAGGGAACCAGAGACATGCATGATGTGGAGGAGAAGGTGGGCTGGGACCTGGGCTCCCAGAGGGCGGCGGCTTTTGCGGCCCTGTTACGGAGTTAGGTGTGCTTGGCAAAGCTCACCTTTGCGGAGAATGGAGCAAGGGGGAGAGTAGAGGCAGGAAGGCTGTCGCAAAGGTCCAGGCGGAGATGACGGTGGCTTAGCCGGTAGGACTGGGAGTGGAGACAGGTGGTTAGAGTTGGGGAACATGGGAAGGTGCAGCCAGCAGGGCTGAGGGGTTGGACATGGAACGTTCAGGAAGGAAAGAGTCAAGGAACACACCTGTGGCCAGAGCAGCAGGGCAGACTCTGGGACTACTGGCTGAGTTGGACAAGCCCGGAAGTGGCATCTTGAGCTCTGTTGGACACACCGGAGGGTCCTGGGTGCGGAGAGCCTGCGGGTGGAGGCACGCCTGGGAGGCCACAGGGCCGAGCTGTGGCCTGTGTACCCCAGTCCTCCAGCAAGTAGAAGGGGCAGGATGGAGCCAGAGGGTGAGGTGGGAAGAAGGGGTGTGTCCCTGGAGTGGGAGAGGACAGTCTCCTGTCCCTCTGCCCCTCCACCCTCAGTGCAGTTGGTGGAGCAGCTGGGCCCGTGTGGAGCAAGGGAGAGGGACCGGGCGGGACGTGGAGCGTAGATGACTCGTGATGATGCTGTGGGTGGCGGTGGCCCCTCTGCTCTGTTTCCCTGCCCTCCACGCTTCCTGAGCTGGTTCTCACCCTTCCCTGTGAGCATTTCCTGTCTGCTTTTGCATGGCTGGCCCTTCCTTACCATCTTGATGTGTCGGGTGGCATCCGACTTGCCGTCCTTGGGCGCTTTGCCAGTTTCCATGTGATAGATTCAGAGAAGTCATTCTACCAGCGCATTGTCCTGGGCTGAGGCCTGGATCACCAGACGGGAGACGGTCTGACCTGGCCTTCCGCTTGGCCCTCCCTGGGGCCCGTCCCCTCACATGTGGGGCTGCAGGACTGGGGGGTGTCTGTCACTGGCGACCACTGCTTGCTGTTATAGGAGATAGTCACCTATGTGGTGGCCACATCCAGTCCCTGCTAGACAGTGGCCAGGGCCCACGAGCCATCTGTGTGGGGGGCCAGTGCCTAGCGGGGGCCCAGAGGTGGCAGTTGGGGACACAGCCTCTGCAGAGGAGGGGGTGCAGGCGATGTGCAGCTGGGTCACCCTCCACATCACCTTCTTCTTTCCCCGCAGGGAAGAACGATGGCTCCGTGGGCGGCAAGCAGTACTTCCGGTGCAGCCCCGGCTACGGGCTGCTGGTGAGGCCCGGCCGCGTGCGCAGGGCCGCGGGCGCGGCGAGGAGGCGCAGTGCGGGGATCAGGCTGCAGGGCGCCCCAGAGGCCCGCCAGAGCGCCACGCTTTCAGGCTCCGCCACCAACCTGGCCTCGCTGACGGCCGCCCTGGCCAAGGCTGACAGGAGCCACAAGAACCCCGAGAACCGGAAATCCTGGGCCAGCTGAGCCAGCTGCCCCAGGGGCACGTGCTGGGCGCCCTGCGGTGACAGCGCCAGGAGCCGGGTGCCCGCAGGGTCCTCCCTGGGGGGCCGGGCAGCAGATGCTTTTTGCACATCGCAGGGCTGGTGACCTCCCCGTTTCCCGTCCTCCCTGGGCCTCTGGAAGCTTTATTTTCTCTCCACACAGAGGATGAGGGGGCACCTCAGCCTCCCCAGGTGGGAGTCGAGGGTTCTAGGCGCCCACAGGGGTCGTGGGCTCGTGGGAGTGAGGCCCTGGGGGCACGAGGCCCGGCCACGTCCCTGTGTGCCTGTGCCTGGGGCTTTGTTCTCTCGTTCCTATTTGTCTGTTTTAGTGACCCCAGGAATGTCATTACAATTTAAACCTTAACCCTAACTACTAGTGCCTTTCCTCCCCCTGCGGAGGGCAAGCCCACCCTGACCTCCTGGCTGGCACCTCGGCCCCCAGTAACAGTCCCCTAAGTGCCTCTGGCCTCCCGGTGCTCTCGGCCACGGCGCCGTGTGCCCGGCTCCTGCCTCGCTCCTAGGACAGGGTTTCTCACAGTTTCTTCGTGGGTGTTCTGGCGCCTTTACACCTGGAAAGTCTTTTCTGTCTGCCATTTATTCCCTTAACCGAATGCTTGGAATATATTTATTTATATTTATTTTTTTCAAACTCTGAAATCATTTGCAAGCCACAATCGTCTGCCTGGGTGCGGGTGGCCCGGGGCCTGCCGTGCACGCCACCAGCCTCCTGCCCTGGGTGGGGGTTTCCCGGGGCAGCCAGAGGACGGAGCCCCCTCCTCCTGTCCCTGTGCTGCAGGTGCGCTCGGCCTCGCTCTGGCTCAGATGAAAGCAAACACTCGGGGAGTCACGTTGCTGTGCTTCCCTTGTAGGTGACGAAGCTAGAGCCACTTACTCCCTTATCAGGTTCGATTGTGGTTGCTGGGAAGGTGCTTAGTCCATTTCAGCTTCTTGGTGATTCCCAAGCCCTGACCCTGACCCTACCTGGGGGCCGAGGCTCGGCCGGCGGCTGGGAGGGGGAGCCGCCCTGGTTTTCCCTTGATGCTCATGGCAGCCGCCCAGGCCCGCCAGGTGCCCAGACTCTCTGTGACAGGTGCTGGCTGGACGGCAGGAAGCAGCCAGGGCGCCCCCCACCTCCTCACCGGGGAGCTTCTGGGCCCGGAGCCTGTGGCCCAGCCTTCGGGTGGGGTCAGGTCTGCGTGTGGAAGGCAGGGCGAGTGAGGCGGAGGACACACTCTGGCAGTGCTGGGCCACCCGCTGCCACAGTGCTGGGATGGGGGCCCTGCGTGAGGATTCGCACAGGCAGTCTGGGCGCCCGTTTTTGGTCCTCACGTTGAGAGAACACTAGAAAGCTCCGCTGAGGAATCTCTGGTTCTCTGCGGACTTGACAGTCCTCTGAGGGGCTGTGGGGCTCCCTGTCTCTGGCGGGGGCTGCCTGCCTGGTGGCCCCTGAGAACACCACAGTGTCCCCCTCCAGCACCTGCAGCCCCCAGCTGGCTCAGGAGCAGACAGGAGCCCCTCCTCGGTGTGATGAGTCCAGCCTTATGTGCACGCGAGACTTGTTTTGTCCAGAATCAGCCAGAGGCTGGTCCTGGCCGCCGCAGGGAGGGGTGGTCTCCCTGGCGGGCCCCTCAGCTGCCTTGGGTGCCCTGCGCTGCGTAGCCCCTGGCTGGGAGTGGGAGTCTTTCTCTTTCCCCAGTTGCAGGGCCAGACACAAGGGGCCCAGCAGGAAGGATCCTGCCCCAGCCCAGTCTGGGACAGTGCCACCCTGGTGCCTCATCAGCTCCGACCCGAGCGATGTCCCTGACCCAGGAGGGCAGATGAGGCAGCCTCCCGAAGACAGCCCCGCAGGAGGGTCTGGTGGGGCTATGCGTGTTGCTGTCCTGCCTCCTTCCTTCTGCACTGTGACCTGCATGACCCTTAGGGCTGGAGGGAGGCACTGACCGAAGGACTCACTGCAAGGTGCACATGGTGTCACTGTCACCATCCACTGCCCACCTGGGCAGCCCGGAGTGACTCTAGCCCTGCCCTGTTAGATGAGCAGTGGGGCTGTTGGAGGGCAGCCGCCCCGCCTGCCTTCCCGCTCTTGCTGCAGACTGGCGGGGACCTGCCGCCGGGAAACCAGGGACGCTACAGCGGTGAGCCCTGCCAGCCTTGGCCCAGCGGGTGGCAGGTGCGGTCTTGAGGGTGGGCTGGGCGCCATTTCCTCCGTCCTCCCTTCTGCCTCCCTGATCCACAGACCTAACTTAAACAGAGAGTCCGCCCTGGGACTTTCTCCACGCCGCTCTTAGAGGGCCCCAGGCTTACCGCAGCTCGGGGACACTTCCTTGGGTCCTCTGCCTCCCGCTCTGCACGCCCAGGGCCACCACTAGCCCTGCCACAAGGCCCTCAGGCCCTCATGAAGTACACAGGCCACATGGGTAGAAAGGCCCATTCCCACCCTGGGGACTGCGTCGGGTCGTGGGGGGGCAGGGGACCAGCAGGACACCAGCAAGGAGGGGGAGAAGTTTTGGGGCCCACCAGGTCGGGCCTTGTGTACTCAGTGAGAGAATTGGGCCGGGCTCGTGACTGCTGTGGAGGCTGAAAGGCTTGGGTGTCCCCCCTGCGCCCCCCCATTACTCCCTGGCATTTCCTCCTCTTGCCTTAAAAGCTCCTTGAATGTGAAATGGTCCAGAAATCCTGAGTGTTTCTTTTCCTTTTGGAGACTCGCCCTGTCTGTGTGCACGCATGTGCTAGGTGTTTAGGGTCCCCCTACCTCCCGTGGTCGGCCCCCAAGGCCACCTAGATGGGAGTGTCCGACTGTAGTGCCTTAGCTGCGGGGACTGGCGTGCGGCCTGTGCTCTGTGCCTGTCGCCGGCCGGTTGTACCCAAAAGCATCTTTCTCTCGGAAAAGTCTCTGGTGCCTTCCTGGTGGGCTGCTGACACTAATGGTGTTGGGAGGGTCTTAGGACATCTCTGTCTGGATTTTTGTAAATACGATGGGTTCACGCTGAAAGAAGGGACTTTGATCCCGGAATTATGTTGATTTGGTACACATGAAATGGGAGTTCAGATATCCAAAGACTCTGTAATGAACTGTAAAGACGTAAATGACTTGTGTTGTATAATGAACTAAACCACTGTAATTTTGTACCATATATGCCTTTCTGTCAAGTGACCAACGGCTTCTAAATAAAACCACATGATGTCTTGCCTGTGTCTGGGTCAGTCGTGTTGCTCCGCTGTGACATTGGGGTGTTTGGGCTCATTGCAGACCTTCCCCCGTCTTGGCGTGGCCTTGTTCTCAGTGACGAGGGGCTTCGCAGGGTTGAGACTGGAAGAGGGAGGTCCGGGGAGCAGCAGCAGCAGCGCCTGCATCTCCCAACCCGTGCGCTGCCCGGAGGCCGAGCTGTTCACGATTTGGACCAGAGAAGCCAGGGTGCCCTGCGGGGTGGTCGGCCACTCTGTGAGCCTAGTTTAGGCGTCGTCAGCCCCTTACAGAAGCTGAGAACCAACGGGCACTTTCTGGGGGCCGGAGAGCCCAGGTAATCGGAGCTTCTGGGCTAGCTGGGAGACAGATGGCCTGGGAGGGACTGTCCCCAGCTCTCAGGCAGGGCTCCATGCCCTGCCCTGACCTGTGTGATGGTCTCCACACTGGACCTCCCCCTCTCTGCACTGTATAGAACTGGAAGGTTCAGTAACAAGGTGTTTCAAGAAGGGAGGATTGTGGTTGTGGCCAGCGGGCAGGGCCTGGGCCTGACCGCCATCTGTCCAGCTCTGTGTCCAGCGCGGGTGTGGAACAGTGCTGAGGATGGCAGGCCAGCCTTTGAGCCGGGGAGGATGAGCAGGCTTCCTGCGATAGGGCTGTGGAGTCCCTCTCACGGCCAGGGGCCCACAGCCCAGCACCAGCGAGGGACACGGGTGGCTGGTGCACATCCCCACGAGGAGGCAGGCTCGCCGTGGCCCTGTGCACAGCTTTGCTTTCTCCTGTGCCAACATCCACTCGGCCCTTGTCCGATACCAAATACGCTTGCAAATGCTGCGGCCACTCGGAGGGCTGGACGGAGGTGGCCATCAATCAGAGCACATCTTAGCAGGACTTGTTTATATTCATAAGTGCAGAAGAGTTGTTCTCAGAGATAAGTGCTGCCAAATAATGACAGAAATTTGGCAGGCAGGAGTTGCCCTGCTCTGAATGAGGCAGGAATCTGAAAGTAGAATTGATCTAGCTCCTAGGATAGATCTTATTTTTCAAGCTGCTGCTCTCTCGCAACTCAATGAGGTGTCTTTTGTTTGCATAAAGCTGTTGTGGGGTTTCTAGTTGCTGAGACTCCAAAATGGGCTTTAGTGGATGTCACATTTCATTAATTCATTCACTGTCACTCAACGAACGTTTGCATGTGCCTGGCCTCGAGGAGTGTGCAGTCCCATGGCAACAAGCCATCCTGGTGGGTTCCACAACAGGTGACCCTGCACTGCCCTGGGGCACAAGGGAGGGGCAGGCAACCAGAGGAGGTTGGGGAAGGTAGCCTTAGAAAGTGCTCAGAGAGGACATGGGAGCTGGTGAAGGGGCAGCTGGGGAGATGTCCAGGCCTGGGGCATGTGGTGGACGGGTTGGATGTGGCATGGCACTGAAGGCTCTACTGCTTAAGCAGAAAGAGCAATTTTGGGTCACATAAGAGGAGCACGGGGTGGGGATGTCCTCTGTGTGGGCCCTACCCCCACCTTCACTTGGCAACTTCCACAGGGTTTGGGGGCAGCTTAAGAGTTTGCAGAGTCTCTTCTAATTACGTACGCTGAGAGGAGAAAAAAGGCCCTTCTTAGGTTTTCTCGGAGAAGTCTAATGGATTCCAGAGTCTATTGATGTGAAAGGGAAGCCTTTAAAGAAAACCAAATAATGAAGCTTCAGCTGTTGTTATTATTTTTTTACTGCCGAAGGTGAGGCCCTAGGAGAGAGCCCTCCATTAAGAAAACGAGGCTCAGGGCGTGGCCCGGAATGGAGAAGCGGAGCCGTGTAGAATCTAGCTCTCAGCCCGGGTAAGTCAGGGCTGCGTTCCTTGTGGGTGGGGACGGTGTCAGAGAAGCCCAGCCCGATTTCAGGGACAGCAGGGTGGAGGGGGTGGGCAGTGAGCAGAGAGGCTGGTGCTCACAGTGGGGGACGTGCAGTTGGGGACTCCCCTGCTGCCATCTGGACGCAGCAGAGGCTGGAGGGGCAGGCGGCGAGCGGCCGCAGTGCTCTCCCGAGCTCGGCCTCGCTCCCTCAACCAGGTGCCGTGTAACTGGACACGCTCCTTTTCAGGTGTCCTTGGGACTCACGTTTGGAACACATCGTCTGTCCCTCCGGTAGGTAGTGTCCGGCACCTCCCAAGTGATTGTTCTGATCCAAAGAAATCCCAGCCAGTCTTTTGTTCAGTTATACATTTTATTCTCTAATAGGTACAATACTAAAATAAACACAAATTAAAAAAAAGTTTTATTAAAACAAAACTGTACAAAAAAGCAGTATACTACATTTTAATTACAGAACAGTCTACTGTCCAAAAGGCACTAATCCAGAATAGGAGAGACAATGATACAGGACTCATCAGACTAGTTAATCAATACGATAGAGCACTTGTTTCTTTGACCATTTACATCTAGAAACAAGGGCTTTTTGCTACAGTCGTTACACACTGTTATAAATATGAGTCCTACGGGGAAGGTGCAGTATCCCTCTCCCTAGGGAAGCTTCCCGGCAAGAGGGACGTTGTGGGGCTGAGAGGTGGCGGGTGGCAGTGGGACGCCCGCCAGCCCCTGGGCACCTGGAGCGCGTCTTTCGGCCTGGCCTCTGGCGGGTTGGTTTCTGGCCACTAGTGGCAGCCACTTTAACCCCCTCTCGTGATTTAGCACCGGCAAAGTGGGTTCTGAGATGCTCCAGGAACCTGGGGCTGGAGGTCTGGGTGGTGCAGCGTCAGCAGCGCAGCAGAGGGAGGATTTGGTAACCTGATCTGAAGAAAGGCAGCGACTACTCTGAGAAGGGAGACGAGCCCAGGGACAGACAGTGAGCTGGCACCTCGGCCAGGCGGAGCGCCTGCTGCCGTCCGGACACACATCTGGCCCAGAAACAGGAGGTCCTCCTGTTCCTAAGTACAGAGGGCGCCTGTGTCCCTTCCTGGTGGGCCCAGGGGGAGTCTGTTCTGGAGAGATTGGAAAAGCTTTTGTTTTAGAAGCTGATTTCTACGAGTAGGATTTTGCTTCCCAGAAGGAAGTCAAAATACAATGACCGGCCTGAAGCGGGGACACCGTTTCCCTACCGCAGGACCCCGACGGCTCCCCTCACACTATCCGTGTTGAGTGGCCAACTCTCCACACCCCAGATTTCATTCTTTAATGGACTCTGGATCTAAGGAAGAGAGATACTGCAGCTTTCCAAACAGTGTCATACACATATAAGACGGAGACAGGCATCTGATGTTAACAAAAATAAGTAACAAAGAAATAGGATTAAACCAAATCTCTTCTCACAGCATCCTATACTACATCCTCCTTCTGCTTAGCAGAAAATTGTACGTACACAAAAATACAAATACACAATTTTGTAGAACAGTCTGATTTTAATATATTTATATATATTTATATTTATACGAGTGGCAGGTTAGTTCATTATATAGAGCTTTTTGCACTTTTGGCTCATATGCAACAAGGCTTATAAATTCAGCTTTAGCTTTCATTCAGGTTTTATAGCTTTTGAACAATTGTTTTCACATTTAAAGCAGCATCCAATTTGCACTAGGAGTTTGTGGTGATTATAGGAAAGACGGGGTCGAGGGGTTACTGAGGAGCAGGGGGTACATTCCAGTGTGTGTGGCAATGGACGGAGGATTCTATGTGGACAGAGCTGACCATGATGACCCCTTGAGGTAGACTGAACACCTTACAGCAGACTCAGACACAGGTGTGACTCGCCCTCAGGGACACATGGTGCACAGGATGGGGGACAGAGACCAGAGGAGACGCCAAAGGGAAACACAAAGACTAAGACACACGACAGCCACGGCAGGGAGGGGCTCTCTGCCCCCAAGCCCGTCTGGCAGGGGTCCCGCACAGCCCGTCTTGGAGACGCGACTATTTGGTGGATGCTAAATACTTGAGGCAATCCCAAGGCATCTATCTGGTCCACAGTGTCTGACCTACCCGACGGCTAAACTTGCTTCCCACCTTAGCTCCTGCTGCGCCAGCCATTTCCCATCCTGCAGTGACCACATGGTTCAGAAACGGCACCCCCAGCACCTCGCTCTTGCCAGGGTGCGGAAGAGACTGGGCCCTTCCCACTGCCTGGGCTGCACCTCACTGCAGCCCCCTGCCCGCGCTTACGTTCTTCTCAGTGACAACCAGGGCAACGACGGGACACTTGGGAGAGCCTGTGACAAAGAGCATCTGGGAACTGAGTGACGAGGCACCGCCACAGTCCAGTGGGGGTTACGTGCTCCGGAAAAGCCTGGTTTGCGTTGTCACCACAGCAGTACGTACGTGCCTCCCCGCTCTACCCAAGTCAGAATTCAGAATTCTGTTGGCAAGTCTGCCCACGTGTCAGATGTGAACACCCGGTGTTTGGGTCACTACATTGTCTGAACAAAAATGCTGGATCATTAATGAAAATAAAGTGCCTGGGTTTGGATTGTTCCATTTTGCAAAACCTTTTAACGCACCAGCAAATCATCTGAGTGCCGCTTAGCGATGTGACTGGAACAGAGTGCAGTCCCAAAACAATCTGCCCCACACCCACCACGTAATAAAGGCCCCATATTTAGGTCAGACTTAAGTTACTTTTAAAAAGAAGCAAACAAATAACTCTCACATTCATTTTTAAAGACACACTTTTGATCTTAACACCCTACTGATGAGAGCCCTTGTGAGCGGACACCCTGTTCCCTCCAATCTAGGGGGAGAGGACGCAGCACGCAGCCAGGCTCCAGCGACTCACGATCTCGAGTGAATCAGCACGTTTGTTAGCTGTGATTACTTGATGCTTTGTCCTCTTGGCCTGGACACGTTTTCCACTGCTGACAAGAGACAGAATGCTGCTGTGAGGCTGTCTCGCTCTCCTGTTTCACTCAGTAGCCACTGAGATGTAGCTAAAGAGACTCTTAAACTTCTCTATGAACCAAGACCATATCCACATAAACAGAAACACCTCTAAAAAAAGAAACACTGGAAAACAGTGACAAAGCCAGCCTGAAGTGGCCGTGAAGAGATCCCCCCGCTTGCCTGCCCTCGCGGTGGTTCTGCCTGCAGAACGCCAGGGACACTGGAGAGGAGCAGCCACCCTGTGCCCTCCCCGGAGAGCCGAGTGCAGGGCGGGGAGGGACGGGACAGGGCACAGGCCGACTCTCTGGCAGGTTCCAGAGGTCTGTAACTTGCTTAGGCACTTAAAAAACATAAATAAAAATTTATCCTTGACAGGTACTGCATATCCAACGTGACCATGGCCGTGGAAGGGAGGGCGAGCCCGTGAGGAGGTCAGAGAAGGCTGTGGGCTCTTCCAGGGGAGGCAGCTATGACGTCTTGGCATCTTCGGCAGGGAGAGCGTCCCACCGGGCAGCCAGGCTGAGTCAGAAGAAACCAGGGTGGTGATGGCTCAGGGCACGGGGACTCGGCCCAGCAGAGGCCTTTCCAGGTCCCTGCTCCGCAGCCCCCCAAGGAAGTGGGCAAGTGTAGGTGTGGGAGGCCCACCCGGGGCTGCTCCAGACCCCCAGCCAAGCAGACTTGCTTTCCAGGGTCATTGTGAGCAAGCCGTTAGGAACAGAAGAGGCTCTTCAAAGAGTTTTCTGGCAAAAGTGAAGAGCAGTAAGGAGAAGCGTTGCCAGAGCTCCTGATGCTCAGAAAGAAAAAGGTCTACCCGCCCCCACCCCGAACTTTGGTTTTGTGGCGCCCATTCTCACAGATGCAGGATTAAAGGGTACACCGGTTCTAACAGAGCGGAATATGGTTTTCAAGGCAAATCATGACAAAGTTTCTTGACAGCAGCCCACAGCCAAGCACTACCCCTATGTGCCACCCACGCCGGCACCTGCCCCACAGATCTGGCACAGACGCGACGCAAGAGAGTCCAACATGCCATCACTAGCGCCTGCTGTGTACATTAACACAGCAGTAATGTCAGTCCATTTTCCAGTTTAATAGTTCCAGTGAATGATGAAGTAGAAAAATGACTCTCACAAGTTTATGCTGGGCTCTTAGTTCAAGTAAAGCAAAAGGAGGAGAGGTTTCTGTGCTCAATGGAAGCCACCAAACAAGACTGAAATTTAGACTTGGTCTGGAAGTGATGGGAAGTTGGAAAAATCCTACAGGAAGGAAATAACTTCGAAACACGAGGTCCGTGACTTGTTGCCACAGACACTGGTGAGAGCTGCATGCTCCTTTCCAGGCAGGAATCGAAGCCCACATCCCAAAATATCAGTGACCCCCAGCCACTCCCAGAGGTGCAAAATCTGGACCAATTCCAAGATGAAAGGCACAGATAACTTTTTCTTTTCAAATTAAGGAGATTTTGGGGGACAGGGGTTGGATAGTAAAACCCCATCAGCCAGCTAAGGTAACAATGTGCCTATCACAGGGATGTGGCCTTGTTCCCGAGGTGGCTTTTACGCTCTTGGGCTTTAATACTCTCTTGGCCTTTAAGATTGCTTGTGACACGAGAACAGATCAGGAAAGAGAGACAATGACAGAACCAACCCCTAGAGAACCACTTATTTTTGAGAGGAAAAGAGGAGAAAAGGGGAGGGAGGAAGAAATACAGAATTTAGTTGAGTTAGGTCAGCCCGGAGCGCATGTCTCTTGTTCAGGGTCCCTGACCGGCAGCTGCTGTACCTCCACTCGAGCCTCGGCAGGACAGGCACCGGCCACCACCCTGAGGAAGCTCACTCTGCTGCGTCCTAGATGCTAGGAGGAGCTCACGCTGCGCCCAAATCTGGATTTGTCTCCGTGCAACTGCCACTTACTGGCCAGGTAAGGCTCTGGGGGAGCCAGGGAGGGCCCGAGCCAGGGCAGCCGCTAATGTGGTGCCAGAACACCAGCATCTCCTACTCAGCAGAAAGCCCTGACCACACACAGCAGGATGCGTGGGATCGGAATAGAGGAAACAGGACTTGGGAGAGATTTTCATACTCCCTGCCTTTACTAACTGAACTGCGGGTGAGAAGTGCTGAAAAGTCTAGTAGTTCCTCTCAGTGCTTAGACCTGAGGCAGCCACATTCTTTTCTTCCAGTTGCCGATACAGATGCAGAGCGTCACCACACTCCTGTCCCTGTCACTGACTGGGGAGGAAGACAAGGGGAAGGGCCCAGCCTGGGCTACGATGTCCAGACCCTCCCAGGAGCGCTGGTCCAGTGTCAGAGGGAATTCAGTACACAGAGCTGGGTGGCAACACGACCTACCCAGTGCTGTCCCTTGAGAAAATGAAACAAGTTAGAATCCACTGGAGCCCTGCCCGGCCATGGTGAAGGGGGTATTGCTCAGTGTCGGGTCTGGGAGTCTCGGGTGCCAAGCCCGGCACAGAGAAGTGCTCGGTGAGGGCAGCCGAGTCAGGAGCTCTGATGGCTCAGGAGGTCTGTCTCTTGTAGTGATAGGATTTCGAATGGGGGCATCTTTAGTTTCCCATTTGAATAATTTATTTATGATGTTTGCTTTCGTGGGTAAATGCTATTATTTTTACTAGAAGGGAGAGAAGAGACAAGGATTTCTTTGTAAGTTTCCTTTTTCACAAGGGAGGGGGGCAGGGCTGCTGTGGTGAAGGAACACGTGGTGCCGGGTTTCTGAGTCACCCATGTGGCCTCTGGAAACATCCGGGGAGAGAAATGTCTAACTCCAGTTCTTTCTAAGTAGCACATCTAATACTTTGATCCCTAAGATAGATTATGTTAGAAGGTTTTAACTGGTGCTAATTCTATTTTCTCTGAATGTTAGCAGATCATCAGGATGTTCTGGCTGTTTTAATGCATGTCTCACAAATCACAGAATCACACTCATTTAGTCAGTTCTCAGAATCTCTAATCTTAAGACAGATTCTAAATTCTAATGGAAATGGGAAAGACAAAGGATGCTTTACTCTTCAGGGTCATGAATCTATAGTCATTCCCGTTGTCACAAAGACCGACAGGCTCCCTAAAAAAACAGTCTCAGTTCATCTGAGTGCAGGTGTACAAGGGGTGGGTGGGTCGCATGAGGTTGCTTTAAGATCTTACAGGAGGAGAAACACAAGTAACCACCTTTTAGGATCTTTTTCCTCACCTAGCCCAAGAACCTTTCCCTAACTTCTCTAGATGTGTGTGTTTGGGGATAGGGGAGAGGACAGCTGCGACTAAAAAGATGACCTCAGCATTCCCACGGACCCGAGTTGTAACTAGCATTTCAGCCAGGTTAGGATTGTTTCCAGTATGGGAAGGGGAAAAGATTTGTACAAGGAAAAGCAGCAAGATATGAAAAACAGCCAGAGCTTTATTTTCTTTAGTGGCTATTTGCCAAACCTGGAGCGTCCAGGCCTGAAAAAAGAAAGGGTTCTCAGACCCAGGCTTACCTAGCACAACCACAAGCCCCCTGGTCAGGAAACAGCTTATGGGAGGCCACTTGGCACTACGCTGGGGGCTAGTATTCTCGTAGACTCAATCCTGATCATGTAATTGAATAAAGACTTCTGGGAGTGATGGGGAAAAAATAAACCGCATGCTAGAGAAAGACTAGTTGGTGACCCAGCAGCTCCTATCCAATGTGACACCTCAGAATGAAGAGTAGGAGACCGCGCCACAGGACCACACGATGCCCTGAGACAGGGAGCATGGCAGAGAAAGGAAGAGTGGGAAAGAAGATGTAAGTGCTGGGGAGACAATCACAGGGACAAGAGAGCGATGGGAAAAGTCAGGACAGCAAAGGCACCTGATGTGAGAAAAGCTCAGCAAAGTGCACGTGTCCCTTGCTCCGGTGACTTTAGGACGTTGCGAATACCAGTGTTCCCTTCATGCCGCCTGGCTGACTTACGTGTGTTCCTGTTGTGCTGTGGTCTGCATCTTGGGATTCAGTGAGGAAAACCCTGTTCAACTCTGAAAACTCCTGTCCAGTAAATACTTTCTGATGGCGATGCAGATGTCCTCAGGTTAGGCCAACAAGGTCTCCGAGCTGACTGGCCATGGGACGGAGTGACCAAGAGGCCTGTCAGAGGTTTGGGATTCTGACTGTGGAGGTGGAGCAGGTAGAAACAGGATGTGAGTGAAGTCTCAAATAATTTAGAAGTCAAATGGGAACAATAATCAAAGGCTTCCATTTTGAAGCTGAAATAACTCCAAATCCTTCTCTTTCACTTAAGGGAGAACATGAGTACCATGTCATTATTTTAGTTTACCGAGTTGCTGTTCCAAATGTTCTCGAGAGCATTAGTGCTAAAAGGGAACAGGGGAGGGGAGCTCTGCCATTTCTAATCACATAAAGGACAGAAATCCTTTTAATTATGACCATGCCAATCTGCATCCTGCTAAAACAGCTAATTACATGTCAGGAGGACACTCAGTCATTCAGAACAATTGCCATTATATTTTTATATATTCATTCTATGCCACCCCCCTCAATTACCATGGTTACAATTTGAAAAGATTCAGCCAAACCTTCGTTTGATCGCTGCACACCAATGTGAATCTGAGAGGTAATTACGGCTGTATAGAGCCACTCTTATTTAAAGGAAAATGAAAATGGAGTCAAGGGAGCTAGCATCCTAAGACTGCTCAAGTGTGAGCTGAGCTGTGTGCACACGCTGCCTACAGCCCCGAGGGGCTTGGACCTCGAATGGGGCCAATCAATCCTAAAACCTACCTTGTAAAAGGGGCATCAGGAGAGGAGAAAGGCAGGCTCCCTTGCAGATGTATCCTCCTGTGTGTCATCAGAGCGCTGGCCAGTGAGATAATGGGTGTGCAACGTGCATGTGGTAAACTGTCAAGTGGTGTGAAAATACTAGTCAGATTTCACTTGAATGGATCAACTAGTTCTGCCCCAACGTGATAGGAAGAATGATAAAGAAGTTCAGAGATACATGTGTTTGTCATTCCAAGGCACCTACTAAGTCAGTGAGGTAAGAAGGGGCATGTGGCCAATTTCCCTCACTCTCTTCACTTCTCGATCACAAAGGCAAACTAGTGTTATAGGAGAGCAGATTTGTTGGACCGTTCGCTTTCATTTTGCTGCTCGCTCTCATCCCTGCCAAGAAAGAATAATGAAGCTAATATGGAAACTTTTCAGTTTACAAACTTCCAGCTTCTGAAGGAATGTAGATATGAACAAAGTTGCATTTCAGAGATAAGTGAGTCAGCCACTGGCCTGTCAAGAGCAGCGGCTCATCACTTCAGTCTGTACATAAAGAGAATTAAGAACAGCCTTACTCACACATACCTGTCTGTGACACAGGAGTTTCTGTAGTCAGAAAACTGACTTGTGTCCCAAAAGCCTTTACCAACTTAGTATGGTAGTTCTCTTGAGAGCGGTAAGGAAATCGCTCTACTTAAGTGATAGTCATCTTTGAAACCAAGAGTGCAAGATGTAGGAGACCACATTACAGAAGAAAGGGCCCTGCTTCGACAGCAAGCTACCATGAAACCCTCAGAGATAACCTGGCCATTCACAGTTGCCTCCTACTCTCATCAGGCGGCGATACCTTCACACTGGACAACGCAGGTATTCCTGGTGACGTAAGTGGAGAAACGAGGGATTTCAGGGCATGGAGCTCAGTTTGCCAAATTAAATATGGCTGACAACTGATCCCCAAATCCTGAGTAAACTTCCTTGCTATTTAAAAGAGCACAAAAAAGGGGAATGCTTATACGTGTAATTCCCACCCCTGCCGCAGTGCAAAACCTACTGCACACTCCCACCCTCTGAAAGACAATGTGCCCAACTTTCAATTGGGAAATCTTGAAAAATAAATCTGGCTCAGTAAAGCTATAAATGGATTTGGCTGGTCTCAACACAGCCCGAGTGAATACAGTAGTAAAACATTACCAATAATCACAACAACAAAATGACAAAATCTATCACCACTCTGACATAAGATTTAAGTCACAGAGATTAACACAGAAACCAACGTATAATGTGGAGGGTCAGGCCTTATAAGATCATCAAGAATAAGGAAAATTATTGCCTAAGAATCTGTTGAGACTCACTGGGGAGAAAATACTCTGGTTGTTGTTGAACAACAAAAGACAAAAAGCAATTTAAAAAGGCAGAGCCATGAGTTAGACAGGAAGACTGCTTCTAACCAAACCCTTAAGATCAAAGAGAGTAAGGACTTGAAGTTCACATTTTTAGGATGGGGTGGGAGAATCACTTGTGAAAAAGGGATTATTTTCCACGGTTGTGGGCACAGATAATATAGCTGGTCAGTGGAATATGTAGCTGGTCAAGACAGGAAGGAGTGTTTGTGTCACGAGATGAACCACACCCAGCTACTGCCTGCTGTCACGTTATAAAAAAATTCCAGCAAAGAAATCCACTCAAGACAAGGATAGAGGAAAATGACAGAGGACAAGGCTGGAGATTTCCTGATTAAGTATGTATATCTGGTGCCTGACGGTATCCAAAAGAGAAGTTTCTAAAGCCAACATTTCTTAAAGGCCAAATGGAGAAATGAAACAACTGTGAATTCTTCATAGTTATCCCTTTGAGGTAAAAATATAACTGGAAATCTGGACTTAACATAGGTGCTGTTGATCACGTAACTGTCAACATAACTCTACCAGGAAGTAGATTTATACTAGATTTGTATACTTCGGTCCTAATGATTTTCTTCATGTCTTTTTAGGTGGTCACATCTGAGCTGGGATGAAAGGTAGCGGTGGTGGTGGTGGTGTCATCATCTGTGCCTCCCTGCCCCACATTCCTTCCTGTGAAGGGCCATGGGAATGTATGTGTTGGGGGGTGTCCCATAGAATGGCTAGTGTCCACAGGGAGGTAACTGTACTTATCAACCACTTACAGGATTGGGACTGTGCAGAAAACTGCCTTAAGGGGCACTCTAACAATACAGACTTTGCTGAAATAACAAAATGTCTACCTGGTACTGAATAGCACTAGAAAGTACAGATAAGAACACACTGCACTGCCCTCCCCTGCTGCCACTTGATGTTAGGATTGTCAGCAGACTGGCGGACATCTCGTTAAGATGATCCGTCTTTAAAAGTTCCCTATGCAAGATGTTTTTAAAAGGGTGGGAAGCTTACCCAACCGACCACAGGAATTCAATTACAATGTCTTTAAAAAAATAAACAAGTTACATGAATATCTGTTGGCAAGTTCCCCCCACCACACTTTTAAAAGATGTTTAAAAGTCTTCCTCAACCAAGAAGAAAGAGCCCGACAGAGCCCTCAGAATGGACTGAGAGGAGAGGGACAGAACAACCAGCAAGCACGGCGGGCGAGTTTAAGGAGCCTGGCTCTTTCCCTTCAGTGACAGAGCAGCTTAGCAGTTCTATTTTAATACTATCTCTAAACCTGAAAAAGCTTAAGAAAGAAGTTTACTATCCAAAGGTATCAGAAATGAAACAGTGGCAGTTCCATTTGCCGGTATAAGAACTAAGGCGGCCTGGACAAGATAGCAGAATTGGCCCTGGTGACAAACGGAAAACCAATGGTAGATTTAAATCTAGACCCAAGGGAAGTCAAGTCTTACTCTTGGTGAAAAGGAAGTTATATGTAAGGCAGCGGGTCTTCAGGCCAGCAGTCTTCCCAGACGACAAGGGCTATGGGTGCAAGACTCTTTCCTCCTGTGCACACTGAGTTCAGCACGAGGCTGTCCTCTGTTGGTGCAAATGGTCTTTCAGTTTCACCAGTTGCCAGATCGGCCCTGGTACTGCCCGTCAAGGATGTGAACTCCCTTTGTTCTCTGAAGCCTTTTTTCCTCCACAAAGGTCTTAAAACAATGAAACCCGTTAGCTCTTCTATGGCAATCACTGTATTTCTTTAGAAACGGCAGCTGTCTTCACAGTTTGAATCTGTTCCTTTAAAAAGACCAGCAAGAACAAATGATAGTAGCAATCCCGCCATAAAGAAGCTATCAATTATAATAATCTCCTTACAATAAATCATGGATGTGGCTTGTCAGAGAGTGTATTTTTTCTCTCCTTATTCTGATTCAACCAAGAATAAGCCAGACAAAATTCTACCAAAATGGAAAGACAAAATGTTATATTTCTTCTAAGTAAAATGAAAGAAAGGTATCACAATCTCCTAACTGAAATAAGTCAAATAAACCAAGAAGGAATATGAGCAGGGGGAGGGTGGGGTTATTCCTGAGAATAACAAATGCTACTCTTGAATTTTTTTGTTGGTTCAAGTAAAACAGCAAAACAGAGAAGATGCTCTGTTTTACTTCAATTCTTAGAAGCTGGAAAAAGTTACATACATTTTTCTTCCTCCTGAAATCCATGGATAAGAGCAGGACCATGCCCTGCATATCGCTCTTTAAAGTCACAGACATATATGAGGTGGCACTTTCATGCCCTCTCAAAGACTTTTCCTCACACTTACATAAGCAGGATTAACAGATAAGAAGATGATGTCGTCAGTGTGTGCCTTACGTGGAGAAACCAGCGGATATTCAATATGTCACGAATGAGAAAGGGAAAATCAAGGAAGGTCAGTAAGTCTCTCTCTCTACAGTTTTAAGTTGAATACATTTGGTGGAAGAGGAAGGGTGAAGAGGTAAGAAAATGGCACCTTCTATCTTAGTAATTGTTTTCAGGTAATGGACAGAAAGACAGAAGCCCTGTTTCCCAGGTTCCCCTTCAAACAAGGCTTCATTACACACACACAGATGGAATGAGGCAGAAGATACACAGCAGTCGTGCCTCTTTCAGACGCACCATACGCTGCTACAGTGAAGGCTGTTTCCTCTTACCCACAGTGACAGTGTGTCATTTAATCGGGATGCCAAGAGATCATTTTCATACAAGGCCAGCAGATGTAATTTTCTTTGATGCATGAATAGTTCATCATCCTTGCTACTAGATGACAAGGTGATCACAGGGTGACTTTATAACGCAGGTTCACTGTTTGGTATTCTGAGTTCTCAAAATGAAAAAAAGATTTATCAAATATAAATATCTTTAAAAAGTAACAAAAGTGCTACATATATGTGATCAAGGAAAAAAATTCCATTAGTTACTGCCGCTTAAAGTAGATTAAACTTTACAAATATTACCACATCCATTATCAATATGGCTTCCAATTATTAAGTAAATTGCCTGTAGCAATACAGCTTTTCACACCTCTACAAGGACAGAGTAAAGAGAACACCAAAGCAGTCACGTCCTGTTGTACCTCACACAGCCACAGCGTAAGTGGTACATGTCCCCTGCTTTGTCCTGCTCCTATTCGGGCAAGTGTTTGCATCAGTGACAGCACAATCCCACCACAAAGTCCTCTATCAACCTCTCAGAGGGAGGGGGCTTCAGTTAATGGATAAAAGCCTGTAAGTTATTTTGCTTATTTTTGACCTTATCTCCATCCTTGAAAGACCATTTTTGGTAGCAGGGAAAAGGGGCACCAACAGGAGGCAAAGCAACTTCCATGACGACCTCCAGACCGGCACCGGCGCCTGTGCCGCGGATGTGCAGTGGTTCTGAGACCTGGACCGAGCATCCATTAGACATTCAGCTCATGTTTTTTTTCCAATGCTCTCAAGCTGGGTTATTTTTTTTTAACTTTTGTTTTTTTGTCTTTTTTTGTTTTGTTTTTAATTATGGTCCCAAAGGCAGAAGGCAGTATTTTTATCTACTAAGTCACACAGCTTGTGAGAGGAAAGGATGTCTGTCAGGCATGTTAACCACCACCAAAATCTGAGATCGAGTTTTTCCATTGACATTCTTAGCACAGCACCCAGAGAAGTGTAATCTAGCCACAGTGTGACTATAAGGAGGCACGGCTTATTGCAGCTGGAAATCAATTATCCTCACGCTGAGGTGGGGATTCTAGTGTTCCTTTGACTCTGTAGAGACTCCCCACACGGTGTCTGTCATTCCTGCGACACTACCTCAGCTTGCATCCTATCAGTCTTGGGGAAGGAAAACAGGGTACAGACTAGTGTTACATGAATCTAAGGTACCCAAGATTTTACACGTAGCCTAATATCTGAGAACTGAGGGCTATCTAAATACCTGGAAGCACTTTCTTGGAATGCTAAGACGGAGCAGCAAGATTTTCTAGCCTCAGGGGCTGGGAGGGGGAAGGTTGGTTGGTTGGTTATTATTTACTGGGAATTAATACTGAGAGAGTATATGCAAAGGCTGAGGGCACCATGCCATCTTCACAGAACAAGACCCTAACGGATACCTGACATACAAGAAACTGCAAGTTATACTGTAAGAACACATGTTAAGGACCGAGGAAAGTCTGCTAAGGTGCTACATCTAAACTAAGTTAACTTGTCGTGTTTAACCTCCCTGATCAGTCATCGTCCAGGGCCTCTGTCTTGATTTCGTTGGCTCCTTGTCGGGCCAATGCCAAGATAGTGTGGTTGACTGCTGCCATTTCCACAGCTAATGAGATGGGGTCTTGGTGGTCACTATGGCTCGTGCTGTCATCCTAGACATGTAGAAATAAGAAACAAATGTTATTGGTGGAGTGGGAATGGTACAATTCTCTAGTGCACAGAAAGGCATGCTGGAGTCAGAGGAGGCAGAACATTCATGGGCGGAGACAAAACAGTGGGGGAGGGGCTTGTGGTAAAGGTGAGTTGTATTTAAGTAGACACTGAATGGATACATGGCCAAAGACTCTCAGTTGACATTTTTATGATTCAACAAATAAAAAACACTAAAAATTTTTTTCCTTGCTGAGAATTGTATTCATTCCATCAGAAAGACTGCTGGTGATGATGATCAGACCTGGAGTGATAGGTATAGGACCAACCTTTTGGGTCTTGCTGTAACAAATATGGCACTAACCACCACAGGCCATGCTAGTGAGCCACTGAATTCCAGGCTGGTACTCTTACAAATAGATTAGAATTCATGGTCTCTCTCTACTGAAATGCAAAACTTACAACTATAGACACCGACATCTTACAGCTAAAAATGCATTTTTGCAAATAATGAAACAAAGAATCCTCAATTACAAGAAGACACAAGTGTCACTGCCAGAAATGGCTATGGGAGAAAGGTGACAGCTCTCCTGCTGCCGGCAGCCAGGCCAGGGCAGCGGCAGGCGTGTCATCCAGAGGCAGCGTGAGGCACTCCTCCCCATGCAGCTCAGTGTGTTAAACAACAAAGCTGTGAAGGAGGCTGGCACTGCAGGATGTACCCGGTGTTACAAATAAGGGGTTTGTTTCTCACCTGTCATATCTTCAGGGGAAGTCTGTATCAAAGAGCTTTGGAAAGGGTAAGTCCCTTAGGGCAAAAAAGCATGGGATGTGCTGCCCTCAAGGCATCTGTAAAAAAAGATGGAAATGATCCATCTATACTGGTAGACTGAAAAATAATAGGAATGTTTCCAACCAGAAAGACTTACAGAGCATTCTCTCCAGTAAAATGTGGGGCTATGACTTAGAGTTCTAAAGGGGGAAAAATTTAGGTAACTCTTGGGAACTGTGGGTATCAGTTTCACTCTGATCTTTACAGATTAGTTTTTAGAATTTAAAAAGGGATCAGCATGGAATCACAGGCACTCTTGGAGCATCTGTGTTCAAGCTGCTGAACAGAGGCTGTCCGGAGAAGGGAGAACACAGTGGACTCTGTGAGCTGGCTGAGGGGCAAGGAAAAGGTATAGACCCTAATAGGAAAGAAGTTTTCTTGCTGGGGTCTTAGGGAAGGGACCATCCATTCTCTGCATATTCCAAATGAAAATGAAGTTTAAATCCTACTGAAATTCTAATGAAATCTGTCAACACACGTGTGAGGGGAAAACTCTCACAGTCTTAGTTACTAAATTATTCCATGCAGTGGCTACAATTAAATACATTTCCCCCCAAGCAATGCAGAATGAATCAGGGCAAGGTGAGAAGTCATGCAGGTATTGCATTTATGAGAGGATGCGTGTGTCAATGTGCCAGAGGGACTCTGGAAGAACCACTCCTTAGGGCACAAGGGCTCCCGCTGCAGTGGGGCCGGAGTGGGTGGGGCCTTCCACTGTGCCCTGCGTCCACGGGCCACAGCTGCCCGCTGCCCCTAGCGTTTCTCAAACACTGAGTGTGTGTGGTGAATGGTGTAACTTGCTTGTTTGGATCAGATCCTCCTCTCTTCTTCTACCTTCTCTGCTTCTCTGCCTCCCTCTGAACTTCTTCCCTCCTCCTCCTCCCCATTGCGTACTTGCCAAGTATCCTGTTGTATGACAATAAATCCATGTGGGTGAGTAACGATTTCTCACAAATTCAACAGGACAACTGAATCTTACCACATTCCTTTCAAATTACATGAAAATCTAACTAGACACAGGAGCAGAGTGGAGGGACATTGACTGTCTCCCCTCCCCCACCCTGGACAGCCACACCCAGGACCTGAGTTGTCACACCGTCCCACCGCTCAGTCACCAGAACCACTGCCTGGCTGCTCACCTGCTCGGAATAGTCGTTCCCGTCGACGTCGTCACTGTTGGAATGGCCTCCTGGGCTCTGTACATCGATCCCATGACTCTCCAGGATTGCTGCTTCTTCGAAAAAAGCAAATAGATCCCTAAATTATCTGTTACCTTATCATCATGGCCAGAACACTCAATTTTTGTGCTGAGGAAAGTAGAATACAATTATTAATAAATAAAAACCTATATTCCTCTACAGTTGTTTCTCTTAAGCTTAGATGGATGAAATTCAACTGCATGTAGGTCAGGAGAGGCGCACACGTGCGATTCTGGAGTCCCTGCTACTACGTATGCATGGTAAGTTTGAGATGTTAACTGTTCGGTGCTTCATAAATACTTGCTAACCAGTTAAAAAGCCCTCCTGTATTGGGGTTCTAATAAAGCATTTGAGAGCTGTAATGATGACTAGGAAGTATACTTAGAAATAAAATGCCATTTTAGAAGCACAAAACCAATCTCATCAATTTAAGTTTCTTATTTATTTTTGGCTACAGTTTTAAGTAGGGGAAAAAATCCTTCATTTCTTCCTTTATTAGCTGTACTCATAGTTTCCCCTAGAACACTTCTAGCATTTTCTTTTTTCCCTCTGCTTTATTAAGGTATAACTGACAAATAAAAATTGTGTGTATATATATATAATGTGATGTTTTGATACATGTAAAAATTGTGAAATGACTAAATCAGGAATTCAGATTTCTTTTTCTTTTTTTTTTTTGAGACAGGACTTTGCCGTGTCGCCTTAGCTAGAATGTAGTGGCGTCATCATAGCTCACAGCAACCTCAAACTCCTGGGCTCAAGCAGTCCTCCTGCCTCAGCCTCTCAGGTAGCTGGGACTACAGGCCTATAAAACACTGTGCCTGGCTAATTTTTCTGTTTTTTTTTTTCATAGTAGAGATAGGGTCTTGCTCTTGCTCAGGCTGGTCTTGAACTTCTGTGCTCAAGTGAACCTCCCGCCTCAGCCTCCCAGAGTTCTAGGATTACAGGCATGAGCTACTGCACCTGGCCCTGGTTTCTTAAATGTTCTTATTGTTGCCATTTGCTGTGTTCCTTGTCTATTAAATCTCTTTCATTCCAAACTACTAATCAGTTGTTTCTAATATCTAAGTCCCCAGTAATAACAAAGAAGCTTAGGTTATCACATTCCCTTATAAGTATTTTTAACATGCGCAGTACAGGAGAAATAAATTGCTCAGGGGGCATATCTAATTCTGTAATCTAGAACTTCAAGAACAATGAGTTTTAGAAATAACAATGTCGTTATTATTACAATATAAATAAGTGTAAATAATACTAACTTGGGGTTATCAAAGATATAATGAGGAAAAACGTAAGAGTGATTCTTGTTAGGCTTAAAAGTTAGGATTATACAGGCTTGCAGTTTCTAAAACCGAAATCACTCTTAAGAGAAAACACAATGTTTCTGACCTGCTTCATGAGAAAGCAGCCACGCTGATACATTACCGATATTGGCTCTCCTCTTGATCTCCTTCCGCCTGTTAGCAAACCAGTTATACACTTTCAGGGAGGTAACTCGTTCCAGATCTGACAGTTTTTTGCCTGTGAATGCATGCAATACAATTTAGATAATTTACATCTGGGATCCAAGAATGAACTAGCTTTAAGAAATAACACTTTTTTAAAAGTTGCTTTTGATTTGTCAAATTAATAGATGCAGGGGGAATTTTTTTTCGTATTACCTAGTACGATGTACACAATTATTATTGAATAAACCCACAAATGAATACACAAGTAGCAACTAAAGAAGCAAACAATATGCTTCAATTCAAAAAGCTAAACATACTATTAAAGAATTTCACGAAGTCAGTCATCTAGGTGCCAGATCAAAGTTCATGTGATAGTACCCTGTAGCCTTCATTTGATCAGCATCATTCTAGAAGAGTAAGTTATTCATTATCAAGTATCTAGATAACAGAAATTTACTTACATTTTTAAGTCCTTATATTAACTAGTGTTCTGCTATCTTAAGACAGAATATTATATGTGTTTTCTTGACGGCTAAAGGCCACTGTGACCACCCATTACTGTAACTCTGCTGAAATGCACAGCACAATTCAGGTTGCATTTTGTCTTCTTTGAAGTCAAATGGGACTTCTTACGGACAGCACCATCCTTGCCAGTTAGGTCCCATCTGTCCCATTCCCTCCTCTCCTGTCCTTTTCTGTTGTTTAGCTTTTAATCCACAGTGGGTAGAGAAACCAGAAAGGTTTGTTAGGACCTTGGTGATATAGGGGTAAAATATTTTCCAGGGAGAGTTCAAGTTCCTGCATGGCTGGGACATTTGGCTTGTGTGAAATAGGGTACAGATGCCTCTCACTTATCTGTCATCGGAGCTGAGTTTGTAGGGTCTAGATTGCTAGAAGTATGCCTTCTAGGTAAGGGAGAATAAATTACCGTTTACCTGTTCTAAAACAATGTTACTTTTGTAGATAGCCTTTAAACCAGTTGAAGTGATTGACCAAGTGGAAATCAGGTGGATCATATTAACCAAAAATGGTTCTGCTAACAAAATCTATAAAATGTGGAATATTTTAGCACATAGAAGAAAATACATACGAAATATTTAAGCGGTTCTGTCGACTTGCACAGGAACAACAGAACTTCAAAAGGGCATTGCCCTAAGTTTTTCCTAGCTAAGCAGAAATCTCAATGTGAGAAGGATACAGAAGCCAAATACAAAAAGAATTTTTTCCCCAAAAAGGAATACAGAATTATATAATTTATAATTGTTTCAAAAAAACTATCTTAATCTTTTTACTAACAAAACTTGCTTAAATATTTGAAACTTTAAAATTATTTTGGAATTGATATATTTCTGCTAAATTTTTACAAAGAGAGATCTAAACATTAAAAGATAACAATTTCAAGGTCTCTTGTCTCATGTAAAGTCTACTCCCTGGAAACTTTCCAGCGTGAGTGTTTGACTTCGGGTTCCTGTCTGAACAGGATAGGGCAGTGACCACCTTGCAGAAGGATGGCATAGACCGAGCCGAGAGCA
Source organism: Microcebus murinus (assembly GCF_040939455.1). NCBI lineage: Eukaryota > Metazoa > Chordata > Mammalia > Primates > Cheirogaleidae > Microcebus > Microcebus murinus. The sequence continues at coordinate 24,054,898 of NC_134127.1, read as the reverse complement.
CCAAGCTGAGATGGTCTGAGGAGGAGTGTCCTAAATGCTGATCTGTGACCAAGAGCTGCACCACAGAGCAGAGCGGTGCTTGCTACCTTACCTGGCTTCTGTATAACTGCATTGCAAGCATTAGCAATTTCTTCTCTCTTTGCTTCATCTGGGTATTGATTCTCATTGAAGTAACTGCAGAGGTAACATAAAGACACAGAGTTTTTACTTTCTTAAATGTGCTCTCATTAAAACACTAACTCACTGAAAAACGTGTTCTTTAAAATGTAACAGTCAAGTGTCTAGTCCCAGTTGTCCAGTGGAATTTTCTGCAAGAATAGAAATAGTCTCATCTATGCTGTCCAAAATGGTAGCCACTATGCAGACATGGTTTCTGAGCACTTGAAATGAAGCTACTTTGGGAATGGAATTTTGATTTTATTTAACTAATTTATTTAAGTAGCTACATGTTACTACTGGCTATTGTATGGAACAGCACAGGTGTACTGCTGTGCTTCATTAAAAGGTGCCATTGATATAAAGGTTATTTTTGATTTGTATGAATGATTCAAGTTACAGAGTTATGTTATTATGTTATTTAGGCACTGGTAACAATAGGACTTTTTATTTTTTATTTTTGGTCACATTGTTTGTAGTAGCCAAAATTGGAAATTACCCAATTGTCCATCAACAAGAGAACAGCAGAACAAATTATGGAACATCTATATTTACACACAGTTATTAAAAATAAGTTAGGAAAAAAGTAAGTTAGAGCTCTATCCATTGACCTGGAGAGATGCTTATGACATATTTCTAAGTGAGAAAAACAATCTGTAGAATAATATCCATGTGAAAATATTGCTACATAATTTAAAATTCCTATGTGTATGCAAGTTTGCATAGATGAAAGCTGGAAGAGTACACATCAGGCTATGAATAGTGATTACTCATTGTGGGGGAAGGGACTTTGTGGGAAGAAATTCAAAATTTTTTAATCTTTGTATTTTTCATATGCTAAAAAAAGTATGTATTATTGAACTTTTTTTTTTTTTTTTTTTAAGAGACAAGGTCTGACTCTGTTGCCCAGGCTAGAGTGCCATGGCATCATCATAGGTCATTGCAATCTCAAACTCTTGGGCTCAAGTCATCCTCCTGCCTCAGCCTCCTGAATAGCTGGTGTGTGCCACCACGTCCAGCTAATTTTTGTATTTTTTTGTAGAGATGGGGTCTCACTATGTTGCCCATGCTGGTCTTGAACTCCTGGCCTCAAGGGATCCTCCTGCCTTGGCCTCCCAAAGTGCTGAGATTACAGGCACTCAGATTATTTAGCTTTTCTATCCTTCCACTGTACTTGTCCAGCCAACGTCTCACCCTGCAGAAAACACTTTCCATTTGTTCTCTTTCATCCTTCTCTCAGGGGACCAAGTATTCCTGAACAAAGTCATAAATAGGGCTGATTGGTTTCACTATAAATCTGTGCTTTCCAACCTTAACTGGGCTCCTTGTTTCTGATGGGAATTCTTTTGGTGCTTTCTAACCAACTGTCTTTTGTACCCCATCTTTCATGCCCCGCTTACCTGAAAAGCTTTTCACTTATTTTTTTTTTTTTTTTTGAGACAGAGTCTCACTCTGTTGCCTGGGCTACAGTGCCGTGGTGTCAGCCTAGCTCATAGCAACATCAAACTCCTGGGCTCAAGCAATCCTTCTGCCTCAGCCTCGCGAGTAGCTGGGACTACAGGCATGTGCCACCATGCCTGGCTAATTTTTTCTATATATTTTAGTTGGACAATTAATTTCTTTCTATTTTTTTAGTAGAGATGGGGTCTTGCTCTTGCTCAGGCCGATTTGGATCTCCTGACCTTGAGTGATCTGCCGCCTTGGCCTCCCAGAGTGCCAGGATTACAGGCATGAGCCACCACGCCCTCTTTTCATTCTTAGGTCCCAAGCCTCAACCCATCACTGTCGCTCTTTATGCAGATAACCTTGCCTTCTCTTTTGCCAGAATGGAGATTATTCAATATGAGTTAATATTTTTAGCTTTTCAACTTCTACACTTCTCTGAGCCATTACTCATTTATTCCTTTGTCTCACGGCAGAGCAAGATGCAAGGTCAACTTTTCCACTTTTGTCTTTGATCTCATGCTCCCCCCGCCCCCCCGCCTTTTTTAAAATTTTCCCAACTGTCTCCTTTTTGGTTGCAAGTCCCATCTTTTCCCTGAGCCCATACAATGACCCTATTTCACTTATTTGATGACACATATTTCTTTCATTATTCTGATCTCTAAAATAAGAATGCATTTTATAATTGGTGGTGTCTTTAATTATTGGTGTTTCTTATCCCTCATTGGCATATAAAATACGGTGTGTCTTACAATCAAGGCCTTCTCAGATTTGATGGAATATGGTAGTTGCTAAAACCTACAGGTTCTTTATAAGCAACAGCTCCATGGCCAGTACACTCATTGTGACAACATTTCATTTAAGTGACTGCAAAGCCCGTGACTGATACTCTACTCCCTCCAATACCTGATTAATATTCCTAAAACAGATCTCTAGTCAATATCCTGTTGAAAATTTTTCAAAGTTTTATTACAGAAGTGTTCTGAGTCCTCCCCCAACTACCTTTGCATATTTATCTGCTGCTACTCCCATATATGCATGCTTGTGTCTAGGAAAATGGAATAACCCTGTAAACTCCTTTCATCTCTGTCTTTTTCCCGCCAGGACATCTGCTTTTTGCCTGCCCCCAATGCAAACCTTGCCTATCTTTCAGGGTATAGCTCAAATATCACCTCTTGGCCAATCTAAGGTATTTTTTCACCCTATGAATCCCACAGCATTTTGTCTGTTCCTCTGTTACATCTCTTTCATCTCATATTAGAGTTACCATCTCCCTCCTCGTATGATGAAAACCATTTGATGCCAGGGTGCAAGTCTGACTCATGCTCACATGCACACCATACTGATGACAGTGATGGACAAAGTCACCACCAACCAGAGTGGGGCCTCTCAAAGAAATGGATACCACGGTAAATATGCTGACATCAGGGGTACAGAGATACTGCAAAACAGGTCTTGAAGGATACATACTAAAGTGTTAGAAATGATTATCTCTGATGAGCAAGAATGGTGGGGGTAGGGTGGGGAAATAGGGAAATATTGGCAACAATTAAGAGTGATTTTCACATTCTGCTTTATGTACTTCTCTGCTAAACTTCTGAAATGAACATATGATATTTTTATGTTTCTTTTTAATAAAAGAACTTTTAGGAAACATTAAAATAATTAAGAACTTGTTTAATGACTAATACAATTCTACTTATGTTTGGAAAGTGTATTTGGACCTAGAAAACATTAGGATGTGATTGCTGTTTAGTGACTAACACAATATAGCCATACTATCTTTGGAAGCTAAATTAGAATGTGCAATTATTCATGGTATATATGATTCTTTGTACTTAGTTAAAAAGTTTTAAAATTAATTTTTAATTTGTATTTTTAGGAACTATTTAAATAAAGATCAGGGTAAAAAATCTAACTTTTGCCAAATTAAAGGCTCAAGAAAAGAAGAATCATTCATTATAGTTTTAATCTCTAAGTCTAGCAACTAATTAATCCTTTCCTTTCTATTAAATACTTATTATTTTTATAATTCAGAAATGTAGGCCTATTGAAAATATTAATTTTCATTGAAATGTGCTACTATAACTAGAGGTGTGGACTAAGGACCGTGAGCACCACTTTCTTCTTTTTCTATTTCTATAATGTTTCCATGTTTAAAAATTATTAAATTAAGTTTAATATGTAACAAAGTTTTCATTGCAAAGCTCTGAAAACATTTTTGCGAGGACAGATACACAATACTGATATAAGTGGAAGAGTTTTTAGGAAAGATAAAGGTAGGCTGAGAAATAAAACAGTCAACTATTATGTATCATTACACGACTATGAATAAGGTACTGTACTTGAGGAGTACACTTAAGTTCAAAATATGGCCCTGATCTTAAGTGCCTATGGTTTAGTTGAAGAGGAAGGTATAACAAATGCAGAGTCAAAACAACAAACAGCACACAATTATGACAAGCCAGAAAGCATCAGGCTGCTAATTAAGTATATAAACAGTATGTTAAGTAAATTCAGAATACCGAGATATCTGTAAGGACTGGGCTGACCTGGGAAAGCTCACTGAATTGGACAGGCATCTGAGGGATGCAGAGGCTCTGGGTATTGGAGAGGAAAGGGCAACGTTAACAGTAAAGACAAAAATACAAAGGCATAAAACCTAAGATATACTTGGAAAATGAAAGGCAACTAGTGACATGATCTGTTCAGACTATAGGGATTGTATATAGGATCATACCCTGGTTTTCCTGGGATAATGTTATTATCTTGGATTACTAACAAACCCATCTTATGCCCTCAAAATATTCCATTTTGGACAGTAAATTATATGGCCCCTCTAGGATTACACCACATCACGGACTTACCTGAATTTAATGTCAACTAAAATTATGAGTCCTTTTTCATGTGTGCTCTGTGAAAGAGGTAATTGCTCAGAAAAATGAAGCATCAAAGAAGAAAATAACTACAGCTTCTATCTAACTACTAACGAAAAGTGGTATCTAAGCCCAAGAAATCTGGTTGGCACATAACAGATGCTCAAAAAGTTATCTGTGGTCAACAAATGGTTGAATAAATCAATGCATTAGGGAATAAATGAATGAAAAAAGGAAACAAAACAGTGGTTTCAGTTAAGGCTTTTGGTGAAACCAAGAATATCTCTTTCAGGAGAAAGACAGTTGGGATCTTATCATATTGCACAATAACTAATCCGGGTACATTCAGTGAGTTGTTTTAGCTTAAGATATAGGTAAATACAGTCACATTAATATAGTGTTTATTTTTGAACTATAACAAAAATGGGCTACCAATGAAGTTGGAAAATAGGTTTAATGACTTTAATGACATAATTATTCATTTTAATTACCCAAAAATGTTAAGTTCTACTTTATAAATGGTGGCAAAGATGAACCAAAATGCAGTCACCAGGAGATACAGGTATTTTACATAAAGTACTGTAAAAGGAACTATATTTGTTGTATGAATACAGTACTATGGCAGCAGAGAGGAAAAGGTATTTGTGCAGGGTCCTGAAGCAAGACCAAGGGTTTTGGGCATAGAGGGGGGTGGGTTCAGAAAAACAGTACAAGGCAGGGGAAACGTATAAAACAATGAAGTCATGAAAGAGCTTAGAATGTTCCAAGAATGGGAAGAAGTTTAGTGTGGCTAGAATATATGGTGCGTGAGATGGGTATAGTTGGGGATCAAACTAGAGGGAAAAGGTTGGGATTAGATTTTTAGAAGTGTGGAGTTAATTTCTCAGGCAACAAGGAGCCATAATTTAAAGCAAGGGTATTCTGTGATCAAACTTTGTTTTTGTAGGGCACATCTCTGGTGATACTGGAGGAAGATACTGTTAGGCAGCAGTGGCGACTGGTGAGCCGAGGGCCTGAAGTAGTAGGCCTCTCTAGAAAGGGAAGATGAGATTCAAGAGTCACTTTGGAATGGTTACAAAATGCATTTAAAGACAGCCCTAGGAATGGTATATACTACTTATTATTCACCTTCCAGCATTTTAGATTATTCTGAAGGAACAAATATTTCTACTGTTACCAGGTAGATAAATTGTAGAACTTGGCTGTTGGATTCTAAAAGGGACCTGTTTCTGAAATGGAACTCTGGAGCTCAAAACATATTTCTATTCCATATAAGAATGTTTATCACCCTATGACAAAAAAGGGAAAGACATGTAAACAGAAATCTACAGGTAGCAAGAAAAAGGGATAAAATAAATCCTAAATGCACCACACTTTTACAGACAAACAACATTGTCAGCTGAGTGATCAGTGAATATCTTCACAGAGACCAAATGATCTTCTTTTTTTTTTTTTTTTTTTTTTTTGCCGGACAATGACAGCAAAGAATTAAAATGAAAAGTGGCAAAATAATTTACATGAGATGAGAAACCATAAGCTGGTGACAAATGGAAATGTCCTTGAAGCCACTTTCATTTCAATAACACTGAACTCTATAAAAACTGCAGCCAGAGAGCCCTCCTTTTGCATCTTGGTGAGCATATAGAAAAGACAGAGACTGATTCTAAGCAGGGATAATGCCATTTGAATGAACATTTGCTTCTGTGCCCGTGAACTATGTCTTTCAAAGACATATTTAAACCTAATCATTGCCAGATGTTTCCCACTACCTACAATTCAGTGTGTATTTCTTCATCACTAAGTAAAATTACTGGGCAGTGGGCAGGAAAGGCCTGTTTTTAGAAGAAAGCTTATTCTTTCAGGAATAAGGAAAGATGATGACATTACACTAATAGAATCTGGAACCTAATCGTCTCATCTCCTATTTAAGAGCATCTATTTGCTCAATAATGATCTTCAGCAACAAACAAAACAATTCAAAATTTTCTTTTTTGTTTTTAAACAAAAGGGTGAAGGCAGAGATGAAAGAAATGGGAAAACCTTCTCTAAAGAGAGCAGCCATCTTTCATTAATCCATAAAAGCCCAGGGAGCACCCTCAGTTTACTTACAGACCAGAACAGTGATATTCTATCTTCTATGCAAAGATGTCAAAGCCCCTCTAATATTATACTAATCATACCTTAAAATACCTCTGTGAAACAGCTGGGGCCAGAGAGAAATAAGGGCAGAGCTAGAAACCAGCTATCACACTACCCTTCATTATATTTAATCTGACTTTAGGACAACTAGGGACCTTGAAGATTATTTACTGATCAACTTCCTCATTTGAGAAATGAGACAATGACAAGCTCAGTTCCCCAAGGTTAGGGAGCTGACTAGGATCAGAGCCACGCTGCTTGACTTCCAGTCCCGTGTGCTCTCCACTACTGCTTGCTAAGGAAGTTACTGGGTACAGGAAGTTGAATAGTGTCCCCCCCAAAATTCACATCCACTTGGACCCTCAGAATGTGGCCTTTTTTGAGGAAAGGGTATTTGTGGATGTAATTATGGTAAGGATGAAGATAACACCGGGCCCTAAATACAATGAGAGTACCCTTATAAGAGACAGAAAACAACACACAAACAGAGAAGGAGGCTATGTGGAGATGGAAGCAGACGCTGCAGTGATGTATCTGTAAGCCAAAGAACATCAGGATTGCCAGCAACTGCCAGAAGCCAGAAGAGAGGCATGAGAGGGTTTCTCCCACAAAGCCTCCAGAAGGAACCAACCCTGCGGACACCTTGTTTTCAGGATTCCAGCCCCCTGAACCATGAGAGAATAAACTGGTTGTTTTAAGCTACTCATTATGTGGTAGTTTCTTATGTCAGCCCTAGTAGGAAACTAATACACTGAGTAAACATAGCTAGTACAAAAAAGAATGGGATACTGCAATTTTTTAGACTGGCTGCTTTTTGATAATAAATGGGGCTTAGAAATAGTTTTATTCAGCAATTATTGCAGTAAAATTAAAAATAGTGCAGTGTCGATTTTTTATAATCTTAGAAAACAGCTGGGCAAAGTGGTTCCCACATGTAATCCCAGCAATTCAGGAGGCCAAGCTGGGAAGATTGCTTGAGGCCAGGAGTTCAAGACCAGCCTGGGCAACATAGCGAGACTTGCCTCCACAAAAATTTTAAAAAGAAAATTAGTTGGGTGTGGTGGCCCATGACTATAGTCCAGCTACTTAAGAGGCTGAGGCAAGAGGATGGCTTGAGCCCAGGAGTTTGAGATTATAATAAACTATGATCACACTACTCCAGCCTGGGTGACAAAGTAAGACCCTATCACTAAAAAACTTTTAAATGCTATCCCTTTTTCCTAAGAAATGTTTCTAAAATAGTGAATGCAAATGTGTATTCTTCTAAAATCATAATTTTTCTAATATTTTCACCTTTCATATTTCACAGAAGTAGATTGCTGTGGAGATATCTCTGTATCCTTGTTCACAAAGTTTACACAAACTTTATAATCATTAAAAGCAAAGCAGGCAGATGTGATGGCTCATGCCTATAATCCCAGCACTCTCTGGGAGGCTGAGGAGGGAGGATTGTTTGAGCTCAGGAGTTCAAGACCAGCCTGAGCAAAAGCAAGGCCCTGTTTCTACTCAAAATAGAGAAAAATTAGCTGGGCATTGTGCTGCATGCCTTTAGTCCCAGCTACTCAGGAGGCTGAGGTAGGAGAATCGCTTGAGCCCAGGAGTTTGAGGTTGCTGTGAGTTATAGCTATGATGCTGCCACTGGACTCTAGCTGGAGCAACAGAGCGAGACTCTTTCTCAAAGAAAAAAAAAGGCAAAGCAATACGTTACCTTCCCTTTTGGTAACTTAAAGTTTACTCTTTATGGTTTATTCATTAACTTAATTAATGATTATTAATAAACATCAATAATCTTTGTTGTGTTTCAGAAATATCTATCTACACTTAGTTTTTTAAGATTTTTCTTTAAGAGACAGAGTCTTGCTCCATTGTCCAGGCTTTTGGAGTGCAGTGGCGTGATCATAACTTTACTTCAAATTAAATATACAAATTTTTTCTTCTGTTTTTTTCTTTGTAAGAGTGGTAGGAGTCAACAATATGATTCCAGTGTTTACCTGGAAAATATAGATGAAAATAGGTAATAACATTTTGAACATAAATAGTAATGAATGTACCCTGTCAAATAGTATAAAATTATAAAATCATAATAATCAAAATTTTGGTTTAAGAATTGATGAAGATCAATAGAACCAACAAATAAAATAACCTCAGATGTAAGAAAGAATCTTAAATCCAAGGAGGAAGGGAAATATGGCTATGTAAAAAATAAGACTGAAAGTAGATCCTCATCTTATGAACCAAATATATCAGGGTTAAATGTAAAAGTAAAATCATTAAAAAACAAAAACTATTTGTGATCTTCTTGTCACAAATAGTTTTTGTTTTTTAATGATTTTACTTTTACATTTAACCCTGATATATTTGGTTCATAAGATGAGGATCTACTTTCAGTCTTATTTGGAAAAAGAAGAATAGACCAACCCCAAACCCAGCAGAAGAAGTGAAATCAACAAGATCAAATCAGAACTAAACGAAATTGAAAACAGGGAAGCTATTCAGGAGATTAATAAAACAAAAAGTTGGTTCTTTGAAAAAACAAACAAAATTGACATACCATTGGCTAAGCTAACGAAAAGCAGAAAAGAGAAATCTCTAATAAGCTCCATCAGAAACAAAAAAGGAGATATCACAACTGATCCCAAAGAGATACAAGATACAATTTATGAATACTACAAAAACCTTTATGCACACAAACTAGAAAATGTGGAGGAAATGGACAAATTTCTAGAAACACACAGCTTCCCTAGGCTCAACCAGGAAGAAATAGATTCCCTGAACAGACCAATCTCAACAGCTGAAATATAAACAGCAATTAAAAATCTCCCTAAAAAGAAAAGTCCCGGTCCAGATGGCTTCACACCTGAATTTTACCATACTTACAAAGAAGAACTAGTACCTATCTTGCAGAAACTATTCCACAACATCGAGAAGAACGGAAACCTCCCCGACACCTTTTATGAAGCGAATATTACTCTGATACCAAAATCAGGAAAGGATGCAACAAAAAAAGAAAACTACAGACTAATATCCCTAATGAATATAGATGCAAAAATTTTCAACAAAATCTTAGCTAACTGAATCCACACACTTATCAAAAAAATAATCCACCACGACCAAGTGGGCTTCATCCCAGGGATGCAGGGATGGTTCAACATACGTAAATCTATAAATGCAATTCACCACATAAACAGAAGCAAAAACAAAGACCACATGATTCTTTCAATAGATGCAGAAAAAGCTTTTGACAAAATTCAACACCCTTTCATGATACGAACACTTAAGAAAATAGGCATAGAAGGGACATACCTAAAAATGATACAAGCCATATATGACAGACCCATAGCCAGTATCATACTGAATGGGGAAAAATTGAAATCATTCCCACTTAGAACTGGAACCAGACAAGGCTGCCCACTATCTCCACTTCTGTTCAACATAGTACTGGAAGTCTTGGCTACAACAATCAGACAGGAAAATGGAATCAAAGGTATCCAAATAGGGGCAGAAGAGATCAAACTTTCACTGTTTGCTGATGATATGATATTGTATCTAGAAAACCCCAAAGATTCAACCAAGAAACTCCTGGAAGTGATCAATGAATTTAGTAAAGTCTCAGGATACAAAATCAATACACAGAAATCAGAGGCATTCATATACGCCAACAACAATCTAATTGAGAACCAAATCAAAGACTCAATTCCCTTCACAATAGCAACAAAGAAATTAAAGTACCTAGGAATTTACTTAACCAAGGACATAAAAGACCTCTACAGGGAGAACTATGAAACACTGAGGAAGGAAATAGCAGAGGATGTAAACAGATGGAAATCCATACCATGCTCGTGGATCGGCAGACTCAATATCATCAAAATGTCTATACTACCCAAACTGATCTACAGATTCAATGCAATACCTATTAAAATCCCATCAGCATTCTTCACAGATATAGAAAAAATAATTTTACGCTTCCTATGGAACCAAAGAAGACCCCGAATATCAAGAGCAATTCTAGGCAACAAAAACAAAATGGGAGGCATTAATATGCCAGATATCAAACTATACTACAAAGCTGTAGTAATTAAAACAATATGGTATTGGCACAAAAATAGGAATATTGACCAGTGGAACAGATGTGAGAATCCTGATATAAAACCATCCTCATATAGCCATCTAATCTTTGACAAAGCAGACAAAAACATACGCTGGGGAAAAGAATCCCTCTTCAATAAATGGTGCTGAGAAAACTGGATAGTCACCTGTAGAAGGCTAAAACAGGACACACACCTTTCACCTCTCACAAAAACCAACTCACGCTGGATAACAGACTTAAACCTAAGGTATGAAACTATTAGAACTCTAGAGGAAAAAGTTGGAAACACTCTCCTAGACATTGGCCTGGGCAAAGAGTTTATGAAGAAGTCCCCAAAGGCAATCACAGCAGCAACAGAAATAAATAAATGGGACATGATCAAACTACAAAGCTTCTGCACAGCCAAAGAAATAGTCATGAAAGTAAACAGACAACCTACAGAATGGGAGAAAATTTTTGTATCCTATGCATCCGATAAGGGACTGATAACTAGAATATACTTAGAACTCACGAAAATTAGGAAGAAAAAATCAAATAACCCCATTAAAAAGTGGGCAAAGGACTTGAACAGAAATTTTTCTAAAGAAGACAGAATAATGGCCAACAAACATATGAAGAAATGCTCAACATCTCTAATCATCAGGGAAATGCAAATCAAAACCACAATGAGATATCACTTAACCCCAGTGAGAATGGCCTTTATCAAAAAATCTCCAAACAATAAATGCTGGCGTGGATGCGGAGAGAGGAACACTCCTACACTGCTGGTGGGACTGCAAACTAGTTCAACCTCTGTGGAAAGCAATATGGAGATACCTTAAAGCGATACAAGTGAATCTACCATTTGATCCAGCAATCCCATTGCTGGGCATCTACCCAAATGATCCAATGATACTCTACAAAAAAGACACCTGCACTCGAATGTTTATAGCAGCACAATTCATAATTGCAAGGCTGTGGAAACAGCCCAAGTGCCCATCAATCCAAGAATGGATTAATAAAATGTGGTATATGTATACCATGGAGTACTATTTAGCTCTAAGAAACAATGGTGATATAGCACATCTTATATTTTCCTGGTTAGAGCTGGAACCCATACTACTAAGTGAAGTATCCCAAGAATGGAAAAACAAGCACCAGATATATTCTCCAGCAAACTGGTATTAACTGAGTAGCACCTAAGTGGACACATAGGTACTACAGTAATAGGGTATTGGGCAGGTAGGAGGGGGGAGGGGGGCGGGTATATACATACATAATGAGTGAGATGTGCACCATCTAGGGGATGGTCATGATGGAGACTCAGACTTTTGGGGGGAGGGGGGAAATGGGCATTTATTGAAACCTTAAAATCTGTACCCCCATAATATGCCAAAATAAAAAAAAAACAAAAAACAAAAACAAAAACTAGAGAAAAACGTCTGATTGAGGAAGCATAAGTGATGCAGGCAGTAACATAAGAATAAAGCACTGGATTTATCTACATTTAAATGAAAAAATAAATGCACATATACACCATAAAGGGTTAATAAAAAAGTCACTCTATAAAGAGTTAATGTATAAGTCAGTAAAAAACATGATTACACAGTAGGAAAATGGGTAAAGGAAAAGAACAAATTCCAGAAGTATGAGAGATTAATATGTAAAAATGTTTAGCCTCACTAGTAATCAAAGAAGTTCATGTATCCTTGTTTACAAAGTTTAAACAAACTTGGTAATCCTTAAAAGCAAAGCAGGCCAGGTGCAGTGGCTCATAAAAGGAAACACTGCCTTTCACCTACCAAATAAGCAAGATTTTCACTTACCAAAAGGACAATTATGACAGGCATGTAAAGGCAGGCTGTGGTGACCCGAGTAGTCATTCTCAGGCCGCCATTAGTATGTGGACAAATCCAGCTTTGTAGGGTAAGGAGGTGGTAATATGGCCAAATGTATCATTATTCTTAAGACAAAAGGTAAGTACAAAGGTATTTATGTCAGTAATATTTAATAGGGCAAAATGGAGATGATTTAAATGTCTAATAAAGTAGTAATGGTTAAATAAATTATGGTATAGCCCTTTGCAGAAGAATGAGCTATTAAAAATATCACATTTCAAAGAGTACTTAATGACATGGGAAAATGTCAGTGAAGAAAAGCAAGTTATAAAACCACATATAACAGTTATTCTAATTATGCTTTTATGTGTGTATATATATATGTATATATATATATAAAGAGACCCTAAATGTAAATATACCAAAATATTTCAGTAGGGTTATTTGTAAATGAAAATACTAATTTCTTCTTTAAATCCTGTGTGTTCTAAATAGTTTACAATGTATTAGTGTTAATTTCCTAATAAAAAATGTTACCTAAAATAATAATAAATTGGATTATATGATATTATAAAAACCTACCTCTGATTAATCTGAAAACTGCTTTCCAAAATACTTTCCTTCTCTTTCACCATACCTCTATTTGTCTACACACTGACATCATACTCAGTTATGAAGCTAGGACCTGAATTAGAGATACAGTTGCCAACCAAAATGTCCAATCACAGGACACTGGGTAATAAATTATTGTATATGCTTAAAATGGATTCAGTTAATAAAAATCACGTTTTCAAAGATCATATAAATTATATTAAGTACAAAACTACATAGCCAGTATAATTCTCTTGTTTCAAAAGATATACAGATATATACATAACACATGGAATAAAGACTGAAAGAAATATACCCAATGTTAACAATGATTATCTCTGGGTGTTAGTATTAAGGGGTATTTTAACTTTCTTCTTTATATTTTCTTGTATTTCCTCCTATTTTATCTATTAAGCACATGCTAATTTTATAATTTAAAGAGGCATTATTTAAAAATAAAGTTTGCTGTCTGAAAGTGTGAGCAAAATGGAATTGTATAAAATTATTCTTAAATAACAACTTTCTTAGCTTATCATAATGCCTTTTAGCAACAAGCCAATGTACACTTTAAAAGTTTATTTTGTAAATACACTATAGTACAACAAACAAAATATGTTCTATACTGGCAGTCCCCAATCTTTTTGGCACCAGGGACCCTTTTCATGAAAGACAATTTTCCCACAGACTGGGGATGAAGTGGTGTGCGGAGCTCAGGCAGTGATAGCCCATTTCCTAACAGGCCACCGACCTGTACTGGGCTGCAGCCTGGGGCTTGGGAACCACAGTTCTACACTAATGTGTTTTTTACAGATGAGTTCATTTTTAATTCTATAGACTTAATAAAATAAATAATGGCTCTCTCCACATCAGCCTTTCAGAAGGTGTGAGTATAAGGAAAACCTAAAATATAAATGAGTTCTACTGCAGAAGAAGCTGTAAGTTTTCGTGACTTTGAGGCATCTTAAAGTTTTAATGTAGAATAGCCTTTGAAAAGAAAAGAGTTTTAAGAGGAAAAATTAGTAGTCCTGGCTTATGAACAGATTAAAGGATACAGATATGAAAAGGTGAATTTTTGAATCCTAATTCATAAATGCATATGGAATCCCATAACACAGCTCATTACACATGGATTTAGATACACCACAGAGTAGATCCTGACAAAAAAAGCAAAGACCTTTACACTTAAAGCCTCTTTATTTTGCGGGAGAGGACAAGAACTTTACAGATGAGGAGCCAGAGAAAACTGACTTGTTCAAGGTCACATGACCTGCAACTCAGGTTTCCTGATTCAGGTCATTGGCTCAAATTCAGCTAAGACATGATATTGTTTCAGACTTCATTTAAGATATTTAATGCAAATCTCTGTACCAATGAATCATCTAGACCAACCTCCCATAAATTTCACAAGAGTTCCTGGAAGCAAAGGTGTGACAGCATCAGTAAGAAACCCATGAAAGCCCTAGGACCACAGCTACATCTCATCTGAGGGTTTTTCCTCCTTGGGAAAGAAAATTTAATTGCTCTGGAGGCAACCATAATACTAATCTACCTTTTTCCCTCGTGTAGAGGAGAGCTAAATAAACCCTGGGACTTCTCACTTGAAATATAACATCAATATGCATTAAAAGTCTATGTCTACAAGACAGTTAACCTATCGTAGAAGAGTTACTACTTCCTCAGACACTAGCAGAGAACAAAGCTTCCAAATCGTTATCGGGATAGGAAGATGCCTTTTTTCACTTGTTTAAAAAAGAAAAATCTATACATGAGAATGAGAATTATGGACACCATGTATGAAATGTGCCCAAAGTTTTCATCTCCCAAGGCTCTTCATTGCAAAGATTCTAGGTTTAAATGTTTTACTTACTTGCAGCACACTAATTGCCACTAGATCCTACTTGTTTTCTGATAAATACATGTCAAGGATAGGACTGGATTTAGGAGCTGAGTTTTTAGCACACTTTATCCTATCACTAAGTCTTAGAAACAACACAAGCTATCACTTGTCCAGGAACATGCAGCCCTAAGTGAAGCACCATATTTAGAGATGTGGTGTGAGTTTTATTACTATGTGACATTGGTTTTCCCTTTAATCATAAGTCTATGAATACCATGAAAAGCATAGAGACAATTTTTTGGAGTTAGACAAAAATAGTAAAACTGACAAATTCTAATCATGAAGAAAAACAACTGAAAAACAGTATTTCCTTTAAAACACATCTCTTGATTGAATACCACTGAATTTGCCAAATTTTCATTCAATCCTCCATTTTAAGAATACCCTCCATGTACAAAAGGGCAATGTTTGGGTTTGCTGAAATATGGATGTCCTAGTTTCCTAACAAAACTACCAAATGTGAATGATAACTAAGTTCGTACCAGTGGATACTGTGGTACGTTTGAAAATAACTGTTATCTATCAGTTCACAAACCATGTAAGGCATTGGTGTCAGCTGCTCCTTGCTGCATTTGCTTCCCCTTTACCTGGGTAGCAGGTGTATCTTCCTCTCTTGGTTTTGTCAGCTTTAGATGGTAGGAAGTGGGTTTATAAAAGAGATTTGTAAGGTCATCTGGAACTAAGTTTCTTACTTTTGATGTACAAGTTGTCCAGAGGCAGGAAGCCTATTTTTATATATAAAGAGCTGGTGACTATTTAAATATCTGTCAATTAAAAAATAAGTAAATAAATATGAAGTCCTGAATTATAAACTGGCCACTTACAAACCTGACACTATTGAACAGTTTATGACAATGTGAAGATCAACAGAACAGGATTGATAAGGATCAATCCATCATCTCCCTGCATGGTTTTTCTTGTGATCAGTGCTATGTTTCTGTAAAATGACTACCTCTTGCTAAAAGGGATACTGTCTGTATTAAAAATGAGAACTAGTTCTCCCAGGGATTAATCCAAATTCTTGATCTCAAAAGTATTAACAGCAAACCAAAAGTAGACAACAGCATAGATTCTTTAAGAATCAGAGGTGCACTGGTCTGGGATTATCCTGATACTTCCCTGAAAGCAGAGGAAGAAACACAATACTTTGTACAAAGGAGTACTTATTACTTTTTCTTAAACCTAGCTTTTTACATCCTGTATCTTCGGTTTGCTACTGTTTTTAGTGGGAATCATTCAAACTACCAGGATATAGATAAATGAGTCTTCAATTGCCTCTAAAAAGCTAAATTAATTCTGGTAACATCTGACCAAAACCATGCTACTTACATTAATACTGTCAGAGCTGAAAAGTTAAATTAACAATGGTATACAAGTTAAATAAACTCCTTCACAGTGACTCTACAGAGCAAATGTATTCTGATGGATGACAAACCAAGTAAGATAATGATAATATATTACACGATAGTTTCAAGATGGTTAGACCATAGCTTAGTCTGGCCTTCTGATTTAATGGATGACATGTCAGAGTAGGAACCAATAAAACAGAATATTTGGATGAGGCACTATTATGATTTCTATGTTACTTTTCAAAGTATTTCAAAGTGTTTTCAAAGACCACTTTTAGATAACTCCTACCACTAAAATGATACAGTTCACTTGAGCTTCCTCATCCAAAGTTGGGTATTTACCCACAAATTTGTATCTTACCAATTGACATCTTCAAGCATCATACACATATGCAAACCCTTGTACATGTTGGGAAGTTTAAGTATAACAATAATGATTTCTTTATACACTATTATAAATGCCAAAACCACATTTGTCTTGTTAATTATTGTATCTCCTAGTGTCTATCATGATGATTAGTACAAAGTAGAAGCTCAATAAATATTTGAGTTTAAAAAAAAAAACTCCCTAGTTTTCCATCAATATTTTCCAGTTAGTCTATACGATGATTACCTCAGTATTAATATTTATAATATAATACCTTTAATTCTGCCTCTGGGATGAATCATATACTTCATTGGTGACTCATTACACACAATACCTAACTATGCTTCATTTCTTTATAAACTGTGGCCACAGAACAGTGTAAGAGAATATGGGGTCTCTTTTGTCCTGTTTAATTGGTTCAGGGACTAGAGTAATAACGGCTACATTGTAAAAAATGAAACTGCTGGCAAAGCATCTATATGAGGACAGAGAAAACTTCTAATCTGCCTCAAAAACATAATTCCTCTTTCAGCTATTTCTGTTTGACCAAAAAGGAACCAGGAAGTATAATTTGCCAATTTTAAAATGCATTTAAGGACAGTTCATCTTCTTACTGGCTATGAGAAATGGATTGGGATAACTTTACCTGTCAATAAGTGGGAAAGTTTTGTTATTTTTTCCTCAAATAGTCTAATGGATTGAAATGAGGTCATGTCCAGGCTCCTGCTGTCTCATATAAATGTTACAAACTTCATTCTATTTGCAGAGATACAGGAGATGTAGTTCATTATGTTCTACCCAAGTCATTCCATAAGGAGTACGAAAGAGGATAAACTCTTTAAAATTCAACTTCCAGCATCCATTAATTCCAAAATTTATAATGTATTCTTCCAGCATTTTCTATCCTAGGACAGCAATGACATCAGAAGAGGAGGGAAGAGACCAGCTTGCCAGGGGTTGCAGTGAAGGCAAAACAACCTAAGGGAAAGGGAGAGGGCATGTGTTTTAGGTCCTCATCTATTACAGATCAGGACAAACATTACATTTTAAAGGACTCAAATCTGCTCCCACAAAATGGTCTTTTTTTTTTTTTTTTTTTTTTTTTTTTTGAGACAGAGTCTCGCTTTGTTGCCCAGGCTAGAGTGAGTGCCGTGGCGTCAGCCTAGCTCACAGCAACCTCAAACTCCTGGGCTCGAGTGATCCTTCTGCCTCAGCCTCCCGGGTAGCTGGGACTACAGGCATGCGCCACCATGCCCGGCTAATTTTTTTTTTTATATATATATCAGTTGGCCAATTAATTTCTTTCTATTTATAGTAGAGACGGGGTCTCGCTCTTGCTCAGGCTGGTTTTGAACTCCTGACCTTGAGCAATCCGCCTGCCTCAGCCTCCCAAGAGCTAGGATTACAGGCGTGAGCCACAGCGCCCGGCCCACAAAATGGTCTTTATGGGTGAAAAAGGTACAATGATCAGGCTAAGGAAAACAACAGTGAAGCCTTCAGAAGTAATTTTTCTGCTGTTGTTGAGTTATTTTGATTGGGTCTTTAAATCTCTGAATTATTATTTATCATTGAATTGATCTGAATGCATTACAACTTTAATAACATTAGAAAGTACTATACTGTTCTATCTCCCACCCTGAGTCTAACAGGTCTGGTGGGGGAAAAGAAGGGGATAGTGTTTTCTAATTTTGTTCCAGTTGTAGGGTCTTCTTAAATATTCAATTAAGTTCAAGGAATACTTAGTAATATCAGACTTTAGTGCATGCCGAGTGTTACCAAACCATAGCACAAAGGAGCACATAAACTACACCACTGAAATATCACGTAAAATTTACTTAGCAGATGGTGAAACAATTCATTTTGGCAAAGATATTACCTAAATTTTCATACTAACAATGTACCTCTATATTAGAAGTCTGTAAAAAAAAACAAAAACACCCTGCATTTTATAATTTTTGTAACAATGTATATTTATAAAACAAATCATCAGGAAAAAGATGGGTCGAAAGATTTTTTTTTTCCTAATTGAAAATGGCTGGAATTTCAATATATTTCCTTGAACATGCTGAAAAGGGAATATTATTTAGGCTCTTGTCTTTAAAGAAGAAGGCTGGAAAGATTTTTTAAAAGTTTGAATTTTTAAATTCCGAGGATGTTTTACAAATATTAACACAAAATTCACCCCCACATAAAAGATAATTTGAGTCCCTGGCATAAAAGAGCTATTATCTCTGTTTCACATATGGGAGAAAAATGGCACAAACTAGAAAATGAATTAAGAAAAAAAATGTTTTCTTCCCATTATTAAAAGAACATTATTTCAGCATGGATACAAAAAAGAATGCTCTGAGAAAGACAGATGTTGGAAATGTGGCAATACAAGGCCGTTCCCCAAGTCTACTCTTTTAGACCTATTTCCGGCCTGACTGGTACACACTCAAGTGACCTCAGTTTTCAAGCCTCTGTGCCTTTGCACACACTGCTTGCCCTGCCGGCTGTGCCGTTCTTCCTCTTCTCAACCCATCAAAAGCATAAGAAACACTACAGCATATACTTCAGTTTTATATTATGATCAACTAAGCAACTAAGAACAGAGGTGAAGGATAGAAGGTATGCTTAAAAGAGAGTAAGAGGAAAGAAAGAATGGATAGAAGTTCTCCTGGCAAACCAAAGAACAGAAGGTAAGGAAGAGGAAGATACAGAAAGGTATTCAGGAAGGAAAAGGAAAGAACAAGGAGGCCAGAGAGAAATAGATGAATAAACACAGAAGAGAAGAAATTTGGAGTTAAATAAAATAAGGACTTTTATCTTACCCATCTTTATAACATAATTCTGAACATAAAGCTTATTAGCACACAGACCATTCAATAAATGTTTATCAAATAAAAATTAAGGAAGATAAAGGGCTGAGGAGTTCAATAAATAGGCTTTTTAAAAAATCATATTTTATGGTTCACATGACTGTGGATTCAAAATAAGCAACTTAATCTCATTTCTTCTGTGAATTTAAACAAGTTAAACCACAAACTGTTGTTTGATCTAAACAATAAACTATTTGAACTAGATGATCTTTAGGATCCCTTCCTTATCCTCTGCAGTAATGATGACCAAATACAGGTAAATGAAATCAAAGTTCTTAGCTTAAACCTAGACTGCTTAACACATAGGAACAACATTTATTGGGCATTGGACAGATGGGAACGGGAGGAGGGGATGGGATATACATACATAATGAATGCATAATGAATGTGATGCATACCATCTGGGGGATGGACATGCTTAAAGTTCTGACTTGGGGGGGGCAAGAGCAATATACATAACCTAAACATTTGTACTCCCATAATATGCTGAAGAAAAAAAACAAACAAACAAAAAACCTAGGTTGCTTAAAATCAATCAGTGGTCAGTAGATGAATTTATTTTTGTGTAACAAAAGCAAATCAGTCCCTTTATTGTTGCCATCCAAAGAAACATCTACATAAGTCTCAATTTCTCAGAAAAGCAATATTAGGAAAATATTTATACACATTTCTGCTCTTTTTTTCTGGTTAGGTATCATCTTACTGAAATGAGACGGGTCTCTAACTCCATGGATTTCTGTATAAAATAAGTGATACCAATATTAGAACATACAAAACAATAAAGGATCCAAACAAAATAACATCACAAACACAATACTAAAACAAACCAAGGACACTGTTAAGGAAGGAAACAGTAATTATTCTTGCATTTTACAAAGTAACAGGATTCTCAAGAGGTAAAGCGTTTTTGTTTTCTTTTTAAAGGAGAGAAAATCCTAATAAAAGTACAAGCAGTTATTTCTCCATTTGCATGGTAATTAAGAAAGTTTGAAATTATATAAAGCAAACAAGAAGAAAAAATATATTAAGAGAAAATGGGCTTCATGAAATGAGAGAAACAGAGATGACTTCCTGGGTAAATTTTTTTGAATCATACAGTGATAATTAAAGCTAATAAAAGAACACAGAAGAAACTGTTCTTTTACAGTCATTTGAAGCTTAAATCTGTGAGACTCTTTTGTCTTTTATTTTCACATACAAAACTATATATCACATATCATATCATCATAATTCAGCATATTTCAGAGTCAGAGGACTAGGAAAAGAAATGTTTTCTGCAGGTCAGAGTTTTGATGACTGGCAAACACTAGGTAATCTTGCATTGCAGTTGTCTGAACCACACCCAATCTGCAGTTAAATATAGAATTTAGTTTCTGGAACTATTGGTCTTCTTAACCTTCACAGTCTAAGTATTCACTGGAAAAAATTAAAAGGAAAAGGAAAAAGACTGAAACTAAAGTCCATGTACCAATAAACTGTCCTGGGAAGAATTCCAAAATGCGGTAAAGATCAAGAGAATTAAATTACAGAAAC
Source organism: Microcebus murinus (assembly GCF_040939455.1). NCBI lineage: Eukaryota > Metazoa > Chordata > Mammalia > Primates > Cheirogaleidae > Microcebus > Microcebus murinus. Next base: position 24,033,782 of record NC_134127.1, on the reverse strand, counting down.
CTCAAGCAACATTCTAGAAATACACTTTACAACCCGATTTGTCTCCTTCATACTAGTTCTCTGAGGATGTATAATACCCTTAAATAAAATGCATTTGGTTACTAGACACATGTCTGTAATTCAGATTATGTACATGTTAGGTTAACAGCAGTGACATCAAATTTAGAATATGATTTAATTTTGGTTTGCTATGGTATCGTGGTTGTGATGCTATTTTTGTTCATGAATACACACTTTTATTCTAAGGACCTATTTTTAGATGCTTAAATTTTGGGAGAAGAGGCACTCTCAAGCTAAAATTTTTAATGCTGATTCCCTGCCTGTTGGGAGAATATTTTGGATTAATTTTTTAAAGTCATTTTGGAGACTGACAAAGTTTAAAACAATAAAAACAAAATGTTCTCCTTATAATTTCAGAGGGTTATGGACTTTATTAATAATTTTGTTTTATATCGCTCACTGAAGATGAACATGAAAAGAATCTAAGAAGAACAAAAAATATATTACAGGTATACTGTTTCCATAAGAAAAGTAAAACATGCAGTTTTAATTACAAACATACACAAAGTATTCATTTACCTTCATTAGCATTTCATTTGCATTCTCCTGGACATACCCAAATACAGGGTCATTCATTCAGCCACTTTGATTAAAAATAACAGCAATAAGCAATCTTTCTACACAAACTTAGCCCCAAAGCTGGTACTCTTATAACCACTATATTCTATTGCTTCTACCTATCACTGCTAGGTATTCTCACATTTATTCCTATATCCAGTGTTTTTTTCCCAAGTTGTTGCTTCTCTTTCCATCTTGCTTAAGCAGGTTGAAAAAGGAGATTTGGAGGTTTTTTTTTACCTTTCTCCCTTGAAACTAGAATAAATGCAACAGTGACATCTCATTCTGTTGTGTCACAGTCACACACCCTAATGCTGCAGAGACACGCGGCTTCCAAAGCTAAAGGAACACCTAGCCCAAATCATGAAAGATTAATGATGAAAGAATACATTAGAGGCTTTGCTCCTAAGGCCATAACCTCCAAAACTCCTGACATAAACTCTCTTTTCAAGTCTACCAGGTTCATTATCCCTTTACTCCTTTCACCCTAAAATGTATCTATTCTCTCCATCCATAGCACTGTGCCTCACAGCTAGTGTGAACAAATGTGAGCCTGAAAGAGCCAATCCTTCAAGATGGATCCTGAGTGGCTAACTGGGCCTAAATTTAAAATAGAGCCAAGCAACCATATGCTGACTAGAAGTCACACATAAAAAAACATTTTTAATTATGAAAAATTTAAACTTACACAAGTATAATAAACCCATGATCCCTTACATACCAACTTCAATAATTAGCAATAATCTTGTCATTTTTGTTTCATCTTTTCGCCTATTATAATCCCCATATGCTCTTAAAAAAATAGAAGGTTGGAACATAAATTAATCTTGTGGCATCAGATTTTTGAGTTAACAAAGGCCAAGCCATATATAAAAATAATCAGTTCATACCCAAATGAAAATTACATTCTTTGTAGTTCATAAGGAGAACTCAAATGATTAGCACTAGCTAAAGATCTACCTGTGGCTAGGCCACTTGTTAGTTTGGGCTTAGTAAGTTATACAACCTCTCAGCCTTTACTGCCTCATTTGAAAAAAGGAGAAACCAGGACTACAGTCAGGATTAAATGTGGAGGGTAAATATATGTGAAGCTTCTAATATCACACTAAATAAACGCTTCTTGTTTAAAGCAGCTTTATTGAGATATAATTCACGTACCAAAAAATTCACCCAAGTATACAATAGCTTTTAGTATATTTGTAAAGCTGTGTAAACATTACCACAATCGATTTTAGAATTTTCATCATCCCCAAAAGAAATACACACTCCTTACCCATCAACCCCCCTTCCCCAGTAACCCTATCCTCCCCAGCCCTAGGCAACCACTAATCTACTTTCTGTCTCTACAGATTAGCCTATTCTTCACATAAATGGAATCAAACAATATTGTCCTTTGTGACAATAAATGTTTTTAGAACTGAATATTTTAAAAGTCAAATATGTGGAAAAGACCATGCAATGAAGTCAGAGAAGGGGAAAATGCAATTTGAGATAGATATATATGTCTCAAATGTATATATATATATTTTTTTTTTTGAGACAGGATGTCGCTCTGTTGCCCTGGCTAGAGTGCAATGGTGTCATCATAGCTCACTGCAACCTCAAACTCTCAAACTCCTGGGGTCAAGTGATTCTCTTGCCTTAGCCTCCTGATTATCTGGGAGTACAGGTGAGCGCCACCATGCCCTGCCAAATTTTTATTTATTTATATATATAATATATATATGAATGATGAGTATCTCCTACTAGCCAGGCACCAAGATATGTGCTAGGGAATGCACATATCATTGAAGTGCTCTAGATACAGTAAGAGGCAGAAAAAACAAGAATATATGTGTACACATGCAAGCAGGTAGATAGTTTGTGGATGTTATCCTCTTTTTGCTTTACTTTCCTCATAAAAACAGGAAGCAAGGTCATCATGAGAGAATAAGGATGGGGAGTTCGCAAAGAGAGAATAAAGTATGAAATAATCATTTAGGAGAGTGAAGAATGAACCAGAATGGTATAGTATTAATTCTGCCTGGCAGAATTAAAGATCCACTTGAGGTTCCTGGTCATGAATTTAAAATGAGATTAGTCAGTATGGTTTTAAGTTTTTCTCCAGATACATTTAGCTGCAAAAATACAGAAACTGTATAAGCAGAGGGATTTAGCCAGACTTAACCAGAGTTCACTCACACTTGTGGCTTTCTAACTGTACCTACTATATTGATGACTCCCAAATCTCCATTTCTAGTATCACTGAACTCTCCTACCACAGAAATCTTGAGGTAACTTCACAGTCAAAGCCTTAAACTGGAAGAAATTTAGATGGAAAAAGAACACTGGTTCAACACTGTTTATGAGGAAGGCATTCCACTGTGTGCTTCACACGTATATCTCAAATCAACTCATAACTCTTCTCATAATAACCATCTCCACTTTATAGAAACCCCAAATTCCCTAAGATTAACATAGGGGAAGCTGAAACTAAACCTTAAGTCTGTGTGACTCTGAAGTCCATCCTCTTTTTTGCTTCATCATGATATTTAACTCTTCTTTTTATAAATAGGTGAACTGGGGCCCAGAGATGTTGAATGGTTTGCTCAAGGTCAAACCGTTTTCTAATGGTACAGATACTATCTGGGAGCTAAATTCTTTTAAACTTCCTGATCTGTCATTCCTATGTTCAATCTGTAACTGAGAAGGATGGATTTTTTTTTTAATGTTTTCCTGGTATCTATTACCTTCTATTTCCTATCCCTTTGCCTTAACAGTAGAGTTTAGGCTCTCATCAGTCATGCATGCATTACTCTAATAGCCTCCTAAGCTGGCTTCCATCCACCTTCCTCTAATCCATTTGTATATGGGTTAGTCACTTTCCCTGAGGCTCTTATGTATAATTGTAAATAATGAAATATCTAAAGAATTGTGAAGGTTAAACAAGATCCATTTCATATAATTATCCATGATATCAATAATTGCATATTAAAGTCCTATTTAAATGTAAGCTACTATTGCCTAAGATTTATGAAAGCAGATACTACAACTTACATAAATCTTACATTTATTTCCCCTTGGCTCTATGCAAGGAGCATGTGCTTAAATACATACTTGGTTGATTTCTTGTACATTTTCCTCAATCCCACTAATATTACCTACTAAACCAATCTAATAGATACAATCTCCTATACGATAATGTCTGAATGCCAAAGCTTATGGTATAATTATAGCAGTCTGCATAATTAAAGTAGAGACGTTTCTAATGAAAACCTCTACGTTCTGCCACAAAGAACCTCCTGGTATCTCCTAACATTATAATGTCCTTTCTCTGGTTCTCTAACTGGTGAACTCCTATCCATCACCCATCATAATGCAGCCATCCATACAATTATTAGGTATCCATAATAATTAAAAATAAAAATTAAGGAAAAAAATGCAGCCAACATGTCACCACCTTGGTATTCCTCTTTCTTCTACCTGCTTACATCTCATATTCCTATAATCTTAGTGACCCCTCTTCGTTATAGCATTTACTTCTCGGTTCCATAATTACTGGCTAGTCCCCAGCCCCCATGTTTGTGAGGGAGTATATTTCAGGATAACCAAAGAGTTGATAAGGGAAAGTTCTTTAAAGAATTCCAGCTGACTAATGCAGAAGAAATTTAAAAATTTGAATGCAACCATTTTGCAACCCCTTATGAAAAAAATGACCAGGAAATAATCATCAATGGATGACCCAATGGTGGTTCTAAGTACAGGCTACACTTTAAATCACTTGGGAACTTTTCAAATATACCTCTGTCTAGGTCTCATACCCAGATATTATGATTCAGTTAGTCAGAGGTGAAGTCCCACTAATAGTTTTAAAAGCTCCCCAGGTTATCCTGATATGCAGCCAAGGTTAAGAATCACTGCCCTAAAACTACTCAGGTAGATGGTTGATGGAGAACTTCTAATAAGTGAGTGAGGATGAAAGCACTGAATTCACTGATCAAACGTATGGTTACTAAAATGAGGTGATAAAAATGTTCTAACATTGATTGAGGTGATAGTTGCATAACTCTTGTGAACATACCAGAAAGCATCGAATTATACACTTTAAATAGGTGAAATGTATCTCAATAAGGCTATTAAAAAAATAACTTCCAGATAAATTTTGATCTTTATGCATACACAGATTACAGTGTTTTAATTCTTTTGATTTTATATTTCTATATTTATATTTCTACCTCTTTTCTCTTACATAACATTGTTTTATCTATAGCTACATCTATACCTATCTGTAAAACCAGTATAAGATAAATTATACATACATAAATCATCGTTTCCTACTATGTACAGTTGACTCTGCTTTTTTTTTTTTTTAAACGTAACATTATATCCTGGACATCACTGTATAGAGATATTCCTTGTTCCTTTTTTTTTTTTCTAAAGTACTCCATTATGTGAGCCTCAACATCCAACGTATGGATATACTATAATTTTTTGGCACAGTCTACTACGAATAGACATACAGGTTTTGTCTACAACATCACTGTTTGATATTATTACAAACAGTGCTATCTTTTCATATTTTTCCTGGTGTATCTTTAAGATAATTTCCTAGATGCAGAAATGCTGTGTCAAAGGGCAAACTCATAAGTAATAGTTCCTGATTTTGCCAAATTCTCTTCCATGAAGATTGTTCCATTTTGCATTTCCACAAGCAGTGTATGAGAGTGCCTAAGTCTCTACAGCCCAATCAATAGAAAATGTGCCAAACTCTTGGATTTTTGCCAACTTGGTAGGAGAGGAATGGTATATCTTGAGTAGTTTTAATTTGAATTTCTCTCATTATGAGTCAGATTGAGGATCTTTTCATATGTTTAAGGGCCATTTGCATTTATTTTTATAACTGATATCTTTAGTCCAATTTTCTATAGATTTGTTGTTCTTCTAAGAGCTTTTTAAATATTAGGGATAACAAAAAGTTGCACATTTTTTTTTCCAATTTGTCTTTTTATGTCTCAGTTTTTCCCCCCCAAAGCTGTTTTTATTTATGTAATCAATATTTATCAATATTTTCCCTTATTGCTTTTGAGTCATGGTTAGGAAACATTTTTCTCATTTCTAGGATATGTAGGAATCACCCATGTTTTCCTCTATTATTTATATGGATTCACCTTTTTGATTCATTTGAAATTTATCTTGGTGTATGGTGTGAGGAATGAAATAATTTTTAACTTTTATACTAACATATTTGAGGAAGGCTTACTTTGCTGGTTTTACAGTCTGTGCATATGTTTTTATTCACTCACTCATTCTAAGGAAAAACATCATGCATTACTCTAAAATGGTAGGGAATTTTATATTCCATTTCAGAAAATAAAAAGTTCCATTTTCACAGAATGAAAGTCATACTAGGTAGGACCTTTTGTACTACTAACTACTAAGAAAGGTTTTCTGCATTTTTGCAACTATTGGAATAAACCACATCCTTTTTCTAGCTGTGCCAGGTAGGATAAAATTAAACCAAACATAACCAATTCCTGGTTTAAAGACACTTATTAAAATTAAAGTTAAAAATTATAAATTAAGACTAAACGGGAGGCTTAAACAGGGTAATGCTCAATATCTTTTTAACAGAAATTTAATCAGTATGATTCTGTGGCTAGTTTTTGTTGCCTTGGAAAAATAAAAATAATCCCAAAGTTTCTGAGGTTCAATTCTGAAAACACATTAGGAACATCATCTATCATTATTGTTATTAATTTTTAAATTAATTCTTTCTCACACTGATATTATACAATCAATGTATACTGGTATCTTCATGAAGAAACTAAATGGTTAAGTCAATAGCACAATTAGGACTCATACCAGCTAGAAACCAATGCCAAAGCTTATTTTGTTACCTGGAGGAAAATGTACAATACTGCAAATACTTTAAGTTAAACATTCCCATCTGCTGTGTTGTAAGTTCAAAAGAAATTTTCAAAAAGAATAAAAATTTCTAGATGAGCAGACTGTAAATGTCAGGTCTCCAGGACAGCAGTGTCTCACTCCTTCACTGTAATGACTCAAGCATATAAGGGTTCATTATTCAATAATGGGCTCTACTCTCATCCATAATAAAGAGAGTGAGGAAAGGAATAGATGATAACATCAATGGATAACCCATAGTCTCATTTGGGACACTGGATCCAACCTTTTTTTTAAATTTATGTAATAGCAATAGGTTTGGCCTTAAGCAAACCTTAAGTTTGCCTTAATTTCAACTATATTACGAGAACAAAAACATGGTCTGAATTTCAGCTCTTTAAATCTCTCTCTCTTTCGGGGAGTGAGGTTAATGAGCTGGGAAATAATCATAAAGTAGCAGAACAGATATAGCAAAAGTCCTAGATGACGTATTGGCTACTAAAAATCTTTCTTTCTTATGTGTATATGCACATATGTATGTATGTATATATTTATTATTTACTAGAGACAGGGTCTCTTTCACCCAGGTATGTATGTATATATTTGTTTATTATTTATTTATTAGAGACAGGGTCTCTGTCACCCAGGGTGGAGTGCAGTGGCATGATTACAGCTCACTGCAGCTTGAAACTCCTGGGTTCAAGTGATCCTCTTGCCTCAGCCTCCTGAGTAGCTGGGACTACAGGCATGTGCCACCATGTCTGGCTAATTTTTTTTATTGTTTGTAAAGACAGCATCTCCCCATGTTACCCAGGCTGGTCTTGAACTCCTGGCCTCAAGGGATCCTCCTGCCTCAGCCTCCCAAAATGCCAGGATGACAGGCATGAGACACCCCACCTAGCCTGAAAAACTATTTTAGACATGAAGTCACAGCTCAGAGTTTATGACCTAAACAAAGTTAACAGGTTCATTTCAGGCAAATGCTCTGTCCAGTATACCATTCTACTTGTCAGATTAGGTAACAGGAAAAACGTAATGTTCCAGGCTGGAACATTATTACCTTCTTGCATATAAAACTTTCCATAAAAAATTCTGTAAACATCATTTATAGGTAAGTGACAAAAAGGATAATTCTACTATGCGATCTATGCTAAATATATCCAACATTTCACAATCATAATTTATACCATTTCAGAAGGGAAAACTGAAGCTAAAGTCAAATTTAGGTTAAAAAAATACTCAGAACCTACTATGGATCAGGTACTAGTACTGGAGTGAAAGGATAAATTACTAAAGCAAAGTCAAAAGCAAGTATTTCTATCCTTTGGGACTAAATTTGCTTGGACCATACACCATATTGAAGAAAGTTAAATTTCAGTGGCCTCCTAAACAATTATTCAATATTTTTGATGAAAACAACACTTCAGAGAGTTTTTCCAAAATATAATACAAATATCTAAATTTAATAAATACGTCTTCTAAAGTTTCTTAAATTATTGAGGATACTATTAAATTGTAAGTAAAATAAATAGATGCTAACTCCAGCTTTAAGAATTCTCAATACTAAGGTTACCTTATTTCAATAATATAGCATTTATAATATTCCAAAATACTTTCAGAGATAGAACCTAGATCCAAAATTACTTATTTGAAATGAAAACTGTCCCAATCTATCTAAAGTTCACGTCTTTCCTAAGTTTGGGAGCTTTCTCATAGGAAAATGAGATATGTACCTTTCCATCACAGCCAAGCACTCCTTTCTCCAGGTAAATCGACTCCCTCGTCTTAGTCGGAAGGTCCCAGATGTAGCAGAGACTGGGGGAGGTGTTTGTCTCCATTCAGGGTCCTCTATTGGAATAGGGGCTGGTCTCATACTTAGTGTAGCCCCTGAAATAAACAAGACGTTTTTAGCAAATATCTTGCAAATGTTTCAAACCAATATGACAAATATATCATGAAATCAATAACAATGAATTTGAGAATAAACTTTTGTCTCTCCATTAAAATTGCAGGCAATATAAATATCTGGTATTTATATTATTTTTAAAACAACATTTGACCAAAATAATAAAAACTCTTCCTTAAAAATTTATGATTAGTGATTTTAAAATGTCATTGTTTTTCCTACTTGGTCATCTATCTATTAGTTTCATTTATATTATTTTTGAAACAAAGCACAAAGTTTACTTCATTATGGGAATAGGAGAGTATGGTCTTTGGCTTAGTGACAACTTCATCAGTGTACTTTCCTCTAAAAAATCTCCATTGAAACTCCTACTTGATAGTTATAATCTTTTTGAACAATATACCTTAGGTTCAAATGACTTGGGATTGTACCTTAAATTTAGCTGATGAGTAAATAAAAATTTATATTTTAAAATAAGGACGTGGGAGCTCTTAAAGAGCACATGCAGTTAGGAGATGAATTTAAAATAATCCGAATTGTTGTAAACTTTTTTTTTTTTTTTTTTTTTTTTTTTTTTTTGAGACAGAGTCTCACTTTGTTGTCCAGGCTAGAGTGAGTGCCGTGGCGTCAGCCTAGCTCACAGCAACCTCAAACTCCTGGGCTCGAGTGATCCTTCTGCCTCAGCCTCCCGAGTAGCTGGGACTACAGGCATGCGCCACTATGCCCGGCTAATTTTTTTTATATATATATATCAGTTGGCCAATTAATTTCTTTCTGTTTATAGTAGAGACGGGGTCTTGCTCTTGCTCAGGCTGGTTTTGAACTCCTGACCTTGAGCAATCCGCCCGCCTCAGCCTCCCAAGAGCTAGGATTACAGGCGTGAGCCACAGCGCCCGGCTTGTTGTAAACTTTTTAAATAGTCAAATATAGCATCAAAGAAAGTAAGATGATGTTTGATATGCTTTCAGTCTACTAAATCAAATGTCTATAGGTCTATTACCTGTTGATACTATACTCTGCTACCTCCTAAACATAATAAAATTTCAGTGAACAAAAAGCTATAACTGAGATATTTTACTAATTCAGACTAGCTTTTTCTCAAATAGTTTGAACTGGCAATGATGCATTTACTCACTCATTCACCATTCATCAAACCCCTTTCACGTGGGTTTCTCTAGGCTAAAAGCTAAAAGTAAAACAAGGACAACACTGTCTGTGACCTCCACAGACTTATTTCACAGACCTTAAACATAATTTAGTATGCTTTAATAGAGTTCAGTCTCTGGCTCCTCTATTCTTCTTTCACCTTTTATACTGTTAAATTCATCTTCCCAAAACATAATTATGATCATATCACTCCTCTGATCAAAAATCTTCAAAAAGTTCCCCCGGCCTATGGTTTAATCCAAACTCTTAATATAGCCCTAGAAAGACAGGTTAGAACTTGTGGGGTTTATATACATATTAAAATACATACTAAATATTAATTATTAATAAATATAAACCATATCGTGGTTTTTACCATACCATGCAAGAAATACCACAGATAGTGTTTCTACTGTAATACCTACAGATTTATTGTAGATCCCCTTCTGAATGGCCGTTTTTCTATGTATTCACTTATACAGATGCCTAATATGCTAACTAATTATAATTTTCCTTTCCAAACCTACTGTCCTGCAGTCTTTCCCATTTCAATAAATAGATTCCCATTCTTCATATTGCTCAGCTCAAAAATCTCAGATTCATCTTTAACTGTTCTATTTCTCCCACATACTACATATCCAATCCGTAGGCAAATTCTGTTCATTTTATCTTCAGAATATTTCTAGTAGATGATCAATTTTTATTCCCTGTACTGCTACCACTTTAGAACATGCCAGCATCATCTCTAGCAATCAAGACTTCCTAGGATAGGTTCCAAAGACGGCCCTTCACAATAAATCATACTTCCTGGTAATCATGTCCTTGAAAGAACATGGAAAAATTTCGAGGCTGCTAAGAAGCTTTGCAGCTTTTGCCTAGGTCTCCTAGAATGCTGGTTCTTGGGGAAGCCAGTTGCCATATAAGAAGTCTAACCTGAGACCATAAAGTTGTAGGAAGCCCAAAGTAGCCATGTAGAGAGGCCACAAGGAATGAAAGATGCCCAGTCCCCAGGTGCTCTAGCCAACTCTACCCAGGTGCCAGACATTTGAGCGAAAAAGCCACCTTGGACACTTCAGCCATAGCAGACACCATATAGAACCCAGCTAACAGAGAAACAAGGCCCCAGACAAGTCCCAATAGGGACAGGTGGTAGCCAGCCTCCAAGGTCCCTCAGGATCCCTGCCTCCTGGTATCCACACCTTTGTATAGGCCCTTCCCATACTGCACCATGATTAGTTTGTATGACCAATAACACGTTGTAGTGATGATATGTCACTTCTAGGATTAGATTACAGATGACAATGTGGCATTTGTCTTGGTTGTTCTCTCTCTCGGATCACTCACTCAAGGGAAAACTAGCTGCCATGTGTGAGCACACTCAGGCAGCAGATAGCAAGGCCCATGCCGTGAGGAACTGTGGTCTCTGGCCAACAGGCAGTGGGCAATGAGGGCCTGCCAACATCCACATGAGTGAGCTTGCAAGTGGACCATCCAGTCCTGATGACTGCAGCCCTGGCTGATAGCTGGACTGGAAACTTAGAGCCAGAACCATCCAGCTAAGCTACTTCTGGATTCCTGAGCTACAGAAACTGTGAGATAGTAAATGTTTGTTAAGTTGCTAAATTGTGAATAATTTGTTGTACAAGAATAGATAACTAATACAAATCATCATGATCATCGCAGCTGGTTATTTACCCATATCCCTCAACACACTATCATTATTCAAGTGTATAAATGTGGCGGCAACAATTTTCACTTTAATGTAGAGATTTCACTACAAGTAAGAATGAGTATTGCTTGAGGCCAGGAGTTTAAGACCAGCCTGAGCAACATAGCGAGATCCCATCTCTATAAAAAATTTAAAAATTAGGCAGTGCTGGTACACACCTATAGTCCAGCTATGAACATGCCACTACACTCTGGCCTGGGTGACACAGGTCACCATCTTAAAAAAAATAATCAAAAATGAGCATCTTTTGCTATTTATTGACCATTAAATATCTTTTTTTATGAATTCATATCTTTTGTCCCTTTTTCTTTTGGGTTATTCATCTTACAGTGACTCAGTCACCTTATGGTGAAATCAACTGCTAGTCATATAGATTATAATTTTTTTCCTGTCTATTTGTATTTTATGATATGCTTTGTGATCTTATTTTTAATGTAGTCAAATCTGTCAGTCTTTTCTATTATGGCCAGTGGGTTTGAATATCATTCAGAATATTCTTTATAGTTTTCATTTTGTGTTTCAGCCCTTAATACATATGTTACTTCTTATAGTGCATGATGTAAAGTAATATTTAACTTTTTTTCTCAAGCAGGTGTTTCATCAGACAATGCTTTAGAGATTCATGGCTTAAAACAGAGCTGGCAAACTATGGCCTGCTGCCTATTTTTGTAAATAGAGTTTTACTGAAACCTGGTCATGCCCATTTATTTACATATTGTACACAGCTGTGACTGCACTATAACAGCAGAGTAGCTGTGACACAGATCACATAGCCTGCAAAATCTAAGATATTTACAATCTGGCCCTTTGCAGGAAGAGTTTGCTGACCCTTGGCTTAAAAACATTCTTGGTCTAACCACTGTGAAACTCTAAACTGAATCCCTTCTTTAAACAGTTCAAGAAAAAAGGTTCCATTCTGCCAAAATAACCTGGGAATTCAGTCTGGGCCTAATTCAAAGTTAACAAAGTTTACACATAAGCAGGAATTACGGGGCTGGAAGGGTTTCAAAGTCTTTGCTTTAGTGCTTTTCTGAAAGCAAGCAGGGATTATAGCACAAGAGCTCTGGAATCTACCTAATTAAAACACTACTTTTATTCTACAGCCAGGGTGAAAAGGTCCAAAACAGAGTCTAGTTGCTATCCTCGCTGATGAAGATATAGGTAGAAACAGACTAGTAGATAGGCCAGGCACAATGGCTCACACCTGTAATCCAAACACTTTGTGAGGCCAAAGCGAGAGGATCACTTGAGGCCATGAGTTTAAGACCAGCCTGGACAACATAGTGAGACTCTATGTCTCTACCAAAAAAACAAAAACAAAACAAGAAATAGACTGGGTAAGGGAATAGGTCTTCCTGTCCAAGGCTTGGCTCTGGTAAAGGAAGAGAGTTTCAGAGCGGAGGGTGGAAAATAAGTCAGTGAATTTCAAGCGGTAGGCCACATCTACAACTGTGGCATGTCTCTTAGGTTAGCAGAGTGACAAATGGGTATGAATAGAACAGAACACATAGAATCTTAATTCAATCAAGAGGGTAAAGGAAATAAGTTAACTAATAAGAATGGTTCTTTCTTGGTATTAGAGTTTATTGTTAGTGTTATTATGCTTCTTTATAATATTCTGTATTGAGAGCTGAAGGATATTTAGATGAAATAAAACTGGTCAGGAAGGAAAAAAAGACTGAGAGAGAGAGAAAGGGGGGAAAAGAAGAGAAAGAAGCAAGCAGTGGCCTGGTTACTTTAAAAGAAATCAAGACAGTTCATGCACAAAAGGTGGGAACTGAATAATTTCAAACTTGTATTTTTAAATTATCTCATTTTTAATTTCTTACAAAGCATATTCACAGGATACTCCAAGAATGTCATACAGCAATGGTTTGCTGCTCTTTGTCAAACAGAGTATAAACATACTTGATTTAAAAATATTATCACATTACTTTTGAGATTTTTCTTCTACTCCTTTCTCTTTTTCAATGTAGGAGCTAAAAATAGCCCAAGAAACACTCTGGAAACAGTCTAATAAATACAGATTTGTTCTAGAAACCTAAGTTCACTTTGCTTTGGTTGAAATGGATGAAGAACAAAGAATGAGTTTAAAATTGACTCTAACTGAAAAACACAAAGATACTAAAATGCAGGAACAACATATAGTACATAAGGCTTTAAACTCCACTGAAGTAAAATACAGGCGTTCTGGTTGGCTAAAGGTCCTTACAGGAAAACAGTGTTCCCTATTTCTTTAGGGAAACATTTTTTCCCCACATTTTATCTGGGCTCCTATTAAAACAAATGTTTGCAACTTCACCTAGCAAATCTAAACCCATTAGAAACAAACAAACTAAAAAACCTTTCATAATTTGCTAATAGATTTAAAAATTTTGATGAATGTTCTCTTTGTATATCAGATAATGTTCTTGCTTATCAGGATTAGATCTGGGTGAGCCATTACCAATCAGCTAATAAAAGAATGACTAGAAGCACATAATTACTAAACTACCTTCTCCAAAAGTAATTTCTCATCTTCTCCAGGTTCACAGGCATGTTTCCCAGTGCTCTGACACTCTGCAAGTGAAGGAGTGGGCATTTCTTCTGAACGTTTTTACTTCATGTGCTTGCTGCATAAGCCTCTTGGCAAGCTTCATTTAATTGTTTAATTTAAAAGTATGCAGAATCAATGCTACAGGCCAAGAGGAACCCAGACCACCTGTCTGCTATAGTAATGTTTAAATTAGACAAGGGAAAAAGATTGTTGAGCTTAATTTGATTAAATAAAGGGGCTTTTGCTGTCAACCATGTTGAATTTAGCACTCACCCTCTTTTGAAAAATAGGCATTTTCTCGTAAATGTTTTCATAAGAAACAAGGTAAAATGCATTTGATTAGTTTCTATCAGCCTATTCTATTTATATGCCTTGGCAGGCTTTGGGTTATGCTGGGAAATTCTGATGTTGGGTCTATCAGAAAACTATACTATATCTACTGGATTATCAGTAAAAATAACCTAAATATCCATTCTGTTATTTTTCTTGCTGAGTCCACTTAAAAAGAAACTTAAAAAAAAAAAAACAACCCACAGAACCATATCCAAATGGATCTAGATTGAAGTGGTTGAAAAAGAGAACTTCACTAAAGGTACACAAGGAGAAATGCTCTGAGGTCCAAGCATAGAGGCATAGAATATACAAATATTTTTTTGTTTCTAAATACTTAAATTTACAGAAGAGAAAATGCAGTTTTTAATTTTATGGTATTCCTTAATTTTGCATTTTTTTCCTCAGAATATATGTATAAAGATGATACTATTTATATTTCCCTTAACGAGCCATCCTGGACATAAATTATGAAATACAGTAATCTGTTAATAAAAATCACTGACATCTTATTTTCTACCTAACTGCCTCTCAAAAGCAGCAGGTCTTGACCATATGATCTAGATTCTTAATTTTTAAAAAAATCTTGAAAGCTATTAATAAGGTAGATTAATTTTGGGAGAATCTCTCTCCCTTCCCTTCTACTTCCTTCCTTCCTTCCATTACATTTTATATGTATTTTTCAAATACATATGGTACAAAATTTAGAAAGACACAGGTCATACAGTCAACTCCCTATACCCATACTCCCACTCAGTTCCCCTCCAGAGAGCTGTTCTTACCAGTCCCTAATATGGCCTTCCAGAGATCTTGTGCTTATGCAAGCATATACTTGTGCATGTGCGTGTTCCCTATATAATTAGTAATATACCATATATATTTTTGTACCTTACTTTTTTACTTATGAATTCTGTACCACCCCATATTAATTTAATTATTATAAAGCTGCCTTTAAAAATAGTTATATAGCTAATATCTAAAAATGAAAGCTCTTCTCTGGGGAGAAACTGATTAAGTGTTGGAAAAACTAGTAAGTATTGGAAGAATGATAGATTAGATTATCCTGTTTTGTAATTCCCTTGGAATAATCAATTCAGACAAGGATCATCAATGAATGCTAAAGACCATTGGTAAAATGTTGTTGTATACAGCAAAATGCCTTTTCTTCTTTTTTTTCTTTTTTTTTGCTTTAGTCATAAAGAAGAGGGAATTCATGATTAAATAACTGGTTTGATTTCTCTTTCACTGTACACTGCTTCTGAACATTTAATTGTTTTTATTTGTCTAAATAAAATGCCTCTAAAACAAAAAGAAAACAACAAAAAATAGGTTGTTGCAGAAGATATTCATCAGGTAGCAAAATGTGGCCCTAGAGATTATTTACAAACTGCAAAGAAAAGATCTCATGGCCACCACCTTAACAAAATGAGTAAACTTAGTATATGAATAGTGCTACAACCTGAATTACAGGCCTCCTGATAGGTGGCACTGTGAGGTAAACATTACCTACAAAGTATTTTTCCCCAATATTTTATTATGAAAATTTCCAAACTATAAAAACATTAAAATAATTTTGTAAGTGAAAATCATAATCAGACCATTTAATATTTTATTATGCTTACTTTCTCACATATCTATCCATTTCCCTATATATTCATCAATCAATTCTATTTTTGGAAGCATTTCAAAGTAAACTGATGCTATTCGTACATGCCCCCTTATATAATCTATGAAGTATGCTTGCCAAAAATATTCAAACTGAATCTAATGAAGCCTTTAATCCTACCTTCCACTTTACAGAAAATAGAGAAGATAAAAAAAATAAGTTATTTGACAATAACAATAAATAGAAAAATCCAGAATGTGGGACATTCTGTAAGATTACATGATTTAAAAAGTTTGTATCATGGAAAAAAAAGTTGGGGTGACAGATTTCAGAGTCTAAAGAGACATTCCAAATTGCCAAATTAAAGACACAGTACTTTTAAAAAGAGAGCTACAAAAGATATTCTTGCAATAACTAGAGAAATGTGACTATGGATTGAATATTACATGGTAGTATGAATTATTAATTTTCTTTGGTGTGACAATGGGGACTGTAGTTATGTAGATGATATCTATTCTTAGGAGATGAATGCTGAATGCACATACACAAATCTTAAATTCATTTATTTTATAGAGATAACTCAAATGTAGCAAATATTAACAATTATTGTATGTAAGAAAAGGGTAAACAGTTGTTTACTGTGCTAGTTTTCTCTACATCTGAATTTTCTCCACATTTGAAACACTTCAAAATAGAAACTGGGAGTCAGAATAGATTAAGAAAAATTTTTTGCAGAGAGGTTGATATGGTCTATTCTGTTTCATCCTGCCTGGAACTTTTGGATTGAGAATATGATTTTGGAAAAAAAAAAAAACTTTATCACAGACACACATACAAAAATGTATCTCTATGACACTCTTTATTTCCACCTCAGAGCCAATGCTATTATTACACATTATTTCCACTTGTGACTTAGTCTGTAAGTAAATGCTTTAATGCCGCAGCATTACCAAAGACAGCTCAGTCACAAGCTTACACTTGAGAGCAGGGCACTGCCACTAGACTGTGTAATGCACAGATTGAGACACCCCATCACACAACTTCAGATTTTACTTTATATATCACTTTTTTATAGCATCTTGCAATAAATCTTGCCTATTCTTGCCAATCCTAGACACAAAGGTTTCTATGATCTTTTTCCTTAAAATTTCATTCTGCTTTCCAATCTGCTGCTCCTGGGAGTCATCAGGGCAGCTGCATCCTAGAGTCTAAAGACCCATACATTACCTGGATCATTAGAACTAGAAAAAGAAAATCATTAGCAGAGACCATTGGCTATGGTACAGCATGAACTAAATAAAAATATTAAATTTATGTTACCAATAAAGCAAAATTTGCAAAAAAAAAAAAGATAATGGAGTCTTAAGTATGAACTTATAGCTGAAGAAAACAAAATTAGCCACTGATATTCGTAACCTTTATTTCAAACTATGGCTAGAAATATCATATAGTCTGGAAGCAAAGAGGTTCCTCAGAAGAAGGAGTGAACATGACTAGATAATATTAGATAATAAACTACAAATTATCACAATCAGGGCTTAGGTTTTTGAGTTAAGAGTGGCTTTTATTATATGAAGGCACAATAATAAAGTGTGAAAGTACCTTATTGAACAAGTTAGCACATGGATTCAATAAAGTAATTAATTTCATTTGTCTTGCTTCAGATGCAATAAATAAAAGAAAGTGATATTTACCAGGGTTTGTCTTCTCAAGTTGATACCATCGGTAAAATGCTCTTTTCTTCTGTTCACTCAGGTCTGATCCCTGCTGCAACAGCCAATGAGAGATGCGGCTCTGACTGATACCTGTGTATAAAGAGAAATAGCTTTTGGGGGGCATTGAAAATACAGTGAACTTAATGAGGGTTCTGTTGGTTCTAGGTTATTGGGTGCTTTATTCTCTGTGTCACTCTGCAAGGAAGTTGCAACTTGAGCAAACTCCTTAATGTTGGGCTTCTTTGGAAAGGCTAACTGCACTGGCTAGGATATACTCAGAATTTATCAGAGGTCAAAGAATTTTATTAACCAAGACTTGACAGTGGCCTCTAAAATTAATCTGCAAACCAGGTCCACGAATATGAGATAAATGAAGATTTCTAAGTTATAGCTCTTTGTCAGAATTGATTATATTTGTGCTCCTTTAACTACCAATGCCCTCCAATGCCACCCCAGTTTAGAATATTAGAACATTTAACAGATACTGAGGGAAAAAAAAAACAAGTCAGCAAGTTTTGCTATAGTAAGGGGCTAGGAATAGAAAGGTCATTGAAAATAATGTCTTCAATACGGTTTTTGATTTATTTGTTAATTTATTTAGGCATTTTTAGACCCGTCATACTATTAGTACAAAGAATTAGCAGAGTTTTAGAGTTATATTGCAATATGACCTCTTAAGAAATCTTAACAGCTAAAGACATTTTTCCAACAGATATACTTTCCAAAAAACTGAACAGAATATAAAGCAGTTTTCTGCTATCACTAAGAAGTTCTTGACAGCATTAGAAATGTGAAGAATCTCCACATCTGAACATAAAAGAGCATGTCTAAAACGTTCTAGTATGAGAATGACATTCTCATTGGTCATTATAGCTATTCCAAAAAATGAATGATTCAGTATACAACTGCCAAAAGCAATGAATACAGTAAAGACAAAACTGTCTTGCAAGTCCACAAGGCACTTTGCAAAAGAACATCTAGCCATCATAGAGGATTACCAATATCTAAAATCTCCCAAGGAATTACTTATAGAAACTGGAAATTAAAGAATACCACTTGTGCCAACACCTGTCTAAAGCTGTAATGCTCAACAAGGAAGAATGGCTATCAAGAAGTAATCACATCCCTTCACATGAGAAAAAGCAGGAGGTCCTGCAATCACATTTAACTCATTAAAAGCAAGCCCCTAGAGTTTCACACACTTAAAAATCTTACGTTAAAAGAAAACCTGAAAAAATGGGGAACGGGAGTGTTAAAAGGAAGACTGTGAAGCAAAGTCCTCTGACTGGAAACATCTATCAATTCCAAAAGGTGAAATTCAAACAGTTTTCCAAAACCTAACTGATCACATTCTCAAGTAATTCACATAGCAGTCTTCCAATGGATTGAAGATCTATGTGATGCAGGTGCTGGCATTCTGGATAATTCAATCAGCTGTGTTTAGCAAACATTTCACCAAAAGTCTAGTTTAAGACATTATATTATTTATTATACTACTTTAAAGAGTGAAAAAACAACCATTTACCACAAAGAAATCAAAATTGATTTTCATGTCAAAATAAAACTATTTTACATGGATCATTTATATTGGTACCATATTACTCAAAAAAAAAAAAAAGAACAACAGGGAAATTGAGAAAAATCTGTAAAGAAAAAAAGTAGACATCAGTTCTATCAGTTCTTTTAGTTTGTTCCAATATTAAATTTCCTCATATAGTCAGATCATACATAGAACAAACCACTGAGCCCATCAGATATAAGATCTGTCCAGGTTCTAGCTGTGCTATAATCGGAGAAGAGGGCAAAAGCCCATCAAATGGACATTAGCTAAATTATAGTACATTTACATAACAAAATACTGGCAGACTTTTAAAATTAATGCTTTAAAAAAGTCATCCAAAAAAGCCAACCACAACAAAAAACCAAAACCAAGCAAACACATAAAAAGCCATCAATACCAAGTGTAGGCAAGGACAAGGAGTATACATAACTTTCATATGGCTGATGGAAGGGTAAAATGGCAGGGCCATTCTGAGAAACAGATGGAAAGTACCTACTAAAGCTGAACACATGTATACTCTAGAACCTAGTGATTTCTTTACTAGGCATATAGCCCTCAGAAATATGTATATACTCAATAGAAATGTGTTCAAAAGACATGTATAAGGATCATATGAGCATTATCCATAATAGCCCCCAATTTAAAACAACTAAATGCCCATCAACAGTAGAATGCATAAATTGTGATATCTACACACTCTACTACAGATTATTATACCAAATAGAAAAAGGATTAACTACTGCTATCAGCAACCATATGTATAAATCTCACAAAAATAATGTTGGCTGAAAAAAACTATACACAACTGTATGATTCAATTTATATAAAGTTAAAAAACAGAAACAACTATTCTATATGGAAGGAAATGAGAACAGTGGTCATCCATGTAGAAGGGAAAAGGCTAATGACTGGCAGGTATTAATAGTAAGAAGATTTCCATGGTGACCAGCATTGCTCTTATCTTGATCTGGAGTGTGGTTATATGGGTGTCTTCACTTTTTAAGTCAGTAAGCTGGACACTTTTCTGTGTACATATTTAAATTTTAAGAAGTTTCCCCAAAAATGTTTTTAAAATTCTATGTAGTTTCAAAAAAAATGGATATGTATCAATATGGAAAGATGCCCATGATATAAATGAAAAAGTATATATTTTAATGACTATATTAATATAATATTTAATCTACATTCTGTTTTATATAGTAACAAAAGTTTATATATACCGAAGATAAACAATATGAATTTAGAATGGTAGACTCTTCCAACATTTCTACCTTTACATTAACATTTCTGTAAATATGTATTCATTCACTTTTTGGTTTTCCCCCCTAAATACTTACATACAGTACTTTATTGGTTGTTTTATAAATATTGTAACCCAGTTAAAGAGTTGCAAAGAGAAGTAAATTTCTGCCTTCCCTTACCAATTCTCTGAGATAAGCAATGTTAACTGCTTATACATATGTTGTTTCACAATTTTCTCTGTGCAATTAATAATGTAAAGGGAGAGGAAGGTAATATGTTAATAGAATATTCTCCCACCTCATCTTTTGTGTGAAGAAATAAAGAACTTCTTCCCTATAAATTTAATCTCATTTTTCATATAACAAATGCAGAAAACAAAGTAATAAAGCAGGTAGTATTTCTAGAAGAGGTGTATAAAAAAATATGTAAAACACCACATTTTACAATGATTTCTCTTGCCAGCTTGTTGATGGGTAAGCGTCCTTTAACTCACCCTTCTGGGGCTGGTTTGGAACTTCAGCTGAGCATGGTTTCAAAAGCCCCTGCAGCTCCTCTTTATGTCAGCCTTGATACTTTTCCTCAGGAGAAAATTTCCCTAACTTCCTTGCTACTACTCACTGCAAAAGAGAATGTCATTGTTCACAAGCCGTAGCTCCTCCACAGGCCAGAAGAAAAGAAAAATTTACATATAACACTCATACACTTACAGACTAAAACTAACCCCTGATTGATTTATTTTCAATAAGGAAGTAACCACACTGTATTCAAAGGAAGAAAAAGCCTTTCTTAGTCTCCTTCACATTTTCCAAGCTTCAGCTGTATCAGGCTCTTTGCAGTTCTTCAAATGTCATACTCCCTTCCACTAGAGGGCTCTCTACCATAACCTATCCTTGTCAAAGTCTCCAGTAGCACAAATTTAAATGTTTCATTTTCCTTCCACTTCCTGGAGCGTGACACTACTGACCACTCACATCATCTTCACCCTTGGAATGCTGGCTACAACCCCCAACAACACGTTTTCAGTTGGCTTTGGGGCTGCTTTGCTAACATGTTAGTGGCCCTCAGGGTTCCTTTGGTCATCTCAATTACAAACAACATTGATTTAAAATGTTAATGTCATCTAAATGCCAAAGACTTCCAGGGTACCAGACTGTACTTTCCAACCATCTGCTAAAAAGCTTCAATGAGAATTTCCCACAGGTCCTCAACAGAGTCAACTTAATTCATTATCCTCATCCTTAAATCTGCTCTTCTTACTATATCCTCCATCTCAATTTTACCTTCATTCTACTTTCCCCCACAACTGTCACATGTTTACTAAATCCAGTCACTTTCTCTTGGTAAAAGTCTCTTCATGTTCTCTCCAATCCTCATTCCAGCACTTTAGAATCTCAGCCTTCTTTGCCTGGACAATTGTAGTAACTCTGATAAAAGGAACAAGCCATTTAAGATCCACAAAAAGTACAAAGTCCTCATGATTAGCTCCTTTTTTAAATTATTAGAAGATCACTTCATAGTTGAGAAAAAGTAAAATATCCTTCTTCATGCAATTTTCTACTTAAGAGCTGCTATCATCGCTATGATTGCCTTCCACAATGGAACCAGAATTATGTTTAAAAATTTTTAAGTTAAAACAAATGCATGCATTCTCTATAAAAATTCAATTAATTCACAAACATGGAGAGAGAAAAAAAGTCCTTTCTTCATCCGCACCCCTTCCCTTCTTCCCTATCCTAGAAGTATTCTTGTTTATTAGGATAACTATTAACAGTTGGGTTTTTTAAAACATACATTTGGAGTTACTCTATACATAATAAGTAACTTTATGTGTTAGAATTAGTTCATGTAGGAAATGATAAGTCTTCCTCATTCTAATGGCTTCAAAGGCAACCTATACCATAATTCATTATTATTGGATATTTCAGTTGTTTTATACTATAATACATGGTGATGCAATGATACTCTATCTGTATCTTTGTGCACATGAATACATATTTCTTTAGGGCTGATTCACAGGAATGAAATTTTGATTTGAAGCATATGAGCAGCATTTATGTTAGTGATAGATGTCACTAAATTGTCCCCTAAAGAAGGTTGTACTCAATTTTATAATCTAACCAACAGAGATGAGAATGTTTCCCTATATTCTCACCATTATTGAATATTATGAAACTGTGTTTAGAAGTCTGACTTTTTTTGTGAATATAATACATGTTCATTATACAAAAAGTTCTAAGCAATTTAGAGGAAAGGAAAAATCAAGAGGAAAGCTAATAAAAAACATACCCAAAATCTCATCATTTAGAAATAACTACTTATTCCAAGATCATTCCAAGCATTATTATACATAGGATAAGGAGAAGTAATTACTAAAGTGGGATCACATTATAGACAGAATTTTAAAATGTACAAACATTAGATGCAGTTTGATTTCAACACAAGAAATTAAAAAAACAAAAAACAAAAAACCTAGGCTGGGCTCAGTGGCTCACACCTGTAATCCTAGCACTTTGGGAGGCTGAGGCAGGAGGATCGCTTGAGGCAGGAGTTCAAGACTAACCTGGGCAATAAGTGAGACCCCATCTCTACAAAAAAACTTAAAAATCAGCTGGGCATGGTGTGTATGCTTCCATTTTATGAAATGTCCAGAAATTTGTCTATAGGTAAATCTACAGAGAGAGACAGTAAATTAGTGCTTACCAGGGGCTGGGGGCATGTGGGCCTGGGGAATGACTGTTGATGGGTATGGGATTTCTATATAGGAATATTCCCATCATTCTTATTGGCCCATCAACATAAAACTGGAACCCTTAAACAAAAGATCACAGAACTTATCTTAGCTTTTCATAACTACAATACTTTCAGGGAAATCTACTTTCTTCCCCAGGCCTGTGTTGGAGGCATGTGTTGGTGCCCATCATTTTCCTTTGTTTTGATCCAGAATTCTCATTCTGGATTTATGTTTTACGATTTTAGCTATTGCTTCATTGAAGATAAAGTTTTTCTTCTATTTTTGTTTGCTTTTATTGTTTTTGCTGGATTTTGATGGACAGAAGTAGACAAGCAGTATCCCTCAATTTTCTAAAGTTTGCTGATTTGATGGGCAAAACCTCCCATTATCTTGCAATTAAATTGTTCTTATTTAATTTTCAAAGAGGCTTCAAATCTTTTCACGTTTATTGGCCATTTATATTTTGTCTTGTGTAACTTATACACTAATATCCTTTGCAAATTTTTCTACAAGATTATTAGTTGTTTCCATTAACTTGTAAGAACTTTTTTTTATTATTTCAAAATATTAAAGGGGTACGAAAGTTTTTGTTACATGGATACACTTTATAATGCTGAAGTCAGGGCTTTCAGTGTGCCTGTTACCAGGACAATGTTCATTGTACCCAACAGGTAAGTTTTTATCCCTCACTCCTCTCCCACACACCCTTCTTAGTTTCCAACGTCCTTTACATCTTTTTTGCATCCATGCAAAAAATGTGTACCCATCATTTAGCTCCCACTTATTAGCAAGAACATGTGGTATTTGTTTTTTTTCATTACTGAGATACTTCGTTTGGGATGATGGTCTCTAGTTCCATCCATGTTGCTGTGAATGACATTATTTCATTCAAGAGCTCTTTTGATATATCAGTCTTTTGCTCTATAATGCTGTAAATACCTTTCAGTGTGACTCATTTACAATGTCTTTTATTGGACATATGCTTAAGATTTTTATACAGCTAAATCTATATAACTTTATCTTTTAGGGTTTATGTATTGCTTAGGAAAGCTTTTCCTATCTCAAAATAATAAAAATATTCATTATTTTCTTTTAACACTAGAATAAAATCTTTTCCCTAGTTTCTAAAATATATTTATTTAGTTCTGTATTCCATATGGAATAAAGATTTTTGTTTCTGGTATGATGTTTTCTTTTCATTTTGACAATTTTTAAATTTTTTCATTTTTAAATAGACAATCAATGGAAAAATGTTATTTCCTTAGAGATTTGAAAGGATTCCTTTATTTGAGCTAAATTTGCTTATATCCAAGGATCTATTAATGAACTCTGTTGTATACAACAGATATATCCATCTGACAAAATGACCTTGTTTTACTTACTAAAACCATTATAGTATATTTTAATATCTGGTAGGGCAAATTTCTTCAAACCTTTTCTCCTATTCTCTTTAAAGAATCTTCCAGTTAGTCTTATGCATTTTTTCTTACAGATGAACTTCAGATTCATCTTGTCAAAACAACAAAATCTTGTTGGGATTCTGATTGGTATCAGAGAGCACATAGAGCAAACTGGTGACCCTTGAGTTGAATCTAGCCAGTACGCATTATTGTTGAGCCTGTGAAGTGGTATTTGTTTTTAAAACTGGTGCTTGAACGTTATTTTTTTTTAAATACAGAACTTATGCATAAAGTACAAAATCCACAAGGAACAAAAATAAGTCATCCTCCATTCATACCTTACAACCCATTCCCTTTCTCATTCCCCTGGAGACACACAGAGCTGCCTTATTCTTTTATGGACAAAAAGTACTCCACAATATAGAGGTATTATAGTTTACCTAACTAGCCCCCTACTGATAGACACTTAGCCTTTTGCTATCACATAATATGCTATAATAAATAATCTTGTATAGTCATTATTCTAGACATAAACAAATATTTCCATAGGATAAATTCCTAAAAAAATAGATTACATGGTCAAAAGGGGTATACATAAGCTTAAAAAAAATGCCACTTACACAGAGTATTTTAAAGAATAATACATCATCAAATTGAAATCTTATCTAAATCTTTATCTACATATATCTCACTATATTAAACAAGTATTTAGTACCTTCTATGTGGAATAAAGGCAAAAAGTACAATAGTTACTGAATTGTTAAATGTTGGTTGAAAATAATAGTGTCTAGAAGATTGTATACTATGTACTTTTTTTTTTTTGAGACAGAGTCTCGCTTTGTTGCCCAGGCTAGAGTGAGTGCTGTGGCATCAGCCTAGTTCACAGCAACCTCAAACTCCTGGGCTCAAGCAATTCTGCTGCCTCAGCCTCCCGAATAGCTGGGACTACAGGCATCCGCCACCATTCCCAGCTAATTTTTTCTCTATATATTAGTTGGCCAATTAATTTATTTCTATTTATAGTAGAGATGGGGTCTCGCCCTTACTCAAGCTGGTTTCGAACTCCTGACCTCGAGCAATCCGCCCCCCTCGGCCTCCCAGAGTGCTAGGATTACAGGCATGAGCCACCGTGCCTGGCCTACTATGTACTTTTTAAAAACAGTGATACTCTTTATATAACAGATATGGGATAATTTCTAAGTTAAAAAAAAGTAGGTTTAGATTTGACACAAAATGGAGAAAAGGACTACGAATACACTTATTTGCTCATAAATGCATAAAATGTCTCTGAAGATACTAGTAACAGTAGTCTTTTCTGGGAGGGGGATTATGGCTGAGGGACAGAGAAAAGAGACAGATTTAGCACCATATACCCCTTCTAAAGTTACTTCTGGAGTTTGAATCACACAAATGTATTTTCTAATATAAAAAGTAAATTTATCTATTTTTTTAAAAGTTAATTAGTAAGTGGACCAAGGCTATAAAAATTATGTTTAACATATTTAGTCCCAGGAAGCTTAGCTTCAGGAAAGTCATTTTAGAGAGAAATGAATGGCAAATGATTGCTTGCTGAAAATTAAGCAGTTATAATGGTTAATAACGGCAAGAAAAGAAAAACTTCTATGGCATTTACCATGTGCCACTGGAAATTTTACCTAAACTAATTCATTTAATTCACTCAAGAATGCTTTTAGGTAGGTATTATTATTATTACCATTTTCCAGAAGTAGAAATTTAGGCTTAAGACACTCAATAATTTGGCCAAAGTTACATAACTAGTAAGGGATGGAAATCAGATTTTGAATCTAGGCAGTCCACTCTCAAAGTCACACTCTTGACCACTCTACTTTCCTCTACATACTGAGTCGCTATGTAGAAAACACTGGTTTTGCAGCAATACACACAGCAATTAGCTGCATGACTATGGGCAAATGAGTCAAACTGCTTTAGAATAAGTTTTCTCATATGTAACTGAGGGCATTACACTTGCCTCTCAAATATATAAAACAGCACGACATTAGCACTTGGTAAGTGCTAAATAAATTATAGCTAAAAATATCCACCCTCCCCCCCTGCAAAAAAGGTTTAGCTAAGAGGGTACACACTAGTAAAAAGTAGAGCCATTGGTCATCTGTAACTCACTTGGATGGCTGCGTGCTATTCAGGTAGGAATTTAGCATAATTACAGAAAAAGTGAAAAAAAATGTGGCCAAACAACAGTATAAGAGATAGTCTTCTTATTAAATCTTATTATGCACAGTAATTATTTTAATACAGCACTCAAACATTTCAGACACTTTATCTCCCAGAAAAATCAAGACTAACTGGTAATGTATGTCCTTAGACAACTGTTTAGCAACAAAAGGGCTTGAGAGTGAAGAATAAAATTTTTAAAACTATCAAAGAAGAACACTTTTAAGCAAACAGCATATTCTAGTTCTTAAAATGGCTCAAAACACTAAATAAAAGATCACATTAAGAATGTTTCTAAGAACTTATGTTTCTTATCAAGAACAGTGACAAGCCTGGGACAACATAATATTGGACATGTACTTTAAAGTTAATGGGTTCAAAACCAAGATGGTGGCCATGGATCTGCTTGGGAGATCTAGCACTCAATATTTTTAAAACTACTATAGGAAGCAAAATATCATAGCTTAGCAAGTAAACTCTATGTTCTTAACTCAGGCATCACAAGGGCACAAGGGAAGAGCCACTACTGTCTTAAAACTAATCCAATTTGGTTTATTGTTTGTGATGCTGTTATTTAAGGCAACAGGCAGGAGAGAAATACTCCTGCCAAGGGTAAAATCATGTAGGAAAATGTGGCAATCTTAAAAGTTATCAAAGGCCCAATTATCTCTACTGTTCTATGATTTCAGTATAGGGTACAAACCCTATGGGATCAGATCTAGGTGGTAAGTTATGATTAATATAAAATATTCACTAATTAAAAAGGCAGAATCTCAAAGAAATTTAAGGAATAAATAATTACCAATTTTATACCAACTCTTCCAGAAAATATAAGAGAAGGGGATATTCTCAACTTATCTTATGAGGCCAATGTTATCATGATAACAAAACTATACAAGGACATTACAAGAACAGGAAAATAAAACAAAATAGAACATAAATGCTACCCCTCAGGAACACAGCAAATGATATAAAATCGACACTGTATCGTGGCAGAGTAGGGGTTTTCCCAGAATACAAAACAATGTGATTCACCACATTAATAAGACTAAGAAAGAAAAAAACATGTGGCCATCTCAGAAAATGTAGAAAAAGCATTTGACAAAATACATTCATTCATGATAAAAACTCTTGGAAATTAAAAACAGAAGAACACGTTCCTTGAAAGGCATTTTTATAAAGGGCATCTACGAAAAGCATACTTTATGGTGAAAGACAGCATGCTTGCTCCCTAAGATTGAGAACAAGGCAAGGAACAAGGTTCTCACCTTCAAGACTGAAAGACTGAACTGATGGTCCTAGTCATTCTAATAAAGCAAAAACAAACAAACAAAAAAAAACAAAACAAAAAAGAAACACATATTAAAAAGAAAGAAGTAAAATTATCTCTCTTCACAGAGAACATGATTACCTGTGTAGAAAATCCTAAGAACTTTTGGGAGGGGGACTACTAGAACAAATAAATGAGTTAAGTAAGTTCACTTAAGGTCAATATACCAAAATCAATTGTTCCATGATATAAGAAACAAGAAACTGGACATTAAAATTAAAAACATTACCATTATAATAGCAACAAAATATAAAATATTTAGAGAGGAATTTAAGAAAATATGTGCAAGATCTGTACACTGAAAACTAATATTATAACATGGTTGAAAGAAAATAAAAAAGACCTAAATAAGTGGAGATATACCATATTCCTGATTCAGACTCAATGATTAAGATGTCAATTCCTAATGCCAGATTGATCTATATATTCATTCCCAATCTCACTACAAATCACTCTTTTGTAAAAACTGAAAATCTGATTTTAAAATGTGTATGAAAATACAAAAGACCTAGAATGTCAACAGAGATCTTGAAAAAGAAAAACAAAGCTAGGAGGAATTACATTTTCTGATTTCAATACTTACACTATAAGTCTATAATAATCTACAGTTTTGTATTGGTATGAAGGTAGACACAAAGATCAGTGGAACAGAGTAGAGAGCCCATAAATAGAGTTTGCATATATGTTCAATTGATTTTTCACAAAGGTGCAAATGCATCTGAATGGGAAAGACTAGACTTTTCATCAAATGGTGCTCCAACAACTGGATCTCTATATGAAAAAAGACTATGCCTCAACTCTTACTTTACACATATACAAAAATTAATTTGAAATGGTCCATAGACCTAAATGTAAAAGCTAAAACTATAAAACTTCTAGGAAAAATGAGCGAAAAAAAGCTTTGAGGCAAATTTTCTTAGGACACAAAAAGCAAGAGCCATAAAAGAAAAAGTAACAAAAATAACTTCATAAAAATTAAAAACATTTGCTCTTTGAAAGATAATATTCAGAAAATAAAAATGCAAGCCTCAGGCTAAGAAATATGTATATCCATCTATTTAAGGACTTATACCCAGAATATACTAACAGCTCTTATAATAAACAAGGCAAACAACCTGATTAAAAAACAATGAGGCTGGCCACAGTGGCTCACGCCTGTAATCCTAGCACACTGGGAGGCTGAGGCAGGAGGATTGCTTGAGCCCACAAGTTTGAGGTTTCAGTGAGCTATGATGACGCCACTGCACTCTACTGGCGGGAAGACGGGTGGGGGGGGATACGTGACAGACTCTGTCTCAAAACCTGCCCCCACCACCAACAAAAACAAACAAACAAACAAAAAACTATAGGCAAGAGATTTGACAGACATGTCACCTAAGAAGATACATGAATAACGAATGATCACATAAAAAGATGCTGAACATAGTCATTAGAAAAATGCAAAATAAAACTAGAGTGAGATACCACTACATATGCACTAGAATGACTAAACGTAAAGAGAAGCACTTACACCAAGTGCTAAAGAGAATGCAGATATATCAGAACTCTCATTCTTTGGTGGTGGGAATGCAAAGTGGTGCAGCCACGTTGAAAAACAGTCTGGCAGCTTCTTAAAAAGTTTAACATGTCTTTACCAACAACCCCACAATCCCACTCCTAGGTATTTACCCATGGGAAATGAAAGCATATGCCCCCACAAAAACTTGTAGACAAACGTTCACAGCAGCTTAGCTCATAAAAGCCAAATCTTAGAAACAATCCAAATGTCTATCTACTGATTAATGGATAAACTAACTTTATTATACCCATTCAATGCAATACTACTCAGCAGTTAAAAGTTTTGAACTACAGATACATGTATAACAACACTAATGAATCTCAAAGCATCATGCTAAGTGTAAGAAGCCAGACACAAAAGCCAGACACATGTTTTGTATGATTCTATGCACATGAAATTCTAGAAAAGGGAAAAAAATACTGATAAAATGTAGATGAGTAGCTGTCAGCGACTGGGGGCGAGGGGAAGTATTTGACTACAAATAGGCATGAGAAAACTAGTTAGAATACTGAAAATGTTCTGTATATTGATTTTGGTAATGGTTAAATCACTGTATAAGTTTGGTACAACTCAGAGAACTATACTCTTATATAAATTTTATTTCAATAAACGTGATTAAAAACAAAGAAAAAAAGCACATTTCCCTTGCATATGTCAAAGTTTATTTTGTGAGGATCAAATGATGATCAAATTTGATGATAGTCAAATTTAGATGAAGTTGACATATCCTGATATTAAAATCCTTCCTATAAGCCAAAAGAATTTGAACCATTGCTTCAAAATTTTATAGGTCTCTCAGATATCAGTCAAGGCCCTCAGCTGTAGTTTGGTTAGTTCAAGCTTCAGTTCCTTATCTAACCAGGTTTAATAACTACACATTACAGAACAAATTGTATTACAACAACTGATGTTGAATCCTTTGATTCAAGATCTATCCCTTAGTGAAACCCGAAGAGTTAACAGGACAATTCCTTAAGGGATGAAGGACCATATCTATACTTTACAAAATGTGGCAGTTTTTCTCTTCATAGCCTTCTGAAGGAAGTTACTTAAATTATTGCCTGAAGATCAACATGGACTACAGCCAAACTTCAGGTTTTGCTATTTTATCAAACACAGATACTTTCCGACTTTCTTTCTTTCTTTTTTGAGACAGGGTCTCCCAGGTTAGAGTGAAGAGGCAACATCATAGCTCACTGCAACCTCAAAGTCCTAGGCAAGAGTTATTCTCCTACCTCAGCCTCCCAAGTAGCTGGGACTCCAGGCGCATGCCACCACACCCAGCTAATTTTTGTACTTTTTTTTTTTTTGTAGAGGTGGGGTCTCACTCTTGCTTAGGCTGGTCTCAAACTCCTGACCTCAAGTGATCCTCCTGCCTTGGCCTCCAAAAGGGCTAGGATTACAGGGGTGAGGCACCATGCCTGGCCTGACTTTCTTATCATCATGGCAGAGTATCACTTTCTCTTTTTTGTCATTTATTCATCTTGGGTTTTTAAATATAAGACAAATTAAATTATGTTAGGCAAGAAATATTTCACACAACAATTAAAGGAACCCTACACCTTAAGTATGGGTTTATCTCCACAGTCTTAGGAAACAAGAACTAGAGAGAAACAAAAATGAAAATTACTAAATAGGGGAAAAACTCACATCTTTGCCTAACCTTTATAAGTTACTGTCCA
Organism: Microcebus murinus; assembly: GCF_040939455.1. Classification (NCBI taxonomy): domain Eukaryota; kingdom Metazoa; phylum Chordata; class Mammalia; order Primates; family Cheirogaleidae; genus Microcebus; species Microcebus murinus. The sequence goes on along the minus strand of NC_134127.1, from coordinate 24,002,616 downwards.
GGTTTATGGTACAATAAAATTTTTTAAAATACATTTTCTACTTTAAAAACAGGTGGAAGAGAGATTGAATTTTATACTTGACAAATCAACCTTCCTAACTTCTACACTAAAAATGTACGGTCCTATGTATTGCATTTGGGATGATGAAAGCCCTAGCAGGACAATGAATTTCAATAATTGAAGGGAATTGATTTTCTAACAAAATATATCCTTCAAAATTATTTCACTCCATTTTTTCACTTAGCTATCACCCAAGTGAGAAAATATGGGCATTTAGATATGGAAGAGGCTGGTTTTATCCTATGGGGGAAAAAAGGCATCTTCATGTGTTATGTTTATAAGAAAATAGTTTCCCAATAAATTGAAGAAGAACATGGAAGATAATGAGATAAAAAGTAAGAATTTTTTGATCCACAGAACAACATCTGTTCTTATTCTCCTGTGGCTGCAAAGTAAAAAACAAAATCCCAAAATGCACTCTACAAAAACAATTATAATATGAATTAATGACGTCCATTCAAAGAAGATTTGAAAAGAAGGTTTCTCCTAATAACAAACCCCAAAAACCCTCTAAACCTTTTCAATTTGGAGACAGAATTATATCTCACATGCAGAAACCTGCCCATTTTGTTGACAGACAAGTCTTCAAATTGGAGATCTACATAAAACTGGCAAAATCTATTAGACAGTAACTCATAAAATTTTGTTAAATGAGCAAGATAATTATATCTAGTTGTATTATAATAAGATAATTCCATAGTCTGTGATTTAGGCTCTATCAACATTGCTTTTCTAGGGTAGATATACATTCTACTTATTATAGCAACTTTATTCATAATTGCCCAAAACTGGAAGCAACCAAGATGCCCTCCAGTAGGTGAATGGATAAATAAACTGTGTGACATCTAGACAATGGAACATGGATTTAGCACTAAAAGAAAATGAGCTATCAAACCATGAAGAGACACGAAGGAAACTTAAATGAATATTACTAAGTGAAAGGTGCCAAGCTGAAGCTTCATACTGTATGATTCCAACTATATGACTTTCTGGAAAAGGCCAAACTACGAAGCCAGTAAAAAGATCAGTGGTTGCCAGAGGTTAGGGGGAAGGCAGGGATTAACAGGCAGAGCACAGAGGATTTTTAGGGCAGTGAACCTATTCTGTGTGATACTATGATGATGGATACATGTCATTATATGTTTATCTGAAACCCACAGAATATGCAACACCAACAGTGAACCCTGAAGTACACTATGGACTTCAGGTGACAATGTCCTGTCAGTGCAGGTTTGCCTGTAACAAAGGTAGCCCTCTAGTGCTGGATAGTGATAGTGGGGAAGGCTGTGTATAAGAGGTGGGACAGGGGGTGTATGGAACTCTCTACTCACTTGGCTGTGAAACTAAAACTGCTCTAAAAAAATGAAGTTTATTTTTTTAAAAAGTATATTGACACTTTAATTGGTTTTTAATATCTATTCTGAAGTTCTCTGATCAGGCAGAGGATCAATATATATCCACCTTTGTAAAGAAATGATAGTTAAATAGAATATGTAGTGTTTTTATTCTTCATTTTAAAGATAAGCATAAAAGGGAAGTGATCTGAATACAGTTGAAACATTTCTAAAACCAGTTCAGAACTTGTCTTTACACAAATTCTTGCATTTTGGAAAGGAGAATAATGGACACAGGTAAGCTGCCCCTGTTAAATGTACTTACCATTTAAAAACAGATTAGGATTTGACAACTAGAAAAGATAGAAACTGCTATGGTCTGATGATCCTCACCTCAAGTGATGATGGTAGTAGGAGGTGGGATCTTTGGGAGGTGAGATTAGGTCCTGTGGGTGGAGCCCTCATGAATGGGATTCATGCCTTAACAAAAGAGGTCCAAGAGAGACCCCTCACCCTTTCCACATGTGAAGACACAGCAGGAAGGCATGCTCTATGAGCCAGAAAGGAGGCTCTTACTAGATAAGGAATCTACCTTGACCTCAAATATCCCAGCCTTCAGAATTTGAGTATATATTTCTGTTGTTTATAAGCTACCCAGTTTATGGTATTTTGTTATAGCAGCCAGACCAAGGGGACTAAGAAAGAAACTATTAGGTCAAAGTCCTTCATCTTATAAAGAAGAAAAATGAGGCTTTGGGTCACAAGGCTATGAAATGACAGAAAGACTAGAACCTTGGTATTATGTTGCTTTTCTATTATACTACTATTCAAGAAAACAAAATTGTGATAAATTTCTTAAAATTCGGAGATGCTAAATGATTTTTCTTCTTCCATGTATTCATTTTTTCAGAGGACATGAATCCTATTAGTATATTTCTTTGGCTGATAAGTACTCATCAAGCTGCCCATTTACTCATTTATTCTGCATGCCTGATTTTTTTCCCCAGAGGTCATTAAAAAAATGTTTTAAGCATTCTTAAACAGCTTTCTTACTCTGAAAGTTAAAGCAGAATACACGTGTTTATTACCAAAGCAAAGGCTATGCTCACCACCCCACCATTGTTAGTGAGAATTTGGAATCTTGGCTGACCTCTTACCGAGGTAAAATCCACCCTTGGTGGAGCAGCTGTGACTGTGAAAGAAGCTACAAATAACATGCTGGGAATTCAGCAGGCACTGTTATTATATCCTGTTTATACTGTCATTTTTCCTATCAGTAGGATATTATTTATACAGACCCCACCCATGAACTTCTTGTTTATCTTATTATAGAAATCCTCTGAATCTATAAAAAGAAACTTCTGTATCTGTTTTGGGAACAAGTACATGTGTTATAATTTTGCACCTCATTACACTTTTTTATTTAGCATTTTCTTTTGTTATGCACCACTTGTTCTCATTTTATTTCAAGGTTGACTTATTTCACATATTAGAGCTGAACTTAACTGACTTTAAGAGAATCTGTTATAGGACAAGATTCTGGAACACCACATCCTACACTTTATTTTGGGGTACATTTCATCAGGTAGATATTCTTCGAAGATGCATTTGACTGATTTGTTTAAAGATAGGAAAATGTGTCTACATACTGATTAGGTACTCCAAGGAGGGAGTCTGAGTAACCAGAAGGCCTCCTTACCAAGCCTCACTCTATCCTGGGTGGACCAATTAAGAGTGCCAGACTTTATTAGGTTCTCACTAAGTCACTTTTCTCTAGCAAAATCTCTTCTCTGTAATGAGAAGCCTTGCCCCTGAGTTTAGTTTGAGGGCTAGACAGGCTGGGTGAAAAATGTAACACAATAATACATGAGAAAAACAGAAATTCAGTAAGTTGACCAATAGGACAATGAACCAATCTGGTTATCAATCATCCTCATTCCCCTGGCCTTATATAAATAACTGAAGTAGATAAAAGAAAACTACAAGTTCCTTAAGGACAAAAAAGCACGCAGCATTTCTTGAGCAAATAAATAATTATTTCTGGGCCAGGCGTGGTGGCTCACGCCTGTAATCCTAGCACTCTGGGAGGCCGAGGCGGGAGGATCACTCACGGTCAGGAGTTTGAAACCAGCCTGAGCAAGAGCGAGACCCCATCCCTACTAAAAATAGAAAGAAATTAATTGGCCAACTAAAATATATAGAAAATATATAGCCGGGTAAGGTGGCGCATGCCTATAGTCCCAGCTACTCGGGAGGCTGAGGCAGGAGGATTGCTTGAGCCCAGGAGATTGAGGTTGCTGTGAGCTAGGCTGATGCCACAGCACTCTAGCCCAGGCAACAAAGTGAGATTCTGTCTCAAAAAAAAAAAAAAATTTATTTCTGGAGAAAGCACACCACTGAACAAAGTCACATTGGACAATTTTTCATATGTATAGCTTGTGTTAGCACCACTAGTACTTTTTTTCATTACACAGCAGCTCTATAAGGAAGCATGGTAAACATGGAATGTTCGGAGTACATGTACAATGCAAGGAAGTGTGGTAAACATGGAATGTTCAGAGTACATGTACAAGGCTAGACTCTTTGAGGATATGTAATAAAAGGTCATTGATTTTGAAAAACATTATTCCAAAATACATAATTGAAATGAGTATTAAATCTTAGAGTGGTGAACTAAGTGTAATTAATTTAAGGAAAAAAGAGATGTGTATGGGCTAAAGTGGTCAAAGAAGTTAGAATGAGGATGACAACCGAGATCTTGCTAAGCAGAAATTGATAAGGCTGAGACGAGGAGGTGAAAGGCATCCTAGGCACAACCAACAATTTGGAAGCATCCAAGTGACCAGAATTCTGGAAATGGTAAGTAGTAGAATTCAGTTGGGAGTATACTAAATAGAAGATGGCAATAAAAAAGGAGACTGGAGACAGATTATGAGGAATTACATTTTTTAGACAAAGGAGAACCATCAAAGATTTCTGATCAAGGGAAGATGAACCCAACCCAAGCTTTTTGAGTAGAAATGAAAAGCAGGAAGAACAAGTTGGGGTGAGGCTAAAATGGAGGAAAATTTTAACACTATCAAATCCCATAATTAAAGCAGCAAAAGGAAGGTCCATGTGATACAACAGATAATAAATATATAAATATATTTTCAACTCTTGCTTTCATAAACCAGGAGATAGCATCATGGTGACTATTACTGAGTGAGGCAATGCAGATCCATTGAAGCTAATGTCAAGAAAGTTTACCAGTCTCCTAGAATCATACTTCTCAAATCAAAATCACCTGGGCTTCTGGTTAAACTATAAATTCTGTTCCAGCAGGTTTAGGGTGGTACTCAGTATTTTTACAAGTCTAAGGAGCTCCCAGGTAAAGCCAATACTGCTGTTCTATAGATTGTATTTTGAGTAGCCAGATGTGAAAATATATCTTTCAGTTTCCCTTTTCAAAAAGGCAATACTATATTTGATAGTTACCCATTATGGTACATCTAATGCTTTTATGCCTAAGAAATGCTTTTTAAAGTTATTTTATTATAATTTGCATCAATGTTAGATAGGGTTCAAAGCTACTATTTTAAAAATTCAAGATGATTCAAGATTCAGTGTATTCAACATACTTAGAAATATTTTCACCTGAAAAAGTCAACTTTGTAATGCTATTCTGTAACACTACAATTTTGTTTTTGAGGTGTTTAAACTAGAAGATACTATTGCTTCTAGTCATGGAGGCTGACATATAAGCACTAAAAAGACAACACTCCTTTTTATAGTCCACATCAGTGAGTTTGAATAAAACCTGCTTAACTTGCCCTTAACACTGCCTTAAGCACTATAACTTAGTCCGCAAAGATAAAGGATAATAATATATTTTAAATATCTTATTGAAAAATACCTAAAGACTATAACAATTAAATCCACACACAGTCCTTCAGTATAAGACTTCTACACAGAAGGACATGTCTTCAATTAAAGTCTTTTACCATGAATAGAAGTGTCATTTATAAAAATATATTACGAGTGTAATATATCACACACACATAAATACTGGCCGACCTTAGATATTTGGGATGAAATGTAAGAGTTCTAAAATCTGAGGTTTCATTTTTAACCAAATTAATGATCAGTAACCACCTTTTAGGTAAATTAACTTCAATATGTATCTCTGACTAGAGAACAGAAACAATTTCTTAAAATTGGAAGGTACTACTGAAGATCAGATCCAAGTATTTCATTGTAGAAGAAAACTTAAGCACAGAGGCTGAAAAGCCCAAGGTCATATAGCTTGCTAGTGGCTGGTAGTGTTACTAAAAGCTAGGGGAAATTAACTTTTATACCCATCAGTGTACAAAGTATAACAATGTAGCAACTACAATGTAGGTGAAAGAGTTTCTGGTTTCTCTAACCACTAAGGCACAGTTAATTTTTTAAGGGTTTTATAAATTATCGAGACCCAAGAAAGAAAGACCACATACTAACAAAGACATGCCACTCCCAAATTTAAGAACTTCATAAAAAATGCAATCTGAATAGAGAATGACACATATACACCAGATACTGGGGATGAGGCTTGGGTGCAGGTGGAGAATGGGATGATATATAAAGAACAAAGAGAAGACAATGGTACCTCTTATCTTCTCAGGAATGTTTTGAGGAAAGCTTTTACATACAGAAAAGTGGTTAAAAAAACCTTAATTGGCAAAATCAGGGGTTATATTTGGAGGACTGCAAAGCTTTTAAAATAAGAAATGCAGATAGTTGTTGGATGTGCATGTGTCAGAAGCTCTGTTACAATTAAAGGAAAACTAGAGAAACCCTTTATAGCCATAAAATAGGGAATTATGTGCTTATTACAAATGCTATAAAATTTACTAGCACAAGTAAAAAAGAAAAAAATCACTGGAGAAGTTCTGTGATATCGCAGACAATGGGTTTTAAATCACAGGCATACACTATTATGCCTAAATTGACAGATCTGCACTGCAATGCAGTAATGCAAGCAATATTCTAACATCTGCACCAGAAGGCAGAGACTAGACATGATTCCAGAATAAAGGGCTCTTCAGCTCTTACCTGTTACCTGTGCAACAACTGCTTGGGAAATCCTCCGATTGGCAAGAAAGGCTTTGATTTCCTCTTTTATCACACTGCTGTCCCTCCTAACAAAAACAGAAGACAAGACCAACAATGTATGTTGAAGGTAGAAATCCTCATCTTTGCTCAAAGAAAGGTGAAGCAGAGAGGTGGGGAGAACACAGAAAGAAAGGACACAAAAATAAAAGGTAAACAGACCAAACTTGTGTGAAAATATGAAATTACAACAAACCAAGAAACACCAAATATTCAGGTCCTAAAACATCACACCATCAGACAGACGCTTTGGTGAAGACCACAGCAGATATAAATCTCATACCAGAGGATGGTTAATCGCATGCTCTGTATAATTCACATTAGGAACAAGGCTGTCATATGGTATACACAAAGTTTCATTACTGGGGAATGAATGTATCTTACACAGACAGAAATCCTAGAAAAATAAAAAGCAACAACAACAAAAATCAGTTGTGAGTAGACCGTGGCTTTGCATGTTACCTATTGCAATTACATAAATACTGTTCATTTAAAAAACCTTTAAAATGGTTAAGGGAATAGAAATCATTATCATTCTCACAACTGTAAAAATATTAGCCATTTTCAGACAGAATTTGCCCCTTAACTTGTCTTCTCTTTCCTGTATAAACCAAAACGGTGGGATGTGTCAAATGTAAAATTTTAATATTAAAAAGGCATTTATTGATTTCCTGTTACATAGAATACCTAACACTAAATACTAAACTGTATTCTGTGTCCTTGGGATTACATTACAGATATTATCATTCTTCCACTAATATGCCTTTTACAAATTTTTACTTATTTAAAAATTAAACAAATTCTTAAAAGACCTGACATTCAGGAGAATGACAATGAGTGGCAAGACTTCAGTTTTCCAACAAGAACAAGGAGAATACTTAAATATCATACTTAAACCCTTAAAACTGATCAATTTCTCTTTGAATGCTTTATCTTCAAATGGATTACACAAATAAAGCATTGATTTTTGTTCAAGCTCAAAAGTAACACAGAATAGTGGTAACATTATCTCACACAGAGGTCAGCAAATTATGGCCTATGGACTAACTCTGGACTGTCACCTGTGTTTATACAACCTATGAGCTAAGAATTGTTTTCACAGATGGACATCTGCAATCAATTTGATGAGAGGGAATGATAATGCTGACCATGAATTAAGCAAAATATTATTTATTCCCCTCCAAAATTTCATTCTTCTCATTAGTAGGCCTATATTTTAAAATATTATACTCAATTATTATTATTCTAGATTGAATTTTATCAATAAAAATTTGTGGCTGTTTGTTTCTTCTCCTATTTATAAGTATCTATATTGCATCCTCAAATTTGCCTTTTGGACACAAAGTCTAAAATGTTTACTATCTACTAGAGTAGATAGTACTTGTAAAAGTACTTGTAAAAGTACCATCTACTTTTACAAAAAAAGTTTGCTGACCCTAATCTAAGACAAAGGGATCACAAAGTCTTTACAAACAGTCTTGTGAAAGAACTACAAATTCTTTATGTGGGTTCACATCTCTCTGTAGATTATTTGGAGAAACTAAAGTATCCTACTCAAAAAGAATCAATTGTGAATTAAATTAGATCAGGTAGTTTAGCCCCTTAATGAGGGGTTATACATTCTGTTGGTGGATTCTATGCTCTCTTTTGAGAATTCCAGAAAAGAATAGAGAGGTGACAGTGGTGACAGTTTCCAACCTGCAGCTCTACAAGTATATTCCTGATCTGTCAGTTGGTAATCCAAATAAAAAAAGATTCCCAAAGGAAGAAAATAAAAAATCAGCTGCCTAATGCAACATTTAAAATTTCTCATATTGATCTCAATTTTGATGTAGATACGGGCTAGACTCCTCCTAAAATGCTTGTCTATATTTGAAATAATTATCTGAAAATATGCATTCTCATTTTATTTCAAAATTGTGTATATGAAGGAGAAAGGCACAAATAAATATATTTTGAAGTCAAAATAATTGCTGATTAAAATACAGGTAATATAGAACAGCTCTCAAACATACATTAATAATTGGTGAGGAAGAGATAACTTCAGCAGTATCTATCTATCTATTTATTTATTTATTTAGAGGCAGAGTCTCATTTGCCTGGGCTAGCATAGCTAGCACAGCTCCCTGCAACTTCAAACTCCTGGGCTCAAGTGATCCTCTTGCCTCAGCCTCCCAAGCAGCCTGTGGGCCACCATGCCTGGCTAATTTTTTTATTTTTTGTAGAGACAGGGGTCTCACTATGTTGCTCAGGCTGGTCTTGAACTCCTAGTCTTCAAGAGATCCTCCTGCCTCAGCCTCCCAAAGTGCTAGGATTACAGGCATGACCCACCACGCCTGGCCAGCAGTATCTATCTCAATTGCCTTATGTAAACAAAACAACCACATCATTTGGTTTCTCATACTACAAAATTAATCTAAATATTTTAAAGTATTAATTTCAATGTATAGAATGATCTAGGAAAATGAAACTTAAGGAAACTTTAAGGAACATTTATTCAAATTAAATTAAAAAACATGCTTTTGTGGGGAAAAATGACTAAGTGGTATTTTCTTGATTAATGATTTAAATTGAAATTTAAATCCAATTTATTTAAAATCAAATTCATCTAGAGTAGACACTAAATCATATAGAAGACATAATGCTCAAATTATTCCAATAGGAATATCCAGTTTGTAAATTATTCACAGCCTTGCAGCATGACATCATCGAGGACTGAACTAGACAGAAGAAACCCAGAAGTCTGCAAAACCACAGCAATTCACTCACCCTCTCATAGACTACATTTTTAGGTATCTTACAAGTTTCTAAGTACCAATAACGAGTTTAAATTGAAAAACCTGAACATCAAAAACTCTTTACTGCTTTACCAGAGAGAAGATTTTTCAAAATAAAAACATAAGTCTTAAAAGATAAAGGTGTGCGTGGGCATATCATTTAATAAAGCTGGATCCTGGTTTTATCATCTGGTAAAATGAGAACATTAAATAACCCCTTCATCACATGGCTTTTAAAATTTTTCTCTAAGCAATGAAATTAACTATTAAATGCATATACATATGTGTGTAATATATAAAATCAAAAATTCTTAAATGTAAAAATTTTCTGAAATTGTAAAAGTGCTACATAAATGCTGAGTATTATTTTATAAAACCTAAGAAATGATCCCAAGGAAAGAAGAAACAAATGATCTTTCTACAGCCATATAAGACTGAAGTAAACATCTGTACCAGGTACTTTAAGGCACCATGGAAAGAGTTTTATAAAGTCAATTTAGACACAAACAGTGACGTGTCATTTAGTTGGTTTTACTAGGTATTTTCAAAACAGTAATAGCATTCAACTTTCATTGTGTCCAGTTCTCTTATGTATTTCAAAAAGTTCCATTCTACTGGGTGAGCTTTGTTCTTCAGGCTTTCACATATCCCCTTCATGCTCTCCTCATTCAGCCTTCTTTAATGACCTGCCTCTCCTATTGTCCTCATTGTACCCTGTGAAATCACCAGTTTGTTAGTGTGGAAACTTCATTTATTCTAAATCTAACCCTCTCATCTTGTCGTCCTCCTCATTTCCTCTCTTCTTCTGCAATTTGACATCCTCCTTAAAATACTTCATGCATTCTTTTTCCCTTCTCTTATAAAATCTCATACTCTTCAAAATTTCCACTCCTCAAATCTTATGGAATTAAAGAGTAGGCTGAGCTTTTCTTTGATTCCACAGCTTCCACGTTAAGCTACCCACTTGATTTGCATCTAACCAACTGAAATCCATTTCATCTCCTCCTACCTTTTTCAAATCCTTGCCATGCTAGATTCATCTGGGTCATTTCCACATCAGGATGAAATTCTTCCTTTCTATCCGCCAGTGCCATTATTTTTGTTACTTGCTAAATTTTCTACTGTTACCTATAGATCTTTCTTAATATCTGGATGAATTCATCAGTAATGCCTCTTATTAGGACACAATTTAACTGTCATCTATTCAGAGAAGTTTTCCCTGATCTTCACAGCCAAAAAGATCTCTTCTTCCAATGGCTAACTTTCACATTTCAACTGTACTACTCACAAGCGAATACATTACATGCTATTGTATATTATAGTTGTTCCTAATCTTATCTCTCCTACTACCCTGCAAAGTCCTTTAGTACAAAGATTGTGCCTTTTTCATTATGGGGTTTGCATGTAATAGAACTTAATTTGTTCAATGAATGAACAAATCTGTAGTTAGAGATAAAAGGTTGTAAAATGGAAAACCTGATCTAGATAACTTATAAAACAGCTTTATATTTTTTTCTCAAATATGTTTAAGCTTCCCAAATCAAACTGGAAAAGAGTTATTTATGGTAATTCAAATGGCATCGCTTCCTTTTCTGGGACAAAAAATATTAATGACAGCATGTTTAAAATGATATGCTTTAAGATCTTCCATATCTTCTTAGTTAATATACACTGACATTCTTTAGGATCCCTTAAAGGTAGTCATCTATCTCAAAGACTTCCAGAGATGAAGCAATACTTACCAAGACAGACTATTTCACCCTTGGAAAAAGACAAATATGTACAAACTTCTTTCACTTTCAGATAAAAACCTACTGCTGTGAATTTCCACCCATGGAAATAAATAAAGCATAACTTTAAATTTTAAAAGATAACTCTAAAAAAAAAGCTACTCTTTATGTATCAATGACATGGTAACTAGTAACTAGATAACATGACCATTTCATTTTACTACCTATAAAACATAAATATCCTACCAACAAAAGTAAATACTGTATTGTTAGACCTATACGTAACCAATTTGGAAGAAAGTCTAAGAATTTTGTACAAAATACTGACATACTCATAAAATTTAGTACATGAGTGGTTAAGAATAACATCTTTAATGTATGGCATTGTTTATTAATTCTGATAAGCTTCATTTAAATTGTTTCATAATATATACATAATAGAACAGATACACATTAGTAGATGTATACTATTATATTAGCAGATGTATACATACACACCTCCCTATATATATTTATATATTCATAGATGCATTTTTAAAAATATTACAGTGCTAAATGGGTTTTCATTCTTGGCCTCAAAGTCCTTCCTAAAATGTTATATTTAACAATTTGTTGAGAATTCACATATTAGTTTGCTTTTCATTTTTTTGTACCCTAGCACAAAAATGCAAACAGTAGCAGTTACTTTCTTTCTCACTCTGTCTTAACAAGTTGTATCATGTACACAGTTACAACCTGATGAAGTTCTATAAAGAAAATCTCCATTATGTACCTTAAAATTATTAGGAGTTAAGTTTGTACACTCAGTGAATTATATGATTTTAAAACTATGTCTTATGCTTGAGTGCCCTGGAGGTTGAGGAATGTGAGCAAGCAAGATGTGAATCACTTATGTACAAAAAGGAGGTAGAAAGGCATTTAGGCACCTATCCTCACCAGTTTCAAACTACTATAATATTGGGCACAGAATACTCAGAAATATCCACTGTTCAAAATATTTCCCTAACATTCCCCAATAAAAATTCATTATGTTAGTAAGTGATTTGAAATAGCAAATATCATGGGGGGCTGCAGAGGAGGGGCAAGCCCATTAAGGCCATTCAAACTTTGTCTTGAGATATACTATCCACCTTTCCTAAAATCATAGACATGAAAAATTTACTTACAAAGGCAACACATACCAGCAACATGTTGGTAATAAAGATATGGGTTACAATTCAGTCTCTGCTACCTAATATTAAATATAAGTTTTCTTGGGCAAATTATTTAACTTTTGTGAATTTCAGTTTCTTTGATCAACCTCACAGCATGCATATAATGATTACAAGTCAGAACATCATTCAGTAAACTTCTGCCTCTGGGCTAAGAAGTATTGTTGTCATCTGCAACCTTGAGAGAGATGAGAGTGGAACACACTGGAGGAAAGCAGGAGTGGAAAAGAGAGCCAGAAGAACCACTGAGAACCCGAGATTATCAGAGGACACCAAAGAAGCAGTGGAAGGGAAGAAGATAAAGTATCCTAATTATGTGACCAGTATATGTAAATTAAATACTAATAACAACATGTAAACCTGTGTGTATTTTACTTGAAATTTGAATGTGTGTAATTATGGGATTTAACTACAAATGTTACCCATTGGTAAACAGGTTTTCTGTTTCTTATGATACAGTTGAATTAAAACATTATGCCAACCTATGACCTAAAAGTCAAGTTTTTAGATCCTTATTAGTCTGGCCAATCTTATAGAGACTTTTGTTAAAAAGAAAGCTTTCTCAAGGCCGGGCGCTGTGGCTCACGCCTGTAATCCTAGCTCTTGGGAGGCCGAGGCGGGCGGATTGCTCAAGGTCAGGAGTTCAAAACCAGCCTGAGCAAGAGCGAGACCCCGTCTCTACTATAAACAGAAAGAAATTAATTGGCCAACTGATATATATATATATAAAAAAAAAATTAGCCGGGCATAGTGGCACATGCCTGTAGTCCCAGCTACTCGGGAGGCTGAGGCAGAAGGATCACTCGAGCCCAGGAGTTTGAGGTTGCTGTGAGCTAGGCTGACGCCACGGCACTCACTCTAGCCTGGACAACAAAGTGAGACTCTGTCTCAAAAAAAAAAAAAAAGAAAGCTTTCTCATATTGCTTGTTAGTCTTACACACATTTGAAAATGAACTGTTATGTTAAAAGTTTATTAAAACTTATTAACAGCAACATTAACAACAACAAGCAGGCTAGCATGCTAACAAATTTTATTGTTGCTATCCTCTCTACTCAGAATAATTAAAAGGTAATCTTGTTATATTTAACTTTTATTTGCCCAAATAGTTCTCCGTCTTAATCTTAACATGCATATATATGTTAAATTCAAAAGCAACATCTGAACTTTGGCTACCTGCTTTAACAAGTGAAAATGAATTCAAAGCCAAATTGATCTCTTATATTTTAAAACTTAAAAGTTTTAAAAGCTTATTAACAGTGACTTGTGGCTGCTGTATGAAACTATTCATTATAAGTATACACTGGAATCTAGATACAACAGTCCATTTAGTCCAGAATCCATGTAAATGCAGTTCCACCCTAAAAATAAATTCAGGACAGTTTGTTTAATGGAAATTTCACCATTGTGGTACTGCAGAATGGATCTTCCATGTGGCAATATTCAGTCACCATTGTTCTATCTTGAAGTTCTAAAATCTTTACAAAAATTATAACTCATAATTTTAGGAATTTTTATTTCTGACAAATTACTGCTAAAGTTTCTTTCATTATCTACTATAACAAATTTATCTACAGGTTCTACCCTTCCACAGCAGTAAAAATCTATTGAAAACAATGATTTTATCATTGCTATTACTGAAAACCTCTAAAAACTCAATTCCAACCAAAGTAAACTATTTAGTATGAACTCAAAGTCTTCCAAAACCTGTACCGTCTCCTAATATATTATTCTTTTTTTTTTATTTTTTTTTATTTTTTTTTTTGACAGCAGCCTGTATCTGTATATATTATTCTTATTACTATAGTAAACATCTGTAATCTGTATCAGACTAAACACATGCCTTCACCTTCCTACCTTTACTATTCTCTTAACTTCAAATCAAAGTACTACATTTCAAAACAAGGACTATTCTTCAAGATTTAGGTCAAATTCATCCATTCATTTAACATATTAAGTCATTATCACATACCAAGGAAAGTTCTAGATCCTAGAGGCAAAACAATGGAAAACACATGGTTGTCGCCCTCAAAGTGCCCCACATCCGGTGTGAAGCCTTTCCTAATTACTTCCGCTGAAAATGGACTTCTTTTCTCAGTGTTTAAAACTCTAAGTGCTAATACTTACGTTGTAATAGATAATATGTGTATGTGTGTGTAGCATCTATTGCTAAAATTAGAACTTTAGCTTCTTAGAGGTAGAAGCCATGTCTATTTTTCCTCTTAAAAAAAGTTTTTATTTAACGCTTCTCAGCCTTTTGGCTAAGATCAAGTGTTAAAAAAGTTTTTATGTAAAAGGTGCTCAAAATTATTTTCTTGATTGGAACATTGGTGGGAAAAGTTAAGACTGTACATATTCTATATCAAGGTAAAATGATCTTATCCCTTAGGAAAAGTACTTACAATCGATTTAAGGATGAGAATGTGTCTGTTAGTCAGAAATTAGCTATTAGAGATATAGAGAGAAGGCTAACTTTTGAAGACAGAATGGATAAGGCTTATCAAGTAGCAAAGAGAAAGGGTTGAACTAGAGAAGAGAAAATTTTAATTAAAAACATAAAATTTGAAATTCTTTTGTCTCCAAAGGAGGGAAGGGGAAACTGCAGTTTTTATAGGTAAATAGGTGAAATACAAGTTATTACTTTAAAACAATTTAAAAACACAGGCATTTTTGAGGACTCTGAGAAAGAAAAGTAACTAACCTCATTAATTCCTCCACTTTATCATCTACATCTAGGTCCTCTTCTGAGGCTTCAAAACTGTATGACCTCTGACCCATGCTGTTTGCATGGTAGCGAGTTGGCGACATCTTTCCATTGGATGTGGACAATCGCTCATTATTCTCTCTCCCATTCTGATTGGTAGTGCAAGGCTGTGGGGAGGTATCATAACTGTTGCTAGGTGATGGGGACATTCCCGAATGCTGGGTCTGCGTTGAAGCTGTAGCCGTAGAGGAAGATGCTGGGACATTGTTGGTACTGTTCCCATATGAACTTCCTCCATAGCTGGACCTTCTTCCAAATTTGTCACTATGCTCTTGATCAAGACGGTCCAAAGTTTCCAAGGCATGGAGAATTTCATGTTTAGTCATTCCAGTACGCCGAAGGCGCTGAAGCAGATCTATCTGCTCTATGGTAAATCTGGGTTCATCTGTATAGTGAGACATGGTTTCCAGCAAACTAAGAAAGAAAATATAAAAAAGTCAGAAGTCTCTTTATTGACAGTCTTACCAAAGAACATATCATTATAGAGAATGCTCAGCTATATTTCTACAACTTTTTAATTGCAAAGAAGAAGATATGTTCCATGCCAGAATGTTTTGGCCACGGCGAATGAATTGGTATAGACACCGAGTTTATTAGCAGGTGGACAAAAGCTATAACATGAAACCCAATTTCATGTGGCAAATATTAGATGTAAAATTTTAGTTATGTTAGTAGTACCAAAACAATAGATTAGGCACATATAGGGCAATAAACCCAGGCTATGTGATAATTCATGAGTGTTTTTTTTCATCTAAAATGTATATATTTCATTAAAGTATTAATAAAAAATTGCTGAAAAAATATTTTGTATTATCTTGATTTACCAAATATCAGCAAAACTGATCTAGGAACTTTATAACTTCATTTAGTGAAAACAAATTAATTGCTAAGCTAAGCCCAAGCACATGCTAATAACCAGCAAAAGTATTTAAGTGGAAAAGCAAGAAAGGTACATAAAAAAACTTATTAAGCACTATTTCATCCAGTACTTAGCAATTTCATGAGTTTTTCATCTCTGTAATGCATTCTCTCTTAATAGCTGCCCTGAGAAATGGATCTTTCGTGGTTATAGCCAAACTGAACTACTCATTTTTCTTAGGAAATCACTTCTACAACATGTCTCCTTTAACTAGCACAAGATGCTACATACAGCACACCAGAAAATGTTTTCTTAGAGTGAATAACAATACTACGTTTAGGAGTTGTCAAATATCATAAAAATTCTCACTACTTGAATTCCTTTCTCATAAAATCTGACTTTCCTATTCAAGACTTTTTAAAGTGGGAATCTCTTCTATTTTAATGTTTATTGTTCTAGTGCCACACATGATGCATCATGGTATGCAGTAGGCTCTCAATAAGTGTTTGCTGATAGAAACAGATGTCATGGGATTTTCTCATCCTTTACAAATAAATGTCTGCTCTGGGCCAGTCCCCCTAAGTTGCTGGAGATGCCATTGCTTCTTCACCTCTCTGTACTAAAAATTTGTTAACAGTCACTTCTAGGCAGGAATTGGATAAGAGTTTCATATAACGTAATCTCACCTAATCCTCACAGCAACCCTCTGTAGTACATATTATTTGTTTTATTCTATTTCATTTTATATTGATGGATTGATTGTAGAGGAAACAAAGGCTCAGAATAGTTTTGTATCTTGCTAAAAGTAGAAAAAAAAATTCAAGCCTAGATCTTATTGACTCCAAACGCATACATCATTCTCCTTTCCAATATTCTGTAGGACTTACTGGAATCATATGATTTGGGACATAGGCTGTTGTATTCCTTTAAGTTTCCAGTTAAGACCATTTAGATAAAACCACTCTAATACTGATGGATTAGGGGTCCTAGTAGTAGTTTTTTACATTTAAAATCTTTGCCCCATCTAGAATTTATATTTACTCAAGTGTAAATGGACTGGGGCTTTAGTTCATCCTAAATGGATAACCTGCTATTCAATGTTTTATTGAATATTATCTCTCTTCTCCTCTGATCTGAAATGCTGCCTATATCATACACAAAATTCCCAATATGAATCTGAATCTATTTTTGGAGTCTCTATTTTATTCTACTGATTGTTTTGTCTTTCAAATCCTTCTAAAAAATAAGCTGGTTTGAGCAGGCATCATGGCTAATGCCCTATAATCCCAGCACCTTGGGAGGCTGAGGCAGGAGGATTGCTTGAGCCCAAGAGTTTGAGGTTGCAGTGAGCTTGGTGATACAACTGCATTCTAGCCCAGGCAACGCAGCATGACCTTGTCTCCCCCCCAAATCAAACCAAAACAAAACAAAAAGAAAAGAAAGCCACCTACAAATAAAAACAAACAAACAAGTAGCTGCCAAATCCCACTGGTAATCCAAATACTTTACCCCTAATATACTGACTTGGTAAATTCAGGTTTCTATGCCTTATTCTTTTCCCTTAAAAATAAAGTAGACCTGTCCAATGCTATGAAAATATTTTATAAACCTATCTTACTTTAGATGTGACTTCAGGAACTATTATATGGACAAAAAAAAAACCAAACAAAAAAAAACCCAATCATGATATTTTCCTATCTTACTCATATCAGAGCAGATTCTTCGAATTTCTCCCTATATGGAGCAGCACTCTGTATACAAACATAAAACAAAGGAAATTATTTAATATATGAATTTCACCTATTACTGAAAAGTATTCAACCTAATGTTCCAAAAATCATAAAAGAAGAAACAGTAGGCACCTATTATTTTGTCTTCCTAAAACGCTTCATTGTTTCCAAGAACATGTTCTTGGGGCCACTCAGAATACCCCACCTTCTGGCCAATGGGATGGCCAATGGGGTGGGCACACAAAGAAGGCAAGCCTTACTCTTCTCAAAATTTTCAAGTTAGACTGAAGGAAGATGAACAGTCACTGTAATTGCTCAGTCACAGGAAGATGTCAGTCTGATTAATTCCTTACCACTAGAAGTAGCGAGTTTAGGGGAGAATAAAGTGGACATACCAAGAAATGCAGAGCACAGCAATGGAGAAAGCTCGGCAATGCTCATATTCCTAGGCCCGATATATCCCTGCTCATTTTGCTGTTTTGTTATGTCAGAGAATACACTTCCCTTTATTTTTCACTTTGTTCAAATTAGATCTCTGTGCCCTGCACCTAAAGAGGCTCCAAATGCAAAGGTATAACCTAAAGCAAAAAGATCCACAATTACTAGAATAGGATGTATGATCACTACAGAGCTGAATACTGAAGATACAGTATTTTACTGAGAAAATGCTGAGATTAGAAGCTCTCTTGGACATTGAGAATAATATTTCAATGTGCATTAACATAAACAAAATCATACATTCTGGCATTTCCAAATTTTATTTCTCATAATTCACCTAGTTTAAGCACATAATCATGAAATTATGGCAGTAAATGACCTACAAAGGTCATCTCAGTCCATGATACCAGCAATTCTTTTACAACAGAAAAAGATAACATGTAAGAATTGAATTAATTTTCCTATGCACAATGATTGTTCACAGGATAAGGAACATCTTTCACTTTAAATTACTAATCTGAATGCAGACTCAGGCCAACAATAATTGAAAATGATGTGAGAAGAATTTCAACACTGCAATAACACAGACAATGTTTAAGGCATAAAAGAACAATTAAATTCAGGAATTATGGGTCAGTTCATAAACTGATGTTCTAAGAAAAGACCATACCATGACACTGGAATAATAATGTATTTCATAGTAAATTTTATCATTACTTGAATATGTACCTAAACCCTTCTTGGATAAGGCATGAGGCCCAAAACATACTTTCACAAACTAAATTCCACAAACATGTAGAGCAAAGAAGGTAAAAGCATCCACAAATGATTAACCTTGAATTAACATGGGCAAAAAGAACAATACCACCTTACTTATAAAGCATCAACAATTAATAAGATTTTACTGGATAACAAAGTTTTTTCTTCAGCTCCATTCAGCTTTTTATCTTTTCGTCTAGAATGACTAGGCAAAATAGGTTAATTTTGTTTTGCACATGCAGTGTTTACTATGTAATGATTTAATGCATTCTAGAGTCAATCGTAATATTCATCAGAGAGTGAACTCCCTCTCCCCTGGGCCCCTGAACTTCCCATCCCCTTGGGAATGTTACTTCACACCTTATTGGTCCCCATATGTGAGTTACTGTCCAACTACTGGACTTCAAAATACACATAAACTCAAGTCTGGCAGATACTTTGGGAGCTTAGGCTTTGGCAGGACTACTCACTGTCAGCTGCTGCTTCAAAGACAGAACTCAGGCTACTACAGGACTCAGAGCTTTAAAGCTTGGCAGGCCAGCACTGGCACCGCCCTCTAGCATTGAGGGACAAGCCAGCTTCTCCCAAGGACTGCTCATAGAAAGGTACACTTCAATCTGTAATTGTTCTTTACTTTCCACAGAGGCTTCCTTCCATCCTAAGCCAGCAACTGGACTTTAATCATTTTGGAACACATTATGTGGTTAATGTACCTCATCTATCAAGTGCGTTCCCTGTGATGTTTGCCCACATTATTCTCCCCCTCTTTAAGTATTGCAAACCCAAGAATAAATTCTCTTTGTATGGCAATAAACACTGTGACTTATGAAATTATAGTTTGATCATCTCCTTATTTTCACAATACATGACAAAAACCAAGTAAAAACATTCAAGTTTATAGAGGGAGATAGAAATTAGGTGTGGAATCAGAGAATTGGAGACCATTTACACAAAAACAATTCATTTAACATTTACTGAACACCTACTACTATATGACAGATGCTGTAGAAGGGATGGAGGACACAACAAGGACTAAAATCAGGCAAAAATTCCTAGTTTCCTGAGGCTGGTATTCTAATGGCTAGTAAATAAATGGTTTAAAAAAAAGAAAAGGGAAACTAAGCCCCAAAAAGATGAAATGCCTTCCCAAGCTACTTAGTGGAAACTCAAGCTACAGTTCACATCTTCTGGGCCTATTCCGGAAACCTTACTACATCATAAGAATCAACTGGGGGAGGGCAGGAACTTTAATGAAAAACTTAAATAATAAGAAAAACTGATCTTAATGTCTACTTACTGGATTATAGAACTGTCAACCAAAACAAAAGGAAATTTAAGTGAAACTTAGACTCCACCAAATTTTAGAAAATACTTATGATAAAGGCACTCTCTGCATTAGGCTTTAAAGATGCTCTTAATGAGCTAATAGATACTTTATCTTCTCTAATATCTGAAATTCCCGGAATACTTTTATTCAAAGGCCTATTTAATACGAACTGGTGGTTACAGTTCACATCCTAGCACAAAAAATACTCTCAACATAATACCACCATCTCAATTTGTATTTCTTGCCTGACTCCAAAGAAAGGCTAGCACATTAGCTAAAAGGTTTAACTACATTATCATCCCCAGTAGGTAAAGGAAAATGGCTAAGGTGGTAGGAGTGTGCACATGAAAGGCAACATTAAGGTGATACTTCTGATATTCTGCTGGTCATAAGGAATCTAACACTAGCTCTCTCAAATAGCCATCTATCTCACTAGCTTCCAAGCTTTAAGCAGTTAGAAACATCAAGTAGAGTAATTTTATGTTCAATTGAAAATTAAGGTCAAAATTCGAAGTTAAAAATAGAACTGGTAAAAGAGTAGGTTGATATATTTAAAATTCATTCCTCACCAATGATCATATCACTTGTTCACCTTAATGGCAAATAGGTATATCATTTGATTTGTTTTCTAAAAATTCTTTCAACTCTACAAACTTCTGCTGTTAAACTTGGAACATAATCATAATGACTTCTTAATTTTATTAAAACAATTACAAAGATAAGAATTGAGAAGGACTAGATACTTACACCACTGGAAAGGAACTGAGCATACTTTACATGAGGCGGATCAATATCCTTTCCAGAGATGATCAGCGTTATTTAGCATTCTGTAGAATAAAGATAGAAAATTGAGAAATATGTACATTAGTCAAGTGTTGAATAAAAATTTTAATATCTTAAGGATACTAAGAGTTAAACATTAGCTAATCATGTTTTTAAAAATTATTTTGTAATTTTGAGATAAAACATCTGTTTGAGGCAAAATTTTTAAAAAGTAGAAAAATAGCATTGATAGCTTTCTGAATAATCCACCTGGAAAAAGTAATGAAAATCATACCCCAAAAGTTTAATCTGTTATCAGGAAACACCCAGAGAAAGAGATTTAAACAGATTTAAACATGCAATGGAATATAAATATTACAATGAGATTCAAGATAACTTTTTAATAGTAACATTAGTACATTTATATAGAATCCTATAAATAAGAAACACATCGTAGCATGATTGCAACTAAACATCTTAATTGTGGGGTAAATTCTGGGGTATGGTTCCAAGTACTTATTTTACTGCTAGCATAATCTTGAGTGATTTCATTTCTCTAAGTCTTAATTTCTGCATCTATGAAACAAGGATAACAGATAACTACTCCAAAAAGCTACTAACCAAGTTAAAAAAAAATTTTTTTTTTAATGGGAGTAATGAAGCACTTCACAAACTATCAAGTGGTAGGAGGGGCTATTACTACCAGTTTGAAAAAGAGATGAATACCATGTTGCATTTAGATTACTAAACACAGTATGTAAATAACGAAGTGAGTCTAGTACTTGTATCTTTTGATTTGCATTCTACTACTATAGTCACTATTCAGACATTTTGACCCCTTTCAATTAAGACATAGATCTTTGCAAAAAAAAATGTATCTACTATTTAAAGTTTAGGAGCTAAAGAGCATGAAAACTGAAATTTATTAGCAGTTTCAAACCATAATCTACAGAGGCAACTATTTCCATTAACTCTATAAAGTTTAAAAATATTGATACCAAAAACTCACATTAAAATACACATCCAGTATTAAATTATTTTAAGCATGACCAAAGTGTTCAACAATGACTAATGATATATGGGAAACGTACATGGTAGAGTTAGAAACCCTTCACATTTGTCTATCCTAAATTGTAGCATTAATGAAGCTACTGTTATAATTTTATTACTGACTTAAAAAATACCTGTCCTAAAAAAGTAGATGTAAAGTGCAAAAAAAAAAAAAACTACTAAAAATGTTGCTGACTGCATTTCCTAGTCAAAATAATAAGCCACAAAAAATACACTCAGTACCTACTTGCCCCTGGCATAGACACAAGATCCAAATATGACTAAGATTGGTCCCAACAGTATAGGAGTTCAGGAGCTTATTGATGGGGTGGGGCATTACACACACACACACACACACACACACACACAAACACATATCCCTCTCTAATAAAAAGTACAATGTGATTAAGACCAAAAATATAAGGCTTATATCAATAACAATTTAGAAATCAATCTAGGTTACAAAGAACTAGGAATATTTCTTAGAGTGAGATCTGAGCTGTTATCTGAGGACTAGAATAAAACTTCCACCAAATCAAGGTGTAGAGGGAGGTGAGAATCAGTGGAGGAAGGATTCCAGGGAGAGGGAACACTTGAAGAAGACTGTGAGGTATATTTAGGGAATTAGTACACCTATGTTGCTGGCTTTTAACACAGCATGCATGAGGAGCCCACGATCTAGAAGGGCAAAACCTCTTCGGCCTAGGTAGGAAGGTACATGCCTGGCAGAGGATCTTGACCTTTACTCTGTATTTTTTTTAAAGTATTTTTTAAAAAGTTTAAGAACTAAATAATATGTATTAAAATCACACCCATTGGAATGGTTATTATTAAAAAAAATAGAAAATAAACGGTTCGTAAGTTTTGTATTTTGTGCCATTATTAGTAACAAAATGAAATCCTATACCCTTCCTTCAGTATATTCACAATGTAGATGCTACCCGCCACGAGTCACTTGGTTAGTCCTGGCTCTGACACCAGGAACGAAAAGAAATAAAAATTACAGTTAGTGAGCACTTGCATGTGGCAGCACTATGCCCAGAGCTTCACGGGTCATCTGTCTTTATTTCCACACCAGTCCTGTGCAATGATTCTTCCTGTCTCCAGTTGACAGATGAGGAAATGGGCTCATGCTGGTGGAATGATTTCTTCAAGTTTGCAAATCAAGCGCAGATCTGTCTTATACCATTATACTGACTGTATTGCCTCTCCTTGCTCTGTGTCCTTGGGCTAGTCTTTTAACCTCTCTGGGCTGGGGTTTCTTCATTTATTAAATGGGACATTAAAAAATTGATTTCTGGCTGAGTGTGGTTGCTCACAACTATAATCCCAGTATTTTGGGAGGCTAAGGCAGGAGGATCACTTCAGGCCAGGAGTTTGAAATCAGCCTGGGCAACATAATGAGACCTCGTCTTTATAAAAAATTTTAAAAATAAGACAGGTGTGGTGGCACATACCTGTAGTCCCCGCTACTTGGGAGGCTGAGGCAGGAGGATCACTTGAGCCCAAGAATTTGAGGTTACAGTGATGTCACCGCACTCCAGCCTGGGCCACAGAGCAAGACTTGTCTCTTAAAAAAAAAAATTTTTTTTTTTTACATAAAGTCAGGTTGAACAATGAAGAATCCTATACTGTCAGCACTGTTAACCTTTGAAGAAAAATACAATCAAGAAAATCCATTAGGAATAAAAACCTGTAGATACTGTGTTACCCATAGGTGGCAAGAAAGCTTTTTTTTTTCAGCGACACATCAGGAATTCTCACTAGGTTGTTCAGGCTGCTCAAGTTCCTGGCCTTAAGCAATCCTCCCACCTCAACCTCCCAAGTAGCTGAGATTATAGACACAACCCACCACTTCTGGTTAACAAACCTCTTTTTTCCTTAGCTTTTCTCTTTAATAAAAAAAGGAATAACTATATTAAGTACAGGAAAAAGTGAACGTCAAAGATGTATAATGAACTTCAAAGATGTAAGTTGGCCTCCAATCCCAAACTCCTTTTTCTTTTCTACCCAGACACTATTCACAGTTTTTTACATACCCTTCCTTCCTTATACATTTTTGTACATATGACAGTATCTTTTGGATTAAGCTTCCCTGTCACCGCACCTGGCCAGAAGCCTTTACTCTTTTTTTGTTTTGCAGGCAGAGTATGATACACCGATAAATAATTACCTGAGCAAAAACTTGTGGACCTGCACTTCTGGAAGATCTAATATCTTCCTCCTTATTTTGCACTTCCCTTACCCAAGCAGTTTCTCAATGCTTAATAAAGGAAATAATTATAGAATTGGAGTAAGAGATTTCATTAAGCTAGGATAAGGTAAATCATAAAAACTTATATCATGCTAAAATTGATGTTAACAATCATATTTTCCAATAGCCTCAGTTTACTGATGCAAAAAATTCTGATACTAGACGCCAGAAACCTTCTCAGGTTAGTGCTTATACTAATTGACACAATAAATAAAAGCCAAAATTCTGGACACTTGGAAACTTAAGGTCTATTAAATGCATATCATTTGAAGGTTTTATAAAGAGTATAGAATTGTTATAGATATGCAAATAGAAGCCTTCCATGGCCGACCCTAGACAAGGATTTCCTATAGAGGGAGAAGGCAATAAAATTTGTTAACATATTTTCAGAAATATCATCTTAAGAAAATCTGTCCAGGCCGGGCGTGGTGGCTCACGCCTGTAATCCTAGCACTCTGGGAGGCAGAGGCGGGCGGATTGCTCAAGGTCAGGAGTTCAAAACCAGCCTGAGAAAGACCTCGTCTCTACTATAAATAAAAAAGAAATTAATTGGCCAACTAATATACATAGAAAAAATTAGCCGGGCATGGTGGTGCATGCCTGTAGTCCCAGCTACTAGGGAGGCTGAGGCAGGAGGATCACTTGAGCCCAGGAGTTTGAGGTTGCTGTGAGCTAGGCTGACACCACGGCACTCACTCTAGCCTGGCAACAAAGTGAGACTCTGTCTCAAAAAAAAAAAAAAGAAAATCTGTCCAGACCAGGTGTGGTGGCTCATGCCTGTAATCCTAGCACTTTGGGAGGCCAAGGCAGGAGTATTGCTTGAGGCCATGAGTTCAAGATCACCTGAGCAACATAGTGAGACCCTATCTCGATAAAATATAGAAAAATTAGCCTGGCATCATTGCCACATGCCTGTAGCTGGGCATGGTGGTGCATGCGTGTAGTCCCAGCTACTTGGGAGGCTGAGGCAGTACGATTGCTTGAGCCCAGGAGTTTGAGATTGCTGTGAGCTAGGTTGATGCCACAGAGCACTCTAGCCTGGGCAACAGAGTAAGACCCTGTCTCAAAAACAAACAAAAAAGAAATACAAAATATCATCTTAGCTAACAGGAATTAAATCAATAGCTTTACTAGTGATAACCCAATTTATTTATAGTTTATTTTATTTTTGAGACTAGGTCTTGCTGTGTCACCCAGGGCATGTCACCCAGTGGCATGATCATAGCTCACTGCAGTTTCAAACTCCTGGGTTCAAGGGATCCTCCTGGATTAGCCTACCAAGTAGGTAGGATTACAGGTGTGCACCACCACACGTGGCTAATTTTTTTCTTTTTTTGTAGAAACAAGGGCTTGCTATGTTGCTCAGGCTGTGATTAACCACATTGAATAGGAAATTCAGCATGAACTGCTAATGGTATAACTTCTGATAATATCAACAGGTAAAGATATCCTATTAGTACATTCCCAGCATCTAATTAACTTATACTTCAGCATATCATCAACTACTCTTTTTTTTTTTTTTTTTTGAGACAGAGTCTCACTTTGTTGCCCAGGCTAGAGTGAGTGCCATGGCGTTAGCCTAGCTCACAGCAACTTCAAACTCCTGGGCTCAAGCAATCCTTCTGCCTCAGCCTCCCAAGTAGCTGGGACTACAGGCATGCGCCACCATGCCCAGCTAATTTTTTCTATATATATTAGTTGGCCAATTAATTTCTTTCTATTTATAGTAGAGACGGGGTCTCGCTCTTGCTCAGGCTGGTTTTGAACTCCTGACCTTGAGCAATCCGCCCGCCTCAGCCTCCCAGAGTGCTAGGATTACAGGAGTGAGCCACCGCGCCCCGCCTCATCAACTACTCTTATGACTAGCTTTGATGAATCTTCAGTCCATTTACTAGAAGGTGAGTGCTTAAAGGAGGAAAAGAAGGCAGAGGATGAGGAAATTCATACGCTCTCCATTGCAAAAGAAGCAAAGTGTTTTACCTTCCACATGTCAGGAGGATACACTAAAATGTTGTTGAAAATAACCAAGTAGCCAATGTTTCACAACTAAAAGTTGAAGTCAAATTCCAAAGAACCAATTTATGCTTTAGCCAATACTCCTACTACTATAAGCATCCAAAGCACAACAGTTTTTTTTATTTCTCTGCATTCCTCAGAGTCTACTATAGAAAGTTAATTGAATAGGGCCTCACATTTTATATTGCCCAACTAAACAGACTTCAAAAGTATCTCAAGTCATGAGAAAAGGCTCTCCACCTGAAGAGACACCTGTCTTTAAAAGACAGGCGCGGTGGCTCACGGGCGCGGTGGCTCACGCCTGTAATCCTAGCTCTCTGGGAGGCCGAGGCGGGCGGATTGCTCAAGGTCAGGAGTTCGAAACCAGCCTGAGCAAGAGCGAGACCCTGTCTCTACTATAAATAGAAAGAAATTAATTGGCCAACTAATATATATAGAAAAAATTAGCCGGGCATGGTGGTGCATGCCTGTAGTCCCAGCTACTCGGGAGGCTGAGGCAGGAGGATTGCTTGAGCCCAGGAGTTTGAGGTTGCTGTGAGCTAGGCTAACGCCAGGGCACTCACTCTAGCCTAGGCAACAAAGCGAGACTCTGTCTCAAAAAAAAAAAAAAAAAAAAAAAAAAAACAAACCTGGGGCTATAGATATACATCATATTTTCTCTATATCTTATGTTCCTCTATGTTCCCCAAGATGATATATTCTACTCCAGAAGAAGGGCTTATCTCAATTTTATCTGCTAAAGTAACCATATATTTCAGATCCCTTATTCAGAATTATTTTCTTTAGACATCTATTCACAAGCTCATGGGTTCTCAAACTATGATGACAATTATACATTATAACGTACCATACAAAATATACAGTATTAATATTTTAATTTATTGTACACAACCAGATATAACCAGCTCTCAAAAAGTACCCACTGCATTATGGATTTATATCTAATTGTAGGTGGCAAGACCTCTTCAATTTTTAGAATAATCTCCAGACTCCAATCAGTTTTAAATTCTTTTATTTCTAACCATCATTAAAAAGTGTGCTAAATCGATATCCCATGTTCTTTATTATTTCTTCTTCTGAGGTAATATATACATATAAATAAAGATTTGATAATACTTACTAAGCACAATTATATTAAGAATATCCCCTATGCATTATGATAATTGCACAACTGTGAATATAGTAAAATTTATTGAATTGTACACTTTAAATAGGTGAATGATACGCATATCATATACTCTCCTAGGGTATATGGGTGAATTATATGGTATATGATATGAATATATGTTATTAAAGCTATTTCAACAAGTGAAAAAAAAATAATATTCCCTATAAAAGGCAAAGAATGATAGATTCTTAAAATTCTACCTTTATACTTTATTCCATATCCCAAAATACTAAGTGTTAAATTCAAAATATAATAGATAGGTCATCATTTTAAACTGAAATTCACAGCTGGAAAAAAATCATTCTTTATATGGTGAACTAAAACAAAACACAAACACACACTAAACCAAGTGGTACCAACTGCCCCCCTCCTTATCAGATTCTTTTACCCCAAATGTCTCCAAGCCCATTGCTGCTATTTTACTTGAGACCTTATTTCTGCTGTACCAATGCAATGGTTTCCAACTGCTCTCCCTACCTCCTGTCTTATTCTTGTTATACATAATTAACAGTTATCTTTCTAAAATGCCAAACTGAGAGTAGAATGGAATAACACAAAGAATAAGAGATTTGAAGCAAGACTTGTGTTTGAAATCTCAGGTTCTACCACTTGTTAGTTTGATCCTTGCACAAATTTCTTAATCTTGCTAAGCCTTAGTTTCCTCTTCGTAAATTGTGTACAATAATATATTTACCTCAAGGGATCACTATGAGAACTAAATAACATAAAGTTAAAAAGGTTCCTAAAGTAGGCACCTAGAAATGTTAGTTCCCATGTTCCCCTGTAAGTCAATCTTTCTAAAAGTTATCACATCCTAAGGGAAACCTGATTTAAGGAGTATAAAGTCACAAGAGATAGTATTTGTATCAAAACAACAATAACAATGTATTGAGAACATTTGCTTTCTAGGGGGGGAGTTTATTTGGAGAATCAAGCTACCATGAGAAAGTTGTTTCATGAGTGTGCAGAAATCCAGAGCTAAGCAGGCAGCTCTCAGCCAAGCCAAGAACTGCTCGCACAAGGCTTGCTCTCCCTCAGCAACTGCAGGGACCCACTGTCCCAAGTTTCTTTCCAAACTTCAGCTTTTTACAGCACCTCTAACAAACCTTTTAATTAATACTCTAATTATAAATAAATGACTTTGACTATTTGAGAAAAAGCATCAAAGGCCGTAGTTTCTAATCAACTTGAAGGAATTCCTTTTTTCCTCCCCAAAGATGCAGAATCACCTTTGCTGGATTGGAAACAAGGTCTGAAATCTCTGACAAGAGGGTGGGAAGAGATGATAATGACAACTGTACAATCCTCTCCAGTGGGAATTTCTGAAGAATGAAATAAAGATGTAGTAGTGGAGACCTACCAGGTAAGATTTTTGACCCTATGGGAAGAAGAATCCAATGCTTGGAGATTGGTTCAAGTTATTAATTCCTTTTCCAACACCTCATAGAACAAACAAACCACATTCAAAGAATGCCATGAATGACTTGTCTTGCTAAACTTTAATATTTTATTGATATCTATGATCACCCCCTGCCCCTTCAAATAATGACCAGAGTCTAGAAAGAATCTTGGTAGAGAGATCACAGAAAGAACATAATGAATATCAGTATTTTCTCTTCCTAGTTGCTAAAATTTTAACAGTCTACAACCCCCAAATAAAAACACTTGTTACAGTTATAGGATATGGTGACTAAATGAATAGAAATGTAATATTAGAATTTCATGATTCTGTACATTGTGACTAGAAAACATCAAGGGCAAAGGAAACACCAAATAAAGATTTCAGAAATTAGACAATGATCCTAGGTAGAACTGATATTTAAAAATCAGTGGAGCATCTAGAGGAAATATCCGGCTGACACATGATGAGGAACTATTATGTTATTAAGTATGGAATGTCCAATTTCCTTAAGTACTAAGTTTGACAGTTGATACCTCTGACATTGAACTTTGACACTTCTTGGGTTTTTGTTTTGTTGTTGTTTTTTATAGTGAAGGTACATCCTCATTCTTCCAAATGCATATTTTGGCTTGTGATTATCTTTCACATTTTTTTAAGAGCAATTTTGGTGAAACCATGGATAAGTCAAAAATTTGTGTTATTTTTGAATATGAGTTCCATCATGGAACCAATGCAGCGCAGACAGCTGCAAATATCAACAAAGCTTTTGGGAAGGATGTGGCTAATGAACGCACAAAATGTCTATGGTTTGAGAAGTTCCATTCCCGTGATTTTACTGAAAATGAACCATGTGGGCAACCTGAGACCAAGGTGGATAATGATGAGCCAAAAGCTGTAGTGGAAGCAAATCCATCACAACCTACACTTAAATTAGCAGCAAGGTTTGCCATTACTATTCCAACAATATTGGACCATTTGAAACAAATCAGCAAGGTAAAGAAGCTGGATAGATGGGTTCCACATGAATTAAACAAGTATCAGAAGAGAAATCATCTCGAAACTTGCCTTTCTTTGCTGTCATGCCACAAAGGCGACCATTTCTATACTGTATTGTTACATGTGATAAAAATGGACTCTTTTTGTCAATCACTAGGATTCGGCACAATGGTTGGATAAAAACGAAGTGCTGAGCATAGTCCAAAACTGAACATGCAGCAAAAAAACCTAACAGTGTTTGTTTGGTGGTCCAGCACTGGTATTATCCACTACAGCTTCATGAAACCTGGTCAATCTATTATAGCGGATGTCTATTGCAACCCACTGGATAAAATGATGAGGATGCTTGCAATGAAGCAGCCAAGACTGGTC
The DNA here is from genome assembly GCF_040939455.1 of Microcebus murinus. Taxonomy (NCBI): domain Eukaryota; kingdom Metazoa; phylum Chordata; class Mammalia; order Primates; family Cheirogaleidae; genus Microcebus; species Microcebus murinus. Next base: position 23,972,479 of record NC_134127.1, on the reverse strand, counting down.
AACAGAGACAGGCCAAATCTCTTATAAGACCACATGTCGCAAAAAACAATGATGCTCAAATTACGGAAGCTGGACTTGGAAACTCTCTGTTATCTACCATATTCACCAGATCTTGCACCAACTGACTACCACTTTTTCCAGGCTTTGCACCCCTTCTTGCAAGGAAAAATATTCAATTCTCAACAAGCTGTGGAAAATGCCTTTCATGATTTCCTCACCACTCATTCTCCAGGCTTCTTGGCTGCTGGCATAAGGGAACTACCATTAAAATGGCAAAACTGTGTTGATAATTTAAGGCACATACTTTGATTAATTGTACTGCTTCTTATTTGAGATATAATCAACTAAACTTTTAATTTGAAATCAGACATTTCATATTTAATGACCTAATAGACTATGTAGAAAGTCTGGAGAAACACCAAGGAGCTGCCTCTGTATGTACAACAGTAAAGGTCATAAACTGGTGGCTCAGGGGGTTAGATCAATCCTATGGATGTATTTTGTTTAACCTGCACAGTATTTAAAAGTTGTGAGATTGCATATAGAGGCTTTTGTTTTTATAGGAAAAAAACTGCAGCATCTGTCACCACTGAGTTTGTAATCCCTCATGTAATCCTTGATAAAGGACATGTACCCTCTAGTTCATCATAGGGCAGAGTGACAGTAGTCACCCTTCTCTAGACACCAAATATTAGCTGTCCCTTATCACTGTAGCTTATACTGTGGTTTGTCCCATAATAGAGACATAATTTTTTATACTTATGCCTGTGAAAAGCATTCACAGGGTTCAGAGCATGCCACCCCAAAATATGTTGCTTTGCCATATTGATTATTTTGAGTTAAATGTGTTTGAAAAACAGCAGATACAAGAAGGGCACTGTGACCTTCCTTTTCTTCCTGAAAGCAGAAGATAAAATTCCCACGTGAAAGGTGCCCTCCCTGTACCAAGAGGAAGGAAGACATTCTTATCACCAGAGACTGGGAGTCGAGGACAAAAAAAAATCTGCACAAACAAACCTTGTTAAACTAACCCTTATCTGCCTAGTCACTTTTCCACAATTAGCTGCCCTAGCCCAAACCCCTTTGTCCTGTCATAATTTCACAATTTACTACTCTTTGTCCAACCCAGTATATAAGTTTTTGGCCCTAACTGCTTCCTTGGGTCTTCATTATTCTTGTGGGCTCCCATGTACATGTAAAAATTACTAAATAAATATCGTATACTTTTCTCTTGTTAATCTGTGTTATATCAGTTTAATTCTTAGGCCCAGCCGGAGACCGTAAGAGGATAGAGATGAAATTTTATCTCCCTCACAGTGTGAAACAAAATCTACTTTTTCCCCTTATACCTAGCCCACTTATTTATATTGCCTGGACACTGCCTTATTAATCATGAAAAGCAGATGGTGATGCAGCTAGTTCACCAAAGGAGGAGTCTGGAGTATAAGCTAGGAATCAAAATTAAAACCAAAACCCAAACAAACAAAAACTCTCAGGGTTTGGTAACTAAAAATTTTATAGCAAGATCCAAATTACAATGCACATAACCTTTAACCTAGCAATTCCAGTACTGGAGATTTACCTTATAGATATGTTCATAAGGAAAATAACTTATGTTCAGTATTCTTCCCACCATTATGTGTAATACCAAAAGATCAGAAACAACCTAAATAGCCACCATTAGGGGACTGCACAAATAAGTTACAGGATAACCATACATTCATCAATGTGGCCATAAAAAATGTGGAAATTCCTTATGTGCCAATGTAAAACAAACTCTAAGTGAAAAGAACAAGGAAGAGCACAGTGTACATATTCTGTCAGTTGTGAAGGAACAGCAGGAGGAGGAAAGTAGGGAAGAATATACAAATAACTATATAGAGATTTGTTTTTACATATGTATAAAGAATTTCTGGAAGGATACAGAAGAAACTGGTAGTATTAATTCCCTCGGGAGGGGAACCTGATAACTGAGGGATGGAGGTGACAAGGTCATTACACACATTTCTATACCTTTTGAATTTTATAGCAGGTAAATGGGTACTTATTAAAAAAATTTTTTTTTAAATATAACAAGTTGGCTGAGCTGATTCTAGGTATAATTCAGAATTCAGCAACTATCAGAACTGGTACATCAATTACCCCCTCCCTCCACATATATGGCATTTTGCCTTGTAGTTCAAGGATGCTGGAGATTTCATCAGGAACCTGGGGAACGAACAGAGGGGTGGGCAGGAGAGAGAGATGAAGTAAGGACAATGGAAGCAACGGCACAGTGTCTTCTTCCATCTGGCTCTTTAACTGGTTGTGAGCCCAGATGGAGTAAAAGGGTAGATCCCAAAGATAAGAAACCTTTTCAAGAGAAACTGTGAAACTGTGAGCACAAACTCTGCCACTCTGGGACCTGGGGACAAACGGTGGCAAACAGGGAAAAAGACAGCTCTGTAATTCAGTCCTGTATCTCCTGTGCTCCTGAAGACAGGCAGCTGTGAAGCACTGCATTCCCTGCACTGCTACCATCGCTCACACAGGCCCCAAGAGCAGTGGCAGTGATGCTGTACCATGAGGGGGTGGCTTGAGAGAGGATCGACTCCTCAAGAAGGCTGGAGGGAAAGGAGATTCACTTTTGCACCTGAATACATGTGTCATTCCATTCAAGGGCTCCCAAAAATATTGAAGAGGGCTCTGAAAGAGGTGGGAGTTTTGAGTAAGCAGGAGGAAACTACAAGTTATACTCCATATCTATCTGTAAGTGATGAAGTCTAGAAACAATCATCTTACAAAAACATAAAAGTATTATACAGAGGAGTGAAAGAACAGAAAACAATACTCTGGCAAGAGAGCCAAAAGGAAAGTCTTACTGGATTTTTTTAAAACTTAGGCTATTGCTCACTGAACAGGAAGTAGAAGAGAAAAAAACATGAGGATGGCTGGAAAGAGGTTACTCAAGGCTCTGCTGGGAACCAACACACTTAGTTATGCAGTACCTACTTTCCAAAGTGAAATCTTTCAACTGCTTTAAAATGTTTCTTTTCTAAGCCATTGAAAGCAATGAGATCATGTTCTTGATTAAGTGCCAGGTTTTTTTCCTCTGCAACCCAGATTGTTGAAGTTAAAAAGAAAAATTGGAAGAATGAAAAGGGTGAAGGTAGGAAGATTTGGGAACAGAAAATAGAAAGGGGGAAACATAAATATATTTTAATAAGCTAGTGGCAGAAAATTATGGAATGACCAAATATAGACTTGTTTTGTTTTCTAAATTGAGGACATCTTGCCCTGTTCCAAAAATACAACAAAGTATTTCAATTCAATCTATCTAACTGATGTTTTCCTATTCCATTTTATCCAGAGTTAAAGTAACATATACAATCCCTTTATGCCTCACAGCACAAAATATTTATAAATACATAGATGGACCATTTGTATTAATAAAAGATGGAGTTTGCACTAAAACTATAGGGCTTGCTGGACCATAAAGAAGAAAAGAATTTGAATGCTAGCCTTAAGTAATTTTGGTTTATATGCTTTTCCTAAGTAGAAATAAATGATATTCACTACCCTAAACAATATATAGTAAGAGATATAATTTGTAAGATAAGCAAGAAATCAAATATATAAGTAGAAATTAAACTCCATCATGAAATACAACTCCTATAGGTTATAGAATAAATAACAACACAGAACACAGTGCCTTCCACCTACATCAGTACCTATTTAATGTAATTTTATATTTGAATAGTACCTTTATATTTTTCAAAGTACCTTTGCGTTTCTCATTAGGTTTTCACAATGCCCTATGAAGTAGGTACGACAGGTTTCATTTAGTTTTGCAGATACCAAAATAGATATGGAAAAGTTAAAAGATAAATTATTAGTTATAAGCCAGAGATAGAACACACGGGTCTAGAAGTCCTGGTCCAATGTTTGTCAAAAAGATGTTTGTGGACCATTGTTAATCCACCTACTCAATATTTATTAAGCAACGACTGCTCCAGGACCTATCTTGGGCATTAGGAACATAACAAAGAACAAGAACATATACAGTTTCTACCCTTACGAAGCGAGAGTAGTAGTGAGAGTGTAGTGAGTCATTACTTAAAAAATTATACAAATAAATGCAAAGCTGCACTTGTGATAAATGTTATAATGGGGCATTGAGTGCTATGAGAACATAATAATGTGGGAGAGTTGACTTGCCAGACTGGGAGAGGATTCTCTTAGGAATTAATGATAAAGCTCATTGACAAGCCTGTAAAAAATTTTTTTTAAATAATGATAAAGCTCAGGTCTGAAGGATAGGCATTAGAGAAGGAAAGAAAGGAAACACCAAGTCTAAGCAAAGGGATCATCATGTACAAAAGACCTACTGTCAGAAAGGCTATGTAAAATATAAGAGACTAAAAGGAGAGCAGCTTGGTTGACCCAGAGTGCCTGATCCCCAACTTATTGGAATCAGAGCACTGAAGTGTGAGGCCAGGGCTCGTGTTTTTTAACCAGCTCCCCATGTACTCTTAGACACATTAAGGTTTGAGTGACTCCTACCCTATTCTAATGACTTCCATAATATCTAGATAGATGTTTCACTCAGGAAACACAGTGACTGAAAAGAATACAAAAATAAGGGAACTATTGTGTCCATTCAAAAAGTGCTATATTATCCACATTCTAGGGGGTGATATCACTTAATTTAGGGAATAAAGGAAGAATTCATGTAGGTGGTGACATGTGCCCTGGGCTTTTAGAGGTGAACTGAATTTCCATAAAGAAGCTACTCCAAATAAAGAAATGAAGAGACTGAAGAAATCCCTTAGTGCTTCATACAACTGTGAATATTTTATTTTATTGTAGTCCTTCCTAAGTTGCACTTACTTCTAGAAATATCATACATCAATATCTTAAAGTTATAGAGGTCTTGTAACTTACAAAGCTTTGTTTTATTTTCTACTCACAACAAATTCTGTTGGCTGCAAAGACAGATATTATTTTTTTCGATTAGATGAATTTTCTTGATTATAGATAAAGAAAACCACCTGAGGGAGGCTCAATTGTACAAGGTCATATTTCAACACTGCTTTTTGCTTTTAACACACAGATTCCTGACCATCATCATGGGGAACAGATATCAAAGTTTGCTATTTGAAATATGGAGAACTGAATAGCCTGGGATACTAGACATATAAAAACTCTACTGTGATAATTTGAGACAAAACCCAGTTATCCTGGCATTAATTAAAGGAAGGTAATTGGCAGGAGGTCTTCTTGGAAAGTCAGAAAGAGAAAATGACAGAGATACAGAGATTCAATGAGGCATCCCTGATGATACCTAATAACTAAGGTATAAAGAAAGCAAGTGTCGATAACAAGGAAAACACTAAACTAAGTAGCACAACATACTGAGGGACAAAAATGAAGAGATGGGAGACACACACTTCACCTTCGAATAGCACCTTCAAATGCTTTAAAGTGAATTTTCAGTTTTTTCCCAGAAATTATCTTCAGGAAAACTCTAATGACCACACTTTCTAAATCTACGCTCTTCTTAGCCATTAAACACATTTACTACTCTTTTTCTTTTCTAATGTGGGGGATGGGGGAGCCTCTAAGTGACGCAAGTAATAGTCTTGCTTTTGATAAAGATTAAACTTCTACTATGTGCAAAATATTAAGGAAAATACAAAGACAATGTCTCCAGTCTCAAGGATTCCATTTTGACAACACCAGTAGGTACTATGAATTCCTAAGATTGCATTCAGGAAAATCTGTTGGGTTGTACTCTCTTTTCATAAACAGAAAGGACTTCTTTTTCTATGGAAAACCAAAAAATCTCAAAGCCATGAATAAGAGAACTCTATATCACATAGAGACTGACCTAAGGAACTGGGTATCTTTGGTTTATGAATCTATCTGGCCTATAGCAAGTACTCTCTCAAGTGATAACAGTATGCATGAGAATAATTTTCCTTAGAGTTAAAGGCAGTGAAAAGTCAGAACAGATTAAGAATTTATGTCTGTGTGTATGTAAGTATGTATGAATGAGATAGGGGTCTCAGTCTGTTGCCCAGGCTGGAGTACAGTGGTGTGATCATAGCTCACTGCAGCCTCGAACTCCTGGCCTCAAGCAGTCCTTCCACCTTAGTCTCCTGAGTCACTGGGATTACAGGCACAAACCACAACACCCAGGTAAGAATAATGGTTAACTGCTAATGAGAAAGACAGAATTTCAATAAGTATGGATAACAAATAATAACATATTACCACAATCCAAAGGACTTAGGATATCTGTATAGAAATGTTTGTTTGTTTTAATTTTATCGCTGCCTACAGTGACGTATAGAAATGTTGACACCCAATTCAAACCCTCTGGAACCAGTTTATAAATCTCTAGATGTGGTGACTCACTCTTGTAATCCAGGGAGACTGAGGAGGGAGAATTGTTTGAGCCCAGTAGTTCCAGACCAACCTAGGCAACAAAGAATAAAAAAATCAGCTGAGTGTGGTGGCACATGCCTGTAATCTGGTGTGTGCCTATCGTCCTAACTACTCGGGAGGCTAAGGCATGAGGACTGCTTGAGCCCAGGAGGTTGAGTTTGCTGTGAGCTGTGATCATACCACTGCACTATAGCTTGGGCAACAGAGTGAGACCCTGTCTCTAAAAAAAATTTTTTTTTAAATCTTTTTCCAGCTCAGCTATACTACCCTCACTACCAATCTTATGTCTTTCCTCTGTCTGGTTAACTGGAATGGTGGTGCATTAATAACTTAAAAAAAAAATACAGAAGGAAGATGACAACCTACTTTCCTTTCATTCTCTTTAATACTACTGTCTCATATCCTATCTACCTAAAATGAATAACAATATTGCATTAATTGAATAAAATTTTATATAATCTGTTTTTATATTAAAAGTAGAATGAATGTAATGTTTTCTATTTTTCTTGAAAAACACTTTATTTGGCTTTTTGAAAGTGGCTGTGGTTTTTTAACCCTCCAGTACAGTTGTGCTTGATAGAAAAAAGATTCTTTTTTTTTTTTTTGAGATAGAGTCTCACTGTGTTGCCTGGGCTAGAGTGCCGTGGCGTCAGCCTAGCTCACAGCAACCTCAAATTCCTAGGCTCAAGTGATCCTACTGTCTCAGCCTCCCAAGTAGCTAGGACTACAAGCATATGCCACCATGCCCAGCTAATTTTTTCTATATATTTTTAGTTGGCCAATTAATTTCTTTCTATTTTTAGTAGAGATGGGGTCTCGCTCTTGCTCAGGCTGGTTTTGAACTCCTGACCTTGAGTGATCCACCTGCCTCAGCCTCCCAGAGTGCTAGGATTACAGGCATGAGCCACCGCGCCCAGCCAGAAAAAAGATTTTTAACCTCTGTAATATAAAAAGTTTAAATTTATAATGGATGAATCTCTACAGTCTAATTCTCAGATATTAAAAATACTCATTTTCTCTGTTCCAAAGACAAGTGGATTTGTGAAGCCATAGTGTTTGTCTCATTTGACATGAAATCATCTTTTTAGCTCAAAGTGCCTAACACATTCTTGGGAACCACTCAAATAGGTTTCATTTCTCACAGTGGATAATTATATGTTTGAGAGTACAGATGAACCTTGTTACAACTAAAAAAGTACATGGAGGAAGTTTTCAGTCAAAAAGTACTCTAATGACCAGTTTTATTATTATTATAGTTTAAATGTATGACACACAGTAGGTATGTGTAATCATGCTAATCCATATAATGATAAATATGATTATTATCTATACATTTTAATTTTCAATTGCTCATAAAAGCAATGCTAGTAAAAGGAACTGGCTTGGCATAAAACTGTATACAGTATACATTAACAGTACTGTGAGCAGCTCTTCCCTTAAGAGGAATGGAAAACAATGTGACTATACTCACTTTTGCTTCCCATAGTCAAAAATCAGTAAGTCAAAATAAACTGGAGTTTATATATCTACTGAAACATTAAAAAAAGTTTAGACTCTCCTTAAGACATAATTATAGTTGGTATTGTAAAAAAGAGAAAGCTTTTCATATTTTGCATTTTTCAAGGCAAGGACCTATTAAGGGTCAATTATATTATAGTAACAATGATGATGACAATACATTAAATAAGAATAATAATAGAACTTTACATATTTTTATATCTATTTTTTATTTGACCCTCACTGTAATCCTATAAGATAGGCATTAGTATTACCATTTTACAAAAAAAGAAAACTCAGGCTCAGAGAATACAATGGAAACAATAATTTACTAAACAGTATATGTGTGTGTTTGTGTATAGTTTTTTCTTGAGGGGAAGGTTGTTTGAGACAGAATCTCACTCTGTTGCACAGGCTAGGGTGTCATGGTGTCACCTAACTCACAGCAACCTCAAACTCCTGGGCTCAAGTGATCCTCCTGCCTCTCAGAGTGCTGGGATTACAGGCATTGGCCACTGGGCCTGGCCCTAAATAGTATTTTCGACAAGTCTCATAGTTAGGATTACATATGAAAGGTTCCTGACTCTAAGCTCTGCCTTCTTTTCTACACTGTCTTGGAGTGATGGATTGCAAAATAAGGCTACAAATTACACCTATCTCAAGATACATGTCTGTAGTGTGATCTTCTTGCTCTTTAATCATGTCTTTAGAAGATAAGTTTGCCTGTCTATCTATCTATCGACAGAGTCTCACTCTGTTGTTAGCTAGCTAGCTAGCTAACTAGCTATCTATCTATCTATCTGACAGAGTCTCACTCTGTATCTATCTATCTATCTATCTATCTATCTATCTATCTATCTATCTATCTATCTATCTATCTATCTATCTATCTATCTATCTATCTGACAGAGTCTCACTCTGTAGCTAGCTAGCTAGCTATCGACAGAGTCTTGCTCTGTTGCCCAGGCTAGAGTGTTGTGGCATCAGCCTAGCTCACAGCAACCTCAAACTACTGGGCTCAAGCAATCTTTCTGCCTCAGCCTCCCGAGTAGCTGGTAGCTGGGACTACAGGCACGCGCCACGATGCCCGGCTAATTTATTTATTTATATATATATATATATTTTTTGGTTAGTCAATTAATTTCTTTCTATTTATAGTAGAGACGGGGTCTTGCTCTTGCTCAGGCTGGTTTCGAACTAGTGACCTTGAGCCATCTGCCCACCTAAGCCTCCCAGAGTGCTAGGTTTACAGGCGTGAGCCACCATGCCCGGCCGAAGATAAGTTTTTAATTTGATGAAATGGAATTTATCTCTATTCTTACTGTTCATGCTTTTTGGCTCCTCTCCAAGAAATTTGGCCTTAGCAAAGTTACTTTTTCTTCTTTATTTCTTCTGGAAGCTTTATCCTTTCAGCTCTTAGGTTCAAGGCTATAATCCATTGAAGTTAATGTCTGTATATGGTATGAGATAAGGGTCAAGGTGCCCCCCAACATCCTCATATGGATATCCAATTCTTCCACCACCATTTGTTTTATGAATTACCTTGGCAGTTTTGTCAATAATCAATGGGCCATAAACATAAGGGTAATTCTAGACTCTATTCTGTGAAAGTGATCTATCCTTATGCTAATACCACACTGTCTTGATTACTACAATTGTATGGCAAGTTTTAAAATCAAGTTTTATAATTCTTCCAAGTTTAGGGTTTTTTTTAATTGGGTTATTATGGCTCTTCTGAATTTCCATATAAATGATAGACTCAGCTTATTCAATTCAATAAAATGTCTCCCAGGGTTTTGACTGAGATTGTGTTGAATCTATAGGTCAATTTGTGGAGAACTGAAATTTAAATTATTGAGTCTTCTGATCCATGAACATAGCATATATCTCCATTTATTTAGGTCTTCCTTAATTTATCTCAGTAGTGTTTTATGGTTTTTAGCACCAGGCCTTGTGTACATTTATTTTTTTATTCTTAATTATTTTGATGCTGTTATAAATGCCAACGTTATTGTACTTCCCCTTTCCAGTTATACATTGCTAGTATAAGCCTATATAGAACTAAAAATGACTTCTGTATATTGATTTCATGTACCCTGTGACTTTGTTAAACTGACTTAATAGTTCTAAGAGTTTTTAGGTTTTTTAAAGATTTCCTACAAACACTATTAGGTCGTGTGTGAATAAAGACAGTTTTTTTTTTTTTTTCCCATATGCCTTTTATTTATTTTCCTTCCTTACTACACTAGCTAGGAGCTCCAGTATATACTGAATAGAAGTAGTACCTGTAGGAATTCTTGCCTTATTCCCAAACACAGGAGAAAGTATTCAGTCTTTCACTATTACATATGATGTTAATTTTAGGTATTTAGTAGATACCCTCTATCAGTTAAAGAAAGTTCTTTCCTATGCCTAGTTGTCCAAGTTTTGTTTTTTTGCTTTTAATTCATAATGGTGTCTTTCTGCATATATTGAAATGATCACAGTTTTTCTATTTGCATCTGTTAATATGGTGAATCACACTGATTTTAGAAGGTTAAACCATTCTTACATTTTTTGAGGTATAAACCTTTTAGTCATGATGTATTAACCTTTATTATATTGCTCCATTCAATTTGAATTTATCATTTCCTAATATTTTATTAAGAATTTCTGCATATGTTCCTAAGGGACACTGGCTTATAGATTTCTTTTCCTATAATGTCTTTGTCTTGGTATAAGAGTAATGCTGGCCTCATGAGTTTCTCTTCTATTTTCTGAAAGCGCTTATATGGAATTGGTATTACTTCTTCCTTAAACATTCAGGAGAATTCACCATGAAACCATCTGATTTGGGAGTTTTCTTTGTAGGAAGGTTTTTAACTACAAATCCAATTTCTTTAATACTTAGTAAAGTCCACTATAGATATCAATAGAGGTTTTCAGATTATCTGTTTCTTCTTGAGTGAGCTTTGATACTTTGCGTCCATCAAGGAATCTCACTATTTATCTAAGTTGTCAAATTTACTGACATAAAGTTGTTTATAATATTCTCTTATTATTTTTTAACAAAGGGTGATTTATTGTATGGATACTAAGAGTTCAAAGAATTAGCAAGTAGCTGAATATACTGACCCAGAAATGGGTAGTCCAATGCAGTGCAGGAAGGCAGAGAACAGGGTTATTATTCTTTTAGTGTTTGTAGGATCTGCAGTGATATCCCCTCTTTATTCCGGATATTGGTAACTTGTGTCTTCTCTTTTTTCTTGATTGGTCTGTCTAGAGATATGTCAATTTTATTGAAATTTTCAAAGCAGCTTTTGGTTTCATTGATTTTCTTACTTGGTTTCCATTTCATTGGTTATGATTCTTGATTATTTGTTTCCCTCTGTTTACTATGGGTTAAATTTGCTCATCTTTATCTAGCTTCTTACATTATAAACTTAGATCAATGATTTAGCAGTCTTTCTAGCTCACAAGTCTCTTGACTCAACAGTTGCAACACCAGAGGAAGTAAACTTGAGGAGCCTTATTCACATATGGACCTGATGCAGATCAAGAGATTTTGGACTTGGGGAGTAAAGCTGTAACCAGATGAGACTTTCAGGAATTTGGGAAGAGGATGAGTGTTTGCATATGAGAGAAATATCAACTGTAGTGGACAGAGAATAGACTGTGGTAGATTATTTCCACAGATGGTCATAACTGTTCCTTTACAATGTAACTTGCCCCTTTTCCCATGGAAAGAAAGGACTGGAATCTGGCTAGACATGGCCTTGCTTTTACCAACAGAACATGACAGCGTGAGGCTATATGACTTCTGAATCTAAACCTTGTGCCTCTGCTAGCTTCTGTTTTTCACTTTCTTGGAAAAGCTACCCTGAGATCATCATGTAAAGAAGATAGTCTAGTTTACTGGAAATTGTGAGGCTATGCAGAGGAGAAGAACCAAGGCACCCTAACCGACAGATACATACTAATAGTTAAGGCCATTTTAGATCTTCTGGCCTAGCCAAACATCCATCTAAACAGAGCCCATGAGTATGTCTAGGCAAAACCAACAGAGGAGATGCCCAGTCAAATCTCAAAATCAAGAAATAATAAATCCTTATTAAGTCACTAAGTTTTGAAGTGGCTAGTTAGTCTGCAGTTAACTACTGAGTACATATAGAAAAACAGATAAAAAGGTTTTACTCTTGAAGGAGTTGGTAATAAGGGGAAAACACATGGAGGATTAAAGTCACGTGAAATACTGCTAAATCTATTTTGTTAAAAACCACAAAAGTAGAAAGAAAACAAAAAGGAGGGCTATGAGGTAGAAAAACTTAGATAAGGGCTTCCAATAATTTATACACTAGCTTTACATTATCTATCAATGTCTGCTAATCACACCTCTCTTGAGAAAACAGAGGTTACAACACATTCTCAACGGTAGTCAGAATAATCTTTTAAAACAGTTAACGCAAATCATGTTAACACCCCTACTTAAGATCCTCCAGTGGCTTCCTACTGTATATAGAATAAAATTTAAATTCCTTACCATGATCTACCCTGCCTTACAAGTTTGTCCTCTGCCCTTTACTCATCACGCCCTAGCAGGGGTGGGGAACCTGCAGCCTTCTGATTTCAAGATTGTTCTTTTTTAAGCACCAAAGGAAGCAAAAAAAAGCTTCATCTTTCTCTGCTGCACCCCTTTTAGTAAAAGGGTTTATTCTGTAAAATTTGGTTTCAGTCAAAAGGCCACACTTAAGGACCTAGAAGGCCACATGTGGCCTTAAGTCTGAAGGTTCCCCACTCTTTGCCAGGCCTTCCCTTTGATGTCTGACTGCCCCAAGCTCACTCCTGTTTTAGATACTTTAACTTTTCATTTTGCCTAAAATATTATTTTCACAGCTCGTCCCCTCTTACTGCTTGGATACTAATTTAAATATCACCTCAAAGAGACCTTTCTTGACCACCCCAATTAAAATACTATCACAACCCTGACTTACATTCTTCTAGCACTTACTATTATCTAAAAATTATTTGTTTATTATTTGTATATCTGTCCTCCCAGCTCTATCAAAGTTGGGATTGTTTCAAGCTGGTTCACCATCATATCCCAGAACCTCACACAGTGCCTGGCACATAAGAAGTGCTTAAATACTTGTTTTCTTAGTTAATAAGTTATGTAAATATAACTTACATATGTTGGTTGGCCTCTCACTCCAACCCCAATGGGAAACAGGATGAGAAAGATCAAACTCCCCATTAATGGAGAACTAAGTATTTTAGAGGTACAAGTATCAGATTATTTAGTAAATTGTCACAAATGCAATCTATGCTAGCACAACCCAACACTTTATGCTACAGACCAGGACTATGTGTGAGCATATGTAACTAGTGTTTCCTAACTAGTTTCTCTGAACAAACTTTATACTATAACTTTCTTTTACAGAAGAACTTAAAACACAATCTAAACTAGAAAGCAAACTTTCAAGCTTGCCTAGAGAAAATGAGGTAACATACTCAGATGTACTCTTTTAGGACTGAGATAATCATTTATGTTGAAAATAGAGTCTGACAATGTTAACTTTCCCTTTTTTGATGGAAGGCAGGAGAAACTTACGTATGTCCATTGGTCTTACTAATCCTTGACCACATTCTCACCTTTGCTTATATTATTTCCCCCACTGGAAAGAGTAAACGCTGGATTTTTCACCTTTTCAAAACCAATTCCACTTCTCAAAGTTTTACCAATGTGTTTTCTGGAGCAAGTAATAGAAAACACCACTAAAAATGCATTAAACTATAAGGACATTTATTATTTCATATATCAATAAGTATGGAAGATAAGGCAGCTTCAGAATAACTTAATTGGGAAGACCAATGATCTTATTAAAGAGCCCAATTCTTTCCCTTTTCCCACTCTACTATACCCAGAGAAACAATGGCTTAGTGTTCCTAGGGTACAGATAGCAGCAAGTGTAGGTACACCAACCTACACAATAAAAAAATCAGAACTCTGCCAGGAGGGAAAAAGAGGGAACCACTGATCAGGCAACTAAGAGTATTTACTACATAGGTCCAATCCAAATACTGATATTCCAAAAAGTCTTTTCTGGGCTGGGTGCGGTGGCTCATGCCTGTAATTCTAGCACTCTGGGAGGCTGGGAGGATCATTGAAGATCAAGAGTTCAAAACCAGCCTGAGCAAGAGCGAGACCCCATCTCTACTATAAATAGAAAGAAATTAATTGGCCAACTAAAATATATAGAAAAATATTAGCCGGGCATGGTGGCGCGTGCCTGTAGTTCCAGCTACTAGGGAGGCTGAGGCAGTAGGATTGCTTGAGCCCAGGAGTTTGAGGTTGCTGTGAGCTAGGCTGACGTCACGGCACTCTACAACAGAGTGAGACTCTGTCTCAAAAAACAAACAAACAACAACAAAAAAACCAAAAAGTCTTTTCTGAATATTTAGTCTTCAGTGACATTACACATCAGCTTATATGATTATCCATCATTTTAAAATATCCTTCTGACATAAGATTATCAATTACTTTTACTAAAATCTATACTGGAGGAATTTACCAAAGCACGTTTACATATATATATATATATATATATATATATATATATATATATATGTAAAGACATTAGTGAAGCAAATATTAAAATAATATTATATATTTATAGTAATATAAAAGACTTTCAAATTTGGCACATATCTGTATCTATATAGATACCTGCAATTATTAAGCTACAAGAATGCTTAGAATAGTAAAATACTGAAAACAGCCCACATGTCCAACAATAGATTATTAAATATACTATGACATAGTTACAGGATTTATTAATATATACTCTCTTAAGGAAAAATTCTAGAAATTAAACTAATGACAAGAAAAATGTTCAGGATATGTTAAATGAAAAGGAGATATAAACTGCATTTAGATTTTTGTTTCCTAGAGCATTTGAGATAAGGAACAATAAATTATGTCACACTTGATAAAATACTCATTCAAGAATTTCAGTATTTTAAAGTAGTAACTTATTGTGGCACAGAGGAGGTATTTACAAATCAAGGTCAAATAAAGGTAAGATCTATGATTACTGTTAGCTGATTAATAAATATCAGTATGAAGAGGAGCCAAAGGGCTACTGTGACTTTTTGGTTTGGTTCTTGACTGACATTTCAGGCCCCTCTATTTAAATTCTCGTTGGCACTATGAATCCCAAGTGTGTTGGGATTATTGAATAAGTACACATTTGTAGCAAATAAAAGATAAAAACCAGATTAACTATAGCAAAGTGTTATCTGAATTTCTCTTGTTGCTTTTGGCTCACTCACAAAATTTGTTTATATCACTTCAATGCTTACCATTTTAATTCACCCACTCTGTTGCTTACTGTTAATAGCTTTCATCCTTCCTTACTCTCCTACCTCTCTTTTGAGTTTGCAGAAGAAACTTGATTTACACACCAGTCACAAAGAGCTACCTTATTCTGTAGACTTTCTCAGTCAGAACACCTAATACACACTTAAAAACCTGTGGTCTTCACATCTTGTCCGCTATGACCCTATCATTCAAAACAATACTGCTTATTGAGAGTTTTTAATTACTTAGAATCCAGTTGAGGATTCACTACCTTTTGTGTACTGGAATTTCTAATGACTGAACTTAAACCAGTCTCCTGAAGCAATTCATGAAACAGTATCTACTTAATATGACCTACAAAACTTTTATGCTACTTTTCCCTTGGGAAAAGAGAAATTCATATTTAGAGGGATTTGTCACATTCAAAGATTTTTATTTCTAAAAAGTTGCTATAATTTTTGAGAATAAGCATTTCTATAATACTTGGCAGGCATTCAAAAACATAATCTTTCTTAAATTTCATTCAAATCTGCTATGCCAGGTAAAAAACCCAAATTTGATGGTTATTGTTATTTCCTCTATTGGGATCACCTTGGTTATGGCTCTTTTACATAATTAAAAGCATAATTATATAAGAATGTGGTACTATCTTCATTCTAGCCAAATCTTAACAGAATAAGTAACATGGGATTACTTAAATAAACCATACTACATCCACATAATGCAATACTTTGCAAACATAAGAAAAAACGAGGAGGTTCTTTATGTACTGATATGAAAAAATTTTCCATTATATAGTCATCAAATAAGGTACAAAAAATCATAATATGCTATACCTTTGTCTAAAAAAAAGTGAAAATAAGAATATGTATTTGCATTTGCAGAGAGAAATTCTGGAGGGATATACAACCACCTAAAAACAGTATTACACAAGAAGGGGTACAGGAAGGAACTTGGTAGTTGGGGGACAAATATATCCACAAATATATCCAGTGGATATATTTGTAGAAAATGTAGCATTTTCTACATTTGTTATTTTTTAATCATGTGGAATATATTAAGTATTGAAAAAACAACCTAGCTAGCTTTAAATCTTCTCACCGAAAATGAGACATAAAACATAAAAACACCAGCCTGAGCGAGAGCAAGACCCCGTCTTTACTATAAATAGAAATAAATTAATTGGTCAACTAATATATATAGAAAAAATTAGCCGGGCATGGTGGTGCGTGCCTGTAGTCCCAGCTACTCGGGAGGCTGAGGCAGGAGGATCGCTTGAGCCCAGGAGTTTGAGGTTGCTGTGAGGAGGCTGATGCCACGGCACTCACTGTAGTCTGGGCAACAAAGTGAGACTCCATCTCAAAAAAAATAAAAATAAAAACAAAACAGGTTCAATATAAAAACAAAAATCACTTTGTTTTTAGTTACAATTTCATGCTAAAAGTCAACATGCTAACAAAAAATAAACAAAAAGGGGGTTGGGGAGAAAGGGCAGCAAATTGTTTCCAAAAGGATTTCTGGTGACTCTCTCAGTGCCTTATCATACCAAAATCATACATCATTTATCAATCATTTATATTCAGAATACCCAGCTAGGTGCAGGGTGACATGTTTTTCCCTACCCTCAAAAGTTTTACAACCTAAATGTCAAGATAAGAAAAATAAAGTTAAAAAAAACCAGAAACAATAATTAAAGGAAAAGTAAGCTAATAACAAACGGTAAAAACAACATATGTTACAACTGATTCAAAGAAGTGAATGGTCACTAAGACTCGAACAAATGAAGACTTCGAAAAAATATGCAGGAATTAGATAAGGAGAAAGAAAGGGTGAAGAACATTCCAGGGAAGTGGAATTGCTATAAAAAAGATGCTGAAAGAGAAAAACACACAAAGTATGCTCAAGGATATTGACTAGACTGGTTAGACTTAAATCTGAGGCTGTAAAGGTTAACAGTAGGGAAGGGGAAAGGATGAAGCCTGATAATGACAGTGACAGTTGTACAATACTGCACTTATATCATCTGATCACCAAGATAACAGCATGAGAAAGGGTGGACTGTGGGGGGCCTTGCATATCAGGTTCTAGCTAGCAGCAGCATCTACGTATCTAAGATAGAATACTCTGTCATTAGAGGACAAGGAAACTAGAGGCAGGGAGACTAGTTATGAAGTTCAGGCACAAACTAATAAGGACCCAGGTTAAAGTAACAGCAGTGAGAACAAAAAGGAAGGAATAAATTTATAAGACTAGGGTGATAACTGTGGAAGGAGGTAAAAAGGCTACCAGGGATTAGACCTCAGTTACTAGGAGAATAATGGCTTAGCTCAGAGGGAAACACAGATGGGCAGGAGCTGTTTTTAGTAATAAAGAATCTGGTTCCAGACATAAAATTTGAAGCAAAAGCACATCAGTTTCAGCCTCTATCAATAGTCCCAGAGTGTCTTCTACACCCACCATCACCCTAACCAAGAGAAACACGTCTGCCTGTCATTAGGTCCAGTACTCCTCATTCTCACAAAGACTGCTGATTCGGGAGGGAGGAATGAGGAGGAACTGCTTAATGGGCACAAGGAATCCTTGGGGGTGATGGAAACATTTAGAAGTCGACAGAGGTGATAGCTATGTAACACTGTGCACACACTAAATGCCACTGAATTGTACACTTTAAAATGGTTGATTTTATGTTATGTGAAATAAAAACATAAAAAAAAAAAGGCAGCTGAAACCAAGAACATGATGCCTTTCATCCTATTATTAAAGGTCCATGCCCAGAATGCCCTTACCCTCTTGCCAGTTTACTCTGCCAATGCCTCTCCACCTTCGAAACCATTCCAATGTGCCTTGACATTATCTTCATCAATAATCAGGAAATTATATCTTCCAACTTTTCTCTGAAGTTTATCTCCTTACTTTAAAACAATGCTGGCTCTTTCCTGAGAACAATACTTCCTTGCTGCCTATTCAAGTAGTGGTTGCTTTTTTTGTGTGTATTTTCTTATTGTTGTTGTTTTTCTCACATGGTAGTTACCTCAGGGAAAGCAAGAGAAAATTGGTTTCTCTGGTCCTTATGTGACTTCCAGAAATTACTCTTCTACCATCGCTTTAAAAAACAAACAAAACAGCCATTTCTATGATGCTCAGGCCCTCTTAGTTATATTATCATCTCTTTTCTTTCAGCGCTGGCATTTCCTAACCTCCCAGTCAGTCTCCTCACGTGCTTGTCTTTGGCACCCAGCTTACAGCCTTCCTCCCCCAAATCCTGTCACCATCCTAGATAACTTTCCGATTCAGAAAACTACTTACCCAACAGGATGCCCTCACGTCATCTCCAATAATATTTTCTCCTTCACATTACTTTAGTCATCCATTGTCAAGGTAAAATCTTGGACTCTGATTATCATTCAAAACTGCTCTTCCACCAAAATTAGTAATTCAGACATCCTATTATTATCCACTTTCTCCATGCATGACTGCACCAGAGCAGCCAAGCACCTTCCTAAGAAAGATCTTGAAAAGGCAAGCTGGTTTGATTATTAACTCATCATTACTGATCTCACATGAGCACTCCACACAAGGTAACAATACTACATTTCTCTGGTTAATCCATTCTTTCACACTCAACCATGACTACTGCAAATCTTCTCCATTCTCCTCTCTTGCTGTGAGATGAAGACCTTACCTCCAACTTTACAAAAAAAATAATCACTGGGCAGTAATTCCTACATCCTTCCAATATGAGATGTAAAAACTTACCTACAACTGCAACCATCCTACTCTTTCTTCCTATCTCTTAAAAACAGTGCAATGTTCCTCTTCGTATCTTAAGCTAACTCACTATCTCATTCCCTTCATTCATTCAACAAATACTCATTTGAACAACAAAAATATTCATCTGAACAAATATTTACCAAAGGCCTACTAAGTGCCAGGCACTACTGTCCACATGGAGAACATACAGTGAACAGACAAAATCCTTGCCCTTTCCCCCCTTGCTGGTGGTAGTGGGGGGGGGATATAAACAATACACAAAAAAATAGGTAACAAGTTAATGAGAGGATATGTTAGTGCTGTGAAGGAAAGAAAAGCATAGCAAGAATGATCAAGAGGGTGGGGGGCAGGAAAGAGCAGTGCTTCACTTTACAATAGGTATTCAATCCCAACTGGGGCAAGAATTTGAAAAAAATAAATAAAATAGGTAATCAAGAGTGGGCCTCACAAATTTATTTCTCCAGCTCAGATCTTTCCTCTGAGCTCCAGACATGCATATCCAACAGCTCATCAAACTCAAACAGGGAATGAATGAATGCCTCCCCAATCTCTCTATCAACAAAGAAAAACAAATGTCCTAGAGTTCAATAAATGGCAATAATCTCCATGAACAGTGTAAACACCAGACCTGGAAGTAATTCTTGATATCCTTCTCTCTCTCACTCCCCATATCCAATTCAAAGTCATGTCAATTTAACCTCTTAAATATTTCTGGTATCTGTCACTTGTTCCATCAGTAGCCATCATCATAACCACCACCACTCAAATGAAGGCTACCATCCATCACCTTTATTTGATCAGTCCTGATTCATCCTGCCTTCTTACTTCCCTTCCCACAATCATTCTTTGATGAATGATAGCAGCCAGAATGAGATTGTCAAAATATACCCTTGAATTTGCTTAAAACACTTGATATGATTTCATTGCTCTTAGGATGAAGACCAATCTCCTTAAAACATGGTACAAAGGGCTATAGGTAATCTGACTCCATCCTACCTTCCCAGCTTCATTTTGTACCACACTTCTCATTTCTTTTCCCCTAACTTTACTGAGATATAACTGACAAATAAAAAGTATATATAAAGTACACAATGTGATGTTTTGAGACACGTATACAATGTGAAATTATTACCACAATCAAGCTAATTAATATATCTATCATCTCACATAGTTACCAATTTTTTTTTTTTTTTGGTGAGAACACTTAAGATCTACTACCTTAACAAACTCAAGTGTACATTAACTTTAGTCATCATGATGTACATTAAGTTTCCAGAATGTATTCACCTTATAACTGAAAGTGTATACCCTTTGACCAACACCTTCCCATTTCTCCTCCTACCACCAACCCCTGGTAACATGAGTTCAACTTCTATGGATTCCACATATAAGTGAGACCATGCAGTATTTGTCTTTCTGTGCCTGGCTTACTTCACTCAGCATAATGTCTTCCAGGTCCATTCATGTTGTTGAAAATAGCAAGTTATCCTTTTTTAAGGCTAAATAATATTCCATGTTGTATACATTATACATATACACACCTCATTTTCTATATCTATTCATCTGTGGACAGAACTTAGGTTGCTTTCGTATCTTGGCTACTGTGAATAATGTTGAAATTAACATTGGAGTGCAGGTATCTCTTCGGGATAGTGACTTTATTTCCTTTGGATATATACTCAGAAGTGGATTACTGAATCATGTATAGTCATACTATATATTTTTTAGGAACCTCCACACTGTTTTCCATAATAGCTGACCAATTTACATTCCCAACACACCTCTCAGAGTCTTGAATCTAATCATACCAGCTGATCCTTATACTTGTCAAACTCCAACTTACCACAGGGCTTCTGCTTTGACAAGTTTTCTCTCCTTTCTTAGACTGGTTAACCTCTACTCATGCTTCATGAACTACTTTCTCTGGGAAGTCTGCATTGACTTCCTAGATGAGGGCAAACTGGTATGGATAACATCATGCACTTTTTCTTTGGAGTAGTTGTTTATAGCAGTTGTTCCAGTGGTGCTATGGTTTGGATATGGTTTGTAAATCCCCAAGTCTCACGTTGAAATGTGATCCCCAGTGTTGGAGGTGTGGCCTAGTGGGAGGTGTTTGGGTCCTGGGGACAAATCCCTTATAAAGGGCTTGGTGCCATTCTCTTGAGAATGAGTTCTCACTCTTGCTTCCCCCAAGAATTGGTTGTTGAAAACAGCCTGGCACCTCATCTTCTTCATCCTTCCTCCCTCCCTTCCTTTCTCTATGTCTGTGTGTGTGTCTCTCTCTCTTTTACCATGTGATCTCTGCACATGGCTCCCCTTTGCCTTGTGCCCTGAGTGGAAGCAGCCTGAGGCCCTCGCCAGAATCACATGCTGGCACCATGCTTCTTGAACAGCTCATAGAACTGCAAGCCAAATACACCTCTTTTCTTCATAAATTACTCAGCCTCAGGTATTCCTTTGTAACAACACAAATAGGATAAGTGGCAATTTTATATGTTTGAAACAGGTTATGTAATTTAAAACTATCTCTACCTCACAAAAATTGCTATGGAAAAAATTAAAATAGACAGTTGAATTCATAGCAAAAAGCTTTATTTTACAAAACCTACTCTAGTAAATTGCAAATTAAACTTAACTAGGCCTTCTAAGCTAGATCCAAAATAAGTCATAAGGTTACTAAAAGCATTCAAATTTTTCTGGCAGTATTCTCTCAACTCAAAGGTAAAATTAAAACATTAGAAAGATATTTAATGTATTTAGTCCATCAATCTTCTAAATGAATATGTGTATTTTATGCATACACAATATACAGTACGTGTGTGTATATCTCTCTTCAATGTATAAATACATATATATTTACCTCTAATAAGGTTATAAAACTCTCATATTTAAATATAAATTCTTTTAGTGTTTTACCAAATTTTATAGAAGGCAAGTCACAAATTGATTCATTTTACTGTAACGAATCATTATCAAAATAACTAAAGCTGATGAAACGTTTGTGCTTCATTTGAGTAACTAAACATCATTTAACCATTAGCACACCAGTCTTTAACTGCTTCCAATCTTTCATTTAGCCTGTGTCTAAAAGTGGTAAATTCATGGTCAACAAAAGTCACAGTTGAGAGAAAAGCCATTTGCTGCTTTTAGCTTATTTTAAAAAACATATTATTTTTAAAATATAGAAAAATTGACTTCATAAGGATCAAATAAAAATATTGCTTGAAATAAAACATGCCACTCATTAAAAAGCAACATAATGAGAAAGAAAAAAGTAGATGGATGCCAGTAAAATAGAGAGATTTTTAACTGCTATGGTCAAAACCTCAAAGCTGAGTCAGTATTTTTGACAGGGTCAAGGTGCTTTACTAAGAAATAACACATTTTATTTTCAACTCTAGTACTCCACGTGCTTGCACAACATTTTCCCCATCAGCACCACATAACTGAGAGCAGGCAATAATAAATGTACTATTTGTCAATAAACAAAGGAAAGGATTCAACAGTAACCATATGGCTCTCCTTTAAAAAGAACTAAACTAGGACTAAAGGAATACCCTGAAGAAAAAAGTCTTCTCTGCAAACCAATTTGATCAGATACAAATCTTGGCTTATGCTACCTTTAAAATATTCTTATTCAAGGGCTAAGTTCTGAGTCACTGGTGCAAAGCACCCCATGTACTCTGCAGCCAGCCACAGACAATATGTAAACAAATGAGTGTGCCTGTTGTCCCACTAAAACTTGATTTGTGAACAATGAAATTTGAACAATATAATTTTCACATGTCACAAATTACTATTCTTTCGTTAATATTTTAATATTTAAAACTTTTTCTAAAACTCATATTTTTTGAGAAGCGGTCTCGCTCTGTTGCTCAGGCTAGAGTACAGTGGTGCGATCATAGCTCAGTGCTGCCTTGAACTCCTTCCTGGGCTTTGTTGATCCTCCTGCCTCAGCTTCCCAAGTAACTAGGACTGCAGGCACAGGCCACCACAACCAGCTAATTTTTTTTTTATTGTGGGTTCTATGTTGCCAAGGCTGGTTGCCAAATCCTGGACTCAAGCAATCCTCCCATCTCGGCCTTCCAAAGTGCTGGGATTTCAAATAACACCAGACTTCTTTACTGAGACTTTATAAGCAAGGAGAGACTGGGGCCCCATTCTCACTCTTTTGAAACAAAACAATGCCCAGCCTAGAATCTTATTCCCTGCAAAACTAAGCTTCATATATGAAGGAGAAATAAAGACATTCTCAGACAAGCAAAGTCTCAGAGAATTCACCAAGACAATACCAGCCCTACAAGAAGTACTCCAAACAGTGCTACGCACGGAACACCATAATAAAAACTCACGAATATAAAAACAACCAAACCCAAGATTAAAGGCCAGATATTACAATGGCTCAAGAGAGAAATCAAAGCAACAACATCCAACCCAACAGAATGAACAGTAATCTACCTTACCTATCAGTTCTCTCAATAAATGTGAATGGCTTAAACTCTCCACTCAAGAGACATAGGCTGGCTGAATGGATAAGAAAATACAGGCCAAGTATATGCTGTCTTCAGGAAACACATCTAACCTGCAAAGATGCATATAGACTAAAAGTAAAAGGGTGGAGATCAGTATTCCAAGCAAGTGGAAGCCAAAAGAAGGCTGGCGTGGCAGTTCTAACTTCAGACGATTTAGTTTTTAAACCAACAAAAGTAGTGAAAGACAAAGAGGGTCATTATATAATGGTGAAGGGCATAGTTCAACAAGAAGAGATAACAATTTTAAATATATATGCACCCAACGTAGGTGCACCCAGATTCATAAAGCAAACCTTACTGGATCTAAGCAAATTGATTAATAGCAACTCCATAATCACCGGAGATCTCAACACCCCACTGACAGCACAAGACAGATCCTCCAAAGAGAAAATTAATAAAGAAATAATGGACTTAAACAAAACTCTAGAACAATTGGGTCTGACTGATATTTACAGGACATTCTACCCAAAATCCACTGAATATACGTTCTTCTCATCAGCTAACGGGACATTCTCTAAGATTGACCATATCCTAGGACACAAAGTAAACCTCAAGAAATTTAAAAAAATAGAAATTATACCATGTATCTTCTCAGATCACAGTGGAATAAAAGTAGAAATCAACCCTAACAGAAACTGACATTTCTACACAAAAACGTGGAAATTAAACAACCTCCTACTAAATGATTACTTCATAAATGAAGAAATCAAGACGGAAATTAAAAAATTCTATGAACAAAATGAAAATGGAGAGACAAGTTATCAAATCCTCTGGGACACAGCTAAAGCAGTTCTGAGAGGAAAGTTTATCTCCATAAATGCCTATAACCAAAAGTCAAAAAGATCACAAATAGACAATCTAATGAAATGACTCAAAGAGCTGGAAAAAGAACAGACCAACCCCAAACCCAGCAGAAGAAGTGAAATCAAAAAGATCAAATCAGAACTAAACGAAATTGAAAACACGGAAGCTATTCAGGAGATTAATAAAACAAAAAGTTGGTTCTTTGAAAAAACAAACAAAATTGACACGCCATTGGCTAAGCCAACGAAAACCAGAAAAATCTCTAATAAGCTCCATCAGGAACAAAAAAGGAGATATCACAACTGATCCCAAAGAGATACAAGATATAATCTATGAATACTACAAAAATCTTTATGCACACAAACTGGAAAATGTGGAGGAAATGGACAAAATTTCTAGAAACACACAGCCTCCCTAGGCTCAACCAGGAAGAAATAGATTTCCTGAACAGACCAATCTCAAGAGTTGAAATAGAAACAGCAATTAAAAATCTTCCTAAAAAGAAAAGTCCCGGTCCAGATGATTTCACACCCGAATTTTACCACACTTATAAAGAAGAATTAGTACCTATCTTGCAAAAACTATTCCACAACATCGAGAAGAACGGAAACCTCCCCGACACCTTTTATGAAGTGAATATTACTCTGATACCAAAACCAGGAAAGGATGCAACAAAAAAAGAAAACTACAGACTAATATCCCTAATGAATATAGATGCAAAAATTTTCAACAAAATCTTAACTAACTGAATCCAGATGCTTATCAAAAAAATAATCCATCACGACCAAGTGGGCTTCATCCTAGGGATGCAGGGATGGTTCAACATACATAAATCTATAAATGCAATTCACCACATAAACAGAAGCAAAAACAAAGACCACATGATTCTTTCAATATATGCAGAAAAAGCTTTTGACAAAATTCAACACCCTTTCATGATATGAACACTTAAGAAAATAGGCATAGAAGGAACATACCTAAAAATGATACAAGCCATATATGACAGACCCATAGCCAACATCATACTGAATGAGGAAAAATTGAAAGCATTCTCACTTAGAACTGGAACCAGACAAGGCTGCCCACTATCTCCACTTCTATTCAACACAGTGCTGGAAGTCCTGGCTACAGCAATCAGATAGGAAAGTGGAATTAAAGGTATCCAAATAGGGGCAGAAGAGATCAAACTTTCAGTGTTTGCTGATGATATGATATTATATTTAGAAAACCCCAAAGATTCAACCAAGAAACTCCTGGAACTGATCAATGAATTTAGTAAAGTCTCAGGATACAAAATCAATACACAGAAATCAGAGGCATTCATAAACGCCAGCAACAACCAAATTGAGAACCAAATCAAAGACTCAATTCCCTTCACAATAGCAACAAAGAAATTAAAGTACCTAGGAATATACTTAACCAGGGAGGTAAAAGACCTCTACAGGGAGAACTATGAAACACTGAGGAAGGAAATAGCAGAGGATGTAAACAGATGGAAATCCATACCATGCTCATGGATCGGCAGACTCAACATCATTAAAATGTTTATACTACCCAAACTGATCTACAGATTCAATGCAATACCTATTAAAATCCCATCAGCATTCTTCACAGATATAGAAAAAATAATTTTACGCTTCGAATGGAACCAAAGAAGACTCCAAATATCAAAAGCAATTCTAGGCAACAAAAACAAAATGGGAGGCATTAATATGCCAGATATCAAACTACACAACAAAGCTGTAGTAATTAAATCAATCTGGTACTGGCACAAAAATAGGAATATTGACCAGTGAAACAGATCTGAGAATCCTGATATAAAACCATCCTCATATAGCCATCTAATCTTTGACAAAGCAGACAAAAACATACCCTGGGGAAAAGAATCCCTTTTCAATAAATGGTGCTGGGAAAACTAGATAGCCACTTGGAGAAGGCTAAAGCAGGACCCACAACTCTCACCTCTCACAAAAATCAACTCACACTGGATAACAGACTTAAACCTAAGGTACGAAACTATTAGAATTCTAGAGGAAAATGTTGGAAACACTCTCCTAGACATGGGTCTAGGCAGAGAGTTTATGAAGAAGTCCCCAAAGGCAATCACAGCAGCAACAAAAATAAATAAATGGGACATGATCAAACTAAAAAGCTTCTGCACAGCCAAATAAACAGTCATGAAAGTAAACAGACAACCTACAGAATGGGAGAAAATTTTTGCATCCTACGCATCCAATAAGGGGCTGATAACTAGAATATACTTAGAACTCACGAAAATCAGCAAGAAAAAAATCAACCCTATTAAAAAGTGGGCAAAGGACTTGAACAGAAACTTTTCTAAAGAAGACAGAAGAATGGCCAACAAACATATGAAAAAATGCTCAACATCTCTAATCATCAGGGAAATGCAAACCAAAACCACAATGAGGTATCACTTAACTCCAGTGAGAATGGCCTTTATCAAAAAGTCTCCAAACAATAAATGCTGGCGTGGATGCAGAGAGAGAGGAACACTCCTACACTGCTGGTGGGACTGCAAACTAGTTCAACCTCTGTGGAAAGCAATATGGAGATACCTTAAAGCGATATAAGAGGATCTACCATTTGATCCAGCAATCCCATTACTGGGCATCTACCCAAAAGATCCAATGACACTCTACAAAAAAGACACCTGCACTCGAATGTTTATAGCAGCATAACTCATAATCGCAAGGCTGTGGAAACAGCCCAAGTGGCCATCAATCCAAGAATGGATTAATAAAATGTGGTATATGTATACCATGGAGTACTACTCAGCTCTAAGAAACAACGGTGATATAGCACATCTTATATTTTCCTGGATAGAGCTGGAACCCAAACTACTAAGTGAAGTTTCCCAAGAATGGAAAAACAAGCACCACATATACTCACCAGCAAACTGGTATTAACTGAGCAGCACCTAAGTGGACACATAGGTACTACTGTAATAGGGTATTGGGCAGGGGCGAGGTGGGGGGGCGGGTATATACATACATAATGAGTGAGATGTGCACCATCTGGGGGATGGTCATGCTGGAGAAGACTTGTGGGGGAAGGGGGAAAGGGCATTTATTGAAACCTTAAAATCTGTACCCCTATAATATGCGAAATAAAAAAATAAAAAATAAAACAACCACACACAAAAAAATTTAACATCATTCTTAGCTAATGGCTAAACAAAAACAGGTGTTAATAAGATTTGGTCTGTGGGCCATAGTTTATCAACCCCTAGTCTAGGAGAAAGATCACTACTCTTATTTATATGTAATCCATGACTTCATTGAACTTTACTTTCTTCAGCTATTAAAAAAAAAAGAATACCACATACAAAAATCACCTCAAATGGATTAAGTATCTAAAAACTAAAACTATAAAACTATTAGAGGAAAATTTTATGACATCAGATTAGGCGAGGATTTATTGGGCATGACACCAAAAGCACAGGTAACAAAAGAAAAATTAGATAAACTGGACTTAAACTTTTGTACATCAAAGATGCTCAAGAACATTAGTCATTAGGAAAATACAAATCAAAACCACAATGAAATACTACTTCACACTATGATGGCTAGAATAAAACAACAACTACCACAAAAACAGAAAATAACAAGTGTTAGAGAGAATGTGAGAAATTGGAACTCTTGTACATTGTTGGTAGGAATGAAAAATGGTACAGCCACTGGGGAAACAATCTGACAGTTCCTCAAGAAGCTAACACAGAATTACAATATGACCCAACAATGCCACTTCTAGGTATATATCCCAAAGAACTGAAAACAAAACAAAAACTTGTATACAAATATTCATAGAACTATTAATATTCATACAGATAAAAGTAGAAAAAGCCCCAAAGTCCATCAATTTGGACAATTTGGATGGATAAACAAAATGTTGTATATGCAAAAATGGAATATTGTTAAACTATAGAAAGAAATGAAGTATTGATAAACGCTGTAGCGTGGACAAATCCTGAAAACATTATGCTATATGATGTAAGCCAGACACAAAAGCCCATATATTGTGTGGTTCCATTTATATGAAATGCTCAGAATAGGCAAATCCATAGAGAAAGAAACAAAGATCTGTAATTGACAGGGGATGGGGGAGGGAAAAATTATGAGTGACTGCTAAATGGGTATAGGGATTCCTTCTAAACTGAACCCCAGAAGAAAAACTTCTGAACTAGATAGTGATGATGATTGTGCTATACTGTGAATGTACTTAATGCCAGTGAATTGTACGTATTAAAATAGATAAAACGATCAATTTTATGTTACATGTATTTACATAATAAAAAATTTTTTTAAAAAAAGAACAAGAACAAAAAAGGAATAATGGCTGCCAGCTTTTAAACAGTATTACTCTTTTTTTTTTTTTTTTTTTTTTTTGAGACAGAGTCTCGCTTTGTTGTCCAGGCTACAGTGAGTGCCGTGGCGTCAGCCTAGCTCACAGCAACCTCAAACTCCTGGGCTCGAGCGATCCTTCTGCCTCAGCCTCCCGAGTAGCTGGGACTACAGGCATGAGCCACCATGCCCGGCTAATTTTTTATATATATATCAGTTGGCCAATTAATTTCTTTCTATTTATAGTAGAGACGGGGTCTCGCTCTTGCTCAGGCTGGTTTTGAACTCCTGACCTCGAGCAATCCACCCGCCTCGGCCTCCCAAGAGCTAGGATTACAGGCGTGAGCCACCGCGCCCGGCTTCAGTATTACTCTTTATGTAAAGAGAAATCAGGTACATAGCATCACTTTACACACAATAAATTATTGCTATTATTCCAAAAAATAATCATTATGCCAGAAAAGTATGGTTGCTACCAAAGCACACTCTGGATAAATGAGATTTCACAGTAGTTCATAGTCTATATTAATAATAACATGTTGTTACTCCGCTTCAAACACAATTTAATGTATTCAAAGCCTCCATCATAGATTAAGAATAATTTAAGAAAACTATAAAATTAATGCCTGGTGAGTTTGTAGCCAATGGGTCTGAGAATTGCCTGCAATTACATAGAAATGTTGTGCATGTGTCTTTGTATTACTATGAGTGCAGAAATCATAATTTTTAGATTTCAGTGGTACCCAGGTTAACAAGTATTGATAAGCCACAAAGATAACATTAAACAAAAGAATGCTTTGTTTCATTTCTCAAAGCCTAGATGCATCTTTACAAAGATAGAAGTGCTTGAAAAAAGTAGAACTCAAAACTAAAAGCCCACCAAAGTAATATTCTATTACAGTCATGCCTTGTCTGTATATTCTATTACAGTCATGCCTTACAGTCATGAAATGTGTGGGAGACTCGTTCCAGGAAACCCCACCTCTACAGACTCCAAAACCCATGGATGCTCAAAACCCTTATAGGACATGGTATAGTATTTGCATATAACCTATATACATTCTCTGGTGTAAAGTATCTCTAGATTATTTATAATACTTAATACAATTTAAATGCTATGTAAATAGTTGTTATGCTGCATTGTTTAGGGAATAATGACAAGAAAAGAAGTCTGTATATGTTCAGTATAGACACAAGCATACCTTTTTTTTCAAATATTTTTGATCCGCAATTAGTTGAATCTACAGATGTGGAACACGTGGATATAGAGAGCCAACTGTATTTCAATGCTAAGCCTAAGTCCAGCCTCCTCCCAGCAGGTTTTCCTGATGACTTCTTTAGTTCATAATTATTTCTCCTTCTTATTATTCCTCTTCTAAGTGTAACCTTTGTGATGGTTAGCTTCTTATGTATATCTCATTTTTTGATTTAGTACAATTTAACACTTTGGTACGTACTGCCTTGACTACTAGCAGTTTAATACATAGATTTTCAAAACCTCCATAAATAGTAAGCTACCCAAGTGATAGAGATTTTATATTTTAGTTATTTAGTAGCACTAAAATATAAAAGACAACACATTTTATTTTTTAAAACTTCATATATCTTTTAAAATTAAACATAAGCATGTTTTATTTAGTATCGTACATGTTCTATATTTCAAATGGAGATGTGTATCTTGGAGTAATTTTGTAGATATCATAACAATGAATAATGAATGAAACATATGCAGTTATCAAAGTCATCATTAAAGTATCTCCTAACTATGCTGTTTCATTTAGTCAACCATATCTACTAATACTTCGCTGCACTATTAGTATTATTCATTCATGTCTATTTTACTTACAGTTAGAAAAACTTTATTAAAATCTTTCCCAAGTCTATGGGTTTTTTATACAACATTATCCATGCATGACAAACTAAGAATAAAAGGTCATAATCCATCACTTTGACATTAAAATGATGGCAAAGGGTCCACATAAACATATGTGGTTTAAGTATGATTTAAATGCTTATGAAATGTTCATTTTAAAGATTTTGTCTTTTGCATCAGTGTTATAACACATTCAGAACTACTTGTTACAAATTATACTAGAATACGTAAAGAAGTTCTTCTGTGTTTAGTGTAGTTTATTTTAGACTAAGTTACTCTCGAACTCAAGATAGAAAGGGAACTAAATCTCCACTTAGTTAAATTTCATTTACCCTAGGTTCTCCACTATTATTTTTTCATTCATTCATTATGTTATAGAACGTCTGGTCTCTCAAAATATAGAGGAAGCTTTTTCTGACACTCTCATCTCAAAAATCAAAGCACTTTCCTTCATTTTGCTCCTATACCAACTTGAACATATTGCCATTATGGCAACAATCATACTGCTTGGTTCATTTACATTCCTTTTTCCTTCATCAGACAGTAAACCATATAAGGTTAAGAATTATATTTCATTGAACGCCATAGTTTCAGGAAAAAAAAAAAAAAAAAAAAAAAAAAAAAGAATTATATTTCATTCATATCATTTTTTTCTAAAACCTCACTTCAGTCTCTAGCATAGTAGGTGCTCAATAAATATTTGTTCATTAATTTCTTTGAGGAAATATTTTGGTGTGAGGGCACTACTGATAAATGAATACAGGCTTATAAAATCATGAAATAAGATAGATTTCATACCACAATCCAACTGTAATATTTTGCTTTAACAGTTTCATTTTTCCATGATGGCAACAGTGATGGGATAAATTTTAGGAAGTACTAGAATAATTTATTCCCTTACACATATTTTAAGTACAAAGGATAGTATGTACTTAATCCATCTTCCCTTTCCAGAAAAAGGAACCTAAGTTAAAATATCATTGAAGTCAAGGTCACCCAATATTTCAAACAAAACAGCTATGAATCTTTGTTATAAATATAAGATCAATATGTCACTTAAAAGGCACATAAAGATGCTATATGGTACATAATATACATGTAAAATATTAAACTTTTCTGACACTCTTATTCTGTATCAATTCTTTATTGTATGGTTTAAGAGGGAAGTTCCTGATACAAGGTATAAAATCAAAATGATTTTACAGAAAATAATCATCATAGACATTGCTAATTGCTTGTTGAAAATCTTTTTTCCTTTATTTCTTAGTAACAAAACAACGATTTTGTTTGCGGTGGCAATGGGAGTTACCAGACTCCCTTGAGAGGAGTGGTGGCCACATAATATTAATATATAATAGTTCTGGCCTATACCTATGAGACAGAGATACAAAGAGGCTGTTAAGTCAGAATTGGAGAAAAAATCCAAATATATATAACTATGATAATAGCATAGGAAATATCTAATTTGCAGCAAATAGAAATTTCACAGACTGTATTCTATTTTTTTAATTAAAAAAATACTTATTTTCTGACAAAATGTAGGTGTTAGTCAACACAGTAATTGCTATTAATAACACTAACAGAATCCTAATGATTTAATGGGCACCAAATCTATGTAATTTATAGCAAGTAACTCATTTAAATTCAATCCTATAAAGCAGGTAACAGTATAAACTTGTTAAAGATTATTTATACAACTTATAAGTAGCTGATCCCAGAATTCAAACTTGGGTAACCTAACTCCAGAATCTATGCTGTTAACTACTACACTCTACTGCTAATTATCTTCCAAACATGACAATACATGTATGTATGTGTGTGTGTAAATGTGTGGGTATAAACATGTATGTACATCACCTATCAGCTAATGTTGAATTTTAACACAAAAAATCTCATAATAAACATAATATAAACTTTAAGCAAATACTGCCCAGAGTTTTAATTTACAAATAAATATGAAGGGTTTATTAATTTAGTATGACCAACTCTGTATTAATCACAGCTATATTCTAAGCCCCTAGCATGGTGCCTTGTTCATAGTAAGAACTCAACAGGAATTGAGAAATAAGTGAATAAAAACAAGTTAAATTTGATGCAGAGAGATACAAGTCAGTAAAGATGATCTAACTAAATGGAGAGATATATAGTGTTCATAGACTAGAAGACTTACTATTGTTAAGATGTCAGTTCTCCCCAAACTACTCCAATAGCCAACCCAATCCCAATCAAAATTCTAGAAGAACTTCTGGTATATATAAAAAAATATATATATACACACACACACACAAACACACACACATACATACATACACACACACACAAACTAAAATTTGTATAGAAAGGGCAAGGAATGAGAATAGCTAAAATAATCTAGAAAAAGAACAAAGTTGGAAGACTCACACTAATTTTAAGGCTTACTATAAAAATATGGTAATGATTTAGTGTGTTGTTAGAAAAAGGATAGAACAATAGAACAGAATAGAATGTCCAGAAAAAGACCCACACAAATATGGTCAATTGATACTTAACAAAGGTGCAAAGAAATTAAATGGAGAAAGGATAGTCTTTTCAATAAATGGAGCAAGAACAAAAACTCATCTGTAAAAAATTGAACCTTGACCCATACTTCAAATCTTTTATAAACATTAACTCAAAATACATCATAGACTTAAATGAAAAACCGAAAACTATAAAACTTCTAGAATAAAACATAGGAGAAAAATTCGCCGGGCGCTGTGGCTCACGCCTGTAATCCTAGCTCTTGGGAGGCCGAGGCGGGCGGATTGCTCAAGGTCAGGAGTTCAAAACCAGCCTGAGCAAGAGCGAGACCCCGTCTCTACTATAAATAGAAAGAAATTAATTGGCCAACTGATATATATATAAAAAATTAGCCGGGCATGGTGGCGCATGCCTGTAGTCCCAGCTACTCGGGAGGCTGAGGCAGAAGGATCACTCGAGCCCAGGAGTTTGAGGTTGCTGTGAGCTAGGCTGACGCCACGGCACTCACTCTAGCCTGGACAACAAAGCGAGACTCTGTCTCAAAAAAAAAAAAATAAAAAAAAAAAAATAAAAAATAAAAAAAAAAAAAATCCTACATAATTTTTCTTCCTGACTCTCATAGGATTTGTGATTTTGGGTTAGTGGACCTTAATTAACATGTATCATTCACTACATCTCATCCTCCTGGCCGTAATGACAGAGATCAAGTGGGTCAGAAGGCCCAGTACAGACAATGGTGACATCTGCTGAGGGATTCTGGGAAAGAAATTTCCCCTTACTTGGAAGATTCTGAAAATATATTGTCTTCTATCCCAAAGATATGAGCAAGGAAACACATAAACATGCAGTCTGCAGGTGACTAACTTGAGAAAATGAGGACAGCCAACCTTAAGATGAAGTAGAAACTAAAACTGTGCTAATACAGTAGTCACCAGCTAGCTATGTGTGGTTATTGAACCTTTGATATGTGGCAAGTGCAAACTGAGATGTGTTGTAAGGGTAAAATACCAATTTTGGAAACTTACCATGAAAAACAATATAAAATATCTCAATAATTTTTATACTGATTGCATGCTGAAATGGTAATATTTTGGACATACTGAGTTAAATGAAAGCTATTATTAAAATTAATTTCTCAGGGTGTAATGGCACATGTCTATAGTCCCAGCTAAGCAGGAGGCTGAGGCAGGAGGAATGCCTGGATCCAGGAGTTCTGAACTGCAGTGTACTACGCTTATCAGGTGTCCGCACTAAGTCTGGCACCAATATGGTAACCTCTCAGGATCAGGTGACCATCAGGTTGTCTGAGGAGGGGTGATTTGGCCCAGGTTGGAAATGAGCAGGTCAAAACTCCTGTGGATTAATAAAATGTGGTATATGTATACCATGGAGTACTATTCAGCTCTAAGAAACAACGGTGATATAGCACATCTTATATTTTCCTGGATAGAGCTGGAACCCATACTACTAAGTGAAGTTTCCCAAGAATGGAAAAACAAGCACCACATATACTCACCAGCAAACTGGTATTAACTGAGCAGCACCTAAGTAGACACATAGGTACTACAGTAAAGGGTATTGGGCAGGGGGGAGGGGGGCGGGTATATACATACATAATGAGTGAGATGTGCACCATCTGGGGGATGGTCATGCTGGAAACTCAGACTTGTGGGGGGAGGGGGGAAAGGGCATTTATTGAAACCTTAAAATCTGCACCCCCATAATATACTGAAATAAAAAATAAATTAAAAAAAAAAAAACTCCTGTGCTGATCATTAGTGAGATTTTTACTGAAAAACCACATGTTCACTTATTAAGCATTACTGAGCCCCTACAAGGGATAAGGGGGTCAAACAGCTTTCATTGCCACATCAACTATCATGACTGCCTGTCATACTGTGGTTCAAAGGATGCTAAGCTAAATTTTATACAAAAGTTTGTTATGATCAAGCAGAAAAGTGAAGACATGTGTTCAGAAACTTGCTTTTCCAGCAAATCAGTGGAACTCTACAGTTAAAAGTGAGAAAAGAGGATTCTGATCAGGCATTTTTCTAAAAACGTTTAATTAGTAAGTTAAATTTTCCATTGATCCTTCTTTAACAGATGGGCTATCTATTTGATCTCACAATTATAATTGTATCCTTAAGTTCTTAGGGATAGATTTTACTATGTAAGTCCCAACAGTTTTCTAATATATTATTTGACAATGCAAGTTTGTAAAATTCTAGATATTCTTAAGTAGATTAATCTGGGTGTAGGCATTGAACTCACCTATCTCAATTAGTCCTACTGATTTACAAGCAGTTTATCTCTCTTTAAAACAGATCAAAGTGTCTCTTACCCATTTAACATACAATTACTGAGCAGTCATAATTACTATGTGTCAAGCACTGCACTGGGTGGGTGCAGAGGGGAGGGTGAGAGAATAAGAGAAACCTCTAAGCATGGTTCTTGACCCTATGCAGTTTATAGTCTAGTGGGAAGAAAGACAAATAATTACAATAAATCGTATCAGGTATTATAAGGAAAGTACAGAGTATTCCAGAAGCATGTAAGAAACCCAATCTAGGGAAGTATATTTAAATTGAGATACAAGGAATTAATGGGCATCATCAGGTTGAGGAGTGGAGAAACAGAATGGTGAAGTGGAGGTGGGAGGGTGAAGTCACCTACTTAGGGAGACTAGCATGTGGGAAAATAGGCATGAATAAGTTGCCCAACAGAGGAAGTGAAAGAAGTTAGTATAGCTGAAATATCAAATGCAATAAGGAAAGAAGTAATAATGAATGCTAGAGACAAGTGAGTGCAAATATCTTGGAAAGGCTTATAAGGCACATTAAATAGTTTGGACTTTATCCTAAGGGCAAGGGTTTAAAGATTTAAGGATAACATTGTCCATCTGGCTATCCTGTGGGAAAAGATGACAGGCCCAGCGCTGGGAGTGCTATTAGGAAGTTTTACAGTAACCATTCTAGGCCATCATTGACAGTGGCTTGGACCAGTATGACTATAGGAGAGAGAGAGAGAGAGAGTTATGGTGAAATTAAGGCAGTATTTGGAAATGAAGTCTAGAAAATGTGGCATGAAGGAGATAAGAGTCAGAGATAATTCCCAGGTTTCTAGCTTGAACAGGCGTTTGATTGCTGATGTCATTTCCTGCAATAAGCAATACTAGAGACAGAGAAAACCTGAGTATGGCTTTTAAAAGTGGTGATTTTGAGGTGCCTTTGAGACATCCAAGAAGCAATGTCTAGTTGGATATAAAGTTCTCTGGAGCTTCTATAAGTAGTAAATGAGGCTACAGAAGTAAATGAGCTTTCTTATGGAGTATGTACAGATAAGAAGAAAATAGGGCCTACAGCAGAGCTTTGAGGAACTTGGAGGGCAAAAAGGAGCCCCTTTTGTTCAAGAAACAAAGAAAAAAACCAAAAGACAGGGATATCAAAGAAGCCAAGAAAGGAAGTATTTCAAAAAGAGATGATTGTTGACAAAAACTGTTGAGATATCAAACTAGAAAACTGAAATTTGTCCACAAATTTTAGTGACATTGTGAAATATAGTTTTGGAGGTTAGTGAGTGTGTACACCAGATTCTGGTGGATTGAGGTGTTTATCAGTAAGAAAAGAGAAAAGAGAAATATGACAGAATCTGGATGGGAAAGTGAGATTGAGGAAGCTTTTGTTTTCTTTCTCTTTTTGCATTGGGAAACACTTCAGCTTTAATACTAATAAGCAGTAGAATTTACCTCTCATTTATAAGCTTAAAAATGCCAATATTCATATCCCAGTTTCTTTTAGAAAGAGATAACAGATGCTCCTCGACTTATGACAGAGTCACATCCTGACAAACCCACCGTAAGTTGAAAATATCCTAAGTTGAATATGCATTTAATACACCTAACCTATCAAACATCATAGCTTAGCCTAGCCTACCTTAAATGTGCTCAGAACACTTTTGGTACAGTGGTCAACAAATTAAATGAGATATTTGACACTTTTTTTAAAAAGAGCCTTTGTGTTAGATGATTTGGCCCAGTATCATAAGAGAGTATCATACTGCATACAGCCAGCATGAGAAAAGATCAAAATTCAAAATTTGAAGTATGGTTTCTACTTAATGTCTATCACTTTCGCACTATTGTAAAGTCAAAAAATTCTAAGTGGAACTACGGTGAGTTGGGGACCATCTGTACAGGAGTCCCTTGCTATCTGCTGAGGGACTGCTTCCCTGTGAATACCAAAATGCATGTATGATCAAATCCCATATGTAAAACAAGGTAGTATTTGCATATAACCTATGCATATCCTCCTATATACTTTATTTTATTTATTTATTTTTTATTTCGGCATATTATGGGGGTACAGATTTTAAGGTTTCAATAAATGCCCATTTCCCCCCCTCCCCCCAAAAGTCTGAGTCTCCATCATGACCATCCCCCAGATGGTGCACATCTCTCTCATTATGTATGTATATACCCGTCCCCCTCCCCCCTCCCACCTGCCCAATACCCTATTACTGTAGTACCTATGTGTCCACTTAGGTGCTACTCAGTTCCTCCCATATACTTTAAATGATCTCTAGACTACTTGTAATATTTAATACATAATGTAAATGATATGTAAATAGTTATAATGAATTGGTTTTTTATATGTGTTATTTTTTATTGTTGTATTGGTATTTTTTCCCAAATATTTTTGTCCACAGTTGGCTGAACTGGCAGATGTGGAACCTGCAGATACAGAACCCATAGATATAAAAGGCTGACTAAGTCAACGTACCTGCCTCAGACTCTGAATTGAGAACTGGTGTTACAAACAATCAGAAAGAACCCTCTTAAATAAAGATGACCACTGCAACAAAAGTTTCAGGGGCAACAGCTACAAAAGTCAAGCAGCAGCAGGAGCAGCAGCATCTGTCCAGTGCTAGCAGTAGCAATCAAACAGCAGTAATGCTGTCCTAACCAGATTGCATTTGTGGTACGGCACTGGCCATGGTTTCTGCCAGGAAAACAGCCCCTGCAGTTCCTCTCATTGTACAAGCCTGGTTCTGCAGTCTTCCTAGCAATTTTAAGAGCTTCCTAACATCCACTTAATAAATTTACTGCTACATTAAATAAGCCAGAGTCAGTTTTTGTTGCTTCCAACTAAGAAACCTTACTGCTTAAAGAATTATAATAGGCCAGGCATAGTAGTGGCTCACGCCTGTAATCCCAGAACTTTGAGAGGCCAAGGCAGGAGGATCAGTTGAAGCCAGGAGTTTGAGACCAGCCTTGGCAACATAGTAAGATCCAGTCTCAACAAAAAAAAATTTAAGAAACATGAGTTGGGCATGATGGTGTGTAGCCCTACACACAGAAAAGTAAAAACAAACAAAAAACCTAAGAACATAATTTTATATTTCAAATGAATTTTGTTTTGCCCCAAATAGGTAGGATTTTGTGAGAGTATGAAGGAGAAGAAAGGACAGTGGCAATGCCACTTGTGGCCTTCGAAAAAGAATAATGCTCTTCACTCTTGATTTATATGCTTTGGTATAGGAATTTTAGAGGTCTTTGGGTGTTTGGAATAATCAGGAAGCCTTGTCTGTCTAGAAATTACTAAATTATTTTGCTGGGTTTCAGTCCCTTTCATGAATGTATTTAATTGTATTTTTGTGTGTGTGCTTGGAAGGCTACTACCAACTGGCCTTATCCTATTTAAACAACTCTATTTTAAGCAGACTGACTTCCATGATGTCCTCTAGTTCCAGATTACTTTCGTCTGGACCTTTGCTTTTTAAACCCCATTAGCCAGTCTTCTGCCTTTTACCAAAACATTTCTTAAACTTCTTTAAAATACTTAAACCCAGCATCTCAATTTTCATCAAAGACTTGATTCTAACACATTTCCAATCTTTGTATTACTAGTACAGTTTTTCAGCTTTGATTATCTGCATTTTCAGAATATATGCATAATTTTGGCTACATAAATTTATTCAGGCTGACTCACTGCCTAATAAAAGTGATATTATTTAGAATTTAATTAGAGATTAATCAGAGAGGTCCAGAAACAGACGTTTTAGATACCCTTATGAATTATCCAGTAACCAATACCCGGTGGGAAATCTAACCTGAATAGATGGTTAATCTTCTCACAGATAGAGGATTAAGCTGAATTAACATACGCTTGTTAAAGTTTTTAATTACTATTTCTGTATTTGTGGGGGGAAATGTTAGCAATTCTTTCCTGTACTTCTTGCTAATGATGGCGATTTCTTCATCTAGAGAAACTGTAAGGTCAGAGAAGGATAAGAGATTACTTAGAGCAGCATGACTGAGTTAACTCTTAATGAGATTTTAAAAAATAATCAGACTTATATTAAAATAGAATTCACTGTATAAAAATTTATTTGTGTATTTATGTGGCTGTCTGATTACATTTATAAGATACATTACATTCGTAAAATGCTCAGTATCTGAACATTGTTTAACTTTGCAAATCCTGCCTTTGGAGCTCTGAGGCACTAGTAAAGAAGTCCAGCTACCCTGAAACCACCACACTGGAGAGACCACACAGAGATTAGGAGATGCTAAGAAGACACAACTGTCCCCATCCTCAGCTGTTTATGTTCTTTCCCAACTGGGCAGTGGGCACAAGACTGAGCTAGCTCATATAACTCCAGCCCCCAGCACTGTCAGACTGCCATTGCATGAGATTCCGAGTGAGAACCACCCAACTGGGCCTCGTCAACCTCCAGAACCCTGACAGAGAATAACAAAATAATTATTGTTGTTTCAAGCCACTATGCTTTGGGTTATCTATGAACAACAGACAAGAATACTCAGTGTTTTGGGGAAAAGAGTGTATAACTACATTTGTTATTTTACATACTTCTTTACTGCTTGGATTCTTTTCAATGTAATAACCGTATAATGACAATTTAAATCCCTAGAACTCCTGCTATCATGGTAAGGGAGGAATGGGAAGAATGAGTTTATCCTCACAAGATAGTGACCTAAAATTTCTACCTTACCTTTACTTATCTGATCATTCCTAATCACAGTCACTGGTACCAGCATTCTACAGCCAAAAATATTTGTCAGGAATTTAGATGTAGCAACCTATCCAAAACTGAGGGTACTGGCTCAGAGAAATTACTGAAGCAAGAATAACCCACATACAGTATTAAGATCTGTGTCTCATGGTTCAGTACTCTTTCTGATCCAATCAAAACCAAACTATGAGCTTCCTAAAGCCTAGGCCTACATCTTACTTTCATAATAATGTACTCAATATTGGTTAGATAAATGGGAATGAACTGTGAAAATGAAAGGGGGAGGGGAAAAACACAGAGGGGGGAAATCATCAGGAAACTCAAGAACTTTACACTTTAACTAGGAATCTAATTCATATACATGAAATGAAAACTAAACCATATTGTGACAAGTGATGAAAAATGGATTCTTTTTGCAAATCACAAGCATTTGGCACAGTGGTTGGATAAAGATGAAGTACCGAAACATAGTCCAACACCGAATATTCATCAAAAAAAGCTAATGGTATCTGTTTGGTGGTCCAGCGTTGGTATTATCCACTACAGCTTCATGAAACCTGGTCAATCGATTACAGAAGATGTCTACTACAACTAATCGGACGGAATGATGAGGATGCTTGCGATCAAGCAGCCAAGATTGGTTAATAGAGACAGGCCAATCCTTTTGCAAGACAACCACAATATGGTGTAGAAGTGGTTCACCTGTATGTCGTGACAGCAAAGAAAGGCAAGCTTTGAGATGATTTCTCTTCTGATGCTCATTTAATTCAAGTGAAACCCACCTATCCAGCTTCTTTACATTGCCCATTTGTTTCAAATGGTCCAACATTGTTGGAAGAGTAACATCAAACCTTGCTACTAATTCACACATAGGCTGAGATGGTTTCTCTTCCA
Source organism: Microcebus murinus (assembly GCF_040939455.1). Lineage (NCBI taxonomy): Eukaryota > Metazoa > Chordata > Mammalia > Primates > Cheirogaleidae > Microcebus > Microcebus murinus. The sequence goes on along the minus strand of NC_134127.1, from coordinate 23,931,451 downwards.
CTACAGCTTTCAGCTCATCATTATCCACCTTGGTCTCAGTTCACCCATTTGGCTCATTTTCGAGATTAAAATCACCAGAATGGAATTTCTCAAACCATCAACACATTGTGCATTCATTAGCCACATCCTTCCCAAACACTTCGTTGACATTTCGAGTACTGCATTGGTTCCACAATGGAACTCATATTCAACAACAACATGAATTTTTTTACTTATCCATAGTTTCACAAAAATTGCTCTAAAAAAACCATGAAAGATAATCACAAGCCACAATGTGTGTTTAAAAGACTGAAGATGCACCTTCACAATAAAAATAAAACAAGAAGTGTCAAAGTGAAATGTCAGACTTAGTACTTAAGGAAATCGGACATTTCATACTTAATAACCTAATACACCAAGACAAATAAAAACTGGGAACAGATAAATCCAAAGAGGAAAAAAAACTGTACCAAGAAGAAATTAAAATCACAGGTAGCCAAAAAGCTCTGCAAATACAAATATGATTTATCAGAAGTATCATCAACATCTATCATATCTTGCCAATGAAACAAATTAAGCTTTAATTGGTCTTTTTTTTCCCAAAGCAAATTATCACAGTGTTGACACAAAATTGTTTCAAACCTAGAGAAGACAAAAATCACATGCTCTATCTTTTCTATTAATATATTTGAAAATATTTGTTACCATGTTAAAAGCAGACTTTTGTTGTTGTCTGTAATAATCCATAGTATATTGGGTTAACAGCCTCGTCTTTAGAGGCAGGCTTTAAAACCCACACAGCTGATAAGGGGACAGCAAAGTATTACTAAAACCAACCCTGAAACTACCCTTTAACTTAATCATCCTTTCTTGTACGTAAACTAACAATAACAGCATTTAGAACCAGCCCCCACTTTTCTCTGTAAAGATCCTTTCCCTGAAAACAGTCTTTGAGCTGACTTTCTTCGGATCTAGTTCCCTTGCAACAAATCCAAAATAAAACTACGACATGAGCTCACAATCAATCAAGTAAGTTTACATTAACAATGTCAAAGGCCAAACTAATGTCACAATAGCTATAATTTTGGTTATCTAATACAGATTGTAACATAATCTCACTGGCAATAAATGTATTAGCCTTGAATTCACTGAAATCTTTCACATTTTATTTGCTGAAATTTTCTATATTATTAACTTTTACTAGAAAAGTTTAATGGGTACTAAAATTCCTCATTTAAACAAAGCTTACCAATAATTAAATCTCATAAGAAAATTTCATTGGAATTTTTCATAAAAACTTTCAAGATATGCCAAAAGAATTTCTGAAATACAGACATGCATCATTTAATGATGGGGATACATTCTGAGAAATGCATCGTTAGACAATTTCATTTGTGCAAACATCATAAAGTGTACTTACACAAATCTAGACAGTATATAGCCTATTGCTCTTAGGCTACAAACGTATACATTAGGGGTCCTCAAACTTTTTAAACAGGGGGCCAGTTCACTGTCCCTCAGACCACTGGAGAATGTGGCGCACATTCCACACATGCGCACTGTGGGCCAGGGAGGAATCAGCTGCTAAGCAGCACAGGCAGCAGCGGGCAAAAACACCCGCTGGGCCGGATAAATGTCCTGGCAGACAGCATGTGGCCCACGGGCCACAGTTTGAGGATGCCTGCTATACAGGATGTTACTGTAGGCAATTGTAACAATGGTATTTGTGTATCTAGACATATCTAAACATAGAAAAGCCACATGAAAAATAGAGTATCATAACTTTATGGGACCACTGTCATATATGCAGTCTGTTGTTGACCAAAACATCATTAGGTGGTACATGACTGTACTACATATGGCAAAAGAGTGAAATTAGCAATCCAATAATGGGTATCTTTCTCCTTAGTTATACTGACAAAACAACAGAACTTATAAAGAGGGAAATTATTCTATCTTTGTGGTGATGTAATAGTGCTGTATTTTGATTTGGGTGGTGGTTATACAATCTACACATGTAATAAAATGGCACAGAACTTACACACAGTGAACCAATATCCATTTCCTGGTTTTAACATTGTACTAATGTTATGTAAGATGTAACCAATAGGGGAGATTGGATGAAAGGTACAGTGCCCTCTCTACTATTTTTGCAACTTTCTGTGAATCTATAATATGTTAAAAGGATTATAAGGACTTCCCAGCATTCTAAAGACTCACAATAATCCTATTAAATAGGTACTATTTTTATCCCCATTCTATAACTGGAGAAACAGAGGGTACAGACATTTTAAATGACTTGCCCAAGGTCACACAACCAGTAAGTGACAGAACCAGGATTTGGACATAGGTAGAATTATTGTAAAATTTGAATTTATCTGAAAGTCTGGGCAGCCACTGAAGGATTACAGACAAAAAGTTTGTTTGACAATCAAGTTCACACTTTATTTTGGCAAGATATCCCAGGTAGGAGTGTAGAATTAATGAAAAAAAACTTTAAGCAAGATTAGTTAAGAAACTGATATAATAAGCCAGAAATGATGAAGGCCTGAATTAAGGGAATAACAATAGAATGAAAAGAAGTCAGTGTATATAGAGTGCAAAATCAACTTGACTTTATGAGTGGGTGGGGAGTGAGGACAATTTCAAGGCTTGACTGAGTAGACCCAAGCCAACAGTTTCATGTTTTAACAATAAATACTACCACCTTATCAAAATCTTAAACCAAACAGGTTCATACTTAAGTCCTCCTCATTTGACTTAGCTTCTATAAATGAAAGTTATTGCTGCTTGACAACTCCATACTCATTAATAGGTATACATATGGTAATGAGAGCTATTAAATGTTTTCAATACACCACATATAGACCATCACTAGACATAAGATAAACACAGAGGCAGATAGAGAATATATCCAGTATCCGGAGAGTAGCAATATTTGAATCATAATCAGCATTCTAAATTAAAAAAAAAACTAAATGTCCTTTGAGTGGATTATAATCATTTTATCATCTAAAAGGAAGGAGTCTGGTGTCACCTGTTTTAACAGTGAAAAAAATTAAAATAATTGATCACTTCAAAGCTAAAATCAGACTACTATTAGCTTTTCTTTCTTACTTTGCAAACGTTAAAAAACCCAAAACACTAACCTTATAGGCTAAGGATCTGTAAAATACTGCATGAAGATTATAATAACCACTGGAAAAAATTACTGTAACTTCAACCTTATTACCACTGTGAGGGTAAAAACTATGCTAAGGCCAGGGCCCTTCCAGTAACTAAATGCTCTTGGAAAGTGTCCAAGACAATGTTATAGTAAATTTCCAACTTGTTTCATTTAAAGTTAAAGAAAGCGAGTTATCGTATCTAAAACACTGGTTTAAATAGACTCTAAAACTTTTATATCAAATAAACACACAGAAAATCTTAACTTTGGACCTCTGATGGGCCCTAAGTCCAGTAAGGGCCATATGGAGGATAGCTGCACCTAGGAATCCAAGTCACATATTACTTAATATTGCTAATAACACTATTTTGAGAAAAATTTCAATATTGATAGTTTTCATTTTGACAGAACTATATTTTGGCAAAACCTATTAAAATAATGGGTTATGATGATACTGAAAAATCTCCACAGCTTCTATAAAGTAGACAGCATGTGGTGGTAGTTACTCTTTGGTTTCTAGTTTGAGCCAAAGTTCTGAATCCCCTGCTATTTCTGGCTCAGATTCAAAATTTTTAAGGGCTATATGTCTGATGGATATGTCACAATTTCATATATATACAAATATATACACACACAAATATATATACCACTTTCATGTATATACACACAAATATAAAGGTACATTAACTGTGCTTTCCATTCATAACTGTTTTTTTTAATAAACTGAAGTTCTACTACACTGAGAAGTAAAAGCCAATTGTTAACAGAAAAATCTAGCCAAAGAATAGCAAAGTGAGCTATAAAATTAATTCTGGAAGCCAAAACACTAAATAAAGCAGATTCACAAAACAAACAAAAGCAACATATTTTCAATGAGCACTTTTATCTATAAATATTCACATTTTTAAAGAGTATATCAACTTTCATTTATGACAAATAACATTTACAATAAATGTTTAATTCCCAAAAGAAATAATTCAAGTTTAAAGAGCTGCATAAAAAATATAACAGAAGAGCTATAATGAAATGAACAGAAAACACGAACGTGCTTTTAACAGGAAACATGGCAGCCGTGGGATGGACTGGATATAACGTACAGGAGACTCAAAATGAACAAATTACACATGAATATTCTCAATGTAGTCAACATCTACTGAAAGAAGCAATGCAATTCCAATCAGCATCTGCCACAAAAATTGCCATAAACTGGTGACTTCTATTTTTTAAATAATGAAACAATGAGAAATTAGTTGCAATATATTTTGTAAGTTACCAATACTGAACTATTAAGTTTCTATTAGTAATGTTTTAACTAAAGAGCTGGCACAAATCTGTTCATACAGAGGTAAAAATGAAGCTTTGCTAAAGGCATTTAATGTAAGGCAAAGGCTCCTTTCCTTGAAGCAAATTCGTGACAAATAGTGTTCACTACATGCAGTACACTAAACTAGCAACAGATTAGTTAACAGTTTAGATTTTCAACTTCTCATAATACAGGTGACATGTTTAGAAGTGATCACATTAAAATATAAATGTGTCTTTCACAGATATGGGATGAAATTTTAAGCTGGGCAGGCACCAATGCCCTGGTTTTGTACTTTTTTGTAAACCATATGACTTCCACATGCTGAGAATGTTTTATGCTTTAACCTGCAGTAAAGGCTTTACATCATTTTAATGCCCAGTACTTAGAATGCAACAGAAGCATCCCAAGGAATGCAAGGTATATCTGGTTTACACATAATGATTTTGACCCCACTACTGGTTAGAAAAAGTTTAATGATTGTTTTCCCAGTAAATAACTTTGCATTTCCATAGGGAAAAAAAGAAAGAAAGAAAAGAAAGAGAAAGAAAGAAAGAAAGAAAGAAAGAAAGAAAGAAAAGAAAGAAAGAAAGAAAGAAAGAAAGAAAGAAAGAAAGAAAGAAAGAAAGAAAGAAAGAAAGAAAGAAAGAAAGAAAGAAAATTTGAGGTAAAGGTAGGTGGAAGAGAAAATACTCTTATTTTTCCAGTTCTTACAAACATTTTAGTTTATTTCTAAAATAATTATTAAACATTTTAAAGCTCTATACCTATTACAATATGTTTCAAAAAAACAAAACACCCCATTACTTAGTTACATAGAATTTTTCTCCAGTTTTTGCAAAGTAATGTTTCAGAAGTCAAGATACATGCTTAAAACAAATAATTCTGAAAACCTTGGTCTATAACAAACTAAAGGTTCAGCTTTGGATCAACATATTCTATATTCTAAATTTGAGATTTAGAAGACACATCAATTTTTTTTTTTCTATTCAGGTCAATTGCAATATATATGCTACCTCAGGCTTATAGTCCCCTTATCTGTGTGAATGATCCACAGCAGAAATTTCAAATCAAAGGTTATAAAATATACCATAAAATTGCATGCTATCTCTATGTGGCTTTCAGTTTTTATAGAATCTAAAGGTCCCTTGTTGATAGGTGGCAAATTCAAGAATTGATAAGTATGGAGTCAACTATGTAAATATATTACATTCTTAGCAATCTAAATAGAGATTATGCCAATTTAAGAGTCCATTACACTAAAAAACTGTCACAGAAGAAGGGTTATTGAAAAACTTACATTTCAGATTCAAGGAAGTACAAAATATGTGATCTTAAATTCTCTTAATATAATGTTATCAAATATTAAAGACTGTGAGAAACAAGAGATGTTGCAATCCTCTTTCCTTTTTAACACTAATTGAAAATTGAAAAAAATCAGAATTCAAATTTTCTAAACTTGACATATCTAGCATCTAGCAAATTAGTTGTGCAATTTTAAAATAAGTTTAATGCAAAGTATTGCGATCCTGATGTGAAAATTACTTGCGGCATAAATGCAAAATAACAACAAATACATCTAATGATGCATTTTACAGTAAAACCACAAAAAGCACAACCATATTAGCACAAACTGAATAAAGAGGCACAGGAGGTATTACGTTCATCAGGAAGAGAAATGTACTATGCCAATAAAGGAAGGACTGAAGGAAGGAAGGAGATGTGGAAGGAAGGAAAAGGGAAGGCAGAGGTTTCTATACCTGCAAAATCCCACAGAAATGAACTAGTCACATCACTCTATATGATACGTGAGGTTTTTTCCAAAGCTTCAGCATAAATAAAGACAGCAATCACTTTACACCACTCAACTTTACATAGTGTAGTATCTTTAAAGCCAACTGCATTCTTCCCTTCACTCACCCAATGCTTCTTCACTCTTCCATACTGGCTTTCAGGCAAATGCAAGACAGAACAGGGTGGAGTAGAAGAAAAATGCAAGCAGAGCCTTTCAGCGCATCCCCCCACCCCGCGCCCAAATAATTTCCAACAGTTCTTCCTACTACGAAAATGAGTCGCCCTATCTCAAGATACACAACAGACATTCTGTCTCTTTGGTAGACACACACAGTTGCGTACCCAATCCAGCACTCGCGACCCCCCACCCCACGCCCCCAAATCTTAATTACTTATTTCACGCGAAGACGACAAGATACCTCTACCTACTGTTTTGGGGTGAAGGTGGGTGGAGGACGCCTTTCAAAGTAGCCCCAATAGTGTAACCAAAACACGGTTCCGGAATAAAATATTAAGAAACACTTTTCTTTTCCCACCTATCTATCTACTTCGGGATGCAAAGACACCATCCTCCAAACCACATCATCTCCACAATCCTCCCGCCTGGAGTTTGGGGTGGAGATTTGTCCAGGGGAGGGGGCGGAGGCGGCGGCGGAGCGTGAGCGGGCAATGGGACACAGATGAGTCGCCAGCCCGAACGTCCAGCACCGGGACCTCACGCACGCTTCTCAGCCCAGGCCCAGGGAAAGCTATGACTCTAGCTATCTAACTTCCTATCTGTAGAAATTTCTTCAAGTCGAGCATAGCACACAAATTATACACGTCACACAGTTTGAAACACAGTTATACACCCCAAACAAACCATTGCCCCTCAAAATCACCTCACAGTTTCCCAAACTCCAAACGGAGACACCCCCCCCCCCACCTCCAGGATTCAAACCTTCCACCCATAGTGGAGGAAATCAAGAGAAGAGAGTTGGGGAGCAGTCGACGCCTTTCAATTACCGTCCCCCACAAACTGCCCCACCCCACACCCCGCGCCCGGGTCACCCAGTCGGAAGCCCACTGCTTTCACCCTTCTCTCAATTGGGCCACTTAAGAGACCCATCCCCAGCGCCCGCTCACTTCCTCCCCAAAAATCCTCAAAAAAATGTTTTTAAAGTGAAAAGAAAGAAGTGAGGAAAGAGACTTGAGGTAGTCCGGCTTCAAAACCGCTCGACTCACCTCAGAATCCTCGCTGAGTTCTCTCCGCCCGGCACAGCCCCCTCCCCAACGTCCCAGTACGAAGGGCTGAGGTAGGGAGGAGGGAAAGCGGGAGGGGGAGGGGTGTCTTCCGCGTGGGGCGCCCGTCAGGAGGGGACTGGGGAGGGGTGGAGGCCGGCGCAGGAAGAGGAGAAGGGGGAGGGGAGGCCCCTATCTCCCAGTCTCCCCCTGAAAACCTCCCTTGTCTCAATCACATCAGACTGACTGTCTTTGTCTGGCTGACAACCGCCATATTGATATCAACAGCCCCGCTCCCACCTGCTGCAGCCGGGCATCCCTGGGAGTTGTAGTTCATATCTCCCCTGAGTAAAAGCGTGGGCCCGGCGCCTAAAGGCCCCAGGGAACTACAACTCCCGGCATGGCCCGCGACCGACCGCCTACCCTCAGGGAGGAGGGGAAAGCGGAGCTGGAGCCGTTGGAACTACACATCCCAGAATACCATGGGCCCCAGGCCCATATGGGGGACATGATATCATGCTGGGGTGGAGAGGGAGGATGAATTGGCGGCGGGGATGAATTTGAGCGGACGGAAGGAGGCGTTCAGAGAGGAAAGGGAGGAAAAGGAAAGACGACCACAGTTCCCATCATGCCTGGGGAGGGGAGAGTATATCTCCCATGATTCCCCGGGAAGGGGCGTGAGGACGAAGAAAGACTGCAAGTCCCGCGATGCTCTTGGCGGGCAGGTGCCGGAGATTGAACCGGAAGACGCTTCCTGGGTGTATGGAGTTCAGTGACTGTTTTTGAGCAACCAAAAGTCCAATATGAAACTGGTGAGTTTTCGCTCTTAGTTCAGAGGGCAAAGGTGATGCCATATTCTTTTGTACCTCTTCGTTTCCATGTTTGCCAGGGAACCGTCGCACAGGAGGGGTGGCAAAGTTTGGGAACTGGGATGGGAAGTGGAGTGGGCTAAGGAAAGCTGCTTTTTGTCGTTGAGGTTTGAATTTCCTCTCCTGTCCCGCCCCCCCGACCCCCATCTGCCAAGAAGTCTTTTTCACTCATTGGCGGGTTCATTTGTTCAGACAAGAGGTTAACTCTGTCACATTTCTTCACCCACGAACTAAGGTTGGGCACTATGAATTAGGTTTGGACTTTTTTCTCTGCTTCCACGTGAGTGTTATAATAGGTTGTTAACAACCTCTTTCTACTCGATTGGCACTTGAGTAGCCTGTCTCCCTACCGTTACTGAGACTTTGGTTAGATACGAGCACAGAGTAGAAAATACCCGGCAGAACCAATCACTTATTAAGTATTCTGTCATATAGGCTTCTAACTGCCCTTGGAGTTAAGAGAAAGACGAGTTCAGGGTGTGATCTTGGAGGATTTGAGTGTTAAACCCCGCGTAGGATTTGGGAAGTGTAAGGTATTCCATTTTAGGACTTTAGAGATTGCATGAGCCAAGGTTAGATGAAGAATGCTACTATCTACCTGGAGAAGTCTGCATCACAAAAGCTTCTTAGATGTTTATTATGAGCCATTTTACTCTCATCGTGCACACAGATCCAACAAGTTTATTCCAACTCTATTAAAATGAGTAATAGCGGAGAGTAGAAAAGCAGGTGTGAGTTGCTGTTTCTCAGCCTTTTAAAACTCATGTTCCTGCAGCCAATTTATTGTGAAGCTTTACTTTCTGTAATTTTTATACAAAAACAAAAGGTTTATTTTTTTCCGTTTATATGGTTATTTATGCTTTTCCAAAGCACACAACCCACCTGCCCCCATTTGATAATCAACCGTGCTAGAGGAATACACTCTGCAAAGTCATCCGTTTTCTGAGAAGTCAGAGAAAGTATTAAAAGTGGATTCAGCTCCAAAACTGTCTTCATATGAAGCCATTTATGTAAGGGGAAGAATACAAGTCAGTAAACCTTGAGAATAGCGATTTGCCTCTGGGTCAATGTGCTAAACTGTTAAAAATGCAGAATTGAAAGTCATAGCACTTACCCTTAACAAGCATACAATCTAATGAAAAAGAAAAGCAAGCGGAGATTATAATTCACTGTGTTCCTGGTAAAAGAGAGGCATATTTAAAGTGCTTTGGGAATTGAGAGGACAGATGATGACTGGGGAGATGAGGGACAGCTTTCTGGAAAGGTGACTCTTGAACTAAGAGAAGAATAAGTATTAAAGAACTATAAGAAGAATAAGTAAGTCAGGGCCTTCCATGAAAAGGGTTTGTTCAGCATATTGGAACCAAGGAGCTTGTTACCTTAATGGCTGGTACACAGACCCTGTGTCCTCAGAATAGGATAAATCACATTCAGTGTGTTTGGTTTAAGAAAGGGATTTATGAAACAGTTTTTCCATGAAAACTCGTTTGTGAGGGTATCAGAAAACCAAGATTTACTTTACATATACTTTGGTTTGCTTATAAAATCCTCTTGCTTAATTTATTTAGAGATGTAAAAGCATGGAAGAGAAAAAAGGAAAAAAGTAGAAATTTTTTTTTTCCATTAAGAACCAAAAGATGCCTCTAGGAAAAGGAATTATTCTATTGATACTCTTTCCTTCTTCACTTTCAAATCATGTATTACATACTAAAACTCATTTGGTGGTTGATAGATAAATCTGAGGACTGGGTGCTGTGGCTCTCACCTGTAATACCAGAATTTGGGAGGCAGAGGCGGGAGGATCACTTGAGTCCAGGTGTTCAAGATCAGCCTGATCAACAAAACGAGACCCCATCACTACAAAAAATTTAAATATTAGCTGAGCGTGGTGGTGCACAGGAGGATCGCTTGAGCACAGGAGTTTGAGATGTAGTGAGTGATGATCAGACCATTGCACTCCAGCCTGCATGACGGAATGAGACCCTGTCTCTTAAAAAAAAAACAATCTGTAATGCAGAATTCCTATCAACATAACAAAGTGGTTTCAAAAGCATTGTTGCTCAGTGAGTTAAACTTGTGTGTCATGCCTCCCAAAGGATTGGAATAAATACTTCTGTGGCCTAAAATTTTTAATTTTGTGTACTGATTTAGGAATGTTTGGTAGGCTTTTAAATTTATATTGTGAAACAAAACTACATTTTATGGAGTATATTCTTGTTTTTGAGATCAACTTTCCAAACCATCCCTCCCCTGTACAACTTATGACCACATCTTGTTAATTCTACTTCCTAAATGAAGGAATCTTGAATAGGTTCTGTTTCTCTCCAGTCCCCCTAATACTGCCTTTGTGTGGGGTCTTTATACTTGCCACTTGGATTGCAACAAGACTGTCTAGCTGGTTTCCCTCATTCAATCTTAACCCTCTTATATCCATTCTCTTCTCTGAGTTAGAAGTTGTTTAAAATTGCAGAATTCCATAAAACCCTCTCAGTAGCTTCGTTTGCCTTTATATAAAGTCTTAGTCTTCAGTTGGTTGACTTGGCCCTGAGAATATGACCCAGCCTAACCAGAGCTCCGTTCTCTTTGTTCCAATTATATCAGACATCTTCTAGTTCCTTGAACTGACCCTGCTTTTAAAGTCCTCTGGAACTCTGAATATGTTCCAATGGAGACTGGGCATGGTGGCTCATGCCTATAATCACAGCACTTTGGGAGGTGGAGGCAGGAGAATCTCTTGAGGCCAGGAGTTTGAGACCAGCTTGGGCAGCATGGCGAGACACTGTCTCTTAAAAAAAAGAAAAAAGGTCCATTGCCTGCCTCACTCTTTTTTGCCTAGCTAATTTCTTCATATATTTCAGGTCTCTGTTTAAATAGCATTTCTTCAAGGCTTCCTTGAATTAGGTACCCCTGTCATATGCTTCCATGGCATACTTCCTATCTGTAGCACATGTAATTATCTTTTGTGTCTGCCCTCCCACTTGTAGACTCTATGTATTCCCAAAGCCTGCACATAGAGTGACCCCACTAAATAGTGACCCAATAAATAATTTCTGAGGGGTTATCAAGGCCTGTGAATACTATTGGCAAAAGATTAACAGGTGAAGTTAAACAAAGATCACAATAAACAAGCCAGAACCAGTGGCTCACTCCTTTAATCCTAGCGACTCAGGAGGCTGAGACGGGAGGATTGCTTGAGACTAGCCTGGACAGTGTAGCCAGGCATGGTGGTGCACGTGTGTGGTCCCTGCTAATGAGTGATACCCTGTCTCTTAAAAAAAAAAAAATTACAGTAAACAATAAATGTTACAGTAAAAAATAATTGCTACATTTTATAGAGCAATTACTATGTGCCAGAGCAGTGGGCTAGGTATTTGTTATAAGTGTCCCATTTAATTCTTTGATCTACGTGATAGTATTCTCATTTTACAGATAAAAAATGCAAGCTTTGGGGAAATGACGTGGCTCAAAGTTACATAGATTCAAAGTGGTAGTGCAAGATCTGAACCCAAGTCTCCCAGACTCGAGAGTCTGTTGCTTTAGTGAGTGCAGGGACTGTGGTAGTATGTATGCTAGGTTATCTCTTAAAGTAAAGCACACACCAAGAGAAATTTTATTCAAGGCTGTTTTAAAAATTAGCTTTAAATGTGAGTTTGGTTCAATTCAGATCTTTAAAAAGTTTATTGATTAAAAAAAAAATGAAGTTTGGGAACTCTCTTGATAATTCAAAGGGCCCCATAGCAGACCATACCAATTGAGTGCTAAAGTTAGTCTTTTTTGTATTGTCCAAATTTAGCTGTGTGATACCATTTGTAGTTCTCTAACTTTGTACATCACTGTCTTGGTGGCTTTTCACACACAAAAAAACAATGGATGCCATTTTAATGTAATATTTGAATATCTCCTTAGATACCAACTCAAAGGATTTTTTTTTTTTTTTTTTTGAGGCAGAGTCTCGCTTTGGTGCCCAGGCTAGAGTGAGTGCCATGGCGTCAGCCTAGCTCACAGCAACCTCAAACTCCTGGTCTCAAGCGATCCTGCTGCCTCAGCCTCCCGAGTAGCTGGGACTAGAGGCATGCGCCACCATGCCCGGCTAATTTTTTCTATATATATATATTAGTTGGCCAATTAATTTCTATTTTTATAGTAGAGACGGGGTCTTGGTCTTGCTCAGGCTGGTTTGGGACTCCTGACCTCGATTAATCTGCCCGCCTCGGCCTCCCAGAGTGCTAGGATTACAGGCATGAGCCACCACGCCCGGCTCATGGATTTTAATAACTGCCTATATAACTCAAAGGATTTTAATAACTGCCTATATTTATAATATGCAGTATTTGGGCAGATTTATTTAACTGAGGAAAAATTCATTGGCATTTTCAATTAACCAGAATCATTTTAGAAAGAACAGGAAAATTAGAAGAAATGTGTCTTCTAAATCAGCACATTTTAGGGCATGTTCTTTCATTAGCATAGATTGAGCCTAATGGGGTACCCCGATGGCCAGTTCAGTTAAGGATAGAAACTAGAATTCACCAGGGTCCCTGTCAAAAGACCATAGAACAAAAAATGCTGAGTACATTGGCAGAAATTAAGTTTGAAATATCATGGCCAGGAATCTAGCCATTTAAACAGGTGAAGATTAAAGCGACTAAAATAGTAAGAAACAATTCAAGAATGCAGCATGTGTATGTACTTCTATAGATAGTCCCAGAGATGGGGCAAATCTAGCTTATTCAGTCAACAGAGATTTATTATGCAACCACAGTATACCCTTGGCATTTGAAGTCTTAACACTTTCCATTTTAACCATTACATTTGACCTCAGAGATCTATGACATGGAATTATTTATAATTTTGCTGAGGCACAAATTTGAATGTGACTTTAAGATTAATGATAATCCTTTGTGAGTAAGCCTGATTGCCTCAGAATCCATGGCTCTCTGCAGAGTTATTGTTGCTCTTTTGTCAAAGGTCTGAAAGGAAGGTCGTTTAAATGCTTGTTATACTATACTTATTGAGTTTAATACCAGAAATTATATGCTGTAGTTGTATTTACAAATTTAAAAACTTGATGCCATGAAATGTATTCAGTGGTCTGTGCTCCTTTGTGCAAAATGCTGTTTCATTTCTATTGGCTCAAACTTTTAACTTGCCATTTCTCCTGGGAAAACAGATGGAGCAAAGAAATGAATTCATGACTGTTCCCAGTGGAAGAAAAGTAAAGCACCAAGTTCAGTTGTAGATTATATAGGTGATCTTTGGTTGAAAGGGGCAAAACCATCCCCAAGGTCAATTTAACAAATCATTAGAAAGGGGTGTGGTCAGTCCTCACGTTGGATCTGAGAGTATTGGATCTCTCTCCAATTTACTTAGTTGTAGAATCCTTTTGGCTTCCTGGAATTTGGATCAAGAACAGAAAATCTCTTCTATAAATTACAAGCATTGAAAATTTTACCAGTGTTTGATTTCAACTATTGCCATAAGATTGTTAAAATGTCAACCTGATTTCACTCTTTTCTGTTTCTCTTTGCTGGTTGATTAGAGTGCCCTCATGTGTCTTTATGATGTAATGTCATTTCAAGCTTTTGAAAGGTCATATTTTCTCACAACTTCAATATGATAGGTTTTTTCCTTTCATGATTTCTGCTAACTCTGAAAAGCCATGTGTGACATAAGGCCAAATTACATACCTGTTCAGTAGTGCTCTGCAATAAAAATGGATATTTTACTCTTGGGCATTTCACAGTCCAAAACTGTTTCTCTGAAGATTAAATCTACCAAGGTAGAAAACTATACTGATGACAGATTTTTTTCAATAATAGGTAATGGAATTAAAACAATTAACTTGTGGTTAATCAGCAAAGCCAGAAGGCTGTGCTACTAATACAAGCATTACAACACATTACAACACATTACTCATATTTTAACAGCAATAGCACATTCGTTTTGTGATTGGTTTGCTCTGAGTACTTGAATCCTTCTGCCATTTGCTGTGGTCAACAATGTGTATTTGCAGAATGGCTTATGGTGGCTAAGGGTGCAGCATGGCCCCCAAACTCAGTAAAACCTAGCCATTCTGCATGAAAAATTTGCTCCTGGCTTGCTAAACACCAAGAGGAGTATAGACCTAAACCAACCCTCAGATCTCCATCATCATTCATTTATTTACTCAACAAATCTTCCTGAACATCTCCTCTGTGCTAGGCATTGCTCAAAGTACTGGATATATTGCAGTGAACAAAACATTTATTCCCTGCCCGTACAGAACATAAAGGTTAGTGGACTTACTGTACAAGTCAGACAATGTTGCAGTGAATGTCCTGATGTAGAGATATCACTGGGCACTGGCTCAAGTATTTTTGTAATGTAATGGTCAAAAATGTATTTAATTGTATCCACCAATAGGCCTTCTTAAAATTTTATCATATAAAGCCAAATTGCTCACTAGTTTTCCATCATACCATTAGTATATGAGACTGCATTTCCCTGCCCTTGAATATGATGCTGTTTCTTTACTCTTACACTTTGTCTTCCAAATGTAACTGTCTTCTTTCATCTTTCCTCACACCCTCTCTGTCTACTATGTATGGACTTCGGCCATATTTAGTAAAATGTCCCTAGAGTATCGATTATAGATAGGGGAAGATGTAGCAGAAAGGGGAACAAATTTCTTCAGATAAAAACTTAGTGACATAGAGTCTTTAAAAAGAAGCTTGTAAAAGATCTATGGTGTTTCTTTGAAAATGCTGGGCATGGATGTAGGCATTAAGCTGAGGGTATTGTGGGATCAAACAGATTGGAGAAGCAGCTGGGCAAGTGTGGGTAGGTAGCAGAGGAGATCTCCCACACTCCCCAAAAAAAGGATGGCCAGCGAGATGAAGCTAGGAGTTGACACTTCAGGCAGGGCTAAGAAAGGGGTGGATGTCAGAATTTGCAGAGAACATGAGAAAAGGCAAGAATGGGGCTGGACGTGGTGGCTCACGCCTGTAATCCTAGCACTCTGGGAGGCCGAGGCGGGCGGATTAATCGAGGTCAGGAGTTCCAAACCAGCCTTAGCAAGACCAAGACCTCGTCTCTACTATAAATAGAAAGAAATTAATTGGCCAACTAATATATATAGAAAAAATTAGCCGGGCATGGTGGCACATGCCTGTAGTCCCAGCTACTCAGAAGGCTGAGGCAGTAGGATTGCTTGAGCCCAGGAGTTTAAGGTTGCTATGAGCTAGGCTGACGCCATGGCACTCACTCTAGCCTGGCAACAAAGTGGGACTCTGTCTCAAAAAAAAAGGCAAGAATGGGAACAGGGAAGACACCAGGAGAAAGCCCTTCAGTGAACAAGACTAAGAACTGTGTGGTGGAACTTTACTGTGAGAAAAACAATAGGTTTAAATTGTCCCTGATTGCCCATAAATCTGAAGGAAATGCCTTAAAGATCTAAAATATTTAAATTTATTGAAAGCACAACTGAATGAACTTTAGCTTTCAAAGATAATCAGACAGATGATGTTTAAGAAAGCAATTCTTTAATAGGAATTGTAAAACTAACACCTTTTTTGCTCTTAAGGTAGTTTATTTTTCATCACTCATGTTTATGAAGGGGTTGAGGAGGTGAATAATAAAATGTCATGCCTAATCCATTTCTCAAATTTATGGCTTAAACAGAGATTCTCTTTTTCTAACTACAATATTTCTACATTTTTCTGTTCTATTAAAATAAAAGAAGGCATAATTAGATGTTCTAGTTTGATAAGCCTTTCTGTCCTTTTTTTCCAGCCTGTGGAAATATGGATAAAAAGCAGTGGTTTTAATATGTAAAGGATATTATTATTATTATTACCTTTTTTACATTGTTTAAATAGCTTTATTGAGGTATAATTTACATACCATAAAATTCATGCATTTAAAAGGTAAAATGCAGTGACTTTTAGTAATTTATAGAGTTTGTGCAACGATCACCACAATCCAGATTTAGAACATTTCCATTACTCCAAAAAGGTGCTTCAATCCCCATTACTACCCCAGGCAATCACTAATCTACTTTCTGTCTCTGTAGTTCTGCCCTTTCTGATCCTTTCATATAAATTAACTCATATAATATGGGGTCTTTTGTGGCTGACATCTTTCACTTAGTGTAATATTTTTGAGGTTCATCTACATTGTAACATGTATCAGTTCATTCCATTTTATTGCTCAGCAACATTCCACTATATGGATAGTCTGTTTTATTTATTCCTACACCAAGTGATAGACATTTGGATTGTTTCCACTTTTTGGCTATTATTGTGTAGACATTTGTTTTCATTTCTAATTTCTTCATGTTTTCACTTTTTCTTGCAAAATTGTACTTGCCAGAACCTCCAGTAAAATGTTGAATCGAAGTGGTATAAGCAAGCATTCTTGATTTCTTCCCGATCTTAGGGGGGAAATATTCAGTTGTTCACTAGTAAGTATGATGTGAACTGTAGGTGTTTCATAGATGCCCCTAATCAAGTTAAGGTCATTCCCTTCTATCCAGTTTGTTGAGTTTTTATCATAAATGGGATGGGCCTTGGATTTTGTCAAATGCTTTTTCTTCATCTATTGAGGTGAACATATGGTTTTTGTCCTTAATGATGTGTATGACTTTAATTGAATTCTGAGTGTTAAACCATTCTTGCATTCCCTGGATAAATCTCACTTGGTCATGATACATAATCCTTTGTATATGTTACTGAGTTTGGTTTGCTAAAATTTGTTGAGGGTTTTTGGAAATACATTCATGAGGGATGTTGGTCTGTGTTATCTTGTGATGTCTTTATCTGGCTTTGGTATTAGGGTAATACTGTTCTCATAAAATAAGTTAAGAAATGTTCTCTCCTCCTCTATTCCTCAAGAGTGTATGAAGAATTAGTACTTCTTTAAAGGTTTGATAGAATTCATCAGTGACGCCATCTGGTCTAGGGCTTTTCTTTGTGGAAAGATTTTTAATTGACCAATTCAATTTCTTTACTTGCTTTAGGTCTTTTCAGATTTTCTACTTTTGTGTATTCTTTTTAAAATATAGTAAAATATACACAACATAAAATTTACCATTTAACCATTTTTTAGTTAACAATTGAGTGGCATTAAGTACATTCACATTGTTGTGCATCCATCTAGAGAACAATTTCATCTTCCTGGACGGTACCCATTATTCACTAATCCCCCCCACCATATCCCTCCAGCTCCTGGCACCTCCCATTCTACTTTCTGTCGCTATGAATTTGACTACTGTAGGTACCTCATGTAAGTGAAATCATACGGTATTTGTCCTTTTGTGTCCAGCTTGTTTCACTTAGCATAATGTCCTCAAGATTTATCTATTTTGTACCATGTGTCAGAATTTCCTTTCTTTTTTAAGGCTAATATTTCATTATATACATTTCATTATATATATTTCATTGTATATATTTGCAGAATTTCCTTTCTTTTTTAAGGCTGATATTTCATTGTATATATTTACCATATTTTGTTTATTTATTCATCCCTCAATGGGCAAGCACTTAGATCGCATCTGCCCTTTGGCTGTTGTCAATAATACTGCTATGAACATGGGTGTACAAACATCTGTTCGAATTCTGCTTTCAGTTCTTTTGGGTATAGACCCAGAAGTGGAATGCTGGATCATATGGTAATTGTATGTTTAAATTTTTGAGGCACTGACATACTGTTTTCCACAGTGCTACACCTGTACCTTTTATATTCCCACCGGCAATGTACAGGGGTTCTGATTTCTCCACATTCTTGCCAACACTTGTCATTTTCTATTATTTTGTTGGTGGTGTTTTTTATTATAGCCATTCTAATGAGTGTGAAGTGATACTAATGGTTTTAATTTGCATGTCCCTTACAATTAGTGATGTTGAGCATCTTTTGTATTTTTTTAATTAAGTGATACATGCACATTTTCTTAAAAGGAAACTGTATAAGTTAAAAAAAAGATTCCCTTCCCTTCCTTTTTCTCCTCTCCAAGAGCAATCTCAGTGCCGTGGTGTCAGCCTAGCTCACAGCAACCTCAAACTCCTGGGCTCAAGCAATTCTGCTGCCTCATCCTCCCGAGTAGCTGGGACTACAGGCATGCCCGGCTCTATGTATATTAGTTGGCCAATTAATTTCTTTCTATTTATAGTAGAGACGGGGTCTCGCTCTTGCTCAGGCTGGTTTGGAACTCCTGACCTCAAGCAATCTGCCCGCCTCAGGCGTGAGCCACCGCGCCCTGCCTCAGTTATCAGTTTCTTTTGTATTTTTCAGAGATATTCTTTGAATTTTCATGCATGTGTATAATTTTCATACTTTTTATTTTTTACATAAATAATGAGATATTATCCACATTGGTATGACATATCGATTTTTTTTT
Source organism: Microcebus murinus (assembly GCF_040939455.1). Lineage (NCBI taxonomy): Eukaryota > Metazoa > Chordata > Mammalia > Primates > Cheirogaleidae > Microcebus > Microcebus murinus. The sequence continues at coordinate 23,912,747 of NC_134127.1, read as the reverse complement.
CTTTTTTTTTTTTTTTTTAGAGATAGTGTCTTGCTCTGTCGCCCAGGCTGGAGTGCAGTGGTGCAATCATAGCTCACTGCAGCCTCAAATTCCTGGGCTCATGAGATCCTGCTGCCTCAACCTCCCAAAGTGCTGGAATTATAGGCATGAGCCACCATGTCCAACTGCTTTTTTTTTTTTTTTTTTTTTTTTTTTGAGACAGAGTCTCGCTTTGTTGTCCAGGCTAGAATGAGTGCCATGGCGTCAGCCTAGCTCACAGCAACCTCAAACTCCTGGGCTCGAGCGATCCTTCTGCCTCAGCCTCCCGAGTAGCTGGGACTACAGGCATGTGCCACCATGCCCGGCTAATTTTATATATATATCAGTTGGCCAATTAACTTCTTTCTATTTATAGTAGAGACGGGGTCTCGCTCTTGCTCAGGCTGGTTTTGAACTCCTGACCTTGAGCAATCCGCCCGCCTCGGCCTCCCAAGAGCTAGGATTACAGGCGTGAGCCACCGTGCCCGGCCTTGCTTTTTCTTTTTTAAATTAGAAATGTATCTTTCAGATCATTTAATATCAATATCTAGACCTGCCTCCTTTTATAAAACTGCATACCCACCCCTAATAAACAGAATCTGCATTTAACAAGATCCCAAGTCTTTTGTTTTCAAGATACTTTCATTATGAATAATGAAAAATTTCAATACTCCTTTCAAATATTAAAAAAATATTTCTAACATACTTTGTATTTTTGTTCCTTGAAAAGGGAGTTTACACTTGTGGGTATTACCCTGGAATATACAGTTTCACCACCTATACCTTTCTCAACTATTTGGAAACTCATTCATTGTTACTTAAAGTTTAGGGCTTGGATTTTGTTGCTGATGTAAAACATAATTTATGAAATTAGTATCAGTATATCTCAAAATAGGCTCATACTATTGCTTGGAAAAAAATCAGTTGCATAGCATTCTGTTGTTTAGATATAATTTATCTAACCAGACTTATGTCAACATTAGGTTGTTTCCAGTCTTTTGCAATTACAAATCTGTTTTACAGTTAATCTCCTTTGTGAACATCTTGGGGAGTATATCTATAGGGTGTATTTCTAGTGGTAAAATTGATGGTTCAAAGGGTACATGCATTTTTTATCAAGGTTTTTGCAAAAATTCCCATGGAGATTTATCAGATTACAGTTGCCAGTAGCATGCCCTAATGCTTACCACTACAGTATAATCTTCAAACTTGTTTTCTTCTCAGTGAAAAAATATTACATCATTATCGTTTTAATTTGATTTTTCTCTCATTATGTGTGCGATGTGGAGCTTCTTTTCATAGATTTATAAAAGCATTTGTATTTCCATTTCCTTCTCAGTCCTCTTCTGTTCCTCTTGATTTGTTAATATTCTAGTACTAAACTATTTTACTTCAGGTAGTTTTAGAGTATATCTTCTAGTACTTGTTCCCACTGATCTTTACCTTGGAATTTTCCATGCTGCTCTCAGACATTTATTTTTTCATATAAAATTTAGACTTTTAGATTTCATATAAATTTAGAATTATTTCCAATATTTTCTATTAAATCTGTATCTAAATAATTTATCTTTTTGATACTGAAACTGGAATTTTTTTTATGTAGTTTACACATAAGAAGGCTATTTTTTGTATTCTCTTCGCAGCCCCGTGTTGAATTTTAATTTTTTATAGTTTTTCCAGTTGATTCTTGTGGGTTTTCCAGGTGCATAATTTAGCAGATAATTTTTTTACACTTCATTTCTTTCTGTGGTGTAATTGCAGTGACTTGTATGTGCAGAATTGTTTGGAATAGAAGTGGTGATGGTAGGCATCTCTGTTCTATTTCTGATGTGAGTGGGCATGCTTCTTTAACTCAGGACGTCACTGTGATATACTGACTTGTGGCTTGAAATTTTTGTATATTTTAGTTTATATGCTATAGCTAACTGCTTTCTTGTTCCAGAATTTTCTAGTCATTATTAAAGTAAGATTCTTTTACATAGTCCAACAATAAGTTATTTTCTAAAGGGAAAATGTGTTTGTGTTTTATTGTTTGCCCTAGCAGTTAATTATATCTTGTGAGCCATTTCCAGGCTTTTGAGTAAACAATGGGGTTTTATAACTTAAAGTCTTAGGTGGTGCATAACAGACTCATAAAAGTAATAGATTTTTATGACCTTAAAAGAAAATTGCAAGGTTCCCTTGGAAAACAGAACAGCCAGAAATAGTTTCCCTGTACTTCAGAGACATGGCTGATAAAGCCAAGAAATGTAAACAAATCAGCCTGCTAAAATAAACATAATTACCACACACATACCCCACCATCACCACCAAAAAACCTCTATAGAAACAAAAAGGAGCTCAGAGCTCTAGATGGTAGCTTATTTATTTTAAGCAGTTTTTGATTCAAGGTATGTATCCAGTAGGAAGAAACTATTGATGACAGTGTTGATGACTATGTGATAGTTATAGATAACAGATAGAAGCAACAACAAAAATCCATTGTTTAGCTGTACAATTCAATGAGTGTTATTAAATGCCTACCTTCTACAAAACATCCTCAATGCCGTGGGACATGAGTAACACATACATAGACCCTACCTAGCAGTTACTCACTATTTAACAAACTGTATGCAGTGTACTATGCACTCTATTATGTGATTATGTATCATTTTGGTGATAGACTATGATAAAGGCAGTAGAGACCTGTGTAACATTAGGATTATAAAAGATGAATTCCAACTGGAGAATCACAGTTCCCTGGAGAAGTAAAATTTGAGCTGGCCTTGAAAAGTACTTTGGCTGACAAATATGTTCAAGAAAGTGGGTTATATCTCATTCTAGGCAGAAAGAACAGTTAAAGGATTTGGAGAAGTGAGGTATTTCATTTCCCCAATGAAATGCATGTACAATTTATCATGTATTTTTTGCTTTGTAATGTTCTGTAGCAGTGTGTACAAAAATAGACACATTTTTGCCTGCTGGCATCCTCCTAATTCATTAGCTTAGAATACCGCATTTTCATTATATATATTATTAACATCTGAAATATTGGTACATTTGATTGGAAGTGAGACAAGGGCAGACTTGCTAAATGTATTGGGTGGGGGGATACCTAGAAAGATAGATTGAAGCTGCAAGGTGGTGGTCTTTACCATAAGACTTAGTGGTTTGGACAGTAAAGAATAAGGATTTTCTTTCTCCCCCCTCCCAAGAAAAATTTCAAGGAAGTTTAAGAGTTTAAAGTAAGAATTTTTAAACATGTAGATAGAGCCTTTAAATTTATGCTTTCAGAAATCTAGGACAAAGGAGTTAGAAGAACTGTATTTTATACATTTAAGAAAAACTTTGGAATGTGAAATCAAAAAGTACGACTTCATTGCAGTTATAGAAAATATTTTGAAAAGTGACATATAATCAAAACAGGAATTAGAGAGCTTAACAAATGTGTCAAAGCAAATGCCAAGTCAGAATTACCTGCCTAGGACAGAAGAATTTTCTAAGCCTTTTACAGAAGACCTCAGAAGCAGTGATAGAATTCACAGGTACATCAAGAAGGTGAGAGGCATCCTGAGAATCAGTGGGACCAGTTGACTATAGAATGAGAAGAACAGACATACTAATACATTCCTTGACTTTCATCTTTTTATGGAGAAAGAATTTGGGGGTGTGGGGGGGGGGTCCCACTCTTCCAGAATTGATAAATGCATAAAATATTCTCAGTCACATCAACATGTTGAATATAGAAAAATCACTCGAAAGTATGATTCAGTCCTCAGGGTATTTGTAGGTATAATTTTCATACAGTTAAACTAGCATGAATTTCATGCAGCTTGATGAATTTTTACCCACAGATACAACCATGTATTCACGACCCGATATAAAGCATTTCCATCAACCTTATTCCCTTCCCAGTCAGTAACCTCACCTTCGGCTAATCACTGTTCTGACTTATATATATCATGTCTCAGATTTGCCTTTCCTTAAACTGTGTGTAAATGTAACTACACCATATGTCTCCTTTGTGTCTGGCTTCTTTAACACATCAACTGCCTTGTGGGTTGTATTGAACTCACGCTAGTTTTGAGCCTGGGGCCTTGTGAAGCATATGTAACTCACCTGTCTCTTCACCTTGGGGAGCCTTGTGTACTACTGTTTTTCAAGTTGTATATAACTCATGCACAGAAAACAATAAAAAATAATAAATTTTTCATTAAATTAGAAAGGATTATTTTCAGAGTTTTTATTCTAATAATAAAACACCATGGCCCCAAGGGGAAAAAAAAAAGGTTTTTTCTAGTGTGACAGTCAATGTGTTAACTCAGCATAATGTTGACCTGAAAGTTACAAAGAATGAAGCTGTTGAATTGTTGGCTAAATTCTACTGTGTGCAAATAGCAACTCAGTAGAGGACTGGCAAACTGCCTTCCATCCATAAATTCACCATGGAAATTCATCCATAAAGATAGATTACCATCTTCAGGGTTCTTCAGGGGACCCAGAGAAATTCAGCCTGGTAGAATCTACTTTTGTGTTGGGCAAGCTGCTAAGATTCAGTGGGAAACTGTCAGGCAAAGGCAATGTTGTTTCTTTTCAAAGGAAATCAGTCTGACTACACTATGAGAGTTCTTTTGAGGGACTAACTAAAAGAAAATTCTTCTTTAACCTTTAAAGTTTTAGAAAGCTTTCTTCAAAATAACTATATAGAATCAACATATACTACTGTAATAACATTTTTTTTCCAAAATGAGAGGTATAAAGAAGAAAACAAAAATCCCCTATAATCTCACCACCTCAAATAATCAGTCATTTTGGTATATCTGCTAGAGTGGGTATTTGTACTGATACCCTTCTGTGTGAATCACCCGAAAGCTATAATAAATCAGTTTGGATTAGGTTCAGCTCTGAGTGACAGAAAGCCTGAAGTAATGGTGGCTTAAACAGAATAGATCTTTACATTACATCTCTCTTGTATAGATGACATGCAGAGGTAAATAGTGCAGAGCTAGTGTGGCAAATCCAGGCTCTCCTCATAGCTTATGGCCTCACTATCTGCAATATGTGCCTCCTCTTTGTGATCCAAAAAAACTTTATCATCTTAAACCATCATATCCCTATTCTAGCCAGCAGGAGGGAGGAAGGGACACAGAAATGTATGTATGGATATATTCTCCCTATAACACTTTATGAAAGTTGCATACACTACTTTGGTTTATATCTTAATGGCCAAAATTTTCTTACATAGCTGTTAGCAAACCAAACTGGGATCTGCACGCCCAGTGCAGCAAAGCTGAACATGAAACACTGAGCCAAGAGTAGCAGCAGGAGGAATAGGCTTTATTGCAGGGTGCCAAGCAAAGAGTTCAGGCAGCAAATGCTTAAAACCCAGACTTCCCAATGGTTTATAAGCCAGGGTTTTTAAAGGCAGGGGCACATAGGGGTACATTTCAGGTGGGCAAAATTGCAAATCAATACATGGAGGTTATACATTGACCTGGCCCCAAAAGGCAGGATATCCTGAAGGGGAGGGAGTAGGGGTAGTTTCAGAGATTCTTAATCTAACAGAAAGGTATGTTCCAAAAATTAAAAAAAAAAAAAAAAAAGTTTTTCTAGTTCTTAAAAAAATCTGGTTAATGTTTAAAAGATGAAGTCAAGAGTACAGAAATATCCAAGTAGAAAGTGGGAGTTCTGGTATGGTCAGGCATTTTCTCCTCTGTAGTAACCACTTTGACCTGTTTGGTATATGTGCTTACAGTTTTTTTTTTCCTAACATAACTATAAAAACATATAGATATATTTTTTTAGATAAATAGAGTCACATACATAGCTCTGTGAACTATTTTTCATCAACTATAATTATTTTTTAACATTTATTAAGTGCTGGTGCCAGATAGCCAATGACATTGGTTCCTAAACCAACCCCTACCTATTTTCTTTCTTTCACCCTTAATTGTTTAATACCAACGTTTCCACCCTTCCTGAGCTTCTCTTGGGGGAATTTTGCTTTTTATGACCTCCCTCTGCTTCTTTACTCATTTTCATGGAACGCCAAGGCAGAGGACAGGATGAGCACGAGGGAGCACCCCTAAGTGGCAGTTACTCAGCTGTGTGTGGTATCTAGGCACTCTTCAGCCAGAAAGTGGATTTTCTGTGTTCACCATGCATGCCACAGATTTTTGCACAAGTGGAGAGTTATCTATTTTATCCAGCTGTGTAGTCAGTTTGACAGTGAGTATGATTGGCACATTCAACAGCTCTCCTGCAAAACAGAATGAAGATATAAAGTGGAAGAAAGTGAAGGATTACCAAATAAAATTGAAATATATTTATAGACGTCTCTGATTATTGGAGGGCCTGGCCCAAATTTCTTAGCAGGGGTAATAGTTCAAAATTAACAAATTTGGCTTCATGGAAGCCAGTAACTCAGCATTGTGTGGTATAAGGCAGTGATTCTTCCTGCCACTCTTAAGAACCTTATATACCCTAGTAGAGCACAGAGTGTCTCCTAATGGGCCACAGTTACTGGTGGTAGTGAATGTTTTATGCAGGTGTGTTGGGACAGAGAAAAGTTCACAAGTTATGGAAGAATAAGAACTAAGTTTTTCTCACTCACTCGATCTCTTTTTTTTTTTAGACAGGGTCTTGCTCTATCACTGCTGGAGTGCAGTGGCTCAATCATACCTCACTCTAATCTTGAACTCCTGAGCTCAAGTGATTCTCCTGCCTCAGCCTCCTGAATAGCTAGAATTACAGGTGCACACCACCATACCTGGTTAAGCTTTTAATTGTTGTAGAGGCGGGGTCTCATTATGTTGTACTGGCTGCTCTGGAACTCCTGGCCTCAAGTGATTTTCCTGCCTCAGCATTAGAAAATGCTGGGATTACAGGCATGAGCCACTGTGACTGGCCTGCAATCAGTTTTTATGTATGGTGGGAAGTAGTGTTTTCCAAATGGGTTGCATGTTTTCCCAATACCATATTTTGGTAATGTTACTTTTGTCTCATGTCAGGCTCCTAGATATATATGTGCCTATCTTCTGAACTGCGTATTCCTATTCTGTTGGTCCATTTGCAATGCCACTGCAGTCATTCCACTGTTAATTATCTTATAGTAAATTGTAAGATCAGAGAGTATAGATCCTAATTATTATTCTTCAGTATCTTCTTAGTTAATCTTAGCCCTTAACTCTTCATGTGCTTCTTAAGGCAAACTTTTTAAGTTACATAAAATAATAGTTTGGAGAGAAATGCTATTTTTTACAAGAATTTATTTTTCTTTTCAATTAACAGTATCTTTAAGTAGACTTGTAATTTTGAAGATTTTACACATCTTTTCTTTCATTCTATGACATATTTAAATTTTTGGTATATAATTGTTCTTTGCTGGTATAGAAGCATTCAGTTAATTTTAGTACATTGATTTTTATATCCAGCAACCTTTATGAACTCTCTTATTAGTTATTATAGTTTGTCTTCAGAATGTCTTCTAATCATATGTGTGAACAATGGCCGTTTTCTTTGTCCATTTCTAATCATTTCATGTTTTTTGTCTTATAGCATTATTTAGTATTAATATTTCCAGTGTGGTGTTGAATTTTAAGCAGTTGGAGTTGATATCCTTCTGTTGTTCTTAATTATAAAGGAACTGTTTCTCATGCTTCATTATTAACTCTGATGAAGGATTTGGTTAGGATTCCTTCATCAAATTAAAGAAATACTCTTTCATTTATAGTTTAGTAAGAGTCCTTCCCTTGAACGAATGTTGTTTTCAAATACATTTTCTGAATCTATTGAGATTTGTTTTCTCCTGTATTCATTTGTGTGTGAATTGTACTAATAAGTTTTGTAATGTTGTACTAGGAAGCAAAACCATCAGATGAAAATCAATTTCCTAAAAGGTTTTTTTTTTTTTAAGTGTTGTATTTGGATCAGAAACAACTACAGTTACTTACTTATTCCATTGCCAGGGAGAAGAGCAAACTGAACCTCTTTTTCTCCTTGCTCATAGATCTCCACAGTGGATATATGAGTTAAATGGAAAAAGAGGAAAAATTAGTGATGTCATTTACAACTTATTTCATTAACTATTGCTCATAAAAAACAGTTATTTTATGACTCTGTGCAATTTTCTCAAACAAAAATAAAGAGCTATTGGCAATAACAATGCAAAGTTTTAGGTTACATTGCAGATATTTAAAGGCAGTTTTGGCAGTAAAACTAGTTTACAGTGAGAGAATCCTATCACTCTTTTTGAATGTAAAGAAAAGCTCATCAAAAGAATATTACTGCTCATGATGGATTGCAGAGCAATGTAATAATTTAATCTACTTCGGACATTTTCTTTGCCTTGCATTACTCAGCTATCGGTTAATAATTGTCTTTGTTCAGAACTAGCTTACAAACTGAACTACATTCTTATCAACTGAGTAAGTCCTTTTAGAACACATTGTCCATGCAAAAAATTTTTTTTAGATCTCTAAGACACAAAGACCAGTAGACAAAGACTTCAGGAATAAATTCAGACATAGGACATAATAAACCAAGAATAACTAAAAGGTAAAAGGCATGACCTTTCATAGTGTGTTAGAACATTTAGGAAAATGGACTCCTGTTTTTGTCTCAATTGTGGATAAAAGATCAATTTAGGCACGTAAGAAAACAGTATCTTCAGAGGTCAAATGGGTTTAACAACATAGGAGCTATTCTTTAGAAGTGTGTTGATATCAAAAGAAAAAAAGCATTGAGATGGACAGAATGTGGATAGTTGTGAAACCTGGTAATAAATACATGGAAATTCATTATATTAATTTTGCTTACCCTGTATATGTTTGAAATTTTTCATAATAAAAGTTTTTTAATGAAAGAGTGGGAAATTTTTGCACTAAGTGTAACTGATAAAATTTTTATCCAAAAAATATAAATAATGCTTATGTATCTTAAGCATACATAACATTCAAAACTAGATTTCACGTATTCGGTGGAAAAAAAGAGAGCAACAGGCACTGAAGGAATTATAGACAGTACAGTCATCCCGTGGTATTAGCTGGGGATTGGTTTCAAGACCCTTCACCTTCCACATACCAAAATCCACAGATGCTCAGGTTCCTTATATAAAATGGCATGTTTGCATATAACCTACACATATCCTCCCATATACTTTGTCACCTCTAGATTGCTTATAATACCTAATACAGTGTAAATGCTATGTAAATAGTTGCTATACTGCATTTTTAAAACTTGCATTATTTTGTTGTTTTTTATTGTTTGTCGGGGGTGGTTTCAAATATTTTCAATCTGCACTTGGTTGAATCTGTGGATGCAGAACCTGTGACTATGGAGGGCCAACTGTAAATTGTGACACAGAAAAACCTACAGCTTTTTAATAAAGTAGAAATAAAATTAACATAAAAGCATTGCTATGTGCTTGTTAAGCTAGAAAAAATAAAAATTGTAAAACCTTATGTTGGCTAGAATATTCACATGCTTACTCTGTAGTGGATCTGTCTTCCCAGGGGGCAAACTAGCAATGGGCAATATTTGTAAAATTGCTGATTTACTTTACCTGGTCTTAGGGGATATACAAATATCTAAAACATCAGTGAATGCCACCATAAAGTATAAATTATTCCCCCCAAACTGAGATGACCTCTTCAGCCCCTTAATGATTCTGTAATTATAGCAACAAAAAATGAACACATGTTATGTTCCAGGCACTGTACCCATCCATTTAGTCCTGACAACAACTCTACAAGGGTAGGTTCTGTTACTATTAATACATCTTATAGGCCAGGTGCAGTGGCTCACGCCTGTAATCCTAGCACTCTAGGAGGCCGAGGTGGGCGGATTGCTCAAGGTCAGGAGTTCGAAACCAGCCTGACCAAGAGGGAGACCCCATCTCTACTATAAATAGAAAGAAATTAATTGGCCAATTAATACATATAGAAAAAATTAGCCAGGCATGGTGTTGCATGCCTGTAGTCCCAGCTACTCGGGAGGCTGAGGTAGGAGGATTGCTTGAGCCCAGGAGTTTGAGGTTGCTGTGAGCTAGGCTGATGCCACGGCACTCACTCTAGCCTGGGCAACAAAGCGAGACTCTGTCTCAAAAAAAAAAAAAAAAATACATCTTACAGATGAGGAAACTGAGTCTTGACAAAGTTAAGTAACTTTCTCAAAATCACACATTGATAATGAGTGCAGCCAGGATTTGAGCCTAGGCAGTCTTAACTGCAAACTCCCTGCTTTATATATAATAATTTCACCAAACTGCCTCTCAAAACAAAAGCAATTTGTCAAATAGTTGAATTTCCTTGGTTAGGGCTGTTTACACCTAGATTCTATTACTAAGGTTACAGCTGCATTTTGACAATCTAAATGGTTTCGACTATCATGTTGGTGGGTATGAGCAGTGAAACAGGTCTTCTGATATATTACCAATGACGTTGTAAATAGTTCAGCCTTTTTTGGGAAGCATTTTGGCAGCAGATTTCAAGAGCCATAAAATGCTCATATCTTTTTGACCTAGTTAATGCCACTTCTGGGAATCCTCTAAAGAAATAGTCCAATGTGGAAAAAGCCTGAAGCACTAAAGTGATCACCACAGCCATGTTTGTTATAAAGCAACTGGAAGCAACTCTAAATGTTCTGCAATAAGGGAATGACTAAACAAACCATGGTGTATTTACTCAGGCCAATAAAAATGAAGTGTGATGCAACATAAACAAAACATCGTCATCATGAGTTTTAAAAGCAGCACACAGATTGGTATGAACACTAAAATTATATAGCTTTTACAAATATGAAAAATAGGGAATTTAAAAATGATAATCAGATTGGTATGATTGTAGGTAATATTTTCTTCCCACTATTTTTCAAATTTATTTGTGATGTAGACTTCTTTCTAGTTTAAAAATTAAAACCAAATGATTATTTACTGATTTTATGCATTAGTCTCAATGATAAGCTGCTTGGTGATTGGATGCTGCAAAGGTACAAAGAGCGTCCCAGGAGTCAACAATCTCTGGGTCCTTGGCAGATGTCTCCCAAGCTGGTGTGCAAACCTCGGCCAGCAACTGTGCCTCAGTGTGCTCAGTTGACCAACAGTGAGCAGTGCAATTTGGGAGTTATGAGTGGGCTCTTTGGAGTCAGGGATCTTGCTGTGTGTCTTTGGTTCTTCCCAGACAAGCCACTCAAACTGTAAAGCTCAATTTCCCTATCCATACAAATAAGACTAATGAGCTCAGAGTCTGGCACCTTTAGTAGGTGCTCTAGAAGTATTTCTTCCATTTGGTTATAGCCTTCATAAAGTGTTCCTCACTTTTCTTTGTCCTTTGTTGACAGTAACAAATGTAAAGTCTAACTTCCTTTGCCAAAGGCTTTTGAGCGGCCAGTTAAATATTGTTCTTCTGTCTTCTGATGTATCTTATCCATAAATTAGAGTTAAGGATGAAGATAAAAAAAAGATTTTGTAATTCAGTGTGGCTTGCTAAATTTTCGGTTTTGTTTTAATCATATTTTTTTTCTGATTACAGAAATGTAGGAAATGCTCATTACTTAACATTTGGAAAATAGAGAAAACTGAAAGAAGAAAACTGCACAATTAACTTCCTACTCAGGAACAGCCATTATATACCTTTCATTTTTTTCTTCCAGGTTTTTCTGAATATCTGATTTTTTATCTTTGAAAAGAGAATTATAGAAAAGCTCTTATTGGAACATTTGCTAAGTTTGGAGTTAGTTTAACATGACGCTTTGAGTTTGTTTTGAGATAGTTTAACAAATATTCCTTAGGTAGAAATAAAGACCAAGCTACTAATAGGGAACCAGATGGATGGCAGGGATAGGGATATTTCTGTCTTAATTGGTAGGAAAAATTTTCTGTAATTTTAATACCTGTCAAAGAAAGAACTTATGTAAAATATAATTACCTGAATCATGCATCCTGGACTTCTTCAGAACAATTGCAATTTTAAGTAATTTTATTATTTTCATCATAGGTAGATACTCTGTGCCTTTTCACACCATGAGTTGTGAGTTTTGGTTTGGTAGAATGTACTCATCGTGCATAAACTTGGAATAAAGAAGATGCTTGCAAAATATTCATAATTTCTTGGCTCTTGGCCTTTTCAGTTTTAGAACATGAAGTTTTAAAAGATAATCAGTTCTTATAAGATCCTCTAGAGAAAAGTTGAAAATTTATCAACCTCATGGGAAGTGGAAGTGTCACTTGAGAGTGGAATAAATTGATAATCATATCCTTGAAACCTTCTATTTTGAATAACTGTGGCCCTTGTGAATCTGTGCTTGTCTGGTTTATAACTTGGTACCCTATGAAAAGGCAGGTTTGATCTGAGACTCTTGAATATTTTGAACTGTTAGGGAAAATAGTGCCCAAACAGCAAAAGGAAGGAAGCCACATCAAAAGTTAGCTGAGTTTACATGCTGTTCCTACCAGGAAAGGTTACTGGTTTTACTTAACTTTATTTTTTAGACCATTTCTGTAGTTGCTTGCTGATAAAAGTGATTTAATTTTTTTCAGTATTGCCTGTCCGGGCACCCAACCTTACCATGCAATGTGCTCAAATTCAAATCAACCACGATTATGTTGGACTGCGGACTAGACATGACTTCCACCCTCAATTTCCTTCCTTTGCCACTTGTTCAAAGGTATGTTCTGATGCATCCAAAGACAAAACAAGCTTGCATTTGCTGAAAAATGGTACCCATTAATATAAAGATTACCAGTACCTTGTGTGTTATAAGTTTGCTTTGTTCCCTTAAAAATGTTCTTTATCAAAGTAATTTCCTTTGGCTGGGTTGGTGAAAAGTGTTCTATTGATTTATTGATTGACTTCTTTATCATAACTTCTTCTGAGCTTCTGTAAAAGGTTCCTGCAACTACTCAGTGCAACTGAGGTCATGTATATTTCATCTTTTTTGTTAGTTCACCTAAGAGCTGATACATGGTCAACTGATGAGCCCAAGAATTGAATTTTAGGATTATTTTGCTGCCTTTTCAGGGACTTCGAACATCATGGAGTGTGACATTTCATTTCAAAAGGCATCTGCATTATTTTCATACTAATCAACTTTAAATATCACACAACCATAAATGTAGCCAAAGTCCATGTCTTAAATCAGGCAGATTGCCTCAGGGCTACAATCAGCACTATTTGCACTTAACTAAGACTTTGTCTTAGGAAATTGGTTTTCTCACATGCTACTATTTAGAAGCTGCAGTTTATGAAAGAAGTGGCTAACTTGTGGAAGCAATATAGTCACCATAGCAAAAAGTGATACCACCATATAAGAGAGGAGACAGAAAAGCTATCTAAAGCAGATTTAAGAGCTCAAAAGCATAGCAAGCTGGGTGAACCACCTCATTTATCTCAGTCATTCCTGAAAATATTGCTGAGTACAGTGATTATTCACAATAATAACCCCATGAACCATCTGGGAAAATTATAATCAACCATTGATTTTTCTGAGCTTAAGGATACAATAAGGTGGGATAAAGTCAGAGATAATTCCACATTATATTTTATGTAAAACTGATGAGATTCTGTTATAATTACACCCAGCACCTAGAAATACATGTACCATCCACAGATGTTATCCAAAAAAGAGAGAGCAATATTTATGTGACCGACCAGTTATTTCTTATTAAAGTAGCCTGATAATGTCTGTTCCCCTCCAAAGAGCAAAATGTCCATTCATTTAATGTTTATTAAGACTTCGCACTGTGCCGGACCAGGGGGTGCAGAGATAAATAAGGCAGCTTTCCCTCATGCAACTTACATTCTATCGGGGAGAAAGACATGATACATATGAAGATTTAATTATGCTTGTGATTAGAAACGGCTACATGTTTGTGATAATTACTGAAAAAATAATATACAAGGCACCATGAGGGTTTCCAAGAGGGAGGCGAACCTGCCCTGCAAGGTTATGAATTTCCTGGGTAATCAAAACCAGAATTGGGCAGATGGTCCCAGCTGCTTGTTTTCCCTGCCTGTTCTTTCTCATCATTATCTAATTCTTCTATTCTCACAGCCCTGGCTCAGCACGGGAAAGCACTGTAACCCACTTCTGCCCTCTCTTCCTTCTGCCATTCTTTTCCTGTCAGAGGGAAGTTATACCAGTGGGGTGGTTGGCATTCCATGGAGTTCCTTACAGAAGGTGTCTCCTCTTGCTTAGGCCAGAAACCTTAGAGACACACTTGCTTAAAATAGTACCCCTGTCCCTCCCTATCCCCCCTGCCTGCTTTAACTGTCTTCACAGCACTTACTACATTATGTATATACACATTTACTTTATTGTCTGTCTTCTCCACTAAAAGGTATGTTTCATAAGGGCAGGGATTTTATTTGTTCTCTACCATATCCCCAGTACCTACAGCTGTTCTTGGCTTATAGTAGCTGCTCAGTAAATATTTGTTGTGTGAATGAATCACTTTATCTTGTTCCCATCCCTCCTCACCTTTTCAGAGTCCTTTCACTATTATAATTAACTAATTAATTAAATTATTATATATCTTTCTTTTGTCTTGGACCTTTTCATCTTCACTCAGTCCTTCCCATTTAATTACAATCGGTCACTTTTCACTTTTAACTTAAAAAAACAACAACTTGTTTTTAACCTCTCAACTCCACTTTCCTCTTCAGCATTCCTAAACCCTGTCCAGTCTATCCTCTGCCCTCAACACTGCACTGGAACAGCTTTCCCTGAGGTCACAAATGACCTCCCCATCATTAGATATGACAGGCATCTGTCAGTCCTCATCTTGTTTGACCATCCAGCAGCACTGGCTTCCATGCTAATGCATTCCTTGTTTTCCTCTTACTTCTCTGACTCTTCCTTTTCTACATACTTTGGAGACTCATCTTCCTCTGCCTGGCCATCATGTATTATAATTCTTCAGTGCCCAGTGCTTGGCTATCATAGTCTCCAGCAAGGGAATTTAATAAAAGCTCATGGTTTCAATAACCATCCAAACAATACCTTAAAATTGTGTGTCTTTAGTTAATAATTCTCTTCTGAGTTCTAGATTCATGTGTCCAAATGCCTATTCCATTTCTCTTCTTGGATATACCTTTGTCTTCACCTTAAAACTCAATATGCCCCAAACTGAATTCATGAGCAGACTTGGTCCTGAAGAAGAGAACATACCCTGCCAGACCTGGTTTTCCCCAAGCTCCCTATCTTAGTCGCTGTCATCCTGTTACAAAATCCAGAAATACTGGAAGTTAACTTAGATATACCTCTCTTCCTCACTTCTCTGTATTCAATCTTTCATTAAGCCTTGTCATTTTTACCCTCTAAATAGTTCTAGAATCTAGTCACTTACTTTCAGTGCTGCTGTAGTCATTATCATCTTTTATAGTTATTACTATTAAAGACTCCTAACCAGTTTCTTCAGTTCTGATCTTGCCCCTGACTGAATCCAAAGTCATCTTTTTGTGTTACTTTTTACTTTGAAATCCTACAGATGTACAAAAAAGCTGCAAGGATAGTATAAACAACAACTAATTACCCTTACCAGTTTGTTGGCATTTTAACAAATCTACTTTATCATTTTCTCTTTATATGTGTGCACATAATTTTATTTGAGAGTAAGATGGAGGTATGATGCTCCTTACCCCAAAATACTTGAGTCATATGTCAAAAGAGCAAAGACATTCTCTTACATAACCGTGGTATAACAATCAAAATCAGGAAATTTACATTGATAGTATACCAGAATTCATATACCTTATTCATACTTCCCCAGTTTTACCAATTCATATTTCACTAGAAAGCCCTTTATAGCAAAAAAGAAAAATAACTTCTGCTCCAGGATCCCATCCAGATCACACATTGCATTTTATTGTCATGTCTTCATTCTCTTTTAATCTAGAATACTGTCTCTGTCTGTCTGTCTTTTATGACCATGATGTTTTTAAGAGTACAGGCCAATTATTTCATATAACATCTTTCAATTTGGGTTTGTCTGATGTTCCTCATTATTAGGTTAGGGTTATTGTTTTTGGTGGAAATACCATACCAGTGTTGGTATGTATTATCAGAAGGCACATGATTTTGTTTTCTTCCTCACAATCATCTTTTAGAAGCACAGATCTAATCTTGCCTCTCGCTTGTTTAAAACCTTTCAGTGGTTTCTTGTTGCTTTTAAACACCATGCTCATCCTGGTAGGTCACTAAGAAATGTCTGATTTCAAATCAAACGCATAGTTTATTATATCTCAAATAGGAAGCAGTACAGTGAATCGAAACGTGCGCCTAAACTGTTGACACAGTTTTGCCATCTTAATGGTAGCTTCTTTAAACCAGCAGTGAAGAAAGCCTGGCAGAGGTAGTGGCGAGGAAATCGAGAAAGGCATTTTCCACAGCTTGTTGAGAATTAAACATTTTTCCTTGCAAGAAGTGCGGTCCAAGCCCAGAAGAAGTGGTAGTCAGTTGGTGCAAGGTCTGCTGAATATGGTGGATGACAGAGAGTTTCCAAGTCCAGCCTTTGTAGTTTGAGCAGTGTTGTTTGAGCAACATGTGGTTGAGTGTTGTCTTGCAAGAGGATTGGCCTGTCTGTATTGACCAATGTCAGCTGCTTAATCTCAAGCATCCTCATTGTTTCTTCCAGTTTTTGCAATAGACATCACTGTAATCAACTGACCAGGTTTCATAAAGCTGTAGTGGATACTACCAGCGCTGGACCACCAAACAGACACCATCAGCTTTTTTTGATGAATATTTGGTTTTGGTCTGTGTTTCCACACTTCATCTTTATCCAACCATTGTGCCTTATGTTTGTGATTGGCAAAAAGAATCTATTTTTTGTCACACATAACAATACAGTATAGAAATGGTTGGCCTTTATGGTATGACAACTTTGAGATGATTTCTCTCTGATGTTCGTTTAATTCATGCAAAACCCATCTATCCAGCTTCTTTACTTTGTCAATTTGTTTCAAATGGTCCGATATTGTTGGAATAGTAACATCAAACCTTGCTGCTAATTCACATGTAGGTTGAGATGGATTCGCTTCCACTACAACTTTCAGGTCATCATTATCCACCTTGGTCTCAGGTCACCCACGTGGCTCATTTTCAAGATTTAAATCACCAGAATGGAACTTCCCAAACCATCGTTGTACTGTGTGTTCATTGGCCACATCCTTCCCAAACACTTCGTTGATATTTCAAACTGTCTTTGCTGCATTTGTTCCATGATGGAACTTACGTTTGAAAATAGCATGAATTTTTTTTTTTTTTTTAATATGAGGAAGACTGATGGATGGCATGAATTTTTGACTTATCCATGGTTTCACAAAAATTGCTCTAAAAAATTTTTGAAAAATAATCACAAGCCAAACCAGGTGTTTGACAGACACCTGGATGTACCTATACAATAAAAATAAAACTAGAATTGTCAAAGTGAAATGTCAGAGATGTCAACTGTCAACCTTAGTACAGAAGGAAATCAGACATTTCATACTTAATAACCTAATAGCTTTATTTCTACTCCTGTAGTACCTGCTTTATACCCTGGGTCTTGTTGTTTCTTTTTAGAGTTTCAAAGAAGTCTTCTTACTCCCACCTCAGAGCAGTCACACATGTTGTTCTTTCAGGTTCTTCTCCCCTCCCCATCCCATTTTCCCTTAGCTTGTTTAGGTGGAGCCCATCTCTCAAATCATTTATAGTTACCATGTTGGAAGGACATAATGATGATGATCTAGTTGGAGGGAGTGTATGGAACTCTTCTCAAAATTTCATTTGAATAACAAAGACTGATGAGAATGACTGGAAGAAATTACTGGGCTTGGTACTATCTTCCTCCTCTAGTCCCTCTAGACCCTGTCTTTGGACCAAGTTCCCCCTTGACTCTGCCCCTGTCCAGATCTCAGCTCAATTATCATATCCCCACAAAATCTTTTGATGCTACCTACCTAGGCTTCCTTACTCAATTTGTAACACTCAGGAAAACTTTTGTGGTGCTTGGTGCTAGTTTAGTGCTTCATCACCTTTAACAACTGTTCTCTGTGTGATGACTTGATCTGTCTGCCTTCCCTACTCCCTTAGGAGGACAGGTCTGTTTTGCTCACAGTCACATCACCAGCGCCCAGCTCAACACATAAATAAAGATTCCTAAAGGAGCAAGTAAAGATGAGTACCTCCTTCTGCAACCCTACACCTAGTGATGAAGCTCTTCCCTATTTTCTTTTCCTGGAGAGACCTTTTCTAACTTGCATTCCCTGCTCTGCCACCTCACTGCACACTGTCGAAAGTGCCCTTTCTCTGTGAACCCATGGCGCCTGCTGCATACCCCTGCATGGCTCTTATTTTATTCTTTTTTTTTTTTTGAGACAGAGTCTCACTTTGTTTCTCAGGCTAGAGTGAGTGCCATGGTGTCAGCCTAGCTCACAGCAACCTCAAACTCCTGGGCTCAAGCATTCCTACTGCCTCAGCCTCCCGAGTAGCTGGAACTACAGACATGCGCCACCCTGCCTGGCTAATTTTTTCTACATATATTAGTTGGCCAATTAATTTATATTTATAGTAGAGACAGGGTCTCGCTCTTGCTCAGGCTGGTTTGGAACTCCTGACCTTGAGCAATCCACCTGCCTCAGCCTCCCGGAGTGCTAGGATTACAAGCGTGAGCCATGGCACCCAGCCTCTTATTTTATTCTGATGTAATTGCTGTTTACTGTCGCCCTGTACTAGATTGCAAACTCCTAAAAGGCAAGGATTATTTACTGTAATCCTATCACTTTGCTCTGAGTAATAACCTTCTGTAAATATTTTTCAAATGAATCAATGTAATCATGCCTCCTTTACTATTTTCTGATTATAAAAGTAATACATTTCAGAGTTGAGAATTGCAAAAAAGAAAAGTACAAAGAAAAATGAATTGCATATCATGTTCAACCTATCTTTCAGTATTTTTCTAGGCAATAGATTACAGTGCCATACACTATTTATTTATTTGCTTATGGAAATAATTTACCTATTTTTCTAAAATTAACAATCACCAAACCGTAGATATTGTATACATTTTTTTCTTGACTAAAAACTTTTTTAATGTTATCCCTTTGCCCTAAGAAGTGTTTATGAAATCATGGATGCAAAGATGTGTTCTATAATCACAATTTTTCTAGCATCTTTACCTCTCATATTTTATTAAAGTAGATTGCTGTGGAGCGATCTCTGTATCCTTGATTGCAAAGTTTGCATAAAGTTTATGCAAAGTTTATACAAACTTTGTAATCATTAAAAGCAAAATAATAAGCTCTTTCCCCTTTGGTAACTTAAAGTTTACTCTTATCGTTGATTCATTAACTTGTGGGAACACAATAAGCAAGTATTTTCATCTCTGCAGTCAGCATCCTTTGCCATTTGGTAACATGTTTTTGTGGCCCTTCATGTTTGGCACCATCGTTACAACATGGTCATGATTTCCTTTGAGCACTCAATCCCATCTACTGGCAATGTCTGAAATCCTAAGTCACTACCAGGGTTTAACAGAAGCTTTGATATTATAAAGAATATTTGTCAAGAGTTTAAACCATGATACTTGAAAATGTTGCTTTTTTAAAAAATGAATTATTTTCCAATAAGCAATGTAGTATTTCTGATCATTTGTTGAGGAGAACTAACTACATCAGTCATCTGATTTTTGTAGGTCTGATGGGGAACAGAGTGTGTGTCCTTTGATCTAGTTCTCTTTGTAAAACGAAGTGGATATTTACAGCTTTGCTTTAGAGAGTTAACATGCATGAAATGAGAACAGTGTCCACATTGTCTTGTCATTGCACTTTTATTAGAATGCTTGCTTTTTAAATCTGATCTGACAGTAAATATATTTTTCAAGAATAATTCTACAAGTAAAGACATATATGTGACTATGAAATGAGATGGAAATTAAAACAGCTAATGGTAATAGGATATTTTCCTGAAAGTATAGAGCAGAAAATTCCCAGAGTATTAAAAAAAAAAAGTTCATCAGGTATAATTTATACCAATCAAATTTTATTCTTCCCGTAGTGATTTTCTTTCTCAAGTATAAAATCACAATTCTCACTTTTGAGTAAATAAAGGCAAAATGTAAACAGTTAATAAGTTTAGATAAAGGATATGTGGAAGTTCATTGTACTTACATTCTTGCAGCTTTTCTGTAACTTTGGAATTATTATCACAATTAAAATTTACCCCCCAAATTCTTACTTTTTTCAGAAAATAGATTTTTATATATATGTGTGTGTGTATATATATATATGTATGTATGTATGTATGTATGGTTTTTTGTTTTTTGGTTTTTTTTTGAGACAGAGTCTCACTTTGTTGCCTAGGCTAGAGTGAGTGCCATGGTGTCAGCTTAGCTCACAGCAACCTCAAAGTCCTGGGCTCAAGTGATCCTACTTCCTCAGCCTCCTGAGTAGCTGAGTAGACTACAGGCATGCGCCACCATGCCCGGCTAATTTTTTCTATATATATTAGTTGGCCAATTAATTTCTTTCTATTTCTAGTAGAGATGGGGGTCTCACTCTTACTCAGGCTGGTTTAGAACTCCTGACCTTGAGCAATCTGCCCGCCTCAGCCTCCCAGAGTGCTAGGATTACAGGCATGAGCCACCGTGCCTGGCCTAGATTCATATATATTTTATTTGGGTTTTTAACCTTTTCTAGAAGATTGACAAGTATTTACATATCTATGTTTCTATTTGACTTTATCACCTATCACCTAATTAAAAATTCAGTATCTGATAAAATTATTTTGGAGAGAGGATGAGGAACTATACAAGTATTTTTTTTCTGATTATAGAATCCTTTTAGTCCCACACCTTTACTTTGTCCTTAATTTTTAATTCACAGACTTTAGTGGAGAAGTGCTGCAATCCTTTGGCCATCGAATTTGTGCTCCTGATGTGCTTTTTCTCCACACATTGCCTTAGTCATTGGGTTTTTCATTTGCCTAATATATTGTTTTCTTTCCTGAATTATTGGCATTTTCAGTTTCCAATATAATTCTTCTGGTCACCTAGTAGTAGACAGTTAAATCCTGAGATTACTAACAGTAAATGATTTTTGAATTCAGACTTTTTTAATGTAACATCATGAAATTATACCTTCTGGAAACTATTCACTTACATATGGTATCACTTTGTACAACTTGAGAAAACAAGCTGCTTTTTCCAAAATTGGAAACTGATGCCACAAGTGACAGTGACTGATCTACTTGTAAGCAGTGAATCCAGAGTTTGGGTTTGACTAGAATGTAGGTATTCATGTTCGAGGTGCATTCAGACTGGTAGGTAGTGAGTCTACCAGTGGGTGAGTGTTCTCCTCAGAGCATCCAACCTCTCTGAGTCTGTTTTGTCATTTGCAGTACAAAGATTCCCATTCTGTCCTCCCATCAAGGCTGTAGTCAGACACAAACAAGGGAAAGGAGACAGTGATTGGAACACTATAAAATGCTGTGGCATCTCATCTTTCTTTCTTCTTCATAGCATTCTTTTAATTTGCCCAGTTTTTTGCTAAACTGTTGGACCTTTTACTTTCTTATGGCCATATAATTCTTAAGCTTGATATGAATACAATAAGTTATTTCTCTTCTTTTTTATTGGTACTTGTGGTAAGCATTGCTGCCAGTAATTTCAAACTGTTTTTAACTTTATGGAGACAGTACAGTCACCATGAAATCACTGAGGATTATAATCTATTTAGGATAATTTAATCTTTTGTTTTGCAGTCCCAGGCTGTCTAATCTTCCTGGCTGGTCGCTGAAGGATGGCAATGCTTTCTTGGACAAGGTAATGCCCAAAACAAAAAAAACAGAAGCATATCTACACCCAGTAGATATCCATCTTTTCATACCAGAGCCACCTGTGGCAGTGTGACTCATGGCTCATTTTTTTTCTTCAGGTGTATTAATCTCTGAAAACCCCAAAAATCTGTGCTAGGTTCTTCACTACTTGGTAATTATTGCTTTTAAGTGCCTTTTAGGGAATCTCTTTTCAGATTCAGATCCAATTTGTTCATCTGTAGAAATCAAAGTACTTTTGCTACAAATACTTTTTATCACCACAGAAAGAAAACTATACTAGAATTGCAATGAGAGTTTTAAAGGTGATGCTTATTAAAGAGTTCAGTGCAGTTCATTTTGAAGCTGTACTGATTCTGTGATTGGAAGAAGTAAAACTTTTTTTTAAATAACTTTAAAATCCACAAGTATGTGAATTTTTAACTGCTTCTATGAGGGGTCAGATCAGGTAGGACTTTGTAAAAGGTTTGGGTCATCTTTTGGGTGATGAGAGGCCACAGAAGGTTCCATAAGGACAGTATCATTATCTGTTTGGATCATTCTGGCCACAGTATGGAGAATATTCTGCAGAGCAGGATATTTGACTTTACAGCAGTATGTTTGGAGGTGGGAAGGATGGTACAGGAGGGGAGTATACGTAGGCAAATTTGAGTGGAAGGTCTTCCAGACTGTGATCTTTGAATCTATTCCAGCCTTTCTTGGTAGCCTAGAATGGACAATCTTATAGATTATTTAAAAAACAAAAAATAGTTCTAAGAATCTAGGGTTTAGAGTCCTATTATGACTTTAATCACTAACTAAAGCTAAAGTAAATGACTTAAGTTACTTTGTTTCCAAGGCTATTAAATTTTTGACAATAGGTTATCTTTTCAGTGTTTCCTTTTTCATATCAGTATTCGGACAGTAAACTTATTACATGATAATCCAAAGCTACAAAAAATGTTAGAACTATATCAAACTTTGTACTAAAATAAAATCGTAGGTATGGGAAGGTTAAAAACTGTACCACTCAGCCAAGTCACTTATTAGATCTCCAAATCATTCTTCGTCTCCTAAGTGTCACAGTTGAAAAACTGAATGAGTTTAAAGATCCTTAAAATGATTCATCTAAATAAAGCACTTTTTTTCTTATAACAAACACTGTTAAATAAAGAGGTGCTTTTTGCAGAATTAATTCCTATAACTGCACCCCAACCTCAAGTGCAAGCCAAATGCATAATTTGAAACCAGATTTTCTTCATAGCCGACTGTAAAATTATGTGACATTCAGGAACCTGTGCACTTGATTTCAGCCCGAGTCTCCTGCTGGCTGTAAATCATTGTTCCCTGAGAACGGCTCAGAAGCATCCCATTACCAGCGCATTGTGAGCGAAATGACTTGCATGTGTATGTGGGAGTATTTCATTAGAAGGGAGTGGTGAATAAAATACAGTGACATTGTAAGTGTTTGGAATGGCAAATATGCTTCTGCAGGCCAGAAAGGATGAGAGCCCCAGAGGAGATTTTATCATATGACGTGCCCTGAAATGTAGCATTATGGGGAAGAAGATTACACAGCCAATTAAAGACCAAGCAAAGCTTTGAAATTTCCCATGATTTGTCTTTAATCATTTTTAACCTCATCCTGAGGGAGTTGAGAGTCTTCTCCCATTAAACATAATTGCTCATTTGTTTTTGGCTGGCAGGTACATTGTAATTAAGAACCGCGTTCAGTCTCTTTGGCTCAGCCTATCACTGGTTAAACAGTGCTCACTTGAGGAGAGGAGCCAGAGTATGCAGTGGAAGGCAGAAGGAGGAGATACTCTATAGAGGTTATGATGTATGACACATGAAAAGTTCACAAGGACAATAACGTGTAGTTAATGCCCTATTCTCAAATAAAGATTGAAAGCAAAATCATTCAGACCCTGATATGTAAATATAGATTTATATATGTATGAATATATAGAAATAGATGTTCAGTGACTAACGGAAATGTGCTAGAACAAAATTGTAACAATATCTTTCCCTTTGTGGAAAGAGCAAAGGAAACGGTCTTTTCTATCTTACTGGTTTCTTTGTAAAGTCATAGGTAGCTTTAATCTTGATGGTAAAAAATCAACCATAGACTTCAGTTTACAAGTGTCAGTGAGGTGAGAAAACAATAACTCTCGTGGCCTTCTGGAGGCATTGTGGCAGGCCCTATTGGTGGCCCACACATATCTCTCTCCGGTCTTTCTATCTCAGTATACTCCATCATAATTCCAGCCGCCAGGATCTATATGGTTTTGCCTGAGAGATTCTTCCTGAAGCTGCACAAAGTGTAGGAATTGGTATATAAATATTCCAGACCCATTGCTCCTCAGTAGGGTAACTGTGAGGTGTGTGTGTGATACCATTTCCCAGAGTTTCCCCATAGGAGTAAGTTCCAGTTGCTCAAAATAGTATATGGCTCAATTACATACCTATTATCAGTTACCCTTGTCTCTGTTGACCACTTCCCCATTCTCCTGCTGTTTTATCAGCAAGTAAACCACTTGCTCTCTCAAAGCCTTTTCTCAGGGTCAGCCAGTGGGGGAATCTAAACTTACACAGGCATATTAAATATGGTAGGTCATCGGTGGCATGGGGAATTGCACTGTATTCTGTTTCTTTATATGTATATGCTTTTTAAAAAAAGAAATGCATGTTGTAATTCCAAGTAAATTGTATACTCTACGAAGACAAACATTACATTGGTGGTGGCAGTAGTAGTAGTGGTTTAATCCATGCTCTCTACTCGTGATCCTCCCTCCTTTTGCTCCAACCCTTGGGAAGTGGAGAAAGAGCCTTTAAGTGATCTGTCTAGGGCTGTGACTCCCAACCTGATCAAATAACAGAATCACTGGAGGTGCTTGTTATAAATATGGATACCGTGGCCTTATCCCCAGTTTTTGATCCCTAAGGTGTTGGGGCCCAGGGATCTTTAATCAGTGTCCCCAGATAATTCCGATGTTGCAGTTGTGGTCTCCATGACTATTATTTGGAAACCATGGATCATGGGTTATGGAAGTAGCATGTGTCCCTGCAGGGCTTTCTTGAATGGCATCAAGAAATGTTCATTCAAGTCCCGAGTCTGCCACCAGCCAGCATTTTTACCCTAATTAAGACACTTGGTCTACCTGAGCCTAAACAGGGGAAGGGGTAGCCTAAATATCCTCCTCGCTTCCCTCCAACTCTAGCGGTCTGTGACTCTTCATGAAAAGCTTGGTTTGGGAATTAAATTTCTTTGGTACCATACCCATTAGATATCTCTTCCTAGTATTTTTCCTTTTCAATTTCTTTTAGGAGCTAAAGGAGTGCTCGGGTCATGTATTTGTGGATTCTGTGCCTGAATTCTGTTTACCAGAGGTAAGATTAAAGTGAATCTTATTGTGGAAACAAAGAATATTGTGTAATTTCTCAAAATGAAGCCAAGAGATAATTTAAGGGGTTTACCTGCCTGTTTTCAAGTTTAAATGAATCTGTTTTTCGAGTACATTGTTATAGAGCTGAAATAAGATCATTTAGGAGCTTTTTATATGGTCTGTAAATCATTTAAGCCACTCTCTTCTTCCTATTTCCAACTCTTTCTACAATCCCCACTAATATTTCTACTAGGGCATAATTTTGAGCAAGGTAAGGAAATAACTCAAGCCTTTCAGTTTTGTTTTGTTTTAGTTTTTCCCTTAAAAATTTTTTTTCCCTTCATTCTTTGTTTCTTTACCTGCTTTCTCTATTATTTTTTTACTTCTGTAATGGGTGCCTATGAGATGAAACCTTACAGTTTTGTAATTTAATGCCTTTGTGCTCAGGTTAGCCATACTTCTCCTGGTGCTGCTTACAATGGGTAATTGAGAATTGCTATTATTTAGCCAATGCCAGTAAACTAAAAATTCTTGCTGACTTGAAATATCACATTGAATATTGTTTGAAATTCATGAATTCTGAACTGAGTCTTGGATATCTGTCATATATTATTATCACAGTTAGACTTTTAAAAATTATTATGCATTGTATGTCTTTAATAGGGTACATACAATATTTTAATACAAGCATACACTGTGAATTAAAGTATACTCTAAATACTGTTGATTATAGTCACTTTGTTGTACTGTCAAATATTGTTCATTCTAACTAACGAGATTTTTGTACTCATTGACCATCCCCACTTTATCCCCCTCTGCTACCCTTCCCAGCCTCTGGTAACCATCATTCTACTCTCTGTCTCCATGAGATCAATTGTTTTTAATATTTAGCTCCCACATATTAGTGAGAACATGCCAGATTTGTCTTTTTCGCAGTGAGATTTCTTGTTAGGGTTTGGGGCCTGTTTCATCTTTCAAAGGAAACCAAGATCAGTTTCCATTAGTTTTAAAGGCAGTTGATCTCAGCTGACAGGCCTAATCCCCAGAGCAGCCTGGCTGGGGGTTCTGATCAGACAGATGAAGTGCCGGGAAACCAGTGCTACTCCAGGGTTCTTGAGGAAATCAGAGAGAAGCTGCCATCCTCTTCTTTCCATCTGCCACTGAGTTACAGTGCCTGTAGAAAATACTATCATGGTTCAGACCCAAAGAGAAAAGAAATTTGGAGTGCATTTTCTCTTATTTTTGTTCTCTTTTCTTCTGTCTCTTTCCATTTCTACACTTTGTTTGATACCCTGTAGATGAACTTTTTTCTCTCTCTTTGAAGTATACGTATGTGCCATTGGGGGTACCAGAGCAAAAGAGAGGACAAAAAACAGAAAAACATGGTAATCGAAGGTAGCAGACAAGGGAGAAAGTTTGCGATTTCACAGTAAGAATAAAGCTGAAGGTAGAGAGTTATCAGGAATCCAGACCTGCCCCTCACACAAAGATTAAAATCTTTTTGTCATCATTTGTCACTGAGGAATCGGTGGGGCAATTCCCCATCTGTTCAAAGATTCCTAATCCCAGGTGCTACTTTTATTTTCAGTTTACCACATACGGCACTGACCACTGCAACCTTGAGTTTATGGACACCAATGTACAATTTATGGATTGCTGTTCTGATGACTTTGCGACTTGCTACATAGAACACTCAACGTTTAAATTAGACAGTTACCATTTTGCAGTTCACCTTTTGCCGAACTGAAGAATTGTTGTTATATTTATTTAGGGTTCTAGAGCCATATAAAGTTTTTCAGGTAGGATTTTAGGCACAAATTAGTAATAGTCACTATTTTAAGGTTGAGCCCCAGGCCATTGTATGACTGGAAGAAAATGAGACAGTAATAGAAGCAGGAGAGAGGTATGTACTACAGTCCAGTCTTTAGTGACTTTTGGGTGAGCCAGGCAGACCTAGTCCCTATCCTCATGAAATTTATAATCTAATACAACTACCTTAAATAATTGTATTCCCCCAAAGTCTACATTATGGACTGTGCATTGAGTCTAGCTACAGTATAGTAAGCAACCAATAAATTATGGGTTGTTTTGATCCAATAAATTATGGTCTGTAGAACCCCAAGTTGTTTGTACATGACCATTTTAAAGTTAATCTTATTGAGTTCCAATATGTAAGTAAATGTATGAATACAGTTGACCCTTGAACAATATCAGTTTGAACTGCATGAGTCCACTTACACATGGATTTTTTTCAATTAAATATACTGGAAAGTTTTTTGGAAATCTGCAACAATTTGAAAAAACCCACAAATGAATCTAGAAATATTGAAAAAATACATAATGATGCCTAAAATATATGTAAATGCTAGTCTATGTTATCATTTACGTCATAAAATATACACAAATCTATTATAAAATGTTACAGTTTATCAAAACTTAGGCATACACTTGCAGACCATACATGATACTATTCTACTGTTCCCAGTCCAAAGAATGTAAATAATACCTGCATAAAAATAACTGTAGTACATGCTACACTAATGTAATGATTTCATAGCCACATCCTATTGCTGTTGTGATGAGCTCAAGTGTTACAAGTATCCACTTAAAACACCACATGAGGCTGGATTATCTCCACTTGAGCAGTTGTCTTTCCAGTAAATTGTATATCTCGGTTAAAAGTGATCTCTCGCAGTTCTTGTATATTTTTTATTGTGTTTAGTGCAATACCATAAACCTTGAATAACGTCATGGGACCCATACGAAGTGCTACTAGTGATGATGGAAGCGCTCCCAAGAAGCAGAGAAAAGTCATGACATTACAAGAAAAAGTTGAATTGCTTGGTATGTACTGTAGATTGTGGTCTGCAGCTACAGAAGGAAATTCGTGAAGCCATCACTGTGGCTACACCAGCAGATGCAAAAACTTGGCACTTTTGGTGAAATACCTTTTTATCTTGTATTGAAAATGCAACTCTTATGTGGTTGCAGAATTGCTACAAGAAAGGCATACCTTTAGGTGTTAATATGATTCGAGAAAAAGCAAAGTCATTATATGACTACTTAAAGCAAAAGGAAGGTGAATTACCTAAAGCTGGAGAATTTAATGTCAGCAAAGGATGGTTTGATAATTATAGAAAGAGATTTGGCTTTAAAATGTCAATATAACAGGAGAAGCTACTTCTGCAGCCCAAGAGATAGCAGACAAGTTCCCACATGCCATTAAGAAAATATCCACTTGAATGGGTTCTTAATGTAGACAAGGGAGCCCTATTTCAGGAAAGAAAATAATAATACTGCTACAAAAGACATTTATTAGTAAGGAAAAGAAGTGAACACCAAGATTTAAGGCACAAAGGGATATCCTAACTCTACTGTTATGATCAGAACAGTCTTTATCTATAAAGTTGCTAACCCCTGATCTCTGAAGGTAAAAGACAAACACCAGCTGCCAGTATTGTGGTTGTACAACAAGAAAACCTGAACAAAGAGAGCCCTTTTTATGAATTGGTTCCGTTGATGCTTTGTCCTCGAATTCAGGAAGTATCTTGCCAGTAAAGGACTACCTTTTAAAGATCTTTTGATATTGGACGATATCCCTGACCACCCAGAACCCCATGAGGTCAACACTGAAGGATCAAAGTGGTCTACTTGTCCCCAAACACAATGTCTTTAATTCAGCTGCTAGATCAAGGGATCCTAAGGACCTTTAAGACTCATTATACATTGTCTTCTATGGAAAGGATGGTCAAAGCTGTGTTCCCAATTGAGAGAACATCATGAAAGTCTGGAAGGATTACACCATTGAAGATGCCATTTTTATTATAGAGAAAGCCATGAATGTCATCAAACCTGAAACAATTTCCTGCTGGAGAAAGCTGTGTCCAGATGTTGTCTGTGACATCACGGGATTTACAACAGAGCCAGTTAAGGAAATCATGAAAGAGATTGTAGATATAGCAAAAGAGATGGGAGGTAAATGGTTTCAAGGTATAGAGAGCTTGGAAAAATTCAGGAGCTAATAGACACCAAACCAGAGGAATGAACAGAAGATGACTTCATGGCTATTAGTGCTTCCCAATTAGTGCCAGATGATGAGCAAGAAGGCATAGAAGAAACAGTGCCATAAAACAAAGTGGCATTAGACAATCTGGCAGAAGGATTCCAATTATCCAAGACTGCTTTTGACTTCTTTTACAACACGGTCACTGCAACTAAAACAGTGGAAGGAGGATTGGTGCTTTATAGAAACATTTTTAGAGAAAAGAAGAAGCAAAAAAATCAGACAGAAATTACGATGTATTTCTGTAAAGTTACGCTGAGTATGCCTGCTTCTCCTGCCTCCTCTTCCACCTCCTCCTCCTCTGTCACCCGAGACAGCAAGACCAACCCCCTCCTTTCTCCTCCTCCTCCTTGGTCTATTTCACATGATGAGGACGAGAATGAAGATCTTCATGATGATCCACTTCCACTTAATGCATAGTAAATGTATTTTCTCTTCCTTATGGGATTTTTCTTAATAACATTTTCTTTTCTCTAGCTTACTTTTTTTTTTAATGATACTGCTTGGACATTGACCTGGAATCTCTGGCTTACTTTATTGTAAGAATACAATATATAGTACCTATACAAAATATGTGTTAATCCACTATGTTATCAGTAAGACTTCCAGTCAATAGCACTATTAGTTAAACTTTTGAGGAGTTAAAAGGTATATGTGCATTTTGAACTGCAGTGCTGGGAAGGAGGGGGTTGGCGCTCCAACCCCTGTGTTGTTCAAGGGTCAATTGCATGTAAATATGGTTTGAATGTTAAATTTATTAGGGGAAAAAATTATGTAGGCACACACAATATATATATTTGGATGTGTGTGTATATATATATATATATATATATATACACACACACAAAGAATTTTTTTATTTCTCATAATTCTAGACTCTCTGGGCTGATTCTTATATATTTAAAAGAAATTTCAAGTTTTCAGAACTGGTTTCTCTATGCGTGAGGGAAGAGGGTGATGCTTTTAAGCTTTATTGTTGCTTTGACTGTCATTCCCATTGTTTTCTTGTGGATCTATCATTCTGCTACTCTTGTCTTCATTTCCTTATTTGTTTAAAAATGATTCTGGAGTGGTAGTGGAGAGCAGGACCCACAGAATGTCATATGATGCTTCATCATGGGGATATTGTCTTGCAAGCGCAGTGCAGGACGTGGAGTTGGGGATGGGATAGATGGACTATTACTGTCATTAGGCATGTTATTCACATAGATGTCATTGCCCTCACAGTGAGCAGCTTATGACCTCCACTCGCATGCTGTCCTCAGGAGCTGATGATGCCTTGGCAGCTTTATTAAATTAGCCTATTTTATATGTAAAGTCACTCAGCCAGAAAATGCCCACAGCCAAAATGGCACGCTGCCCCTTATCATCTGTTTATGCCACAGACGTCTTTGTTACTTCTCTGTGGGAACACATTAGCTCAGTGACCCATCTCCTAACTGGAACACTTCTTCCTTGTCCCTAGTGCACTGTACAGTTTCCCAGGGTTAACTCCTCCACAAGGGAGGCTCGGTGACTGGTAGGATGTCTCTGAGCCACAGTATCTCACTTTTCCTCCAGAAGACACTGCTTATAAAGCTGCCTTCCTTCGGTAAAACTCACTGAAGTCTGTACTGGGCCACTGCGGGTGGAGGGAGCCAGAGAAGAGTCACATGGGACAAAGTGCTACTTGGAGGTGACATCGTATAGAAGGCTGTCAGAAGAGGGATACACACAAAGTACTTTGGGAGTTCTGAGGGGGAAGTGATTTCTTTCATCTGGTAAAATCAAGAAGACTTAGTGGAAGAAGAGAGTTGATCCTTAACAGACAGGTAGAACTTAAATATATGGGAAAAATTTTCTTCCACTAAAGAGTTTTAGTAAAATTTATCAAACTTGGATAGTATTTTCCCTCACTTGCTAACCTGTCTTTTCTCTTTTCATCTGACCTTAATGATGGACTAAAAGGGCAGATTTGGGGGTTAAGATTAGGATAGATGATGAGAGTCTAATTTCCTCTGATGACTCTACCCCTGTACTTTTATTAGCTCCATATTCAACACTAGTGGTCAAAAGTTGCCTCAGGAAAAAAAAACAGTCTCCACATTTGACTTGTGAAGAGCCAGTTTCTGCGTGCTGTTTCCCGTTTCCCTTTAATCTGTAGCAGTGACGCATCCCACTCTAGTATGTCCTTATAACTTACATTGTGCTCTCTCTGCTTCAGGTTACCTGGTTTCATGTGCCAGGCAGCAGCTGTTGAAGTGTCCAGTTTTCATTTATCCTTGTATATCTAATCCAGAAGAACTCTGTTCTAGTAAAATCAGAGTACTGTTGATGGACTGGCTACGTTCTCATTGTTAGCCATCCTGTCCTGCCACTTAATGTCAATATTAGAAAACATCCTAAATGAGAGAATGGAAGTGTTGCAGGATAGCCATCATTATTCTGCAGTACAAAAATGACTTCTCTGCATTCTGACAACATCATTTTTAGTCACATTATATTGATCTATCCCTGAACAGATATGTATCATTGCCTCCCTTTCTTTTCAGACTGAACTAATAGATCTGTCTACAGTGGATGTGATTCTCATCTCTAACTATCACTGTATGATGGCGCTGCCCTACATCACCGAGCACACTGGATTCTCAGGCACAGTGTACGCCACAGAACCCACTGTTCAGATCGGCAGGTGAGAGTATTTATTCTTGTCCTGTTAAGATGTGGCTGTAGAGCGCCCCCTTTGGTGATGACTGTTTAATAGAGTGTTATGCCAGGAGTGAATGCTATTTCCTTCTGAACAGCTGAACCCAAAGAATAGGCAGGAGTAGGTGACTCTGTAAATAAAGAAATGCATTGGAAATGCCTAGAGATTGCTGTGGCGAGTAGTCTTTTTAGTCTTTTTGTGTATGTAAACTGGGAGGAGTTCGTGGAGACAGCTCCTCTGTGCAGATAATACCAAGTAGGGGAAGTCGTGTTTAGGATGTTGCCACAAAGGCACAAGACAAAGAGCTTCAGAGGAAAGGAACATAGCATCTTGAAGGAGAGGAAATTTGATTTCTTTGCTTTCAAAATTTCTCCCCTTTTATGGTTTACTGCAGACTATAAATGAAGACAGCTCATAGAAAACAGGGGATAGGTAAGTAATTAGATGGTTCAGTTGTCTCTGCTGTTGACAGAGTGAAACTCAGCAGTCTAAGGAGTAAAACTGCACAGTCTGCCTTTGACTCTGAGAAGCCTCTGCCACTCCTTTCTCTGCCCCTACCAAGCCTTTGTGATGTAGGTGGTTGCTGTAAGTAACTATAGCATAATTTAGTGAGAAAAAAAAATATGTGAAGTTAGCTAGGCGTGGTGGCACACACGTGTAGTCCCAGCTAGTCAGAAGTCTGAGGTGGGAGGATTGCTTGAGCCCCGGAGTTGGAGGCTGCAGTGAGCTATGGTCATGCCCCTGCTCTCTATCCTGGGTGACAGAGCAAGACCCTGTCTCTTAAAAAATATGTGTGTGTGTGTGTGTGTGTGTGTGTGTGTGTGTGTGTGTGTGTGAGAGAGAGAGAGAGAGAGAGAGAGAGAGAGAGAGAGAAGAAAGCGACCTAGGAAAAAAATTATTAATTTATTGTATTGACATAAATTAACAAGTATGGAATAAGTTAAAGTGTCAGAACCCAAAATATAAGATCTAGGAGTTGATATAGACTCCTAGGTTGGATTCTGTTGTCTTGCAGATGTCCAACAAGATGGAATTACTAGAAATGAAACAGTATTTTCTTGTTTTTGTGTCAAACCATATTACCTATATTGTGTGCTGAAAACCATAAGGGATCTGAGGAAAGGTCATTATAGGAAAGTAAAACACTCAAAGTGATGGATTGTTTTCATTGAGAGGATGAGCTAAAAACATTAGACTCAAGCCTGAAAAAAAAAGGATGAGGATTGACATACCAGACGGTCCTCATGAAAGCTGTAGCCAAAACGATCATGAGCCTGGATCCCAGATCTTGGGATTTGGGGACTAGCTCTCCATCTTGCTTCTTCAAGATGGAGAGAAGAGATTATTAGTGCTAAATAAATAAATGGAAGTGAAATGAAGTTGTTCAGCTTTCAAATGCTAATAAATTTATGGCTTACCATTATATATTGACTTGGAGGGGACTTAAGTCAATATGGGTCATCTATTCTAGATTATGCAAAGAGATTCAAAATGTTGAAAATCTATTTCAAGCTTTGTGGTCATCCTTAGCCATCAGGAATTCCAACACAGATCCCCATGTTGGATTGTCCCCTGGATCCCCAGAGCGTGTGGACCCTTCATGCAGTCAAGTGTGTCATTTCTTACATTCCCTCGACTGCGATTCTGTGATATTCCATCTCGTGATCTCAGAGAGTTGTGTTCTTTTGTAGGGCCCTTTGTTAAATTTTTAGGATTAGTCCTTGGAGTATTCTTCCACATGGAATTTTGCTGATTCCTAAAACACATGCAAGAAAACTTATTTTATCAGTTTAAAATGTCCATTTAATATTGTTATTTAAAAAAAAAAATTATGCCCTCACCCTGCTGACACCAAAATTGGGTACTTCGTAGTCACTTAACAATTTCTCCTTTTGTATTTTTAGTAACATAAAGAAAGAGATCTTAGAGTAAGAGTTTAAAAAGGCTTATATTAATATATTTCAGTGTTCAGAGACAAGAAACCTGCCAGGCTTGTTTTAAATGTACATTAAATCATATAAGTTCAGAATTTTTAGCATGGAAATTCAATGAGAAGTCTAGGTGTTTGTTTAACTTTCTATAAAATGGTTCCCAAGTTTATATGCAGCAGAGAGAAAGATGCTGAGGTGGAGGAGGGGGAGGCGGGCAAGTCATTTCTCCTGGCTACAGTGTTAAGAATGTGGTATTTTTTCTAATTTTCTAATGGGTGTTCGTCACTTTTTTGCTGAAACTCAGGCTTCTCATGGAAGAGCTGGTGAATTTCATTGAAAGAGTGCCAAAGGCTCAGTCTGCCTCCTTGTGGAAGAATAAGGACATACAGAGGTGAGGAGCAGCCATCTCTCTTCCCAGAGACTATAGAGCCATATGCTTTGCAAAACAATCTCATTTGATTTCTCATTTTATGCTTAAATATTGATTCGGTTATACTAAAGATTGTCTTTTCCTTAACATATGAAAGGTTTACATTTGATTCAACCAGCATTTTTTGAGAGGCAACTATGTGCCAGGGACTGTGCTAGGTATGGGAATTTTTAACAACAACTAGCTCTATCTTCGAGGTGCTTAAAGTTTAATGGAAAATCAGACGATTCAACAGGTCAGTTACAGTCTTGAATGGCATGTCTTATAAGAGATGTTTGACCACAGAGCTGTAGGCATTCAGAAAAATGAAGACCTCTCTCTCTGCTTAGGGAAGCTGAGAAGGACAGCCTTAGGAGATGATAATTAAGGTGGGTATTGGAGGAAGAAAAGAACTTTTCCAGCTAGAAAAGGTGGGGAAGAGGGTTCTGGGCACAGTGCCATGGAACATAGTATATTCGTGGAGCAGTGAGAAATTCAGTGTGGATTAGGATGGGAAGAGCAGAGAGGTGAAAGATGCAAGTAAAGGGCTAAGTTGGAGCAAGATAATGAAAACAGAGAGTGAATCTTGAATTTTTTTATTGTTGAATGTGAATAAGGAGGAAAATGACTTGACTTTGTTTTGAGAAAAGTAACTCTGGAAGCAACATGGAGGATGGATGGGAATGCAGGGATGCGGGCAGAGAGACCAGCCATGTGACTGTTTCAGAAATGCAGGGAGGTAACAAAAGCCTAAACTAAAGTAGTAGTAGTGAGCATGAAGACAGAGTCTAGCTTCAAAGAAATTTCTGAGATAGAATTGAAAAGAATTGGTAATTGTTATAAAAGTAGCTGCAGAGTAAATGAGGAAGGTAAGAGGAGAGGTGAATGGAAGCCAAGGCACAAAGGAAGTTTCCAAAAACACAGGCTTGTCAGTGGTCTCAGATGCTGTGGAAATAACCTCAAGTAAAATGGCTATGGAGATTGGGAAGTCATTAAAACCCTAGAAAGGTTAGTTGCCATAGAGTGCTAGAACCAGAAACCAAATTGTAAGAGGAGGGGTGAGTAGAATATGGTAGAGGAAGGAAGGAAGCAGCTTGATCCCACATGCTCTTACTTCAATTGACAACGGATGACCCCAGTCAATCATAACTGGCTGGACTCTCTCCGACCTTAGCAACTGCTGCCCTTACCTCCAAGCACCATAGTAGACCCACCTGCTGACCCCCGTATCGAGTCTGAAGTAAAAACTAGCCTTTTGACTTATGAGGCAATTCGTGTTCCATATACTCGTGCTGAAGTCCACTTTTTTCCAGCTAACTTAGCACTCATTTCTCTTCCTCTAGAACAGGGGTCCTCAAACTTTTTAAACAGGGGACCAGTTCACTGTCCCTCAGACCACTGGAGGGCCGGACTATAGTTTAAAAATAACTATGAACAAATTCCTATGCACACTGCACATATCTTATTTTGAAGTAAAAAGGCAAATGGGCCAAAAAACCCCACATGTGGCCTGCAGGCCATTGTTCGAGGACACCTGCTCTAGATCAATGATTTGTTAGTCATCTGCTTATCTTAACTTTAAAACATCTTAGATTTTGTGGATCTTCTTTCTACAAGAATATGTATGTGTATGTAGCCAGAGGAATATGCTTGGTTTTTCTGTAGTGACTGTTTCCGAGTTTGAGCTTATCTCCCTTATGTGTTCCTCTATACATGTTATCATTTTATTTAACTTAGGGGGCACTTGCTGTGTGCCAGACACTATACTAAATATGTAATTTTTTTAATCCTTTAACAGTTCTGAGGTAGGTAATGGTATTATTACCATTTTGCAGGAGAGAAAATCAGCACAGAGAGGTTAAGTAACTTGCCCAAGGTCACCCAAATAGTGAGTGGCAAGATCTGGATTCAAGCCCAGACAGTTGGCCAGTCTGGCTGCAGAGTCCACACTCCTAACCCTCTCGTGGGCCACCTCTCACGCTCATACACACCTATTCTTGCGTGTGTGAGCCCCTTCTCATGTGAGGGGATGAGGAAGTAGATTTATCTATGTACATTTCCTCCTGTATTTTATAGATCTTCCCTATGTCTCTGCTTCTTATATGAAGATGTGATGTATGTGTAGCTTTATATTAGGAAACATTTTCTGAACATGCACAGAAGACATAAGTCTTCTGTGTGTATATGAACAGCTTGCTTTCTTTCTTTTTTTTGAGACAGAGCCTTGCTTTGTTGCCCAGGCTAGAGTGAATGCTGTGGCGTCAGCCTAGCTCACAGCAACCTCAAACTCCTGGGCACAAGCAATCCTCCTACCTCAGCCTCCTGAGTAGCTGGGACTACAGGCATATGCCACCATGCCCAGCTAATTTTTCTATATATCTATTAGTTGGCCAATTAGTTTCTTGCTTATAAATAGTAGAGACGGGGCCTCGCTCTTGCTCAGGTTGGTTTCAAACTCCTGAGCTCAAACAATCCACCCGCCTCTGCCTCCCAGGCGTGAGCCACCGTGCCCTGAACAGCTTTCTTGATCTGACCAATCTCCCAGTGTAGTGCATGGTTTCTTCCCTTCCTCATGTTGCATATTCATTCTCAGCTCCCTCTTCTCTTACCCATTGTGATACTACTTTCCTTCTGTTTTTTCTGTCTCCTGTGTGCCCACTGGACTCCATAGGACCCCACTTCTCTACATCTCTGTCCTTAGAAACCTTAGGACTTTGTTTTCTTTCCCCATGGAACATGTATGCTTTGGCTTCCCTTGCTGCCTGCTTTTAAATTTACACCCTATATTCTGCCACAAATAATTTTGGCACATCAGAAATGGTCAGTATTTCCTGCCTCCCAAACCCTGGGCCAAGTCTCAGGAAGTCCCAAGTCTTTATTTTGCCTTTTCTTCTGTGACCCTAGGCAAAGTCCTTGGCATTTTCCTTTGTCTCCTACTGTCTGCAAAATACAACAAGATAACTGACTCACAGAAGAATGCCGTCATGCATCAGGGAGAACGTGAATGAAGCTTGAAGGAGAGGGCTCAAGAGTGGGTCTGAAAGTTATTTCACAATATGCTTACAAAATCTCCCTTTTATAAAAAAAGGTGCTAGTGGAAATAAAATTTTGAATTTCCTAACTTACCACTTGGTGGGCAAAAATCAGAAACTGTTGAAAGCTAACTTGCCCCCTCTAAGGGGGCAGCCGACACACAGCTTCAGCAGATTGTGGCCATGTGGGAATGTGAGCCCATGGCTGCCAAATCTTCCTTTTCTATTTAAGAGAAGATCAAAATATTGATGTTGTAAACATGATTTTTTAAAAATCTTTTAAAATATTGACTTATACATTAAAATAAAATCCTACATGATGTAAGCAAAACACCTCTGTAAACTGGATTTGAGGCTCAAGCTCCAAATTTTTGACTTATACTTTACACAGACAGACTCAAAGTAGAACTTGGTCAAGTGCCTAGAATGAATACATCTTAGTAGCTTAAGTTACTGATAAGACTGTCAACTAAAGAAAACAGTAAATTAAAAATTTTCAAACTCATTGGCCAAAAGAATCTGTCAAATTCCCTTAAATCATTGGGAGTTAGTTTGAATTAGCATTTGATTTATTATTGGGACGTATGCTAAAAAAAACTATTACTCTTGCTTTCTGGCAGCTATATAACTTCCTGCCTCAGTTGACACTACTCCTTTAGATTTATCTCAAAGAACTTAGCCATCCTTCTTCCTAACTTTGACATTGCAGTTTACTCTTGAAAAAGAGACGAATTTTGAAGGGAAGAAAAGGAGAATCCCTCAATGTAATTTTGAGTCTCTGATTTTCCCACACCCACTTCTAAGTTTAGGTTTTTAATGGGAAAATTTAAAGCAGACTATTTCACTTAAGAAGCTAACCCAGCCTCTGGTATTTTTAATATAAAGCTAGCATTTTTTTATAAGATTAGAAATCTACAGTTATAATTAGGGATAAATCATTACAAGGTATTATCATCATCCTCTCACAAGCATTAAGAAATTAAGTATGCATATATTCCTGGCTGAATTTTAATGTAATTTTTAGTACTCAGAACTTAAAATGTGAGTTCATACCTACGGAAGACTTAAAAGAAACATGCGTATTAAAGTTGAAGTTCCTCTGCTCTGACACTCCTTGGGTATTTGTAGAGCAAGTTTTCAGGTCTATCTACAAAATAGGAAGAAAATTTAAAAGTATGGGTTTAGTAACAAAGTAGACTGGTGTTTGAATTTCGGGTTTGTTTCTTAGTAGCTGTGGCAATTTATTTCTTCTAGGCTCTAGTTCCTCATTCATAAAATAGGAACGATATTAGCAACTTCATAGAGTGGTGAGTACTAAGTGAGTAATATGAGTAAAATTCTTAAAACAATGCCAAGACACACAGTAGGTGCTCAGTAAACACCAGCATCCTTCTCCCCTTTAGTGCTGTACTTGGTTTACATAATCCCCTTTCATTAACCAGAATACTTCTGCCTCCCACAGCCTAAGTTATCATCAGACACTGCCTTTCCTCTTGAAAGCAAGACAGTCAAGTAGACTGAAGGAAAACTGTTTTCAGATCCCACTGTTGCCTCTAGTTAGTTAGCACTGTCACGTAGACTCTTTGAGACTCAATATCCTTTTCTGTAAAATAAGAGAATTAAATTGCGTTATCTCTAAGTCCACTTATGTTATAGTTTTAAAAGATGTCCAAGGGAGAGGCTCCTTGAGGCTGGTCCTCAAAGAGTGGCAGTACTTTGATGGCGTAATCACAGCTTGTTCAGCTTTGTGATTCCTGACGCTTCATCAGTTCATTTCACTGAGTTGATTAGCCTCTGAGGGACTGATTCATGCTGACCAAACTCTTGGGATGTTGAGTGACAAAAATCCCAATTAATTACTTTATACTATGGAATGTGACTGGCTGCAGAACTAGAACGGTTCATCTATGTAGGACACTCTGTTCTGGGGAGGAGGTCCACTTCAAACATCAAATTACAGATAAGAGTTTTTTTCCATGAGCATAGAATTAGAGCAGAGATAGTTTAGCTACTTTCAAGAGTTGTTGCTCTCATGCATTGGTAGCCTAGGCAGTTGCCTTTGTTCTTTCTGGAGGTAATTTGGTCTGAAACAAACATCTGGGTTTATAATGTAGTTTCAGATTAATATTGAGAAGTGCTTGATTTTGAGGCTCTGTTTTGGTAACCCCACATAGATCATCACTCTGCTCACACATCCCCACTCCACCCCACCCACATGTATGTTAGGTACTCTTTGCTGTAATGACTTCAGATCCCTAGGTTCTTTGTATTCTGCTCTTATGTTAATTTTGTTCATTCCTTCAACAAACACTTACAGCCCAACCAGTGTTTTACTTATCAGCTTTCAAGTGATCCTTTTGGACTTAAATGCCTTACTCTTTAACAAAAATACAGTCTTTTGCTGCTTGTCGTGCTGGTAGGATGGAAGAAGAGGCAGCAGAGCTTTGGCATCATGTCAAAATGCTGGGAAAGAAGTTTCAGCCACTCAAGTATGATAAGAACAAAACAAAACAAATGAAATCTTTTAGAAAGTACTTATGAAACATTTAGACTCTAAGAACTTGACTTTGATAAATTAGAAAGCCAGAAAAAACAGAACTAGTTCCCTCTGGGTTTCCTTATCCTACTTATCCTAAATCAGCCAATAATCCTAATGGCTTTAAGTGGCTCTGTAAATGCCTCTCTATAATTATGACCTCAAGAAAGCATAAGGAGAGTTTTAGGGAAAGCTAAGTTAGACAGGATGTTAGGAGATAAAAGGAAGTATTGACAAATAACTAAATATCGAGAAACAGTAAAAGAAGGTATTATTAGCAAAAGGATTTTATGGGTATAAACGTGGAATTAAGAGGACTGTACACTTATTTGTTGTGTAAGTACTAAGTGCCCGACATTATGATAAGTTTATAGGAAAATGTCCAAAAAAGTTGAAGACGTCCCTGTACTCAAGGAGCTTGCCAAGCAAGGGTTAGGTCCTAGATGGCAAGACTCAGGCTGGGTATGGCAGGTTCAGCAGGTTTGAATGAGAGAAAGGAGACCATTCCAAGACGGGGGAGGGCAACGTGGAAGTCCTAGTCTTTTGTAACCTAAGCACCAAAGTGACAGCCCATCACTTTTGTCAAATTTTCTTCATTAGAAGCAAGCACTTGGCCCAGCCCCCATTCGGGGAGAGA
This sequence comes from Microcebus murinus, assembly GCF_040939455.1. Taxonomy (NCBI): domain Eukaryota; kingdom Metazoa; phylum Chordata; class Mammalia; order Primates; family Cheirogaleidae; genus Microcebus; species Microcebus murinus. The sequence goes on along the minus strand of NC_134127.1, from coordinate 23,872,284 downwards.
GGATTACACAAGGCAGTGAATACCAGAGGCTGGGGTCATTGAGAGCCATGTCAGAAGTGCCTACCACAAAACCCTAAATTGAGGAGGTCAGACAAGAGTTAGCTGGGACTTACCTTTCCTCTTCAGGCTCACTATTGAGGTCCTCCCTGATTTTTTTCACCACCTCTCATGCTGTTGTAGAGCTTACCTCTGCCCAAACTTGGTGCAGTTTAGACAGGACTCATTAATAACTGTCTTGCTAGCCAGTTATGGTGGCTCACACCTGTAATCTCAACACTTTGGGAGATTGAGGTGAGAGGATCACTTTGAGGTCAGGAGTTCGAGACTAGCCTGAGCAACATAGTGAGACCATATCTACAAAATAAATTTTTAAAAATTTAGCCGGGCATGGTGGCATATGCCTATAGTTCCAACTACTTGGGATACTGAGGCAGGAAGATCTCTTGAGCCCAGGAATTTGAGGTTACAGTGAGCTGTGATCATGCCACTGTATTCCAGCCTGAGCAACAAAGTGAGACTCTGTCCTTAAAAAAAGAAAAGAAGTTTTTGACTTGCTAGTTCTTTCCTTTCCTGAGATGATAACTGAGCATTTTTTAAGTCTCATTTATATTGGATACCTTACTAGACTGACAAGAAAAAAGAAAGAATCAAATTACTAGAATCAGAAATTAAAGAGAGGATAATACTACCAACCTTACAGAAATAAAAATGATTATAAAGGAATCCTGTGACCATCATATGCCAGTAAATTGAACAACTTAGGTTAAATGGACAAATTACTAGAACGGAGTGCCCTAGAACCTAAAGAAAGAGTCACCTAGTAATTAACGGTGATGCATTTACAGGCTGCTGCCGTCTCCTCTCAAGGATGCCGTGGAAGTGTCAACCTGGAGAAGGTGCTATACGATGCAAGAGGTGAACTCTGCCCTTAGCAAAATCCAGCTGGTGGGATATTCTCAGAAAATTGTGAGTGTTAATATCATTTTTAACTGATTGATGAATACTTTCAATTCATACTGTTCTTTGGAAGGATCCTATAGTTCCCTTTTTTAAGCCAGTCAATTACTGAGAATCTTCTAACAGTATAAGGTGAAAAGATGGAGCATCTTATTTTCCTCCATCTCTCCCAGGTTTTTCCTGGTGCTCCTTCCTAACCTTCACGTTCCCATCACCAGCTAGCATGTGATTGGCTAGCAGGTAATGAGCCAGGAGAAAGGCATCTCATCCTATTCACATCAGAACAGTGGACCCTGCTTTACAGATTTTAGACAAATGAAATAGGAAACAGAGAAGCAGTTTGGCAAGTATGGCTTTTGAGCTCTGACCGAAATGATAAGCATCCCCATTTCTTCTGTCAGTCACTCATTACAGAACAACCAAGAGCCTAACCTAACCTAAAATGAAAAAGGCAAACCAAAGTATTCGACTCTTTGGTCTGTTTGGTAATATTATCATCTCTGCCTTTTAATTGGTGGGTCCTGAGTGCCAGGAGACATGGAGAGGGCTGAAACAGTCAGGTGGCGAGTAAGGCCAAAGTCTACCACATGTGCTCTGTTGTCTTTGTTTCTTTTAATTTGTTTTTAAACTGAGAAGGATATTTCTGTTGTTTTTCCCTGCAAACTTACCTGGCATGACTACGCACTGAAAGCTCATCACGCATTTTTACTGTGGTGGTTTTCTAGGAGCTCTTTGGTGCAGTCCAGGTGACTCCTCTCAGCTCTGGCTATGCCCTTGGAAGCTCCAACTGGATTATCCAGTCTCATTACGAGAAAGTATCTTACGTCTCTGGATCCTCCCTGCTTACCACACATCCCCAGGTAATTATAAATTCTTTCAAAAACTCAGCTTTTTGGTTATTCACTCGAACTCAGAATGTGTCCAGAGTACCATCAGCCATTTTTAAATCTTCCTAATTTTGTTTTCTACAAATATCTTTAGAAAAGTTAGACTACTCAAGTTTCAGCATTTAGGATTGCAGTTTTCTCTGCAGGTCACGTCTAGGATTCTGAGATTCCCTAATCCTTCCAAAGACCACAGACTTATATGGTTCACGCATGGTTTATTCATTTACTCAGAAGATATTATAATAACTATTTAATACTTACCAACGGCCAAGTGTCAAGCACTCAGGTAGGTATTAGGGATTCAGTGTTTGCCAGCGGGCAAAGCCTGTGGTCATGGATCTTATGTTCAGTTGATGTATGGGGAGGGAATAGTGTATAGAAGATAAATGAATAAACAAATGAGCAAAGTCATTTCAGACTGTGATACAAGTACTGAAAACAACAAAACAGGATTATTTCTAGAGTAATAGAGACTAGTTTAGATTGGACAGCCTGGGGAAGCCTCTGTGGAGATCTGATTTGCACTGAGACCTGAAGAAGCGAGCCTTGTGAAGCTGTGAGGGTTTGTATTAGCCAGAGATGGCAGATGGAGGACCCCTAAAGCAAGAATGAGCTAGACGTGTATGAAGAGCAGACAGGGCCATTGTGATCACAGTGACCCAAGTACAGTCAGCAGGGATGTCCAAGAGAGTAGAAGACACCATATTATATAGGACTTTGTAGGCCATGATGAGGAATCCTGGCTTTATTTTAATGTATAGAGGGGGAAACCATTGAAAGGTTTTAAGTTATTCATTATAGTCATATTTGGCAAGAAGCCAAGTATGCAGACATTGTTATAAATGTAATGTTTATTCCTTTTTAGGTATTTGTAAAGGATTTATTGTTCATTTCATAAATCCTGGTTATTTCCATGTCTATAAGGAGGAATGGGGGACATTCGTTAGCTGATGAATGGGTACATAGATAACTAGTGGAAATCCATATCCCATTTATTTATTAACATGACTCAAAGATCTTATTGTCTTCATAATAAAACAAAAGATGAACTTTATAACCAATCACTTGGCCCTTTCTCCTCATATCTTTTCCCATTACAAAATGTTTGTGTCTCTTAGCAGCCAGCATTCTCTTAGATCTGCAATTGGGCTTAATGCATTCAAACCTTAGCACAATTTTCTTTGTAGTTCTAGCATTTTTCCAGAAAACCAGCTTGGTCTGCCCACTATAGCCACTCTCCTTGCTGTCATAAAGCCACTTCCCCTGGACATCGAGAGAATTCTCTTGTACTATCACTTTGTGGGGTTGGTGCTTGCCACACCTCTTACAGAAGGTCCAGTCGGTTTGCAAAACATTCACTGTGTTTGTGGGCACACTATTGGCAGAGAAAGAAAGAAGCTATTTACTTTTTCATTACAGATAAAAATCATGCATATTTATGGAATACATGATGTTTCGATATGTGTATACACTGTGTAATGATGAAATCAAGCTAATTTACATGTCCCGTTTTAATACGGGGAAAGAATGCTAAGCCAGAAGGATGCTTCTGCCATTCTGCATTGTTTTTTCATACCTTCTTTTATAACCAAATTTTATCTCAAGATCTAGAGGGGGCAAGGCACTATTTTTTCCTGTAGCAAGAATTCAGGGCCTTTTCTGCTTATTGAAATCAAAAGCCCTTCAATGTCATCATAACCTACTTCATCGAATCAAAATTTTTTATTGGCAGCTTCTATCATTCCTGATATATTCTTCCGTAAAAGACAGAAAGATGACTTGGCTGCCAACTCTTCCAATTTGTCCTGCTTAGATCAAAGCCTTTACAGTACTACTGATGTAATTTCCAGTAAATTATTCTTACAAGGTCCATAAATTTAAAGAGAAAATAAGGTCTTGAAAGTAATGAGCAACATACCTAAGTAATTAATTCTAATTTCTAGCTGGCAACCTGTGTTGTATGTAAAAAGAAAAAAAATTAGATTTTCCTTGTCCCACATAATTGGATTCTATATTGAATTAGCAGGGATAAGAAAAGTTTTCATTTGAGAAAAACTTAATAGTCTACTACAGAGGTTAGCAAACTATGGCCTGGGGACCAAATGTCATCTGTCACCTGTTTATGTGAGTAGTCATCTGTTGGAATATAGCCACACTTATGTGTGTATGGATTGTTTATGGCCCTATATGCACGATAACAACAGAGTTCTTTAAACTGTACTGAAAAGTTTGCTTGACCCCTGGTCTGCTTGAGTGGAATCCTCACTAACCAAGAAGAATATCACAGGCTGCTATAACAATCTAATAAGCATGGGAGAATGAAGTTGTGGGTTAAGCCTGAGGCAGTGAGAATGGAGAAACAAGTTAAAACATTGGCAGATCTTTAATTCAAGAAACATTTTTTTGAATTCCTACTGTCCTCAGGGAAGGAAAAATAAAAGTCAAAGATTTCATGTCTGGATGACATTGACAGTGATAATGACACACTAATCTAGTTGACAAGGAAGAGTTGGCAGAGGGGTTATTTTTTTCAGAAGGGGGTAGTGGGTGTGATGAATATGAATTTGAGAGAGCATTAGACAGGTGGAAACATAGGGCTGGAACTTGGAGGTGATAGCAGGTCTGGAGACAAATTAGAGTCATCACATTTCTTTCTTTTATTTTTTTTCCTTTGGAAAGACAGGGTCTCACTTTGTCACCCGCACTAGAGTACAGGTACACACTACCACAGCTGGCTAATTTTTAAATTTTTTTAGAGATGGGATCTCAATATGTTGCCCTGGCCTCAAGTGCTCCTCCTGCCTTGGCCTCCCAAGGTGCTGGGATTGTAGGCATGAGCCACCACACCTGGCCACATTTCTTAAAGTATGTAAAGAAAGGGCTGAAGGCCAAGGACTAAGCCATAGGGAACATTTACCAATGGACAGTGGAAGTAAGAAAAGTATTCTTATATAAGAGTGATTGGAGAGTAATAGGAGAATTGAGGCCAAAAAAGTGCAGCATCCCAAATGGAAAAGAAACAGAACTAGCCTTTACTGATCACAAGGTCTCTGTATTAACTTTTTAAATTGATTTGATATTTAGCAACCATGCTAAATTCTCTTGATTCTAATATGTATCTATTGATGGTAATGTTAATCTGCAAAGATGTAACAGTCTTGCTCCTCTTTTAATCTTTGTATCTTTTATTTCTTTTTCTCAGTTATAAGAAACTAAGCTCTGTAGTCCCATGTTGAACAGAACTGATGATGATAGTGAGCGTTCTTGTCTTGTACCACATTAGAACCGGAAAGCTTGTGTAGTTTCTTCATTAAATATGATGTGTGCTACACATTTTTATTTGTCAGAGTTTCTTCTCTATTCTTAACTCTGATTTTTTTAAAAGTCATATATAGGTGTTACACCTTATCAAATGCTTTTATTGAGTCTCTGAAATCATCACGTGATTTTTCTACTTTTAGACTGTTAATATAGTATATTGCAGTGTTAGCTTTTGTCACATTTAACTGTCCTTATATTCTGGGATAAATCTTTCTTTATCACAATTTATTCTTTTAAAAATACCCTCCTAGAAGGCCGGGCGTGGTGGCTCACGCCTGTAATCCTAGCACTCTGGGAGGCCGAGGCGGGCGGATTGCTCAAGGTCAGGAGTTCGAAACCAGCCTGAGCAAGAGCGAGACCCCGTCTCTACTATAAATAGAAAGAAATTAATTGGCCAACTGATATATATATATAGAAAAAAAAAAACAACTAGCCGGGCATGGTGGCGCATGCCTGTAGTCCCAGCTACTCGGGAGGCTGAGGCAGTAGGATCACTTGAACCCAGGAGTTTGAGGTTGCTGTGAGCTAGGCTGATGCCATGGCACTCATTCTAGCCTGGGCAAAGTGAGACACTGTCTCAAAAAAAAAAAAAAAAAAAAAATACCCTCCTAGAATCAGCTGTTCAGTATTCTATTGACATTTATAATCTATATTCATAGGTGGAAAATGGGTCCATACATTATTTTTTTATACCATCTTCATTTGCAGTAAATCAAAGTATATCGATAAAAAATATGTAAGATAGAGATTATCTTTTTCCAAATATTTGGTCAAATACCCCAGAAAACTGTCCGGGCCTGGTTATTACCATTTTAATTCTTTTTATGGTTATTGAACTTTATTTTGTGGGTCAACATTGTGCCAAAATTTTGGCAAAAATGTGTCCTTTTTGCCTAAGTTTTCAAAATCATGGGCACAGAGTTGTTTATATACCCTTTTATTTATTGAACCTTGCCTTTTGTTAAACCTTTGTTGTTTATATACCTTTTATTTGTTGAACCGTTTGTGTAATTCTACTTTTATTCTAAAGTTTGTTTATATTCATCATTTTTTCTTGATCAGACTTGTCAGAACATTGTCTATATTACTGATTTTCTTCAAATAGTAAGTTTTTAATTGTGTTTGTTGTGTTTTCATCCTCTATTTGGCCCTTTTATTTCCTTCCTTCCCTCCTTCCCTCCCTCATTCCCACCTTCCCTCCTTCCCTCCCATTTCTTCTCTTGTAATATTTATCTTATTTGTTTCAGTCTTTCATTTCTTTCCAATAAATTTATTTAAAGCTACCGATTTCCCTCTTAGTATCATTTAATTCTGTTTAATTTTTGTTAGTGCTTTGTCATTCACCTCTAAGTATGTCATAATTTCTTGATAATGTTCATAATTTAAATAACCAAAGATTATTTTATAATATTATTGTTTGTTTCTAGACTATCCAGTCTGATTAGACGTAAGGCTAGAGAAGATTTTTTTTTAAGCATACATTTCAGGATTCTAATTTTTTGCATTGTGATAAAAATATACTGATGCACTGGAATTCAGTTAGGCTGCCTTTGAAACACAGTCTGTTTTTGTAAATTTTCTACATGTGTTGGATAAGAATGTGTATGTACTATTGGGTGAAAATTTTTCTATGTGTATTTATTAATTTGAGCTTTTTGTGTTATTCAAGTCTTTTATATCTTTGCTTAGCTACCAGTCCCTAAAAGGGTGTGTTATTTGTTGATTTATCTATTTCTCCCTGTAGTATCACCAGTAATTATTTTTTCTGTTTTTAAGTTGTATACTCAGGAGTCTTTGTGTTCATGATCATTATATTTTTTGATCAATTATTCCTTTTATAAGGATACTTTTCTGTTTTTTTCCTCTATCAAAACCATATTCAAATCATCCTTATGTTAGTCTTAAAAATAAATAAATAAATCTTTTAAAATTATATTCAAAGCCAAGGGACTTTTTCTTCTTTCGTATGTACCTGCTATTTTTTCCATCCCTTTATTTTCATTCTTTCTGTTTGTTTTTGTCATGAATCCCATAGACACCATAGTAAGTGATTTTTTTTCCCCAATTTAGGGATTCTCTTTTGCTTGGTGAACCTATTTATGTTTCTTATAATTACTACTGTATTTTTGTCATATTTTTTCATTTTTTTAGTTCATTCTTTTCTCAATCCTTTGTTGCCTTCCTTTAGAAGATAAATTTCCTTCTGCAAGTGTGAAAGTATATATGTTATTTTTATTCTTCCGAGTTGTTCCTTAGTTTATTTTTCTGTGAATATCTTATCTGTATCTCCCCCACTCCAAAGCCACATCTTTTCCCTCTTCCTGCCCACCATAGCAATACTGTCTACAATTAAGTTCTGAGTTATTTAGAATATACATAGCGTGGTGAATATATTGCTTGTTTAGACAACAGTGAACTTAATGTTGTGGAGATTTTTCAACCTTACTTTTCATATTACAATAGTTCATGTCATCCTCCTAGATTGACTTTTCTTCTCTCAAAAAGAAAAAACACTTCTCTTGAGTGTTCACCAAAAGGGTCTTTAAATGGTAAACCAGATGAGGCCTTAAATCATTAATACTGAGAATATCTTCCCTTTTTCTCACATTTAAATGATAGCTTGGATGGATTAAAAAGAAATGGAAGGCAAAAACTTGGAAGCTATAATATAAAGCTGTGAAAAATACTATCTTCTGTAATTACTGTTAGCAGAATGTCATTCCCCAGCTTCAGACTGTTGAGTCCTTATTGCGTACTCTGTCAGTCTGCATGATTTTGACTTTTAGGACCCTTTACCAATTACACTTTTTTTTCCTTAATTTTTATTCTTTTTCTTTTTTTTCTTTTCACTATCAAATTGGTATTAAACCAATTACACTTTCTGTCTTTTCACTAATCTCCATTCTCAGCCCCAAAGCATGCTCTCCATCCCAGCCAAGTGAATTCATCTGGCATCTACATGCTGTCTTCCCCTTCCCTGTGCCCCCTGCCCTCTCCTGCAGTTGAATGCTTATTCTCACCTTCCTGACTTCCTGTATACTATTTCCCAGTGTGAAAATCGCACATTTTCTACCAGAGCGTGTTCTTTTTATGGATTCATCTATTCAGCAATGTTTATTTAGTGTTTGTTCTGTGCCAGGCATTTTGCTAGGCAATGCGGATACAGAGTTCTTGCCCCCAGGGAGCTTCATAGTCCTGCCGGAGACACAGACAAGTAAATAGGCAATTATAATTCAGCGTGATTAGTGCTGAGATAGAAAATACTGGATGCCCTGGGGCTGTATACAGAAGGGACCGTTGGTGAGGGATGGGGAAAGGTGTCACTGAGACATTCCAAAGGCAGTGAGTGACCTGGACTGTCTGAAATTGAGCTTTAAGTTCCTTAGCCAAAGAAGAAAAGAAAACTAGAACCAAAACTTCATCTGTCAGAAAGCTATGGAAGGTCGTGAAAAAAGGACTTAGTTTGGAGCCGCCATTTCTTCTGCCTTCTGTCTCTGCGCCTTTCGCAAAGATTCCAGTAGCACCATGTTGGCACAGAGCATCTGGAGGTGTCTGTAGGAGCCATTGTGAAGAGAGCCCCGGCAAGAATTTGCCATTTTGGGTGAAAAATAAGTGGTGGTCACTAATTATGATGACTTTGTACTTTGGATCTGGATTTGCTGCACCTTCCTTTATAGTAAGACACCAACTGCTTAAGAAGTAAAGATGTTTTAATTCATCCATTTAACAGATATGAAGAGCATTTTAAGAGGTGCAGTCTCTTTGAAAAATGGATCAAACTCTTGAACTTATAGCATACTAGATATGTTTTTTTTATATTTTTTAATTTTTTTCTTTTTTCTTTTAAGTGTCACGTTGCACCAGACTAGATATATTTGTAAATAAACTTAAGATAGGAGAAAAAAAAAAGAAAGCTATGTATTATTGACCTCACCTAACCCAGGGCAGCTGGAGAATCTGCCTGCCTTTTGACATTAGTATACTCAATGCAAACTCTTAAAGTTTGCATTCTATTTTCTATGGCTTTTTGAAAAATCCTTTTTTAATTATACACAAATGTTTTCTCTTCAACTAGATTATAAACTCCTGGAGATTGGGTCTTCTTTTTTGCATGCCTTGTGCAAAGTGTTCGATAAAAATTAAAATTAACCATGAGAGGCCCAGTGCAGTGGCCACATCATTCTTGGTTTAAGGTTTTTCAAAATTTGATTCCACAACCTTGTTTGTGACTGTCAACTTTGTAAGGTATTTTTAGTTGATATTTGGACAGGGTGGATTTTTCTTTTTGTGTGTGTGTTTGAACATGATATTCCCATTTGCAGCACTCACTGACACCAGTAATATATACATTTGCCGTTTGGTGGTGAAGTGGATATGTTTGAGGTGTCAGCTTGGTTTGGAAAGTGTCACTAAAAGCCTTTTAAGCCTCCTTCTTTACAGTAGCCCTGGGAATTGATGAGAAATGTCTCTGAGGGCTTATAGGGCTAAGATTACAAACATCCAGGCTGACCTGATCACGAAGTTTCTTATAACTGCTCCAACTCAGTGGTCTTCACACTGTAGCACTGCCTCTGCTTGTTTGTGGGCATTTAATTTTCAAAGGAAGAAGATGCTGGTGGCCAAGGTTCAGAGATAATGTTTTCAGGGCTAGAGTTTGCTCCCCATTATATGTTTTTATCTGGATCAGTAGTTCCTAACCTTTTTGGGATCATAGCCCTGAATGACAACCCACTTAAATCTATAGAAAAATGCACATAGGCACACACAGAATTGTGTATACCATTTGAGGGGGTTCCTGGGCCCTCTGAGGTGCCCCATCCCCCTTGAGCTCTGGGGATCATTACTGGCTTATTCTAACAGGCCCATATAAAACTGTTGACATTTTAAGGTAAACGTGCTACCCAGGGACATTTGGTCCCTTTAGTCACCATTCTGGTCTCCTTCCAGTTGATGCACACATTCAGTAAACAATCTGAGTTCATTACTAATCTGCTGCTAAAAACCACTGTGCTTTACTTCCCTTCTTCTATGGAAACAATGAATGCATATGTATTTGTTAGAGAAATACAAATAGATCAGTTCTGCTGCCCAAGCAGAGAAAAAGCCCTTACACACATTGGTATATATCTGTGTAAATAGAAATTAGAAGATGTTCACACATTGTTGTCATCTTCACCACTAGACTTTTTCTGTGTCCACATTAAAGAAATATTTTTCAAACTATAATCACACTTATAACATATGACTGCAATCATATTATTTTAAAAAATAATGAAGCCATGTATCCATGTTTATATAAAATGCTAAAGGCGTATGCCTCTGAAGGCACATACCCTCAGAGATTGCAATCCAGATGGTGGAACTTTGCTGTGCTAGTATTTGGAATTTTATTTGTTTATTGGGAAATTCAATAGGTGGAACAGAGAAAAGAGGGATAAGGATTCTTAGTAAACCGGGTTGATGGATTTTTTTCTTCTAACATTCCAGTGGGTATTTTAAATGGAGGTGAGGGAAAAGTATGTTACAAGATGAGAACATTTGTGAGCTTTTCAGCATCTCAATGAGCCTTCATTTTTGTTGCTAATTTGAATCCTGGTTTATTTAGAAATGGCAATATTTTCTTAAATGCTCTGAATACAATCAAGATTAAATTCAGATTGTGCTGAGTACAAGTAAAAGTACATCCTAAGGATCTCATACTAGTGTGCTGTAGGATTTCCTAGGTCACAAGAAGGTCATGTATGTTAGTTCATGAGACATACAGAAGTCATCTAGGAGAGAAGGGTGAGAAATAGCCCCGTTTCATAGGAAACCCAGCTCAGAGCCTTGGCCAAGGTCATGGAGTTGGAAGTAGATTCAGGTTTCCAATCCCTAATACAGTGTTCTTGGTGGCTTCTCTGCCACCTGGACTTCAGGTAAATCACCTCACCTCTTTGAGTCCCAATTTACACATTCCCATAACATATGCTTATTTCCTGTCCTTCACAGAGTTATTTTGACAATCAAATTATACAATTTAGTCGTTCTCAAGGTGTAATCTCCAGGCCAGCAACAGGCCACATCTCCTGGGGACTTGTTAAAAATGCAAATTCTCAGGCCGCATCTCAGACCTGAGTCAAAACTCTGGGACTGGGCCCAGCACTCCATGTTTTAACCCTCCCTCCAGGTGAGTCTGATGCACGCTGAAGTTTGAGAACTGCAGATGATATGTGTGATATGATTTCAAAAAAAGTAGAGCATTATAGAAATTTGAGATGCTTTGTTTTAATTAAAGTTAAGTTTGTTTTATATAGTGAAACACAAAGATCTTAAATGTACAGTTCCATGAATTTTGATATGATATAATCACTGCTTCCGTCAAGGTGCGGAACTTGTTCCTCTCTCAGTATGATTCCCTTGTGCCTCTTACTGTCAGTCCCCATCCTGCTTAGGCAGCCGCTGGTCAGTGTCAGACTTCATTGGAGGAGATAACAGAACCTGGTGATGGGTTGGACATAGAAAGAGCAATATTACATTTTCATGTTCCTTTATTATTTCTAGATAACATTCCTTTTTAAATTACTAAGCATAATTCTCTGTTGTTTTTCAGCCAATGGACCAAGCTTCCCTCAAAAACAGTGATGTTCTCGTTTTGACGGGGCTTACGCAGATTCCCACTGCAAACCCCGATGGCATGGTGGGGGAGTTCTGCAGCAACCTAGGTATGTAACCACCTCAAATCTTGAATTGGATGCTACATCTTGAATTTATTTTTTAATACTCTGTAGTATTTTTCCCCTCTCTTCGCATTTGTTTACATGGAAGGCATTGCCCTTTGAAATTTCACTTAGCCATGCTAATAATCATAGTCTATTTTTGTTCTTTGCTGATATTAAGGCAAAGGTCATTTATTCTTACCTTGGAAAAATTACTGGACTAATTTCAAATAGAATCTCTGGGCCGGGCGTGGTGGCTCACGCCTGTAATCCTAGCTCTCTGGGAGGCCGAGGCGGGCGGATCGTTTGAGTTCAGAAGTTCGAAACCAACCTGAGCAAGAGCGAGACCCCATCTCTACTATAAATATAGAAAGAAATTAATTGGCCAACTAATATATATACAAAAAAATTAGCCGGGCATGGTAGCACATGCCTGTAGTCCCAGCTACTCGGGAGGCTGAGGCAGAAGGATCGCCTGAGCCCAGGAGTTTGAGGTTGCTGTGAGCTAGGCTGACGCCACGGCACTCACTCTAGCCTGGGCAACAAAGTGAGACTCTGTCTCTAAATAAATAAATAAATAAATAGAATCTGGTTTGTATGTTTGACTACAAACTAGAATCACAGACTCAAAGAACTTTGGGTTTGAAAGCCACTGTACATCAAATCTGTCTCTCAAAGTGGAGTCCACTAAACTCCTGCCTCAAGATTAATGAGGCTGCTTATCAAAAATGCAAATTTGGGGGGCTTCCATAGACCTACTAAATCAGAATCTCTGGGGAGAGGAGAAACCTAGAAGAAAAGCTGCATTTTCAACATATTCTCTGGTAATTTTCATACCAAACTAAAGCTTGAAAGTCACAGATCTCATTCATTCCTTTCAGAGTGAGGAAACTGAGGCCCAGCATGGTTGTGGTGGCTTACCTGTGGTCCTGTATCTTAGGACAAAGATGGGGTTCGAGCCAAGCTCTTGAGCCAAAACCAATGATGTTGATTTTCTCTTATGTACCATACTCCAGTAATAGCAAGTCCACCAGTGCTCAAATTACAGCATCTGGCTGAACCTGTACATAAGAGTTGGGAGTCGGGTGCAGTGGCTCATGCCTGTAATCCTAGCACTCTGGGAGGCCGAGGTGGGTGGATCACTCAAGGTTAGGAGTTCAAAATCAGCCTGAGCAAGAGCGAGACCCCCGTCTCTACCATAAATAGAAAGAAATTAATTGGCCAACTAATATATGTAGAAAAAATTAGCCGGGCATGGTGGCGCATGCCTGTAGTCCCAGCTACTCGGGAGGCTGAGGCAGGAGGATCACTTGAGCCCAGGAGTTTGAGGTTGCTATGAGCTAGGCTGACACCACGGCACTCACTCTAGCCTGGGCAACAAAGCGAGACTCTGTCTCCAAAACAAAAGAGTTGGGAACGGAGAAGGATATGAGGCATCAAAGATTCTTTGCCCAAAAGCCACTGGATTGATTTGTTTGGAAACTAAATGAAAGCAAACTTGAGTAGACACTTTGGTTGGGTGTTTTTTTTTTTTTTTATTTAAGCTAGTCATAACTTTTAATATGATTAAAACCTGAAAGTTTCAATTCCTCATTTAATAACTTAAGTATTTAAAGTATAGAGGATTTTCTTATAGACAAAGGTTAATGAAAGAAAAAAACCACTAAAATGAATCAACTAGAAAGAGCCTATTTCCTTACAGGTCACGTAGCCATGGTCAGAGACAAATCCAACCAATTTGTTGAGCAGGATCTAGAAAGAGAAGGAGCTTGGAGATTCTGTCCTGAAGCTCAGCTGGCACTGTTAACCTTTACCCAAACCCTTAATTGCACACTCTATTCCTAGGGATGTAGATTAGACAATGATGAAAAAATCAGCTGTCACCCTCTAGAGTCCCCTTGGTGTGTTCTTCAAAAGATGCAGATTATTTTACATGTGAGTCAATTATAAAGGCAGAAGTAGGAAAACAAAAGAAATGCAAGTATTATTTTAAAAGTTATATTCTACCTTTATAACGATGTTCTTCTGATACTATTTTCCCCCCCTCTGGGTTCAACTTTTCTAGCTCTGACAGTCCGGAATGGAGGAAACGTGTTGGTTCCCTGCTACCCTTCTGGAGTGATCTATGACCTCCTGGAATGCCTGTATCAGTACATCGACTCCGCGGGGCTCTCCAGCGTCCCCCTGTACTTCATCTCCCCCGTGGCGAACAGCTCACTTGAGTTTTCCCAGATTTTCGCTGAGTGGTATGTCAGTGTTTTTCTCTACGAATTCTGTTTGATTCAGGATATTCAAGCAGTAAGAACAAAAATAATCTGTTTTTTTCTCACATTACTATTAAACTTACTACTTTGGAATGATTTCAGATTCACATAAAAGTATAAAGATAGCACAGAAAAGTTCCCATATACCTTTCCCTCAGTTTCTCCTAACGTTAATGTCTCACATGGTCATATACATTTGTCAAAAAAAGAAATTAACGTTACCACATTATTAGTAACTACACAACAATCCTTATGCTCATTGTACCAGTTTTTCTACTAACGTCCTTTTTCTGTTCCAGGACCCAATCCAGGCTACCACATTGCATTTATGCCTTTGATATTTTTTGACGAGATTTTTTAGTCTTATATATTGATAATTTTAGTATCTTTTGTGATTTCTTCTATCGATATCATATTTAAAAAATTCTTTCCCCATGTGAAATTTTTTCACATGACTAAACATATTTTCTTTCATAATAGTGTTAACTTTTTCAACTGATTTGTATTAATATCAAATGCTAAACTTTTGTATGTACTAGGTTTTGTTTCTAGACTATCCTGATTGCTTTGTCTATCCATGCTTTGGTCAATGTGGTGCTAATCTCTCTCTTTTTTGAGGGGTGGGGGGGTCAGAGTCTAGCTCTGTTGCCCAGACTAGAGTGCCATGGCGTCAGCCTAGCTCACAGCAACCTCAAACTCATGGGCTCAAGCAATCCTCCTGCCTCAGCCTCCCAAGTAGCTGGGACACAGGCAGGTGTCACCATGCTCAGCTAATTTTTTCTATATATTTTTAGTTGTCCAGCTAATTTCTTTCTATTTTTAGTAGAGACAGGGTCTCGCTCTTGCTCAGGCTGGTCTCGAACTCCTGAGATCAAATGATCCACCCACCTTGGCCTCCTAGAGTGCTAGGATTATAGGCATGAGCCAACTCACCCAGCCCATGGTGCTAATATCTTTTAATAACTGTAGCCTCATTTATAATTTTACAAGATAGTCTTATTTATTTTTGTGTGAGAACTATAGACTTACTTTCTCAATTTTCAGAATATCTTTTTGAGTGCATAAAACCTATATATTACAAATTGACATCTTTTTGATAATATTCCCATCCTGAGACATGAGATATGTCTCTCTGTCTTTTAAGCTTATTTTAATATCCCTCCCTTAGAATCTGAAACTCAGAGATAACATAATTACTTTGTCTTGTTTCCAGCTATAGTTTTATTTAGTTCAATCCGTAAACCTTTGTTAAGTGCCACCATGTCTTAAGCACTGGGCATACGAAGGGTTCTCTGACCTTAGGGAATCTGTACCTTGAAGGAAGAGGCAATTGTGTAAACCTCCTACCACTTGGAAATAATCTAACAGAAATACAGGTACATGTACGTACACACACACCTGCATATGTGCATCTGTATGGTAAAGGCCTCCTGGAAGAAGACGCTCCCAAAGGGAGACTGGGCTCAGCACGACAGAAGCCGTTTGAGGGCGAGGTGGGTGGGCTGCTCCGGGGTGGGTGGTGTGAGCTAAGGGACGACATAGGCCGAGACGTAGCAGGGAGGTTTGAATGGTTTGGTTTGTTCAGAGAACTGTCTGTAGTTCTCTATTGTTAGAACATAAAGTTCCAGGTGGGGAATGGTAAGATATGAGGCTAGAGGCATCCTGTCAACAGTGGGACTCATTGGAGGATTTCAGCAGGACATTGACACAATTATGTTTGCATTTTATATAGTTCCTCTTGCAATTACGTGAAGTTGTGGGAGGGTAGGAGGGAAGTAAGACTGAGGTATAAAGAGTCTTTTCAGAGCCTGAAAGAGGTAAGACTCTAGTCTAATAATATCCTGTGGAAACCTAAGGGAGGAACCGGTTTGAGAGGCAATTGGAAAAGAACTGACAGAAGTTGGTTATTTGACAGAGAAAACGTAGCAGTGAAGATTGAAACCTCAATTTCTAGTGTGGTGGGTGGTGTTGACCCCAAACAAAGTCAGCTCCGTAAAGGAAGAGCAGGTTCATGCAACAAGGGTGGTTAGGTTGGCTGGTTCGGTCCTTGAGACGTTCGTGGTACCTGAGGGTGTGTGTGGGTGAAGCGTTTCCCATCCAGAGATGTGAGGACCCTGGGCCGGAGTGAAGGTTGGAGTGTCCTCAGCATTGGGGTGATTGAAGCCAGAAGCATGAATGGGATTGCTTAGGGAGAGGATTTAGGGTTAGGAGAGCAGTGGGTAAAGGAAGGACTACATCTAAGTAGTGTCCACATTCAGGGATGGGTAGAGAAAGAGCATTAACCACTTTGGTATGGTGCTCACTGGCCACAACATCTTGCCCACAGCCGGCACTCACAGATAGTTTGTGCTGTGCATCGACGACGAGTCCGTTCTGCTCCTGTGTGATGAGGAAAGCTTGAAAGCACTGAAAGCTTGTTTGACTTTACAGGCAGCTTTACTTGTCATGTAAATCAGAATAGGTAACATATACGTATATGTTTTCATGACGTTATTTTTAAATGTTCACAATTTTATTTTGATAAATGAAAAATTAGAAAAGTCATATCACGGCTGTCAGCTAAAGTTGCTGTGTGCATTCATCTGTGGCTGTCAACTATAGTCGACGTTTGTACCCAAGTGGTTAAGGAGAGAGGAGGAACAGTTAAAGTAGAAAGAATAAGAGAAAGTTGGTACACATATTCTTCCCTCAGTGTAGTTTACACAAACATGTTTTATTTTTAAAAATTAAAAAATAGGCCGGGCGCTGTGGCTCACGCCTGTAATCCTAGCTCTTGGGAGGCCGAGGCGGGCGGATTGCTCAAGGTCAGGAGTTCAAAACCAGCCTGAGCAAGAGCGAGACCCCGTCTCTACTATAAATAGAAAGAAACTAATTGGCCAACTGATATATATATAAAAAATTAGCCGGGCATGGTGGCGCATGCCTGTAGTCCCAGCTACTCGGGAGGCTGAGGCAGGAGGATCGCTTGAGCCCAGGAGTTTGAGGTTGCTGTGAGCTAGGCTGACGCCACGGCACTCACTCTAGCCTGGACAACAAAGTGAGACTCTGTCTCAAAAAAAAAAAAAAAAAAAAAAAAAAAATTAAAAAATATTTTCCTTGTATAAGCTCTACCCATGGTGACCCACTGTCCCAGCTTTAGCACTGAAAGTTCCACCTCCCTGTCACCAGCCATCCAGGGTGGTTGGTCCCCCTCCCTCCACCTCTGAGAGCTGGCAGAGGTGGGCTCATCCTGGGCCCACGTTGGAATCGCCTGGGAAGGGTAAACACTGCTGTCGCCGGGTCCCACCCCTAGAGATTTGGATTTACTCAATCTGAAGACTGGAAGGTTTGCAAAGCTCAACAAGGCCATTCCGGTGTGTGCAGGAGGTTGAGAAACACTGTCTTAAGAGCTTTTCCTATTTTCAAACAGAGTTTACCACTCACTAGGGAAGCACTCATCCCCATTTGATGTTCCTGTTCTCTTTAGACAGCCTTGCTGCAGAGCACTTTCTCCCTAAAGAACTCAGTTACTAACGTGGATGGATACTAGCTCCAGACTTGTATTAGTTGAGCGACTGAGTGCTGTGGAGCTAGAGAAGTCCTGGCCCCACAAGCTGGGACCACCACAGCCCATCCTGAGGGTTTGGTTTCCTCTCCTCTTCACTGCTCTGAGTCAGTATCCCCACAGCCGGCTGCTCTGGGTGTTCAGCCTCAGGCCCAGCCTGTCCTCGTGGGCTCTGGGCTTCCCGTTCCAGAGGTTCTGCTCTGGCCTCCATGTGGTCCTGCTTTGGCACCTACAGAAGCCCAGCTCCTTGCCATCCAGTGTCTCCCCTAGCTCCAGGCTAAGGGCTCACTTGGTGGTTTGGGTTTGCTTTTGCAGGGGGTGGAGATGGAAGGGACTGGCCCCTAAAGACCTCTCTGATCTTGTGTTGGACAAGCAGTGCCCTGGAGAGTGTGTGGGACCTCTGAGGTCTGGCTGTCAGGAAGCAGGAAGGTCTCTTAGACTTCCTGCTAAGAGTTAGACATGATTCTGGAAGTATCATTTATTCCTCATTCTTCCTGATAACCCAGTAAACGCAGATCCCCTGTCAAACTCCAGCTCCAGAAGAAGCAAACTGTAATGGGCTCCTTCATTCAGCCTCTCTGGGGAAGGGTGTGGGTCCGTGTCTGTTGTGCCTGTGAGGATTCTGGAACAGAGCATGAAGGAGCTGTTTCTCTGACCTGGCCACAGACACCTTATGTTGGTGGGCTTCCCAGTCACAAATCGTGTTGCAGTCTGCCCCATATCCCTAATCTCTCCCTTCTGATGGAGGTAGCATAGTGTCCTTGGAACAATGTAAATAACTTTTGAACTAAGCTCTTGTAGTTGCCTCTCTTCCTAGGCTGGAAATAAAGAGTGAACTAGTGTCCATTTAGATATTATAAGGTAACCCTGCAAAAGCATCTTGCTTGCATATTTAAATCTTCTTCCAAAAAGACATAAAGTAAGGTTTTTGAAATCAAGATTAAAGGAAAGTAAGGGTAGGAAAAATCAGATATACTGTATTGTTAATATAAAATCCAAGCCCTGAAGCCCTCAACTCCTCCCCCAAAAGTAGTGCCCATTGGAATTGTTTAAATGCTTTCATATCGTTTGGACAGACTTCTTAGAAGTAGACTCTAACAAACATATATCACTACACATATTTTTCCCAACTTTTAAAAATGTCAACCCTATACAATACTCACATGCATTGACTTATCAGTTGTAAACTTTTTGCTGCATTTGCTTTATCCAGACCTCTCTGTACTTTAAAGTCATTGATTAGGAAAAAACAGATGAGTAAAACATTCACAGTGTCTCTAGGCTGAGACCCTCAGTTACTCTCCAGGTGGGGTTAGCAGTGCTGCCATTAAGAAAATAGTGCATTCACAAAGAAAGTCATGGATCTGAAAACGGTGGATCTCATCTTAGAATAATCTCTCTTTCTTTCTTTTTGTTTTTCTTTTTGAGACAGAGTCTCACTCTGTTGCCCAGGCTAGAGTGAGTGCCGTGGCGTCAGCCTAGCTCACAGCAACCTCAATCTCCTGGGCTCAAGAGATCCTCCTGCATCAGCCTCCCGAGTAGCTGGGACTACAGGCATGTGCCACCATGCCCGGCTAATTTTTTCTATATATATATTAGTTGGCCAATTAATTTCTTTCTATTTATAGTAGAGACAGGGTCTCCCTCTTGCTTAGGCTGGTTTCGAACTCCTGACCTCAAGCAATCCGCCCGCCTCGGCCTCCCAGAGTGCTAGGATTATAGGCATAAGCCACTGCACCCGGCCTGAATAATCTTTCAAAAGCATAAAATACGTAGGATTACAAAGGAAATCAGGTATATATTGAGATATAGTTATCAGAAATACTTCAAAAGATATGTGATGTAATATGTGCTTATTTATTACTATGTTAACCAACATGATCTAATATTGGGAATAATTACTATAACTTGAATGTTGAGGGTAAATCTAAGATAATTTATAATTAGAATGTGATGTGAAAATAGCTGTGATTTTTATTGGTGACAAAGTCACAGGTACTGCTAGTACTGTAATCCAATATCTACATTAATAATTGAAGGAATTGCTAAATTTTGGTTATAAGGTACTGAGAAATAAAAATGTAACTGTTTTCCCCATCCGTGTTCATAGATCGCCCCCCTCCCCGGTTCATTCTATCCAGGTAAAGAATCCTACTTTAGAGTGTGTATCTTTTTTTTTTTTTTTTGAGACAGGGTCTCACTTTGTTGCCCAGGCTAGAGTGAGTGCCATAGCATCAGCCTAGCTCACAGCAACCTCAAACTCCTGGACTCAAGCAGTCCTTCTACCTCAGCCTCCCAAGCAGCTGGGACTACAGGCATGTGCCACCATGCCCGGCTAATTTTTTTTATATGTATTTGTTGGCCAATTAATTTCTTTTTATAGTAGAGACGGAGTCTTGCTCTTGCTCAGGCTGGTTTCGAACTCCTGATCTCGAGCAATCCACCTGCCTCGACCTCCCAGAGTGCTAGGATTATAGGCGTGAGCCACCGCGCCCAGCCTGCAACTTTTTTCTTTACATCTAAAATTATTCCAAAATAATGGGTTTTTTTAATAAAAATTATATTGAGAAATTCTAAAGGTTAAAAAAAATATTTCCCACAAGATACTTATGTCCTGAATGCTCTGTAGACACTGGTTTTCATTCACAGTGATATTCACTGGCAGGAAAATTTTAAATAAACTTCAGTATTTAGTATTTGCACTGCTGCCAGTAGGTGGCAGCAAATGCCACAGTGTGCCCTTCCTAACTGCTGATATGTGTTTCCTCCTCACCAGGCTTTGTCACAACAAACAGAGCAAGGTGTATCTCCCAGAACCACCCTTTCCTCATGCAGAGGTAAGAAAACAGCAAGAGTCACCACCAATGGGTGCTAAAACAAGTAACTGAATATTTTATGAAGAGCTACATATTCACATAATCTGAAAGCCCACAAAATTCTTATTTATTACAAAGAGAAGTGGTAACTTTAGTTTAGATAAACCTGACATACATGTGATCAAAATTAACATCATCAGTAATTGGGCTGATTGACATTGTGTACCTCTTACACAGATCATTGAGAGAAAACAGCATGATTTCTGTGATTGATCTGCTAGCAATGCATCTCCTCAATCTAACTGAGAAAATAGCAATCAGACCCAAGTTGAGGTCTACAAAATAACTGACCTGCACTCTTCAAGAATGTCAAAGCCCCAGAGGACAAGGGACTGAGGAACTAGTTAGAAAATGTGACAAATAGATGCACCTCAGTGAACCATGGACTGGATCTAAGAACAGAAAAAGGAAAATCTTTTGTTGGCTTATTTGCGATTAGGGGCTTGATGCAGTTGGTAAAAACTGGATAGGTATGTAGATGAGAAAGCAATGTTATGTTGTGTTGTTAATTTCCTGCTTTTGATGGTCGTACTATGTTATAACATCCATGGTAACTGTGATATCTCCCCCTCACACATGCTCCTTTGACAGTCAAATTTATATCACTTCCTCAACGAGGGCAGACAGACCATTTTCACTGAGATCATGTCTATGCAGATGCTTACGTTTAGGGATTTAGTTGTTTTATTTGTTTTATAACTATTTGACACATAGAACAAATTGCAACAAATGTCCTGCTAATTATTTTAAATTTACTTTTTTCCTACTCCCAAGGATGAGTATTTTATGAACCAGGACAGTAAGTGGAAGGTTTTGAAGAACTTTTGAGTCCTCATCCTCTGAATACTATTATAGCAGCCAGGGTTTCTGCAAGCCCTGTCATCATCACCACAGTGAAATTCACGCTAGAAATGTAATGTCAGAAAATTAAGAGTGTGGCAAAACATATTCAGTGGTGTATTTTGCCATTAAAAGTCTATTTTCCTCCCCCCCAGTAACAATTAGCCTTTTAGAACTTGTTTTCTAAGACTGTTACCGCGTTCTTACCCACACATCTGCCACGAAGACCTCGTCCCAGGTACAGTGAGGAATGTGAATAGCCTGTGGTTGCACCATCAGCATTCCTGAAGTACACTTGTCATCAGGGCATGAGAGAGTTGACCCTTTTATTGTTACCAGTTCGCATGAGAAAATGTGGTTCTGCCCTTAGGACTGATAACAAATTACTGTACAGAACCCTGCCCTCAAACCTCATTTCCAGTGGTCAAGTATAGTACGTCAGCCAGAAAGGTAGATCCAGTTGCCAAGAAATGATGAATTTATCTTCATTTCTCTGCATTGATCAGTGGAGCCTGAAAAGTGACTTAAGTGTGCAGAGACCAACTGCTATTCTTAGAATCCCATTCATCTCCTTGACGTCTGAGGATGCAATAGACTTAGTCCTTTAGACAGCTGCTCACCCATTTAGCTGGGGCAACTAAGACTTTGGCCATATAAGTTATAAAAAGAATTTCAGTTTGATTTGTATACAACTCGGAAGGAAAGTGGGAATTCGCTGTTTGCTCCATCTTTCCTAGTCATATCCCATGCCCACATGTGACAGCTGACGAACCTCTCTCTCCAGGGTAGTACAGCAGTCTTCCTAATAAAACCAGATCTCTGTGAGTAAAAGTGGAGTCTTCAGAAAGAAGAGAGTTTGGCTTCCGTTTGGGAAGTGTAGCAGTCTAGCCACATCCTCACTATTGGGGTGACTTCATTTGCACGTAAAGATGTTACCTGGGCCCCCTTGTCATGCATAGTGGGGGATTGAGCCATGTCACAGAGCATTTCTTTATCTGTTACGTGGCATCTCAGGGCTTCATTTGGCCTAGTGGATAGTCAGGGTCTGTGAAGTCTGGTTGTTTGTCATCTGCCATTTAGATGCCGGAGTGGGGCAGGGAGGACAGGCCTGGGCAGCAGGCAGAGTTTCTGAGCAGCGTCACAAGATGCCCGTCTTGGCTGTGACTATCAGTGGTGTTGCCTTAAGACAGGGAGAGTCCCGTCCAGTGTTGTGCAGTAGAGAGACTCTTTGGTTCAAAACATATACTGTGTGTGGCCTGCTTCGTAATATAAGCTCTCTGTCATGAAGACATCAAACCTCCCAAATTTCTGAAAGCCAGTGTGGTCTTTGTCTTTGTCAAGTTGCTGCAGTAACTTAGCACAGCTCTAACTTCCCAGGAGGAAGTCCGGTACCAGTACTGCTCCTTGTGTGAGGGACGTGTTGATTGTTGCCAAAACTCAGTGATTCACAGGTGTCAGGGAAGTTACTTCAAACTGATAATGAGGACTTCAGGCTGGGCCCAGAGTTTCAGGAAGCTATAAAGGAAGAGTTGGACTAAACCCAGGCCCTAACAACCCGAATGAGAGTCCCCACTGGATTTGTTAATATTACCAAAAGCATTTGACTTGACTTTGTTCTGAAAGTCACATTGTAGGTAAAAACTTTTGATCATTGGCTAATTTTAATGAGATTTGTTGGTGTGGTTTTAAAGTAATAAATTCTATTTCTTAGAGCATTTTTTGGTTCACCACAAAATTGAGTGGAAAGTGCAGAGAGTTCCCATCTGCCTGTCCCCACACGTGCACAGCTCCCTTTATCAGCGTCCCCCACCAGAGTGGCCTGTTTGTTACAGCTGATGAACCTGCACTGACACACCGTTACCACTCAGAGCCCATAGTTCACATTAGGGGTCATTCTTGGTGTTGTGTATTCTGTAGGTTTGGACAAACATACAGTGACATATGTCCACCATTACAGTGTCGCGCAGAATGGTTTCACTGCCCTAAAAATCCTCTCTGCTCCACATACTCATTTCACCCTCTCCCCACACCCTGGCAACCACTGATCTTTTTACTGACTCCATAGCTTTGTCTTTTCCAGAATGTCAAATGGCTGGAATCATACAGTATGTAATCTTTTCAGAGTGGCTTCTTTAACTTAGTAACAGATTCTTCCATGTCTTTTCATGGCTTGATAGCTCATTTCTTTTGTAGCACTGAATAATATTCCACTGTCTTGATGTACCACAGTTTATTCACCTACTGAAAGGACATCTTGGTTGTTTCCAAGTATTAGCAATTATGAATAAAACTGCTGTAAATATCCGTGGGCAAGTTTTTGGTGAACATAAGTTTTCAAGTCCTTTGTGTAAATACCTAGGAACATGATTGCTGAATTATATGGTAAGCATGTATTTAGTTTTCTAAGAAACTGCCAAACTTTCAGTTTGTGTGGCTATACCATTTTGCATTCTTACCAGCAATGAATGAGAGTTCCTGTTGTTCCATATCCTTGTCGCATTTGGTGGTGTCAGTGTTCTGGATTTTGGCCATTCTGTTATAATAGGCATGTAGTGGTATAATAGTATCTCTTTGTTTTAATTTGAAATTTCCTGATGAAATATCTTGTGGAATGCTTATTTGCCATCTGTATCTCTTCTTTGATGACATGTCTGTTCAAATCTTTTGCCCACTTTTTAATAGGGTGGTTCATTTCCTTTTTGCTGAGGTTTAAGTGTTTGTATACTTTGGATAATAGTCCTCTATCAAATTGTCTTTTGCAAATACTTTCTGCTAGTCTACAGTTTGTCTTATTTTTATTTTTAATTCAGTCTGCCCACTGCCCCCCATGCTTTGTTGGTTCTTCCTTCAGCCTAGGCAGGCTAACATCTCTTCATGTTTTTTCATGTCTGTTCTAGCTCATTCAGACCAATAAGCTGAAACACTACCCCAGCATCCACGGAGACTTCAGCAATGATTTCCGACAGCCGTGTGTGGTGTTCACTGGGCACCCTTCCCTGCGGTTTGGGGACGTGGTCCACTTCATGGAGCTCTGGGGAAAGTCAAGTCTCAACACTGTCATATTCACAGGTAAATTAAAAAATAAGCAAACCTCAGCCCTTTCCACTGGGGCCACTAGCCTAGGGTGTATTTTACAGTAAGGCATCAATATGATCAGTTTTATTGTAAGTACCAAAGAATAAAGACACCCCAAGGCAAAGAGTTAAGAGTGCAACAGCATACTGTTAGATAACTATTAAGGCTTTCATATTTGTTTTCTAAGATTTTTCCCTGAGACAGAATTCTCCTGAACTGCTTTTAGATAGGATTCTGTAAGCCATATCAAAAACCGCAGTAATTCCAGTAACCAGTCTTGTTTTACCCTTTAGGAATTATTTACTAAGATGTATCTTTCTCCTTTGATTACAGTTTACTCTGGCTGTAATTTTTCTTCTGGAGACAGATCCCTCAGGGGGAAAAATAATAATAAGCCCAAGTGGGTGGGTTAGTTAGATAATCACTACATTATTTTATTGATTTAAGGCCAGCCTCAGTCAGCCTTAAGTTTTAGAAACCTTATGGGCTATGAAGTAAAAAACCTTGATCTGAAATGTAGCCCAACTTGCTGTAACCTCAGCCACGTCACTCAGCGAGCCTCATTGTCCTTGTACATGACTGTTGATAAGCACTTCCGTGTGTGGCCCTGGGCACGCAGTAAAATACCATGTGCTAGCACTTAGTGCAGCGCCTGGCACGTAATGGCTGTGGGGAGAGTGTCGGCCACATCCTCCCGTCTTAGCATGTTCTGAATACTTTTGAGACTCGGGTTTTGGAATAGAGAGTGTAGTTATATCAAAAGCATTGGGGTCAGAGACGCTTCGGCCCTTCCCTGTGCTCAGCCTCAGTCTGTGAGGATCGTCAGGCCACCAGGAGCACACCTGCAGCTGAACACAGTTGGGTTTTTGCCTCATTGCGGTGAGGGGAACACACACACTGCATAAAGGATGGTAAAAGGGTCTCCTTGCGGGATTGGGGGTGGTTTGAGAACATGAGACATGGCTCTGCATTGTGTGCTGCGAGGGTGCAGGAGTAATTCCACGACTGATGTCTTACTGATTTTTATCTCCAACACAAAAAGAAGGGAGCCAGGATAAGCTAATGTTTGCTTGTTTGTGGTTAGAACAGTTTTGTGTCTTGTCCTCAGGCATGATTACAAGAGGGTCTTATCTTTAGCTGGGTTTGTCATGGTTACCAAGTGGCCTTGTCTGATGTTGGTGTCCTGTGGAGTTGTGTTTGCGCACAAGGAGAACAGTGTGGCCTGGCGTGGGTGCCGGGCCAGTTCCTGCTAACACCTCAGCCGAGCAGGAAGTGCCAGGAGAGCTGCCAGTCACCAGGGGCTGCTTTTCTCTTTGTGGGCTTTTTTGGGCCAAAGGCAGAGGAAGTTGGGCCAAGACATTGATTCACAATACTTGGAACTTCACACTTGCCAAGGATTTTCTAATCAGGAAGTTGTCCAGAGATCCTTGTACATAGTAGGACTAAGGTTGGTCTCTCCCTTTGATGAGCTGTGACTCTCTGACATGACAGTAGGTACAGCATTTCTATGGGCAGTCAGAAGCATTGGCTCTCCAGCTCTAAGAAACAATGGTGATATAGCACATCTTATATTTTCCTGGTTAGAGCTGGAACCCATACTACTAAGTGAAGTATCCCAAGAATGGAAAAACAAGCACCACATGTACTCACCAGCAAACTGGTATTACCTGAGCAGCACCTAAGTGGACACATAGGTACTACAGTAATAGGGTTTTGGGCAGGGGGGAGGGGAGAGGGGCCGGGTATATACATACATAATGAGTGACATCTGCACCATCTGAGGGATGGTCATGCTGGAAAATCAGACTTGTGGGGGGGAGGGAGGGGGAAAGGGCATTTATTAAAACCTTAAAATCTGTACCCCCATAATATGCCAAAATAAAAAAAAAAAGAAGCATTGGCTCTAGTATACATTTTCCTTTAGCTAAGAAGAAATCATGCCTGTGTGATTGCCCATGACAACTCTGAAATTAGACCACATTTAATTATTAGATTAATTAATAGATTTAATTAATTAGATCACTGGTTTGTTGGGCTTCCAGAAGTTGTGTCATTCTTGATCAGTAGTTCTGATGTCTACTAGTATTGGGGTGAAGTTTTGGGCCACCTTTTTTATTGTACTGTGAGTACTGTTCACATGGAAAGCGAGTCAGTAGTCCCTCCTGGGTGGCCTGTGCTTGTCTCATTTTGGGTATTCTGGGTTTTCTTAACCAACACAATCCAGTGGGCATGGTAGTTTACAAGTCTGGAAGTTCTACCAGCTATCCTGAAGACACTGGAGAAGTCCGTGTGCCAGGTGAGCTTAAGCCAGGGTCCATCCTCTGTGCGCACAGACTGCTGGGAATCGAGTTGTCCTTTACTGCCTCAGGACTGAGCCAGCTGCAGTGGCTCTCGAGAGAGAAACTGAGCGTATAGCAAGGACAGCTCCCAGCTGGGCTTACTGGGGAATATATGTCATGGTGTCAGCAGAAACGTTTGTCGACACGGGGTCAAGGCTGTGCTTCTGTCTCCTGGGTGCCTCCCCGATCAGGTGGACGTTCTGACGTCTGCCTGTCTCGAACCTGGGTGTTAACTTTGAGCATGTTGATTCCTGACTCCTTGGTCTGTGCCAGGCCTTTGAACTGTGAAGTCACTGTTTTTCTCTTTGTATTTCATCAGTATTTTGTGGGGGACACTTTGAAACTACGTATATATCCTGTTCTTCCTCAAACATTTATCAAATTTTCTTAGCATTCATTTATGATTCTGGTCTGAATAAATCATTACCAGATGATGATTTTTTAAAATTTCATCTTTTTGCATTCATCAGTTGGTGTTTTGTTGTGAAGAGCTTTCCCTTCTCCCCCATTTACTTATTTATCCCTCTTTCTCTCAGCTGCCTCTTTATCTGTGTTGAAAACTTTGGGCCCACGTTGTTCTACCCATTCCAAATCCACCGACAGGCTTCGTGCCAGCTCCTCCCGTGCCGTATGTGGGTCTCCACTGACCCCCGTCACCTGCACGCACCATCCTTTCCGCCTCACGCTCCTAACCTCACTGACCATCTGCTGGGCCCTCACCGCACCAGCCGCCACCTCGCTTGGCAGCTCCTCTGTTGCCTACGTTTTATTAAATGAAATGTCTTTTCTGTTACCTTCCTTAGAACCAGACTTCTCCTACCTGGAGGCCCTGGCTCCCTACCAGCCGTTGGCCATGAAGTGCATATACTGCCCCATCGACACGAGGCTGAACTTCATCCAGGTGTCCAAGCTGCTTAAAGAAGTGCAGGTAACGAAGGAAGCGACGTCAGTGTTGTCTTGTGGTCACGTTACCCCCGTGTCCGTGTGTGGGTGGAGGGGAGGGCCATCTAGCTGTACTTGTGCCCTCTCGTCTTCCTCGATTTTCAAACGTCTGCAGAAAGCTGGGACATGTGCTGGTTACTCCTCACACTTAAAAGGTATGGTCTTTCCACCCTGAAAGAAGTTTCCATACTAAAGAAATCAAAAGTGGAAGGGAGAAAAAACAGTCTAGAACTTTTTAATTAGGACTGTGTCCATTGAAAACCCACCAACTCTCCCTCACCATGCCCCAAAAAAAGTCATTCTAAAAACATATTCACTAAGCTCAAAGGCAGTTTAACTAGAGCACGTGTTGGGCCTCGTCGCACATGTGGGCTAGTGCCGCAAGCAGTGCCGTGTTGCTGTTTTAGAGGTTCGGTTGGCAGTTTTTGTTCTTCTGTTTCATTTTGCATTTTCCTCCCTAAAGAGTTGGGGTAAAGTGGTGGATTAGGGAAGAATCTGCGCACAGAACGGGGAGAGGGAGAGCAGGGATACAGAAGCACTGCGCCAGGTCAGTCGCTACATGCCTGGAAAGTTTTTTGGCAGCTGGGAACGGGGAGATTTCTTGGAATTGGCGAGGAAGGTGGCTTAGAACAGGTGAGAGGAAAGGTTCTGCGTTCCCATTCCCTCGATGTTTTCAGAAGGCACCTGGCACTGCCTCCCGCCTCGTCACTCAGCAGGTGGGATTGGTGCTCTTCATCTCTTGGCCTAGGTCAGAAGTTCTCTTTCCTCTGCACAGAATTTTTGACTTCAGGATGAGAGGCCCTTACACAAAACTCTAGGGCAGGGTAGCAAGAAACAGGAAAGCTGGAGACGTCAGGAATGCAGGGAGAATGGATTCCAGTGATCACTGACTTGCTTGCCCTACAGAGAAAGAACACGGGTTTTCTCTAGGTGGGAGTAGAGCAGGGAGCCGGTTTGGAGCCATGTGTGTTCATCCACATGCTGGAAAAAGTGGTTAAGAGCCTGGTGTTTTTCATTACTCAGAAACTTCAATTCCCAGTCCCTAAGCCAGCCGTGTGCGTGCTCCTCACGCCCCTCTGCAGCGTGCCGATCTTGTAAACTGGAGGCCACCTCGTCTCCACTTGCGGAGAGGAAAACCTGGGAAAAGCCCTGGCTGTGATCGTGTGGTCAGATGGCTTTGAGCTAAAGATACCAACCAGGTCAGGAAGAAGAACAAAAAGCCAGTTTGAAGAAGGAAAGTGTCAGCCCTGAGAAACAAGTTCAGCTTATTGGAAAGCCTTTTTTTTTTTTTTTTTTTTTGAGACAGAGTCTCACTCTGTTACCTTGGCTAGAGTGCCATGGCATCAGCCTAGCTCGCAGCAACCTCAAACCAGCGATCCTCCTGTCTCAGCCTCCCAAGTAGCTGGGCCTACAGGCATATGCCACCAGGCCTGGCTAATTTTTTCTATATATTTTTAGTCGGCCAATTAATTTCTTTGTATGTATAGTAGAGACAGGGTCTCGCTCTTGCTCAGGCTGGTTTTGAACTCCTGACCTTGAGCGATCCACCCGCCTTGGCCTCCCAGAGTGCTGGGATTACAGGCGTGAGCCACCGCGCCCGGCCTGAGTCACAGTTCTTGCTGATCAGCCAAGAGCGTGTAACAGTTGGTATGTGCTGAATGTTACAAGACGACTGTGCCCTCCAAGAGCTCAGAGACCACTGGGAGTAAGATGTGGAAGTCACCAGGGAAGTACAGTGAAAAAACAAACACAAATGCAGACTGAGGCAGTAAATCCAACCTCATTCACGCAGCTGGCAGTTTAGGGGTTTCCCGGAGATGTTCGTTCTACCCCCACCCTACTCACCTCTCTGGTTGTCGGGGTTCGGGCGAGCGAGTGCTCACAGTGGCCTGCATGTGGGGAGCCTGCGCGGCAGGGCAGGGAGCCGCCGCTCTGCTTCACGGTCTCGTCTCCTCTCTTGCCTTCCCCCCAACCTGTCCTGTCGACTCCTCAGCCCCTGCACGTGGTCTGTCCTGAGCAGTACACCCAGCCTCCCCCAGCCCAGTCCCACAGGACAGACCTCGTGATCGACTGCCAGCCTCCGGCCACATCCTATCGGCGGGCCGAGGTCCTCACCCTGCCCTTCAAGCGCCGCTACGAGAGGATCGAGATCATGCCGGAGGTGAGCCGTGCGTGCTCGTGATTATTCTAAAGGGCGGGGACATCAGTGGGGGTAATGCTCTGTCTGTGGTCTCTTCTCACTCTGCGGATACACCGCATGGCATACGGGGACGCACAGGGACAACACTGAGGGCCCCACCCAGAACGGGGGGGGGGGGGGGGCAGCACCCCGGCTGTACCCAGCCCTGCGGCCGCACCCGGCTGCCCAAAGGTGTTTCTAGGCCAGCTTTTCAAATGCATTTGGATATTGTTCTGGATTTGAATTGATGGTTTTCCCTCAGGGAACATAATCAGTTCCAGGAAACAGCATATGGCAGAGGAGTGAGGAAGTTGCTACCCTGATATTTATCTATTAATAATATCAGCCGCCTGCGTCATCACCTTCCTTCCTCCTCTGCAGCCTCCCACCACCGCCAGCCTGCGCCGAGCTCCGCAGCTGTCCCTCAGATCTCCAGACGGTCCTCTCTGCTTATTTCTACTCATTTCACTTCGTGCAAAGATAGAGGTTTTCATCCTTCTTAAAATACAATGCAAAGTAGAACCAAAAGTGTCCTCTAACTGCATGCCTGGAAAATGCAGGTGTGAGGTGAAAGGGTTAAACTCTCTTCCTGCTTTTTCTGTTTTGCTGCTAAGAAAGGATGTTTGTTTCATCCCCAAATGAAGGTGTACCCTCTGCAGCTGCTCTGTAAATCCTTCTTGGTCCTTACCAGTTCGGGGCAGGAGATGGGAGCCGTCAGCCCTCCTGGGCCTGTGCCGGCAGGAAAGTCTGGAGTGGCCAGGGGACACCCCTCCCTCCCAGCAGTGCCAAGCTGTGGCGTTGCGGGCAGACTTCCATTCTGGCAGCACTGCCACGTGACATTTTCTCCCGTGAAGAGCTTCACCTTCAGAGTCGTCTTGGGAATGGCGTTAGTTCACAGCTGCCCGGGGAGTCTCAGCTACTCAGTTCCCAGGATGCCACTCCCAGACCGCCCACCTCAGCCTCACCTGTGATGCGGGTGACCGCAGCGTGGGGAGGAAAAGCCTATTTATTTATGGGTGGGACAGGGGAGAGCAAGATCTGGTGCACATCTGTCTCTGGCAGGAGCATGTCACACTGTCCCATACAAATTTTATTTCATGAAATAGTCCTCATGTGCTGTTTGCCAACCACCTTATGTGTTAATAGCCTAAGCTGCTGTTTCTGCCCATTTGATAGTGATTTTCATGTTTAGGTAGTGGTGTCTTGCATGTTTTTGTTTTTAAGATAAGGTCCCACTCTGTTACCTTGGGTAGAGTGCAGTGGCATCACCATAGCTCACTGCAGCCTCAGACTCCTGGCCTCAGGTGATCCTCCAGCCTCAGCCTCCAGAGCAGCTGGGACTCTAGGTGTGCACCACTGTGCTCGGCTAATGTTTTTGTAGAGATGGGGTCTCGCTCTTGCTCAGGCTAGTCTCAAATTCCTGACCTGAAGTGATCCTCCTGCCTCAGCCTCCCAGAGTGCTAGGGTTATAGGTGAGAGCCACTGAGCCTGGCCTATTTTTGTTTTTAAAATAAAGGCAGCTTGGCTGGGTGAAGTCTGCACGTCTGTAAGAACACCATGCTCCCAGTAAGACCGTGCTGCACGACAGCTGCGTAGAGGAGACGGCACGCGCTAGGTGCAGGTGGTCGGGGGAGAGCAGCCCCACAGGGAAAGCTGTGGGTTCCACCTTTGGGAGAAGTCAGACTTTCAGGAATGAAGAATCTCCCTCCAGTGCTGCTGTCTCTGTCCTTCCTGCCTAACACTAGTCACGTGGAGACAGGATGGGGATGGACCAGAGGCCAGACTGAATGCGAAGTCTGCCCTGGCTGTGCATTTTGAATAAAGGGGAACACTGAGAGGTTTTTAGAAGACACTGTAAGAGGGGTTTTGAAGCCACCTGAAGGACCAGTGTGAGGCTGTGGCATTCAGATGCTGGGTGCTTTGGCAGGGTGTTGCCACTTCATTAATTGTGGGTGACAAGCAAAAGGGAGATGCAGAGGGGTCAGCACACTGGGGTCCAGCACATAGTGACAGGTGGCTGTCCCAGGTGACCTCACTGCCGGGCTCACGCTGAGAAGCCCCTGGGAGATACCGCGTCACTGGAAAGCCAGGCTTGGTTGGGTCAGTTCTCCTGCCCGGTTTGCCCACCGCGACCGCCCCTTTCCTTGTATCTCTTCTCTCCTGTCTTTATTGGGATTGATAGAGATTTGTCTGTGTGTATATCATGGATATATTTATTTGAAAAATTTACCTTTTTTTCTTTAAAGTTATTTGGTCATCTTAGACTTCAATGATGTAAATAAGGATCATTAAAGGATCAGCTTTGCCCCCAAGCTAGGCAGGGGGCACACGGCTGTGCCCTCGCCTCTGGGATATCGTCCACCCTTGAGCTTGACCTGGAAGGGTGGGGCTGCAGCCCCTCTTCCCTCAGCCTGAGAGGGAGCCTGTCTGAAACCTGCCATTTCCTTCCAGCTCGCAGACTCGCTGGTGCCCATGGAGATCAAGCCCGGCATCTCCTTGGCAACCGTCTCGGCCGTGCTGCACACGAAAGACAACAAGCACGTTCTTCAGGTACCGTGGGGGGCGGTGGGCTGGGCGTGATCGCAGGGGGGTCGGGGCCTATGAGGACTAGAGTCCTCTCCCCTCAGAGCCACGGGACATTGCTTTGCGAGCCAGCAGAAGTTAGAGAGCAGGCCACTTAGCGGACTATATGTGAAACAAGGAAGGTGCTTCATATAAATTCTTGACTACTTTTTTATCTGGCCATGTGCCTCAGGGAGAAGGGAAGAAAGATGAGGCCATGCATCCTCCTAAGCGCCACTGGCTCTGAGTATCACTGGAAGCTTCTGCAGCCGCGTTCCCCAGACGAGCGTCTGTGGGGCACCCACCCTGAGCACTGCAGTGCGAACTGGGTGCTAGGGGCAGACATGGAAAGCACATCCGTGTGCAGCCGTGAAGGCCGAGCGCCTGGCACGTGCTGGGTGGCACGTGGCCTCCAGGGCACTGCACACCTCACTCCCAGCGTGCAGTGTCGCTATTGAAAGAATCCCTTTCAGATTTGGACTGTGTCACCTTCATGCCTGCGTACAAAGTGGCTAGCTGCTACTTTAAAGCATGTGAGACTCCGCACTGAGTCCTTGACGTGCACTGTCTTATTTAATCCTCCATTATAACCATTTCAGGGACAGTTTCTTGACAAAGGTGCTGTAGCCAGGTGGTGGCAGATTTTAGGATTTTGCCACATTAGTCTGACCATGCAGCCAGCATATATAGCCGCCGGGCTATCAGTGAGCCTGCAGCACCAGCTTACTGTGGAAAATTTACCCAAATACTGAATTGAATCCATTGAAAATCTGAAAGTGGATCTTGATAAAAGGCAGAAATGTTAGCCAAATAAGATGCTCGTCCATGTGGAAAGCTCGGCGCTTGTGTGTGTCGTGGACGCCCGCTGATGTTTCACCCACAGACTCCGGACTGGGCTGGGGCTGCAGTCTGAGTGCCAGAGGGCGGGCTCGGGTTCTCAGAGGCGGCTCACTCAGGGCCATGTTCTTCTCATGCTCCAGCCCCCTCCCAGGCCCGCCCAGCCCACGAGCGGTAAGAAGAGAAAGCGGGTGAGCGATGACGTTCCCGACTGCAAAGTTTTGAAGCCTTTGCTGAGCGGCTCCATCCCGGTGGAGCAGTTCGTGCAGACCTTAGAGAAGGTGAGCCAGTTCCGAGTGCACCGTCTACACTGCATGGAAGCCGTGCTTTCCGTAGGTGGCTCCTTGCAGCCCTGGCTGCCAGGAATGTATGTTGCCACTTGTCACTTAGTCCCACTGTCCACACTATTGTCATACTTGTCTGGGGTCACAGGGTGCTGAATGAGGAGCACGCCTGCCCAGCGTTGGGTCGCTAGATGAATACCTCCGAAAACCCCATTTCTAGCCTTTTCTCAAACACACAGATGCCAGGACAAAGAATGGTTCATCCTGCCAGAGCCTCACTTTTCCACACAAGGTCCTCTTGCTCTCACAGGAGATCCAAGTCTCGAGTCGAGTGTCAGGCTGTGTGGGCCGGCGGCATCCGTGTCGCTAGATGGGAATCTGGGAAACCGGCCCAGCAATCTGCACAGAGGGTAGGAAGGCACTGGTTCTCCCCTCTGACTCAGCCACGCCCCCCCCCCAACAAGGTATTTCTCAACTATGATAGAAAGAAAAAAAACTAACCTTAAAGGTGGTTATGATTTTGTCTTCAGTCACAGGACTTCAGAGATCACCATTTTAGTGTTAGCATTACAGAATCCTTGCTGGGAAGAAGGAACTGGCTAAAAATAATGCTGCTTCATGCAAGAAAAGCTGCAACTAACTCTAATAAGTGATGATAAAAAAGGAGATTGTCTTCTGCTAAACTATTAATAACCACCTTTTGTCCACGCTCAATTGCTGACTCCTGTCAGCTGTGAAAGGCTTTCTCCTTATCAGCATTGGTTTTTCCCCCTTCATCTTTTAGTGTTCCCAGAGGAAGGGCCAAGTCATACTGCTCTCCTCGGCCCTCCCCTGTGTGCTGTCGGTGAGCACATTGGCCCCACCTTCCCCGTGACCTTGCAGGGCTCCTGGTCCCTGTTGCTGGGCTTCAGGTTTGGCAGGTTTCTTCAAAAGACCTTGGCCTGGCTCACCCTAGGTCCCAACTGAATGTTCCACGCGGCCGTGGCTGATCCGCTCCTCACTGCAGGAGCAGCTTTCTGTCACAGAGTGTGGACAGCCTCCCTGCTCCCATGCCCTTTACCTGTTGTGTCTCTCGCAGGCAGATGTCTTCTTTCTGCTTTTTCTTTTTCAGCGTTGACTGATTTGTAAGGAAATGCTGTAATTAATAGTGATGGCTAGAGAAATACCTGCTCTGCCTCCTTCCCCCTTGAGAGGATTTGCAGAGTCCCGAGGTCACCAGTGTCCTGCATCAATGGCATTTTCCTAGGAGGGAGCTTTGTCACCAGGGAACGTGGGTGTGGTTCCAGGAATAGCCTCAGGTGCTTGGATGTGCTCCTCCAATGACTCACAAAAGCTTAAGCGGGTTGTGGAAATTCTGGTGTTTTGCATGAGATTTTGCATGTTTGGTGCCTCTCTTAAAGTATATGAAAGTGTGGTTGAATTCTGTTGCTGTGGTAGGCCATATTGCTAGTCTGAAAATCGTATTGTGTCAAAAATGCCAGTTTTTAGAATATTCAGTCACTTTTAGAAGGGTCACTTTTAGCACTTGCCTTTCCGTGTACACCCATCCTCCTCCTTTTTCTTGGAGCAGCACGGCTTCAGCGACATTAAGGTGGAAGACACCGCCAAGGGCCACATCGTCCTGCTCCAGGAGGCCGAGACACTCATCCAGATTGAGGAAGATTCCACCCACATCATCTGTGACAATGACGAGATGCTCAGGGTGCGACTGCGGGACCTGGTGCTCAAGTTCTTACAGAAGTTCTGAGGGGACCTCTGAGCCCTCCCACCTGCCTGGACTCCTGCAGCCCCTCCCTGCCCGGCACAAGCCCCCGAGGAAGGGACGAGAGGCTGCTGGCCGTGTCTTCGCAGCGTCCTCTGGCTTAAGGAATGAAGAGTGGCTCTTGAGGGAACGAATCTGGAGTGAGGGCCAGGATCCTGGTCTGGAGTCCTCAAACCGGTTCAGGCAAGAACTCTACCTTTTAACTTTGGGCTCATCGTTGTCGTCTTGACTCCAGCTCTCTTGAGGAGCCGCGGGGCAGCGTGAGTGTGACAGAAGCAGCTTTCCAAGAGGCCAGTGGTGGCCGGGGAATTGAAAAGATGACCAGCGTGTTGTCTCATGTGGCCTGTGTTTGTTTTCGTGGTGCGCAGGCCTTGGGCAGGGAAACTGGTCTTTGACACTGGCCTCCAGTGCTGTACCTACCACGAGAGGTGAGCCCTGAAAATTAGCAAGATGAACTCATCCATCTGTCTTTTACGCTGTGATCCCATTTTGCTATTAAAAACATTTTTTATAGAAGTATCCATGTTGAACCTATGATAAATACACAGAACAGCATGAACTTAGAAAACACCATACCAAATATGTGTACATTAAATAAGATAACCCACCCATTTACAATAAATACAGATGTTTCTTCTTAAAGCTCTGCCTGCATAAGAACAGTGAGACAGATCAAAGGCACCAGCCCCAACCTTCGGGGAGGCCGAGCAGGCAGCTCAGGCCAGCTCCTCGGTCTCTGCACTAAACCCAGCATCTCTCTCAGTAGCCACAGACCCCCTAGGAGTAGGAAGGTTTTAGAGAAAATTGCCTCTCAAAAAAGATTGCTGCATGTGAAATAGTTACCAGATGACATCTAATCTGAGACAGCATGAGTTGTAACACACAGGCCAACTTGGCAAGTATTAAAATGTGGTCAGTGAGGTGAGAACAAGTCTTAGAACTGGGCGGCCGCGGTAGGAGGCCCAGCTCCGCCCGCTGTTCTTGGTCCAAAGTCACTTCTCCAACTCAGCTGATGGCTCAGCATCATGCAGGGATTCAGTGAGCAAGAACTATAGAAATAATTGCTTAGGTTTTACAGAGCACTGATTATCAATTCTCTTGAATGCTATCAGTGGGAATGTGTTCTTAGAGGAGGAAAAAGCCACCTCATGAGTCATTCCGAACAAGGGTCCTAGGATGTGTTACAGAATAAACTAGGGGCTTCCAACCATGGGCGGGAAATTGATGTGCCACAGCTATGAACGTGTCATTTTGTTTTTAGGAAGAGAACTGTAAATATGCATCATGTTGGCATACTTCCTAACAAATCTTTTGAGAGAATCAAGTTAAATTTTAAAAATATCTTGAAAAATGCAAATGCAGGGTAAGACAGAACTTAGAAGAAACCAAAATGGTTAATTTAAATGTCCTAGCAATGCTATGTCCAGGAACACTGGGATTCATCCAAGTCTGACCTCTGTTAAAGGGCTTGATGAGAGAGCCTCAGGCAGGTCCCCGGAGGGATGGTTACTACAGAGACCACAGTCTGTGAGTACAAATGAGTCAGTAACCGCCTGACAGGCGGGAATAATTTACAAATTATGAAGATTTTAATCGAGTCATCGTCACCCACTTAGTGGCAGAAGGCCAGAGGCAGGAAGAAGCAAAGAATCATCCTGTAGAGCACAGAGAATCTAGAGCTGGCCTTTCCAAGCATGAGGAGCGAGCAGTTCTGAATAACTCTGCCCGAAGTGCAGATATTTGAGTGCCAAGCCAGGTTGGTTAGTAGAAGACCCAAAAGAAACGGCAGACGCTGCCTGTTGGTGCTGTGACCATCCCACCCACGGGCAGCTCTATCAGAAACGCAGCCCACTGACACTCGTACTAACTTGGTGAAGAATCTCGCGTCTAGAAAAAATTTCTCCTCAAGCCCAGTGGAATCCCAATGATTAAATGATAATTGAAAAAAACCTTAAAAATTATTTAAATCTTTCTACAAAGTGGTATATTAGGTATCTATTGTTACATGGCAAATTACCCCAAAACGTAGTGCTGAAGACAGTAAACATGAACGAACATCTCACCATTTCTGTGGGTCAAGAATCTGGCGTGGCTTAGCTGGATGCTCCCGGCTCAGGGTCCTCCTTCCACACGGTTGTAGTCAAGGTGTTGGATGAAGGAACTGAAGTGCAGAGGTTCAGGAACTTTCCCCAAAACACACAGCCAGTATGTGGCTTCTGCCGTACTATGACGTCATGCGTGAGTGTTAGCAATCAGCAGCTGGCCGGGAAGAGGAGATCTGCCTCTTCATTTCTTTTCTTTTCTTGAGACAGAGTCTCACTCTGTTGCCCAGGCTAGAGTGAGTGTCGTGGCATCAGCCTAGCTCACAGCAACCTCAAACTCCTGGGCTCAGGAGATCCTCCTGCCTCAGCCTCCCGAGTAGCTGGGACTACAGGCATGCGCCACCATGCCCGGCTAATTTTTTCTATATATTAGTTGGCCAATTAATTTCTTTTTATTTATAGTAGAGACGGGTGGGGGGGGGCTAGTTTTGAACTCCTGACCTCGAGCAATCCA
The DNA here is from genome assembly GCF_040939455.1 of Microcebus murinus. NCBI lineage: Eukaryota > Metazoa > Chordata > Mammalia > Primates > Cheirogaleidae > Microcebus > Microcebus murinus. The sequence continues at coordinate 23,834,364 of NC_134127.1, read as the reverse complement.
CCCGCCTCAGCCTCCCAGAGTGCTAGGATTACAGGCGTGAGCCACCACGCCCAGCCCATTTCTTTTCAAACAAAGGTTAACCACCTACTCCTTTCCCTTCTGATCCCTGGAGAGCTTGAAGCTTTTGGCCCTCACAGTTGTTCTATAAAGGCAGAAGTTGGCTTTTCCAAACTATAATGAAGTATCACCAGAAACATGAGTGAAGAAACCGCCAAACTGGATGATGATACATTAAAATGAGCCGAGCAATCTGATGGGAATAGTACCAGAGATAAAGAATAACATTTTAGATGATAAAAGGGCCAATTCATCAAGAAGACATAGTCATAACTCTCAAATAACAGCTTCAAAATAAATGAAGCAAAAGCCAAAAGTATTAAAGCTGGGGGAGGGGGGAGAATTCCACTGAAATAATTGGAGATTTTATCACCCTTTTGTTAATTATTAAATCTAGACAAGTCAATAACTTCATAAATGATCTGAACAAAACTGTCAACTTTAACCTAACTGATACTCTTAGAGTACTAAATACACATTTAGTACTGCAGAATACACACTTTTTTCAAGTGTATATGGTATATTTACTATGAAAACTATAATGCTACATGATAAAATAAGTGTTACAACATTTATAAAAGGATTGGAATCATACACAAAATCTCTCACCAGAATGAAATTGAATTACAACTCAAAATATACTGGAAAACTGAATATTTTAAAATCAAACAAAATAACTCATGGATCAAAGAAGATATCACAAAATGGATTAGAAAATATTTTGAACAGTGAAAAATACAGCTCAAAATTTGTAGGATACTGCTACAGTAGTGCTTAAAAGCAAATTTACAAGCTTTCAATGCTTATAGAAGAAAAGGCCTAAAATTGACCTAAATTTTCATCTTTAAGAAACTATAAAAAGGGTCTAGTAAACCCAAAGAAAATAGAGGAAAGAGATAATAAAAGGAACAGAAATCAACAAAACAGAACACAGTAGAGAAAACAAAGCCAAAAGCTAATTTTTTGAAAAAATCCATAGAACTGATACACGTCTCTCACTACACTGATCAAGGAGAAAAGGGGACACAGAATACCCACAGTAAGAGTGAAAACAGTTACCACTGCAGATCCCACAGACATTAAGAGGATAATAAATCAGGAATGAGAAGGCAGTGGTTATCACAGAGCTGTAGATATTAAAGGGATAAAAAGAACAGTACAAAAAACTTTATGCCAACAAATTTAACAACACATAAAATGGATAATTTCCTTTGAAGACACAAATGGACAAGGCTCATTCAATAAGAAAGAGAACTTGATAGTCACTTAAGAAATTAAATGTATTATCTTCTCACAAAGAAAAACTCCAGGCCAAGATGGTTTCCCTGGAAAATTCTATTACATATTTAAGGAAGAAATAACACCAATCTTACACAGCTTCTATTAAAAAAAAAAAAAAAAAAAAAACAGAGCAAGAGGGACTACTTCCAACTCATTTTAAGGGCCCAGTAAGTATAACTGTAATACTAAAACCTTATAAAGTCATTACAAAAGAAAATTAGAGGGTAACATCCTTCATGAACACAAGATACAAAGTACTTAGAATATCAGCAACCTGAATCCAGCAATACATAGAAAGGATAATATGTCATGACCAAATAAGATTTATCCCTGGAATGCAAGGATAATCAAATATTTGAAAACCAATCAGTGTAGTTTAAGAGTGAAGGAGAACACCCATGTGGTCATTTCAATAGATACAGAAAAAAAGCATCTGATCAAATTCTTAAAGGCACTTCGACAAACTAGTAATAGAAGGGAACTTCCTCAATAAGATAAAGTTCATCTATGAAAAACTTACTAACTTTTCCCCAAAGATTAGGAACAAAACAAGGGTGCTTATCCACACTACTTCTGCTCAATAGTGTCCTAGGAGTCCTAGGCATTTTAATGGGGGGAAAAAAGAAGAAAAGGGAAGGAAGACAGACAAAGCACAAAGATAGGAAAGAAACAAAACACTGCTTTCCAATGGCAAGATTTTTTACATAGAAAATCCTACGAAATCTACAAACTAGTACGGGAATTGATACGTTTACAACATTGCAGAATATAAGCTTAATACACAAAAATCAATTGTATTTTATATACTAACAAGTAATTGGAAAATAATTTTTTAAGAACAGCAATTTCATTCATGACTATAAAAAAACATACTTAGAGAATAAACTTTGGAAGAGATGTGTAAGATTTCTATACTAAAAGTCTCAAAACCTTGACAGAAATTACAGAAGATCTGAATAAATGGAGAGACTCACCATGTTTGTTGATAAGGTGACTCAGTATTTTTAACATTTCAGTTGTACCTGGTGATGTACAGATTTGATACGATACCATCAAAATCCCAGCAGACAGCCACAACAAAATCTAACCCAATTTTTAAAATAGGCAAAGGACTTGAATAGAGATTTCTCCAAAGAAGATTTACAAATGGCCAATAAGCACAAGAAGAGATAGTCAACATATTTGTCATTAGGGAACTATAAATCAAACCCACAATGAGGTACCACTGCATACCTACTAGGATGGCTATAATTGAATTTTTTAATCAGAAAGTGTTGGCAAGGATGTGGAAAAAGTGCAACTGTTGGTGGAATGTAAAATGGTGCAGCTGCTGTGGAAAATGGTTGGGCAATTCCTCAAAAAAGTCCCATTCAGCAATTCCATTCCTTGGCAGATCCCAAAAGAATTGAAAGCAGGGGCTCAAAGAGATATTTAGACACCTAAGCTCCTACCAACATTATTCACAGTAACCAAAAAGTGTATCCATCAACATATTAATGGATAAATAAAATGTATGTGCTATATACAAACAATGAAATACTATCCATCCAGAATAAGGAATAATGAAAGTCTGATACCTGCCGTAACATGGATGAACCTTGAAAACATGCTAAATAAAATAAGCCAGACACAAAAGACCATATATTGTATGATTTGATTTACACTGAAATTTCCAGAATAGATGAATCTGTAGAGACAGAATAGAGGTTATTAGAGCTGGGAAGAGGGGAAATGAATGGGAAGTTACTGTTTTAATGGGTACAGAATTTCTTTTGGGGATGATGGAAAGTTCTGGAACTAGACAGTGGTAATGGTTACACAGCATTCCAAATGTACTTAATGGCACTGAATGGTACAATTAAGAATGGCTAAAATTGTAAATTTTATGTTTATCAAACTTTTAAAAAAATTTTTGATTCCAGGTTTTCTTAAATTGACAAACTAATTCTAAAATTTATAGAAATGTAAAACTATATATAGTTTAAACATAAACTATAAATATTATATAAAATCCAAAGCAATCTTAAAGATGAACAAGATTGTTGGAGGACTTACACTACTTTATCTCAAGACCAATTAGAAAGCTACATCCATCAAGATGGTATGGAACTGGCCAGAGGACGATAGCTCAGCATAACAGACAGGAGAGCTCAGAAATGGGCCCGCCTTATGCAGTGATTACATCTTCAACAAAGGCCCCAAACCCACCCAATGCAGAAAAGAAAGTCTTTGTGACAACTGGTGCTGGAATGTCCACATAGATTTAGAAACTTGACCACTACCACACACCATACACAAACGTTAATTTGAGATGAACCTTACCTAAGTGTAAAAGCTAACACCATAAAGCTTTTAGTGGAAAACATAAGAGAATGTCTTCATGACTTGAGGTAGACATAGGTTTCTTGGGTCATGGAAAGCAGTAACAGAAAAGAAATTTATAATTAATATCTCATCAAAATGACAAACTTCTCATCAGAGGGCATCATAAAAAAATGGATAGGCAAACCACAAATTGAGAAAAAAAACTTACAAAACACATCCGATAATTGACTAGTGTCCAGGGTAAAGAATTCCTGTAACTCAAAAAATAAAAATAAAAAAACATCCATATAAGAGGTTATTATTCAGTGATGAAAAAGAAATGAGCTATCAAACCACAAAAAGATATGAAGGAACCGTAGTGCATATTGCTAAGTGAAAGAAACCAATCTGAAAAGGCTGCATTCTGTGTGATTACAGCACTGTGACATTCTGGAAAAGACAAAACTGTAGAGACAGTAAAGAGATCAGTGGTTGCCAGGGATTCGGAGAGAGGGAGGGAGGGACCAAAAGGCGAAGTAAAGGAAGTATTTAGGGGAGTGAAAGTGTTCTGTATGATACTATAATCGTGATATATGTCACTTTACCTTTGTCAAAACCCAGAGAATGTACATCACAAAGAATGAACTCTAATGTAAACTGTGGACTTTAGTTAACAATGTGTCAACACTGGCTCATAATTATAACAAATCTATCCCAATAAAGCAACATGTTAATAAAAGGGCAGGTGGCGGAGTGGTGGAATGAGAGTGGAACCCTTTGTGCTTTCCACTCAGTTTTACTGCAAATCTAAAATTGCTCCCCCCAAAAAAGTCTACTAAAAATGTAAGAAAGCAAGCAATACAAGGAAAGACAACCCTGTTTTTTTTAATGCTCAAAATATTTATATGGATACTTTACAATGAAATATATATATAAATGGCATCAGCACATAAAAAAGTGCTTAACATCACTAGTCATCAGGAAAATGCAAATTGAAACTACCAGATACTATTACTTACCAGAATGGCTCAAATTAAAAAGGACTGACACCACCACAGATTGGTGAGGATGTGAACTGGAACTCTGACAATTACCAGTGGAAGTAAAAAATGGAATAGTCAGTTCAGGAAAAGGTCTGGCAGTTGCTTATAAAACTAAACATGTATAACCTACCATGTCACTCAACAATTCCACTCATATTTACCCAAGAGAAATAAAAATATAAATCCACAAAGAGTTGCACATGAATGTTCTTGGCAGCTTTATTCGTAATAGCCAAAAACTGGAAACAGCCCAACATCCTATCAAATAGAATGGACAAATTTCATTCTTGTCATACAAAAGGAACATTACTCAGCAGTAAAAAAGTAACAAATCACTAGTACATGCGGCAACAATGGATGAATCTCAAAAACATTATGCTGAGTTTCTAGAAGCCTTACACAAGAGTAAAACTTGTATGGCATCATTTATATGAATTCTAAAATACAAAATCTAATCCAAGGTACAAAATCACAGCATTGGTTATCTCCAGGGGTGGAAGAGGTGGGGATGGAACAGGAGGAACATAAGAGAACCTTCCAGGTTGACAGTAATGTTCTGCATCTTGGGATGGGTTTGGGTTACACAGGAGTACGCCTTTGTCACGACTCAAGGGAGTGAACACTTGAGACTTGTGCGACATTAAAAACCAAAAAGTAAGAATAAAAACATAGAAACCAATACTGACCTATAGTTTACGATGTTTGTGCTTATATATTTAGAAGTTCGTGTACTGATGTCACTAATTTACTAATTTAGAAATGCACTGAAACTGGGACGGATGAAAGGCTGAACAGAGGGATGGGGAAGTGGGTAGAAATGGGTAGACACAGAGAGACCAGACAAGGTAGTAGAATGGTAGGCGGGGATGCAGGTTCACTCCACAGACATTCTTTCAGCTTTGCTGTATGTTTGAAATCTTTCAAAATAAAACATTGAGACCAACAGTTCAAATAAATAGGATTTAAATATTAATAGTTTAAATGCTGACATGACAGCCCTACAATGTGACTAGGATTTGTACTCTTTATAAACATGAAAACAAATGAAGAAAGGTAAAACAATTTACAAATCAAAAACCAAGTGACATTTAATAGCAAACCAAAGCTGGCCCTAAGCCAGGGCTGCCCACCCTGCCTTGCCGGTCTCTTCTGGAATCCATTCTGTGTTGTCCTTACTTCCTGGCACACTCCTTTGTTAAAGAAGTCTTTTCGTTTTGTTTTGGTCAAAGACTTACATGATACATACGGTGGCGCAAACTTCCGAGCCTCCGCGCCAGGCGTGCCGTCGCTACCCAGCGCCACCCCAGGGCACGACTGCGCAGCTTGATTTCTGAGTGACTCTGGTCTGGCAGAGGTTTCCTTCGTCAGAAAACGACCGGACACTGTCCTGCGCTGCAGTCCCAGGAGGCTTCCAATCTGGTGTGCGAGGCAGGGCAGCAAGCCGTCACCGTGCACAGGAAGGTGACAGGAGCCTGGAAAGGAGCACCTTCTGAGGGGCTGAGCAAGGCGCTGGCATCCAAAGCAGACGGGATGCAGAAAGAGCCACAGAGCTGATGCTGTTTTTACCCAGTAACCGTCCACTTTTGTTGTCTGTCAAATAGTTGACTCTTTACATTTATGATGTTATTTGACTTTTAACATATGTTTAGGAAACGGGCACAGCTTTCACCATTTTACAGGCGAGAGTGGAGCTTACAACAGGTCACTTGCTCTCTACCAGATGAGGATGTGAACCCACACAGTTTCCCCCGGAGTCCGTTCCCTCAACACAACGTTCTCCTTCTTAACTGTATTTCTATAAACCTTGTGGCACCTTCAACTTGAGTGACAACCACATTAACAGCTAACATTCGCCACTTTGGCTCCCCTTGTTAAGTCCACACCAGAACTGACCGGGATAGACTGAGTAGACGTGTCACCTGGTGTGTAGAAGACCTTTCTACTGCAGCCGCGCGACTGTCACAGGTCTCTGGCCCCGGGGCAGTCAAGGAGACAGGTGGCCGGAAGAACGGGAGCTTGGCAGCCACAGCTCAGGACCGAGGAGGAATCCACACGCTATGTGACATCGTCTCCACCCAGCACCCGCTGCAGACCTTCCTGATCAACCGTTGACCCCACTCTGGGAGGGACATGGACCTCTAGGTCCCACCCACTCTTAGGATGGTCAGTGCTACCCAAGCTGCCGCCTGCAGAGCCCAGGAAAGGAGACCCCAACTTGGCTCCTCTCTCGCCTCCATCCATCTCCCCCAAGCCAGGACTCGGTGCTCTCTCCTGAGGGGCCTCTGACCCCACAGCCAAGCGGAAGTTCTAGAACTGTAGACACCAGGAGCTAGATGTGAGCACGAGCCAGGCGCAGGGGCTCCTGGTGACGCCCAGCAGGTAGGGACACAACCAAAGACCGAATCAGGTCACGCAGCAAGCCCTCGCCTCCGCACTGGGACCGTGGGCACACGCAGCTCCCCACCGCCTCGCCACGCACACGCTTCCAATTCCCACGCAAGACTTCAGTGCACGTGTATGTGTCACGTGCCAGCCCACGCCACACTTAAGTCAGTTAAGTGGCACCGAGTTCCTCTCTGTCCAGGTAAAATGACTAGTCCCAGAAAGGGGCGCAGCTCGGGTCAGCTCACCTGGGCCGGGTCCGCAGGCCACTCCCGGCCTGGCCGAGCCACGCACAGTCCCCAGGATGGGCCCAGCTGGCCGTGCCCTGTCGGCTGCCTGGAAGCAAGCGGGCACCTTCTCCCTTGGGCCACACTCTTGCCCTTGCTGAGGGAAATCACAAAAGACCTCCAGGCTGCTTGAGTTAAAGTTTCCATTTATTTTATTTTTTTTACAAAAATCCAACGTAAGACCATTGTGCTCGTGACTGGAGAGGGTGGGATGGATGGGCACGGCGTGGGCATCAGCGCGCCGCGTTCCCAGCAGCAGCTCCCTGCGCGCACCAGCAGCCACTGTCATCTCAGGTGGGACCCCGGTGACCAGGGAGCCCTGGCTGTGGTGCAGGCCCGCAAGCCCGGAGACCAGCGCCAGGAGCCGAGGCGCGGACTGGCCTGAGGGCCCCGCGAGCTGCCACGGAGGCAGCGCCCTCACGGTGACAGCAAACTGGAAACAAGGTCGCAGCGGGCCCTGGGCGCCACGACTAGCTAACCAGGTGTTACCTACGGACAGCCCGGGGTCTGCAGAGCCGCGTTCCTGTTTCGGGTGGGTCACGGGTGGTGGGCGACACCGAAGGCAGCGCACTGGGCCTCTCCCGCGCCCGCCCGCAGCGCGCCTCGGCGCCGCTCCTCAGGAGGCCTCGCCAGCAGCACGCCACCTCTCACCGAGGAGCGCGTGCCCTTTAGGGACACGGCCAGTCCGAAGTCGAGTTAGTGTTCCTTTCGGGGCCACAGAGTGCTGCCCTCGTGTGAGGCTCTGACACCGTCGCCCTCCCTCTAGCACACACTGTCGTCATCCCTAACTGTAGCCCGCTCAGCTACTCGGTCTACCAGTAACATTCGGGGACCCAGCACTCTGGTTCCACTAAAGGGGGTCCTACCACAGACTGCCCTCGGCTCACCGGGTCCCCTGACAGCCAGTTCAGGCGTTCCTCACATTAAAAGAAACAAAATAAAATAGCAGCCACATACATAGCGCAACACACCACGTTCTTTGGCTCCCCAAGGGAAGAGGCTACTGCTAAAAAGAATGAAGTCAGAAGTAAAGGAAAGAGCGATTAGAAAGCTCAGATGCCAGGCAGTCTGGCCCCCTTTGCTGGGCTGCTGAGAAGCACAACCTCATTCCGGGGTGGCTGCCTCGGTGGGGGAGCTACGAGAAGACGCCAGGGGAACCTCTGGGCAGCCCCGGTCCTGTCTGCCAGTGGGAGAGTGCCCTCAAGCCGAGCCAGCTCTCCAGCTGGGGGAATCTACAAAAAAGAGCCTGGCATCAAAGTAATACTTGCAGAGAACACATTTGGGATGGGCAGGTCAGAGGAGAATGTACCCCAAGAAAGAGAAGCACAGGATGTCAAGGTCTAGGGAAGACAGAACTGGCTTAAGGCATGTGCATGACCGGGACAGACCTGAGCTTTTGTTCGGTTGCTAGAAACCTTCTGTAGTCAACTCCGCTTTGAGAAAGTGGGGTTCACAAAAATAGAAGTCATGGGCTAAATCCCTGACAGACGCCACTTACACCCTCTTCAGTTCCCCTCCTGTCACCATGACCAAAATATTAGCTTATTTCAGTTTCAGCCCAAGGAACGGAAGTTTGGACTGGGAGTGGTGAGTGGCAGACGTGGGGTGGGAATGGACAGATTCCAAGGCTGGATTTGAGCTCACACAGCAAATCACAGCCTCCCAGTGTTCCAGCACATACTAAACCTCAGGGGGTCCTAGAGCCAACCTGGCATCAGGGGTCCAAACCACAGGTAAGTAACACAGGAGGGAGGTCCGGACAAAGGCGGCGGGCAAGGTGACTTTCACCCAGGTATCCATCCCAAGGCAGGTGCCTGCCCGCCGGGTGGGATCCTCAAAGGATGCTGGCTTGGGCTACCCTGGCAAGAGCAGGCCGACCGGCAGACCACTCGGCCCACACCCGGCGTGTGGCCTGCAAGGTCTGTCTGCTGTGCATTTACCCAAGAGACAGCACTTCAAGAAAAGCCTGACGCCCAAAAGCACATCATCATTTTTGACAAGAGGGCAGGGCACAGAGAGCCCCTGGGAGTGCTGTCTTCAGGCCGCCTACTTCCTCGGCAAGGGACAGTGGGAATGCAGGGACAGGTCCTGGGACAAGCCTGGATGAATCCTCAGAAACCACTGCAGCTGGCAGAAGGGTCCTCCCCAAGGATTCTCGTGAGAGAAGGTGAGTTAGACCACTGGCCCGCGACGGGAAGGGGAAGGGAACAGACCCACAGATCTCGTCCTGTCCGAGGCCCATAGGACGGCCAAGTCCCTCCTTTGCTTGTGTCTGCACACAGATGGCCCTGGGAGGACGGGAGATGATCTTCAAGCATGAGCCAGGAACAAGAGGCCAGGACCCATCTCCGCCCAAACACGGAACACAGGAGCCTGATGGAGCCCTCACTTAGAGAGGCAAAAATGTCAAACCCTTCCTGCCAAAAATACATATATATGTGTGTGTGCGCACACATACATATAAATAAGCCTCAAATGGCGAATCTGAAACTTTCTCTTTTTAAATAATAATAGTTGTTACTGAATTTAAAAACCACAAACCAGCTGTCCCGGGCTATGAACTACGTGAGTGACTCCACAGAGCCCCGTGGGTCCTCAGTGTAAGCTATCAGTCAGTGCCCTGGAGGGAACCCTGGGGGCCCGGTCCAGGGTTCCGGGCCCAGTGTGGCGGACTTCGAGATAAAGGCAGGCGGCTATCTCCTTCCCACTCTTCCTGCTGCCTCTCCCAGCAGGGGGCCTGGGCCACCCACCCAGCGATGTCCCCAAGGTCCTTTCAATGCCTAGGAACCTTAAGAGCCATCTCCCTCTCTCTGCCCATCCTCTCCCCAAAACCTGCAATGCCCTAGATGAACTTGAAGCACTTGGTCTTGTCGTGGGGCAGGCGGGTCTTGAAGAGCACAGAGTCCACCCTGAACTGGGTGTACAGGAGGGGCATGTAGCCGTACACCTTGACAAAAAAGTTGATACACTTGTGCCGCTCGTGGAAGTGGGAGTCATCGTGTGACAGGGCCTGAGGGCAACCCGGGCATCGGAAAGTCCACCGAGAAGTCACCTGGGAACAGGGAAGAGAGAGACGGAGTGAGAATCACGGTGCTGAGGCTGACCTTGCGGCTGAGCAGATCCAACACCCTCGTTTGCACGGTGAAGACGCCGAACCCCCACGGCGACTCTCGTGCAGAGTGAGTTAGGAGCCAGGGCACAGCCCAGGGCTTCTTCCTACCAAGGATGCATCTAGAATGCTAGGAAGGTGTTCCTTCCAAATGGCCCATACTTCACAGATAGGAGAAGCCTGAAAATGTGTAGCGTTATGTGTCTCAATGGTTCTATTTCTAGTATTTATCTTGCCTGCACAGCAAGATGCAGGTACAAAGTTGTTTATTTCATCATTTTTAATAGCAAAATACTAGAAAGGTACCTAGAGACTAGGTAAATTATAGCATACCATACATCCAATTTAAAAAGATGCTTAACAAAATTATATATATGAAGACATGGGAAAGTGGTCATATCATAATCTAGTTATATTATTAGATATGTCAAGCAATTACAAAATTACAAAGAGTAACAGTTTCATTACAACAATGTGGCAGACCAAATAGCATAAAACCCCCTCAGCACAGAATAGCTGAAAATGCAGGATGAGATAGACAGACACCATCTCTTTAAATCCACGGCTGAGTCTGGAATAAGAAATGAAATCCTCGGAGAGCCCACGAGACAGCCAAGTGCTCTGCTTGTAACTGAACGTGGGAAGCAGCACTGGCAAAGGTGGCCAGGGCCTTCTGGAACGTGCGCCCCAGCGGCAGGAAGCAGGGGCCAGAGGGAGCCCCACAAGACAGACGGGGAGGCAACGGTTCCTTCTCCCTCTCAGCTCCATGCGCCGAAGGGAAAGTCACCTCTGAGAAGTTCAAACCACAGCCGGCCCTCACACCCCGGGGGCTGGAATTATGTCACGTGTGTCCTGAAAAGCCCCAAGATGCAAATGCGGCTGAAACCGGCCTCAGCAGCAGTGACCCCAGGCACAGGGAAGACGCAAATGCAGACTGCCTCTGGCACAAATCCACGCCTCAAACAACTGCCTTGAATCAGATCCCAAAGAGATCTGAGTGCACAGTCAGAAAGATGGGAATGAGCCACATGAGGGAAAATCTGTAGAAACAAATACTGTACCAGAATCAGATCCCAAACCACTGCAGAACAGCAGAGTTACCAGTGACCGTAATAATGAATGTGTACGACACGTACAATGCAATTTTGAAAGATACTTAAAGTCTGATCAAGAAACAAGGGACTGTCAAAAAAGCCTGAGTGGACATGAAAAAGAACCTAACAGAACAATGGAAATAAAAAGCATATTGAATTAAATCAGACACTCCATGGATGAGTGTGAAGGGAAAATCAGTGACGAAAAAGTATATCTATAATTATTACTCAGAGTGAAAAATACTGACAAGATAAAAAAAATGATGAGAGCAAGATGAAGCGACACTGTGTCATTCATCTCATTCGCATGAAGCTCGAAACAGGCAAAACTGATTCTGAAAAAGACACAGAGTAAAACCTAAGGAAATCTGAATGAAGGGTGGACTTTGGTAATAAAATGCATCAAGACTGGTTCATTAATTGTGACAGATGTCCCATACTTATGTAAGATGTTAATATAGGAAACTCGATGGAGGTCTATAGGAATTCTGTACTCTCTTCACAACTGCCCTGTAAATTCTAAATCTAACTTAATCTATTTTAATTAAAACCTATTCTAAATGAAAAGTTTATTTAAAAAGCAAGCTCCATCCGTTGGTGTCTAAGAGCTAAAAAAAAAAAAAAAAAAAAAAAAGGCAAGCTCCAGTGTTGAGGGATACATACTTTGGTGATCAAGTATAAAGAAAAACAATGAAATGAATACCATCAAGAACATGATAGTGATGATTATTAGGTTCTTGTGGCTACCATAAACTCAGTGCTTAAAATAACAGAAATTTATTCTCTCCTGGGTCTAGAGGCTGAAGTCTGAAATCAAAGTGTGAGTGGCTCCATCCTCTCTAAAGCCTCTAGTGGGGAGTGTGTTCCAGGCCTCTCTCCCAGCTCCCGAGGCGGCCAGCAACCCTCAGCGCCCCTTGGCTTGTGGGCACATCACTCCAGTCTCTGCCTCTGTCGTCACGTGGTGTCTCTCCTCTTCTTATATGGCATCAGTCACACTGAGCTGAGGCCCCACTCAACTGTAGCCTGACTTCATCTTAGTTTGATTACACCTGCAAAGACTATTTCTAAATAAGGTCACATACTAGGGGTTAGGACTTGAACATATCTTTTCAAGGGACACAATTCAATAGTCTGCCCCTCCCCCCATCCCCAAAATTCCATATTTTTCCCTGTACAAAACACATTTACTTCATCCCAACATCCCCTAAAGTCTTAACCTGGTCCAACGTCAACTCTAAGTCGAAATTATCATCTAAATATAATCAACTCAGAAAGTCCCAAACCTCATCTTCTAAATCTAAATCAGATATGGCTGAGACTCAGGGCATGTTTCACCCTGGAACGAGGTTCCTCTCCACCTGTGGACCTGTGAAACCTGGAGAGCAAGTTGTCTGCTTCAAAAAAACAACGGTGGGACAGCGTGTGACAGACTTTCCCATTCCAACATGGAGAAATAGGAAGGGGAAAGGGGCCGTGGATCCCAAATGAGTCCAGAACCCAGCAAGGTAAGTGCCATTAGATTTCAAGGCCTGAGAATCACCCTCAATGATCTGTCTTCTTGCACTGCCAGGACAGCAGCCCTACGGAGGTGGCCCTGCCATCTGGAACTGAGGAGGAGGTGGCTCTGCCTGAGCCACCCTTAGTCATTCTCCCCATTACTTCGAGTATCTAATGCCTCAGCAGTCGAGGAGCTCTGTCAGTCTGTTTCCTGCCTGTTGAATCCCAGAGGTTTGACGGCCTGCCTTTGTTTCCTCCTGTCACTCTCCCCTTTGGCACAAGCTCCGTGTTTCTGAGCTCTGGAGGCTAGATGTCAGGAATCACGGTGGCAGCAGGGCCATCCTCTCTTTGGAGACTTGAGGAGAGGATCTGTCCCATGCCTTTCTCCCAGCTTCTGGTGTTGCCGACACTCCTAGGTACTCCATGGCTCATAGACACATCGCTCCAACCTCTGCCTTCATTATCACATGGTGACGTCCCGTGTGTCTCTGTGTCTCTTCTCTCCTTGTAAGGACATCGGTACTGAGTGCCCGCCCCAATCCAGTGTGATCATATCTTAATTATATCTGCAAAGACTATTTTCCAAATAAGATTACATTCACAGATAAACAGTTCAAGAATGGACAATTCCACCATTGTACAAACTCCTCTATATAATAGAAAACAAAAGGGGAACATGTCCCACATTACAGCATGAGACTAGTTATAATTTTCATACCAAACCAGAAATAAGTAATACTAGAAGGGAAAAATATACTAGAAGGGAGAAAGCCACTGAAGCAGTGGTTTCCAAATGTTTTTAATCATGTAACTCATTAGTAAAAAAATGTTGAGATTGCATCCCCAATATATTTATAAATATATATAACTCTATTATGTAATAAAACATACAAAAAAGGAAATCTGAAAGAATGAAGTAACAATGATAATATAAACTGAAGTTTGAACATCACTTAACCCATACTGTAGATATTTTAACCTGGGATAATTCCAGGTAACTCAATCTAAGAGAAAATATTAGTTTTATGCTTATTAACAGTAAGGAAAATCTTTAACAGATGCTGAGAGCCTGTATTACCCAAGAGAACTAAGAGGTTCACTTATGTTTCCCTTCTCTGCTTCCCTGTATCACCTATACATCTGTCTTCTCAAAGCTTTCCAGGTGAGTTTTTAATCCTTTATTCTGAATAAAGCCTATTTATATCCTAGATCTTTCCCCCCCTTGCAAAATCGTACCTTACTCAAAGCTATAATATGACATTAACTCCCTTTTCTTTAGTCAGTATTAAGAAATTAACATTATTGAAAGAACACTGCTAATCACATAAAGCAGTCAAACCTTCCTAATTCAAACAAGAGAATAGTTTAACAGCAAAAACTTGAGGTATTTAAAGCAAAAGAAAATCACTATTTTTGAACATAAAATAGTCCATATACCTGGTTCGATACTATGAAATAAATAGATTCAGAATATGAAAACATTCTTAATCTGAGCCTTTGATTTTAAAAAGTCATCCGAATCTTAAATTGAATTCTTATATTCCAATTAGATCAAGAAAATTCACAGAGAATACTTAGTCTTGAAGTCTTTACTTGGTAAGAATCACGTATCCATGTCCAATTTATTTCCATCTTACTCTCTATACTGGAGAGGTGGTTTAGCTAATGAAACCTTAGCCTAAGAACATAGGAGATAAACATGTTTTAATGAAGATAAAAAAATTCATCATGACTGTGAGTGCTCAGGTGACTGACACTATTATTAGATACCTAATCACTCAGATACTTGAAGTTTTCATGGATAAAGTCTTCCGATCCACTAGGGAAGCATAAAAGGAAGCATACATCTTGACTGAAGTCCAGTCCCTGGCCACATAAGGAAGGATATATAAGGAATAGAAAATCACACCAATCATTCACTTCTAATAACTTTGCCTCCTTACCTCAAAATTCACAAAGAAGTGTGCTTTTCCTTGTTTAACATCAGACCTACCACTGTACATGGAAGACACTATTTTTATATAAATAGATGTGACTACTGTCACTCACAGTTTTCATAAAAACAATTGATACATTATGTTGCTAATTCTTTTGTGAGGCTTCAGCAGAAGTCTCAGCAATAGAAGAAACTATGGGCAATCAGGAGTTATGTTCTAATCCCGGGCCACACTTGGGCAAAGGTTTGACTGTGCATGAGGGGATGCACAAGGCCCCCGCATGCACTCCTCTCTCTCTCTCCCTCTCTATCATGCTTTGTTGCACGGAACAAATGTCCTCTGGTTACCACTAAGATTTTTTTTTTTCTAACAGCATCTTGCTATGTTGCCCCAACTGGTCTCAAACTCCTAGACTCAAATGATCCTCCTGCCTCAGCCTCCTGAATAGCTGGAACTACAGGTGTGTGCCACTGTACCCAGCTTCTAAATGTATGATTTTTGTTATTAACACATGTAGTAGATACTTGCTCTACAACTTACCTTCAAAATATAAGAAGAATGAATTATTTACCCATGGCAATGTGACACCCATGAAGGTAATCCTCTTCAATTATAAAATTAAGTAATATGCCTTTTTGATAATAATGAAAATAAGACCTTAACTAGTTTTTTGACCTTTCTGAGGACATCAGTATAAATCCATGACAAACACAGAGCACAGTCATGCATATCATCCATTTGAAGTGACAGATTCTGTTGTAGTATCTGTTGCAAGCCCCTTACCAGGCCTCATAGCATCTGCTTCTGTAAGGACTGACGCTCTAACCCTTAGCAGGATGCTCGAACTTGTTGCCTCAGCTGGCAGTGACCATAGGAAGGGTGACGGAACTGCCCGAGTATAAAATTGGCTTATTTCTAGACCAAACCCAATCAGCAGTTCAAAGACAAAAATGGAACAAAAATTTCTAGAATTCTGAGGGCACTTTTGTTTTTGAGCAGATAATTTATACAGCACTTACGTGCCAAGCACTATTCTTAGAGCTTCACATATATTAATTCAGAAATTCTTGAATATTTTTGTTTGATGGACAGCCTCCCTGCCCCCCACAACCCCAGTTCGGCAATCTGGTGAAGGCTGTAGACTCCTCAGAATGTTTTTAGAAACATAAACTAAAATACATGGCATTACAAAGGAGATAAAATATGCCGAAATATAATAATATACAAGCCCTTCTATTAATGCATTCAACAACAAGATCTCGGGAAAGTGTAATAACTACCATGATTTCAAAGCAGTGACAAACAGAAACAGTACGTTTTGCAGGTAATGTAACAAATTTAAGAGATATTATAAGAAATGTAACAAATATGTAAAGAGATATTATAACAAATGTAATGTGATATGAAAGTATCTGTGATTTCCATTGGTGACAAGTCACAGTTACTGCTGATACTCTTGTGAATTGTAGCCTGTTTCATAAGCAAAGAAAATGCTGAATTCCAGGCAGAGATTAATAAAAACAAAGAAGCAAGATCTTTCCTCCCCAAGCTTTAAACCCTCTGAGTCCTACCACCCACCGGCCGTGGGAATGAAGACATTAACAACCCATTGAACCCCACCAACAAGTCTATGATGGGACAGGTGGCATTGTTATCCCAGCTTTACAAGTGAGGACTCCAAAGCGTGGCACGGTTACGAACTGCGCCACTGAGAAAGGAGTGAGTTCAGTAAGCATGCATCCACAGTCCCCCGCGTGGCGGGATCTCACCTTGATGGGGGGCTTCCGAGTGATGTGGGAGACGAGGAAGTTCATGGCGATGTCCTCACAGTTGATGTACTCATCCACCATGTCTCGGATGGCCTGGGGCATCACGTAGGAATACAGGTAGGCATAATACTGTCGAGGGAGCAAAAAGAATCACATGCTCTGTTAGAGGCCACAGTTTGGCGCCTTTCAGCAAAAATATGCATGGATCTGGGGGCTGTGTGGGAGTGCGTGGGCGTGTTCAGGTATGGCGCTCACTGGCAAGTACTACTGGAATGAAAGAGCTGGAGTCAGGGGCACTGAACATCCCGCAGTGCAGACCTTGTGCAGTGAAGAATTATCCCGTTCAAATTGCCACCATCACCCCCTTTGAGAAACGGGACTTCATGTAATTTCCTTGGTACCTCAGAGATTTTGAAATCAATATAAAGATTTGTTAAACTAGGTCAGACCCTGGTTCAGCTGAACAATATCCTATCTCTGACAATGGCAAAAAAAGGACAGGTGAGGAAAAAAAGCCTGGTTATCTTTTCAGAGCTCAGTAAACCAGACTCGTGAAACGTCCCTCACCTCCTCACTTGCAGATTCTTAAAGCTGGTCACTTCTCACCATCACCACTGGCTACCCCCTGCTCCAGACCACTTCATCTCTCCCCTTGATTCTTCAAATCACCTCCTAACTCGTGTCCCTGCTGCCATGTTTTCTTCCCTGTGTTCTAGTCTCAGCACTGCAGGGGACCATGTTACAACTCAACCCAAGTGAACACGTCACTCCTTTACCCCAAACCCCCCACCGCTTCTGTCTCACTCAGAGGAAAAGCCAAAGTGCTCAGACCGTCTTGCAACGCCCAGAGCATGGTGTGAAGCCACTCGCCCTGCCAGAGAATGCTGCTACCTTTTCAGCAATTTGGGGAGCTTGCTGTTAAACATAGCCATTATTAAAGATGCAATGACATAAACTTTAAATTAAATTATATTAAAAACCCAAACAATAAATACTTAAAACTCATCACTTCTTAATTTATATTTTACTACTATCTATTACACTTTACCGTTATCTTGAAGTTACTTGTGTCTATTGTGTCTATTGTGAAAATACTATATAATGGTGCACAACTGAGCATCTCTTCCCAAATCCATGTTCAGTGACTCATGTTGACAACTTGAGATCAGCCAACGTGAGACTATTTATACCACAGAAATCAGCAAATACTACAAAATGGGGTCCATATTAACTGCAATGCATTGTAATTTGCTGGTGACAAACACACGAACAGATGAGGTGCCCAGTTAAACTGCTTTACATATGTTATTACCTTAAATAGTACAATCTGTATAGTGAAATAATGAATGATCATAAAATTTTATAGCCCACAGTAGTTTGCTGGTTATCTTGTAGCAAAGTACTTAAGAGTTGGTGAGCTTAAAAGATTTTATTTATTTATTTATTTATTTTTACAGAAAGACAGGTGATTCAAATCTGTTGACCCTTTAAGTAGCCAGTAACTGTCATTAGTATGCTCATGAGAATATATTTATTAAACACAATTCATGTCTTCAAGGAAAAGGTAACATTTTAACAGTAAGAACTGCCTTTAAAAAAAACTATACAGAAAGCATTATGAGAATAAATGTTTATAGGCATTTCCACCAGTATGTTGTTTTGTTGCCAAAACTGATGTATGCTTATCTGATAAACTTGCATACCTGCACATTTTAAAAACATAGAAAAACTTTTCTAACCTGTTTAAAAAAAAAAAAAAAATATATATATATTTTAGAAAAGGTCTCAATCTGTCACCCAGGCTAGAATGCAGTGACATCATCATAGCCTACTGCAACTTCAAACTCCTGGGCTCAAGTGATCTTCCTGGGTCAGCCTCCAGAGTAGCTGAGAGCCACCGTGTTCAGCTAATTTTTCTAATTTTTTTAGAGATGAGATCTCACTATGTTGCCCAGGCTGGTCTTGAACTCCTGGCCTCAAGCAATCCTCCCACCTTAATGCCATTCTCATCAGCCTTTTCTTACCTTGTGAAAGAAGGCAGCGCCTGTCAGCACCATGGACAGCTCACAGGAGTAGTTGGAGTTGTAGAGCCAGGACTGATGCGGTATGTCCCATGCGTGGTACCGGCCAGGGAAGCCCACGATGCGATCCCGTGCTTCTCTCCAGACCCTCAAAACACAGAAGTACATGCACACACCTGAGTACATAGCTCTAAGATCACCAGAAATGTTTCAAATTACTGCCTCTATTTTGCAGGCTCTGGTCCTTAGGCTTTTACTTGTTATCCTTTAAAAAAAAAAATCACAAATCAAATAGGATAAAATCAAATAAAAGCAGTGCCACATGCAGCTTTCTTAATAAGCACTTAGGGTTCCTCTAACTTCTGGCAGTCAGCATCTCTCCAGCCCTTCCAGAACAAATAAGCTGAAATAACATGGGAAGGGCCTTCCAGAATGTGTTGTGTACAATAACCTGCTAATAAGCAGGCAGATGATATCAATTTCTATCTTTAATCTTATTTAATGTCTAAAAAAAGTTTTGTTTGTAATGAACATAATATGTTAGTTCAGTAGGACATGTATGTAACTTATGGATATTGCATGCTTAACTTTTCTTTACTGAGCACATAATAAAAAAAATTCTGGTTTCACCACTGAAGACTACTGCCTGGGGCAAAGCCCTAATCCCTAACACGGCAGGGCTGGGAGACACCTGTGTGGTGAGATGGTCTACAGGACCATACAAGCAAAAGGTTTCATTAAATGCAAGAAATAAATTGAGAATTCAGTGTTTCAACAGAAACGTTTACGTATCTCTAACTTTATAGGTAAGGCCTAACAAATAAAATCAGTCCCCAGTTTGACAGGTTAAAATTGGAGAGCCGAAAGCACTTAAGCTCCACAGAACCCGACGGGCCTCAGGAGATTTCAACTGCCTGAGAAAGTCTCCTGTCACATGGAACTTCAATTCCTAAAACATAAAAGATTTCATTTCAAAAGAGTCCCTCTAATAAGTTTCAAAGCTTCTAATCTAGTCCCACAGATGAGAAATCACAACTTCTATCACAATATAATAGCCTTCTAGGTGGGCCTCTTTTTTTGACAACTGATTTTAATTGTGGCAGATATATGTAAAATTTGACCATCTTAATCATTTTTAAGTGTATAATTCTGTGGCATTAAGCACATTCACACTGCTGTATAACCATCGCCATCACCCATCTCCAGAACTTTTCCATATTCCCATACTAAGCTCTGTCCCCATTAAACACTCAGGCTCCACTCCCACCTCCCCCAGCCCCAACAACCCCCATTCTACTTTTCTGTCTCTATGAATTTACTCTAGGGACCTCATGCAAGTAGAATCACACAGTATTTATCCTCTCGTGTTGTATACGCTTCTGACTGTGATAAATAATGCCATGATCATTCATGTACTGCTTCTTGTGTGGACATACACTTTCAATTCTGTGGCCCCTTGCTTTCACCTATCCCTTAAGAATATCTCTTTCTTGACTACGTAAGTTGAAATTAGTCACGATCTATCTTTTCCAGAGGGAAAAATTCTTACACTTACCCTTTCCTTTGAACTTAGGACTGTTTCATTCCCATTAAGGTGAAAAAAAGCAAATTGGGGAGATTATTAAGAGAAAGCTTTTAGATCAAAGGATGCCCAAACAAATGAGAAAAGAGCAGGGTGAGAAAAGGTTAGGATCTGCAGCCGAGATAATTCACCAGCTCCATTACCAGAGGCTAAGCCTCAAATTCAAATCATTTGTAAGAGACACATTAAAAGGCTTCCCATTATTCTCTTGTCACCTGGAAATCTGCTGGGAAATGACACGGAAAAGCTCAAAAGTCTTCCTAAATTGAGGGACACAGAAGATAGCAAGTATCAGCTATCTAAGCTTCAAACTCATCAAAGCTGAGCTCCTTATCAAAATCATTCTCGGGGTCTGGGGCAATTGGCAATCCTCCCGTTAACATCCCACGACTCTGTTCGGGGCTCCCAGTCCTCCAGCACACACTAAACTGTGTCATGCTGTAGCAGCAATACAGCCCCTCTTCCCACCATCAACAGTAACATCTCAACAGCAAACACCATTCCCAGAGTCACTACAGGGCTTTCTTTCTTTCAGCAAAACAAGTGGTGAGAGCCAACTATTTATTATCATGTATAAAGGAATATATCCTGGCTCACACCTCTAATCCTAGCACTCTGGAGGCCGAGGCAGAAGGATCACTTGAGCCAAGAAGTTCAAAACAAGCCTGGGCAACATAGCAAGACCCCACCTCTACAAAAACAACAACAAAAAAATTAGCCGGGCATGGTTGCACACACCTGCAGTCCTAGCTTCTCAGAAGGCTAAGGAAGGATGAATGCCTAAGCCTAGGAATAGACAACCCGGAGAATGAGAGAAAATATTTGCAATTCCTATCTCTGATAAGGGACTTGCATCTAGATTAAATGCAAGAACTCTTACAACTCAATAATAAAAACACAAATGACCCAAACAAAAATGAGCAAAGATGGCCGGGCGCGGTGGCTCACGCCTGTAATCCTAGCACTCTGGGAGGCCGAGGTGGGTGGATTGCTCAAGGTCAGGAGTTCAAAAATGAGCAAAGAATTTGAAAAACCATTAGAAGATACACAAAAAGGCTAATTGGTCAATAAGCACATGAAAAGATGCTCAACATCATTAGTCTTAAGAGAAAGGAAATCAGAAGTATAATGAGTTACCATTTCACAATGACTAGGATGGCTATAAACAAAAAAAAACAGAAAGCAACAGGTGTTGACGAGGATGTACAGAAATTGGAACCCTCATACACTGCTGATGGGACTGTAAAATGGCGTAGCCACCTTGAAAACAGTCTGGCAGTGTAATTCTTCAAAATGTTAAAACAGTTATCACATGATCCAGCCATTCCATTCTTAGGTACAGACTTAAGTGAAATGAAATGTTTATACAGAAACTTACACATGAACCTTTATGGCAGCATTATTCATAATAGCCAAGAAGTAGAAATGACCCAAATGTCCATCAGTAGATGAATGGATAAACAAAATATGGTATGTCCATACAAAAGGAACAAAGTACAGGTACATACTACAAGATAGATGAACCTTAAAAACATTAAATGTAATGAAAGAGGCCAATCATGAAAGGATATAAATTGTATGATTCCATTTATATAAAATGTCCAGAATAGGCAACTCTGTAGAGACACAAAGATTAGTGACAGTCTAGGACTTATAGGGGTTGGAGAAAAATGGAGAGTGACTGCTATTAGCACAGGGTTTTTTTTTTAGTGGTGATGAAGATTTCTAAACTTAACCATGGTGATGGTTGCAGAACTCTATAAATATACTAACAACCACTGAATTGTATACTTAAATGAATTATATGGTATACTAATTATGTTTAATAAATGTTGCAAACGAACAAATTACAAGAAAAATGATCACACACTCAGGCATCACGGTAAATGTCAAACTGCTTTAAAAATTTCTATATGCTTATCCTCAATGTTTGTATTTACCTCACTGTGGACAAATAACAAAACTGTCCCTGAACTAATATATCGGTCCAAGACAGACTGAGAATAGCCCTAATCTACTCCATTCTCTTACCTGCAACGTACTCTCCAGTGGGACGCTTAAGCCCTAACAGCAATGACTAAGACTCAAGAAAGCAGGAGAGTTGCCTGGCTGAGTGGAAATTCTGGAGCTAGACAAACCCAGTTTGAATCCCAGCTCTGTCTGCTACTCTAGCTCAGCTCTCTTCTCTTGGATCTCAATTTATACTAACATAAAATGGACACAACTACAACTGACATCACGTTTCAGGAGGATTAATTAGATAAACCAAAGTGCTCAGCTGGTCCCTGGCACACAGTATAGGTTCCATAAATGTTAAGTGCCATCATCACCATCATCAATCAATCACTGCCACACCCTCCTTCTCCTCTTTTACCTCTTGGATCTTTGCTTTCAATGCCCTCTTCCCATAAAGTGTTTTGGGCCCAGGATGCTGGCACTGCTCCACTGCTCCAACACACAGCAACACGTTGCTTCTGCCTGCCTGGGAGTCGTTTCCTGTTCCTCTGACAACAGAAACCTCAAATTTCCTTTAGAAAACTACCCCTTGCTTCCACTCTCAGCCCACGTAGTTTGGGTTTAAGGACGGTATATTGGCAGCACCAGGAACAGGCAGGTAACCACGGTTTAGCCAATCAAAGAATTCCGTCTCCCTGGCCTCCGAGGAAAACCTTATCTGAGGAGCAGAGCAGAACCCAGAGACAGAGAGAGGAGGAATCCTCCCACCCCGCCGCATCCTACGTCAGCCCCAGCTACCTCTAAGGGTTTCTCGGTTACCATTACCCAAGAAACTCATTTTGCTGTTTAATCCAAATTTGATTTGGTTCTCTGTCACTTGCAAACCGAAGTGTTTCTTGATGAAAAATCAGTCCCTCACCGAAAGCCAAACATGATTTCATCATGGCGGAGGTGAGCGTCGTCGTCGATAGACAGGATGGCCTCCGTCTCGATTTCGTTCCAGGGCAAGAATCGATTGTTCAAGCTGTTCTTCTCAGTACGAACCACCTGTAACGAGGAAGAAAAAGCACTAAAAAAATCAATGCGGTGTTATAGAAGGCAAAACCAAAACTTCCTTTAGGTCAAAGGAGACTGTGGCTAAATTAACTGAATCGCTTTGCATGATTACTCACCACCTGGAAAATCTAGCATATGCCTTTCAGGAATAAAAACTGCCTCGTAATTGCACAAATGTGTAAGGATTTCACATCTAAGCTTTATTCCTTTGTTTACTAATTTTCTTGTGAAGCAAGCTAAAGCTGAGGATTATTTTCACATGTGCAATAAAGAGCCTAGGGAAATTAAAAAACAACTTTCCCAAGAGAACACAAGGTGGCAGAGTAGAACTGAGATTCCAGTCCCCAGCTCTGGAATCCTGCAGCATGCTCACAAATGTTAAAACCAAACTCAGAAATCTCTGGAGTCTATGTTATTTCTGACACCCCAATTTTAAGGCCTTTTTTGGGGTATAAACCAAAAAAATAAAAAGTAAGCCCATCCTGTGGACATTACTTCCTTCATTTTTGCAGTTCCTACCTACAACGCTGACTAGACATGCTTGAGCTTTCTTTCTTTTCAAGGTATAATTTATTCAGTAAGATAGTTCTGTGTCTATCAAATCCCAATTCAAAGGATCATCTAACCAAAACAATTCATATTCACAAAGCAGTATTTTCTTCATAAAAAGACAACTAGTGCCTCAAACAGTAGCTACATTTTAACAAAAAAAAAAGATTTTTATTTAAACCATCTGATATAAACACAGCTGTTATTCACCTTGCCTCAGTACTTTGATAGCTCACTTTATTTTTACACTATCTTTATCTAATTAGTCCAACTAATGAGGAGCCATCATTTTATTCTTGAAAACAAAGAGAACCTCATAAGGAATAATCTCTTTAGAAAGCCAGGAAGGGGCACCTCACTCTCCCAGGCCGTGTTGCCCACACTGAGGCTAAGCAATGCCAACCGCAATGAACAGACTGGATCCGAGATCGTAACGTTTAAGAATGTTTCCAAGGCACTCCCTGACCTCACTGGCATTGTCTTCTCAGCATAAAATGCCTTTTCTTCCATTCTCCCCTTGAGACCCAGCTCCGATGCCTCGTCACACCCTCCTTGTGAGAAAGAATTTCTTCCATGTTCTTAAAGCAGTCCTCAAACGTCTATTCATTCATTCTAGCACACTTAGAATCCAATTAATCCAGAGCTGGAAGTGCCCTGGAGACCATCTGGCCTGACGCTCACTTTATACACAGATAAACCAAGGCCCAGGATGACGTCATACAACTGGCAAGCTACAAGAGCCACAACTCTAACCCACACCTTCTGACTCCAAATTCAGTCCTTTTTCTGCCAAACTTACATTAACTTTTTTGTTTTTTTAGAGACAAGGTCCTGCTCTGTCACCCAGGCTGCAAGGCAGTGTCATGATCACAGTTTGCTGCAGCCTTGAATTCCTGGGCTCAAGCAATCCTCCTGCCTCAGACTCCTGAGTACCTAGGACTACAGATGTGCAACACCAGTTTTTTTTAATATTTATGTTGAGACAGGTTCTCGCAATATTGTCCAGGCTGGTCCCAAACTCCTAGCCTCGAGCAATCCTCCCACTTCAGCATCCCAAAATGCTGGGATAACAGGCATGAGCCATCACACTCGGTCTCCTGGCATCGCCCAGGCTAGAGAGAAGTGGCATCATCATAGCTCAGTGTAGACTCAAACTCTTAGGCTCAAGCAATCCTTCTGCCTCAGCCTCCTACATAGTTGGGACTACACCCAAGTGCCACTGTGCCCAGCTAATTTTTTTTTAACTTTTTGTAGAGACAGGGTCTCACTATGTTGCCCAGGCTGATCTCGCAAACTCCTGACCTAACCAATCCTCCCTCCATAGTGCTGGATTACAGGCATGAGCCACCATGCCTAGCTCTTCCCCTCCCTTAAACAAACGAACAAGCAAAAACTTCTTAATTATTCAAGGGACTCATTCACTCAATAAATGCCAAGTGGTGGGAGCAGGAAGAAAGAATATACAAAGGAAAGAAAAGAAGAAGGTAACATAGCGAACTGGTTTTCCATTTATAAATTTAAATATGGGTCTAATGCAGCACAAGAAAATAGTATATATTTTAGCTAAGACAAGTCTGTTTTAATTTGTAAGAGAAAAGGTTGCCAGCAATCCCTGTGTAACTGCAGGTAAACAGCACAGGTTAGAGCTTCAGCATCAAATGAGAGAATGCTCATAAAGACCACACACAGCACCTGGACATAGCAAATGCTCAAAAATTGTTAGCAATTACTGTAATGTGAGCACTTCTTCCTCTTTTAATTATCATACATTTTACATGTTCTACATTTTATACATTTATTTTAATTTTTACACATCTTATATATTTATATATATTTTTTTTTTGAATAAACAAGCTTGTACCTTTCCAAGAAATTTAGTCTTAGTAAAAAAAAGAAAAAATATAGATTTAACTATGGTCAGAGGTGCTGAAACCTAGTTTTACTTTAGATAATGAGTAAGTCAAGTGACCTAAGGCAATGAAATTCTCAGTCTGATTCCTTACTCCGAATCAGTAAAGAGAATAAGGGGAGAGCTATTACCTAAAGAATGGACTTGCTACAATTAGTAAGTTATTTATGCAACCTGACTTTTCAGTAATTCCTTTAAACTTCTGTAATTCTTACTGTTCATTTCTGATTTCTGGTAGCTTTGTTTTACATGATTTTCCTTTGAAGCCATGCAGCCCATTCTCAAACAGAAAGAGAAAGCCACAGCTAGAGCCACCAAGTTATTAAGTAAATTGTTGTCAAAGGAAAAAAAATAAGCCACCCAGACACACCAATACCCAGGGAAGCCGCCCAGGCTTTGTGCAGTCTTCAACCTGGAGAAGCTGGACTCGGTCTTTCCTGTTAGCTTCACCTAGAAATCACAGTTGTAGGAAATTATCATCTGATTCATTCAGGGATATTTTTTAAAGCAGAGTGGGTACAGATAAAAAACACAGAGTACCCATTTTCTAAGGAGTGATTCTTGAGAATGCCTCGTCTTGCCGGAGGTCTGGCCACAAGTAAAGCCTTTAGCAGCCTGCGAGGCCCAGTCCCAAGCCAGAGAGTGGATGATGCCAAGAGTGCACTGCCAAGGCAGTTTCCCGAGTTTTCTCTCCTTTCCCTAATAGACTACTGGGAAAATGATGTTAAAATAATCCCCCTGGCATGATCCTTAAGTTCCCAAAACACAGAACTCTTGTTCAATTTGAGTATCAACAGCTGGGAGGGAAGGAAAAGGGCAGTGAAAAATAATCTCATCTCAATATTTTCATTTGGGAAAAATGGTGCTTTCCAGCTTCCAACTTCCAGAGACCTCGTAGTCACCAAGGATGTATAAGCTCATCTCTGAACTTGCCATCTCCACCTCCACCCACCACTCTGTCCAAGCTGCCATAGCCCCTCACCTAGGCTACTGCAAGTATTTAACTGCTCCTGTTCTTTCCTCCAGAGTCCCACAAAATTCACATACCTTCCAGTTCAGCACCCTCCAAGGGCATCCTGACACACCCAGACTCCTTACCACGGCCTGTGTGCTCCTGTGCACGCGGCCCTGCCACCTTCTCCAACCTCCTTTCCAGCTCTCCTTCTCAGTCACGCCTCCCAGATGCACTGGGTACTGCTTCTCGCGCTTGCCATTCCCACAGACTCCGCCAGAATTTGCACGGCCCATTCCTCACTTCATTCAAGCTTCTGCTCAAATGTCACCTCTCCAAAGGGCCCTTTCCAAGGCATCCGTGCCCTTTATGAAGAGGAGAATGAAAAACGAAGCCTGGGGCTGGCTGCCAAAAGACCGTCTTAGGAATCAGTGCGCATACACTGTGAAGATAAGCAGTGTTTTGAGTGGGCTGGGCTACGCCCTTAATAACAGAAGGATGTCCCTTTCATGACAGCCGTTTTAAATCTCCAAAAGGACAGATTCTGAGATTCTCATTTCCACAGGATGCTCTAACAAGGCCACCCTACTTACTGTCTTCCAGAATATAAAGCACAGTAAGGATGATGTGTAAACTGTTGAGAATAAAACAGTAACTTAAACCAAAATTGTCGGTGGGACTATGTAGCAGAAAGGGATCACTTAGTGTTTCTGCTTCCAGAAGGGAGTAAGCTCCTACCAGACTCGATCTTGCTGCAGACAGCAACTGTAAACTCTAGACAAAAATTACAAAAAACCAAAAAGCAACTTCCTGAAAGCACAAGAGAAGTAAGGTGGCGAATTATGGAGGGTGCTGAAATCTAGCGGGAAGGAATTGTTGATGTGGGAAGTTACTGTTGCTTTTACCCGGCGAGCAGGCCAGAGTCCCCACCATGAAAGACAGGGAAGCTCTCGTGCAAAACCCAGTCTTTCGGCTTGAAGAATAAGAGGAAAGCATTTGGGGGCAACCACAGCCCCTGGAAAGAGAGGAGGAAACTCCAGAAAGGAGAAAGCAAAAGACGGAAGCTCTAATTTCTACATCTGAACTGCCCAGTCTCTGCCCACCGTGCATGCTTGGTTCATGTGAGCAAAGCAGCTCATTATGAAGGAGCTTGACTAACGTATGAGTTGCATTTGAGACAGAATTTTTCAGTGTGAGTCCAACAAAAGTAACTGCCTGCTAAAACAAAACAAATCAACACTTTCCAGAATCAAAAATCAAAGTAAACCATGCTGAGGCTTATCAAACTGCTAAAAACCAAATATTTTTTTTTAAAAAAAGTCCTGAAAGCAGCCAGAGAGAGCCACACATTACATACAGCAAAACCAAAATTTGGAACCCATCGACATAGCGTCAGAAACAATGGAGGTCTAGAAACAGTGGAACCTCTTAAAGGAGCCAAGTGGTGGTCCCCAAGCTAGCAGAGAGTTTTTCAAAAGACTAGATCTCAAGTCCCTCATAATGATAATACTCTCTATTTGACTTTCATTAGTTATCTCTGCTATCATGCTCCAGGAGCTAAGGAACCCGACTCAAGTGTTTACAAATTATGCAGCACCTGGGAGAGAGCACGGACTCACCACCGCCTGTGTGTCTGGCAGTCCTCCGCCATCAGATAGGGACCCGCTTCCACTGGCGGCACCGCTCCCCCCCTCTGCAAGTCCCGTCTCCTTGCCCAGCCGCCACCCTATCTGAGCTGTTGTTCTTCTTACACAGAGCATGTGGAACAGGAGTGTCCAAGGATGGCAGTGATGAAGATCACCTTCAACCTAAGCTAGAGCTCTTTGTTATGTAACTAATACCTAGAAAAGAGTAACTTTAATATACAAGTCCTATCAGGCACCCCTAAGACAATCCTCCACTTAAATAGCTAGGGCTCAAAATGCCTCACAGCCCAGATATCCAGCATTTATGCCTATTGCTCAGTTGGGAACCTGAACATAAGAGCAGCACAAATTGCTCAGCACTTTCTGAAATGGCATGGGGGTTCCTGGGTTGATTTGTTTAGCCAATATGCTGATTTCAAGTCATTCTGCCTGAAGGACTGGAATCTGAGAGATCGCCTGGAACCACCCTGGTGCTAAATTCATATAAAGATTTATTAACCTTAATGTAATCAATAGGTTATGTCTACGTCTAAGTGGAAAAACCACTCTAAAATTTATAGCAGCGCCATTTTCCTGTAGGGGAGAGAGCTGCCAGCCTCTCTCTAGTCCTGACAACTGGGTCTACACCTAAGAAGTGAGTAATTTCAACTGCTGCCCCAAACACCTGCTTCTCTTAAACAGAAAGCACAGTCAGAATATTTAGAGACTGGAGGGATACATGTACATTTAAAATCTAAACTAATAAAAAAAAAAAAAGAGAGAGAGAGAGACTGGAGGGAAATTCTCTAGCTTGAAGTTGTTTCTTCTTTTTTTAAAAGAACTAGAAAAAGTTTGTATTCCTAATATGAGAAAGCTATTTAGATGGCCTCCTGTTTGGAAAGTTTCTGGCATCTTCCAACTAGGTATTGTACTATTGCAATGGGCTGCCCAGTAATCAAAGAGGACTACTTATTTCCCACCAGAGTTAAAAGAAAGGATTAGTTCTGGCAAGTTCTCTGATGAATTTCAGTCATTGTTAACCGGGTGGCACCAGCTTCTCTATATCCCTATGAAAATCAAAGAAAACTCAGGAAAAAATGGAAAACAAAGGCTGCTTTATTATTCTACTATTTGAGCAGCATCTACCTTCTCATAGAGCAAATCCTTGTTGTTTTTTTATTTCAATGACACTAATAAAGTTGAAATTGAGAAAGAAAAGTGAAATTTATTTTGGAAGAAGTTCTATAATAGAAATCTCCCTATTCACAAAACTTTTATTACACAAGATAAACTCTAGGATCAAAAGTCTTTATAACCCTACAGTCTTTGAATAGCCTCAGATTATAAATTAAGTAATAAAATACAAGAAAAGACTAGCAGCATCATTAAGAAAGACAATTTAAAGCAAAGATTGGTAGGTGCTTTGTCCAGGAGTAAGTGGGCAGTAACAGCTACGACACAAAGAGAAATGATTTGGAGGTTGCAAGCAACCTGTGTCAGTGGAGTCAGCTGAAGCTCCACAACACGGGCAGAATATGCACACAGGCTTCCATCTCCTTTTGACATTAAGGGTAAGAAGGAATCATATAATCATTGAGTACCTTTCTAGAAGGTATTCCTTGTCTTATCTTGGATTTCTCTTTAACCCTGAGGTCAAAAAAGTTAATTAACTTACCAAAGATCACAAAATGACTACTTAATCCCCGGTCTGTATTATTCCAAACCTCATACTTTTCTTTTCTTTTTTTGAGACAGAGTCTCACTTTGTTGCCCAGGCTAGAGTGAGTGCCACGGTGTCAGCCTAGCTCACAACAACCTCAAACTCCTGGACTCAAGCAATCCTGCTGCCTCAGCCTCCTGAGTGGCTGGGACTACAGGCATGCGCCACCATGCCCGGCTAATTATATATATATATATATATTAGTTGGCCAATTAATTTTTTTCTATTTATAGTAGAGACAGGGTCTCGCTCTTGTTCAGGCTGGTTTCAAACTCCTGACCTCGAGCAATCCACCCGCCTCGGCCTCCCAGAGTGCTAGGATTACAGGTGTGAGCCACCGCGCCCGGCCCCCTCATACTTTTCTTATTACACCATGCTACTGCTTAGAAAATAATTCAAATGAATTAGCTCCCCAATGAAATACATTTTTAAAAAACTGGAATTCTAGCAATGCATGGCCCATCAGACCTTTTGCCCTCCCTTGCTACCTTTTCCTGGAAAGTACTTACGCTGCCGGTTGATTAGTTGACACTTTGCTTAAGACTTGCTCTAAGGCTTCTCATTTAAGACAGACAGGTTGCCATCTCTCTTCTAGATTGCCAAGTTTAATTCAGCAGGTGGATAAACAAAGCCCTCAGAACTAAAGCCCTATCCTACATATTTAGCTATTATTTTTTCCAGTAAAATATAGCACTTAACCATGAGAGATGGGGTTAAAAAATGAGGAAGAATCTACAAGGCACTCTAGAAAAGAAGGTTCAATTGGAGTTGGTTGTCCAACTCCCAAACACCAAACCACGAATCCAGTCTTCAGAAACACTTCTATAACATCCTGGGAAATGACACAGGTCTTCTTCCTAAATCCTTTTAGGAAGCGATTAAAACAGCAGTTTCTGTAATTGGACGTACAAAACTCAACTCCTCCATTACTCACCGTGACCTTGGGCAAATTAATTAAGCCTTAAGTTCCCACAGATATAAAATGAAGAAACAGTGATAACGATATGTCATATAATGTTAATTATAGCGCCTACATCCTAAGTGTTAACTTTCTCATCACTGTTACCATCATCAATGGGAGAAGACTATGAGCAGTTTTGTGAACCTTCATGGCTCCAGTGTCAATTTCCGTTCTGGAGGGCCTCAGCAGATTTAGGAACTGAGTAGCAACAATGCAAGTGGCAAGGCCTGAAAAAGCAGCAAGCACAGAGTTCATGGGGAATAGAATCTGTACAGGTTAAAAAAAAAAAAGGCATGTATATATTCCTTTCTACTAAAAGTTAAGATAGCTAAAGAAAAATGGAAAACGGATTACAAGAGAACTATTAATACTATTTCATGCGGTAAAACTGCTTTTTTCTATTACCATGATGGGGACACCAATGTCGGGCCACAGAAGGTCCTCTGAGGGCAGCTTGGGAGAATTCCACACCACCACGACCTTGTTCAGGTAAGGGAGGCCATTCAGCCTCTCCAAAGAGTTCATAAGCACTTCCTCCCGCTCGTAAGTCAGCATCACCACGGTGAACTGCTCTCGGGGAACATTGCCTCCAAGGGCTGCCTGGAACTCCTTGCCAGAACCCCCAGCTCCACCACCAATAGGCCGAAATCCGGTCCCTGAGCCCAAGAATTTGGCCTCCGAGGGCAACACAGGGTCAAAGGGTGTGTGGGGGAACAGATGGAAGGGCCCTGGAGCAGAGTTCCAGCTGCGGTGAAAGTCAGTGACAGTCAACGTGAAGTTGCGGAGGTATTTGGGCGAGGCGTACGGTGGCTCTGTTTCCACCGGCCCCAGGTCCAGGTCCCCGTTGTCGGCCATGTTGGGGTCGGTCCCCGCGGCCTTGCCTGACCGATGGGGTATCTCAGCCGCTGCCTCTTCCCGGATGGGAGCAGCGGGGATCTGTATGCGAGTCCTAATCATGGCCAGCACGGTATTAAAAATACTGTCAGCAGTGGAGAAGTAAGTCTCCCAGAGAAAGCGGCCTTGCCGCCTCATAGCCAGGAGGTCACTGTCCGAGAGACTCCTTAGCAAGAAATGGACCTCGGTGACTCGGGGCTTGGGCACCACCAGGGCCGCCTCATTCCACTGCAGCATGTCCTGGTACGGAAGCTGCACCTGCTCCCCCAGCACCACGGGGACAGCACCGACCTCCAGGGCTTCGAAGAGCCGTGTTGCACACCCAGAGGAGATGACCAAGCGAGGGTCCCCGGGGGTGATGATGAGGGCAAAGGTGGAAAGCTTCAGCAACTCTAAGCGGTCCTCCCGCTCCCCACACAGCGCCCACTCCGTAGGCAGGCTGGGTTTAGGCTGGTTCTTGCAGGTAAACTCTACCAGGACCTGATCTAGCTTGCTGTCCTGCACTGCCTTCAGGGTGGCAATGATCCGGTCGTCATAGTCGGCTGGAGGGTCGCCCTCCATTTCTTCTTCAAAGGAGCGGGCCTCCTGCAGGCTGGATCGCAGGGACTCGATCTTCTCACCCTGGAAGGTGAAGAGATATTTCCGCTTCACTGGCACCTGTGGTGGGATTTCCATGAAGTTGGGTTCCGACATGGCATGGACTAGTGGCGACACTACCAAGTCAAAGCCAGGTCTGTACTGGACAGCATAGAAGGTGGACTGGGCCACCATGGCACGGCCCGTACTGACGTTATAGAGTAAATTCTGTGTATCTGACTTCCGCGACAGGTTGATGATGACGTGGTTGTGTCCATCTCTCCGCCAGTGTGGCAGAGAATACAACTGCTTCTCGAGTTCGGCAGGCCGCAGCACTACCGGTTCCTGCATTTCTCCCACTAGGATCACATACAGGCAGGCAATGTCTGCATTTTCTGTAACATAAACATTGGCTCGCGCCGTAGCCTGAAAAGCCTGCTTGACCAAGGGATCCAGGTGGCTGCCGAGGACAAACTGGTCACTGTCATAAACATAGACTGGAAAACCAGAGGTGAGAGGGCAACGAGAATAATCAAAACAGTTGTGCAGCCGGCAACCCCGGATGACCTTTGGGGGAGGAAGGCCAGCATCGTCTTTCTCTGGGAGCAGTCGGATGGGCAGAGAAAGTTTGGGCTGGTTTTGGGCCATCAGCTCTTTGTAAGAATGCTCGGTCTGGCTGATGACGTTCTTGAGCTGCAGCAGGTCCTGCTTGGCATTCTCGATGCTCTTCTTGCAGGCCTCAATCTTCAGATTCAGCTTGGCGATTTCACTGTTCAGCTCTTGCCGCTTGGCTTCCAGCTGCAAGAGCTCTTCGCTCACCGACTCGCGAATGCGGCACAGATCCAGCACGTGCTTTACCTCGCAGAGCTCGCTGCCGGCCCGTGGGCCAAAAATCCGCTTGCCGGCCTCGTCGGCCTCGTCCAGAGTGGTGAGATAGTAGTGGGCGATGAGGGGGAAGAACACCAGGATGACGAAGAGGGTGAAGCTGAGCCAGGTGAGGCGGATGCGGTTGGACCAGCGCAGCATGCAGGTCTGCCCTCCGTTCCCCGCCCCCCCATTCCGCAACATGGTATAGCCCGTCATGAGTGCCCCGCGGCTCTGCCCCTCTGGTCACGTCGGCTCACTCGCCATAACCGGGAGCTTCTACGCGACAGAACTCAACCTCGTTTCATTCACACGTTCGTTTCCAGAAGAGTCAGCGTGCTCCCGGTACAAGGCACCAGATAAAATGGAAATTTCATTTTCCTCAGCTGCAACCGAAATGGTCTCTGATCCTATTCCAGCAGATTTTAAGTTCTGGTTGTTGACCAAAAAACATGTCCTTAATCTTTATCCAACGGTAAAAGGTACCACATTGTGGCCGAGATGAAAGGGAGAAGGTTCCTGATGATAAAACGCAGGAAAAATATCCTGGAATCAGACAGACGTTTTCAACTGCCATAGCTCTTGTTCCTTGGTTTTGCTGACCAACAAATATGCATAGTTCCCATTCGCAGTTACACAGTGGTTGGTTAGAACAGAAGGAAATGCCAGCCTCTTATCGATGTCATTGTCAACACTCAGGCCTGCAAAAGAAAGAGAATCATGTCAGTCTTAAAAATATTATATTCAACACCCGCCCCACCCCCAGCACATTTCTAGAAAATGTTTCAACCTTATAAGATGGAACAATGGTTGGAACAATGGCATGTATCTTAAAGAACATCATAAGGCCAATAGAGAGACTTTGTCTGGTGTGGGTATTTTACTTGTGGTTAATAAGAAATGGAAAAAGGTAAGTGCCTGAAACAGCTTCAGTTTATGCCCCCTCACCATCCACCCTCTCCCTAGTTAACCGGATCTGGAACAGCCCTAGGGCCCCATAACATTATGTTCAGCTAAATTCAACAGAGGGCAGAGATGTCTGCAGTGACAACTTGTTATTCTATTCTAGACCTGGGCATCATCTTTAGATGAAGAGGAACACCTTCCTATCCAACCTGGGTAGCTCACTCTCACTCCTAACATGAAAGTCCCCTTTTGAACTACTTAACAAAAAAAAAAAAAAAAAGACTCTGAGAAGCTCAGTTTGTTAAATTTAGAGTTGAAAAGGGTTGAAGGGAATTCTTTTGATCTTTACCCAGTAGTAGATGCAGTAATCCAGGGACAAAATGTACTTCCTAGTTTGCTCCTCATTTATCTTCCATTAGCAGACATCATGTGCTCTTTCTTAAAATATAAATAGCAACTTGGTCTTTTAGAAAGAACACTATACTTAGAAGTGAGAGGCATTATTCCTCATCCTTTGGGGACAGACTTGCTATCAGACCTCAGTTTCCTAAGCTTCTAAAATGGAGATAAGCACACAGAGATAACAATATATCACATTGCTAGCTATGAAAATAAAGCAGAGAAGATGTGAGGGTACTTTAGGCTAATCAATTCGGAAACATTCCCAGTCCTGTTCTCTTATCGAACTTCAGTATCACAGGCTACAGAAACTTTCCCCTTGTTTTCCTTCAAATGCAACACATCTAGAAGAATTCATAATACACTGTGCCAAAGAATATTCCCTATCTCTTTCATTCATTTCTCCCAAAAAATATCCATCATACCTTTAACATGTCTAAGACATGCCAAGTATAACTGTGGGATAATCTAGAATGTATAATAATCCTTGACCTCATGGAACTTCCTTCCTCTAGCCTAAGAGATCAGATGTAAACAAACAACAGGGCACTACTACAAGAAGTATAAAGTAAGTAAGTATGCTTCATAGAGGTACACTCTATCTAGAGTCTACCTTTGTTAAAGATGCATGACTATTAAAGGTTTGGCAGCGTCTTCTCTCCCTGTAAGTAGAAACAAAAAGTTGATGACGTTGTTGCTAAAAGTTTTAAGTATTTCGATAATCTAAACTTGGATAATTAACAGCTGACCAAATACTCCAAAGAATGTAGGTCAGTATGTCCAAAGCATTTGCATTATCCCTTTGACTCAAATGTTTAAATGTCTTGTTGCTTTCAAAAGAATATTCTCTGCACTTATGATCAAATCATAAAGAAACAATGGAGTCGAAGAAAAAAAAAAGGAAACATAATCAAGGCCATCCAGACGATTCACTCCGTCCTTACCACGTTTCAGGATCCTTCCTGTGACTTACGTAGCGACTTACGTAGCGTTACACTTCAGTACACGATTTCTTGAAATAGTGAACTCCAGGGCTTGCTCTCCTAATTTAAAAGAAAATAGAAAAATGACACACTGTTTGAAAAATACTCAATACTGAAGGTGCTATTAAAGAATTTAATGTCCCCTATGGAAAGGCTTCCGTTATGTGTATAAGGTGACCTAAGAATTTACTGTCCAGAGACTCCTTGAGTGAAAGGGGGACTATTAATAAATACGCCAGGACAACAGGTATAAACTGGGACTCTCCTAGGTAAACCATGCACACGATACCTATTTTTGTGTTCTAAGAGGAAATAAAACAAAACACTAAAATATGGTAAAGTCCTTATTTTTTTAAAAGTATATACTGGCCAGGTGTGGTGGCTCACGCCTATAATCCCAGCACTTTGGGAGGCCGAGGCGGAAAGATCACTGGAACCCAGGAGTTCAAGACCCGCCTGGGCAACATAGCAAGACCCCATCTCTACAAAAAAAAAAAATTTTTTTTAACTAGCCAGACATGGTGTTGTGTATCTATAGTCTCAACTACTCAAGAAGCTGAGGCAGAAGGATCACTTGAGCCCAGGAGTTCAAGGCTGCAGGGAGCTATGATCTGGCTACCTCATCTCTTTAAAAAAAAAAAAAAAAAAAAGTCCAATAGCACAAACTTTCATTTCTAAACAGCTAATTAAATTATTTCAAGCACAAAAGAAAATGAAAACCCTCAGAATCTCTTCTGTCATTCTCTAGAAAATGACGACATATTAGCATCTAGAAATGTCACTGAAACACTGATTAGGAGCAATCTTCAGAGATTTTTTTTCATTGCAAATACAATACACGTCTTATTAATTCTCAGTTACCTGCCACAGCACTGAATGTCTAACTTGTCAGCTGCTGTTCCTGCCCCTACGATGCACTGTACACACAGCAAGCAGGATCATCTTCTTAGAGCTTGAACTAGACGTGTCTCCCCTCCTTAAATGTTTCCATCGGCTTCGCACTGTACTGTAACTAGCCCGGGGGACCTACCTGTCTCATTGGCCACCGCTGGTCCCCCTTGCTCACTCAACTGCAGCTACACTGGCCCTTTCAACTCCTCCACCAAGCCGCGCTCTTTACTGCCTCAGAATCTTTCTATTAATACTTGCTCTTCCTTTTGTCTGATAGGTTCTTCTCCAGGCTTCTCCCTGGTTGACACTTTCTCATCCTCCAGGTCTTTTAAAGTAGTCCTTCTTACCCACTGACGCTTTCCAGCACTGATCTATTGACTTCCTCCATAATATCTTCTCATTTATTTATTACCTACCTTCCCCCACCAAAGCCTAATCCTTAAGGCAGGAACTTTGTCTGCATGGATCACTGCTCCATCACCACACCCATTTCTCATCCTACAAATTCTCGATTCTTCCCTTCATTTCTGTACGTTTTGGTGCCTATTTCCCTGACTCATTCTTCCTTTCTGCTTTGCTGGCACCCAGTTTTCCTCCTGCCTCAGACTGAAAGTGCTCCCCAAGGCTCTCAACAAAACCTGTCAATGCATCATCCATCCACTTACACTGCTATAACCATCACCCCTGGTCAGATTCCCTCCAAAGACACACTCCGACCTGAGCCCTTCTGCTTTCTACTAGTAGTCGAGGATCCCCAACTCCCTAAAGGACACTCTCAGGGTACCCTCCTAGGGTACGTCATGTCACTTCATGCTTCCAAATATTAATAACGTCCTCCTTCCAACAACCTCTAGCTCTGCCCAAGATACTACAATCTTCCAATCTTACAAGCTAGAAACAACGTGATATCCAGGAAAGAGTATAGACCTCAGAGCCAGCTAGGTCTGGATCAAATCCCACTTTATAAGCTGTTAGATCGTCATCTAACCACTCTGAGGTACACTTCTTTCAACTGTAAGAAGATAACGCTCATGTTCAGGATTGTTATAAAAATTAGATAGTGAGGCCGGGTGGGTGGCTCATGCCTGTAATCCTAGCACTCTGGGAGGCTGAGGTGGGCAGGTCATTTGAGCTCAGGAGTTCGAGACCAGCCTGAGCAAGAGCAAGACCCTGTCTCCACTAAAAAACTAGAAAGAAATTAGCTGGACAACTAAAAATATATATATAAAAATTAGCCGGGCATGGTGGTGCATGCCTATGGTCCCAGCTACTCAGGAGGCTGAGGCAGAAGGATTGCTTGAGCCCAGTAGTTTGAGGTTGCTGTGAGCTAGGCTGATGCCACAGCAGTCTAGCCTAGGCAACAGAGTGAGACTCTGTCTCAAGAAAAAAAAAGAAAGAAAAATTAGATAGTGAATAAAAAACTGTAGTCTATTATAAGTGTTGGGGTGATTTTTAATTTCTCCAACTCCTCCACATCTGACCTCCTGCCAAATAATATCAATTATTTTTTGTAATAATAATTACAATGCAGGTTAACAATCCTTTTTCACCAACACTTTGAAGAATCCTCTGGATTTCATCATTGCTACTGAGAAATGGGATGTCAGTTTAATTGTATCTTGTGGGTACTTTGGCTTTGCATTCAGTTACCGTAAGATCTTTTTGTCTTTGGAGTTCTGGGGTTTCAATACAAACATTCTACATGTAGAATTTTTGCCTTGTTTTTGGTGCAGGTCTCACTGAACTTTCTGAATCTTAGGATTCATATCTTTCATTACTCTAGAAAATTCTCAGCTATTATCTCTTTGAATATTGTCTGTACCTTATTCTCTCCTTGAACTCTTCCTATTAGATCGATAGATGTAAGTCAGACCTCCTCATTCCATTCTCCATGTCTTTTAACCTCTCATATTTTCTCTCTGTCTTTTGTGCTACCTATGGAATTTTCCTGAGAGTTATCTAGTTTAGAGGTCAGGAAATTTTTCCAGTAAAGAGCCAGAGAGTACGTATTTTACATTTTTAGGTCGTATACAGTCTGTTGCATATTTTGCTTTTTTTTTTTTCCAAACAACCATTTAAAAAATATGAAAACCAGGGTGGGCAGGGTGGCTCATATCTATAATCCCAGCACTTTGGGAGGACAGGGGAGGATCACTTGAGTCTAGGAGTTCAAGACCAGCCTGGGCAATATAGTGAGACCCTGTCTCTACAATAAAGAAGAAAAATTAGCCTGGCATGGTGGTACATGCTTATAGTGTCAGCTACTTGGGAGGCTGACGCACGAGGATCGCTCAAGCCCAGGAGTTTGAGGCTGCAGTGAGCTATGATGGTATGGCTGGTATGACCATTTCATACCAGCCTAGGTGACAGGGTGAGACTCTGTCTTAAAAAAAAAAGTGAAAACCATTCTTACCATGTAAACTGCAAAAAAACAGGCCACAACCCAGATTTAGCACACAGGCTGCAGTTTGCCAACTCCTGATCTAGTTCATTAATTCTCTCTTCTGTGTCTAAGCTGCTATGTAGCCTACTAACTGGATTTTAATTTCAATGACTATTTTACACCTCCAGAAATTATACTGGATTTTTTATTTTTTGATTTGCCTTTATTTTATGACAGCACTTTGTTCTTTCTCATGTTTTCTATTCCTCTCTTCATGGTTTAGTTTGTTCTATCTGCTAGTTTTTGCTCACAGAAGAATGGTGGACTGTTTCCTCACATGCTTTGCAAATTCTGTATTGAGTTCATCTAGACTAGTGCTTTATTTCTGGGAAATCTATGTGTTTGGGTTGAGGATGTGTTCTTCTAGAAATAGTCTCTGTTTGACAGATACTTCTGTCATATTATCAGCCTTAGACCACTTTTTAGGTCAATTTCTCCATCTAGGATCCCCCCCACAACACAGGCATTATAAATTTAAACACAAAACCTACAGGAAGAAAACCTGTGGCCACGAGTTCTCAGTGGAGGCCCCATCCCCCATCAATTCAGGATCCTTGCTAAGAGAGATGTCTCTGTGTGTTTGCAAGCAGATTTTTTCTAAATAAATATTCAG
This sequence comes from Microcebus murinus, assembly GCF_040939455.1. NCBI lineage: Eukaryota > Metazoa > Chordata > Mammalia > Primates > Cheirogaleidae > Microcebus > Microcebus murinus. Next base: position 23,794,704 of record NC_134127.1, on the reverse strand, counting down.
TCCTTTCAAGATCCATAGTCATATCTGTTGTCTCAATTCTAATACTCACAGACTCAAGACTTTTCTTCTCATTTCTTCAAAAATTAAAACACAAGTTCAAAAAACTAGCAAACACCTTAAGGGATGACAGCATCAGACTGCTCACCAGATGCTTTGATTTTCAATCCCTAAACCCCTCTTTTTAAATGAGATTTACCTTTCTTTCTGGAGAGTACAATATGCATCTTGTAGTACAGACTTTTATATTTCGTCTGCTATTTTGCAAAACCGGAGACCTCCACCAGTTGTATTTCTAAGCATGTATAAACATGTTTACAAAAATGGGATATCATATGTTCTTTTTGGTAACCGTTTTTACTTATACCAAGAAGAGTCTAATGTCCCACATCACTGGACACTACTACATGATCATTAATAGCTGAATATCATCCCATAATAAAGACTATAATTTACTAAACCAATCCCCTCTTGTAAAAGAACTGTGAAAACTAATGTGTCTTTTACAGTCAAAGGCAGTTAAGAACAGGTATGGATTCTCTCTCCCTACCCTCACCTGACAGGCTAAAAGCAAAACCTCCAAAATTATGCAACTGCCAGTTAGAACCAAGGTAGGTCCCTGTCACCATTGGAGAGCCCTAAGAAAAACCACCTGACCTGTGGGGCGCGGTGTCAACGCCATTACAAGATGGCGCCTGTTTCCGGCTTTGCCTAGAGCAGTAAACAAGTTCAGCGCACGCGCAATTGTCGGTTACCCTGTGGCGCAAGCATGCAAATGAAGGATCCTACTATGGACCAATGCTTTGGCGGCTCGACAGCTGAGCGGCCTATCCCAGCTTAGGGGTTGTGCTTCTAGGGTATATAGCAGCCTGCGTGCTGCCGGGCTGGGTCTTCCGCATCATGTAAGTCTAAAGGGAACCCCATTAAAGCACTGTCAGAAGAACTCCAGTTGCCGCGTCTTCCTTGCTGGCGAGGCGGGCGCGACACTGACCCACACCAGACCGTGATGTGAAAAATAAGCTTTTATTAGAGTAAGCCACTGAGATTTCAGAGTCTGTTCCTACAGTTAAGCAGTAATTTAATTGAATAACACTTTTTTTTAAACCTCACAATTTAGTAGGAAAAATGTCATTCCATTGTTTTTATTTACCTTTATTCTTATTGGAGGGTGAACAATTTGTGTTTGTTTATTGAATATCTGTATATCTCTTTTCATGCACCACCAAGTTCACATGTTTTGCCAAGTTTTCTATTTTTAAAACTGCTTATTCACCATATGAGTCTCCTCTGCTCATAATCACTTCTTCACTTACAAGATCCTCTATACTCAAGGTTTGCTCTGCCTAGTCACCCTATTTAAACTATTCCACCTGTTCTAATCACAAACCTTTCGAGCACTATCCCAATGTGAAGAAAGCTGGCTCAAGTTGTGGTCTTGTCCCAGTTTCCCCGGCTCACTCCCCAGTACACAGACACATTTACAGACACTGGGAATGACATTCTTATTCTTTTCCACTTACCCAAATCCTACTGCCCTTCAAGGCTTACCTCATGCATAAAATCTACAATAGATTTCCCAATTCTCTAAACTCCCCACTGTACTCAGTTAATATCAGAGAACTGAGAATTTAACCAACTGTTCATTAGTTTTCTCTCCAGCTGGATTAAACTCCTTACAAAAAGACTATTTTTGTCACCACTTTTGAAATCCCCCTACAGAATACCACATAGCACCAGGGCACTGCTCAATAAATAATACTAGTTATATACTATAGTATATAATACTATATAATCCTAAATAAAACTAGTTAGTTTACGTATTCATCCTTAATGAAGTTTGAAATTTGGAGCCTATATGGACTTGATTCAAGGCAAATAATACACTGTAAAATAAAAAGAGGAGGTTTGGAGGACACACGGACTTGCAGCTAGACTACCCAGCTCAGGACTCAGCTCAGCCTTGAGAATTTAGGAATGTTACAGGATCTCTCTGAGTCTATTTCCTCCTTTGAAAAGTGATGCTGAAAACCCCTACCTACACTAGGGTTACTGTAAAGAATAAGAAATTGCAGATGAAAAATATCTGTGGGACACAACTAGAAGTAGTGCTAAGAGGAAAATTTATGCATGAAATGCTTACATTAGAGAAAAGTCTCAAATCAGCAACCTATCCTTCTACTTAAGGAACTCAGAAAAAGAACAAAATAAACCCAAAAGAAAGGAAATTAAGAGCAGAAATCAATGAAATAAAAAAGAGAAAAATCAATAAGATGATCTGCAAGAACAAAGAAACAAAGAAAACACAAATTACCAATATCAGGAATGAAAAAGGGACTATTACCACAATCCCTATGGGCATCAAAAAGACAGTAACGGCAGTCTACAAACAACCCTACACACTTAAATGGATGCCTTGAAAAATACTAGCACAACTCAGTATGAAACAGATAATCTGAATCAGTCTTATATAACTATTAAATTGACTTCATAATTTAAAAACTCCCAGAAAATAAATATCCAGCCCCAGATGGTTTCACTGAAGAAATCTACTAAACATTTAAAGAAAACTAAACACAATATTCTATACCATCTCTTCCAGAGGATGGAACATTTCCCTAGTTCATTTTATAAACCTAGCATCACCCTAATGCCAAAACCAATGACAGTACAAAAAAAACCCTACAAATCTCTCTCATGAATATCGGCACAAAAATACTGAAACACATAAACAGAATTCTATCATACTGCATTTAAGTAGAGAAGTATTCATTTAAGTAGTAAAGTGTTACTTTAATATTGTTAATCCTATCCAGAAGGGAAAAAAATTTCTCCATTTATTCATATTTTCTTTTATTTTTCCTATCAAAGTATTTTGCCATTCTCACCCAGTCTCCGCATCTCATATTGCTAGTCTGTATTTCATACCCCTGAATCATCCACTCTCCTGGTTGTCCATCACCACTGCTCCTTTTCACCACTCCCTAAATACACAGGTTTGTCCTTGGCCCCCTTCCCACCAGCTTCACCTCCTAGACTTGGCAATTAGCTGCAGTTAGCACCCCTAATTGGATGACTCTCAAATTTAGCTTTCCCATCTTCACCTCTCTTCTGCCAGCCCTTTTCCAATGGTCAGCAACACAGACGTGTACACCTTCAAGTTACAATGGCAGCAAGAGCATTTCTTATGACTACTGGGTCATCACAGCAGTGTCTTCTCCTAGCCAAGAAAAGAATCCAAAACAGTTGTATACAATTAGAGATTTATCATTCAGAGCAGGCTGATGTCCTACTTTTTACTCTTTCCCTAATCAAAAATTTTTGTTTGATAAGTGGAAAGTAGAATTCTTGATCTGCTAGCTACTCACTTGAGGACTGAAACAAGCCGTGTTCCTGGAAAGCTGAAATGGTAAGTAATCTATTTGAAAGTCCAAGAGGTAGGCTGAGAAGCCAGGACACAGAGTTCCAGTTCAGAGTTCTGTGTGTACTTGTACTTCCCCTTCATTTTCTCACCTCTACACCTCAACACACCAATGCTCTCTAGTAACATTCCTTATCACAACAGCAAACTTTTTAATGACCAGCAAGAACATTATCTGTGCCCTTTCAGGACTTTTCTCTCAAGAGTATGTTGATATAACAACCATCCAACAGACTTTTTTTCTTTTAAAACCAAAACACTCTGATATTGAAACTTCCTATCACGGATTTGGAATATCTGTTTATGTAGGTCTTCTTTACTGTCTTTCAATAAAATTGTATCATTTTCTGCAAACAAAATAATTAAACTACACTAAGACACTCAATGGGAGAGATGGGAGAAGCAGAAGGGAGGGAAGGGGGTAGCTGTCCCACATGATCACGCATTACATCTGAAAGAAATGAAGGGAGAATGGAGCAAGAAACAGAGAAGCCACTTTCCAGGTGTTCCCAAATGAAACCTCCAATGGACTTTAATATGTTAAATAATTATGATAATAGCTAACATTTACTGAATGCCTACTGTGTCAGGTTAGATCTATTACAGTATTTCTCAACATACAAACTTAATCCTCGCAAGAATCCTTAAAGATAGGTACTACTGTTATTCCCAGTTGGTACAGGAGGAAACCAAAACAGAGGCCAAAATACTTGCCCAAGGTAATCCGTATTTAGTGGTAAAACTTGAATTCAAACCAAAGCAACCTGACTCAAAGGCTCAAACCCTTAATGCCTCAATCATTATGTTAAACTGACTTTGATATTAATTCAGAGAACACAGTGTACACACACATACATACACATCATGCATAAATTATTTTACATTATCCATATTACTATTGCCCCACTGAAACCATGAATAATGACTAATCATCATTGAAACACATGGTAATACCATTCCAAAACCTAAAACCAACTATATTCATATTTAAATACAAGGAAATAATATACTCAGCAAAATATTATTGCCAGCATACTATGACCCACCTATATATCTGTGCACAAAGTTCTATTTTCTCTTTTTCATTTAGGTCAGAATTGGCCCATCAGGCAGGCAGAATGTCATGAAAACCCAGGTGCAGGTTCTATACAACTATTTGCACATTTTTGCTGTTGTTGCCATTGCCACAGCCCTTCAAATTAGGTAAAGAAAGTTCTGTACAGGAAATCATTTCAGTAAGGTGGCGGAAAGCAATATTTCAGAGGTTTGGTTTTGTTTTTAAATACTAACAACCCAAAAGAACATCATTTCCTCATTTCCTTACTAAGCACAGGCATGACAAACAGCCTGTCGAGGAAAGATAGTACCTAATTCATGAAATCAGGAAGGATGTTAATAAGCACCAAAACAAACGTTCCAATACTATCACAGCTGTTAAGATTCTGGTTTCTCTCTTCTGTTGTTCAAAAAACAAAAGGTATCTTCCAGGTAAGTTAATTGTAGATAAAGAATGACCTGTAAGAACTGCATGTAGGCCGGGCGCTGTGGCTCACGCCTGTAATCCTAGCTCTTGGGAGGCCGAGGCGGGCGGATTGCTCAAGGTCAGGAGTTCAAAACCAGCCTGAGCAAGAGCGAGACCCCATCTCTACTATAAATAGAAAGAAATTAATTGGCCAACTGATATATATATAAAAAATTAGCCGGGCATGGTGGCGCATGCCTGTAGTCCCAGCTACTCGGGAGGCTGAGGCAGAAGGATCACTCGAGCCCAGGAGTTTGAGGTTGCTGTGAGCTAGGCTGACGCCACGGCACTCACTCTAGCCTGGACAACAAAGCGAGACTCTGTCTCAAAAAAAAAAAAAAAGAACTGCATGTAGGCAATTCACAAGTTACAGGAGATCATCAAGGCCATGTGTTTTTCACAATGCAACAACCACTGTAGTTTCCTACTGGATAAACTTAACCTAGATGGATAAGGGAAATAGAACATCATCAGCAATTAAAAGCCAAAATCAAGTGTGAAAAACTGGTTGTGCCTTGATCTACTGCGACTCAAGTCAAGACTATCAGAGAACCAGAGTTGAGCCACCCTTGTAACAGCCACCTTTTTAGAAAAGGAAACACCAGTATTCTTTGGCCTGCAGAGTAGATTTCTAAGTCCAGAGTTGTTCCACAAACGCCACTAGCAGACAAATCACAGAATACAAAAGGAATTCATCAATAAACTCTAAGCATTCTTCCGCTGCTCAATGTGTATAGGCATTAACAAGTAAAATGAGATTATCGATTACCCCAAGTCACCTGTTTAGTCAGCAATAAACCTGAACCCAGAGGTCTCAACTCCCCGGACAAGTCCTCAACTTGAAAATTATGCTATTGCCTATAGCTGTTTCTCTTCCCACCAGCTTAATAATGTCCTACAAGTCAAAACCATATTGTCTGACCAGTCAGTTTAACTAGAGGTACAAATCAGATTCACAACTCAAGAACTGTTTCAAGTAACAAACCCAGGCCCATGCTACATTAACTGAATCAGAACCCCCAAGTGTGGGGCCCAGAGCCCTGCAGTTTGACACAGTGCTCAGGTGACTTTCATGCAGAGCATACAGTGCAAGCTCCGAAACCACTGGTCTAACAAAGAACTGATGGCAATCTCCACTCAGATGGATAGCATCTGAGTCAAAGTACTTACAGACAGCTAAAGACAACCGTGTATGGTTGCTTTAATTCATGCAGAAAGTCTACAGACAACAATACATACCCATGGAAGATGGAGAAAGGGCTTTTCCATAATGAATAATTTACATTTATACTGTGCCAGGCACAGTACTCTAGATGACACACTTCAAACATACTATTTCATTCCATCAACCACATGGGGGTAGGTATTATTTCTATCTTACAGATGAAGAAGTGGTGGATGAATCACTGACGCTAGGTGCCTTGTTCAAGGCAATACAGCAGGCAAGCTGAGGAGCCAAGATGCCATCCGGGTCTGTGTGACCTAGAGCCATGTATACTACTTCTCATTTGTCTCCTGTTTGTTTACTTACAAGACCCATTTTGTCTTACCTCATTTTACAGTAAGTATGTATTACTTTTGTAATTAAGAAAAACATTATTTTGGGCCAGGGGCAGTGGCTCACACCTGTAATCCTAGCACTCTGGGTGGCCAAAGTATGAAGAAGATTGCTTGAGGCCAGGAGTTCAAGACGGGCCTGAGCAACATAGGAAGACCTGCCTCTAGAAAAAAAATTTTTTTTTTTTTGAGACAGAGTCTCGCTTTGTTGCCCAGGCTAGAGTGAGTGCCGTGGCGTCAGCCTAGCTCACAGCAACCTCAAACTCCTGGGCTCAAGTGATCCTTCTGCCTCAGCCTCCCGAGTAGCTGGGACTACAGGCATGTGCCACCATGCCCGGCTAATTTTTTATATATATATCAGTTGGCCAATTAATTTCTTTCTATTTATAGTAGAGACGGGGTCTCGCTCTTGCTCAGGCTGGTTTTGAACTCCTGACCTTGAGCAATCCGCCCGCCTCGGCCTCCCAAGAGCTAGGATTACAGGCGTGAGCCACAGCGCCCGGCCTAGAAAAAATTTTTAAAGTTAGCCAGGCAGGCTGGAGCACACCTACAGTTCCAGCTACCAGCTACTTGGGAGGCAGAAGCAGGAGGACTGCTTGAGGCCCCAGAAGTTTGAGGGTGCAGTGAGCTATGATGACGCCACTGCACTCCAGCCTGGGCAACAGAGCAAGACCCTGTCTCCAAAAAAAAAAAAAAAAAAAAAAAAAAAAAAAAGAAGGAAAGAAAGAAAAGAAAAATATCTTGTTGCAGTACACCACAATAATTTTTTTTCAACAAATAATGTGACAACTACCTATTTGGGGAAAAAAAAAAAAGATTCTTGCATGACAAACAGACCAAAAACAGACCCACATGGACTCAAGAGTTAATTGTAATAAATGAACCATAAAAAGAAAAGGGAAACATACATGTAATTTCATCTCAAGATAAGTACAGCTGCTTTTCTAGGAATCTAATCAAAAGCAGAATCCAGATAAGTTCAGCAGGTTTGACTACAAAAGAATTAAAGGGTTCTATTTAGAAGGAAAAAAAGCTTAATTTGATTAAAAGATTAGGGAAAGCATTTGCAACATAACAAGTTTAATGGAAGCAAAGACAATAAAACAGTGGTCAAAGGATATAAACAGGAAGTTACGCAAAAAAGGGGTTCAAATGATACACAGGTTTAAGTGTTTAACCTTCCTAACAATCAAAGAAATGTATATTTCAAGCAAGATACTGTGATATTTTCCACCTGCAAAGCAGCAAATAATTGGAAAATTATAATATGTGGTGCTAACCGGGATCCAGGGTAAACATTCCCACACTCTGCTCCTAAAATTGAAAATTGGCATACCTTTTGGGAGTGCAATTTGGCAGTAAGTAATAAGAGTGCTAAAACTATGCCTAACCTCTGACCCTGAATTTCCATTCCACAAATTATTCTTAAGAATCATGAATACAAAAAAAGATTTAACTTCAAGAATGTTCAGGTCAGGCATGTTAGCATCCTGGGAGGCCCAAGCAGGATTGCTTGAGCTCAGGAGACAGTCTGAGCAAGAGTAAGACCCCGTCTCCACTAAAAATAGAAAAATTAGCCAGGCATGGTGATGTGTGCCTGTCGTTCCAGCTACGCAGGAGGCTAAAGCAGGAGGATGGCTCGAGCCCAGGAATCTGAGGTTGCAGTGAGCTATGATGATGCCACTGCACACTATTCAGGATGACAGAGCAAGGCTGTGTCTCAAAAAACAAACAAAAAAAACCAAAGAATGTTCATACTAAAACTTTAAAATAAAGTTAATAAAGCACAGTACATCTCTGAACTACGCTGGCAGCCACAACCTGACAAGTACTCTTACTGTGTTAGTAGGAAGGCAAACTGAAAATCTGCCATTTGTAACAAGTCTTTAAAATTTTCACATCTTTGACTCAGCAATTTTGCTTTCTGGGAATATACTCTAGTTGAACAAAGATTTGTACATAAAGATGCAACCCTCTCAGTATTCTTAGGTGGCTCAAGCCTATAATCCTAGCACTCTGGGAGGCCGAGGCGGGCACATTGTTCGAGGTCAAGACTTCCAAACCAGCCTGAGCAAGAGCGAGACCCCGTCTGTACTATAAATAGAAAGAAATTAATTGGCCAACTAATATATGTAGAAAAAATTAGCCGGGCATGGTGGCGCATGCCTGTAGTCTCAGCTACTCGGGAGGCTGAGGCAGCAGGATTGCTTGAGCCCAGGAGTTTGAGGTTGTTGTGAGCTAGGCTGACCCCACAGCACTCACTCTAGCCTGGGCAACAAAGCGAGACTCTGTCTCAAAAAAAAAAAAAAAAAAAAGATGCAACCATCTCAGTGTTCTTTATAATATATAAAAATTAAACGTCCCCAAACAGGAACAAGGTTAAATAGAAAGTATGATAATTCCATGTCATTGATATGACTGTCAGTAAGCTTTTCAATAATTTTAAATAAAATGGAAAAATGTTCACATTAAGTGGAAAAATACAAGTTCAAAGCCATATGTCCAGTATGATACGAAATGTTTGAAACACATATGTACTTCTAAACAGAAAAACAAATAGAAGCAAAAACACCAACGGTGGCACTTCTAAATGGGTATCATTAGTGCCCTGGGCCTCCCTAAAAGAGAGAAAGAAACCAAAGTAAAAGTTTGCTAAGCCAGACGTAAATCAGCTTCCAGCTCAGGCATCCTACTTCAAACCTCCATGGGTGAATTCAACTTGGGACTCAAGCTTTGCTGTCCCTTTATCATTGCCATCTGATTCACCAGGTCCCCTCATTTCACAATTCCTTGTTCTTCTTGACTCATAAGCTACTTGTCCTTTTTTAACTCATAAATTAAATGGTTAGACCAGATGACCTCAAAGATCCTTTTAGATGCCAGGCCCTCACTGACTTACAACTGCCTTGCACCCAAAAAGCACGCACGCCCCCCCCCCCATATATATTTGTTTCACTGCAGGGAAAATGTCACCAATATATCAACTCAAGGCAGTGGGGCTATGCCCAAGACCTCCTGTTGTTTCACCTCCAAGATTTCAAGCACAACGCTTTCCTTTAAGACCCGCCTTAATTTTCCACAAAATCTATTAATAATGTTTGGGACTTCATCAACTATTTTCACCACGCTAAGCCACAGTGCTTTTATATTTTACAGTTCTACTTCAGAAATAAAGGAAGTCATGCCGGGAGGAATAAGTCAAGATTGCAAGAAAACCCAGGATACAAAAAAAAAGAAAATTGAGTCAGCCTGGAATACCTAAGCAGATGAAGTCTACTTAATCTGTTAAATGTAATAGAGTTCAGCACTCAGATCTCAAAACTACGTGGAAATTATTTAGTCTAATAGCACATGTGAACACAGAGTCGTAATTTCAGTTGACTATAACTTCAGTGAGTCGAGAGTATGTGGCTGCTAAGGGAAAAACCTACCACCTTGGTTTTTTGTTTTGCTTTTTTTAAAAAAATGGAGTATCAAAAACAAACAAGTGAAGGTTACTCTACTCTGTTGGTCCACAGTCCACACTGTATATTGAATCCTGTGTTCTGCACTGAGCGCCACACTTTAAGAGGGCCATTAACAAAATAAATGGAGGGCAGGGGACTAAGAAGTTAAGGGATCTGAAATAGTCAAATAAGAAACATCTGAATGAAATGGGACTATTTAGCCCCCAGAGTAGAAGACCTGTGAAACGATGGCAATCTCGACAACTAGAGTGAGCTTGACTACCTGAAAGTCAAGTAAATGAGTTAAGCTGGCAGGTAGGGAGGGACTTTAGCAAAATGAAGAGTATATTTAGCATAAAAGGGACATTACTGGCATCACAAATGTGAGCTCTATCACCAAATGCTACCCTTCTTTCTCAAGAGAAGACAGAAATAGATATTTTATGTGAAATCTCATTTCTAAAAGTTGGCTTCCAATTTAAGTTTTTGTGTAAGTTGGGCAGGCTTTATTCCATCCATGCACGCCAGTTTGCAGCTTGTGTCATGGGGAAACATGACGGCCATCTTCTAACACCTTGAGAACTGCCACGGGGAACAGCAACCGATTTGTTCTGTGTGGCCCTAAAAGGTGACACTCACAGGGAGGCAACCCACATCTCAATCCAAGGGAAAGCTTTAAGAATGGGCTGCAAGAATTTAGTTGGGGACAAGTCAAATTTTGTTGACCAGTTCAAGAATCCTGCCACTTACTACATGTGACCTTGGTCAAATACCCTCCCAAGCCTCAGTTTCTTTCCTACCTACCTTTCCCTTCAAAAACATAAAAAGGAATATTGTAACTTTCAGCCTCCTATCTCAGTGATTATAAAGATCAAAATCTATGTAAGAAAAAACATATGAAAGTACTAGATGAGGGCAAAGAAGTTAGTAATTTAAGACATTATTATAATCTACCATCATAATGCGTTTATATATGTCTTATCTCTCATACATGCTAAGGGCATGTTCCCAACCTAATTCTTTTTTTTATGCCTCCCTCAAAGTATCGGATATTTGCTGAAAAATGTTTAAAAGGAAGGTGAGGAGGGTTGAAATGATGACAATGTAAGAGGAGAGGATAACAGGGAAAACAGACAACAAAGCAAACATGCAGGTTGTTAATCATTAACATCATTGACCCCAGTCTAAAAGGTATTGGGCACAGTCAAATGGAAGGACATACAAAAGCAATGGCATGTGTGTGAGGGAGTGATACTATAGGGTAGGCACTGGCAAACTGCAACCAGCTGCCTGTTTCTGTAAATAAAGCTTAACTGGAGCACAGCCTTGCTCGTTCAGTTATGGATTATATGTTCATATCCTTGCACATATTAGGGTTTTTTTTTTACACATTATGTATATGCTGCTTTCACTCTACAACAGACTACCATTATTCTTCTACTCATGGAATATCAGTGGGTCATTTGGGTGCACATGAGCAATCCCCTACACAGTACATTATGGCCTACGTGTAGGACAGGTAAGTGTCACCACATGACTCTCCATATTCCTGTTTTCGAGATTACAGATTTTTAAAATTCTGCTTCTCTTCCACCTAGTAACATCACCCAAGAGATCTGAAAGACTGAAAATGTAAAAGGAGTGTGTGGCGGGTTCGGGCAGGAAAAGATCAAGGTTACAGGTGAGCCTACTCTGTCCCTCTTAAGTTCACAAACTCCATCTGCCTGAACTTTGCTACTTTCATGGAAACTACAAACATGAAAAATCCTTTTTCCTCTTACTTAGCTTAAAGCTGCCCCATCATTATAAGTTTTCAAAAGAAATTGTTACCGAAAACTAGGAGGAAACAAAAATAAAATGGAAAGAAATACGTTAACAGAAGTTTTCTGAGCTAAGCTTAATATCCAGCAGAATTTAGAGCGCACTTTTAGGACTTTATGCAAGGACCCTGGTTCACATACCCTGGAGTAACTGTATGGAAAGGCACTGGAACCTTTACCAAGAGTAGATCTGGTGGGATCGTCATTTCTCTCCTAATACCTAACTCAACTTCAAGGAATACCTCCAATCCCTCTCCAGAAGACTACTTACCCATCTCAACTTGGATAGGGACCCCACCACTCCGCTGCCACACTCCTGCACCCCCTTCAATGACTTCCCACTCTGCAGCTAGCCTAGAGCCCTGCAGAAAAGGGCCTGTCTTTATCTAGTCTGCAGACATTCTTCTGATGGCTTCAAACCATCCTTGGGGTCTTCCTCTCTCTCCAAGAAGTCCATTTCTCAGGCTTAACCCTGCCCCTAACTCACTTCCAACCTTTCTGAAGTCTTTTTACTCAGAGGTTAAATCTGAGGCCTAATGACTAAAAGATGTCAACTACATACCAAATATTTAATAATAGGTTTCTTTCCCTTAGAAAAGTGAGGGGTGGAGAAATGACACATGCTTGTCAATCATTAGGCTAGTAGATAGCCTCTCACATCTTTTAGTATTAGGTATTAAATACCTAATGTTTCAAGAATTCTGGAGATCCACAATTCTGTCTTCCAGAAAGCATTTGGGTTAGTTTCTCTCACACTCATGAGAAAGACCCCTCCAGGGTCCCCCAGGCAGAGGAATGGGACATTCCCATGATAAGGTATTTTTAACACACCACGTTAAACACATCAGTTTCAGAAAATGGTTTTGCTCTCATCATTCATCAAGAAATATGTAAAAGTTGAGAACGCCTCACGCGTTACTGTCCCGGGCACGGTGGTCACAGTTACAGTCACTGTACCAGAATGCAAGACTAACTGCCGAGCAAACCACAGAAAACTGCAGACAGGCAAAAGAAAACATGGGGAGCCCAGCCTTCAAAAGTGAAGCTTCCAAAACTGGAGACAGAATAGGACAAAGTGAGGAGAAGAAATGCTAAAGACGCCTCTCAAGTAAATCACATATGGGGGGAAAAATGGGCATGTGGTGTTCTGCGTTTCCTCCTCCACCAAAGGAGTGGAACCAAAAGGACTTGAAGCCTTTAAATTTTTAAAAAAGAAAAGCCGTCCCGGAGGGGCGAGGGGGAGGGAAATCCACTAAATGTAAGTATTTTGAGAGCCACAGACACCTGAACAGGAGCCGAACCGCCTGCTCCGTGTGGGAAGAGAGAGCGCACCCCATCCGCAGCCGGGCAGCCCTGCGGGATCTCCAAAGGGCTCGGGACAGGCACTGTCCCCGCAGCGCGGGCCGGTGGCCGGGCTCAGATTCCAGGCGTGTGGACAGCAACCCGAGGCCCCTCCGGCCCCCGCAGCGCTAGGCCAGCGCCACAGGGGCTGGGCCCGGGCGCCAGACCGCAGACTGGAGAGCAGCAGCAGCAGCACCGGGACACCCGGACAGGAAGTGGCTATCCGACGGTGGCTCCTCAGGAAAGAGGCAAGCCCGGCAGAGCGAGCCGGAGGGAGAGCAGCAGGCGACTCGGAGTGGAAGCGCGCGGGGCATACGAGAGGGTGTGCGCGGGGACAAGGGGGCGCAGTCCCGGGCTGCGCCTTCGTCGGCAGAGGATGCTCCCCGCCAGCAGCTGGACAAACACCGCGGGCAGAGGAGGGAGCAGGGCTTCGGGAGCAGCAGCAGCTCAACAGCTGCAGCCAGGCTTCCAGAAGAAAGGGTGGAGAGGGGTCCCGAGCCGCGCAAACGGGGGCGAGAGGGGCGTGGGGGTGCGAGGCGGTGCGCCCAGCCCCACTGAGACCCGTTACCCTCCTCGCCGCTGGCACAGGGCCTCGTGGTCCTCCGCGCAGGCCCCCGGGGCGCCGGGCGGGCCTACTCCGCTCCGAGGCTGCACGCCTCCCGCCGCCCGGGCGGCAGCCTCCCCGGCACCGCCGGACCCGGTCCTGCGCCCCGCGTCCCCAGCGCCGGGGCCACCCCGGGGTCCCTCCCGCGAGCCCTTCCGGGCGCTGGCCCCCGCTCCTCGGCCTCACGCGCCGCCAGGAGCCCTACCGGCTTCCAGTTTAGGGACGAGCCGCCGCCGCCGCCGCCTGCGCGAAAGTCGGCGTCCCAGAAGCCGCTCCGGCCGCCGGCCGCCCGCCTTCCAGGCCGCGCCGGATCCCCCGCTCCCCCTGCCGGCCGGCAGCCATTTCCGACAGGCGCCTGCGGAACTTGCCGAAGTGCTCCGGGCCGGAAATGGCCGAAGCCGGCGCTCGCGCACGGGGGTCGGGCGGGCGCGCGCGCTCGCGACTTTCCGGACCGCGTCCGGAGGCCGCCCGCCCGCCGCGGGGACGCGCGCCGGGGATTGTGGGAGGCGCGGGAGCCCGTGCGGGCCACGGGGAGGACCGCGTCCTGCAGAAGTCCCTGAGGGGCGCGAGGAGCCGGCTGCCGACAGCCCTGGCACCGGCCTGACCCCAGCGCCTCCGCCGCTTCGACAGGGTGGCGGGCCTGGGAAAGTCAAGTCGCAGCTCCCTTGAGTCAAAAATAAACCGTCCCCGGGGAAAAGGCCTCCGGAAACTCGGGCCGGTGCCGGCAATGGCCTGCAGCGGGGAACGCTCTGAACACCGAACAACAAAGAAAGGGCCGGGCGGCTGGACGCTTAGGAAAATCCCGGGGCTTTGCAAAAACAACAGGTTAGTCTAGTTGTGGGGGATGATCCACCAAAACAATGAAGGAAACAAGGATACCGTTTTAAACACTTAAGAGCCAAACCCTGTGAACCCCAAAGTGCACGTATTCCACAGTCCCGGGGACACGTGACTGCTCGTTCCCACATGTGTGGGTAGGCACAGGACCTGGGTAACAAACAAGTGAGGGGGTCACAGCTACCAACCTTAAAAGACACCTGGTCACGACTGTTAAGAAAGTTAAAACCATCTTTTTTTTTTTTTTTTTGAGACAGAGTCTGACTCTGTTGCCCAGGCTAGAGTGAGTGCCCTGGCATCAGCCTAGCTCACAGCAACCTCAGACTCCTGGGCTCAAGCGATCCTCCTGCCTCAGCCTCCCGAGTAGCTGGAACTACAGGCATGCATCACCATGCCCGGCTAATTTTTTCTATATATATTAGTTAGCCAGTTAATGTCTTTCTATTTATAGTAGAGAGGAGGTCTCACTCTTGCTCAGGCTGGTTTCGAACTCCTGAATTCAAACAATCCACCAGCCTCAGCCTGCCAGAGAGCTAGGATTACAGGCGTGAGCCACCGTGCTCAGCCTAAAACCATCTTTTTAAATCTGTAACTGGAGTATGATCTAAGATCAAATTTGCCTCAAATGTATTTTTTTTATGAATGTTTTTTAGTCTAAGAGGACAGGGCTTCTACTCCACGGTTTCCTCACCAGGGAACCCCAAACACATCAGGGCCAAGGCGGGGGCCTGGCTCCTCTCCCTGAGCTTGGGTGGTCTGGTACTTTGATTGGAACTGCACCCCTGAGACAGTCTCCGCAGCTGTCCGGCCGTCCACTCGCCCTTCTTGGTGGAACCCTGCCCAGAGCTCCAGCTAGGAGGCTGGGAAAAGGCAGAAAGTTCGGGCTAAGGATTCCATCTGCAAATCAAAACCTAATAAACCCCTAGCAACCTGTTTTCTAAAGCACACTCACCCTCTCCCCATCTGAAACCAGCCTCTCTCCTTTCTGGTCTTCCTTCCTCTTTCCTGATATCACTAAATCTCCCTTCTCCTGTCCTCCTTGCTCCTCACACTTCACCCTTTCCTCTCTTTTCCCCTTTATTACTATAAATACACACTTTCAAGGTCCTGCCACGATCAGATGTGTATGAAAGCAACCCCTTTCTAACTTTGGCCAATTTGTCAAGGAAAGAGAGGAGGAAGCGAAGTGTAAAAGTCAGGAAATGAAAGTGGGGGAAACTTCTCCAAGCATCACGAATTATCTCTTTTCTCACAGTTCACCCACTCGGCTGGCCTCCGGGCGTGCGTGGCGGCAACAGCCCAGAGCCCGGCAATGTGGGAGGAGACACAACGGCAGACAGGGAGAATTACCAGGTGCTGGTTCACCTCCACGCTGGCAAGCGTGGACGTGCAGATACCTGCCACCTGGAACTCTCAGTCTTCTTTTGCATTTGAGTAACTTAACACGTTGCTGCCCCTAAGGTCAATTTATCTGATTTTAACAATAACCAAGCTTTAGGAAGAAAAAGGATATTCACCTGAAATTTGGTGCACCCTTGACTTTATGGGTACCCCAGCAGCTGCAGGGCACCCCTCCTTCTTTGGGTCTACTGCTTTCTCCTCCCAAACGGCTCTGTCTCAGTCTCCTCCTCTAGCTCCTGTTCCTTCTCTGTCTCCTGTCGGGCTACTTTATTTTTTCCCTCCACTCTCTTCTTGCCAATTTCAGCCAGTTGCCTGCATCATCTCTACCTGTAAGCAGATCCCTGCTGCAATGCGCCAGTCCCTGTTTTCCAGAGACAATCTGCCCATCATCACACCATCATCATCATTCTGTTAATACATATTTTATGAATACTTAATTGCCAGGCAATAGGCTAAACCCTTTATATGCACTGTCTCCTTTTAATCCTTACAGAGAAGTATCAGTTTATAGACAGGGAACTGAAACTTTAAGAGGCTAGATGGAACTCTAAATCTTGTTTCTGTTTTAAGAGACAGGCTCTTGCTCTGTTGCCCAGGCTGGAGTGCAGAGGCCTGATCATAGCTCACTGCAGCCTCAAACTCGTGGGCTTAAGTGATCCTCTTGCCTTGGCCTCCTGAGTAGCTGAGACTACAGGTGCATACCACCACCCCTGAGGATAATTTTTCTATTTTTTGTAGAGACAGAGGTCTTACTATGTTGCCTAGGCTGGTCTCAAACTCCTGGCCTCAAGTGATACTCCTGCCTCTGCCTCCCAAAGTGCTAGGATTACAGGCATGAGTCACCGCCATATTCTTGGACCAGAAAGATCTGGTTGCCTCGCCTGGACCTTAAACTTAATATATCCCACACCGAATTCACCTTTATCCCTTCCCCTTTTGCTCTTCTTGCATGTCCTTGTTTATAGTAATGGTACCACTATCCTTCCTAACCCAGAAATTCAAACCCTGGCATCATCTTTGATTTCTCTCTTTACCCTCACAATCAATTTCAAAGACTTAAAGCCTAAATTTACTGTAAAATCTCTACACTCATCCTCTGCAATTCCACACCTACTTCCCTGATTCAAGTCCCCATTACTCCTTTCCTGGACTGTTGCCTTAGTACTTAAGCAATTTCTGGCTTGGAAAATAGGATCACATTCTCCTCAAGAAAGAAGCCAAGGCAACAGAATGCACAATGAAGCTAGGCTTCGCTGATCTCTCCATATTTTGACATTTTACAGCACTTATTATCTCTACCGTGCATTTTTTAAACTTAATTCAAAATAGTTTTGCATTGTTGTTTGACAATCATATAGGTAGATCTTTATCCACGAGAAGGAATTTGGGAAGAGCTGGATCCATGATGCCTTTAGTACCTAACAGCAGGGTCTGGGGCTTTCTAGAGCACAATCGAAAGGACTGAGCATCAACAGTACCCAGTTTCCTTCTTTTGGCTCCAAATTTTAAATTCCCGGAAGAGAGATGTGATCAGCCCAGCTTGGGTCACTTGTCCACTCCTTGATCAATCAGCTTTGGCTAAGCAGCAGGTCAGCCAGTTCTAAACGTGACAGCTGGGGGCAGGGCCTTGCTTATAAATAGAGCTTATCCCCAGAAAAAAGGGAGTCACACACCATTTATTCATTCCTCTATTCATTCAGTCAGTCAGCAAATAGTTGAGCACCTAGTGAAATACACACAAAGTTCTACCATGTATGCAAAACGTTTAAAATATGGCCCTGCCCTCAAACCATGAAAGTCACTGCATAAACAGAAGTCACCAGATAAAAAGCCCACCATCACTCACCCATAAGAGACCGTCAATTCAGTTACACATGATGGAGGATAATTCACTACACCTTGAATAAAGCTCTGGTGGTAAAAGTCGTCAGCAATAATGTGCACGTGTTCAGCAAACGTTCACAGCAGCACCGCTAGGAACAAAACCAGAAAGCTACCCACATGTCCGTCAGGGGTAGACTAGATAGGGTATGGTGTATTTGTACACAGAATACGTTACAGTGATGAGAATGAATGCTCTACAAATATACACAATATTGCTGAATATCACAGTGTTAAGGAAAAGAAGCCAGACACACACAAAAATAGTGTACAATTCCTTTGAAATGCAGTATAAAAACAAGCAAAACTAATGCCCCCTTAGAGCGCTGTAACAAGAGGGGAGCAGGAAGACCTACACAGGCAGTGATGACGCTGTTTCTTGAACAGGGTGCTGGTTACACAGGTTTGTTCAGTTTGTCGGGTGCATCAAGCTGTATACTTCCCATATGTGCCCTTTGCTAAATGTATATCATCCTTCAATGAGAAGTTTTTTTACAAATTAAGTAATGGGAGCTCAAAGCAGGGAGCCTTTAGTCACCCTTGAACATCACCACCATGATTACTCCAGAGTTGCCAATGACTGCCACCCCCTCCCCCATTACACCACCTTCTTAGAGAACCTAAGACACCAGCAGCCTTTGGAAGGAGCCACAGTCCTTCTGCGTCACCTCATCTGCTGTGGCCCCAAGTGCCTGGACTTCCCCTCACTGGGAAACTTGGTGAATTGCTATGTGAAATAGAGTCACGTGATGGAGAGTGCCTGACCTAGTAACTTACACAGATTCGGGGGAAAGACTTCCTGGACATGTGCACGGTGACAAGCCAAGAAAGCTGCTCTGCAGAAAATAGAAGAAAATAGAGCCTACAAAAGAGGGGGGCAAATCAACCCCTGAGAGAGGGAGGGAGAAGCCTCAGATGCTGTTGACTTTCAGGCTCTGGTACCCACATGTCCCAGGTGTCACTGGGTGTCCATGAGGTTGCTTACGGCGCCTTACTATAAATATTTATTTAAGCTAACAGGAATAGGTTTCTGTCCCTGGCAACCAAACATGCCCTTAGTAACCAAAGTTGTAATATTCTTCCCTGAAAATAACTGAGTAGTTCGTTATGTTAGAGCCAGGCACTGCTCTAAGTACATTTCATGTATTGTCCCTTGTATTCAATCCTAAACACTAAGGAACATTATTATTCCCATTTCACAGAGGAGAAAACTGAGGCCCAGAGAGGTTAAGTAACTTTCCCAAACCACACACCTGGTGAGGGGTGGTGCCAGCTTTTGAACCCGAGCAGTCTGACTCCAGAGCCCGAAATCTTAACAGCGATGCTATCTATACTGCAGTTCGAGACAAATACTGACAAAGGTAATGTGAATTGCATGCCGCGTTAATGGATTTAACTGAGGTATGTGATTTGTTAAATGAGTTCAAATGTAGAAATGATACAAAAGATTGGCTGTCTAGAGAAGTTAGTAAGCATTTCTTTCTTTCACAAGGGAATTATAGTTCGAGGTGTAGATGTTAGAGACATATAAAAATCCATAGCATGTGACGAATATACTAAACCAGACTGTCTTCTTTTACCAGGAAATCCTTCATTTTACAGATTTCAGCAAAACGCTCTTTTAGGGGATCCCCACTGATTACTTATTCTTCCCAAAATGTTTAATATCCATGAGAAGGGGGTTTTAGTCCTAAGGAAGGAGAAACTGGTATGATCATTACTTCAAGCCTCAGGGAGGGAGGTGCCCAGGGTCACTTTCCATGGCGATGACTGCCAGACCCACAGTCCACTCAGCAAGCCTTCTAGATCAATCACAAGCGAGCCACTGGTGACCCCCAGCAACCTTCAAAAGGAATTATCAGTGAGTTTAAGTCAGATAAGAACTATCTGCAATGCTTTGATTTTAAAAGAAAGTGCTGACAACCCCTATTCAGGATCTTTTCTGTATATAAATGATTGAGCAATTTTGTGGCTTATAATTAGAACAATGCATGACAATTTCTAGATGGAGGTTCCAAGGTTACTCTTCTCTTTGGTGTCTTAGTGCCAAAAAGACAAAAGGTCATCTTCTAAGGCTGCAGGGACAGCACTCATTCCCTGGCTAAAGGGCTCCCTTTCTGAAAGTCCTGGCTTTGGTGGTACCTTTTCAAAGTGGCTGGTTTTCTGTCTGGCCAAAGGTGGGGCGGTTTGGGTGGTTCACAGATAATTTGTGGCAAGAACACTGAGTTAACACCAGTTCCAAGACAAAGCACATTTTATCGTCAATAAGTATTTGTTTTTTTGGTTTGTTGTTTTTGTTGAGACAGCGTCTTACTCTGTTGCCCTGAGTGCAGTGGCGTCATTGTAGCTCACTGCAGCCTTGAAATCCTGGACTCAAGCGATCCTCCTGCCTCAGCTTCCC
Organism: Microcebus murinus; assembly: GCF_040939455.1. NCBI lineage: Eukaryota > Metazoa > Chordata > Mammalia > Primates > Cheirogaleidae > Microcebus > Microcebus murinus. The sequence continues at coordinate 23,774,479 of NC_134127.1, read as the reverse complement.
AAGTAGCTGGGACTACAGGTGCATGCCATGATGCCTGGCTAATTTTTTTTTTTTTTTTTTTTTTTTTTTTTGGTAGAGACGGCGGTGGGGGCGGGGAGGTGCTCACTCTTGCTCAGGCTGGTCTTGAACTCCAATACTCCCACCTCAGCCTCCCAGAGTGCTAGGATTACAGGTGTGAGCCACCACACCCAGCCTGTCAAAAAGTATTTGTTGGCCGGGCGCAGTGGCACACGCCTGTAATCCTAGCACTCTGGGAGGCCGAGGCTAGAGGATTGCTCAAGGTCAGGAGTTTGACACCAGCCTGAGCAACAGCAAGACCCTGTCTCTACTAAAAATAGAAAGAAAATAATTGGCCAACTAAAAATATAGAAAAACTTAGCCAGGCATGGTGGCACATACCTATAGTCCCAGCTACTTGGGAGGCCGAGGCAGGAGGATCGCTTGAGCCCAGGAGTTTGAGGTTGCTGTGAGCTAGGCTGACGCCACGGCACTCTAGCCTGGGCAACAGAGTGAGACTCTGTCTCAAAAAAAAAAAAAAAAAAAAAAGTATTTGTTAACTCATTACCTCATGTCATAGTATTCTCTACCTTGCCATGTGGCTATGAAAAATAAATGTTGTACCAGTTTCAAGTCTGGAAGCTTAGCCTGATTCGCATCTGTGACGTAAGACACCTAACCTGTAATGACCAATTAAGATTCAAATCAGCTAGGACCAACAGTGGATATCAAAATGCCATCAAAATTTTCCAGGCTTGCTCCTGGAAGTTCCATATAATGATATAAATGTTCCCTAAGGCAAACATAAAGGCATCTAACATTTACCCTAAATTATGCCAGTGAGTAGCAAAAAATGTGCTCAGTTAGATACAACATGCCACAACATGGTCTGACTGTTGGAGGAACTTAGCGTAATGAGAGTTATAACCAGAGGAAAGAAGTAAAATTAGGCACAGTGTTGGTGGCTGAGTTCCAGTGTCACATTTGTATGCAGCTCAGTGACTCCAGGATTGTCCTTACACCAAAAAAAAGTTATTTGTAGATTCAAAAAATCAACCGCTCACTACTTCCACTTAAAAATGCCTTATGTGAACAAGGCATTCCGATTGAAAATTGGCAAAATGTCATAGTGGTTCTTAAAGAACATCAATTAGCTTCTTACTTAACCAATTTGGCTGTAAAATAAAAATTGAAAGTGCAATTCCCAAAACTAATCAAGCTAAATACTTTCAGAATATATATAACTTGTTAATAACATTTGGAGTTTATATATGGAAAAAAAATAGTAGTTTCTACCAAATGGATTTTCAAAAGAAAAATGTGCAGGTTTTAAGCCAATTCATGAAGGTTTGTAACAAGATTTTACTGAACAGTAAGTTTTCTCCCATTTTCCTTAATATTACTCAGAATCAATTCTTAACCCAAGTGGTGAAAGTATGGTTCTAGAAGGATCCAAGTCAATCCCAGAACAAAATCTTCATTAATACCTTCCCCAACTCAAGCCTTCAGCTTTGCAAATACTATGCCATAGGTCAAAAATGGAACCAAATAAAAATGTGACCACATTTCTATAAATCCATGAATTTGGGTGGCAAAGAAACTAACAATCCAAAGCTCATCTCCAATGGATAGGATGTCAGATATTTCATCCTCATGTAAAAAGAAACACATATAATTCCATCAGGTTAATAAGAGAAGCATATCTTTAAAGTGAAAAGGTGATTATTTAGAAAAAGGATACTTGACTTAAATGATGCAAATAATTCAAAAATATATTAACTATACATGAAATAAATAGGAAAACACTTTAAAAGTTCAAATACCACTATTGCACTTGTATTACTTTTACATACATTGATGCTATTAATATGATGATGCTCTATTTCTTTTTTATTTCATAATTAGCTTAAATAATGAACATTTAAATTTGAATATGTAAATTTAAATTTTAGAATATAAATTAATAGAAAAAAATCACAAAACAGATACATTAAATATTTGCCAATTCTGTGGCTTCCTTCCAGCTCTTGAGCGTAATTTTGTAAAATTACTATCTCTATGTATCAACCATTTCAAGTTCTTTTTTTCAGACTATTATGTGTTTCTTCACGATTATCATAGTCATCTTAAAAGTTACTAGAGCATTCCATGGTCTAGCTCAGTGGTTCCTGAGGGACAGTTTGTGGACCAAGATAGGATGCAGTTTTCATCAGTCCACAGTTAAATGAGAAAAGCAAAGACAAGTTGTTAGTTTTTAATAAAGCTAAAACTATTCGATTAAAAAGGCTGTCCAGGCCGGGCGCGGTGGCTCACGCCTGTAATCCTAGCTCTCTGGGAGGCCGAGGCGGGCGGATTGCTGGAGGTCAGGAGTTCAAAACCAGCCCGAGCAAGAGCGAGACCCCGTCTCTACTATAAACAGAAAGAAATTAATTGGCCAACTAATATATATACAAAAAATTAGCCGGGCATGGTGGTGCATGCCTGTAGTCCCAGCTACTCGGGAGGCTGAGGCAGGAGGATCGCTTGAGCCCAGGAGTTTGAGGTTGCTGTGAGCTAGGCTGACGCCACGGCACTCACTCTAGCCTGTGCAACAAAGCGAGACTCTGTCTCAAAAAAAAAAAAATAAAAAATAAAAAGGCTGTCCTTTATTCTGAGATGTCCTCCCTTTTTTATATCAAAATGTGCTTTTATGATATGATAATGGTGGTAGATGACAGCTTTTTATCTTCTTTAGTTGAAAAATAACACATACTTATTTTGGTACCCCTTCTCCAATTATTTTTTATTTTACTGGTCCATTAAATCTAAGAGCCTGGTTGCTACAGTCTACTCTATCTAACTATACATCCCCATGGCATTTTAAGGTAACTCACACACACACTCACAACTTTTTGAAGACTCCTACCTGGTCAGTCTCTGATCCCGGCCCCGTGGTATCCACACCCTTGTGTAACCAGGGCTGGTCTGTGTGGCCAATAGAACACTGCGAAAGTGATGGTATGTCACTCCCAGGATGAAGCGACACAAGGCAGTATAGGTTCACTCTGGGTGCTCTCACTTTCTTAGATCACTCAGTCTGGAAGAAGCTCGCTGCCCTGTCGTGACAACACTACGGAGAGGCTGTGTGGGTGAGGGACCCAGGCTTCCTGCCGACAGCCACCTTCCAGCCCCGGTCAAGCCTTCAGATGACTGTAGCCTCACGAGAGACCCGAGACAGGACCACTCAGCCAAGCCACTCCTGAATTCCTATCCTACAGAAACTGTGCAATAACACGGATTTGTATTTTAAACCACCAAGTTTGAGATTATGTGTCATGGAGCAACAGATAATTAAAACAACCCCTTTATCCCATTTCACCTGCAAGATGAACATCCCTCCAGCCCTGGCGTTGCAGTGCAGAAACTGCGGGATACATTATCCATGCCTGTGCTGGGAGACAGAAGATACCGGCAAAGGCTGTGACCTCCATCTCCCCAGCTTTAGTTTACTCGCCCTGACTTTTCACTTCCCTGTCACTTTGTCTACTTTCCTCATATTGACCAGAGTACTCAGTAAATGGAATAATCCATCTCTATCGAGGGAATCAATTCTGCAACTTCATAGACTCAGTTAAAGGAATCATTCTATGTAAATATATTTTATGAAATTTTAGAAATCAGGTAAATTTCTGTGGACAGAATCTCCAAATCGTCACTAGACCCATCCCTACCTCAACCAAGGAGCATATCATATTTCACTGAGAAGACAAAAGACAACAGACATGATCTCTTTTAACTCCCCTCCTTTAAACCTATCTATAAGTATTAGAGTAAAAAAAATATTATTTTAGTAGATGCCAGAGTTCCTCTTAGGGGTGGAAAATGCCTTCTTATTTAGGAAAATACCTTGGTCTGACATTTGAAGTATGGAAGAAGAGAACACGGCTTAGGATAAAACTGTAAAGCAAAGAGATAGCTAATAAGATCTACATTTTTTTTTTTTTGAAAAGAGTCCAAGAACATGGGGACTGGAGGAGAGGAAGCGGATGGAGGTGGGAAGGGGCTCAAATGACAGTGTAGGAGGCTGGAGCAGAGGGGGAGAGTTCCCAGTGATGGAGGAGCTCAAGACTGTTTAAAATAGAAATATCTATTTCTAGACTTTAAGTTATTTGTGTTGCTAAGGATATAAAATCCCCTAAGCCTTCAGTAATATCTGCCACATGCACGAATGCTTTCCTGTGAGTGATTTGGGGGAAAGTCAAGAAAAAAAGTAGGGCAGAGGGGTGCTGGGTTCCACAACGGGGTCAGCATGGAACCAAGGAATAAGAACAGCCCTGGGAGCTGAGTTACAAGCAAGAGGAAGAAGTTAGTGGAAGCAGAAATGCAAAGCCAAAGAAACCATGAGAAGATGAGCTTCCAGGAATTCACAGAAATCTTGGGTTGAACCTCCCAATGGATGTGGAATGGAGATTTCAGCCAATGTTACTTCAGTCTCAAAAAGGAGTGTTACCTCATCAGACATCTGGATATGGATTCACCTGCTCTTCTTTCCTCTGTCCTGGCCTTTGACAAAGAGATGTCCCTAAGTCCTTTCCAAAACTGAGGGCTCCATTTTTTAATGGTATTGAATATCCTTCCTGTAGACTTTGACACATCAACTGTTCTCTCTTTGCTACATATATAGTCAATACCCTCCTCACGACAGGGTTTCCCCCCCTGCTTATAAACAGGCTCAGGGCCAAGCCACCACCATCCTACAGCCTGAGCTTTGAACCCAAAAAGATGTATATTTGAATCCTTGTTCCACAATTAATTAGTGGTAGAACTTTGGGCATATTACTTACCCTCTCCATAATTTCTCAGATACAATCAGAAAATGGGGAAAATAATGGTACCTACACTGTAGGAGTACAGTAAGGTTTATTGCAGATTGCACATGTAAACTGTCAGGCAGGGCCTGACGCACAGTAAGTCCTCAATAATATCAACTGCCGTCATCATCATCACTCGCCAAGATACCTAACGATTTCTACTCTGTGTCCATGTGATCTACTGCCATCCACTCTTAACCTCTAGAGGGCTGGCTCTTGACAATCTACTGAAATTGCTCTCATTAAGGTGACCAGTGACATCCTAATTCATTAATCCCATTGAATCTTTTTGGGCTTCCTTTTGGAACTCTTCTGCATAATAAACGTAGCCATTGGCCTTCTTGAAATGGTCCAGCCTTTGTTTCTCATGACCATGCCCTCTCACCGTTCTTTCTCTTTTCTTACACTGGTTCTTAATTCCCCACCATCCTTTTTAGCCAGGCATGGTGGCACGTGCCTGTAGTCCCAGCTACTGGGGAGGCTGAGGCAGGAGGATTGCTTAGGCCCAGGAGCTTGAGTTTGCTGTCAGCTAGGCTGACGCCACGGCACTCTAGCCCAGGCAACAGAGCGAGACTCTGTCTCCAAAAATATAAATAAATAAAATAAAAAATAAAAGTTGGTAATGCCCAGGGATGTACCCTAGGCATCTTCTGTTCTCATTGCTGGGCGAACCCATCCCTGACTTCAGCAGCCAAGTCTCCATCTCTAACCTCAGACCTTTCTTCTGAGCTCTTAAGTCAAACTGCCCTCTAGACATCTTACAATGAGCTATCCCCCATGCCTGTGAGAATAGCTAAAACCAAAAAGACAAAAGATATCAAGTGTTGGTGAGGATGTGCAGAAAAAGGAACCCTTGTACACTGTTGATGGGAATGTATATTGACAAAAGCATTATGGAAAACAGTATGGAGGGTCCTCAAAAAATGAAAATTAGAACTACCATATGATCCAACAATCCCACTTCTGGGTATATATCCAAAGGAAATGAAATCAGTATGTTAAAGAGCCATCTGCCCTCTCCTGTTCCTTGCAGCACTATTCATAATAGCCAAGACATGGAATCAACCCAAGTGTCCATCAATGGAGGAACGGATAAAGCAAATGTGTTGTATACATACAAGGGAATACTACTCAGCCTGTCATTTGCAACAACTTGGGTGAACCTAGATGACATTACGCTAAGTGAAATAAATCAGGCACAGAAAGACAAATACTGCATATCACTTATATGTAGAATCTACATAAGTCAAACTCATGGAAGCAGAGGGTAGAATGGTGATGACAGGGGCTGAAGGGATGGACAGATGTTGGCCAAAGGCTACAAAGTTGCAGTTAGACAGGATGAGTAAATTCCGGAGCTCTATTGTACAGCATCATGGCTACAGACAATGCATTGTATACCTGAAAATTGCTGCCAGATCTTAAATGTTTTTATCACACACACAAAAAATAAAGTCTGTGAGGTGACAGATATGTTCATTAGCTTGATTTAATCATTGCACGATACGTGTGTGTATATATCAAAACATCACATTGTACACTATAAATATATATGATGTTTATTTGCCAATTATACCTTAATAAAACTGGGGGGAAGAAAAGAGGGAATGAGGGAAAGTGACACTTGTCTGGGTTTGCCTTTTTAAGTAGTTCTGACTTTTGAAATCATATTAATATTTTAAATAGCAGAAAAAACAACTAGAAACAAACCAACAAGGGTGGAGGAAACATCTCCAATTGAATATAAACAGAAGCAAGTGAACCCCGCTACATTTTAAATGAATAAGGAAGAGAGAACTAACCCAAGCCATTTCTGATTATGTACTCTCAACCTAAGACCAAAAACGGTACAAATATTAAACTCTAGCTTGCTTTTCAAAACATGAAGAATGAATGCTGCCTTAGCTAAGCTGCTATAAATGTTCCTGTTTTTACTAAAAAACAAAAAATGCCCAGGTTGGGATGTAATTACTGGTTTAAGCGTTTGTCTTATCCTATTAGATTAAGAGCTTCTCCAGGCAAGAACATAAATTGCCTTTTGGAATTGAATGGTGGGAGGAGTATTCTAATTCAGGGCAATTTGAAGTAGCCTGCATGATGTTACTGGGGTACTTTTATGCTACAATTTGGGTTTATAGTAAAACGTGTCTGGACATTCTTGAGATGAGAACTAGAATAGCAAATGAGCCTTTGGTTTGGAGCATGGTATGCTGCTGGTGTTAACTTAATCAATGTACTGTTCTGTCTATGGAACCTTCTGCGAGCAAAGCTGGAAAGCCCCCAAAAGAGCTGTAGCTGGTGTGAGGAAGGGCTGGTCTCATGAAAGTGAGAGCTGAATTGCCCTTGGTGCCCAGGATCCTCCCCCTACCCTTCTTCTCCCCTGTATCTTGTATCTTGTGTCTTTTTTATTATTATTATTTGAGACAGAGTCTCAACTCTGTTGCCTGGGCTAGAGTGCTGTGGCATCAGCCTAGCTCACAGCAACCTCAGACTCCTGGCCTCAAGCGATCCTTCAGCCTCCCGGGTAGCTGGGACTACTGGCATGTGCCACCATGCCCAGCTAATTTTTTCAATATATTTTTAGTTGGCCAATTAATTTCTTTCTATTTTTTTAGTAGAGACGTGGTCTCGCTCTTGCTCAGGCTGGTTTCGAACTCCTGACCTTGAGCCATCCACCTGCCTCGGCCTGCCAGAGTGCTAGGATTACAGGCGTGAGCCACCGCGCCCGGCCATGTATCTTGTGTCTTAGCAATTCTACCACACGCACCGAAGGAGGGCAGCCCCATCTTTGGTTGGACAGAGCTTTGGTTATAAAGCCCCTGGGTTAAAATATCAAAACAGCTGAAGGATATAGGAGAAATCATGCTCTTCCCTTCTCCTCATGCTTGTTTGGATCAAGAATCTAAGAAAATTTCTGTCTCTTCCCCACAATATTGAAGAAACAGCATCCACCCTTCTCTCTGCCTGCTCCACTTAAACTTTTCCTCCTGGGAGAAAAAAAAATTATTTACATGATCAAGGAGACGAGGGAGAGGGTCACTGCACACTCGATGCCCGGGTTCCCTTTGAATCCTTTTTCCGAGATCTCTGCCCCATAGGCCACGTGCATGCAGGATTTCTCCCCTCCGTGCGGTCGCAGGTACGGCTGTTTCCAGCCTGTGTCTGGGGGAAAGTTCGATTCACAGACAAGGAACGGAGAAGCCTATGCTGGCCTTGGGTCCAAGCCATGCTCTCCGGACCAGCTTTAGCAGCAAGAAAGCTGATATTCTGATCCCAGTCTGACTCCTCTGACCACACCACCTGGACTCAAAACACAGAGGGAGACGGGATGAAAGACCCCCAGAATCTCCCAGCAGTCCTTCACTAATCTCTGGATCCAGGCGCTTGTTCTATGACAAGCCCTCAATAAATTTCTGTTGTCTCCAACTCAGAGTGTAGAGCACACAGGCTGCTCACAGCCATGAGCAGGGTGCTTGTTGTTTTGCAACTGTACAAAGTGATTTCCAAAGCTTTCCTAGTCTGCCAGAGGGCTGCGAGGCTGCAAGGGAGCAGGCTGTAGTTAGCGGAGGAGAGCGAGCTATGTTTTTGTGCTTCCCGACGATTGCAATGCCAGGGAGTGCGACCCCAGGGGAGCTGTCAAACAGCTTGACAGTGATTCTAGCAAGAAGTGGTAGAAACACAGTTTTTAGCAATAACGATCATACGTTTTTGAAATTTTCCTTTATCCTTGAAACGCCTTGTGTTGCTGAAAATCTATTCATTGCCGCTCATTCATCCATATCGAGTCATCTCTGTGCATCCGGACACGGAGTTACAGCTCTGGGAGGATTCTGGCAGGAGACAAAGGCTCCTAGGCACAGTGGGGGAGTCAAAAAGGTAAAAGTAAACAGCAGCTCCAAGGAGTCAGGAGATTTTTTTTAAAATAATAAAAGAAGGGGAAGTGACAAAAAATCATCTTATCTATGGAGGCTTTGATTTTTTTAAAATAGACACCATAGCCTTGAAACATCTTTACCATGACCATCTCTGGCGCCTCCAACATTTTTTTTTCTTTTTTGCACCATTCCTCTTCCATGAATTCCCTTCACTCATTATCCCTTTGCTCCCCGGATGTTCAACTTCTCCCTGTCTCTGCTGCCTCCTTCACTTCAGCCTCAAACATGCGCATGTTTCTTAACATCCCAGGACAGCAACTGCCTTCAAACGCCCATGCTCTTCTCTTTGCAGCCGAGTGAAGGGTCTCTTCTCATGCGTTTGATTTTCAGCAGTTTCAGCCCTTCCATAGGGTAGATAAGGGTCTCTTTCAGGGCACATGTAGAAGCTTCTGGATCATTGACATGGTGCCTGAGCTGGGAATCTGAATCCCTGAGCTCACTAGGGTTTTTTCACCACTTTGTCCAGTGTGACATTAGGAGCAACTAACCAACATTATTAAATTCATTAGTTCTCCAAAACTGCTTGAAAGTATCATGCACAAGTCACTGAGCTCCTTGCTTCAATGGGTGGTTGATTAGTAGAGGTATCCAACATGTCATTTTGCAGATCTCCGTAGACAGCTCATGCTATGGACTAGAGAGCCGATTCTAGAAACCCCAGAACCAACTCAGAAAATTCATCCTTAAAATTCTGTTTTTCTAGAACCACTCTCAGTACCAACATCTGTATCAGTCAGAGTCTTCCAGAGAAACAGAGCCAGAAGGAGATATCTCTCTATATATCTATATATGGATAGACACAGAGAGTAAGTGCCATCCCAAACACCCTCAGACACATTAAGAAATTTTGGGGGGCCAGGTGCCCCAAAATTATGGCTCACACCTGTAATCCTAGCACTCTGGAAGGCTGAGGCGGGCAGATTGCTCCAGGTCAGGAGTTTGAAACCAGCCTGAGCGAGACCCCATCTCTACCAAAAATAGAAAGAAATTAACTGACCAACTAAAAACATATATAGAAAAAATTAGCCGGGCATGGTGGCGCATGCCTGTAGTCCCAGCTACTCAGGAGGCTGAGGCAGGAGGATCGTTTGAGCCCAGGAGTTGGAGGTTGCTGTGAGCTAGGCTGATGCCACGACACTCACTCTAGTCTGAGCAACAAAGTGAGACTCTGTCTCAAAAAAAAAAAAAAAAAAAAAAAAAAGAAGGAAAAATTTTTTGGCCGGGTGTGGTGGCTGGCGCCTGGAATCCCAGCACTCTGGGACCTGAGTGCCAGGTGACGCTGACGCTGGTGAACCAGCGAACTAAAGAGCGTAGTGGCTATACCTGGAACCTTTACCACCAGGAGAGACTCACCTCACCTGCCTTTAGAAAACCATATCGTAAGGAAAGCAAGTTGTCATCACAATGACACCCTTCAACAACCCCCGCCTCCCTCCTTCAGGGAGGAAAACAGCAGCCGGGCATGCAAACGCTAAATATTAGAAAAGCAGGAGGAACACAGGTTCTGACACCAAATTCTGAAAAATCCCTGCAACAAAGGCAAAAATACATGGTGCAGTAAAGAAATCACACCCACAACATCGTCCTCCTGGGGTTCCCTGCTCCTCGCAGCGGGGGGCCGGTGGCAAGAAGCATTTTAGTAACAACTGCTTTTATCCTGATGTGTCAACAGGGATGAGCCTGAGTGAAGGGCCCAGCCAACACTCACAGGGACATCTAAAACAGAAGCCATGGCGCTGTCAGGAGAGCAGGGAGGGAGGGATTTGTTCTCAGTCTAGTCTCTCCTCCTTCGTGTTTCTGCAAGTGGAAGGGACTGTCCAAATACCAAAATAATACAGAGCAGCAGCACTTTGTGACAGCTAGTTTTATGTGTCAACTTGACTGGGTCAGCAGTGTCCAAACATTTGGTCACACATCAGTCTGGTGTCTGTGAGCGTGTCTGGGGACAAGACTAACATTTCAATCAGTAAAGCCCTCCTGGCCGGGCATGGTGGCTCACGCCTGTAACCCTAGCACTCTGGGAGGCTGAGGCGGGAGGATCATTTGACCTCAGGAGTTCGAGACCAGCCTGAGCAAGAGCGAGACGCCGTCTCTCCTAAAATTTTAGAAAGAAATTAGTTGGACAACTAAAATATATATATATATATATATATATATATATATATATATATATATATATGTATAAAATTAGCCAGGCATGGTGGCATGTGCCTGTAGTCCCAGCTACTAGGGAGGCTGAGGCAGGAGGATTGCTTGAGCCCAGGAGTTTGAGGTTGCTGTGAGCTAGGCTGATGCCACGGCACTCTAGCCCAGGCAACAGAGTGAGACTTTGTCTCAAAAAAAAAAAAAAAAAAAAAAAGCCCTCTAACTGCACGTGGGCCTCCACCAATCAGTTGAAGACCTGGATAGAACAAAACATCGGAGCAAGAGGGAACCACTCCCGCCTTACTGCTGAGCTGTGACATCGGCTTCTTCCTGCCTTCACACTTGGACTAAAACAACAGCCTGCCAACAGCAGATCCTGGGGCCTGTCGGCTTTCCTAATCACCTGAGTCATTCCTTCTAATAAATCACTTCATTCTCTCCCACTCTCCCATTGGGTCTGTTTCTCTGGCGAACCCTTCAGGCAGCACTGGACGAAAGATTTCTTTCTAAATCACTTGTATTCTGCTTTCATTGCTACCTCACTAAAAACCAGCACTGTTCCCAGCAACTTGTCCCCAAGTCCCTTTAAAGGACGCCTGCAACCTGGCATCTCAGTACAGGTGATTCAGACTCGATGGGTCAGCGGTGAGTTCAGCCCTGTTGTGCTGTGAGCCCTGGAAGTGAAGTCACGGTTGAGACTTGCTGGAAGGGGACACGTGTCCACTTAGACACCCACTGCACTATTCTTGATGACACTGATTTTTCTGTTCATGTCGGAGAACTGAGAAGAGAAGTTCAAGATGACATCAAAAGCAGAAACGACATCTGCGGTCCCCACGATTTACAAGGACCCTGTTCCATTTCGGGCCTTTGTCTTGAGTTTACTACAAAAATGACAGGGCTTCCTCCTATCCATGTTCCCCAAAGTTTGTGCAACACACACACTCCCCTTCTCAGACTTCTGAGACCTTTCAGATACACTTTTCAAAGGGGCTACAAAGTACGTATCAATTAACCTAACAGGGTAGCAGTGCCACGCCAGAGATGGTAACTTGCGGAGAAGCATTTGCCAGGCATGAAAAAGCAGAGAAGCTGTAGTACGGTAACACTCTGCCGCACTTTAAGTACTGCCGTAGGAAACTGCGGCAATAATTATGCCATTATAAAAGAGCATTCCGATGGCCTTGATGCATGCTGCTATTGGAACAGAGTTAGGGCACTTTCCTTATAGTTAGTGCAGGGCACACTGCAGACACCTCGGACTGGTTTTCAGAGTGAGAGGGGTCCCAGAGAGGGCCTCAGGGCTTCCACTTCCATCAAAGGAAAGAAGGCCATGCTGTGGCCACTGGATCCTAATAGATGCTCGCCAATCTGCCACGCCTGGGTGAACTTGTTTATTAGCCGCGATTTAGCGAGCTCGTTGGGACTGGCTTCAGGAGGTCCAGATGGTGTGAGTCTGGGTCAACATCATGCTAATATAATTGGTAGCTTCCATTTAGCGAGCAATGATATTCACAATTACATTAATAGTTAACTCTGGGAAGAAGGTATTTTTCAGTGACCTGCCCAAAGTCACACAACGAATCAGTAGCAGAGATGGCATCTGACCCCAAGCGCTCATTACAAAGCCTGTGCTTAAACACGATTCCTTTCTGCCTGCCAAAGGGTTAGGAATGAGTAAGCTTTAAGGAAATGTCACCAATCAGGACTATGCAAATAAAGAGATATCACAGGCTTGAGCTATTCAGCGGGGAAGGTAGCCACGTGGCCAGGAGGCCAAGAAAGAATCCCAGCGTTGAACAGAAAAGTTCACAGTACCTTGTAGGTGGAATGAGGAAGGGGCGGACAAAGGACTCCCTCTCCTTGACCACACTTCCAAAAGGCTCCCTGGTCATCTTCTCGACTAGGCCTCATGTCCTTGGTATTCTGAGCCCAGTTTAGCAAGAATTCCCCACCCCAACAACCCTAGAACCTAGCCAAGTTCCTCCTATTAATTTTTCCAGCCACTGACCCTTGAACCCTGCCCGTTGGCTACAAGTCCCCAGCTGTCCCTGTTGTATTCAGAGTTGAGCTGTGACTTCTACTGCAATAGGATTGAAGAAGGGGCTGGGTGCGGTGGCTCACGCCTGTAATCCTAGCTCCCTGGGAGGCTGAGGCGGGCGGATTGCTAGAGGTCAGGAGTTCGAAACCAGCCTGAGCAAAGGCGAGACCCCATCTCTACCATAAATAGAAAGAAATTAATTGGCCAACTAATATATATAGAAAAAATTAGCCAGGCATGGTGGTGCATGCCTGTAGTCCCAACTACTTGGGAGGCTGAGGCAGGAGGCTTGCTTGAGCCCAGGAGTTTGAGGTTGCTATGAGCTAGGCTGATGCCACGGCACTCACTCTAGCCTGGGCAACAAAGTGAGACCTTGTCTCAAAAAAAAAAAAAAAAAAAGGATTGAAGAAGGTCATTCTTGCCTACCTGACTCATCCAGAGCAATGATTCCTGGACAGGGCACAGGTGAACCCTGGAAGAGCCACATTAGTGCAACCATATTCTCCCATCCTTGCAGTCGCAGAATATCTGGTGGCTGGGTCAGCAGACCTACCTTCCGGAGACTCCCACATCTTCCAGTCTAGCCTGCCAGGAGAACAGTCCAGGGCACTTGACCATTATGCAAGTTCGGGAGACAAGCCAGGGAGCTGAAGAGGGAAGGAGAGAACTGGAACACAATTCTAAGAAAGAAAAGAACCTTCCAGCCTAAACTGATGAATTCAGTATAAGATCCTTCTCTCCCATTCAAGGACCCAGTGAAATAACACAAAAGATATTTTGAAAAAGAATGAAATAATATCAGCAGAAAAATAAGCAAGGCTGCCATCAGCAGGCCAGAAATCTTAGGAATTCCTTGAGGGCAGACAGCGCTAGGATGAGACTGACAAGGAACAAGCCAAAGAAACCACAGACTCAAATGCCACAGGGAAGGCCAGGTCTTAAAAAGAAGCCCCTGGAAGCTCCAAACTGAGTGGTAACAGAAGAGCGCCACGTGCAATCATTAGGGTCATTCGTTAAAGCAGCTAAACATAGAAAACCTAATCAGAAAAGAACAAAAAAAAGAGTGCTTAGGAATTAAGGTATGATTACAGGGGAAAAAAATTCAGTAGAAGAACTGACTTTATTAGAATGTACATAAGGAAAGGCTGAGCTTATGATCTAAAAGTAAAGGAAAACGTTCAGACTAAGCACAGAGATGAAAACAGGGATATATGAGAGAAAAGACGAGGCTCGCGGATGGTAGATTCACATGGTCCAATATTGCATTAACAGGGATTCCAAAAGGAGAAAAAGGAGGAAGGAAATCATCAAAGATATCAATAAAGACATCCCTGTGGCAATGAGAGCCCCAACTTCTGATTAAAATGGCCAGCTGACTGCTGCACAGAGTGAAAAAGAAAAACTCTAAAGTCGTTACATTCTTGTGCAATTTCAGAACTCCAAGAAATTTTAAAAGCTTCCACTGGGGCGGGAAGGGGGATGGATATAAAAAGGAAAGGGAATTAAACTGACATCAAACTCCATCCACAATACTGGTTGCTGGAAGACAGATGGTGGTGATGATTGCACAACATTATTGATGTATTTAATACCCCGTACACTTAAAAATGGTTAGGATGGCAAACAGTGTTGTGTATATTTTAACACAATAAAAACTGGGAGACTATATATATAATGTGTGTGTGTGTTTGTATAAGGATTTAACATATGTGTACATGAATATTCAACAACTCTACTTTTTGGAGTCAATATGGACAATATTCTGTAAAATATATCCTTTTCAACTATTTAAACTTAAAAGTTCAGAGGCAGATTGTAAATGTGTGAGGGGTCATGCCATTGTACAAATTCTTGCAAAGGGATAAGCAAGAAAAGGGTGTGAAGACCCTAGGATCCCCAGGCAGAATTAGACACTTAGGGGAATCCAATATGGTAGGAACGAGACAACAAAGAAACAATTAGTGCATTTTTGCTGCGAGGATATGGGGAAACTAACTACAGTGCATGATGTTTATATAGGCGGTGCGTACCAAGAGTTTAAAAGCAGCTCTTTGTTCTCTTGCTGAGTTTGGGGCAGGCGCTGGTGCAAATGAGGAAAACATGTGACTAAATGGCGGGGCAGGCATGTAATTACCCCGTTTCTGCTGGGCCCTGGGTTGAATCTGGGAAACCAAAGTCAGACAGAAGCTGACACATAAGTAGGTGAACCTGCTGTAGGGTGAGGATTCCTAATATCTTGACTTTGGGAGAGAAATCAGTTAGTTCAATTGAACTCTAGCCAAATGTAAGAATCCTCTTATAATTAAGGTTTAATTGGCCTAATCTCCTCAATAATACTGAAAGCAAAAGTTAGCATGCTCCTAGGGAGCCGTGTTCTATTATTTATAAATGGAGACAATTCCAAAGCAGAAAAATGCGTGGCCCTTGCTCTCGATAAACTCGTCCTCTAATTGGGAGGACAACATCAAGATGAAAACAATGGAAGAGCAATCAAGGGACCGTGTGAAAAGTATGTAAGAAGCCCCCAAAAGAAGCAAATGCTGTATTCGCGTACCTTCCTGGTGGAAGTACAAATTGGCACAACCCCCTGTGGAGGGAATTCAGCCACGGAGATCAAAATTACAAATGAACATTTCCTTTGGCCCACTAATTTAACTTCTGGGAATTTATCCTTTGCCCACACTTAAGAAATAACGCATTCAAAGTTACTCATTGCGGCATTACTCAAAATAACACCAGACTGCAAAGAATTCAAATGCCCTTGAAAGGGGACTGGTTAAATACATTACGCTACATATACATTATACAATGGAATATTCTGAAGGTATAAAAATGCATGAGGAAGCTTTCAATGGAGAGAGATTTTTTTAAATCTCCAAGATCTATTAGGTGGAAAAAAAAACCCAAAAAACCTGGCAAGGTACAGAAAATGTGCATAAGACACTTCCTTTTGTTCACAAGGAGGAGAAAACAAGCATATAGAATACATTTGAATGCGTTTTAGTATTCATAAGAAAGTCTGGATGAACACACGCAGGAACACAAGGTTGATTACCTGGAGAGGGGTGAGGGAGGGTGAAAACAGGGCGGGGGGCAGAACAGGAGGGAGACTTCTGCTCTATGAAACACAGGGATATATTGTCCACCATGAGAGTATCTTCCCATTCAAAACAATCAAGAAGAGAATAATGACAAATATCCCCACTGAGGCCTGGCATATGCACAGGAGGTTGGTTTTGGTGGGACCCTCCCCATTGGGTAGAGAGCATAGGCTTCTAGCTTTGCTCAGGTGAACAGTGGGGAAAGCAAAAAAAGAGCAGGAGCACATGGCTTCTGAGCTGTCTCTCCAGATGATGTCCCCCTGAGCCTGTCCCCCTGAGCCAGGCACAGCCTGCTGCATCCAGGGCACTACCCGTTCCCCAGGCCTCCCCCCTGGCCGGGAGGCTTCTCATCAGCTATCCTCACCGGCTACCAGAATCCTCCGCAGCTGGCTCGAATCCTTACAATCGGAGGGCAGAGAGTGGAGGGGAGGTCGATTAAGCAAATGTCTATGAAGGGAGGAGTGCAGCACAGGAGGTCAAAGAGCCAGGACAGAAGCAAGGCCGGCTGCCAAGCCAGGCTGGGAACACTCCCTGGAGACACGGCAGAGAAATATGCTCAAACGTGACTGTTGCTGCCTTCAAGTTGTGCAATAATGGGTGGGTTCTTTTCTCCCTGGTTTTTAAGCTTTGATATGCTTTCCATGACTATACACTGCCTTTACAAACCAAAAAAAAAAAAAATTGTGCAAAATATGAAAGATGTACACATTAAAAATAAAACCAAACCACTATTCTTACATATCCCTGAAACCTTCAAGGATAAAGACAGGAAGATCAGATGTGCAGCATACAAATGTTACAGATCTTGATGATGAAAATTAAAATGTTACAATTGTAAATGATTTCTCATTACGCTGGATGTCATTGGGCTGTAGGTCAGTGTGACCCTTCTAGCCCGGGAAGGCAGAGTGGAGCTGTCCAAGGTGCTGGTTCAGGACAGGGCAGCCTAACAGAGCTGTGTGCATCGCTGGGATGCCCTCCACGCCAGCAATCCCCAGGGTCCTCCTCTTTCTGGGTCTGCAACTGCACATCCACACCTCAAACCACGTTTTTCCTTCCACCTTCTCAACCCAAATAATGACGATGGTCATATTCATCTCAGAAACTTAACAAATAACGGCCGGGCACAGTGGCTCACGCCTGTAATCCTAGCTCTCTGGGAGGCCGAAGCAGGCGGATCGCTTGAGGTCAGGAGTTCAAAACCAGCCTGAGCAAGAGTGAAACCCCGTCTCTACTAAAAATAGAAAGAAATTAATTGGCCAACTAATATATACAGAAAAAACTAGCTGGGCATAGTGGCGCATGCCTGTAGTCCCAGTTACTCGGGAGGCTGAGGCAGCAGGATTGCTCAAGCCCAGGAGTTTGAGGTTGCTGTGAGCTAGGCTGACGCCACGGCACTCACTCTAGCCTGGGCAACAAAGCAAGACTCTGTCTCAAAAAAATAAAATAAAATAAAAATAAATAAATAAAAGAACCTTAACATATAACGTTTGAATCTGTACCAATCTTTTTTTTCCACAGCTCCTTAGTGATTGTGGGAAGAGTACGCAAATACTTAAATGATGGGTGTAGGTTTGGGCATATCTGAAGCTAGCCAAGTTTCCCACCATTTAACAAACAGCTTTGTATCGAGGAAAGTCAGTAAAATTAGATGCAGAATCAAGCCCCTCAGTGCTTAAAAAGATACAGTAGACCTTGACATTTGCAAGGTGTCTGTACTAAGGACCCCACGCTTGGGAACAGCACCAAAGCACAAAACCTCCCCTTTATTAGTCAGGACTCTCTGGATTGTGAGTGAATGAAACTCAAATGACAGGAAGGGGAGTGTATTGGAGGACAAAAGTTCAAAATTCACAAGAGTCTTTGATTGGCCAGCTTGGGTGTCCACCCTGGACTGACCGCCCGTAACACACGGCAGCTCCTGCCACATCAAATGTTCTCACAACACAGGGAGCACGGACGGACCAAGGCAGATAAACAGGCAAACAGAGGTGAGCCGCCATGCCTGGCTGACATCTATAGATATATACATATATATTTATTTGAGACAAGGTCTCATTCTGTTGTCCAGGCTGGAGTACAGTGGTGTCATCATAGCTCACTGCTGCAACCTCCAATTCCTGGGCTCAAGCAACCCTCCTGCCTCAGCCTCCCAAAGTGCTGGGACTACAGATGCACACACCACCACGCCTGGCTAATTTTTCTATTTTTTGTAGAGACGAGGTCTCACTCTTGCTCAGGCTGGTCTCGAACTCCTGACCTCAAGCAGTCTGCCCACCTCAGCCTTCATAGTGCTAGGATTACAGGCATGAGCCACCATGCCTGGCCCATCTATTATTTTTTTTTAATTTATAAAAAGGATCTGAAGCAAAGCAGCAGAGCGTTAAGATGTGTCAAAGCTAAGTGGGGAATATGTGATATTATTCTTTGTACTTTCCAAACACTTGAAATATTTCCCAATAATATTTTTTAAAAATTCCAGCAGGATTTGTTCAGAGTGACCTCTGGAGGATGTGAACATTCCAGAGGGTTGGGCAACCGCAGATCAGCAGAGGAGGAGGGATACACAGAGCCGGGAGAGCCGTATGTATCTTTCCTAAGACTCAGAGTCCAGAAATGACAATGACGTAACGCTGAACACTGTGAGGTGTATACAGGAGGCATCAACTCTTTGCTTCCTTCACCTTAGCCTGGAAGGATGACCAGTGTCAAAGGACTTCCACTGGTGGTCTCCCCGTCCAACCCCCACCCCACGCTCCAGGCTGCACCCTGACTTCTCCCGCTGAGACCTCTCTGCCACACGCCAAGGACAGTCAGTGGCAATTCCTAATTGATTCAGAGCGACGTTCTAAGCCGAGCTGTCATTTATTCCTTCCCTGATCATTTCCTGCAGAGATAATTAAGTATTTTAATACAAGATGAGGAAAACTCAAATTTCTTTCTCTCGCAGCTCCTACTGCGCAGCAAAAAGTGTTGGCAAGAATGTCAAGAACCCTAAGCAAAAGTGACAACCTGGCACAGAGGCTGAGAGCAAGACCCCCGTGTGTGGCGGTTGGGTGTGATCGTAGCGCCCCCACACCCTAGGCTCCTCCCCTTGAGGTTACAAGCCTCCCCAGTCGGCGACCAGCTCATCGCAGCAAGAATTTAGTTTGTAGTTCAACTCTCCAAGAAAGATGGAACCGTCACTTTCCCAAAACTCACTTCTGGGGAGATGAGTAAAGTATGTACATGAGTAACGATGCTATGTTAAAGATTTATAGGGGCTCACGCCTGTAATCCTAGCACTCTGGGAGGCTGAGGCGGGCGGATTGCTCAAGGTCAGGAGTTCGAGACCAGCCTAAGAGCGAGACCCCGTCTCTACTGAAACAGAAAGAAAAGTAATTGGCCAACTAAAATATATAGAAAAAAATTAGCCGGGCATGGTGGCACATGCCTATAGTCCCAGCTACTCGGGAGGCTGAGGCAGGAGGATCACTTGAACCCAGGAGTTTGAGGTTGCTGTGAGCTAGGCTGACGCCACGGCACTCACTCTAGCCAGGGCAACAAAGTGAGACTCTGTCTCAAAAAAAAAAAAAAAAAAAAGATTTATAGGAACACTGTGACCTGACCTGTGTCACCCAAAGTTAACTGGCCAAGAACAAATCAGCTTCGCAACTTCCTCAGCCTCTTGCTGACACCCAGATGTCTGCGGTCCTAGGTCACCCGCTGTATCCCCTTCTCTTCCCACCTCCCTTAGCATAAAAAGGAGCCTAAAGTTCACACTAACTTAAGATGGCTTTTAGGACATGAGTCCACCACCTTCTCAGGCTGCTGGCTCTCTGAGCAAAAGTCCCTTTCCTTGTCCCAACACCTGTCTCTCCACTTCCGTGGCTCTCCTGCTGGGAGTGACCTGAGCTTGCACTTGGTTCCAAAGAGAACTTTGCAAAAACACACGTGTGGTCAGTAAAGCCAAGTGCTTTTTTTTTTTTTTCTGAGACAGAGTCTCACTTTGTTGCCCAGGCTAGAGTGAGTGCCGTGATGTCAGCCTAGCTCACAGCAACCTCAGACTCCTGGGCTCAAGTGATCCTCCTGCCTCAGCCTCCCAAGTAGCTGGGACTACAGGCATGCGCCACCATGCCCGGCTAATTTTTTCTATATATATTAGTTGGCCAATTAATTTCTTTCTATTTTTAGTAGAGACGAGGTCTCACTCTTGCTCAGGCTGGTTTTGAACTCCTGATCTTGAGCAATCCGCCGCCTCGGCCTCCCAGAGAGCTACGATTACAGGCATGAGCCACCGCACCCGGCCTAGCCAAGTGCTTTTGAGAGATGAGTCAGCTAGAGACTAAGACATGTACATCGGACTTAGCAGGAAGGAAGCAGCTGTGACTTTTGTGAGAACAGCTGCAGTGGGGCGTGGGGAGCAGAAGCCAGAGTGAAGGGAGGGCAGGAAGGGTGAGTGGACGCGAGCCATCCCAAGTGGCAAGGTTAGGTAGTGAAGGCAGGGGTGCCGGAGGAAGATGAATTTGATGGACAAGACACAGAACTCGCAAAGGCTCACGGGAGGGCGGAAGGAGACGGGAGAAGCCATGAGAGCAAGGCCCCTTAGAAGGGAGGAGGACCAGAGCACAGATCTAAAGGTCGGCCCTAATTCAAGGGATCGAAGCTGGAACAGGACAGAAAGAGAGAAGGAATTAATGAGACGCAGTCGCAGGGCGGCAGGAACTGCCTCTGCCTTCTGCACCGAGCTGCAGGCGGCTCCTCTGCTGAGAGCGAGGGATGCCCGGGAGGGTAGAGGAAAATGAAGGCGCATGTGAAACTGCCGGGGAGAACAGCAGGGAGAGAACGCTGCCTGGAAAACGAGGACTGTAAGCAAGGGTGCATGAGGGTGCATGGCAGAAACCACTCCCGTTTTGCCGAAATCTGGAGAGAAAGGGAGGAATCTGAGAGTCAGTGCTTGATTACAATGAGACAAATGATTTGCAAAAGCTCTCCTTTTATAAAGAAATGTTATCACTGGGATATTTTTCACGAATGATCTGAAAGAGGAACTTTTAAAGTTGGCTGATGTGACATTAAGTTTTCTGCAGAGTGAATGGCCAAGCTGGTGCAGATAACACCACTGGCACGGCAGGGCCCAGAGTGACCGATAAGATCCCACAGGCCAGAGTGAGATAATAAAAACCCAACTCAAACTGTGCTCGTAAAATAAAGGTCTTGAGATCTCAGTGGTCACCCAGTTAGGAGATCAAAGTTTCCGGCAACAATTCTCCCAAGAGCAGACATGATCCTTGCAGAGAGCAGACAGATGCCAAAAGGCCACTAGGTAAGATCCTTCCAGCCCCAGAACTCAAGATTCAGTTGAGAGTGCCAAGAACTCACGGGAGACACCTGGACTTGAAAGACACTGCATTTTCCCAGTTCTATCCTTATACTTTGTTTCGTGACCAACAAAGCTGTCGTCCCATATTGTTTCGGCCCCTCCTGAAACATCCTCTGAATTACAACGTGATCTCTACCTTCGGAGAGGTATGACACGAATACTGTTTAAATAGTGGTTTGGGGCTTTTATAGTTGAGGGTATTTCCTACTGCATTATTCCATATCCTTCATACAGGAAAATAAAAAGTCCAGGCAGGTACTTCACCACCCTGGGCCTCCCTTACCTGAGTTTTCATTTACCCATCGAATCTCTCACCTATAACGTCCAGGTTCTTGGGCTAGAAAGTTCACTCCCCCTGGCCCCTCAGAGGACTCGTGTCCTCCTCACCTTCACACGTTCACGGTTACCGCCCCAGGACCGAGGTGAGGGGCCAAGGTTACGGGAAAGAACCGGCGGACGGTGAGCGATGCCCACGCAGAGCCACGGTGCCGAGAGGGACGTGCGTGGACAGCAGCAGGGAGGCGAGGCAGAAAGGGTCCGAGGGGGCCACGCCGAAAGCTCAGGATGTGCCAGGCAGGGGTGTGGAGGGCGGGCGCAGACGTGAGAAGGCGCGAGGAGCCAGGCCCGCCCTCGGGACCGAGAGCTGCACGCATGCGCAGAGCACAGGTGCGGGCAGACCAGGACAGGCGTCCAGACACGGAACGCGACGGTGCCAGAACGGACACCGGTGGCTTAAGCCAAGTGAGGAAGTTTGGACTCGGTCCCAACCCAGGTGTGAATCGATCGTTTCTTTCCCTTGGCTTAGCTAAGATTAGAATATTTGAAAGAGAATGTTTGCTAAAGCACAGAGGGAAAAGCTAACAAATACAAAAGCATAAAAACAGAGCTCAGAGGTCCCGGATTTCTCAGTCTGCTTCACCAAGATCTAGCGCCTGCCTGCATTAGCCAAAGCCCCGTTTCTCTCCTCAACCAGACCCGTGTGGACATGGAACAGCCCAGAACAGCCCTTAACTTCTGGCCCAAACGTGAGGGCAGGTGGGATTTTGGCTCCTTCCAGATCCCATCTCTGAACAGTCACCCCTAGGCAGTCCTGCTACACCAGGGCTGGCTGAGTCTCTGTTCTGTGGCTGCCCTGGAGGGCTTGTTCCAGCTCAGCAAATGGTTTCTGTGATAGGCCACCCAGCACCTACGTGGGGACTTGCAGGCTGCACGGATTTGTGTCACAGCTACCGAGCTCTGCCACTGTGGACGGAAAGCAGCTATAGACAGTAAACAAAAGGGCATGGATGTATGCCAATAAGACTTTGTGTATAGATGCTGAAATTTGCATTTCATATCATTTTCATATGTCATGAATATTAGTCCTATTTTTATTTTTTTCCCCATTAAAAAATTCACACACCATTCTTAGTTCATGGACTATAAACCAATGGTCCAGATTTAATATTTTTATTAATTTGACACTGATAATACTAATGTATACCATTTGTTGAGCACCTTCTAGTTGCCAGTGAGTATGCGCCAGAGAGCACTGCCATGAAGAATAAATGAAATAATACAGGCAAAGCACTTAGCGTAGGGCCTGATCTTATGTAAGCTCCAACCATTGCTAGCTGCTATTATTACGGTTTATCTGCCTTACCTTTAGTTGCGAAAACAACTAATACCAGGTAGGTATTAATATACCACTGAGGATAAGAGAAATTAAGTAATTTGTGCAACCACATTGCTGGTAAGTAGCAGAGCCAGGATTTGAACCAGATTTGTCTGACTTCAAAGTCCGTGCCTCTCCCACGCCCTCGCACGACCTCCTGGTTAGTTCATCTGAAGCGGATTCACCGGCTGGTTGTTAATCTCGGGTCTACCCACCAGCAGCAGGCACGGTCGTCCCCAGAGCCTGCTGTCTGGTGTCAAGATTAGCACAGGACTTGTTCTATTCTTGTTTCGAAGCTTCCACGCCTGTGGGACCACTTAGTTGGACTGAGGGATGCTCTAGCCTCTGGGGACAGGGAAAATATCTGAGCGCAGGACAAGGAGAATTTTTCCAAATCTGCCCACTTCTCCGGGTTCCTCTGCTGACTCACACTCAGGTGACTTCCTGAAAGTGACCCTCCTGGAATCCTAGCACAGCAGGATTCTAACAGAAATCCACCTCACACGTTCACTGACAACTCCAGACGGTTTCCATCAAAGGTAAGAAGAGTGTCGTGGCATAAAACCATGCATCTGCGTCACGTTTTCAGAGCTGTCCGTGCAATGTTGTTGAAGATACTGTCCACAACTTCAAAATTATATTCGAGGGAGCCTATGTGATGAAGCCTTCCTTGAGTTTAGCTCCAGAAAAATGTCCTTTCTGAAGTTGAGTCCGTACACTTTCTCTTGCCAGAATGAGACACGATGTAACGCACCCCGTTTCCTTTTCTACTGCGGCTTCCAAGAAACTCAAAGCCAAGTTCTATGCTGAAACGTCTCATCTCAGGTGCCTCGGAGGGTTTATTTCTGCTTCACTGCTTTGATCACTTTTACGTTTTACCGTTTTAAAAACAGCCAGCATGTACCTTGCGTCTCCTGTGTGCCTAGAACACCTTTCCTTCACTGTCCCCACTGTCACCTCTGTACACTCCCAGCAGAGTCCTTCAAAGTCTCACTCTGCCTATCTGTCCACACGTCTGTCTTCCTCCACCCTGTCCTGGGGCTCCTAGGGGCAGGCACCCCAGCTTACCCACCCTTTCCTCTCCTGCTCCTCACCCAGGTGACACTTAGGGTCACTGAATGAAAATGTTAATGGATTTCTAATGCTCACAACAACTCTGTAAAGCTGTTATCATTTGCGTTTTAGAGATAAGGAACTGTAACACTCTGCTTGGTTAGGTAACGTTTCCAAGGACCTAGAGCAGGCGTCCTCAAACTACAGCCCGCAGGCCACATGCAGGCGTTTTTGCCCGTTTGTTTTTTTTTTGTTTTTTTTTTTGAGACAGAGTCTCGCTTTGTTGCCCAGGCTAGAGTGAGTGCCGTGGCGTCAGCCTAGCTCACAGCAACCTCAAACTCCTGGGCTCAAGCAATCCTGCTGCCTCAGCCTCCCAAGTAGCTGGGACTACAGGCATGCACCACCATGCCCGGCTAATTTTTTGTATATATATATATATTAGTTGGCCAATTAATTTCTTTCTATTTATAGTAGAGACGGGGTCTCACTCTTGCTCAGGCTGGTTTCGAACTCCTGACCTTGAGCAATCCGCCCGCCTTAGCCTCCCAGAGAGCTAGGATTACAGGCGTGAACCACCTCGCCCGGCTGCCCGTTTGTTTTTTTACTTCAAAATAAGATATGTACAGTGTGCATAGGGATTTGTTCATAGTTTTTTTAAACTATAGTCTGGCCCTCCAACGGTCTGAGGGATGGTGAAGTGGCCCCCTGTTTAAAAAGTTTGAGGACCCCTGACCTAGAGTTTCATAAGAGATTTTAAAGCTGGTGCTCGTTTTACTAAACTAGCCTAGGGTATTATTTTTTATGCTTTACCTTGTATCCCACACCTGAGGTCTCGTGGAAGCAGGCAGGTCCAAGTATTGAATGAAAAAGCAAAAGAGGCTCTATGCATCTTTATGCACAGTTGTGAAGAGTCAACCTGGCTTTATCCTTAGAGACCACAAGATTGGGATGTCCGCTCATGAAAACTGGAGTATCTGCAGACTGCCCTCTCTCCACCTCTGTCTCTTTCTTCGCACCTCTGCTTGTCTCCTAGTATTGCTCTTTTGGTCTTTTGGGGTTCCTCTGCGTGTATTACTCTGAAGCTTCATGTGGGCACTCAGACCTCCAGGCAGTCCCCACACTCAGTCAGTGCCGGGGGTGACTGACATGAATGGGATTCTAATCCCTCTGCACTGGCAAGTCCCCAGACACACGCCCTAATTGGAATCCTGTCGCCCCAGGTGGCTTCCTTGCTGGAATCGGAACTCTCTCTGGCATTCGACACCCTCCCACTTCATGGCTCACGAGGTACACCCCCCTCCAACTCTACCTGTTCCCCATGGACCCCGTCCAGGAGTCAGTGAAGGTTTATATAACTTAAGAGTTCATGTCTAAGGGCAATTGGTAGAGCATCCAGAATAAAGTTGGCAGAGAATTGTTACTAGATGGAAAAAACTGGAAATTGGAGAGGATGTTGGATACATTATAGGTCCTCAAATATTTTATAATGAATGAATGAACCCTTATTACCACTCTCCCACATGGATACCTACACACCCAGTAACCAAACACCACATTCTATTCACCCAAATCTCTTCTGTAACTGTCATCCTGTGAATTTGCCATAGCAAGCTGATAAAGATGGAAAGCTGCTTTGCTTTTGCTTGGAAAGAAAGCACACCTTTGTCTGTCATCGGTGAGATTCCTTGTCGGTGCCAGGCGCTAGTCACCTGGCAAGGGAGGACAGGGTTTGGCTTCGCATTTTCCCTTTGCCCGAACATGTTCAGTGATCCTGGGCAAGTCACCTGATAACTCTGGGCCTCACTGTTCTCATCTGGAAAAAGTGGGGGATGAGGCCAAGCATGGTGGCTCACACCTATAATCCCAACCATTTGGAGGCCAAGAGTTCAAAGCAGCCTGGACAACAAGGCAAGACCCCATTTCTACAAAAAATAAAAATACAAAGAGAGAGGGAGAGGGTAGAACAAAACGATCTCTCTGCTACTTTCCAGCTTTCCACTTGTGTGATCTGTCATCCAGGAATCCAGCCGGCATTCTTTTCTTGGGCTGGGTTCTATGAGATGTCCCTTGTAATCTTCCGGATCACATTTCCCAGCCTTCCTTACCACAAATTTGTCATGAGCTTCTAGATCTTGGTAATCTGATCACAATGTGATGTTCAGTGGGACTTTTTATGTGTGTGGTAAAATATACATAACATAAAATTGATTGACCATCTTAACCATTTTTTAAGTGTACAGTTCAGTGGCATTAAGCACATTCACATTGTTGTACAACCATCACCACCATTCATTTCAAGAACATCTTTATCTTCCCAAGCTGAAACTCTGTCCCCATTAAACACTAATTCCCGACTCCCACCTTCCTTAGCCCCTGCAACTCCCCTTCTAGTTTCTGTATCTGTGAATTTGACTCCTCTAGGGACCTCAGACAACTGGGATCATACAGTATTTGTCTTTTTGTGATTGGTTTATTTCATTTAGCATGATGGCCTCAAGACTCGTCCATATTGTAGGATGTGTCGAGATTTCCTTCCTTTTTAAGGCTGAATAACGTTCCATCGTATGTATAGACCACAGTTTGCCTGTCCACCCATCCATAAACGGATGGTTGGGTTGCTTTTGGCTATAGCGAATAGTGCTGCTATGAACATGGGTGCAAAAATATCCCTTCAGGTCCCTGCTTTCAATTCTTTGGGGTTTAAACCCATTAGTAGGACTGCCGATGACATGGTAATTCTATGCTTCATTTTCTTCAGAACCTCCACACTGTTTTGTTCAAGGGGATTTTTAAATGAAGAGAAGCTGGGCGTTGCATTCTCACTGCCACCCACTCCCAAGAGGTGTTCCCAAGGTTGCAGATTTGCCTAGAAGGGCTGTGTTGCCTCAGTCTCCAGGGGAGCAGGGCGCACCTGCTGCTCAGAATGAGACCCACACTGGACACTGGACCTGGGGCTGACTCTGCCCCTGCCCCTCACATGGGCCCCAGTATTAGCTTCCGTCATGTCGGCCAGTGACACTCGATTTGTAGGGTCTTTATAAGGATCAGGATGACGTACACAGAGCACCTAGGTACTTATGAAATGAAGCCAGCAATCCTACTCTACCAGATGCAAAGAGTGGTTATAAAAATGAAACAAAATAATGTATGAGAAAGCTGAAAATAGTCTGCCTTCTACAAGAGCTACACCCTCATCATCTCCCTCCTAAGTCCTGCTGCAGCCTCTTAACACTTCTTCCTGCCTCCCACCCTGGGAAGTCCACCCTCCACTCGGGCCTCCCAGTGAGTTACTTAAAGCAGATCTGACCCTGTCATTGTCCTGCCCAAGTTGTCAGTGCCACTCTCACCTTTCCAAAGCCTCCTGTGATCTGATCCCCACCTCTCTCCAGTCCCATTCCTTATTTTTCTGGGCCTCCTATTTTGCTACTTTGCCCCATGTTTTCGTGAATGCTTGTGTCCCCTACCTGGCGCGCTCATCTCCCACTTCTGACTAAAAGTTAGTCATCCTTTAGTGCTAATTTCAGCATTGACTTTTCCAGGAGTCATTTCCGGACCCCCTAGACTGAAGTAGGAGCCTGTAACCTTGAGAACAGACACCTATCACCCTAGCAAACACACCACATTATAAATTACCTCTGAGTGGATTTCCCCAGCTAGATCGGCTTCTTAAAGGGATAAATTATTCATCTTCATATTTCCAATCCCGGCACAGGGCCAGGATGTTTACTGAACAAATATATGAATAGGAAGAAATCAGGTGATGGCTTCATTATTGTAAAACTCAGATAGTTCACATGATTAATTCCATTAGAATAACTGCTTCTATAGCCTGTCACATGACTCCATTAATTAATGATTACTATCATTATATAATAAAGAGCATTTTTAAAAAAAATTGGCACCACCATGGCTGCATACCATGTATCTGAAAAAAAAAAAGGAAAGAAAAATTGGCACCACAAAATTGAAGGCAAAGAGGAAATGTTTTGAGGGATTTTATTCCTTTTTCCCTTCAAAATAAATGGTGTGTTTTTAAATTGAGCCACTCATGTGTTTAGGGCTCTTGTAAAAGATGCTTTTGTTTCATCAAGTGTCTAAGAAATACCCGGGGCCCCTCCTTCCGTGGTCCTACTGACACAGCCCCATGCATAGATCCTACATGCAGTATTTTCCACTAGCAGTGGGCTACAGCAATGAGTCCAGCTTTGCGCTTGTAGGTAAATAATCTGCTGAAGAAATAAGTATATGATGAGTCAGTCACCTGCTTGTGCTAGCTCCTGTAAACTCCACTGCCTGTGGCTACAGGTCAGTTTTTAAAATTCACCTCCTTCAGATGCGCTGGTGCAACCCAGTGTGCAAAATTCACTGACAAAACTGTTCATCTGCACTCCAAATGGTGCCTTCTAGTTCTTATGGGTGTTGGTGACTATTAATGAATTGTTAGATTTGGGTTTTAGCTTTTGAGTTTATTAATCACTAATGTATACTAGCTAAGATGATTTTTTTCTTGTGTTTAATCTTTGAAGGATTTGTATCTTTGTACTCACAAATATACAATGCTTTTAACTATTAATGTTAGACGTTGAATATTATACATAATGGGCAATTCCTAATTTCATATTTTGAAAGAGAACTGATACTTCCAGAGCAAAGCACGCAGAAGCTAAGAATTTCTGCTTCGCAAAGATTTAGACGTATCTCCTTTCCTTGTTCTAAGGTACAGTTTGAAAGCATTTTCTTATTTTCGATTAACATCTCAAGTCAACAGGCGTGTCTGGCAAAAAAAGGAATCTAGATCCATTCCTAGCGTTTTGGATTTGGAAGGAATCATAAAGATAACCGTAACAGTGCAACCTTCGCAGGTGGCAGGACTGTTTTGGAACCAAGCGTGCCTGTTACCAAGGGGAGCGCTGGGGTAACGGGGAGGGCCACCAGACACGCTGAGGACAGACGCCAAGTTTCAGCCTTCCCTGCCGCCCGCACTCCGGCTTCCTGTCTGCCAAACTTTACTCAAAAGCTCCGAGTGAGGGATGGCAAACTGAGCCGGCTCAGCCCGCGGGACAGCGCTGCCGCGGCGCGCGGCGGACGCCGCCGAGCAGGCACGGGCGCGGGCTCGGCCCCGCCGCGCGAACAGCGCCCGCGGACACCTGCGCGTCCCCGCGCCCGCCCGCCCCGCCGCGCCCGGAGTCCTCGCACGCTCGCACGCACCGGGCAGCGGCAGCGCCCCGAGCCGCGGCCGCCCGGCGGGGACCAGACAAAGAGTTTTAAAATAGATCCCCCGGGACACACCCGCTTCGGCGAGAAGTAACGAGCCGTCGCTGAATTTGAACAGCTTAGGGCTTCCCGGGTTGGCACAACTGAGAAAAGACTTCCCACCCCCGACAGCGAACATCGGAAGAGCCCTACCTCGCTACGGCGCCAGGTGCGGAGGTCTCCGGGGCGGGCCCGCGGCCGGCGACAGCACCGCGGCTCCCGGCCCCGCCCCTCGGCGGCCCCGCCCCCGACGGCCTTAGCCACGCCCCACTGCCAGCCCCGCCGCCCCCACTGGCTCCCAGTCCCGCCCACGACGCCCCGCCCCTCTTGGAGCCCAACCGCCCCCGCTGACTCCCGGCTCCGCCCACGACGCCCCGCCCCCAGTAAGCCCGCCCCGCCCCTCATCGAGCCCCACCGCCCCCGCTGACTCCCGGTCCCGCCCACGACGCCCCGCCCTTCATAGAGCCCCGCCTTCCGGGTCCAGGCCACGCCCCTTGGAGGCTCCGCCCCCTCGGTTACGGACGCTGCGCCGTCCCCGGAGCCCGGTGCATTGTGGGACGCGGCGGCTCAGCGCGAGCCTGCGCTGACCCCTGGCGGGCGCCGCGCCGACGACGCCCCGAGCCGCAGGGCCGCTGGCGCGACGAGTGTTGGTTGCGTATCGCTCACGTCTCAGTAAATTATGAAAATAAATCGGATGCTTAAAAAGTGCCTGGGGCCACCCCTCTCGTCGTGACATAAGTAAAAAACGACAGCAACTTTAAGACCAGGGAACGCTTTGAAGTTAGGGAACTAACTGTAAAATGCTAAAGCTGAATGGCGCCAGGTGAAGGAGAAAGCCGCACACGTATTTAATAGCCTTTATTTCCGGCGGAACCGCGGGTCGGCTGGGTCTGCAGGGAGAACGACGGAGTGCTGCGTGACAGGGCCCGGGAAACTGTCGTCCAGGACTTTTCTGGGCACATGCTTCAAGGAAGTCGTTTAAATAGAGTTAAAATGTCAATTGCACGAAGATACTGTAGTGAAAAATTAGAAAATAACAAATGACTAATAATAGGAGAAAGGTAAAACTGATAGGACTGCAAGGAGCAATAGATGAGTCCACTATTATAGGTCAGGACTTCGACACCCCTCTCAGAAATGGACAGATCCCGCAGGCAGAAAATTAGTAAGGGCAGGGCTGCACTCAACAGCCTCATCAGTCAACCAAACATGATTGACATCTCTAGAATACTTTATCCAACAAAAGCGGGTTACACCTTCTTCTAAAGCTCATATGGAACATCTACCAAGACAGACCACATTGTGGGACATAAAACACATCTTAACAAATTTAGAACAACAGAACTAACTCATTCAAAGTAAGCTCTCAGACCACAATGGAATTAAACTAGAAATCAGTAACAGAAAAGTAGCTGGAAAATTATAAAATACTTGGAAAATGAACAACATACTTCTAAATAACACATGGAAGAAGAATAAGTCTTGAGAGAAATTTTTAAATATTTTAAACTAAAAGAAAATGAAAATATAATTTACAAAATTTTTAGCATGCAGCAAAAGCAGTGCAGAGAGGGAAAATTATAGCATTGAATGGATATATTACGTCCCGACCCGCGGGACCTTCTGTTACTCTTGGGCGTCAAGGGGGACTTTGCCTGAAAGAGATGGGCGAGAGAAAGGAACGAGAACAAGCAAATGGTTGTCAAGGTCTGCTTTACTTAGATTCTTAGTAGGTTTTATAAGCATACAGAAACAAGGAAGTAGAAACAAAAAATATAGTGGGGCGACGATGAGGCTTGGGTCTGGGCTAATCAGCCCCAATCAGCGTCTTATCGGTATCCTGTTTTTGACTGGTTACTCATCTCCAACCTGGCAGGTGGTTGGGAACAATTGCAGTCAGCACTCCCTGGAGCATCCCGTGGTCAGCATGTCATGGAATGCATTCTTCTCGGAGCTATGGCTGGAATTTTCCAGGGCAAAGTCTGTGCGTAGGATGATTCATAGGGGAGTTGAGGGTCTTTGAGGGTCCTTGCCTCTAACATCTCCCCCTCTCTTTATTAATATGAGGGAGGTTTATATAAGTTGGTGGAGAGCCTGTCTTAGGCTACGCGATGTGCTTCCACAACCAGCACCCCAAATATAAGATCTGGCGATTAATGTGACGGTGAGGCCTCTGTCTTAGGCTAGGTAGGTGGCATCCTGCTCCGGCACTTCTGATTATGAAGTGTGCCCCGGGGCATGGACCTACAATATTCCCGTCATGGAGTCACCTCACTGTCGGCGGGGTGTCCATCTGGTACACGGCATCGCGATAATCCTGTCATGGGCGTCTCCACAGCCTTTGGAACCAACTGCGTTCCATGTCTGAGGCAAGGTCTGAGAAATTTAGACCTTCAGTGGGTGTATTGGGAGACTCTCCACGGAGGTCTTCTCTGGAGCCTCTTTGTTCTAGCCGTTGGTAAAACATGGAGACCGATTTTTGTGTGGCTGCGTCTACCTGTGACTTGACAAAATTAGTTAGTTTTTTGAAAGCCCAAGGCCCAAAGGTGAGGAGCAACAGAAAGCCTACAAGCGGCCCTAAGACACTGGGAACAATGTGGATAGCCAGGGGGATGTAGAAAACCAATTTTGATACCATGCTTCACTCTGTTCTCTCAGTTTTTTTCTATCTTCTAGGCTCTAACTCTCTCAATGCTATCTTCTACCAGACATGTTTTGTCTGCATAAAAGCAACATTCCTCTTTAAGTGCTGCGCACAAACCTCCCTCTTGGAGGAACACTACGTCTAGACCTCTTCTATTTTGCAACACTACCTCAGAAAGCGAAGCGAGGGATTCTTTGAGATATTTTAGGCCCTGCTGTAGCTCTCGGAGATCATTATCGATGGCAGCAGAGAGCTGCAGGTACTGCTGGTTGGAGGTGACTAGAGAGGCTATGCCTGTCCCAGCCCCTGTGGCACCAAGGCCTAGAACAACTGCGAGTGTTATGGCCGTGATGGGCTCTCTCTTTTCTCGGGGCATTGTGGTGCCGCGCTCCCAAAATTTGAGCAATTCGTCAGCAGGATGTACAGTGAGTCTGGGGAAAAGCATGACTAACATACAATATTCTCTATGCTCAAGAAACGTTGCAGTGACTACATACGGGGTAAGGCCAGAAGAACAAGCAAAATAAGAGGTGTTAGATGCCTGAATATGCTGAAAAGTGGAGTTGACAGTAATTGACTGATTGCATATTTTCTCTAAGGGTGCGGGAGGAAGCATTCTGGGGCTAAGAAGGCAAAGGCCTAGGTCTGTGACTTGGCTGAGTGTCAGGCTATCATGGGTCTCTAGACCCCATCTGAGTCTGCTGGTGTCATTAGTAAATAATGGCTCACCAAAAGTAGCGACGCCTTCATAGAAGGGAGGCCGGGGGGAGTAGCATACCCAACACTCCTGATATTCTGAATTGTTGGCCTCTCGGATGGTCTTGACAGGTCTTGACAGAGGCGTTGACTAAGGTGAGAATTAGTTCTGCAGAGGAGGGGGGCCCCTCGGGCAGGGTAGGTTGGTATAGGGAGGTGCTAAACGGAAAAGGGGACACAGCTGTGGAGGAGGGTAGGCCCCTGGAGGGACCGTGAGGCCGAGGTGGGTGTAGGTCGTGGGTAGGACCTATTGCGACCGTAAGACCTCTGGGGAGGCTTTTAATTAATTTGATTTTAAATGTGAGACTTTTCCAGATATGTAAAGTCTAAGCCCCCATTCAAATCCCCTGGACTGATCCCAAGAAGCCTTTTTTCCAGCTTCGGTGAATGAAATTAATAGGGGGTTGCACCATTGGTTGTTACACTGAGGGTCAGTGGGTGGTTGTGGGGCATAAGGGGAGGAAGGAGCTTGACGGGGAAACTGCTTTCTGACGGTGATATAATCCCAGGAAGAGGAGGGATTCCAGTAGGCATCACCAGTGGTCTCACAGCCCCAGGAAGCACAAAAGAAGTCAGGGGCGTAACCACATTGGTAGTTGTTGGTACGAGGTCGATGGGCCCCCGGGCAAACATAAAGGTCTTTATATCTCGTTGTAGAGCGTCCAGCTCTCGAGGAGCAAAGGCCTGGGGAAGAGTCAGTCGTTGGAGGAGCTGGCTGAGGGGCAAAAAGTGCGAGAAGGCCCCACGCAGGGTCTTTAGCCCCAAGAGCTAATATGCATAGGTCAATTTCTAATAGGATCCCATGGTATAACGGCGGAGAGACGTGAGGAGGAATTAACAACGTCTCCTGCCTCATTAATTACTTGCCATGTATAGTTGTAGATCTGATGGTTGGTTGCGATGGTGCTCTTGATCACGACTAGAATCAGGCATAGGAGGGGCAGTGCCTTTTCTCGGGGAGTCATTGTATTTCTGGAAGAGAACAGAATTAAGAATTCTTCTCAGGGGATTCCCTGGGTGGGTTATATAACCTAATCGCTCTCTCTGGTAGCCATCTGGCATTTCCTGCCTGGGTATCGTAGATGCAGGCATGTTCTTTTCCCCATATGAGGACAGGGTCAGGCCCCAGCCATTTGCCTGTAAGTGGCTCCTTCCATAAGGCCTGTGCATAAGTATCTGTGGTGGATGGGTGCCAAAGGCGGTCGGCGGCTGTTTTACCGGTGGTGTCAAAGGTGAGAAAATTTAAAATGAACAGGGCGTGATTAAGCAGGGTTTTGGAATTACCTGTCAAAGGGTACAAAATTCCTCCTCCCGATTGTAGTTTGGAGAGTGTATTTTTTAACGTCTGATGAGCTCTCTCTACAATACCTTGGCCCTGAGGTTGTTATATGGAATGCCTGTAATATGCTTAATGCCTAGCTGAGCACAAAAGCTTTTGAAGTTGGAGCTGACATATCCCGGGCCATTGTCAGTCTTAATAACTTTAGGCTGAGGGAGGGAGGTGAGACAGGCTATAATATGACTAATAATGTGGCGGGTGGCTTCGCCTGTTTGTAGGGAAGCAAAGATAAATCCACTGCAAGTGTCCACAGAGACATGTACATATTTAAGCTTTCCAAAAGGGGGGTAGTGAGTGACATCCATTTGCCAGAGCTCCCCAGGGATCAGGCCTCGAGGGTTGACTCCTAGGTGTGGCTCAGGGAGAAGGGTGAAACAGGCCCTGCATTGGCGGATGATTTCTCTGGCTTGTTCTCTAGTAATAGAGAATTTAAGTCTGAGGGTATAGGCATTGAGATGGTGTAAATTATGAGCTTGGCGTGCAGCGCAAACAGGGTCAACAGTGATAGTGTGGACTGCGCCTGCAATGCGGGTTGCCTGATCAACAAGATTATTTCCAGCGACTAGAGGCCCAGGAAGGCCAGTGTGGGCGCGAATATGGCCTATAAAAAAGGGCGCAGAACGGGAGTGAATGAGTCTTTGTAGTTGCTGGAACATTTGAGTGGTATTGTTGGAGGGCCGAATATGAGGCACAGTTTCCAAAGTGGCGACAGCATGAGCAACATAAGAATTATCAGTATACAAGTTAAATGGCGACTGATCTACGTTTTTGAAGACCGAGACTAAGGCTGCTAACTCCACGAGTTGAGCAGAGGAGAACCCGGTGGGAAAACTGTGGACCTGGCCATTAATGCTATAGGCCGCGGTGCCTGAGGAGGATCCGTCAGTAAAGACTAAGATGGCTCCTAGAATGAGGGAGACTCTTGTTTTTTGGGGGAATATTACAGGTGTCTGATAGAGAAACTGAATTAGTTTATCAGGGGGGTAATGATTATCTAGTTTGCCCTGGAAAGACGTGCAGTTAACTGCCCAGTCATCATCATTCTGTATTAGCCACCGAATTTGGGAAGCATTGTAAGGGAGTATTATATCTGGATCCTTTCCAAAGAGTTTAAGGGAGTTTTCTCGCCCCAAGCGAATAATCTTAGCTACTAAGTAAGGGTAGGTGGGAAGGACTTTAGGGGGGGAAGCCGACAGGTGAACCCAAAAGAGAGGCTTGCCCTGCCAAAAGAGTCCTGTGGGCGAAAAGGGGGTAGGAAGGACAATGAAGTACAAGGGGGAGTCGGGGGAGAAGTAGCCAATGGCCTGGGCATTTATGGCCTGCTCGACCAAACTAAGCACTTGCTGCCCTTCTTTAGTTAGGGAGCGGGGAGAGGTTGGATTGGCATCTCCCTGCAGGATGTCAAATAGGGGTTTTAACTGTCCTGTGGTGAGTTTTAAATATGGGCGAAGCCAATTAATGTCGCCTAGAAGGCGCTGAAAATCATTAAGGCATTGAAGAGAGTCTTTTCTGATTTGCACCTTTTGGGAGAGGACCTTATTGGGGAACAATTCAAAGCCTAGAAACAGGTGAGGGGGGCAGACCTGAATTTTTTCAGGGGACAGGCGGAGGCCTCGATCTTGTAAGGCCGAGACAACCTGCATGGTAACTTGAAGTAAGGTTGCCTGTCGGCCCCAGCGAGAAGAATGTCATCCATATAATGAATTATATATAGCTGAGGATGTTGAATTCTAAAAGAATCAATTGTCTGAGCTACATATTTTTGGCAAAGGGTAGGGCTGTTGGCCATGCCTTGAGGCAATACTCACCATTGAAAGCGCGGAGAGGGTCCTATACAGTTTACTACCGGGAGACTGAACGCAAAGCGTTTGCAGTCATCTGGGTGCAATGGTATGGAGAAAAAGCAGTCTTTCAGGTCAATGACTATTTTATAGTAGCCTTTGGGGATGGCTACGGGCGAAGGCAAACCAGGCTGGAGTGCCCCCATGGGAACCATTGTTTGGTTAACAGCCCGTAAGTCTTGTAGCAGCCGCCACTTGCCAGTCCTTTTTTGGATGACGAAAATAGGGGTGTTCCATGGTGAAGTAGAGGGCTCTATGTGTCCGGCAGCTAATTGTTCCTGCACCAACGCTGTAGCTGCGGCTAGCTTGTTAGATGGGAGGGGCCACTGATCGATCCAGACAGGTGAGTCACTCTTCCAAGTGATTTTATCTGCCTGAAGTGCAGGGGGATCAATGGCCCTTACGAAAAATGGTCTTTGAACCCTAGTCCTGATCTGTCTGACTTAGGGAGGGTGGTTAGGGGTGCTCTTAGTCCCTGACCCTCTTTGCCTAAACCCTGTCCTGGGAGGAATCCCTGTTTAAGCATTTGGCTGGCTACAACTTCATTGGGGCTACACATAATGACATTCATTTGTGCAAGGATATCACGCCCCTATAAGTTAACGGGTAGGTTTGGGACTACAAAGGGTTGAGTAGTACCTCTGTTTCCCTCAGAGTCTTCCCATGTCAAAATTTTTGAGCTCTGGAGAGTATCTCTAGACTGTCCTATACCTTGTAAGTGCGTAAGGGAGGGCTGCAGTGGCCATGAATCGGGCCAGGCGTCTTGGGCAATAACCCTGGAATCAGCGCCTGAATCAAGAAGGCCTTCAAAAAGTTTACCATCTAATTTTAGCCGCAGGGTGGGCCGTTCTTTGGTGATAGCTTGGACCCAATAGAGATCAGAAGAGCCAGGGCAGGAAGCACCTCGGTTAGAGGCGATGGCTGGGAAGGATGTATTAAGGGGCAAGGGTAATGCCTGAGCTAAGCGCTGTCCCTTAGAGACATACACAGGGCTGGTAAGCGCACTGGCTAAGATGTTAATTTCTCCGGTGAAGTCACTATCTACTATGGAGGGGTGGACTATGAGCCCTGCAAGAGTGGAGGAGGCTCGGCCCAGAATAAAAAAGAACATGTTAGCTGGGGGGGGGGGGTCCAAAGGAGCCAGTGGGCAGAATCTGAACACCATCCTCAGGTCTTAATATTGTGTCAGAGGAGGCACACAAGTCCACTCCTGCGCTCCCTGTGGTTGCTCGGAGGAGTCTAGGGGCTGGGGATCCTCTTGTCAGCTGTTCCCCGAGGCCGACTGAAATTGAATAGGGCGAGGGGCCCGGGGCTGGCCCCTCAGGCCGTTTCCCGAAAGGGGGGGCAAGGGGTTTCCAAGGGCATCGGTCTTAGAGCGGCACTCACTAGCCCAATGATATCCCCTCTTGCAGTGAGGACAGAGGGAGGGGGGCTGAGTTGGCCTGCCTGGTGGTCCACTGAGGTTAGGGGCAGCAGAGGAGGTGGCTAAGGGACACTGTCTCGCAAAGTGCCCTGGCTGATCGCATTTAAAGCAATCCCTCTGTGCCGCGGTCCCTTGGATGGCGGCCCCAACCGCAAGCTGTATGGCCTGCGATACCTTATGGGCGAAGGGGTCAACATCATTACACATTCTAATCATGTCATTAAGGTCTTTATTTTTGAGTTTGCCCCTGAGGATGGCCCTACAGGAGCTGTTGGCATTTTCATAGGCTAATTGTTTAATAAGCCTATTATTCTCATCTTCGTGTCCGAGGGTTCGTTCAGCAGACTCTAAAAGCCTGCCCACAAATTCACTAAAACCCTCTTGAGCTCCCTGGGTGATTTTTGTCAGGGGAGTAAGGACAGATCCCGTAGAGGGAAGTGTTCGCCAAGCGCCGAAGGTGGCCACGGCGGTCTGAGACAAAAGTCCAATTGGGAGTCTCCTTTGGCGCTGTTCAGTAGCAAATCTCCCCTGTCCGCTAAGCTTTTCAAGGGTACAAGATGCAGAATTGGGGTTTTTTAAATTATTAGCAGCCGTGGTCTGACAGCGGTCGAGAAAGTCGGCCTTCCAAGAGAGGAACTGCCCGCGAGAAAGGACCGCCTGTACTAGTTTGACCCATTCTCCGGGGAGCAAGTAGCCGCCCCCTGAGGCTGCCTCTAGGAGGGAGTAGGTAAAGGGTGCATTGGGCCCATACGTCCTAACAGCAGAATTTAATTCTTTTAAAGTCTTAAGTTTTAGTCTGC
The DNA here is from genome assembly GCF_040939455.1 of Microcebus murinus. NCBI lineage: Eukaryota > Metazoa > Chordata > Mammalia > Primates > Cheirogaleidae > Microcebus > Microcebus murinus. The sequence continues at coordinate 23,736,285 of NC_134127.1, read as the reverse complement.
GGAACTCAGTGGGCCCCGGGACTGCCTCCTCTGGGGGGTCATCACCTTCACTTTCCCTTTCTCTCTTCTGTATCCTCATTATCTGAATCTTGTGGCGGGGACTGGCTGGAAGAAGGGGCGGCAATGTCTCCTTGCCTATTAGACCTGATAACTACCGGGAATGCTAGGGCTTTATGGGAGGACTTTAAGGATTTCTTATTTAAGGTGGCGTGTGACTGGGCGGTCTCATGATGTGGGTGGCTAATGAAGACCGAATCTTTAAGCGTATCTTGGAGGGAGGACAAGTCTTTGGAAAGCTGGGCAAACTCTTTTTGAAGTTGTAAGACATCCTTTAATTGCATAACCCTTTGACTTAAGTCTTCTTTGGCACGCAAAAGTAAGGGCATTGTAAGGGGAGGCATTAACGAAGGTGCACAAATTTGGGGCACGTAAGGAGGAGGCCATTCGGGATTGTGATATCGGGCCGCTTCCTCTCCGAGGGTTGCCTCTTCTGCGGGGTCGAGGGACTCTTGGAGGGGTTGTTTCTTGAATACCGGTTTATTAAATGCATGAGGGGCTGTACCCTCGGGTAAGGGAGGATAGAGGGTCTTGGTGTCTGGCTTACTAATCGGGGGCTCGTCCCTAGATGTCTGGAGCTCAGCCGAGGGGTCCTGAGGGGGCATATTAATACAAACTGAAGGGCAAGGGAAAGGGCATGTTGGTCCCTCAGGATTATTAGGGGAAGTTGACCCTTTGGCTGCCTCTAACGACGTTCTCGAAGCGGACTGTGACATGGGTCGGAGGCAAAATTCCGCTATGGAGAGTAGCTGCTTCTTATTGGGGTCTGAATCTGCTCCCTCAACAATATCTCTGATTAGTCCCCAGTACGAGAAAACAGATACAGGGACGGCATCTGGGCCTTGATTCAGAAGTAAATTGTTTAACTCTCTGCCTACATTCTGCCACTTGCGTGGGTGAATCTCAGGTCCACTAACAATAAACCAAGGACAAGCACGATCAATGAACACAAAAAACTTTACTAGATCCTTTTTCTTAACTCTAATTCCTCTCTCTCTGAGTGAGGCCTCGAGATCCTTAATAAAAACGGCCTCTTTAGACAATGAATGGCCCATCTCGATGGGGTGACAATGTAAAAATTTACTCACCAGACCGTCGACTCTGTGAGCGGCAGAACGAGGGTCTCTGTAGGGTTTCCTTCGGCCGAAGAGCGCTCCGCGGCATCACCCGACAAAGGTCCGTACCTGGGGCCCCACGTTGGGCGCCACTTGTCCCGACCCACGGGACCTTCTGTTACTCGCGGGGGTCAAGGGGGACTTTGCCTGAAAGAGATGGGCGAGAGAAAGGAACGAGACCAAGCAAATGGTTGTCAAGGTCTGCTTTACTTAGATTCTTAGTAGGTTTTATAAGCATACAGAAACAAGGAAGTAGAAACAAAAAATAGAGTGGGGCGACGATGAGGCTTGGGTCTGGGTTAATCAACCCCAATCAGCGTCTTATCGGTATCCTGTTTGTGACTGGTTACTCATCTCCAACCTGGCAGGTGGTCGGGAACAATTGCAGTCAGCACTCCCTGGGGCGTCCCGTGGTCAGCACGTCATGGAATGCATTCTTCTCGGAGCTATAGCTGGAATTTTCCAGGGCGAAGTCCGTGCGTAGGACGAGTCATAGGGGAGTTGAGGGTCTTTGAGGGTCCTTGCCTCTAACCATATTAGAGAACAAGAAAGATCTAAAACCAGTAACCTAAGCTTCCACCTTGAGAAACTTGAAAGAAAGCAAAATAAATTCAAAGTAAACAGAAGAAAAGAAATAACAAATATTAAAGTAGAAGACAAAGAAATTGACATAGTGAGACCCTGTCTCTAAAAGAAACAAAATTAGCCAGGAATGCTGGCGTGCCCCTGTAGTCCCAGCTATTTGGGCGGCTGAGGCAGGAGGATCGCTGAGCCCAGGAGTTTGAGCCTACAGTGAGCCACTGCACTCTAGCCTTGGCAGCAGAGTGAGACCCTGTGTTTAATTAATTAATTTATTTATTAAACACACCATGACCAAGTGGGATTTATCCCAGGTATGTGAGGCCAGTTCAACATTCAAAAGTCAATTCCTGTAATCATCACATCAACAGGCTAAAGAGGAAAAATCATATGATTACATCAATAGATGCAGAAAAAAAGTCAATATCTGTTCATGATTTTAAAAAAAATCATGCTAGGTCTTTTATGTTAATAAAAATTAAGAAGATAATAATAAATTTTACCTGGGTAAATAATTGGTCAAGAATACTGAGAGAGAAGACTCACCTTCTAGAGTTTTTTTTTTTTTTTGAGACAGAGTCTCACTTTGTTGCCCAGGCTAGAGTGAGTGCCGTGGCATCAGCCTAGCTCACAGCAACCTCAAACTCCTGGGCTCAAGGGATCCTCCTGCCTCAGCCTCCCAAGTAGCTGGGACTACAGGCATGCACCACCATGCCCGGCTAATTTTTTCTATATATATTAGTTGGCCAATTAATTTCTTTCTATTTATAGTAGAGACAGGGTCTCGCTCTTGCTCAGGCTAGTTTTGAACTCCTGACCTCGAGCAATCCGCCTGCCTAGGCCTCCCAGAGTGCTAGGATTACAGGCGTGAGCCACTGCGCCTGGCCTCACCTTCTAGAGTTTTAAAACATGTTATTTGATAAATGGACAACCAGCCAAAGGGTATGATAGGAGATTAAACCCCCACATAATGTTTGCACTGCAGATAGGTTTCGACCCAGTCGTCGTGCCACTGAACGGTGTTGCTGTCCCTTCTTGCCATCAGAACGCTCTTTTGGATCCAGGCAGGCAAAGCTCAATGAAGAGAGAGCTCCTCGCCCTTTGCTGTTGGCAAAGTCTGAAGGAAAGGATGTCCTGGGAGTTCACGCCTCTGCTCTTGCAGGGGAGCCCAGATGGCGAGGTCCAGCTAGGGTGACTGCGGCAGGCTGCAGCAGCCAGAAGCAGACAGACTCAGCTCTGTATTTAACCCTTGGTCCCCTTTGACATTCCCCGGGCATCAAAGCTCAAGGATTTAGAAAATGAGAAATATTTCCCAGAAAGAAAGAAAGGAAAGAGATGTGGGCAAGGGGAACAAAGAAGCTATGACAAGTATGACGAGTCCTTTAAACTTCCAAGGGGCCTTTCACCCCTGGGTGCAGCACCAGGACAGCAATCCCTCTAAGCCACATGCTCCAAAGGCAAGGTCATTTCCCCTCTTGCCCCAAGGGTGGAAAATCATGCTCTAGCCAAAGCATTTCAATTACAGAATGATTCAAAACTCTCACCTAGAAAACTGAAAAATAAATACACTCAAATGCATCCAGATTCCAGAATATTAGAGCTAGATGAGACCATAGAAATCCATTTTTTAATATCCCATTTAATAAATGAAGAAACCCCAGACCAGGGAGGTTAAATATTGTCTCAAGGACAAACAGCAAGGAGAGGCAATACAGTCAGTATACCGGTATCAAACAGATCTGGGCTTGATTTGCAAACTTGAAGAAATCATTCCACCAACGCGAACCCCTATTTCTTCATCTGTCAAACAGGGACGGTGAGAATCATCACACAGGACGGTGTGGGCATGAAGACAGATGACCTGTGGGACGCAGGGCACGGTGCTGCCACGCGGAAATGCTCACCAACTGTCCTTTTTCTTTTTCTTTTTGTTCCTGGCGTTGGCGCCAGGACTCAGTGCCCAGCGTCTAGAATCCCAGTTCATCCCTGTTTGCTCTGGTCCCAGGGTCAGCTACGGGTGGTGCATTTGCAGGGACTGGTGAGGTGGGAATGGAAGATATCACTGGGTGTGTTACGGTGGCTCTGTGGTTCTGCTGTCCCAACACCCAAGAGGCTGAACCAGACCTAGTCAATAGTCCCTCAGCGAGATCAGGAAATTCCCCACTGCTCCATGGCTCCTTAAATTTGTATTTTCAGCCCCGACCCCTCTGCAGAACTCCAGACTAACACTGGAATAGTTTCACGTGAGTCTTAAATGAACTAGCTTGAGGAAAACTCTTGGTGCCATTCTCCCCTGAACCCAAATCTTTTCCTCTTCCAGGCGACCTCGTTTTGAAAAAGGGAACATGATCCATCCAGTTGGTTAAGCCAAAAATCTAGGAATTTTCCTAGATTTCTTTTTTTTTAATCTTCCTTATCACTTGCAGAATCTCTGTCCACAATGCACCCAAATCCATTGTCTACTGCTGCCACCCTACCCACCCACCAAATCCACGTCCAACTCCAATCCAGCATTGTTTTTTGTTTCACCACTGCAACATCAACCTAACTGGTCCCCCAATTCCAAGCTTGTCACCCCTTCATAAAACCACCAGAGCAACCTTTTAAAAATATGTACCATGCCAGATTTTCCCTCTGCTTAAAGCTTTCCGATGATTTCCCATTGCACTTAGAAAATTTTCCAAACTCCTTTCTCTGAGTCACAAAGCCTCTGTGACCTGGCCTCAGGCTCCTTCTACCCCGTATCATTCATTCCCACTCTCTGCTCACTCCTGGGCTCTGGACAAATTGGCCTTGTTCCTGTTCTTCACAAGGGCAAGCTCAGTCCTGCCTCGGGCCTTTGCACTTGCTATGGCTCTGTCTGGGTGGCTTTTCCCTGAGACCTGAGCACGGTGGGCTCCTTCAGAGCTCAGCTCGATGTCTCCGTCTCAGATCACCCAATATAAGAAGCCCCCATTCATTATTATATCACTTTATTTTAATTCTCATTGTAGCTCTTTACTGCATTTTGGTAATTTTCTTGTTTATTGCTTTGCTCGTGGTCTGTCTCATCCTGCTAGAAGGGAAGCGCTATGAGACAGTGGGAATCTTATGGATTTATCTTGTTTACTGTATCATACATAGCACCCAGAAACTGGCACATAATCAGGGCTCAAAAAATGTATATTGATTGAGTAGATGAGTGAATTACAAGCCACACCAGCTAGAGAGCATTTATCTGGGGGGATTAACTGAACCCGAGATGGTCTCACAGTTGCCTGAATCCGGAAGCTCCCCGAGCAGCAGGAACAGGCGCGTGGGACAGGTCAGCGTGAGCTCCCAAAGGAGCTGGCTGGCTGGGTAGCCAATGCCTCTGTACCAGGACCCCCCGGAAATGCCGGTCTCCGTGGGCTTTAGTAATGAGACCAGCTCAATGACCTGTTTTAAGGCTGTTAAACTGTCTCCCAAATGCTCCATTTTATGGAAATGCTATGGTCTCTTATCCGAGACATTTGGGATGGAAGCGACCACCTCAAGCCCATTGTGAAGAAGGATCAGTTTCCCTAAAGCAACCGAGAGACTGTTATTTCCGTGTTCTCACCACATGTATTTTCCTACTTCTTGCCTGTACTTATGCTTCTTCCCAGCCACCCCCGCTCATCACCCATTGAAACGCCACTTCCTTGTCTCTTGGCATGGCTAGAACGCCAGGGCTTCTGAGCAGCTCTCTGCTGTCCTGCTGTTGAGACCAGTCTCCACTTCCCCTGATTCCAGCACTCCTGTACACACGCCCACTAGAGTGCTTATTTTATCTTACCTTCTATAATTACCTTTTACACCTACACCTACGAAATTATAAGCTCCTTCAGGGAAGAATCATGTCATTCTGGGTTTTTTTGAGACAGAGTCTCACTCTATTGCCCGGGCTAGAGTGCCGTGGCATCAGCCTAGCTCACAGCAGCCTCAAACTCCTGGGCTCAGGCAATCCTCCTGCTTCAGCCTCTGGAGTAGCTGGGACTACAGGCATGCGCCACCATGCCCAGCTAATTTTTTCTACATATTTTTAGTTGGCCAATTAATTTGTTTCTATTTTTAGTAGAGACGGGGTCTCGCTCTAGCTCAGGCTGGTTTCGAACTCCTGACCTTGAGCGATCCTCCCACCTCGGCCTCCCAAAGTGATTACAGGCGTGAGCCACTGTGCCTGTCCTCATGTCATTCTTTTTTTAAGATCTCTCCTGACTCTTCCCTCTTTTTTCTTCCCTTCTCTGTTTCTTTCCTTTCACAATCTCTGGTCAGTTTTGCCCTTCCATCCCTCCCACTTCCCACTGTAGCCACTGGTGGTGTCTTCTACAAGCCATAGAGAAGACTCGAGACGGAGGAGTCTTCTCTCTCCAAGGCACTTTGGATTAAGGCGACCACAGTCCAGTACCTACTAAGGCTGAGCATGCGCACAGCCTCTGGCTCAGAGATTCCACTCCCGGGTACACACAGTAGGACAATGAGCATCCGTGTCCAACAGAAGACACCTATGAGATTGTTCACAGCAGCACTATTCATAATAACCCAGACTAGAAACAACCCAGGTGCCCATCAATGACAAAATGGACAAACCATGATACATTCACACCATGGATTGGTATACAGCAAACAAAAAGAATGACCTGTTGCTGCATACAACACTGTGTGTGGGTGATCGTGAAGACAACATGAGCAAAAGAAGCTAAATATATAGACACATATATAGATATAGGTTTATAGAGATATATCCATGTATCTGTTGATCTCTCTTTATATATCTCCATGGGTACAAATCACACAGACAAAGCTAATTTATAGTGATAGGGACTAGAAAAGCGGGTACCTTTTGGGGGGATATTGACTGGGAGGGGAGTCTAGAAACAGCCTATATCTTAATCTGGTTGGTGGTTTCATGGACCTATATACATGTAAGAAATTGCCATGATTTGTGCACTCTACTATATGTAAATTACAACTCAGTTACAAAGTGGCGTGAGCCTATAGTCCCAGCTACTCAGCGGGACAGTTGCTTGAGTCCAGGAATTTGAGACCAGCCTGGGCAACATAGTGAGACTCCCATCCCCCTCCAAAAACAGAGGTAAGAAAATATATTTTAAAAATTTGAAATAAAGAAGTAACCCATAGATCATCACAGATTCCAAAGCAGACACAGGCTGGGCTCTGTCTCTCTCCCCACACTCTCACTTCACTGCCTGCTTGTGTCTGTGCAAAACCAAACAGGCGGGCAGTGTGGCCCACGAAACTCACGCACCCGGTTACCAGGGAGTGATCGGGACCCTCCTTTTGCACTTTCCTCGGCTGTGGGTAAAGAAGCTGAGCCTGCCATCCTCCTTAGTATAGTGGTGAGTATCCCCGCCTGTCATGCAAGGAGCTGAGCGGGTGCCCTGAGAAAAATGGCAGGATGAGCGGTTTCCCTGTCATTGTTTTCTCCCCTTGCTTCTCCCCCAATTGCACGCTCACAGGATACCTCATGCCGTGTTTCCCTGAAAATAAGCCCTACCCATAAAATAAGCCCTAGCAGGATTTCTAAGCATGTGCGCAATAGAAGCCCTGCCCTGAAAATAAGCCCTAGTGCTGGGCGTGGCTACGCCGCGCATCTGCACAACCCATGCGTTTCGTGGAGGAGCGGGAAAGAAGATGAGCAGCCCTTCTCATCTGCCCCATCGTGACAGCTGCTATCCCAGAGGTGACCGGAAAGGTGCGGGCAGCCCCACCAACAAGGTCGGCTCCCCTGTCAGGTCCCGGCCATCCTGTGCGTGCTGCAAGCTGAGGCTTTGAGGGGAAAATAACACATCCCTGAAAATAAGCCCTAGGGCGTCTTCTTGAGGAAACATAAATATAAGACCCTGTCTTATTTTCGAGGAAACACGGTAGTTCAGGAAAACTCCATTAATAAAAGCACCAACACTGATAGTCTAACTTTCACCGGTGGGTTCACTGAGGGCCTGTGGCACCACCGAGTGCTCTGTCCCCTCCCTTGTCCTCATCACCTCCTCACCCTCCTTCCCTCGCCCCTGTCTCCACACGTACTGCATCCTCCCCCCTCTCCCTCCCGTTCCTAGGTCTACCCTCTCAGTGACCCCTTTTGCTGATCTTCCCTCCCATCTCTTTCCCCAGGGTGTGCAGAAAGACCTCGAGACCCTCTACGGCGCTCTGAGTTCCTTCCTTTTAGAAAGGCATGTTGAAAAAGCTCGATTCTGTTTTACAAAACACATGTCCTGTTAATGTAGACTCATGTGTGCATTATTATGCGGAATCCGATTTTTAAACTACATAGCTGCCACTCTAAAAGTTAAAAGACAAAAAGCACACACACACACACACACACACACACACACACACACACACACACACACACACAGCCTGTTAGAGCCTCTTTTCTCCCCAGGAAAACAACTTGCAGTAACACTGGCATTAGGAACGGAAAGGTCACATAAAATTTCTCAACGACCTCCATTGGTATACACGATAACTCGCGCCATGCCTAGTGCACAAGATTAGTTTCATTTGTACTGTCAGGACCCGCAGAGACAAGGGCTGGGGAGGAGGGAACCGCCTGCGGGAGGGGAAACTGAGGCTGCCCAGGCAGGGACAGGCCTGTGTGTGGGTCACAGCCAGGGCTGGATCTGTTACCTCAGGAGGCGGACACGTCCCCTCTCCTCCAAACCAGCGGTCTTTGACCATCCGTTCAGAGTTTGGAAGGGGAGCCAGGGCCGCAGCGTGGAGGGGCAGGAAGGGACCCTCTTGGGGCAGCTGCTCCCCTTCCCCTGTCTGCTGAGGGACCCGGCTCTCACTTCACCCCGCACACCTACCCAGCAAACCCAAACCTGGCCCTCCCCGCCCTCCCGAGCGCCGCCCAGGGGCAGGGACGTCACTCCCCTCCGCCCAGAGCCGTCACTCCCCTCCCCCCAGAGCCGCACCTCGGTCCCTGCTGTCCCGTCTGCTCCACTGCCCCCAAGAGAAAAGGAAATGAAACCGTCTCCGCCCCATTCTGCGTCCTTCAGAGACTGATGTCTGGCCCGCTGCAGCCGGCGGCCTTTACCTCAGCTCCGCAGGGAGCTATTGCCGCACCATTTATGAAATCCACAGTAAGAATCTGGGAAAATCTGGTCGTTTAACCTGATTCTCGGTTCCCAAATCTTCAAAATTAGGATGAAAGTGTCAACCACACAGGGTTGCTTTGAGGATGAATGAGGCAGAGGCCTGGAGTGCAGGTGCTAGTGACCTGCCCCTCCCCGCCCCAGCCAGGCCCTCTACGGAGACGAGTTGGTGAGCCTGTTTCTTCCAGAATGCTCAGCCAGAAATTAGGATACTCCGCCCCAACCGGGCAAGGCCAGCCTGGCCCCAGCCTGGTGGTCTGTCCCCAACCCCCTGCTCCATTAGGTTCGGGACAGCTTGAAGCAATGGCGTCAATGCAGAAGCATTTGGGTGTAGTCTGAAAAGCCACCATTGTGTTTTATCAAGAAACATGGCAAATAACTGAGAAACAAACCGAGACTCACCCTGGTGACAACAGCAGTCTCCCTCTCCTGCCACCTCTGGATGGACGTCAATTTCGGCAGCAAAACAAGCAAGCGCCTGGACACTGCTGAAGCAAACGATCATGTCACAGAGTTCCCAGAGTCAAACAGCCACATCAAGTGAGTTGCAAATCGGTACCAACCCACGAGATCTGCTTCATACAGACACATCCGGGAACCGGCGGAGAGCTCACTGCGTCAGAAAACGGACTCCAGAGTCAGGCGTGTTTTCAAGTCGCACCACGAGCAGCCTTTAGGAAGCGTGGACGGTGTTCAAAGGAAGGTCCCTCTGTTCTGCTCAGTTCTTTGACGGTCACCGTCATGCAAAAGTGAGCCTTCCGCCGAGTCGTCCTGTGGGGCCAGACAGACCTTTTACAGACCATTTTTTTAAAAACCAGAACCCTTATAACACTTATTTATAGAAGTATAATCAAAACACATTTCACAAAATAATACTAATTCTTACCATACTCACATGCACATTTTCTATTCCATCCTATTTCATTTAAAAGAAAATATGGCTGTGACTCACTAAGTGGATGCTGCCACCCACGAATGGATTTGGCACACTGTGGAAAGCAGTGGGCTAGAAGGCTGACTTGCTCTGTGGAGTAGAGTGAAATGCACGCGGGGTTCCTGGGGTACCGGGCAAACGCGAGGGATGGGGACAGGAAAGGGAAGACGGAGGAGATCGGTTCAGATGTCACAAGTACAGAGCTATACGGTGCGAAGTGACCGAGAGTCTTTGGCAGGCCACCTGCCAGGGGGCCTGTAGACACAGACACTGCTGGTGGTCCCGGGAGCTGTTTGCCTTGCCGCGCTGTGACCTCCGCCCACTCCACACACAGAGCCTCCAGGAAATAGGTTTTAGGTGGGACTCAGGGCAAGGCTGCATCTGGCCTCTGGGCGGACATGGTGCAGAACAGATGGCACCTGCAGGGTGGGCATGACAGCCAGGAGCTCAGCTTGTGGGGCACACTGGGGCTCAGGATGGGAGGTCACAGGAAGGAGGGCAAACTCCCCAGCCTCCCCCTGGCAGACGACGGGCATTCGAACCCATCTTCTTTGCAATTTAAGGGCAGGATTATACCAGGATCCCGAGCCCAGAGAGCCCAAACCTCAGCTTGTCAGCGACAGTTTGATACTAAAACAAGAGAAGCATGAGAGAGGCGGAGGAAAAGAAGGAAGACAGGTGAGGAGGGCAAGCCCGAGTTGGGGAGGAAGGACCCTCGATTAATGGACTAAGCAGCTCTTTTCTGGAACGAGTGAAGGGCTGAAACAGAGACTGGGTGAAAACGCACCAGGGGTGACAAGAGCTATGTGCAGGGGAGGGGGGGTGGACGGACGCAGAGAAGACACGAGGGTCAGGAAAAACATGAGTGGGACTCAGTGGGAGACAGAACGGAGGGGAAATTGTGATAACACTGGGAAAACCTATCGATGCCCTAAAATTGTCCCCAGACAGGAGGCGCTCCAATTTGGGTAGAATCGCTGAATGCTAAGGTGACTTTTTGCCAAAACCTAACAGCAAAATAGGGAAGCTGCTCCAGTAGAGATCATGCCTCTTGGGTGGAGGCACAGCTGTCCCCACCCCATGTTAAATCACTTACCCTTTTCTCTTCCCACACGCACTGCTTACAGTAGTTAGTGATGCAAATAGGTGACTGTCCATCGGGTGGAAGATTCTCCGATGCAGACACGCTACGTCACGCAAGTGGCATGCTCAGCCTTAACAGCTTTGACTTCTTCCTCTGAATCCGTCTTCAAATTATATAATGTTTTGTTTTGTTTTATAACTTTGAAACACATCTTTTTAGGACTTCTTTGTGCTTTTTCCCTCCCCCACAGAGACTGAAATCATTTTATTAACTCTGTTATAGTTTTTTTTTTAATTTTTAAATTTTTTAAATTTTTTATTATTTTTTTATTTTATTTTAAATAACTGCAGACTTCTCAACCGATCAGTTATAGTTTTTTATCTTCTTTGCTTTTGTCACGGATAGCTGGAGATTGGAAGACAGAATTATCTATTGCAACTTCAATGCTTGTTCATGTTTGTTCAAAAGTCTTTGAAAACTGAGACTCATTCTTGCCAGAGATTCTTATCAATTATTTTTCTTTCCCTTCTTGGACACTACAGAGGCATCTGGGAACACTTCGTAGATGAGGTCCATTTTACTCCCATTGAAAATTAATCTCTAAATACATCTCAAGATGCGAAGGTTTCAGATTTTTAAAATACCACGATGGCAGTATTATGCCAGCAAAAATACCAGTATTTTGGCACTGAAAAATAAACATAGCATACTGGGATTATTAATATAGCAAATATCAGACCACCACAAGGTGTTGTGGGATTTCGATCTGTACTTGTGAACGTCAAGAGGTTGCTCTATATAATTTTTCACAATCTATAAATCGTGCAGAGTCTCATATTGCTCAGGGGACACAGTGTCAGACTCTTCCTTGTCTCCTCTGCGCCTGCCGACAGCCCAGCAGCCTGCTGAAAACAATCCTGTCTGTGAACTGGATCCCAGCCAGCCTTTGGACTGCCCTTCCTCGTGCAGGCGGGGTGCGATCCAGAAGGTGCCACCAGGGGGAGCCATCGGGCTCCAGACGCCTGGCCAGGCCAGCCTCGCGAGCTTCTCATCCACCGCTCATGGGTTTGTAGGGGGCAAAATGGATTGGCCCAGGCAAGTCAAAAGTAACCTACAACTACCCCATGTGAAATAAAAAATATCCAATTTAAGTGGCTTAAATTCTAAAAAAAATAGAGATGGGGTCTCCTGTTGCCCAGGCTGGAGTGCTGTGGCGTCAGCCTAGCTCACAACAACCCCAAACTCCTGGGCTCAAGGGATCCTCCTGCCTCAGCCTCCCGAGTAGCTGGAAATACAGGTACATGCCACACACGTGGCTACAGCAGACATTTTTAACTCAGTATGTCGTCAGCTCAGAAGTTGTCCAGAGGTCAGTAGGAGTCCTGGGTGTTACAGATAGACAGCAGGTGCGAAGGCTGGCAGAAGGACAAGCGAAGGCTCCTCTCCCTTCCAGCACCCGTGGGTGACAGGAATAGGAACGAAGAGAACCTACCTCTTTGGGTGGAAGGAGGAAGCTCCTTTTTGTACTTCCGCATGGTGTGGTGTTACGATTACAGAAAGTGGCTATTCACGGTGAAGCCCTCAGCCTGAAGTATCTGAATCTGCCCTCTGCCCTAGGCCTCTTCGCTTTCCTTGGAGTGTCAGCTGGGGATGGCCCAGGAGGGCAATTTGGAATTGGGGTTTACAAATTCCAACGTATGCTCCAATTAACTTTTAACTTCAAGTACACCAGCCTGAGTTTTCATTCTAGAATTCTTACCAGCTACAAGAGAAAGGTGTGCTGGGGGTTTGAAGCAGGGGTAATATAAGGAATGAAGTTTCAGGATTAGGCCAGCCCCTCTACAGGAATAGGGACTCCTGGCATAATATTCTTAACCTCATGTTGTTTTCTTAGGGGTTATATTTCCTAAGCATCTGGGGGCTGGGGGCGGGGGCAGTATTGCTCCAAAGAACAGAGGCTTTGTTTTGGATGACTTGGAGCAAACAATGTCCCCATTCAAGGGACCAAGGTGGGCCGGGCAGGGGCAATGGATGGAGGAAGAAAGGAATAGATCAAGTGTGAAAATTCTGCGCCAAACTTCCACAAGCTTCCTTCCAGCTGGTCTGACCCTTTTCAAGGAGATGTGTGAACTCAGCTGTTGCTCTGACACTCTTTCCACTTTTTTTCCGCTGAGGTGAACATGGAAGCCGTATGGCGGCCGCTCATTTGCAGTCCCGAGGGAGAAGGCTGCGGGCCAAAAGCGCGTAATGAGCTCCTCCCCCGTCAGTCAACAAGTGCTGCTCATTAGGAAAGCTCTGGACAGGGCTCAGCCCGCCTGCCCGCCCCCGCCAGCTGCCGCAGGTGAGGGCTCTAGGGGAGCTCTGAAGACATCGCATCGCCACCTGCTCGTTTGTCGGTCCAGGATGCAGAGCCCTACTTGTTGCCCCGGGGATTCGAGAAGTCACAGTGTGGGGGAATGTTTTCCAAAGTGTGGTCCTTGAGCTGCAGACGGCAGAATCCCGTGTGGTTTAAAGTTCAGATTCCCGGGTCCTACCTTAGACCTACTGAATCAAAAATCTCTGAGCAATTCGTTTTTTCACAGTCGTCCCCTGCCCCCCCCCTCCGCTGGCCTCCAGGTGATGTTTATGCAAAGTAAAGTTTGAGAATCTCTGTTCTAGTAGAAAGAGCTGCTCTCCAAGATTCAGGGAAAGTGGATTTCTAGTCCTGGTTTTCCTGACTGGCCTCAGTTTTATCATCTGTTGGGTTGGGTCAGGGTTCAGCAAACAACAGCCCCTGGACCAAATCTGGCCCACTGCCTGTGTCTGTAAATAAAGTTTTATTGGCACACAGCCCCCTGCCATTTCCTTTCCCACAGCTGCTATGTGCTGCGGCAGAGATTGTCCCAATTAGTCTAAATATTCACCTTCTGGCCCTTTACTGAAAAAGTTTGCCTATCCTCAGGTTAGATAATTTCTAAGCACTTTTCCAGCCCTGAGATTCTTTTTTTTTTTTTTTTTTTTTTTGAGACAGAGTCTCGCTTTGTTGTCCAGGCTAGAGTGAGTGCCGTGGCGTCAGCCTAGCTCACAGCAACCTCAAACTCCTGGGCTCGAGTGATCCTTCTGCCTCAGCCTCCCGAGTAGCTGGGACTACAGGCATGTGCCACCATGCCCGGCTAATTTTTTTTTTTATATATATATATATCAGTTGGCCAATTAATTTCTTTTTATTTATAGTAGAGACGGGGTCTCACTCTTGCTCAGGCTGGTTTTGAACTCCTGACCTTGAGCAATCCGCCCGCCTCGGCCTCCCAAGAGCTAGGATTACAGGCGTGAGCCACAGCGCCCGGCCTGCCCTGAGATTCTTTTTTTTTTTTTTTTAAACAGAGTCTCACTCTGTTGCCCAGGCTAGAGTGCATCAGTCTAGCTCACAGCAACCTCAGACTCCTGGGCTCAAGCAATCCTCCTGCCTTAGCCTCCCGAGTAGCTGGGACTACAGGCATGCACCACCATGCCCGGCTAATTTTTTCCATATATTTTTAGTTGTCCAGCTAATTTATTTCTATTTTTAGTAGAAACAGGGTCTCGCTCTTGCTCAGGCTGGTCTCGAACTCCTGAGCTGAAATGATCCTCCCGCCTCAGCCTCCCAGAGGGCTAGGATTACAGGCGTTAGCCACTGCGCCCGGCCATTTACACTGTTTCCATATCAATAATTTCTTTTATTTTAGACATGGCTAGGGAAAGTAGGAGAACCAGAGATGGAAGAGGAAGAAGAGGACATTTAGAGGCTGAGAATGAGTGATTAGTACTGTTGAAAAGACAAACAAAAGGAGACTTCAAGAGAAGGCCAGGCCAAGTGTGGTGGCTCACACCTGTAATCCCAGCACACTGGGAGGCTGAGATGGGAAGATTGCTTGAGGCCAGGAGTTTAAGACCAGCCTGAGCAACACAGTGAGGCACTTACCTGGAAAAAAAAGGGGGGGGGGGAATAAAAGAGGGAGAAAAAAGGAAAACAAAAGAGAAAGAAGTCAGGATTCCTTGCTCAAAGTCTGTTTTAAACCACTCAGTGGAGCACTCAGTCCGGTCAAAAGTTGTTAAGTAGATGGAACTGGGTTTTGGTGCCCATGACTGTTTTCCTCTCCACATCCAGAACACTTTCCCGGCTGAGGGCTTACATCCGCAGGCTAAACCATTACATTTCCTTCTAACTCACAAAACGCCCTATCTTTACCTCATCCATTCAGAAATAAAGATGTTTATCTATAAATTAATCCATGCTGACAAGCTAATGGGGAAAAGAATAAAATCTCCCTCTCCCTCTCCTCTCTGGGATCTAAAGATTAGACCCTAACCTTTGGGAATTTCAATTTATAAGCAAATTGAGCATCTACTCCGTCCTTAGCTGTGGGCCGCGTGCTCTGCCACCACGCGGCGGGGCGCACACCGTCGGTCTGGAGCTTCCCTCCTCCCCGTTGCACCCACATGTCCCCACGCTCACCCATCCCCCCTCCTTCCGCCATGGAGACTGCAGCTCCTGGCCCAGTTTTCCTCCGCAGCCCGGCTCCTGCGACTGTCCAACACCCATCTGACACCACAGCCTCTTGGTCACCCAGCAGCCTCCTCTCTGGTGACCACCTCCTATGTCACCCCACCCCGCCCCGTCAGTGACTCCCACAGTCACGCCCTGGACACCTTGTCTCCAGAAGCCAGACCCAGAGCCACTCAAAGTCAAGAGCGCCTCCCACTGTCCCACCCCAACACACCCCACACACTTTTTTTGTTTGAGACAGAGTCTCACTCTGTTGCTCGGGCTAGAGTGCCGTGGCATCATTATAGCTCACTGCAGCCTCAAACTCCTGGGCTCCAGGGATCCTCCTGCCTCAGCCTCCTAATTAGCTGGGACTACAGGCACGTACCACCATGCCTGCCTAATTTTCTAAATTTTTTATAGAGATGAGGTCTGATTATGTTGCCCAAGCTGATCTTGAACTCCTGAGCTCAAGAGATCTTCCTACCTTGGCCTCCCAAAGTGCTAGGATGACAGGCATGAGCCACCACACTCATTTCTCCTTTTCTCTCTTCAGTGCAGTTTTTCTGGCCCCTCGGGCTCTCTGCAAAGTTTGGCAATTAGAAGTCAGGAGAAATCTCTGCTGCAAAATAGCATTTACTTTTCTACTTTTGGTAATTTGAAGTTTGTAGTGTTTGCCTCCTTGTCATGCTGAATGTTTATAGGGTTTGTTCCTCTTGCTGACGAAGTATCTATGGAGGGACTGGAAGTAGGCCATGAGTAATTTGACTACCCAGATATTTATTTTAGCCCTCATTCTTGAGAGATAGTTTTGCTGGTTTATAATTCTTGGTTTGCAGTTGTTTTCTGTCAATATATTGTTATATTCTTGTCTTTCGACTCCCACTATTGCTGTAGAGAAGTCAGCCTTGTTTGGTGTCTTTGACATTCCCTCGTGTCTTTGCTCTGTTTTCTCCCCTCTAGAGTTCTTCAGTTTTCCTGTATCATGTATAAATGCAATTTTTTAAAAAAGTTATTCATCTTAAGATTCATTGAATTCCATGGACTTGATTAGTGTCTTTCAACAATTCTAGAAACTTCTCAGCTATTAGCACTTCAAATATTTCCTTTTTCCCATTATTCTTTCTGGAGTGCTGATATAATGTCATTCCACGTTTTCTATCCCTTTGTCTTTCTGTGCTGCATTTGGGATAATTTCTTCGAATTAATCTTGTGTGTGTTATTTATTGTTGCACAACAGGTTATCCCAAAGGTTAGCAGTTTAAAGCAACAAACATTTGTCATTAATATTTCGGTTTCTGAGGTGGGGGAGCGGCTCAGGTGGGTGGTTTGGGCTTCGTGTCCCTCACAAGGCAGCAGCCGGGCTGTCAGCCAGCACTGTGGTCGCACAACAGCACCAGCAGGGTGGAGAGCTGCTTCCGTGACGGCTCACTCTCAGCACATGGGCCTCGCCACAGGGCTGCCGAGTGTCCTCCTGCCATGACAGCTTCATCCCCAGAAAGTGATCAGAGAGAGAGAGAGAGAAGCAGCAGGAAGCCACAGTGTGGCTTCTATGACCAAATCCCCAAAGTCGTGCAACGTAACTGTGCTTTATTCTATCTGTTAGAAGCAAATCATTAAATCCAATCCATACTTAAGGGGAGAAGAATTAAGCTCCACCTCTCGAAGGAAAAAGTATCAGAAAATTCTGGACATTTAAAAGTCATGAGACATCTTTTAGTTCACTAATCTCTTATCGGTTGTTTCTAATTTCAGTTATTTTTTTTTTTTTTGAGACAAGAGTCTCCCTTTGTTGTCCAGGCTAGAGTGAGTGCCGAGGCGTCAGCCTAGCTCACAGCAACCTCAATCTCCTGGGCTCAAGAAATCCTCCTGCCTCAGTCTCCCCAGTAGCTGGGACTACAGGCATGTACCACCATGCCCAGCTCATTTTTTCTATATATATTAGTTGGCCAATTAATTTCTATTTATAGTAGAGACAGGGTCTCACTCTTGTTCAGGCTGGTTTCGAACTCCTGACCTCGAGCAATCCGCCCGCCTCGGCCTCCCAGAGTGCTAGGATTACAGGCGTGAGCCACTGCACCTGGCCCAATTTCAGTTATTAAATGGTTTATACCTAGAAAGTCAATTAGGTCTTTTATTTCCCCCAAATCTGCCTCGTCATTTTTCATAGTATCTTGTTCCTTAGTTGTACACTTAATACCTTCTTTTATTTTTTTAAACATACTAAATCCTTATTTTATATTCTGTATCTGTTGAGTTTAAAACGCGGCAGTCTTTGGAGAATAGGCTCTCACTCATGATGTCTCGCTCTCTTTTGTGTGTTTTGCTGGTTTTGACTATGAACTGTTCATTTCCCTTGCAAATGTCTCTGTGGGAATTCCTTGACACCTGAACTGAAATTGCATCCCTCCAAAGAAAATGTGCATTTGCTTCTGCTAATTGCATGAAATTATAGCAATTCAGGACCCTTTGAGTTATGTTCTTGGCTTCAGGTTCAAACCGTGGAGACATAAGTGTATTTTTGGAATAAAAACTATGCATGAGGGCAGTTATGGTTACAGATTCTCAGGGGAGATTCCACTATACTCCTTCCTGCCAATCAGTGCTAAAATTGAAGCAATGTTTCTTGACTGTCCTGTTCTGTGTGACTTTTTTCTCCCTCACCTTCATATTGAAGGTACAACCTTTTGGGGTCTCAGAATTATGCAGAAGTCTCCCATTAATATGCTTCAATTGCTGTGGGCCTTAGGTGTCATCTCTTGCCCCCACATCAGCCACTCTCAGAGAAGGTGGTGCTTGCACTTATGGCCTATGTTTCTTGCACTTATGGCCTATGTTTCTTGCTTTCACTGCTTTCGACTTGTTGGTAAGGTCAGGCCAGCTTAGCAATGCAATCACAACGAAGATTCTTACATATAATATAATCTAGCATTTTTTTCTGCTTTCATTGGAAAGGTTGTTGAAAGCATCTAATCTTCCAACTGCTGGAATGCAAGTTCCCCAGTTACACCTTAATCCACTCCCACCTGGCTTCCCTCCCGCTCCACTGAGGCGGTTTTTTCCCAATAACTTCTATGTTGTCAAATCGAATGGTCTTTCTCAGTCATCGTCTTAGTTTGTCTTTAAGCATCATCTGACCAGCTGAACTCCTCCTTCCTTTATAAAGCACCTTCCCTCCTCCTTCCCTGGTAACACGTGCCCTGGACATCCTTCCTATCCCACGGGGCTCTCCTTCCCCCTCTCCTTTCCTTACCTTCCGTCCTCTGCGCAAGTTCTTATCTCCATCCAGTCTTCTCCCAGGTGATCTCACGTACCCTGATGGCTTTAGATCCCATCTACACCTTGATGATTCTCTAGTTGCCATCTCAGGCCCAAATCTCAACCAGAGCTCCAGACTCGTACATCCAAGGTGGAGAGCTAACAGCCACCGTAAGCCCAACCTGTCCAAAACAGAGCGCTTGAATTTTTACCCTCCAACATCTCTTCTTCCCCATCTTCTCTGTTTCAGTGATACGATGGTCTATCCACCAGGCTGGCCAAAAGCTATGGGCCCCTTTTATTCATCCCCCTTCCCTCATCCATCACGTCCGGTAGGTCAGTAAGGCTTATTGACTCTACTTTCCAAATATGTAATGAATTTTCCCTTTTCTGTCCATCTCTAAAACTATTGAGTTCAAGTCATTATGATTTCTCACCTGAACAGTTGCTTTTTCTGTTGGTCTCCCTGTGTGCATTCTTGATTCTCATAATCCACTTTCCATAAATAATCTTTTAAAAATTATGTTAACACCTTAACTACAATCTTCAGTGCCACTCTTTAGTACTTTAAACAATATCCATATTCTCTACCAAGACCTTTAAGCACCTCCTTATAGGACAGTATTATCTCGTAACATTTATTGCTATCTGAAATTAATCTGTTAATGTGTTTATTATCTATGTTCTCCCTTTAGACTCAAAATTCTGATTACAGGATTGTAACAAAATATTTGCCTGTTTTGTTCTCTAACTTAACCTCAGAAATTACTAGGTAGTCAATGAATAATTACTGATTGAATCTTTCATATTCTATAAAGCTCTCTATTCTCTCAGTCCTCATGGCAGAAGTAACTTTTTCCACATTTGTGCTTCCATAATACTTTGAACACACCACTATTACAGTACTCAGGTGTTTAAAAGTTTTGTCTTCTCATTACAGTGTGACTTTGCAAGAGTAGAAACCATGTCATTTCCTTCTTTGAATGCCTAGGGTCTTATTCACTGCCAGTGATAAGGAGTAAAGAAATGAGTATTCACTGAATGGGCTGGGCGCGGTGGCTCAAGCCTGTAATCCTAGCACTCTGGGAGGCCGAGGCGGGCGGATTGCTCGAGGTCAGGAGTTCGAAACCAGCCTGAGCAAGAGCAAGACCCTGTGTTTACTAAAAATAGAAAGAAATTAATTGGCCAACTAATATATATATATATAAAATTAGCCGGGCATGGTGGTGCATGCCTGTAGTCCCAGCTACTCGGGAGGCTGAGGCAGGAGGATTGCTTGAGCCCAGGAGTTTGAGGTTGCTGTGAGCTAGGCTGACGCCACGGCACTCACTCTAGCCTGGGCAACAAGCGAGACTCTGTCTCAAAAAAAAAAAAAGAGTATTCACTGAATGAATGAATGAATGCATGCATGCATGCCACTGAATGGTTATAGAGACTTGAAAGATTTTCTACGATGACTTTCACCAACAGACAAGAAAAACAGTATAAATATGGACCCTTGGCTCTGGAAAAACACCTAAAATTATGAAAGCTAAAACAGGCTTAATGTTACAAATGATGAACAGGACGAGGAGAAGAAAGGAAGGAATTTTATTTATTTATTTATTTTGAGACAGAGTCTCGCTTTGTTGCCCAGGCTAGAGTTAGTGCTGTGGTGTCAGCCTAGCTCACAGCAACCTCAAACTCCTGGGCTCAAGCAATCCTGCTGCCTCAGCCTCCCAAGTAGCTGGGACTACAGGCATGCGCCACCATGCCCAGCTCATTTTTTCTATATATATTAGTTGGCCAATTAATTTCTATTTATAGTAGAGACGGGGGTCTCACTCTTGCTCAGGCTGGTTTCAAACTCCTGACCTGGAGCAATCTGCCCGGCTTGGCCTCCCAGAGTGTTAGGATTACAGGTGTGAACCACTGCGCCCGGCCAAAGGATTTTTAGATTAAAGGATTTAGTTTGTTCTCCCCTGAGAAACTCTGGATTTGCTAACTCATTTCAGTGCGGTAGCAATGGCTCTGGAAATAAACCAATATCTGACTCACACAATGGAATTTTCAGAAATGCTTATCACTAAGAATGCAAGGGATTCATCTTTGTCATTGCAATAAGGGTTCATTTGGAATCCACTAAACTGATGAATGAGGGGCACGTGCATTACCTCTGCCCTAGCGACTGTTACCAACGGTTCCCTTCGGCTGGCTCAACTGTGCCCAATCTGTTGTCAGAGAACAACTTCCCTCCTCCTGCCTCTCTGGCCACCTGGACGTGTGGGAAACCAGAAGCTTGCAGACAGATATAGTGCATGAATTTATTTCCCTTCTTTAGCAAACACTTTTCCTTAACAAGTCTGGTGTCCAAATATTCCTTAAAATAAAAATATATATGTTTCGTTGGTGACTTCATGCTAAGTGTTTAAGTACTTCTATTGTATTTATTATTGCACAGTATAAAGCATCTAATATTATTTGAGGTTGCTGAAGACTTTCCATTAGCCCCAGAGAGCCTTTAAGTCTTGAGCTATCTATAAAGAAATGGTGAAAAGAGCTCAAGGTAACTCTTCAGCTGCAGAATGGAAGACAGTGACTCATCAGTACCTTAGCAAAAAGCTTTTATCTTCAAAATGTTTCAGTGCCTGCTGTCATAGTTTTTGTTAATTGTTTAAATTAGTAGATTTGTATAGTACTCTCTTTTGTGTGTGTATGTGTTGCTCTTGAGTAATCAGAGACCCGGTAATAAAGCTGTGTTCCCTAATTCTTTTAACACTTGGCACACCTGGAAATCTCAACATTTTCCCAACGCCTACCCTGCTCCTCATCTCCTTCTGACAAATGGGTGGGTTTGCTGGTTGGAATGTGGGGTTGAAAAAAAAACATGCTTGACTAGCTAGATTAACAGAGGAAAATGAAGACCAGAGTTTCAAAGAGGAGAAAAGTAGGCTGGAACAGAAGATAAAAGGCGATATGGGAATAAATGAAAACAGCATAAAATAATGGTATTAAAAAAAGGAGAAGAGAAGAGACAAAATCAGAAGAAAGGCAGGAGGGACTGATGGCTCTTATTAATCTCAGTTCCTCCCACCTGTCGCCACCCACCTCAACAGTCTGCTCATGGCAACTGGCCAGCTCTCTGAATGTTTCTGATGCTTAACAGCTTCCTCGGGCCATTTTCCATTACTCATTTATTGCCTACACTTTGCAGATGTGGTGGTGTGAGGCTTAGCATATTAGATTTCTGTTGCTGCTGTAATAAATTACCATGTTATTCAGGGGTTTAAGCAACACAAATTTATATCTTACAGTTCTGTAGCTCAGAAGTCTGACATGGGTCTCACTGGCCCCAAATCAAGATGTCAACAGTTCCTTTCTGGAGACTTTAGGGGAGGATTAATTTCTTTGCTCATTCTGGTTGTTGGCAGAATTTAGTACCTTGCAGTTGCAGGACTGCATTCCCAGCTTTCCGAGACCACCTGCATTCCTTAGTTCCCGGCCCCCTTCCTCTGCAAGAGTGGGTTAAGTCCTCCCAATGTTGTATCTTTCTCAGCCTTTTTCCATTGTCACAGTTCTGACCACAGCTGGGAAAAGTTCTCTGCTTTTAAGGAATTGTGATTAGATTGGGGCCACCTGGATAAGCCAGGCAACTCTCCCCATCTCAATGTTTTTAACCTTAATCACATCCACAAAGTCCCTTTTGCCATATGAGGTAAGATAGTCAAAGGTTCTGGGCGTCAGGGAGTGGACATTTTTGAGGGGCCATTCTTCTGCCACACTCAGAGTATGGGGTGCTAAACAATTTGACTCCTAAATTATTGCTCCAGAGGAAGTTTAGAGGAAGGAGGGGATTGAGAACAGGTAGGATGCGAAGGCTACTTTCTCTATATAAAGCAGATTAGCAGGGTCTTATTTTCACTTGACGATACTGAATTTGGAGGGCTAAATAAGAATTGAAGGATTCCTTCAATTTGAAGAGACTCTTAGTAAGAGACATGCTAGTAGGTTCTTTAAAATTAACAAAAGGGAAAAAAGGCAGTTAGGAAATGAATGGGACATTGATCGAAGAGATCTGTAGATCATCTTAATTAACTGAAAAAAGTTGTCAAACGTTTCATTTTGATCTCGAACTTCTGAACTCAAGTGATCCTCTGGCCTCAGCCTCCCAAAGTGCTAGGATTACAGGTGTGAGCCACCACGTCCAGCCTACACTTTTTATTCTGAGATAATTTTAGATATACATGCAGGATTTATTTATTGATTGATTGATTGAGGCAGAGTCTCACTTTGTTGTCCAGGCTAGAGTGAGTGCTGTGGCATCAGCCTGGCTCACAGCAACCTCAAACTCCTGGGCTCAAGCAATCCCACTGCCTCAGCCTCCCGAGTAGCTGGGACTACAGGCATGCAACACCATGCCCGGCTAATTTTTTCTATATATATTAGTTGGCCAATTAATTTCTTTCTATTTATAGTAGAGATGGGGTCTCGCTCTTGCTCAGACTGGTTTTGAACTCCTGACTTCGAGCAATCCACCCGCCTCGGCCTCTCAGAGTGCTAGGATTACAGGCGTGAGCCACCGCGCCCGGCCTATACATGCAGTTTTAATAGTACTCATACCCAGTTTCCCCCATTAATATTTTTTTTTTGGTAACTACAATATCAAACCCAGGAAATAAGCATAGATACAACCCATCTACCTCATTCAGACTTCATTAGTTTTATACGCACTCATTGATATATGGATTTATATATAGTTCTATGCAATATGATGTATATATTTGTGTGACCACCACCGCAGTGAAGATACAGAACAATTTAGTAATTTTCAAAGTGGGTTCTTTGAGCTGTTAAGAGTTCTACTTAGGGGTGTCAAGGGATGCTGTGAGTGGAGGGGGATCAGAAGGCCTAGAGTCTAGCTGCTAGACCAAGTAAAGGAGATCCAGAGACCTTGCTTTGCTTTTAAACAAAAGCCTGCTTTTGTTTTGTGTACTGAAACTACACATACCATTTTATATGATGAAAGGATCCCACAGCTAAAAGCCACTGGCTTAGTCCAATCCTTTCATTTTGCAGAAGAAACTGTGCATGTGCACCTATGTGCTCAGCACACACATTCGTATTCAATCCACTGATGATCAGCACTTGCCTACCAAGGTTGCCAACAATCAATGTAAAACACTCAAAAAACCTCCTTTCTTCCCTCTGATGTGAACACCTTAAATTTAGCAACCCTGATATAGTAATTTAGGATATTTTCCATCTTATTTGGTTCATCTTATGAATTGTCAGATTAAGGACTATAATTGGTTCACTGGCATAGAGTAGACAATCAGACCTCAGAGAAGTATTTGATTTTAGATGAAAAATATTAGAGTTTGAACAATTCATGAACATATATCTATATACACACACATCTTCAGTACAGGAATGGCTAGACTCTAACTGGAGGGAGGGGTTGTAAAAAAGTGCTCCTGTTTTCAGCATAAACTTAGAATTAACAGAAGTATAGTGTATAGAACATTGTGTACAATGGAAACTTCACTGATTGTATAGCATCTGGAGATAAGTGTACCGTTCTGGGGAAGATTTTGAGGAATATTCACAACTTGAGTGTTTTTGAGAGAAACAACTAGTGTCTGGCAGGATGTCACAGGAGAACTGGAGAATAAGACATGTTTTGCCTGCAGAAAAGATTTGGAGGAAACAGGACATCTTTTTTCAAATGTCTAGAAAGTAGTCCTGTCAAAGAATTGTTGTATATCGGTATTATTATATATACTGTTGTACCAATGAGTGAAGGTACATTTTCCACCCAATATATGGAAAGCCTTTTGTAACAATTAGAGCTGTCTCCAAATGGAATGCCTCACAGGGCAGTGTGCTTCCTGCTGCTGAAATCATTCCAGCAGAGGTTATAAAGGATGGTGTTTTGAAGAGTTCATGTCCCAAGCTGGAAGTTGGACATTAAATTTCTGAGGCCCCTTCTGACTAAAGACTGTATGATTGAGGCAAGATATATACTAACATGTTAATGGTTCAAATCCTGGTCTACCTTCCTGTACATAAAAAAAAAAAAATCACCTGATAATTTATTAATATTTACTTATATAAGATTTTATTGTGAAATTGATATAAATTCTTTAATGTATCCAACTTTTTCAACATATTTATCGAGCCTCTATTATATACTAAGGATATAACAATGAACAGAGATGGGTCTTATCTATATTGACAAAATAAGTGTGAGAAAAAGGATGTAATATAGGATAGTATGTGTTTATATATTCCTATATCCCAGATTACTATGGTTCCTATGTAAAAAAATTTACCAGTACAAGAATATAAAATATTAAACCTAATTTAAAAGTAGCAGTATAATATGTCAGACTTTAAATAAAGAGTCTAGATGATGATGTAGAAAATTATATTCAATCAGGTACTAATGACAGAAAAAAGAACAAATTATTTAATTTTATTAAAAATTTCCAATTTTTAACCAAAATATACAACCACTACATTTAAAATCAGTTTGTACACTCACAGTTAAAGTGCTAAGAAAAAACATTTACAAAAACCGACATCAGTCTACTGTAAACAAAATAAATCTAGAAGAGCAGAGTGCAAAGCACATCCAGCTAACGTGAAGTACAGTTCATGCTCTAACCAAGTGCACTTGCCCTACACATATCCCAACAACAGCAATTTCCATCATTTGGAAATGAATGAACCATTGTAATCAACATATAAAAAAGAAACATGAAGAACTAATGCCACAAAATACAAGTCTTTATATGATAAAGCAAGAGTAAAATTTTAGAATCAATTTAGAATCACCTCAGCAATTCAGAACAGGGTTTGAAAAACTAAATTGCTAAGTGCTACCTATTTAAAAATATATATATATTTTTGGACAAGAGTCTCACTCTGTTGCCCTGGCTAAAGTGCTGTGGCATCAGCCTAGCTCACAGCAACCTCAAACTCCTGGGCTCAAGTGATCCTTCTGCCTCAGCCTCCTGAGTAGCTGGGACTACAGGCATGCGCCACCATGCCCGGCTGATTTTTTCTATTTTTAGTAGAGAGGGGTCTCTTGCTCAGGCTGGTCTCGAACTCCTTAGCTCACCGATCTGCCCACCTCGGCTCCCAGAGTGTTAGGATTACAGGCATGAGCCCCCGTGCCCAGCCTAAACATAGTAATTTGTAAAATAATTAAAAAGGAGTATCATTTCTACCTTCATTTTGTGACAAATTGTCCATAACAGTAAAATGAAGACTTTTTTTTTTTTTTACAAACTTGGAAAGTGCTCATCTGTAAATTTAATATCAGTGAGCAGAGCTGGCAGACAGACTGAGCTGTAAGGGCAGGTAGAATGAGGGTGAAGGAGATGTAGGACAGTCCAGACATCGTCCTTGCATTGAAAGAGAAAAACAGGATCAGCAGGCCCCGACTTCATAAGACCCATACATTTAAATGACAAGCTCCCTTCCTCAAGGTCACTGAAAATAGCACTTTCAGACATCACATGGGTTTGGGGAAAGAGAGCATATTTCCAAGTTAGGCCACTTAATGGTATCTCTTGCCTCAAAATAGCCCCATTAACACTAATTAAATTATTTCCACTTTTGTTTTAAAGCTTAATATTCTACTCATTGAGATTAGTTTGTGCTAATAGGAATGAGTTTGTTTTTAATGCAGACTTCTCTTTAGAAGAGACAAAAGGGCTGTATCAGTAACACTTTATGAATTAGTTAAAGCAAATTTCCTTCTTCCTAACACTTGAGATAGGTTACACTTGGTAACACTTGGGTTATACTTTGGAAGTACTGACAAAGATGACTGGGAAGTGAGGACCGGTAGGAAAGTTTGGGGAATGCGGCATTTGAGGAACAGGTCACATGGAGAGGGTATGTAAGTGGGCAACGCTTAGGGCATCATGAGCATAATACCTAGGAAGAAGTGTACCAGGCAATTACTGAGAGATAAAAGTAAACTTTCTCCACTACAAAAATTTATCTAAAACCAAGACACCTAGTAATTCTATAGTGCACTAGATGATCTTAAATTGGCTAACCTGTTACCCTTATTATTCATAATATTATTTATATGAGGAGATGTAGTCTGACTTTGGAATAACCCAATTTACAACCTTTTAGATCATAAAACTGGAGATTTCCTGTACAAGAACTTCATATTTTTATGTGTTTTTATACTCACATACTTTTATTCTTATAACCTGAAACACAGGTATGAAGAAGATCTTTAAATGGACTTTTATGGCAAATTTGTTGACTATATAACATAGTAGTATTTATTATTTTAGAATGCCTACCAAGAGGATACAATTCTATAGTTAGCAAAATTTAATTCCATATTAGATGTGAAGGGGAAAAATTATTTTGCCTCTAAATGATATTTACTGATTAATCCTTTGATATATAACAATATCTCAGGTTATAAAAGCTTAAAAACTACACATAGACTTAATGAAAGGCTTATGTAACTTATATATTCTGAGAAGGCATTTGCTTCTATTATTAAGTCACATTTTGATATCTTTGAAAACTGGGGAATTTAACAACAAAGGTGAATTTTCTTGATAAGACTTGTAGTTACCTATAGTTTCCTTCATAAAGCCTCTGATAGGTTGATTGGAGGACTTGGGATGAAAAGTTAATGTGTCTATTCGAGAAGACCTTTTGGTTGTTTCTTGAATTTACATTATGAAATTGCTAATGCCTGATCATTTTTGACCAGCAAAATCAGCAATTTCACATAGTTCAGAATAATACTATACTATTCATCTATGACCATGTAGCAAGAATCTCCTTGCCCTGATTCTCAGAACAGTTGATCTACAGGACGGTTTTTCTGCTGAGAGATGATCATGATAATCTAACATACGCAACACTGTAAAAAGTTAAAAAAGAAGACGACAAAAAAGTCTCAAAGAACAGCTCATATTAAGTAAATATGAGCTTTGGGTATCACATCTTACAGAGAGTGAAATAACTAATAATTACCGTTAATTGTAGACTCACACATATATATAATTCCCCAAGTTCACTATCAGATTTAAATATAGGAAAGTATTTTTTAATTACAAATTTTTAGTTTTGAATAAATAGCTTTCACTGCTCTTTTAAATAACAAAATAAGACAATTTAATAGCTTTTGAGTTGTCACATAAACTTTTCCTCTTGGGGCTAGGGGAAAGAGATAGTGGTAGCATTATCTTTATCATGCCAAAGCAAATGTCTAAACTACTAAAAGTCACTCCTTTATATATGCAATACTTTTAAACGTCAATGAGAAAACCCAAAAATAAAATTTGGCATTTGAAAATAAAAGCAGAAAAGTTGTTTGAAGATGGTGTTAAAGATGTGAAAAGGGATGATTCTAGAGAAGTACTACAAAACAATGAATGAAAAAAAATTCAGATTTAGTCTGAAAACTCCAAACTAAGGTGGAAATAACACCTAACGACAAAAGAACTTTCACAGCTGTATTTTCACATTGAAGAGTCCTATTCATGAATCTTAAAATTTTAAGTTCACATAAATAGAAAATACATTATTTTAAAGTACATGTTTACTTGTAAACATGTAAAAGAACTCAATGTAAAAGAACTACTGTGTTGATCTTATCTCAGAAATATAGATTTCATATTAAATGTTTCTGCTCACAAGATTAGTTCAGAGAAAAATTATCTGAGGCAAAGCTAAGGGAAGACTTTTATAAATTTCCTTTTCACAACTGAGGATGGGTGGAGTAGAGAAATAGGAAAATGGATAGATAAATATCAATTAAATCATTCTAGGATTATTTGGTTTATCTTACAGAATACTCCACTATCAAAACCCTGAAAATATTCAATGAAATATTTGAACCTCAGATTCAAATTTTAAAAATGTGACAACAAAGACTTGCTGAGCCAGAGAACTGGCAATAAATTTGTTGTTGTTTTTATAGGCAATCAAAATATTATCATATAGGCATCTCTGAATGAGAAAGGCTGAGAATCTAATTTAATTTTTGGAAGCCAGGAGAGTTACCTGATCTGGTGAAATGACATAAGACAAGGAATCAAGTGTAGCTGAAGAAATCACATCAGAAACCAGTATACCTTCCTATATTAACTTTCCACTGTACTCATCAGATCCCAAGCCCAACACCTAGACTGTAAATTGACTGTTCAAAGTGTTCAACAGATTGATATGAGCTCATGTGGACAATTAGAGCAAAGACAATGATCTTTAAAAGTAACAGGAACCTCCTTGGCCTGGTTCTCAGATAACACTGTTCATCCACAAGAGAACCCTGCTGAGAGATGGAACTAACAGAATCTCTACATTTTATTACATGATAATTAAGGAGCCTTTATGGAAACATTTTCTGTATAGCCAGAAATAAAATAAAAACCACATTTATTTCTTATAATATTTAAACCAGGACATTCACTTGTCTGTGGCAATCTGGCAACTATATTTATTCAATCAATCTGAGACGCAGTTTAAGAAGAATAATTTTTTGAGAGACAGGATCTTGCTCTGTTGCCCAGGCTGGAGTACAGTGGTGAGATCACAGCTTACTGCAGCCTCAAACTCCTAGGCTCAACTGATTCTCGCACCTTAGCCTTTCAAGTAGCTGGGACTACAGCCAGCTAATTTTTAAATTTTTTGTAGAGACAGGGTTTAGCTATGTTGCCTAGCTGGTCTCAAACTCCTGGCCTTGAGTCCTCCTCCTGACTTGGCCTCCCAAAGTGCTGGGACTATAGGTGTGAGCCACCCCACCTGGCCCAAGAAGTTACTGAACAGAAAAATTTCAATCAACTCCTCTGAAATTTTACATTTTATAACTATTTTAATGTTGGTAAAACCCGATAGCTTTTCAATTAGACATATGGGCCAGTGTTATCATTCTTTGTTCACTAATTTTATCTTGAATACATTTTGTATAAAGATTAGGCTAACTAGCTATATTCATATTTAACAGAACAAAGACCACAAAAATTGATATGCCATTCTTTTCTGTATGTCAATTAAGGTGCGTATGTTGGTGCTTAAGCCAACATTTCCCATTTAAAAAAGGGCGTGGTGGCTGGGCCCCATGACTCACACCTGTAATCCTAGCACTTTGGGAGGCCAAGGTGGGAGGATCGCTTGAGGCCAGAAGTTCGAGACCAGCCTAAACAAAAGCAAAGGCAAGAACCTCCCCATCTCTACAAAGCAGAAAAATTAGCTGGGCACAGTGGCATGTGCCATAGTCCCAGCTACTGGGGGCTGAGGTGGGAGGACTGCTTGAGCCCAGGAGTTCAAGGTTGCAATAAGCGATGATGAAGGCACTACAATCCAGGTGGGGCAACAGAGAGAGACCCTGTCTCAAAAAACAGTCATGTCAAATATTTGTAATTATTCTTTCACTTTTGTTATCTTAATACAATTTTCCTCCTTTAAAATTACTTAAAATCACAAATGGAAAACAAAGTTAACATATCTGAATCCTATCAATTTAAGCATAAACTGCATGAATCATACAAGTTGATCTAGTAAATATAGTTCATGGAAAGAATAACAAGTATAAAAGTGAGGCCGGGCTTGGTGGCTCATTCCTATGTAAAAACAGCACTCCAAGAGGCCAAGGCAGGAGGATCGCTTGAGGTCAGGAGATTGAGACCAACCTAACCAAGAGCAAGACTTTGTCTCTGTAGAAAACAGAAAAATTAGCCAGGTGTGGTGGCACACTCTTGTAGTTCTAGCTACTAGGGAGGCTGAGGTGGGAGGAGCCCAGGAGTTTGAGGAAGAAGAGAAAAAAAAAAAAGAATACAAGAGACCAGAATAATGATTAGAAAATGGTAAAAGGAGAACCAAGGCAGAGCTGGGTGGAATTTGAGACACTACCTAATCTTATTTCCTTGTTCCCTTCATTTACAGACAAGAAAATGGAGGCCCCAAGAGGTAAATAGCCTTGTCCAAAGTTACACAGATAACTGAAAAGAGAGGCAAGACTAGAAATCAGGTTTCCTGACTCAAAATTCAGTATTTTAAAAACAGCGTAATGCACTTTTACTAATCATTAAAAAAATACCCTGCCAATTTAGAAAATAAAAGTTACTAAACTCTAAGATTTAAAAAAGCCATTAAGTACAAAGAAATATTTGTAAGTTAGCATATACAAACAAGCTGACTCACATAAGAAAAACCTTAAGGCTACAATAATAATAATAAAGTAATTAACCCTACTTAAGGAAATATGATAAAATAACAAGCTTAAAAAAAAACCTTCTGCCATCTAAGGACTTTCATAGCTAGAAAAAAAAAAAAGAAAAATAATTTTAAAAAAAAGAAAAGAAAAATCTTAAAAATACTAAGTTTACTAGTTAATGGTATTAGCAAAAATAATGAAACACTGAATCTTCAAAATTTGAATATAAGGTAAAAATCAGGGTAAACTGGTGACAGTGGCCATTAAAATGAGAGCAAATTATATGCAATGCTATCACACCAATGAAAATGTCCAAGAAAGAACACAACAGATTTCCTGAGACACGTGATTATTAAAAAACACATAATGTGAAGGAAATTATCCTTCAAAGCATCTAAATAGATTGAATTACTCTGTCTTATAGGAATTAATATACTGGCTTGGGGTTTGAATAACATATAAGTAAAAACTTCACTTTTTAAATCTTCACAGCAATAAAACTTTGCTTTCTAATTAAAGATGACAGAATAAGAAATATGTTTATTAACTTATATTAAACCTTTATCAATCAACCAAACAGGAATGTCTACCAATATGGCTGGTTCTGGATGGTCCTTAACATTTTCTTTCCTAGGCCGGGCATGGTGGCTCATGCCTGTAATCCTAGCACTCTGGGAGGCCAAGACGGGCAGATTGCTCAAGGTCAGGAGTTCGAAACCAGCCTGAGCAAGAGCAAGACCCCGTCTCTACTATAAATAGAAAGAAATTAATTGGCCAACTAATATATATAGAAAAAATTAGCCGGGCATGGTGGCACATGCCTGTAGTCCCAGCTACTCGGGAGGCTGAGGCAGCAGGATAGCTTGAGCCCAGGAGTTTGAGGTTGCTGTGAGCTAGGCTGATGCCATGGCACTCACTCTAGCCTGGGTAACAAAGTGAGACTCTGTCTCAAAAAAAAACCAAAAAAAAAAAACACCTGTGCTTCTTTAGTAATCAAATTGATACTGGATTACGGTTTTCTCTCAGGATCCAAATCTCCTGAGAGAAAACCGTAATCCAGTCTCAATTTGATTACTAAAGAAGCACAGGATTAAAATTATATTAGAAGGAAAAAAAACTCCCAAAACCCAGGAGACTGGTTACAGTCAGGTGGAAGATAACAGATACTTAGTCGTCCTATTCCTTTCCCAAAATTCATATAACTGGAACAAAAAAAGAAGGGAAGAGAATTAAACTATGAAGAGATGCCAATTTTTCATATAAAATAGGTCAAAATTACATAAAAATAATATATAAAATTATATAGCTACTAGGAAAATTAAATGTAAACACTTTTTATTAATCAGTTGTAAAAAGGCATGAAATAAGTTTAAAATAATCATGAGTTTTTTTGTAAATCTATGTTTGTAAATCTATAAAAATGTTATCCTTTGTGTGTGAAGAATGGAGAAAAATTCTTACTTTATACAGGTTAAAAAAACTATAGGCCGGCCGGGCGCGGTGGCTCACGCCTGTAATCCTAGCTCTCTGGGAGGCCGAGGCGGGTGGATTGCTCGAGGTCAGGAGTTCGAAACCAGCCTGAGCAAGAGCGAGACCCCGTCTCTACTATAAATAGAAAGAAATTAATTGGCCAACTAATATATATAGAAAAAATTAGCCGGGCATGGTGGCGCATGCCTGTAGTCCCAGCCACTTGGGAGGCTGAGGCAGAAGGATTGCTTGAGCCCAGGAGTTTGAGGTTGCTGTGAGCTAGGCTGATGCCACGGCACTCACTCTAGCCTGGGCAACAAAGTGAGACTCTGTCTCAAAAAAAAAAAAAACACAAAAAAAAAACTATAGGCCGGGCACGGTGGCTCACACCTGTAATCCTAGCACTCTGGGAGGCTGAGGCGGGTGAATCGCTCAAAGTCAGGAGTTCAAGAGCAGCCTCCATAAGAGCAAGACCGTCTCTACTAAAAACAGAAAGAAATTATCTGGACAACTAAAAATATATATATAAAAAATTAGCTGGGCATGGTGGCACATGCCTGTAGTCTCAGTTACTCGGGAGGCTGAGCCAGAAGGATTGCTTGAGACCAGGAGTTTGAGGTTGCTGTGAGCTAGGCTAACGCCACGGCACTCTAGCCCAGGCAACCGAGCAAGACTGTCTCAAAAAAACCCCAAAAATATAAACACATGTATATGAACAATTCCCACAGTACTATGTCTTACGTTCTGCCATGATGAAAACCAATGAGTTACAGTAAGCACCTTTTCAAAACTTATTCTCAATCAGAAACAATTAGGTACATAAAAGTCCTCAAAGAAAAAAAAGTTATAGGGCCTGCATTCCTCTTTGTATTTTTCTTTACAGAGGAGTTTTCATTACACTAGACTGTTAAGTCATCCAAATATGATAATATATAAATGTACCTTTGACATGTCAAAGAATAATATAAACATCATAATGAAATTTTGGTATATTAATGTTTCTAAGTTACAGCAAATGATCCACTGTTTTATTAAAAAAAAAATTTAAGTAGTTCCTTTTATTTTACAAGGATATGGCCCCAACTAAGAATCTCTGTTATTTCTAGCTATTATCTCAAAAAAAAATGATGAGGTAGTTTAAAATCAAAGAAAATTTTCTGATTTGAAGAGATTCTTAGAATTCTTATAAATCTACTCCAAGAGGAAGCTGAAAAAAGAAAGGCTTTTTTGAATATTCATTCACCCAGCTGGTACACAAAGATCTAAGTTAGCATGGGACTCAAAGGAGCCTAATTACTTACTTCTAAGAATCACTCTTCATCTTTTAAAATTAATTAAAAGGATTGGTACATGTTTGTATATATATGATTTAATTTA
Source organism: Microcebus murinus (assembly GCF_040939455.1). Classification (NCBI taxonomy): domain Eukaryota; kingdom Metazoa; phylum Chordata; class Mammalia; order Primates; family Cheirogaleidae; genus Microcebus; species Microcebus murinus. The sequence goes on along the minus strand of NC_134127.1, from coordinate 23,702,608 downwards.
AAAAATAGTGATACGGACTGTTACTACAGAAGAAATAAGCTTCATTCGGTGTAATTTACATATTCTTCTTACTTGCCACGTGTTATTCAGGTAAAGCAGAGCCTTCATTTCACATAGTTTAAATTTAGATCTTTCAAATTTCTTTGAAGTGAGACTCATTACACTAGGGTAAAAACAAGTTGTGTGACATGAGTTGTTCATTAAATATTTATTGAAAAACTTACTATGTACTAAACCCTGTGCCAGCTGAGTGATTAACCAATTGTTCTTTGAAACAAATTATCATTGTAAGCTTAAATATTTTGTCTTGGATCTTTTGCCTAATTACTGAGTAAAACAATATTGCTGAAATCGAAGTACTTTTCAAAAATCTTTTGCTAATATATTAACATTTTAGGAGATTATTTTCTCAGTTGTCAACTGAATGAATAAAACATTAAACATTATCATATGCCAATCAAAACACAAATGAAAGTTAAACATATGGTAGGAAAACTGTCCAGACTTGTTCGAATTGGTTTAAGCTAGTTGAGACTTGAAATTGTTTTGCTATAGTTCTTCAACTGTCTCTTCAAAATAAAAAATTCTTAATTTGGAACACTAGTTTGATAAGTAACACAGCCTCAACTAAATACTGCTATTTAAAGCAATGGATTAACAATCTTACATAAATTTTGTGGAGCAAAATTAAGATACTTACTGAGAGTAACTGAAAAGTCAACATAGCATTCACATATATACCAACATTTAATTTAATAGAGATACAAATGAATATATAAAAATCTGAAAGCATAAAGTTAAGATTTTCATAACTGTCTATACTTGGCCCACTTGTACAAGAAAACCAATTAACATTTTGGCAATTGATAATATAATGCAGATGGCGATGGATGACAACATCTTTGAGCTCAAACTGGTATCTTCTATTTTAACTTCTTATTTTTGTTTGTGAATGTTTGTTTTGGTTTTCTCATGCTGTTCTCAGGAGAGATTCTCAGACAAAAGCTTCATGAATTATTGATTTATTTATAAATGAGTTGTTGTAAGTTTGGCTTTCAGAGAAAAGGTTTACTAATTATCAGTTATGAGGGAATTCAGACCCTGCCTGCCTTGAGAGCTAACTCCAGTTCCAAGGAGAAAGGTAATGAAGATAGAGAAAAAGAAAAATGTTTTGGGCCAAATGTTCAAATATATCTTGTGAAGAAGAATTAATAATAATTCACATTAAGATATGTGTACTTTGAAAGACACAACATGACAAACATTATTAATATTACTATCAGAAAACTGACTTTTCAGCCTGATGATTCTTTTTCAACACCTAATTTCTTGGTAGTTTTTGTTGTAAATCATGAGAGAAAAGTAGACATGAATTAAACAAATGTTGAGGAATGTACTATAGTAGTCCTCAAATGAATCTCTTAAACCCACAAAACCTAATCCCTTATATTTCACATAATGCTTTACAGTTTTCAAAGAGCTTTCATTTTTTTTTATTTGATCTTAATGTGACAGCTTTATGAGGTAGGTAGAGTCGGTATTTATCTTCTATCTTCATTTACAAACAAGGTAACCGAGGCTCAGAGTTGACTTGTTCAAGGTCAGAAACTAGCATATGGCAGAACTAGGCTTCCCTAGAGTCTAGAAAAATTTTTCAAAGTGTGATTCTTCAATTACCTGCATAAGAATCATCTGTGGTATTTTTCTAAATATAGATTTTTTAAAGTCCTACCACCTATGACTTATTGAATAAGACTCTCTAGGAGTGGAGCCCATAATTCTACATTTTATAATGAACAATAAAGTGGAGAACAATTGAATGTTAAGTAATGATACAAAAACAACATTGAATCCAGCTAGATGTTCAGTTGATACAACATGATGCCTTCAGATCATCACCAGGGCGAGTTAGTAAAAGCAGTGGATTTCAAGCCAGGATGCAGATCCATATCACCTGGAAAGCTTTAAAAAGAAACTCTACCGATTCTCCTCTGAAAGAGAGGAAGGTGTTGGGCATCAGAAGTTTCCCAAGTGATTCTTATCTGCAGTCAAGGCTGAGGACCACTTGTTTAAATATGCTTTTCTACATAACACATCCAGCATTTACTAGAATTTTCTTTCCCTTTTGATCAATTTCATGCCTAACATGGTTCACAGTTTATATTGTAAATTATTTAAACATTACAAGATAAAATGTCAAACATTTTTTACTCGATATTTTTAAGATTAAAAGATATTCATAGTAAAACTAATCATGCTTCATTTAGCCACAGTGATTTTCAGATATCCAAATTAATCACCACTTTGGACTTAGGTTATATATATGTCAGATGTAAACAAGAATGATCCAGAATTTGAAAATAAGGGTGTAGGGCAGAAGCTGTAGTCTACTGGCTACTGGGCAATGCAAGTGCAGACAATCAACTCACTGTAGGAGGGGCCTGGATACCAAGGTCTGGTGGCTTTGGCAAGATCATATCTCACTGTAGAAAAATACAACAATGAATACAGAGAAAATATTTTGCCATTTTGTAATTGTGGTTACCACAAAAAACCTTATAATGTGTGATGCTTATCTTATTACATGCCTCCATGGAGCAAATTTGAATATGAAATTTTCTATGAATCAGTGTACTATTACATGGGAAAAGATGGCTACAAATTAAAATTTTTCCATCATGCATATGGATGTTATAAAAACACAGCCAGTAAAAGTAATATTTACAAAAGTTATAAAAACATCACAATCATAGGGAAAAATGCCCATCTCTGCTTTTATTCCATTGCTAATCCAAATCCTGAATATCTCTGGAGATTATATTGATAGAATTTTGAGACAACTGTCTATAGACTGATCAGATTCTTCTGTTGCACTTACATTCTATTAGCTAAAATATCCTTGCTGATTTATCAAATTCTCCTACAGTTTAAAAACACAGTTCTTTTTTCACTTAGTGGAAATAAAACTACAAAGTCCTGCTATTCATCTGAGAAATAAACCTTGCATAGAAAATTTCTTTAACTCTGAAATTGCTTTATTAACTGAGCTACCAGAATGTTATCTCACAACTAGTTCATATTATATGAAAGTTCAATACAAAGCAGTCACCACACATTTAGGATTTTTCTAAATATAAAATAAGCAGGTTTATAAAAATGCTCACCAGACAAATAATTATCTCTTTATAACCTAGAAAGAAGAATTACTTTTATAATGATATAATTCTCAGTGTTTGGGATGCCTTAATGTTCCAAGTTTAATGCAATATAAATGGCAAAAGTTTACCTTTCCAATGGATACAATCTGTACCTGACTGAAAGCATAACAGTGAGTCACAGCAATCAGTCATGCAAAGGCAAAGAATAAAATCTGCTTTTTAAACAGCATGAGTTTTCCACCTTAGACAAGACACATTAAGCACTGGTTCCATCTTCTTCAATAACTCGATTCATGCTGGTGCCATGTGTGATGTGAGTCATGGGATTGTTACTGAGATCTCTGATGCTACTATGTCGTGACTGTTCATTGAGACGGTGAGAACTACTATGCCTGGAGTGATCCGTTAGTCGTGACATGCTGCCATGAGGTAGTCTCTCCTCCATTCCTCTGTAACTGCAGGGTGTGTACCTGATACAAGAGAGTTTATTTTGAAGTGAGTAACAGAACACACTTGAAAATAACACTAATAATTTTCATGAAAGTGCCTCATTAAGTGAAATGAATAGGAAACCAACAATGAGAAAGTAATAAACTTTTGATTATTTAGACTAATATCGTTAATGTTGTAGAATTACTGACATGGCCAACAAAAAAGGGGAGATAATCCACTGAGGTTTGGAATTAGGGTCCTATTCCCTGCTAAAGGACAGAAGTGAAGGTTAAATGCAGAATGAGCTGGAGCTATGCTAAGAATGGATTCTGTTCTCATTCAAGAGTTTTGAGCATTGGAGTGCTCAGTGCTCAGTTTTTTTTTTTTGTTTTTTTTTTTTTGAGACAGAGTCTCGCTTTGTTGTCCAGGCTAGAGTGAGTGCCGTGGCGTCAGCCTAGCTCACAGCAACCTCAAACTCCTGGGCTTGAGTGATCCTTCTGCCTCAGCCTCCCGGGTAGCTGGGACTACAGGCATGCGCCACCATGCCCGGCTAATTTTTTTTTTTTATATATATATCAGTTGGCCAATTAATTTCTTTCTATTTATAGTAGAGACGGGGTCTCGCTCTTGCTCAGGCTGGTTTTGAACTCCTGACCTTGAGCAATCCGCCCGCCTCGGCCTCCCAAGAGCTAGGATTACAGGCGTGAGCCACAGCGCCCGGCCCAGTGCTCAGTTTTGAGCATTGAGTTCAGGAAGAGGAGGAATGACAATAGAAGAAATGTGGCCTTGCCCCTAGAAATCTAAAAGATTGGTTATAATTAGTAGTATAGCAAACTCAAATCGTAGCAAAAGATTAGCAATGGAAGAGGGAACATATGACATCAGTGGAAGAATTACTGTACCCTAAAAAAAATATAAGTGAACTTGGTAAGCAATGATAACATACATGCCCACAGTTCATTTCCATATAACCCAGTTTTTCTCTCTTTTTTTTTAAAGACAGGGTCTCACTTTCTTACCCAGGTTAGAGTGCAGTGGCATCATCATAGCTCACTGCAACCTCAAAATGCTTAAGTCAAGTGATCATCCTGCCTCAGCCTTTGGAGGGGCTGGGACTATAAGCTTGTGCCACCACACCAAGCTACTTTTTTTCCATTTTTGTGTGTAGAGATGCAGTCTCGCTATGTTGTTCATGCTGGTCTGGAACTCCTGGGCTCTAAACGATTGCCCCTGCACCCCAGAGTGCTAGGATTACAGGTGTCCCATGCCTGGCCCAAATAGCCGAGTTAACAGCTGAAATAACTACCTATAAATGATCTTAATTACTTTTCATTAGAGCTTGAGGCTGTGAAGATGCTCTTTCATAGAAGCTACATTTACCTGGAAGTTACATCCTAGTACTTTGTAATCTATATCCCTGCTAAAGTAATTCTCTACCCTCCTAGCCCGAGACCCAGCTAGGAGTATGTGAGCTGGGCTACACTGCTTACTGCAGACAGTCTCCTCCCTCACTATACCTATTTTGCAAGGCAATGGTCGGGGCTGTTAAATTTTCTTCTGTTGCAGTCCTAATTCACTGAGCCCCATCACAGGCAAGAAATTATAAAAAATTCTCTGCCGTGAAGAATAAGAGATTAGCTCTAGGCCAGTCAAGGTAATGAAAATCAATTACCATTTTTTTTTTTTATTAGTCCTTTGCTTACAAAGCTGGTATGCTATTTATCAATGTTTTTGGCTTTATAGGGTGCTCTTTCAGGGTGAGGATTGTATTTTATTTATCTTTAATCCCTAGTGTCTAAGAAATATTTGTCTAAGATACCTTTTGTTCATACTTATACTCTTTTGAAAAAGTATCTGATTTAAGATAATAAAGCTCAAAGAAAGCTCAGTATAATTTATAAATTTAATTAACATTAAGTTTTAAGTAACATTTCTAAAAATAAATAGAATATAGCAGGCTGTAATAGTCATCAAAACAACTAGCCATAAGCAGCTTGGATTTACTGTCAAAAAGCATTCACTTACTATTCCTTCATAATAATATTTCATGACTCGGCGTGAATCCCTTATAAAATTTAAAGATTTTAAAGATAGATTCATACACTACTGAGGTGACCTTCTAAGTCCCATAGCAGTTTGTCAAATAACATTTTCATTAGATCACAAAGTTTAAAAATTGAGAAGTCCCTTGAAAATTATTTTTTTAAAAGCATATCTTTTGTTTCTGGTTTGAGTAAAGCAAAAAAGAAAATTTAAGAATGAAGAGGTAAATATTTAAATATTTTCAAAATTTCTCATGTTAATGGGTAAAAGAATATTTAACTTGTACTTATTAAAAAACATTTCCCATTTAGGACTGAGTTTTAAGTTTGTACTCCATTTTGATAAATGTTTGCAAATGAAAACATTTCAGAATGAGCTTGTTTATTCTAGTTTAATAATTATTATTTTGCATAATGATTATTGTCCTAAAACTGAGTAAAAGATTTTTCCAAATTTCCAAATACAACTTGGCAGCTGATTTGGAGATCTTTCATCTCTCAATGGCTTCATAAATATCTATTTCAAATAAATAAGGCAAATGAAAAAAGGAAAATATAATGCAATGTTCTAGTAATGATATAAAACTAAGGTATTATCTAAAATAAAATATAAGCCTTCAAGTTGTAAATAATATTCGACAAATACATTCTTCCTAGAAAAAATTACCATAGTAATTATGTCTAATTATTAAGTGACACATATGGTTACCCACAAAAAATTTTAGAATATGAACAACTTGCCCATGGATAATTCAGAATCAGCAACATAGAAAAATAAACTAATTACAGTATTTAATCCCAGTTGTATATGTATGAATTACCAAATTTATCTTTTGACAGTCATTTAAACCACTGTGACCATCTACTCTAATATACAACATTAAAATGTATATTAATTTTAATGTAAGCTTAGGCAAAACAATTAGGATGGTTAATTTGCTGCAACTGTCAAAAAGATAATATGGTACATTTCAAAGTCAAAGTTTAAAAAACTTGAAGAGGATTGACTTTTTGATTCTATACACTGTTTGCTATCATTAATCTAAATAACTGGATTAATTGCAGTTTAATATCTCCTTATTTTATTCCCTAGCTTTCTCTTGTCATGTCACCTACTTACCAACCCCTAATCACTCAACCCAAACCTCCACCTACCTACTCATTCACTTCCTTTTCTACGCATCCTCTCATCTAACCACCAATTACTTATTCTTTGAAGTTGACATCTATGTGTAGGTGTATTTACCTAAGCCTATTTTATTTTACATAGCACCCACATTATTTCTAAAGTCAGTATTTATTTGATAGATCTGTTCATCCCCTACTATACACATGCCCAGCACAGTGCTAGGCACTGTGGAACAATAGAGATGTATGTCACCTAGTTCTTTTTTTTTTTTTTTTTTTGAGACAGAGTCTCACTTTGTTGCCTAGGCTAGAGTGAGTGCCGTGGCGTCAACCTAGCTCACAGCAACCTCAGACTCCTGGGCTCAAGCGATCCTTCTGTCTCAGCCTCCCAAGTAGCTGGGACTACAGGCATGCGCCACCATGCCCGGCTAATTTTTTCTATATATATTAGTTGGCCAATTAGTTTCTTTCTATTTATAGTAGAGACGGGGTCTCGCTCTTGCTCAGGCTGGTTTTGAACTCCTGACCTCGAGCAATCCGCCCGCCTCGGCCTCCCAGAGAGCTAGGATTACAGGCGTGAGCCACCGCGCCCGGCTGTCACCTAGTTCTTATTACCCACAAGCTGCAAGCTTAGTTGAGGAAAGAGAACTATACTGAAAATACATCATAACCAAAAGAATGATAAAGATAAAAGTAATCAATTAACTGCCATGGAAATTGGAATTACTCAGGCCTTAAAGGATGGGTATGATTTTGATTAAGCAGAGAGGTAGGAAAGGGCATTAGAGGAAGTCATAATCTATTCTCTGGTTTTCATGACACTGTATAGATTGCCTCATATGTCTATAAGCACTTTCTCTGAATCACATGCCCACTGTTCTTCCTATATTATTATTATTGCAAGTATTTACCAAGGTGGTATTCTTGATCTGTTGTTCTTTATTGTGATTCAAAGGATTCTAGCTCAGAATTTTAATTACCAAATACCTTATACTGATAATATAACTTCCTTATCTAAGCTCCATTTCTAATTCAGATTACAGTGGCTGAAATCTCTTATCTTTAATTGCCTTTGGAAATTTTATACTCAATATAAACTTATCTTTTATTGTTCATTTGCCCTATTTATCATTTCTAAGACATTTTCATGGAACAGTCTGATTCTTCTCTTTTCTGAAGTTCTACAACTATTATCTCTAACACTCACTGTCTTAATTATATCCTAGCTTCCACTACTATTTAACTGGTTCATATGTGTGTGTCTCATCTTTGCTATAAGGTTATATGCTCCTATATGCTCCCAGAATGCAGAAATGCAGAAATTACATCTTTTCTGTTATATATATATCTTTACACACAGAATGTCAGATGCATGGTGTACTATAAATAATTGTTCATTCATCATTAAAAAGGATGAGGTCAATAATGTCAAATAATCCTGAGAGTTCATGGAGTGAGTGATTGATTAATATATTCTAAAAGACTGATTCCTTCCCTCCTTATCAACATCTTAAGTTAGGACCCTTAAATTACTATTAAAAAAAATTCCTAACTGGTCCTACAGTCTTCTTTACTATGCTGTTGCCAAGTGATGTTTGTAAAATACAAATCTGATTTTCCCACCCCAATGCTCAGAGTCCTATGATAGATAGTTTCTCACTGCTGTCATGGAAAAATCCAACCTCTCAGCATAGTTTAATCTCCTAGAAGTGCTCAAACATACATACTGTGCTCTAGCCATACCCAGACACCCAACTGCCTGCTTGTCCTCCTTGCCTCTGCATGTGCTGTTTCCTTGCCTTTAAATCCCAACTGCCTCCTCTGAATCCTATTCAATATTGAGGTGCCAACTCTTTTACGAAGCTTTCTCTGACTTTCCATGATGAATTAGATGGATTTTTTTTTTGAGACAGGATCTCATTTTATCACCCAGGCTGGAATTCAGTGGCACAATCATAGCTCACTGCAACCATGAACTCCCAGGCTCAAGCAATCCTCCTGCCTTAGCCTCCCAAGTAACTAGGACTATAAGCACAAGCCACCAAACCTAGCTAATTTTTTTTTTTGTTGTTGTTGTTGTAGAGACAGGGTGTCATTGTGTCATACAGATTGGTCTCAAACTCCTGGGCTCAAGGGATCCTCCTGCCTAGCCTCCCAAAGTGCTGGGATTACAGATGTGAGCCACTGTGCCCAACTTACATGGTTTTCTTATCTGAGATTCCCAAAGCACCCTGTATAGATTTTTATTAAACCTATTAAAGTGTATTGTAATTGTTTACTCTTCTGACTTCTATCTCTGCATCTCTAGCACTTCTAAGAATGCTTCTCTTGTGGGGGTGCTAAGTGGAAGAAAAGAAAGCAGGAAGGAGAAAGGATCTTTGAATGTGGTTAAAAAAGAGGTCATTGGTTATGTTACAAAGTTCAGGTAGGTAGGGAGGAGAAAGAGACTAGATTTACAATGGATGAAGGACAGAATAGATAGAATGGAAATATTTGAAATATTTACTTCAAAAATCTAGCAAGGCAAGGAAAAATAAATGATAGAAGATTTATCAGAGTCAAAGAAAGATTACTGCTGTTTTAAACACAGGGTAGCTGACCAATTTAGAAGGCAAAAGAAAGCAAGTTGAGAGGAGCAGGTCAAAAAAGAGAATACAGAGTATGGGAAGCACATTCTACAAGATGAAGACAGGGAGAAGGATGAAATTGACAGGATAGAAAACTGTTGTACAGAGGCATTTTAAAGTAAACAGAATGCTCCCAATTTTAGATATCAGAATTTTCATTCTTTCAATTTCCCAAATTACAAGCCTAAAAAAAGAGAGAGAGAGAGAAAATCTTTGGTGCATCGTTTTCTCCAGCTGCTAGTATTCTAATATTAATTTATCAACAGCTCCTATTATTTTTTCTTTCTAAATATCTTTCATGTCAGCTCTTTCCTCTTTCCCACTTGCCACTACTCTCCTATAAGCCTTTATCATCTCTCAACTGAATTACTGCAAAGCTCCTAGGCAGTTTCTAATTCTATTACCTCATTCCTCAAATTTAACAAGAAATGCACAGCCAGGCTTCTTTCAAACATTCTCACTGTGAAGCTTTTTTGGAAACGGCACCCCCCACCCTGGACAACCAGAATTAGTTACTCCCTTCTCTAAGCTATAACTGTACCTAGTAAACAGGGATTGGCAAACTATGGCCTGCTGGCCAAACCTGGCCCCCTAATTTTGGAAATAAATTTTATTAGAACACAGTCATTCCCATTTGACATACTGTCTATAACTGCTTTCATTCTGTAATAGCAGAATTGAATAGTTGCAACAGAGACCATATGATTCATAAAGCCTAAAATATTTACTATCTGGCTTTTTATGGAAAAAGTTTGCCAACCTCCGGTACTTATGTTTCACTTTAATTGTTCACTTATAATAACAATAGAAGCTGATTATCAGGCACTTACTGGGACAGATACTGTTCCAAGGAATTACATATGTTATCTCATTCAATTTTTACATTATTATAATCACTATTTTCATTCTATAGATGAAGAAACTGAGGCTTATTCCAGACCCACATTCTAAACCACAACACTCACTACACTATCTTTCTAAACAGATTGTGAGCTTATTAGGAGTAAAAATCATGGTTAAGTCATCTTTATATTCCCAGAGCCTAGCACAGTGCCTGATATAGCAGGCATTCCATAATTGTTTACTAAATTGATCTTACTAAAATAGTTACTTTCACACTGTCGTCTCACCACTCAATTTCCTACAATGACTCCCATATTGCTTACGCATCAAATCTAAACTCTAAACTTCTCTGGCTGGCTTTAAGTCTGACCATAATCTGGGATAATTCTACCTAGCAAAGTTCAAAGGTTAATAATGTTCAACTTCTATTTCAGAATTGGCTCTCCTCTTTTTTGAGCTATATGACCATCATCCAGATTATGAAATAAACTAAGCTACTAATAAAACTCACCTGCCATCACGTGATCTATGGAGGCTGCCGTGGTAGCTGCTCACTTTGCTGTGAACGCTCCCTGCCTTGCTTCTCTGATCATCCACCATGGCCAGCTGAGTTGAGGAAGCATGGGTGGATGTTCCTTGAGTGGAAGTTCCCCTTGATTTTCTTATAATAGGAGTGTTTGGATCCCTCAGGAGAGACTGAGCAAAATCAGGCTCCTGGAGTACCTGTCGGCTTTCATTCACTATCCTAGAAAACAAAAGAGTAAGTTTAAGAAACATACTAACTCCCTTATAGATCAATAAGCAATACTTCTGTGTAATACTGAAGTTATTCTTGAAATTAATTGCTCTCCAAATTAGGTCTTTAGAATTGATATATGGTAACATTGTTAACAGAGGAAAGAATAACAAAAATCCATATCAATTTGTCCCCTAAAGTGGTATGATGGAAAGAGGCCTGTTTTTGAATAAGGAAATTAGGATTTTAGTTCCAACTTTATCTAATAAATATGTGATCTCAGGCAAGTCACTGTCTCGTCTCTTTCCTTGATTTTCCTCATCCATAAAATGAAGGTAAACCATTTCATCATTTCTAAAAGGTCCTTTTCAGCTTAAGAAATTTATGATTCTCAAGACACTAAAATATTACAAAGATGTAACTATAAAATTGTTTTCTTGCATGTCTTATGGAAGTAGCAGAGGCTTCATTGTAGTATGGGCATAACATTTTTTAACTTGTAAGAGCAGTTGTTTTAAGAGCAAGTTGATTGTATGGCAGAAGCAGTTGTCTAGTGCTGGAATAAACATGAGTGGGTCATAATTAGAACAAAATAATATGAAAAATTTAAGCATACAGTTAAGTCTCAGGTATATTAAAAGCTTAAGGAGAAAATTTTAGAAGGATGAATTATTGTCATGAACAAAAGTTCTTAACTACTATGAAAGAATTAAAAGTAGAGGTTTATGATGATGAACAGAGCAGTAATTAAATTAGTAAAAGATCTAATTAAATAGTTGTAAAGATCAGTGTCTTGGTTTAATGTAAATAAATGACTCACTATGAGAATCAGAATTTAAGTTAAAATTAGATAAACAATTTAATTACATAAAAACAAACTAAAGATTGGATCATATGTTGAGAAAATACATAGATTCCAGGTTCTCAAAATATAAAACGATTGTTATTATTGCTGTTATTTTTAACACAGTGGTAGAAGGGCTGAAGAAGATAAATAGTTATTGAGTATTTATATATACAGTCTCTTAATATTACAGAGATTAATATCCCAGAGGGTATTTCTAAGGGAATATTAGATACCTATTAATAATAGATATTGTGAACTCCATTTTATAGACAAAGAAACTGAAGTTCTAAGAGATTAAATAACTTTCCAAAAAAAAAAAAAATCACAACAAAACCAACAGGCAAGGATCAAACTTAAGTTTAAAGTTTTAGAAGCTAATCGCAAAGTCATGATAAAACAGTGTTTACATATATCCCAAAAATAAAGTGTCAAAAACTAGATAGAAGAATAAGTCAAAAATAGTGGGGAAAAACATATATATATAGATTTGTTCCTCTGTCATCAATAGCCTTATTCATCCCTAATCATATATACACACATCCCACCCAAGTCAGTTTTGATGGCTGACTTGGTTGATGGAAACATCTAATTCACCTTCAAAAGGTGAAGGTTTGTTCCCTGGTTTTACAGATAATTTCCAGAGAAATTAAGTAACATGACCCAGGTAATTCCCAAAGAGGATTTCTAAAAATATTTAAATCCATGTAGAATTATTAGCATAATTATGGTCTTAAATGTGGCTTCACTTAGGGGGAGAACATTAATTTGGTTAGCACAATTTTAGAAGCCAGTCTCTTTACAGCATAGTGTAATAGTCATTTAGAGCAAAGCTCTTGAGTCAAGACGGCTCAAGTTTGAATCTACGTGCTAGCCGTTTACTCGTAGACTCTTGGTACTATACCTCAGTTTCCTTATCTGTAAAATGATCCCCTTCTTTACAAGGTTGTTTGGAGGATTCAATGATTTAATGTGTAAAGTGCTTAGAACAGTGCTTTGAATATTAAATATGCCCAATAAATTGGTAACCGTTATTATGATTACTTTACAGTCACTTCTCAAAGGCTAACCAAATAAATGCTAGAAACCCAGAGCACCTTCCTGGATTGGAAAGTCATGATGACTTTGTTGCTTGGGGATTCACAGTAGCAGAAAACCAAACAGAATGGCCCATGGGAGTTTTGACCAGTTTCAAAAGGATTCTGCCCCAATCAGGATCCCCCAAATAACTAGATGAATCTCTGTAAGGGTAGCTTGGCTTTAGTTCTGTTTGGAATTTCTGATACACCCCTATTACAGAATTATTTGTATATCGTCCAGAAGTGCCCAGGAATGTTTAACTCAAGCCCTTTCTTAAGCATCATGTTTTACTGTGATTAAAACATAATTAAATTTTCCAAAGATTATACAAACAAATCACAGTAAATACTATAAGGAAGAGCACTCCATGAAAGCAGAGGTTTGTTTGTTTGCTGTCGAATCACTAGTATCCCAAAATAGTTCATGGTACATAGCAAGCATTCAAAAGACTTTCTTAAAGAATAATTAATTGCCTAGGAAATACATCATTTTGTTGCTATTGAATGAACCTCCCCCCATTTTCCTTCTCTTCCCTGTGAAACTACATTTAAGAGAGAAATGCATTATCTGATATCACTACTAGCAGTTTCAGATATCATAAGAAATATATACAGTCTTCCTTCAATATCCTGGGGGATTAGTTCTAGGACTCCCCTCCCTCAGGACACCAAAATTCAAGGACGCTCAAGTCCCTTATATAAAATGTCATAATATTTGCATATAATCTATGTACATCCTACTGTATACTTTAAATCATCTCTAGATTATGTATAATACCTAATACATCACTTCATTTGTATAGATTAAGTGTAGTGCTCAGTATGCAGCAAATTCAAGTTTTGCTATTTGGAACTTCCTGGAATTTTTTTTCCCCAAATATTTCTGAGCCACAGTTGATTGAATCCATTGATACAGAACCCTTGGATATGTAGAGCCAAATGTATTTTATTTATTTATTTATTTATTTTGAGACAAGAGTCTCACTCTGTTGCCCAGGCTAGAATGCCGTGGCATCAGCCTAGCTCACACAGTAACCTCAATCTCCTGAGTTCAAGCGATCCTCCTGCATCAGTCTCCTGAGTGGCTGGGACTACAGGCATGCACCACCATGCCTGGCTCATTATATATATATATATATTTTTTTTTTAGTTGGCCAATTAATTTCTTTCTATTGTTTTTGTAGAGATGGGGTCTTGCTCTTGCACAGGATGCTTTCGAACTCAAAGGACCCGCCCGCCACGGCCTCCCAGAGTGCTAGGATTACAGGCGTGAGCCACTGCACCCGGCCTAGGGCCAATGTATTTTAAACTGTTGATTCTTTTATCTCTGTGACTCTGTGTAACAGAAATTACCACTTACTGGTATTTTAATAAGTATAGATTTTTAATAGGGAAAAAATTAAGGTAATTTTAAGTTGTATCATATAAGAAAACTATTAATGCATTAAGACATATACAGGCCAGGTGCAGGGGCTCACACCTGTAATCCTAGCACTCTGGGAGGCCAAGGCAGGAGGACTGCTCAAGGTCAAGAGTTCGAAACCAGCCTGAGAAAGAGACCCCGTCTCTACTAAAAAAATATATATAGAGAAAGAATCACTTGAGCCCTGGAGTTTGAGGTTGCTGTGAGCTAGGCTGACGCCAGGGCATTCTAGCCTGGGCAATAGAGTGAGACTCTTGTCATAAAATATAAAATAAAATATAAAATAAATGACATATACGACATTTCACATACAATTTAAAGAGGTTTATAGACTATCCTCCAAAACCCATTTTCCATGGACTCTAGGTTAAGTAAAACCATAATATGGATTCTCCACTAACTTAGAATTTGTGATAATTCAGATACAGTATACACACAAGACAAACTTAGTGAAAAGTTTGAAATCATTTGTTCTGCTATGAATATTGTAAGGTCTTTTTGTTTTGTTTTATGAATTAAGGGCTCGAAAAATTAAAGATTCCTTAAATATACCCTTAAATGATTGCTTTGGTGAGTCTTATATTTTTACCATGACATTCTGATATGCAGTGTGGCCAACTCTGAATTAAAATAATTTCTTCAAACATAAATATCATTTTTCTATTTTTGCTTTAACATGTACGACATCAGACTGGAATAACAGTCTATCTCTTTACACTGATTTTGGTATCCTTGGAAGAACAGCAGACAGCTGGAGGTGGAAGTTAATCTAAGTTGTAACATCAGACCATCACTTCGACTGTGGCCAAACAGTTAACCTGTGTCTTTGCTCTCTCGTCCATCAGACAGGGATGAGAACGCACACCCACCCTCACAGGACTATCAGAAGGATCAAGTAAGAATGTAAAGAAAAGCATTAATTTGTTTTCAATTTTAAGAAAATTATAATTTTAATTTTTTCATTAAGATTGGCCTCCCTTCAAATATTCTGACTTGGTACAGAAATAGACCACAAGCCTGGTTCTACTTGCCCATCTTTTAGTTTTTAATGAAGACATGCTGCTGTGCCAGTCACAACTGAAGGTTGCTGACAAGGTTACAATCTCGTTTGAGTAACTCTCCAAATCCAAATCGTTTTAACAAAAGCAACACAAAAACTTTAAATAAATATGAGGTTTGTGAATATCATGATAATTTATTCCAACTTACTCTTTCTTCCTACGACCATGAAAAAAACTGGCCCATTCAAAGCATGTCTTTTTGCTTCCAACCCAAAAAATGGAGGGAATACCAACTATGAGAGCCATCAGGTATTTCATCAGAAAGAGAATCAGGTCTGGCCGACTCATTTGAGTAACCTACAAAGACGGAAAGAAAAACATCTTAAATATATTTTTAAAGCTTTCCATTACAGGCCATTATAAAATCTTTTAAATAAAATAAGCAATAGTGAAATAATTCTATAAATTTGATGTTCTCATATATAAAGTTCTACAGGTAATTACTCATTATGTGGAAAAGACACACTCCTGAAGATTTGGCCATTAATTTATATTCGATACATCAAGCCCTATATTTTCCTTATTGGCTGACACTAGCCATCTTCTGAATAAAAAGATTACTAACTTGGAAAATAAACTATGGACAGGAATAGAGGTTCAAATAATACCTATAGTCTTCTTGGCTAGTTTCACAATTAGGAAAGTATTCATCTTTTCCCCATCGTGTTATTAACTCTGTTCTTGTCTTTAACATGCCCTTCCTTCAACCTATTTCATGTTTACTCTGCTGGCTGTTTTCAAGCCTCCTCTTTAACCTATAAGTTATTTAGAAGTGTATTTTCCAGTTTCCAGTCAGATGCACTTTTTTTTTTTAAGTTTCTTTTTATTTTCGGTTTCAAGTTTAATTGCTGTGGTTAGAGAGTGTGATCTATGTTTCTGGTCTATATGATTACCCTAAATTTTGGAGATTTGTGGTTTAGGACTCAGTCAATTTTTATTAGTAGGCCCTTTTGTCACATTCACCATTTGTTGCAAACGTTTCTATCTTGCTCTTACTCTGTAAACCCGTCTTGTCCTTCCTCAAAAAACTTTGTTTCACAATTGCCATGCTTTTGGTGTGTCTAGACATTCTTTGGCCAAAAGCACACCAAGAACCAAGAACAGACACGATTGACTACTCAACAAAAATGTTTAGGGGGGAGGGGGGCGGGTATATACATACATAATGAGTGAGATGTGCACCATCTGGGGGATGGTCATGATGGAGACTCAGACTTTTGGGGGGAGGGGGGGAAATGGGCATTTATTGAAACCTTAAAATCTGTACCCCCATAATATGCCAAAATAAAAAAAAATTAAAAAAAAAATGTTTAATGGCAGGTCAATATTATATCAAACATATACACTAAGTTTTAATCAACCAAATATTTTTGTATATTAGGCCATTTCTGATATTTTACTATAAACATACTTCTGAGTATCCTTTTTAATAAAAAAATTTAACAAATTTCTAAAAAAAATTATAAGTATTTTTTGTGTGCTCTAATGCATACTATTTGTTGGATACAAAATTTTCTATATGTATTAGATAAAATTGTGTTGTTCAACTCTTATATATTCTTGACTTATTTTCCATTTACCTGTCAGTTTTAATAGAGGCATACTAGGATCTCTCATATGACTGTGAACTAATCAATTCTCCTTCTAATCCTATTTTCACTTTTAAGTTTATACTAGATGTATATAAGTTCAAGAATGCTCTAGCCATTCTTTTTGCTTTATTAATGCTCTTTACCTTAAACTTTATTTTGTCTAACATTAATATTGCCAATCAGCTTTTTTCTTCCCCATACCAGCATATTTTCATGGATCTTTTCCTAAGTATATTTTTTTCAAGCCTGTGTTAGCTATGCCTCTTTTAAGCAGTATATAGTTTAACCCCCCCCAAACTGTAAGTTCCAGGTAGAGATCCCCGCCCCTCGCCCCACTGTTTTATTCCCAGAGTCTAGAAGTGTGCCTGGCACATAGGCGCTCAACAAAGTATATTTATACAAACTTAAACTATATACTTGTACTTGATTTTATTAGAAAAAACATAGTTAAATTATTCAGCACTTTTATTTTCTTCTTGAACAAGACATTGCTCTTATCTTTAGCATCCTATCTTTCTCATCATTTTCTAGATATTCCAAGTGCCCTTCATTGTATTAACTGTGCCAACAGGCATACCCAATTCCTACTTGTGGATTCCCTTTTCTTCCTTCTAAAAGATGCCCTTTAGAATTTCTTTCAGATACAGTATGCCAGAGATAAGTTACTTTTTTGTCCAAAAATGTCTTTATTTTTCGTTCAATCTTGAATGGTGGTTTAACTAAGTTATCATCTCTCAGCATTTTAATATTATCTTCTAGCTTCTACTGTTGCTATTGAGAATAATTGATACTCTTTTGGAGATTTATTTTTTTCCTCTCTGGTAGCTTTTAACTATGTCCTTTATTCTTTTATTTTATAGATGCACTAAATATTTCTTATTCTGACTGATTTTTATTTATCTGATTAGTATTCAGAGTATGCTTTTAATCTCAAGTTTTCCATTCTGGAAATTTCTTAGCCAGCAGCTCTTTGGTTATTGCTTCTTAGTCATTCTTATAACCTCTTCTGGAACTCCTATTAAATGTATAGAAGTCCCTCTATCTGTTTCTTAATGTTTTAACTGCATAATTGTAAAATTTTGAGACTTTTTTGTCTCTCTATATTCTGGGTAAACTCTTAATAACAATTTTCTACTTCACGAATTCCCTCTTCGACCATGTCTACGTTAGGGTTCGTTCTATCTACTGATATAATTTTCATAACTTCATACTTCATTCATTGTTAAGATGGCTAAACAGTTCTTACACATATCTGTCTATTCTGATTTCATTTTTGTTTATTTACTATACTTTCTTATTCTCTTAAAATAGTTTTTATTATTTATCTTTTGGAGAATCCTAAATATACTTATTTTAAACTAAGTCTTTTAAAAAATCAACCTACTACACTTTTATTTCATCTGAGAGTGAAGCCATCTTCTGGTTGTTGATTTTATTAAATGCCTTTCTAGGTTTAGCGTTTTTTTTTTAATTGTGATTTAGAATTTTAGTTTGCAGATCTTAAGTGAGAGAGCTCCCTCTCCCTCTCCCCATTCAGGTCACCCTGAATGGCCTCATAGCCCTTTCGTTTGCCTTCACCAGTGCCCATGAGGCCCTAGTCGAAAACCCCCGTTTACTGGTGACTAAAAGCTCCAGATATCAGGGCTACTACAGATTCAGGCACTGAGCCATTGCAGTTTGGCTCAAGTATTGGTCTTCAGGGCCTCCCACATCTCTAGATAAGTACTTTTTACATAAATCACAGCCTAAGGTAACAGCTGGTGACACCTTTTATACAACCCTCCTTCCAGGAGCAAGGCAGCCCCACTTGCAATTCCTGCTTTTAACCAGTGAGCCTAGCAGCAGTCTCCTGACTTCCATGTGACACCGATTTCCCAATACTCCACAGAAACTGAACTCCTGGTCGCCTCCTGCCACTTCCAGACCTTGAGTCCAGAGGGTCCATGTTTTTCTCTCTAGACATCATTTTCCATTTTTATTCTACAAATAAATTTATGCTGGTTTTTAGATTATGTTTTTAAAGTTTTACCTATCACTAATATATGATTATGGCTGGCTTGGTAAACCCAAAACATAGAATTTAAATTATTTGCCTTTACTTTATAAAGGGAAAGAAAAAAAGAAATTATAATCATGACCTGAAATTAAGGTGTAATTCTTCTAGGCATTACATAAAAATCAACCAAACAACCAATAAATATTTATGGATAGCTTACTACTCTAGGAATAATACCGTTCAAAACCCTCTGTGAGACTTACAAAACAGAAGTTAAGGCTTGCTCAGTGCACCCACTAAGCTGATAATCTCGATGAAAATACAAATTAAAGAAACCACAGACTAGTTAAGAACTATTAATACAATTAGGAAGAAGCAGATGAGACACTAAAGCACATCATTAAAAAAGCTCCTTATTAACAAACACAATAGCTTTTTGTTGGTTCACTTTTTTTAACACTTCTACATAGTATCAGTTATCAATGACCATCTCATACTTTACAAAATTTTCACCCTAATCAGATATTACACTTTCTTCTTGGCCTCCCACACCTACTCTCTTTCTTTACCTTTTTCTCCCCTACTACCCTCTATAGGAGTTGGTAAAGCCTCTCTTCTCTTTTTTTTTCTTTATACTCTAGACTCATCACCCAGACTTAGAAACCATCTAAGCATTTTTTTTTTTTTTTTTTTTTTTTGAGACAGAGTCTCGCTTTGTTGCCCAGGCTAGAGTGAGTGCCGTGGCGTCAGCCTAGCTCACAGCAACCTCAAACTCCTGGGCTCGAGCGATCCTTCTGCCTCAGCCTCCCTGGTAGCTGGGACTACAGGCATGTGCCACCATGCCCGGCTAATTTTTTTTATATATATATCAGTTGGCCAATTGATTTCTTTCTATTTATAGTAGAGACGGGGTCTCGCTCTTGCTCAGGCTGGTTTTGAACTCCTGACCTTGAGCAATCCGCCCGCCTCGGCCTCCCAAGAGCTAGGATTACAGGCGTGAGCCACAGCGCCCGGCCCATTTTTTTTTTTTGAAACAAAGTCTCACTCTGTGTCCCGGGCTAGAGTTCGGTGGCATCAGCCTAGCTCACAACGACCTCAAACTCTTGGGCTCAAGTGATCCTACGGCCTCAGCCTCCCAAGTAGCTGGGACTATAGGCATGCACCACCATGCCCAGCTAATTTTTTTTATAGTTTTAGTTGGCCAATTATTTTCTTTCTATTTTTAGTAGAGACGGGGTATTGCTCTTGCTCAGGCTGGTTTCGAACTCCTGACCTTGAGCGATCCACCCGCCTCGGCCTCCTAGAGTGCTAGGATTACAGGCGTGAGCCACCATGGCCGGCCCTAAGCATTACTTTTTACCTAATGAATTTGCTCTCAACTTAGTTGTTCTATGAATGTAATTAGTATAGCAGTACTGATAAAATACAAGGTTGCCTTGTCCATGTTCAAATAGCTGTAGCTGTTCTGCCCACCTGCCGTTATAGTTCTGTCCTCTGGAGCTATAAAAAGAACAAGGCTACAGCTAACGTTCCAGAAATCCTAGCCAATTCAATAAGATATCCTGCCAGACATAAAACTAAAAGAACAGTGTGAGTATCAGGAACAAAGAGACAAAAGGTACAGAAGATATGGCAGTAAATGAGTCGGAAAACTCCCTGCCCCCTGAACTTATAGTCAAGGGGTGAGGGAAGAGTGCTGTCAATAAGAACTGAAGAAATTTTGTCATTTCAGGTAGTAATAAGAACTAAACATCAAGGTAATTATTTCATTAAAAAAAAAGAAAAAGAAAAAGAACTAAACCAAGTTAGGCAATAGTGTTTGGGGTGTGGTATGGTGGTTGGGGCATGTTATTTTGGAACAAAAGGCCTTTCCAAGGACACGACATTTAAGCAGGAATTTAGACAAGCAGAAGAAACAGCAACAATGATCCTGAGAGAACAAATGTGTTGTCTCTGAAGAACAGTTACAAGGAGGCCAGAATGGCTACAGCTGAGGATAGAAGAAGGAGAAATGGTAAGAGATGAAGTCAAAGAAGCAGGCAGGGGCCAACTCATACACTGTACTGCAACTGTAAGAAATATGGATTTTATTCTAAGAGTAACAGTAAGCCACTGGAGGGTTTTTTCCAAAGGGACAACATGATCTCACTTATGTTTTAAAAAGATCACTCTGGCTACTGTGTTGAAAATAAACTGTAAAAGGACAAAAGTAGATAATGATGAATTGGAAAGCCATTGTGGAATTACTGAATGGCTTGGACTAAGGTAGAGGTGGTGAGAAGTTGACGCACTGGACGTGAGATACGTGAAAAAGACAGGGCTCGAGGATGGCTCCAAATTTGGGTCTGAGCAACTAGTGAATGATGATACCGTTTACTGAACGGGGAAGACTGGGAATGGGATGCAAGAAGTAGGTTTAAACAGAAAAATCTACTTCTATTTTAGATGATTTAAATTTAAAATGCCTTGTAGACTTTCAAATGGAAATAGCATAAAAATAGATATTCTGGAGCTCAGCAACAAGGTTGGGCTATATAGTCTGAAACATGGCACTGAATAAGATTACCCAGAAGAAAGGGCAGGGGAAAAAGAAAAGAGAGTGCCTAGGTGAGACACCCTACCTCCCAACTTCTCTTCTTTAGTGTCTTAAACTGCATTATATTGTCTTTTGTAAATTAGAAACATTGTTCACATAACACAAATGCTTGAATTAGAGGGAAGGAGCACTAAAAACAAAATCAGTAATAACAGCAACAAGCAAAACCTTCAATTAGGCAAGGCGGTACAGAGATTTAGAGGACAGCAGGGATATAACATGGAATATCTTGTATTATAAGGTTCTGGTTAAAGCCAAATTTCCAGGGAAAACAAGTCAGCACCTGCCCATAGTAAGGATACAGTGAGAAACGACACCTGTTTTGTGAACATGCAATAATAGGCAGAGTGTTGGAGCCAGAGTGTCAAGACCCTGGGGAGGAATGGCGAAGCTATCGCTACAAAGAAAGGAATTTTCCCTTACAAATGAAGAAAAAGAAAGAGGAAGGACAATGCATTATTTTCTAGTTATAAATCACACAGACAAAAAATGCTGAGGTACTAAGAAAAACAGGTTATATACTAGCTAGAAAGGCAAAGTCCACTAAAGAAAAATACTTAAATAAAGGAAAAGGAATACAATGTTCAGTTTTTATTTTTAAAAAGCCCTATGATGAACTGAATTTCTAGGTTTGTTTTTTTTTTTAAAGTCAGGGTCTTGCTCTGCTGCCTAGTCTGGAGTGCAGTGGCTCAAGTACAGCTCACTGTAACCTTGAATTCCTGGGCTCAAGGGACTCTCCTGCCTCAGCCTCCTGAGTAGCTGGGACTACAGGCCTGCATCACCAAGCCTGGCTAAAAAATGTTTTTGTAGAAATGGGGTCTCACTATGTTGCCCAGGCTGGTCTCAAACTCCTGGCCTCAAGCAATCCTCCCACTTTAGCCTCCCAAAGTGCTGGGATTATAGGCATGAGCCAGAACTAGATGTCTCTCCAAATACACATACCTGTGTTTTTTGCATAAGACAACTATAGGCTTTGGAATCAGCTTACATCCCAACTCTATCATCACTTATGGTATGACTTATAATTATAAAGTATATAAAGATATATAAAGATAAACTATATAATTAAATGAGACTCAGTTTCCTAATTTGTAAAACTGAATACAATCCACCTTACTGGGCTATTGAGGATTAAATGACATAATGTGCATAAATTCCTGAGCAAAGGACCCAGCACACAGAACATAAACTAAAAAAACTGGAAGCCACTATGATTATTGCACTGTGGTGCTTCTTAGTCTACTATTCTCATAAAATACTGAAATTATTTCCTTAAAATCTGTGTGGTGATGCCTTCAAAGACTATTGGAAATAAGTTTTGTGGACATGTGTTCATTATAGTGATATATTAGAATTCATTTTTATTTACTAACTATAGTAATAGTGCTAGATTATACCAAATATTTTTAATACTGTTATGCAGAATAAAAACAATGATCCTCAAAACAAGTAATAAGAATCCAAATGTGACAATTTACACAGAGTAGAAAAATCCCCTTGGTCACAAATGACTGTTATGAAAGAATTATTAATATTAAAGGTGCCACAGAATAATGCTTTTTGTAGATCAGGGGTTGACAAATGATATACTGGAGGCCAAATCTGTCTCAATGCCTGTTTTTGTAAATAAAGCTTTACTGGAACAGTTCCTTCCATTTGCTTATTTATTGTCTATGGCTGCTTTTTCAATAAAGCAGCAAAGCTGAGTAGCTGAAACAAAAACCATGTGGCCAGCAAAGTCTAAAATATTTACTATCTGACTGTTTAAAGTTTGCCCTGCCCTGCTGTAGATCATGGCAAGTACACTGAATTTTTTCCTAAAAATGTGTAAATTGTTTGTACACCAGGTATATCTGTAGTTAAGACTTCAAAATGAACATGTGGGCTTAGGCTATTCTGTTCAACAGAAGCCAGAATAACAACGTGTATGTTTTATTATATTTATCTAAAAGTGTCATTTGGCAGCATTTTACAACCCATACATAGAAGTGTTAACAGTTTCTATAAATTTTTATGATATTCTATATTTCTTTAATATTCTATAATATTTTCCTACAAGAGACTTAGAATATTTTTTACTCTTTTCCTCTATTATAGAAACTGAATAATTCTGAGGAAAAATTAATTTGGTAGAAGGAAGTTATAGGTAGGCAAGATATTCATCACTTTAAAGATTAGTAGTAAAAAAAAGATTAGTACTAGTAATAGTATTTATAAAGAAGAATTATTCATTGTCTCTAATGTTGGAAGCATAAAACATACCCATTTACCTCATGGTCCTTTCATAAACAATGCTGATTCCTTTCGGAACTTCCTGGTAAAGGGAAACACTCTTATCAGAAAATGAAGCTAAAATCATAACAAATTAGCTTTAATGTTATTCTGCTATTTTTACATTTTTCTGAATCAAGACTAAACAAGATATGTATTGCCTTGTGTGGCTGGAAGAATACATATATTTTTTGTTTTTTATAAAAATATTTGTTTAGAATTCTACAACTGGCTCTAATGTGAATTTGATAGTCTTAGCTAAGCTGCTTGTACTATGGGAACACATTTCTATTGTTAAAATAAAAGTTTTAATGTCAAAATTCCTTGGAATATATAGCATTGGATTAGATGAATGAAAGAGTTGAAAAAATAAAGGAGCACTTTAGGAAAAGCAACTTTCTGCTTTTCAAAATCAGTGTTTAAAAGAAAAAATGATTCTAGAACAGGATCATCTACTACATGGATAATCCTTTTTCAAACGTCAGTTATGTATTGTAATAACAGAAGTTAATATTAAATTTTACTTTATGCAAAGCACTCTGGTAAGAGGTTTAAATGTATCTTATTTAATCTCTGTAGCAAACCATGAGACAAACATTACTATATCTAACATATTATTTCCTGCACTTTACATGACGAAATGGTAGAGTCAGGACATAAACCAAGCCTGTCTGACTTTCTGCCTATATTTTAACTAATACATTATATTATATTCAAATGCTTTTCTAGAAATATCAACAATTTTTGAGAATTGTAACTCTTCCATAAAATGCTTTGAGTCTCTTAGGAGGTGCTAAATAAACAGAGAGAATTATTATTAGGGAAAAAAACCCTCAAGTATCTGAAAAATTACTAATGTTATTTAAAAATACATACAATGAAAAAGCATTCTAGAAATAAACTTTACTGTAAACTGTGAAATAAACATCACTCTGACAACTTAGACTATATTTTATAATTAATTCTGAATTTAGGCACTAAATGTTACTTTTTCAAGTATTATTTAACATATATAAAAAATGAATGTTCGTGCTGAAACAGTCCATTTTAAAATCTAGGCAGTGACATTAAAAACAAGGTAAGTCTGAGAGACTGTGACAGCAGGCTAAGGAGATATGACTACTGATGTAATGTATCTTGGGTGGGATCTTGGAACAGAAAAAGGATATTAGAGAAAAACTAAAGAAATCTGAGTAAACTATCAACTTCAGTTAATAATAATATATCAATACGGGTTAACTTATTATAACAAATGTACCATACTAATGTGTTAATAATAGGGAAACCTGGGTGCAAAGTGTGCGGGAACTCCCTGTACTATCTTCACAATTTTTCTGTAAATCTAAAGCTGTTCTGAAATCTTAAATTTTAAAAATAGAAAAAAAATCTAGGCAGTGAATGGTTATCAGCAGAAATTCATTTTAAAGACTTTTAAAATACTTTACATCTAGCCCATTTTTCTTCAAATTATGAATTTACATTCACATGATTTGCATGAAACCCAACTGGTATTTTGAAACAATATGATAAACTACTTCATAAACTGATTTTTCAAATATTTGAAAACTTCCCTAGTATGAGAGATGACTATAAGGCAACCTATTTTATTTTTTTTATTTTATTTATTTATTTATTTATTTTTTTTTTGAGACAGAGTCTCGCTTTGTTGCCCAGGCTAGAGTGAGTGCCGTGGCGTCAGCCTCGCTCACAGCAACCTCAAACTCCTGGGCTCGAGTGATCCTTCTGCCTCAGCCTCCCAGGTAGCTGGGACTACAGGCATGCGCCACCATGCCCGGCTAATTTTTTTTTATATATATATCAGTTGGCCAATTAATTTCTTTCTATTTATAGTAGAGATGGGGTCTCGCTCTTGCTCAGGCTGGTTTCGAACTCCTGACCTTGAGCAATCCACCCGCCTCGGCCTCCCAAGAGCTAGGATTACAGGCGTGAGCCACAGCGCCCGGCAAGGCAACCTATTTTTAAGCAGACATATTCAAATATTATTTTCTCTTCTTAAGTCACCTGAGGATACTCCATTATTGCTTAATACATTTTAAGGACTACTCATTAGGAATTACCAAATTCTACTATAGGCATGCTCAGTGATAAGCAAATCTTATTCAATTACGTGTGGACCTTACTTCAAAATAAAAATTTTGGCTGACAGAGGTGGCTCATGCCTATAATTCCAGCACTTTGGGAAGCCGTGGTGGGAGGATCGCTTGAGGCCAAGAGTTCGGGACCATCCTGGCCAATATGGCAAGATCCTGTCTCTTAAAAAAAATTAGCTCGGAGTGGTGGCATGCACCTGCTGTCTCAGCTACTTGGGAGAAGACTGAGGCAGGAGGATTGCTGGAGCCCAGGAGTACAAGGCTGCAGTGAACTATGATCATGCCACTGCACTCCAGCCTGGACAACAGAGTAAGACCATGTCTTTAAAAAAAAAAAAAAAAAAAAAAAAGGTTAAAATGGTAGTCACATTACTTCTTTCTGCTTTAAATGCTTTAGAATGACAAGAATAAAGCCATACTATTTATTTCATCAGGTTGTTATGGCTATCAGCTAAGAGCACGGATTTTGCCCACAACAAAATCTGTATAAATAAGAGTTCATTTTTTCTTTCTTTCTTTCTTTTTTTTTTTTTTTAAGAGATAGGGTCTTGCTCTGTTGCCCAGGCTAGATTACAGTGGTGTGATCACAGCTCACTGTAGCCTGGGCTACAAATTCCTGGGCTCAAGACAGCCTCCCACCTCAGCCTCCCAAAGTACTGGGATTATAGGTGTGAACCACCACGCCCAGTCAAGAGCTCACATTAATAGCACTTCAACTTTTTTGAACAAGTCAGGTTTAACCCAACATCTATTTACTCAAACAAGATTGGAAAGCTGAAGAGTCACAAAAGAATTTATGGAACTCACATAAAGAATAAAACTATCTTCCAGAACAGCCTCTAAACTATTATGCTGAAGAGAATAATACTAATTCTGAGAAAAAAAATACACACTAGAGGAAATTTTAAAAATGCATATATCTGAGTGTTATTAACCCATGAGGTGTAAGAGTGAAAAACATCTTCTTCCATCGACTTTGGGAAAACTTCTCTGGAGAAAAAAGGCCAGAGATTCTCCAACTTGAATTAATAAAAAGTTCTCAAAAATAAAAAAAGATAATAATAATGAAGTTGCTTGCAGCTAAGTTTAGGAGACAGTCTGTGTGACCAACTTGATTAGTAACGGTCTTCTGGTTAAATTTAAAGTAACTATTAACTGCATTTTAAAAATTAGGAAGTACTGGCAAAACACAAGTTAATCTTTCAATTCAAAAATCTAAGGCTGGGCACAGTGGCTCACAACCTGTAATCCTAGCACTCTGGGAAGCAGAGGTGGGAGGATGCTTGAACTCAGGAGTCCAAGACCAGCCTAAGCAAGAGTGAGACCCATCTCTATTAAAAATAGAAAGAAATTAGCCAGGCAACTAAAATGGGAAAACAAACAAAAATTAGCCAGGCATGGTGGCACATGCCTGTAGTCCCAGCTACTCAGGAGGCTGAGGAAGGAGGATCACTTGAGCCCAGGAGTTTGAGGTTGCTGTGAGCTAGGCTGATGCCACGACACTCTAGCCTGGTAAGATTTGGTCTCAAAAAAAAACAAAAAAAACAAAAAAGGTTTTAGTGTTTCCTTTTTTGCTTCTAATGTATATCTTTCTTCCCCTTGATCAATCTTGCTAAAGGATTATCTTTTTCATCAATTATTTCTGGTCTTATTTCATGCCTATTGCTTTCTTTAGAATTACTTTGTTTTACTAGATTTTTTTTCCCAGTCTTGCTCTGTTCCCCAGGCTAGAGTGCAATGCCATCAGCCTAGCTCACAGCCTAGCCATCATGCCCAGCCTAAGAACTTTTAAAAAATGAACCTATGCCAATGTATCTGAAAAGTTAGATGAAATAATTTTGTAGAAAAATATAAATTATCCAAAATGCCTCAAGAATAACAGACCTGAATAAAACCATTACTATTAAAGAAATTTAAATAATTTTTAAAAACCTAGTATCTTACACAACTTCTCTTACTTCAAAGATATGAAGACAGCGTTTTACAGGAAAATGTGCAAATCCTTTCAAAGAGCAGACAGCTCTCACATGAGATGTAAGAATTGGAAAGTAAGCAAGAAACAAATCTGTCCTGATTTGCAGACAGTAGGATTTCTACAAAGATTATCTAAGAGAATCTATACACAGAGCTAATAAATGAGTTCAGCAGGGATGTTTGATATAAGATCAAAATACAAAATCAATCAATGGCATTTTTTGTACACCAGCCATAACCAATTAAAAAAAATGTAATGCAGAAAAGATCTCATTCACAATTGTAACAAAAACTAAGGTATCTAGGAACAAATGAAGAAAAGTATTAAACAAATAAGAAAATATTAAAATTAGTTTTGCAAAAATAACAATTTTCCCCAGATTCATTTATAAATTGAAAAAAAATTCTATAAAAATCCTGACAGTGTTTTTCATGAAAAATTGATTCTAAAATTCACATAGAGGAGCAAAGTACCAAGAACAGCTAAAATAATTTTGAAAAAGAACAGGCAGATGACATGTGGAATTGACACATGGTTATATGAATGAGAGGGCCTAAGAATAAAACTTGTACATGCAGAGGCTACATTAAAATTTGGATGGACTATCTGATAAATGATGCAGAAAGCACACTGCTTATCCATACGGAAAAATAAAATTGTTCCATACGATATTGACAAAAATAAATTTCAAGGGATTATCAGTGTGAATCAAAAAATCAAATTGTAGAAACTGCTAGAAAAAAATACAGCAGACCATTTTTTATGACTTCAGAGGCAAGGAAGAATATCTTCAAACACGAATGAAAGCACTAATAAAGTAAAAAGACAAGCTATGATCTGTTATGCAAATGACTGACAAAGAATTAATACTAATAATATTTAGACAACAAAAAGCAAATAACCTAACAGAGTAATGGACAAAGGTAACACAAGAGAAACCTCAATAAACAAAAGAAAAAAAGCTCAACCTTTCTAGTAATAAGAGAATTGTAAACCACTACAGAATTGAGATAACTATTTCAAAAGCTGGCAAAAACTTAAAAGCACCAAGATGAGGAGAAATGGGAAACTCATACTCTGACATGATCATAAATTAAAATAACCACTTGCATTGAAGATGGTTGTATCCTACAATGCCAAAATTCCACTTCTTGGTATACAACCCATGGAAATTTTTGTTCATATACAAGGAATGAAGATATTACAAGAAGCTTCACTGCAAAATGGTTTATAATAACAATACAACGGGGAACTATATGTCCATCAACAGAAGGAAGAGTGAATAAACTGCAGTATATTTATATAGTAACATACTCTACTGCAGTTAAAATGAACTTACACCACAAAGTAAAAGAGAAATTGGCATTCTCAGTTTTTTATATGAGCATTTACTACCTGGCTAACCCCATACTCCTTGTTCCCAGTAACACTGTTACCAGTTCTTAAAAATGTCCCTTCTTCTCAATCTATACACTTACATTCTCATTGCTATCATCTACTGACGTATAGATATGTATTCAAAAAATAAAGTTCTTGTTTTCAAAGAGTTCACTGTCTAGGGGAAAGTGACTAGACAGATAACAGAAGTTATCTATAATACATAAATACTTAAAGGTATTTAAAAGGTGTTAGAGTAACATATGGGTTGGGGAAAACGGAAAGGTGGCTGGCACACTCAGAATGGGAAACCTAGGACATGATGAATAGGAGGCACCAAGTCAGAGTGCTCTTACAAGAAAATTTGTTTCAAATGGAAGAAAGGAGGGTAATCTCTAGGGGCATAGGAGAATGGGAGATCCTCCTATGGGAGATGGGAGAGAGAAATACTTAGCATCAACACCTCTGAACTACTTTCCTTGACTATATTCTTCATCTAAGACTCAGACCCAGCTGGTCATTTATTAAGCATGGGCAAGTTACTTAACATTTCAAAGCTTCAAATGAGGTATTAGATGTTTAAAAACTCTAAATTATAGAGGGAACCTGAGTAAATGATCTCTAAAGTTCTTTCTAGATCTAAAATCCTATGATTCTAGGACAAAGGCTCTAAACTCTTTAAACTCAAAGGTAAGTCACAAAATATCCAGTACCCAAAGAAGAAAAACCAGACCATTAAGAGTTTGTATATTTGTATAAGTGTATTCTATCAGTTTTGCAAAACTGTTAAAACAATTAATTCCTAATATGAAAATCAGTAAAATTCCCACAAAAAGATAGCACCTTTTTATTAGAGTTGGTAAAGTGCTTATCCCCCACAAACCTGTAGACTTCTTAAAAAAAAAAAATCCATATGCAAATACTTTTGTGTAAAGAAGTAAACTGCTTAAAAGCCCATAGCTTAGACTTATAAGTCATCTTTTAAAATGAAGATGTCTATATAAATATGTGCATTGCATATTTACTACAACGTATTCGTAATCATCTTCCCTTTAAATTTTTAATATACAGGTTTAAGGTTCATGAAGTTTTTTAAAAAAATAGCTAAGAATAGTTCTTTATAATATGCTTTCATTTTACTACCCTACATTCCAAAATTTATAACAAGGTTTTCCTTACCTGATATGGACATGGAATATGATATTCTCTGCAGCGCTCTTGTATCCACGTTGTTTCCCAGATGCCACGGTAAGCTTGCTCATAAAAGTAGCATCCAATTACAACCAAGAGTGGTACAAGATAAAGAATGCTGAAAACACCAATCCGGATCATAAACTTCACTAATTTATCTTGATTCTCCTTTTCTAATGGAATTTCAATTCGAACTCTGTTTAGGGATATAATGCCAGCTAAGAGCAGAGAAACCCCGACTACCACATATAGGCAGAGGGGAGCAAGAACAAAATATCTCAATGCATCAACATCGTAGAGCCCAACAAAACACACGCCACTAATATTGTCACCTTCAATTTTATTCATCGCCAGAAGGATGATAGTTAGAGTTCCGGGGATGCCCCATGCACTGGCATGAAATAGCAATGCCTTCTTCTCAATAGCTTCACTACCCCACTTTGGCACAGCTGCTAAGAACCATGTGATGGTGAGAATTACCCACCATACACTGCCAGCCATAGTGAAAAAATAGAGTACCATAAAAAGCATGGTACAGGCTTTATTATGAGATCCTTGTGTCACTGTGGAAGCCTTATACTGCGCAGGGCTAGATGCATTGCAGGCTACTCGATCCTCCAGCAAAAAGCCAATAAAGAAAATTAATGATACCATCATGTAGCAGACTGCATAAAATATAATAGGCCTTTCAGGATAACGGAATCTTGTGACATCAATCAAAAAAGTTAAAAAAGTAAACAACGTGGCAGAGAGGCAAATGATTGAAATCAATCCTATGAAATAGCGAGCAAATGACAGTTCTTCTCTCCTAAAGTACATATTTGGGCAAGGTGGTGAACAATCACGCACGTGCAAAAAGGAATAACCAAGATCAGGATCAATTTTCAACTCTCGGGGACACCAAAAACCATAGTCCCTCTGCACTGCCACTGGAGCTCCTTCAGTTGGATCTCCAGCTAAGTTCAGATCCACGAGTCGAGGATACGGCTCATCACAATCTGGGAACCTAAAAAAAAAAAAAAAAAAAAAAAAGAAACCACATAAGGTGAGAATCATTTTTACTTATGGGGAAATCTACTGATACCTAACAATTTGGATTTCCAAATTTAGCAACCATGACCTTATTTATTCCTAAATCCTTGGTGGCGGTGGGGGACTGCAATAAGTAGAAATAAAATAAATGGTGGTATCTTGTGAGCCATACAACTAGATTTTTCCATAATTGTCAAAAAATGATATGGTTTCCTTTCAAAAATAGCACTCTTTATTAAAACAGTCAAGCATATGAGCCTGGGAGTTTGAGGCTGCAATGAGCCATGATCATAACAATGCACTCCAGCCAGGGCCACAGAGACTTCCATCTCAAACAACAACAACAACAAAGTCAAGCATAGCAGTATATACAGAGTATTTATTTAGGACACAGCTTAGAGTAAGATTCCAAAGTATGAAAATATATAGGTACTCGGCCAGACGCAGTGGCTCACGTATATAATCCTAGCACTCTGGGAGGCCGAGGTGGGCGAATCACTCAAGGTCAGGAGTTTGAAACCAGCCTGAGCAAGAGTGAGACCCCGTCTCTACTAAAAATAGAAAAAAATTAGCTGAACAACTAATATATATAGAAAAAATTAGCCGGGCATGGTGGCACATGCCTGTAGTCTCAGTTACTCGGGAGGCTTGAGCCCAGGAGTTTGAGGTTGCTGTGAGCTAGACTGACACCACGGCACTCTAGCCAGGCAACAGAGTGAGACTCTGTCTCCAAAAAAAAAAAAAGGTCCCTGGAGACTCAAAGGGGGAAAGGTGGGAAGAAGTAAGGGATGAAAAATTACCTGTGAGGTACTATGTACACTACTCAGGTAACAGGTACACCAAAAACCCAGACCCCACCACTATACAATATATATATGTAATGGAATTCAACTTGTACCCCCTAAATCTATTAAAAATTTAAAAATAAATAAATTTAAAAAAATAATAATGCTTATATGAATAATAAAAAACAAACAAACAAACTCTGGAAACAACCTAAATGACCATCAGTAGAAGATAGCTAAATAACTACCGGATACTAATACAATTGGCTATTACATAGCAATGAAAAGGAATGAACCAGACCTACAGATATAAACATAAATACATGTTAAAAAAAAATTATGTTTTGGCCGGGCATGGTGGCTCACATCTGTAATCCTAGTACTGTGGGAGGCTGAGGTGGGAGGATCACTCAAGGTCAGGAGTTCAAGACCAGCCTGGGCAAGAGCGAGATCTGGTCTCTACTAAAAATAGAAAGAAATTATCTGGACAAACTAAATATATATATATAAAATTAGCCGGGCATGGTGGCGCATGCCTGTAGTCCCAGCCACTCGGGAGGCTGAGGCAGAAGGATTGCTTGAGCCTAGGAGTTTAAGGTTGCTGTGAGGTAGGCTGATGCCATGGCACTCTAGCCCGGGAAACAGAGCCAGACTCTGTCTCAAAAAAAAAAAAAAAAAAAAAAAAATTATGTTTTTACTGATATAAACAAACATGGGAATGATTAACAACAAATTCAACACAATGATTACCTCATTCTTCGTAAAGAAAGAAGGAAATCAGATCAAGATGGGTAACAAGGAAGAACCTTCCACTCTATAGTGTTTTATTTCTTAAAACAAAACCTGAAGCCAATATTACAAAATGTTAAGCTTGGATAAAGCCAGATAATAAAAGGTGTGTAAGTAGTTACCTTATTATTCTTTACCCTTGAAATATTTCAGAATACAAAAGAGTAATTATATAATATAGTATATTATTACTACTTATAATGCTCACTAATATAAAACCATAAGAATGTCTAACAAACAAATCAACTTTTTTTTTTTTGAGACAGAGTCTGACTTTGTTGCCCAGGCTAGAGTGAGTGCCGTGGGGTCAGCCTAGCTCACAACAACCTCAAACTCCTGGGCTCAAGTGATCCTTCTGCTTCAGCCTCCTGAGTAGCTGGGACTACAGGCATGCGCCACCATGCCCGGCTAAATTTGTGTACATATTTTTAGCTGGCCAAGTAATTTCTTTCTATTTTTAGTAGAGACAGGGTCTCACTCTTGCTCAGGCTGGTCTCGAACTCCTGAGCTCAAACTATCCGCCCACCTCAGCATCCCAGAGTGCTAGGATTACATGTGTTAGCCACCACACCTGGCCCCAAAAGTTTTTAAAACAGATGAAATAGAAGACAAGTAATTTAAAACAAACTGCAACATAAGAAATGATCCATGAAAATATATAATTTTCGCACCTACTGCATTCCATATCTTCAGGCCAAGGAACACCAAACATCTCCATGAGCTTTGAACACTCGCTGTAAGCCCTCTGACACAGTCTACGACAGGGAAGTGTGACACGTCCATATTCCATACAAATAGGAGCATAGAGCGCACAAAGAAATGGCCGGAAATCCCGAGAACAATCCAGATTCACCATAGGGTGGAATGGCTAGGAAAAAGTTGAAAGTGAATAATTAGATAAAACATTGTATACAAGTTAAGCTTCCTGTAAAATTGCAACATTCATTTTTTTCATTTAAAATAATTTCTGAGGACTACTAAACATTTCTGAAGGAGAGGTTTTTTGGGTTTTTTTTAAGTAAACCCCTCTTAGCCCTATGCCTGAAGATTCTGATTTAGTTAAATGTGAGGTGTATCCCAGAATATATATATATTAGGTGTTACAGACGATATTACTGAAGAGTAAGGGCTGAGAAGCACTAACAATATGATCCATTTTTACACAAAAAAATCCTCAGAAGATGTATACCAAATGTTCAAAAGCATGATTAGGGATTGGTGGTAGGATTACAAGAGATTTTAGTTTTCTTCCTTTTATGTATTTCAATATCTACATTTTCTTCAGTTAACAAATATCAACAGGAAAGAGATGACAAGTAAAAGGTAGAAAGGAGAGAGAAGAAGAAAAGTATTATTGCGTAGTAATACACACTAACACAGTAGTACACAGTAATAATACACCGCAGTTATTTGAGGAGTGAGAAGTAGAGAAGGGTCTCTCACCTTTGGCTCAAATCTTCTTGTTCTTTTTACATTTTAAAAAACTTTCTAAACAGTTTTTTAAACTCTGAAATCACATGAAATATACAGAGCTAACACTGTAAGCTATTAATAATATTAAGGAAATAAAAATAGTGGCTCTAAACATAAAACCATAGTAATCATTATAATAACAGGAATACATAAAATATCCCAAGAAATGTGCACCTGTGCTTTTGACTACCGAATATTTTTTCTACTTGTTTATATGATAGTTTAAGTCACTGCTGAACTTGAACTGGTTATAGAAAGTCTCACCAGGCCTTTCTAATCGATTTATTTCTACATTGAGGTGTAATATTTTCCAGAGGCCTCCTATATATAATGCAACAAAAAAAAATCAAGAGTAAAAGAAACTGATGTCAAAGAAGTTAACTATAAAGATGTAACAACTGATATATAACAAATTAAACATGACTATCACTTCCAAGTATGACGGAGAACTTTGTAGTAAACCAATGTTTCCATCAAGAACTTAAAGAGACAAAAAGTTTTAAGTTATCTATTTAAAGCTAATAGGGAACTGCTAAAGCAAAAGAATGAGAAGGACCAAAAATCCAAAAAGCAGGGAAGAAAAGACATGAGGCCCGGTAAACACAGCCACTTCTCCAAGGAAGCATTGGCTGATCAGGGAATACAGGAAGAGGTGGAGAATTGAGCTTTGCCTAGGCTGGTGCTAGACAACTGAGAAATCAGCAGAGCTTTAGGTGGTCTTGGGAGGCTACAGAAACAAAATTGGAAATCAAAAGAACAAGATCTAAGTGAGAAGGGGAAGTGTGAAGGATTTAAGCCTGACACAGAGCCAGTTTTCCCTTCAGGATATTTTAAAATTCTGAAGCTACACAGGGAAAGAGGCTAAGAAGCTAAGCAGAAAGTCTCTGAAAAGTAGAGTGAGATTTTGGCAGTCTTATCAGTCTGAGGAGATGTGAATAACAGTTCAAGCCCTGAAGAGGAACTGAACATATAAGACTTTCAGCAGTCATTCAGTCCTGAATGACTATACCCTAGAAGCAGACTAATCAGAGGGAGTGAGACCTACCAACATTGCAACTCAGCCTCAACTCAGCTTAGTCCCTGACTGAATTAAAGTAATCTGCCCCCATTTATCTGCTAAGCTCCCAAAAATGTATGAACCTTTTCTGCAGTCATATAACATCATCTGGAATCTCATCAATATTTTATAATGTCTAGCACTCAGTTAAAAATTACTGGGCAGGCCGGGCGCGGTGGCTCACGCTTGTAATCCTAGCACTCTGGGAGGCCGAGGCGGGCGGATTGCTCAAGGTCAGGAGTTCAAAACCAGCCTGAGCGAGACCCCGTCTCTACTATAAAAATAGAAAGAAACCAATTGGCCAACTAATATATATATATAAAAAATTAGCCGGGCATGGTGGCTCGTGCCTGTAGTCCCAGCAACTCGGGAGGCTGAGGCAGTAGGATTGCTTGAGCCCAGGAGTTTGAGGTTGCTGTGAGCTAGGCTGACGCCACGGCACTCACTCTAGCCTAGGCAAGAAAGCGAGACTCTGTCTCAAAAAAAAAAAAAAAAAAAAAAAAAAAAAAAATTACTGGGCAGCCAGGCGTGGTGGCTCACGCCTGTAATCCTAGCACTTTGGGAGGCCGAGGCGGGCGGATTGCTCGAGGTCAGGAGTTCGAAACCAGTCTGAGCAAGAGTGAGACCCTGTCTCTACTATAAATAGAAATTAATTAATTGGCCAACTAATATATATAGAAAAAATTAGCTGGACATGGTGGTGCATGCCTGTAGTCCCAGCTACTCGGGAGGCTGAGGCAGAAGGATTACTTGAGCCCAGGAGTTTGAGGTTGCTGTGAGCTAGGCTGATGCCACGGCACTCACTATAGCCTGGGCAACAAGTGAGACTCTGTCTCAAAAAAAAAAAAAAAAAAAAAAAAAATTTTCATCAAAAAATCAAAATCTATTATAAGAATCAAATAGAAACTCTATAATTAAAATATGTAATTAATGAAACTAAGAACTTTCGATATATCAAAAGACAGGAATGGCAAAAGAGAAAACAAGGCAATAGAAAATATTCAAACAAAAAGCAGTTCACAGACCAAAAAATAACAAAAAAATATAGAAAAGTGTCTACAAGGCATGTAAAAACCCATGAAAAGGCCTGATATATGCAATCTCAAAAGGAGACGAGTGAAAATGGAGCAGAGGCAATATATAATGTAAAGATGATAACTGAGGTTTTTCCAAAAGTGATTAAAGACAACTACCCACAGATCTGAGAAACTCTTCAAACCCCAAGAAGGATAAATATAAGAAAAACACACCTAGGCCTATCTTAAATTGTTGAAAACCAAAGAAAAACATCTTAAAGGCAGTGTAAAAAAGAGACACATTACCTTCAGGGAAGCAACAATAACATTCAGAGCTGACTTCAAAAAACCAGGTAACAATGAAATGACTAATTTTAAAAACTAAGAGAAAATAACTGCCAACCTATAATTCTCTAGCCAGTTAAAATATTCTTTACCAATGAAGGCAAAGATATTTTTAGATAGACAAAAACAGAAGAAAATTCATCAGCAGCAAACCTGAGCTAAAAGGAACTAAAGAATTAGCCAGGCGTGGTGGCGAGCATCTGTAGTCCCAGCTACTTGGGAGGCTGAGGCAGGAGGACGGCTTGAGCCCAGGAGTTTGAGGTTGCTGTGAGCTAGGCTGACTCCACGGCACTCACTCTAGCCTGGGTGACAAAGTGAGGCTCTGTCTCAAAAAAGGGAAGGAAAATACATATAAATCCACAGAGTGATACACTTCCTTCAATAGGTGACTGAGAGTGAGAAAAATTCTGTAAGAATTAAAAAAATCTAAACAACCCAATTACAAATCTGACTTAAATGACATATTTATAATCATGGCACCCAACAATGACTGGACACTGAATCTTTTCCAAAATTGACCATATTCTGGGTTCTAAAGCAAGCCACAAACTTCAAACTACAGATGCTCCTCAACTTACATCCTGACAAACCCATCGTAAGTTAAAAATATCCTAAGTTGAAAATTCATTTAATATATCTTAGCCTAGCCTTCCTTAGCCATGCTCAGAACATTTACATTAGCTCGCAGTGCTATGATAGTTTATTAATTCTTTACACATTTGTTTATTTATTTATTTAGAGACAGGGTCTCGCCAAAGTAGTTAGGACCAAAGGTACACATCACCATGCCCAGCTACATTTTTTTTTTTAAGATAGGGTCTTGCTATATTGCTCAGGCTGGTCTTGAACTCCTGGCCTCAAGTGATCTTCCTGCCTTGGCCTCCCAAAGTGCTAGGATTACAGGTGTGATACATCATGCCCTGCCAATTTCCTAGTTTTAATATTGTGTTACAGCTGCATAAGATAGTAAGATTGGGGGAAAATAGGTAAAGTGTACACAGAATCTCTGTATTATTTTTGCAACTTCCCATGAGCCTACAATTATTTTAAAACTAAAGGTTAAAAATGTATTACATTCACATACTGACATATGTACACATGTCACACACTCATGCACATGAATGTCTTTTTTTTTTTTTTTTTTTTTTTGAGACAGAGTCTCGCTTTCTCGCCCAGGCTAGAGTGAGTGCCGTGGCGTCAGCCTAGCTCACAGCAACCTCAAACTCCTGGGCTCAAGCAATCCTCCTGCCTCAGTCTTCCGAGTAGCTGGGCCTACAAGCATGCGCCACTATGCCCGCTAATTTTTTCTATATATATTAGTTGGCCAATTAATTTCTTTCTGTTTATAGTAGAGATGGGGTCTCGCTCTTGCTCAGGCTGGTTTCGAACCCCTGACCTAGAGCAATCCACCTGCCTCGGCCTCCCAGAGTGCTGGGATTACAGGCGTGAGCCACCGCGCCCGGCCATGAATGTCTTAAAGTCTCAAACTTGCTTGAAACTCAGCAATACATAAAATTCTAAGCAATCAGATACTGTTATATCAACTTATTAAACATCTATTGTGAGCCCCATCATGAATTACAAAATTGATTTGAATGACTATTTTGTGTTTCTGCCACTTACTAGCTATAAGTACCCTAAGCTATTATCTCGGCTAGCATTTACTGTCACTATATTAGTTCAGGCACTTACTGTTCAAACTGCCTTGCACACATTATCTCATTTAACCCTCACAACAATCCCATAAAGTAGGTACTATTATTAATCCCATTTTATAATACATGTGAAGAAAATGAGGCATAGAAAACTTAAGCATGGCCAGGCACACTGGCTCATGCCTGTAATCCCAATACTTTGGGAAGTTGAGGCAGGAGGACTGCTTGAGGTCAGGGCCAGGAGTTCAAGACCTGCCTGGGCAACATAGTGAGACCTGGTCTCTACAGAAAATTAAAAAATTAGCCCTGCATGGTGGCATGCCTGGAGTCCCAGATACTCAGGAGGCTAAGGCAGGAAGATCACTTAAGCCCAAGAGTTTGTGGTTACAGTTAACAATGATGGCATCCCTGCACTGCAGCCAGGGCAACAGAGTGAGACCCTGTCTCAAAAAAAAAAAAAAAAAAGAAAGAAAGAAAGAAAGTAACTTGTCCAAAATCACAGCCACAAAGACAGACCCAAGAGTCAATTAAACCTTGGCATTCTGATTTAGAACCTTTGCACTTAACCAATTTGTTCTACTTAACCTCTCCAAACTTTACTTTCCTCTTCTGTAAAATTGTCTCAATAACATAAATAAAAAGATATAGTTGGCCGGGCGCGGTGGCTCACGCCTGTAATCCTAGCACTCTGGGAGGCCGAGGCGGGCGGATTGCTCAAGGTCGGGAGTTCGAAACCAGCCTGAGCGAGACCCCGTCTCTACTAAAAAAATAGAAAGAAATTAATTGACCAACTAAAAGTATATATACAAAAAATTAGCCGGGCATGGTGGTGCATGCCTGTAGTCCCAGCTACTCGGGAGGCTGAGGCAGGAGGATCGCTTGAGCCCAGGAGTTTGAGGTTGCTGTGAGCTAGGCTGACGCCACGGCACTCACTCTAGCCTGGGCAACAAAAAGTGAGACTCTGTCTCAAAAAAAAAAAAAAAAAAAGATATAGTTAACATATAGAACACAATTAATGACAGCTTAAAAAGAGATTAGAGGCCGGGCGCAGTGGCTCACGCCTGTAATCCTAGCTCTCTGGGAGGCCGAGGCGGGCGGATTGCTCGAGGTCAGGAGTTCGAAACCAGCCTGAGCAAGAGTGAGACCCCGTCTCTACTATAAATAGAAAGAAATTAATTGGCCAAATAATATATATAGAAAAAATTAGCCGGGCATGGTGGCGCATGCCTGTAGTCCCAGCCACTTGGGAGGCTGAGGCAGAATGATCGCTTGAGCCCAGGAGTTTGAGGTTGCTGTGAGCTAGGCTGATGCCATGGCACTCATTCTAGCCTGGGCAACAAAGCGAGACTCTGTCTCAAAAAAAAAAAAAAAAAAAAGAGATTAGAGAATAGTTGCAAATTAATAGATCTGTAGCAGGCCTATGTGGTGGTTAGGAGTTGATGAATTCTCTGTTTGTAACTGGAATATTTTTTGGGTTTTTTGTTTTGTTTTCCTGAGACAAGTTCTTGCTAGGTTTCCCAGGCTGGACTCAATCTCCTAGGCTCAAGATTTCCTCCTACCTCAGCTTCCCAAGTAGCTAGGCTCACAGGCCTGTGCAACTGTGCTGCGCTTGAAATGATGTTTTTTAAAAGCAAAACAAAACATGGATCAATGTCAACATCATTATTCTGGGTGAAAGAAACCAGACAAAAAAGTAGATACTGTATGATTCCATTTATGTAAAACTCTAGAACATCGGTCCCCAACCTTTTTTGCACCAGGGACCAGTTTCATGGAGGACAATTTTTCCACAGACCAGGGGCAGGGTGGGAGGGTGGAGAACAGATGGTTTAGGGATAATTCAAGTACATTACATTTATTGTGCAGTCAAACCTCTCTGCTAATGATAATCTGTATTTGCTGCTGCTCCCCAGCGCTAGCATCACTCCCTCAGCTTCACCTCAGATCATCAGGCATTAGACTCTTATAAGGAGACACAACCTAGATCCCTCACATGTGCTGTTTACAGGATGGTTCCCGCTCCTGTGATACCCTAATGCAGCCACTGATCTGAGAGGAGGCAGAGCTCAGGTGGTGATGCAAGTTATGAGGTACATCTGTAAATACAGATGAAGCTTCCAAGGCTGACCTGCCATTCACCTCTTGCTGTGCGGCCTGGTTCCTAACAGATCACAGACCATACCAGTCCACAGCCACCAATAATGACAGAAAGCACATCAGTGGTTGCCTGGAGCAGTGGGTAGAGAGAGGGGTGGACTACAAAGGGGTATGAGAAAGCTTTTGAGGTGACAGAAATAGTTTATATCTTGACTGTGGCGATGGTTTCACAGGATCTCTCAAACCCCCAACTGAACACTTTAAATGAGCGTAGTTTATTGTACACGCATTTTATCTCAATAAAGCTGTTATAATAAAAACAAATCAAAATATTAATACTTTTCAAATAAGCAAGTTGCCTTGATTTTAACCTTAACAATTTTCAACCTCAGCAAAATCTAAATTAAATAAGGTAGCCTGAATACTGAAAACTTGAAAACAAATGTATAACATAAGGAATACTATTAAAATCGTATGAAGTAGAAAAAAGGAACTTTAACTGATTGGAATTTAAAAGAATCTTACTGAGTAGTTCCCTAAACAAGTAATACTTTTGTTCACTAAATCAAGACCAGGGTATAGGAAGTTTACAAACTGGAAAGTAACTTTCTAAAATTAAATTTCTGGTTTCTACGACAAAGGTGCACTACAGGGAACCTTCCATTCTTTGTTCGAATTCAAATCAACCAAGCCTTTGTGCTCCCATTCTCTTTCTTCTTTCAAATTTCCATTCCTGTTACCATAGGAACTTGTTAGCTGACAAGCCTTCAAGCATAGCAACAGCCCAAGCTTAGCAAGGGTGTGCAAAAGGGACAGAGTCAAAGGCCAAAATTTGACTCATGAGAATCAGAATTCCAACCTTTGTCACTGTACAAAAGGGTCTGGTAACCACAGAAACTATACCCTACTGAGTTTGGGAATATTATGACTAAATTCGCTAAATGTGAAATCAAATGTGGAATAGTCTCAAAAAATTCAAAAATGGTATTCATAGCTATTTCAGATCCAAGTTAGAATAAAAAAATTATTCAAAAAGAACTTTTTAAAATAACTTTAAGTGAATAAAAATAAAACCTTTTCAAAATCTTTTTGTAACAGTACAATGCTTAATGAGAAAAGGTCCAAAACTAAAGAATTATTTTATATTTAAAAACCTCTAGGTTTACAAAAACAACTTTAATCCCATAGATTTCTTTTTCAAATCTTAATTTTTAAAAATGTCCCATGATAGCATACTTTCCACTAGTCTTTCAGAAACTTGCTATTACCAAAGGGGCATTATTTATCTTCATAAGCCAAAGCAATCCATAAATCTGATTTTTCTTTTGGAATTAAACTTTTAATATTTACAATATCATAGACAGTTCTGAATTATGGTCTGTCTCAGAATATAACACTTTACAAACCAAATTCTACTACATTTAATAATTTTTTAAGTTTTTTTTTTTTTTTTTTTTTTTTTGAGACAGAGTCTCGCTTTGTTGCCCAGGCTAGAGTGAGTGCCTTGGCGTCAGCCTAGCTCACAGCAACCTCAAACTCCTGGGCTCAAGCAATCCTGCTGCCTCAGCCTCCTGAGTAGCTGGGACTATAGGCATGTGCAACCATGCCCAGCTAATTTTTTCTATATATATTAGTTGGCCAATTAATTTCTTTCTATTTATAGTAGAGACGGGGTCTCGCTCTTGCTCAGGCTGGTTTGGAACTCCTGACATTGAACAATGTGCCCACCTCCACCTCCCTGAGTGCTAGGATTACAGGCGTGAACTACCACGCCAGGCCTAATTTAAGTATTTTTAAGGTATTCCTTTAAAGTGATTTGTTACACAAGAAAAATCAATTATTTTCAAATAAATCAAAAATTTTCCCTAAAGTCAGAAATGACCAAGTGCAATTCTTTCTCCACTACTTGTATGTACCCTTAGCAACTTAGAAGCTCCTTAATTCCTCTTCACACAACAGGCTTCTCAAGCCACTTCACTAGATATTGTGTGTTTAGGAAAAACTACCTTATTAATATTAATCTCAACAAAAAATAATAGGAAAGTAGCTCTTCTGGATAATACATGTATTCTAAAGATTTAAAACATGAATTCTACGAATAAATAATAAAAGAAAGTTCATTTTTTAAAAAGCCTATCCATAAAACGTTAATAGTTATTGTTGCACGGGAGTACATTATACTATTCTCTTAAAACAACAAAAATCAGTCTTTCAAGGTTCATTCAAATGCCACCTATAACTAAGCTTTCACTGACCCCCCCATATGTGATCCTCTCTGAATCCCCTTACCATTTTGTCTATTTTGTGGCATTTACCAAGTTCTTAATTTGTTGTAGTCATTCAATCAAAATATGTTTAATAAATACTAAATCTTAGGCCCTACAATGGGAACTAGACAAAAATAGAACAGTTGAGATTTTTAAAAATAAAATTTATTTACTAATTTTGCTATTTTAAAAGCACAATGTGTTTCTTATGGAAAAATCAGAAAATACAAGTAAAAATGAAGAACAGAGAAAACACAAATAAACTGTGCTAATATAGAATTCAGGAATAACCACCGTTGACCTTGGTAAAAATCCTACCAAATCACTTACTCTTCATGAACATGCATTTTTTTCCCCCAACAAAACCAAGACAATACCATCCATGATGTTTTTTATCTACCCCCCCCTTTTAACTTAACAATGGGTCAAGTACAACAGAGTTCTAACAAGCAAAGATTTATGCAGAAGGAACACAAAAGGCCTAGAGACAGGAAAGTTGTGTTGCTTTATTCCTTTGTTTAATTATATCACTTATAAATGCAAACACATAATGTTGAAAGCTTTAACTCACTTTGATTAAAAAAAAAGTAAAGTAAAATACTAGTGTTCAAAGATATGTGGTAATCTTAGTATTATAATTACCATCACCATCCCCACCAACCATACTACTATTACAAGCCCAGGAGATTCAAAGCTTAGGTACAGCACCAAAACTATGACTACTGTTACCTCTAAGAGATTTATAGTTTACAGGGGTCATGAATCCAAACATTTAGCAGTTAATATTTGTAAAGCATACAAAGATGAATAGGACAAGCTCTGCTTCCAAGGAGTTAAAATTCTTATAGAAAGGTAAAAATTCCAACAGAATAATATACACATTAAAATAGAGGAACATATAAAAGATACTGGTAAGTATGGATAAGAGAGTCACTAACTTCTGGGCACCCCGGGTTTCACAAGGAAATAACATTCAAACCAGGCCTTAAAAATTAAATAAGATATCACCAGAAAGAATACTGGAAGAGGCTTCTAGGCACAGACAGCATTTGCAAAGACTTGGCAATTTAAGGAGTGCTAAGAAGTTCTGTGCAACTGTGATGAACAGAGATTCTGAAGAGTAATGAAGCTAGGAGATTAAGTTGGAGCCAATTTGTGAATGTCTATCATGC
This sequence comes from Microcebus murinus, assembly GCF_040939455.1. NCBI lineage: Eukaryota > Metazoa > Chordata > Mammalia > Primates > Cheirogaleidae > Microcebus > Microcebus murinus. Next base: position 23,658,438 of record NC_134127.1, on the reverse strand, counting down.
TTTGGATTTGATCCTCTGAGAAAGGGTTGGGGATGTTTTTTTGTTTTTTTAAGAGACAGAGTCCTGCTCTGTGCCCAGGCTGGAGTGCTGCAGTGGTGCGATCATAGCTCACTGCAACCTCCAACTCCTGGGCTCCAGCGATCCTTCTGCCTCAGCCCAGTCGCCTAAGTAGCTGGGACTACAGGTACAAGCCACTATGCCCAGCAAAATAAAAAAAACTCTGTTAGGTTTTACTTTAGAAAGCTTCCTACTGCTATGTTGGGAGTTTCCTAGCACTGGTCCTCTTATTGTTACTTGCCAGAGCAACACTGTTGAAAGCTAAGGAAATTTAGAGGGATATAGATGTAGGTAAATAGTAAAGAGTTTTAAAAATAGTAAAACATCATGCACAAAACAGTATATTTTACATATATGTGCAATTTAAAAAATAGACCAACAGGCATGGCATGGTGGCTCACGCCTGTAATCCTAGCACTCTGGGAGGCCAAAACGGAAGGCTCGCTCTAGCTCAGGAGTTCAAAACCAGCCCGAGCGAGACTCCGTCTCTACTAACAATAGAAAGAAATTAATTGGCCAACTAAAAATATATAGAAAAAAATTAGCCGGGCATGGTGGTGCATGCCTGTAGTCCCAGCTACTTGGGAGGCTGAGGCAGTAGGATCGCTTGAGCCCAGGAGTTTGAGGTTGCTGTGAGGTAGGCTGATGCCACGGCACTCTAGCCGGGGGAACACAGTGAGACCCTGACTCAAAAAAAGAAAAAAAAATAGACCAACAGAAATGCTCTATGTTTTTTAGGCAAAGAAATAGAGTTCTGATCGCAACTTACTGCTTCCATCTATGTGGTGGGGGAAAGAGAAAAAAACTGTCATTGTGAAGTTAAATCATAAATTCAAATTCACTAAATTCAGCTAATCTAGAGAAAAAAACTTTCATTGTTAAATGTTTTCAATAGTTTATTAATAAATTAATGTGCTTTTTATATATAAAATTTTATTTAAGTCATCTGGAGAATCATTTGCAATCAGTAATTACATATACTAGTTTTCTCTTTTTAAATTTTAGTAAGTCATCATATTTAGAGATTAAAAAATTCAGTTCATCTTCTGCTTCAAAAATCATTAAATAGGCTTATAGGTTCAAGCTCTCTGCCAATCACTGTCTTATTCTGTAACAAGAAAACTTTTTCTTTTTCGAGAGATCACAGGCATATTTGCTTTCAGTTTCAATCATCACTCTTGTTTTGCATGTGTGGTTTTGAGTGAAAAATAGCATTTTTACTTCATAATGGCAAGTAAATTTTGACAAAGTATATCTACGTCGACTAAATTCTTTTAGGGATTAGAACGACAAAATGTCAGTGGTAGGAGTAGCATCTTAGATCATTAGGACCTGCCCTCCTTTTAAATATTAAAACCTGAGCTACAGAGAGGCCAAGGTATGTGATACCATTAAACCCTATTAGTGAGTAGCTGAGCTGCTATTTGAAAAAGGCTCTCATGACTGTCTCATCTACCTTCCCCTACCAAATAAAAAAATAATAATAAATAAAAAAAACTCTGTTAAAGTCATCCCTCAAAAATAAAATGAAACATATGAACCTAACTGTGCATTGAGATTACATGGAGAAAAACTATTTAAGTAACTTTAAAGCACAATAATTTGACTGTACATCCTTGGTGAGATACATCCCTAAAGACAAAAATAAGTACAAACAAGGCCAGGCGCGGTGGCTCACGCCTGTAATCCTAGCTCTCTGGGAGGCCGAGGCGGGCAGATTGCTCGAGGTCAGGAGTTCGAAACCAGCCTGAGCAAGAGCGAGACCCCGTCTCTACTATAAATAGAAAGAAATTAATTGGCCAACTAATATATATATACAAAAAATTAGCCGGGCATGGTGGCACATGCCTGTAGTCCTAGCTACTTGGGAGGCTGAGGCAGGAGGATTGCTTGAGCCAGGAGTTTGAGGTTGCTGTGAGCTAGGCTGACGCCAGGGCACTCACTCTAGCCTGGGCAACAAAGCCAGACTCTGTCTCAAAAAAAAGTACAAACAAATCTTAAAACTGCCTTCAGTAGTCATATTGCTAATAATATTGCTATTATTATTCTGAAACTATATGTGAATAAAGCTTCAGTATAAGATGAACAACATCTTTAAATAAATTTAAAGATGTTAAATAAGGCCGGGTGCGGTGGCTTACGCCTGTAATCCTAGCACTCTGGGAGTCCGAGGCGGGCACATTGCTCAAGGTCAGGAGTTTAAAACCAGCCTGAGCAAGAGCGAGACCCTGTCTCTACTATAAAAATGGAAAGAAATTAATCGGCCAACTAATATATAGAGAAAAAATTAGCCGGACATGGTGGCACATGCCTGTAGTCCCAGCTACTTGGGAGGCTGAGGCAGAAGGATCAATCGCTTGGGCCCAGGAGTTTGAGGTTGCTGTGAGCTAGCCTGACGCCACAGCACTCTAGCCCGGGCAACAGAGTGAGACTCTGTCTCAAAAAAAAAAAAAAAAAGATGTTAAATAAAAACCTTGCAATATTATTTGAAAGTATCAGTATAAACTCATGAGGATTTTCTCTTAAAAAAAATTTAAAAAAGTATTTCCTAACTCTGTCTAGGAAAAGGTCTAAAAATGACTAGCCTAGTATCAACAGGCTTGGCACACAGATAGTAGCCTCTAAGTATCATTTCCATTTAAAAGGAACCAGTGCTCCCTAAAGAAATTGATAATTCAAGGTTTGAGGCAGAATGTTATGACGCAAACTTGGATCATACCAGAAAGCAAAAGACCACTAGCATGGTGTCAAAAACACTCAGAAGCTACCATGTATTACAGTTCAGTTTTACATATAGAAATAAAAAAAAAAAAAAAAAAAAGCTACCATGTAGAGGATCCCACTACCAAAGATGGAACATTCTGAGCCCCAATAAGAATAACTTCAATAGATTAAAAACACATCAAACATGTTAATCCATGAGTTAATAATGAAACTTAAAAAAAAAAAATACCTCATTGGTCACCTTTGAAGGATGCTTGGGAATCAATTCATTATTCTAAAAACTAATAAATAAAGAGGAACGAGCAAGTATTTATCCTGTCTTTCTTAGATAAACTGGACATATAAGAGTAACCGATAGCTAACGAGAGTAAGTTTCTGTTTATAAAGTATTCTAGCTGAGAAACGGAAGAAAGTGAATAAGAAAATCACCATTTCTCAGCGGGCGCAGTGGCTCACGCCTGTAATCCTAGCACTCTAGGAGGCCGAGGCAGGCAGACCATTTGAGCTCAGGAGTTCGAAAAAATCACCATTTCTCAAATTTCTAGTAAGATTACCAATCTAAGAAATCATCAATGGCTATTAACATTATAAAAAGAGTAATAATCTGATATTATGTGCCTCCTGGCAGGAGTATGTTATACTACCTATGAAGTATTCTCTCCCGAAAAAAGCACACTCCAAAACAAACCAGAATCTACTCAAATAAAGCCTATGGAAACTCTATAGGACAAATATATTATAAGAAAAAAAGGGAAAGGGAAGGAAAATCTATCAATTAAAAGCAAATGAAGGCCGGGCGCAGTGGCTCACGCCTGTAATCCTAGCTCTTGGGAGGCCGAGGCGGGCGGATTGCTCAAGGTCAGGAGTTCAAAACCAGCCTGAGCAAGAGCGAGACCCCGTCTCTACTATAAATAGAAAGAAATTAATTGGCCAACTGATATATATATAAAAAATTAGCCGGGCATGGTGGCGCATGCCTGTAGTCCCAGCTACTCGGGAGGCTGAGGCAGAAGGATCGCTCGAGCCCAGGAGTTTGAGGTTGCTGTGAGCTAGGCTGACGCCACGGCACTCACTCTAGCCTGGACAACAAAGCGAGACTCTGTCTCAAAAAAAAAAAAAAAAAAAAAAAAAAAAGCAAATGATTAGACACATCAATTGAATGCAACATATGAACCCTGGTTTGAAAAAGCCAATGAAAAATAATTGTCAAACACTCAAGGGTAATTTGAACATTAATTTATACTTGATAATACTGAGGAAGTGACAAAGGTGTTGCATTTATATATTTGGAAAGAGAGCTTACTTTTTAAAGACATATACCAAAATATTTATGGATGGAATTTTGCTATCTGGGATTTGCTTCAAAGTTGTGCATGCAACCACAATGAAACAAAACTAGCTATGACTTGGTAATTTTTAAAGCTGGATGAAGGGTATACGGCATTCATTAAGTTATTCTATCTATATCTATATATAACTAAAATTTTATATAATAAAAAATTTTCCTAAATAAAAAGCTAAAATATGGGCCAGGCATGGTGGCTCACACCTGTAATCCTAGTACTCTTGGAGGCAGAGGTGGGACAACTGCTTGAGGTCAGCAGTTCGAGACCAGCCTGAGCAAGAGTGAGATCCCATGTCTACTAAAGATAGAAAAAATTAGGCAGGCGTGATGGCACATGTCTGCAGTCCCAGCTACTCGGGAGGCTGAGGCAGGAGGATTGCTTAAGCCCAGGAATCCATGGTTGTGGTGAGCTATGATCACGCCACTGCACTCTAGCCAGGTCAACACTGCGAGACTCTGTCTCAAAAAAAAAAAGCTAAAATATGAGTTTGGATAACTGGAAGACTGGTTCGAACATACTTTGTTCTTAATGAACCATAAAAGATAACAAGTGTGTCCAAGCTTTTAGGTGTCCTTACGAGGATCTATCCCGCTGCCAGCTTCTCATGCTTCCATTACAAGAAAACCTTAAATAGAAAATCTTTAATAAAAATGACAAAGGAAAACATTGAAAAGGAAGCAAACACAAACCATCCCAGGAGTTTTTCCTCTGATTTGCCTATGGAGGGCTAGTTTCTAGGGGGGAAAAAAAAAGAATAGACAAGCAATCAACCTCCCAAAGAGACTAAAGATTGCTCATTATACACGCTAGCTGAAATTAAAGAACAGGGTGACAGGCACACAGTATTCACATAGCACTTTAACTTTCTGAAGTTCTTTGATATAAATTGCTTCATTTGATCTTAACAATAACCATATAAAATGGAGAGGAGAAAAATTCACTTCCTAGAGGAAACCAACACAAAGAGGTCTCAAAACTAGTTAGTGACAGAACACAAGTCTATCCCTGTTCTAGTGCTTCTTCCACTAACCTGTTCTCTTCCTATCCAATTTGGTCTAATTATTCAGTTTGGGGAAAAGCCTGCCCAGATCCCTTTTACCACCACTACAGTCATAAACACCCAATAACAAGTGGCTCAATAAAGACAGCTACTGACAAATTTATTGATTTTTGCTCCATGCTGAATGGTTCCCAAAAATTTACTTAGCAATTTGGACAGCTCACAATGGCTTAGAAAACTTAGAAATGAGGAATTTTTTTTCCCTATCAAAAGCCACTGATACTCAGGGCAAAAAGAGAAGGTATCAAGTTCACAATTTGAAAAATTTTACCATGGGTGTTAGTGTATAGATATGCATGTTCTGGAAGGTAGGGAGAGAGAAACATATTAGCAAGGACCTTTTCCAACTTAATGGACTGACACTTATCCCATTTATTTAAACATGTCCCAATTTCAATGAAAGTACAGACTAGGAACCCTCTAGACACAATGCAAGAACATTCAATTTGTTGATTGTGAAGAATTAAATTTAAAATAACCCAGATTCTGCACTTCTCTTCCTTGGCAAACCTAGCCGACTGCCCATATACCATTCTGTTCCATGCACTCATTTTAACTCACTATATCAGTAAGGGAAGGGAGGCTTAAAGCCTGAGCCTGCTGAAAGATGCTATAACTAGGAAATTCTCTTTCAATTCATCCAGTCTCAGAGTGAACACTCAAGAATGTGCTGGGATTGTCTACTCCAATTACTTGCTCCTGGATCAGTAGAGGGATAGAAGTGGAGGATGTCGGCAGCAGCTCTGAGCACATTGTGTTGTCTGCTGAGTTTCCGTGTCTTTTTCTATTACAGGAACTTTACACTTTCAAACTGTATCTGATGATTCTTTTTGTCAGTAGCATCACTGTCCTGATAAGACAACCATGCAATAAGCAACTATCCCCAACATTACTTCAAGTCACTACAGCCTTCTCTTAGAAACTATTATTCACTTAGGTACTTTCCTTAGAATGTCTGCAAGTCAAACAGAGATAATCCCATTGCCACTAAAATATCTAAACTACTTGGGCATATTTGAGAAGAGCATAGAGCCCGCCTACTATACTCTGATTATGAATGAACCTACAACTAGGGATGCAAGTTCTTTGGAGCAAATACATCTTTCTAGTACTTCCCTTTAGGTAATTTAGAAATGGAATTTGGAACAAAATTAACATTTGTGAATCACCTAATATGTACCATGCATTGTGCCAGCTACTTTGTAAATCTCTCATTTAATCGGCCCGGTGCGGTGGCTCATGCCTGTAATCCTAGCACTCTGGGAGGTCGAGGCAGGCAGATTGCTCGAGATCAGGAGTTCGAAACCAGACTGAGCGAGACCCCGTCTCTACTAAAAATAGAAAAAAATTAATTGACCAAATAATAACTAAATAATAATAACTAATAATAATGACTAAAAATATATATACAAAAAATTAGCCGGGCATGGTGGCGCATGCTTGTAATACCAGCTACTCGGGAGGCTAAGGCAGTAGGATCGCTTGAGCCCAGGAGTTTGAGGTTGCTGTGAGCTAGGCGGATGCCACGGCACTCACTCTAGCCTGGGCAACAAAGTGAGACTCTGCCTCTAAATAAATAAATAAATAAGTAAATAAATAAAAATAAATCTCTCATTTAATCCTAACAGGCCTTCAAGGTATTTTTGTTATTATTGCCTTTTCAAAAATGAAGAAAACAAAGAACAGGAATGTTAAGTAACCTGTCCAAAATCTTAAACCTACTACATGGCAGAATCAAAGTTGAACCCAAGACAGGACACAGATCTTAATAACTTGCTTCTTATTACCTTACCTGCTTTTCAAAGGAGTTATGACTTACAATGATACCAGAAATAAGGGTATTTCTAATTTAAGTTTTTACGAGAAAAATCAATAGCTTTAATACATAGCAAAGAAAATCATGCCTGGAACCAACTTATTGAATTAAACCAATACCTATTTTCACATATTCTGACAGTCTATTCCAAATCTCTCTACCAGTTAGACCTTGTATATTCAAAGGAAGAGCAGAAAATGTTTGGTTAAATCTCTATAGCATTTTCAAATATTTGAAATATATAAGATACTCCTCCATTTCAAAATCTATGAATAATCTTTGTACAAATTTTCCCAGAAAAATTTACACTAGTCTACCTCAAAGTAATGAACCTTTGAGTTTTACTATAAAATGAAGAATTCCAAAATATGTAGGCTTCCATTTATTGAAAGCACTATAAAAATGGATTAAAAATTAAAAAGCCTTCCTTCTAAATTATGTAGCCACATTAATACAAGAATATGGATAAATGGTAAAAGCTATCACAGAGTACTTACTATGTGCCAAGTATTTTACACATGTATTTTCATTTTCTACCTTACAAAAGCCTCTGCAATTATTATTAGCTGTATTTTATAAGCAAGGAAACTAAGGTGACAAAGTTCATATAACTTGGCCAGAGTAGCACAGCTAGAAAGTGTTGGAGCTAGAATGGAAATCCAGGTTGGTCTAACCCCAAAGCCCATGCTCTTTACAGCCACTGTTTACTACCTCTCAGTTCTTATCTGGTAAATATATCCTTGTCCTCAATTCTGAAACCATTATAAACACAAATACACACTTAATCATTTAAGAAGTATCGAAGAATTACCATTAGAAAAATTCAAATAAGGAAACAAATTTTCATAATTCTAAGAGATCAAGAATAGAGAATTCACACAACAAAAACTTATTCATTGCATGGGAGTTATTTTTAAATTGATAAGAACATGGTATGACCCAGAAATCATTTTAAGTATTTAAGAAAATTCAAGGCCAGGCACTGTGGCTCACATCTGTAATCCTAGCACTCTGGGAAGCCCAAGGCAGGAAGGTCGCTTGAGCGCAGGAATTCGAGACCAGATTGCATAAGAATAAGACCCCCATCTCTGGGCCGGGCGCTGTGGCTCACGCCTGTAATCCTAGCTCTTGGGAGGCCGAGGCGGGCGGATTGCTCAAGGTCAGGAGTTCAAAACCAGCCTGAGCAAGAGCGAGACCCGTCTCTACTATAAATAGAAAGAAATTAATTGGCCAACTGATATATATATAAAAAAAAAAAAAATTAGCCGGGCATGGTGGCGCATGCCTGTAGTCCCAGCTACCCGGGAGGCTGAGGCAGAAGGATCACTCGAGCCCAGGAGTTTGAGGTTGCTGTGAGCTAGGCTGACGCCACGGCACTCACTCTAGCCTGGGCAACAAAAGCGAGACTCTGTCTCAAAAAAAAAAAAAAAGACCCCATCTCTACTGAAAACTATAAAAATTAGCAGACCACAGTGGCACATGCCTGTACTCCCAGTTACTTGGGAGGCTGAGGCTGGAGGATTGCTTGAGCCCAGGAGTTTAAGTTTGCAGTGATCTATGATGACACCACTGTACTCTAGCCCAGGTGACAGAGTCAGACTGTGTCTCAAAAAATAAATAAAATAAATAAAAATAATTTAAATACTGTAAACCAAAAGGTTGAACAAAAGAATTCATTTTTTAAAAATCAAGTTATAACTTAATCTATACTTAATGACCGAACTGTGAATAATATATTCTGCTCTTTATCTAAAGATTTTATTAATATTAGCAAATTACAGAGGAGATGTAATCATAACATGGACAATTTTAAACTTCTGGATGGCTATTATCGCCTATGTACCACTGTTTCAAATTTCTTTAGAAAAGTATAATGTCAAAAAAAAAAAAGCCAACAGTAACATTCCCTAAATATGAATCCTTCAGTCTGTTAGTATCTGAACCAAAACATATAAATCTTTAAATGTACAAGATATTGTTTATTTTATTTATTTATTTATTTTAAGACAGAGTCTCACTTTGTTGCCCAGGCTAGAGTGAGTGCCGTGGCATCAGCCTAGCTCACAGCAACCTCAAACTCCTGGGCTCAAGCTATCCTCCTGCCTCAGCCTCCCGAGTAGCTGGGACTATAGGCATGTGCCACCATGCCCGGCTAATTTTTTCTATATATATTTTTAGTTGGTCAATTAATTTCTTTCTATTTATAGTAGAGACGGGGTCTCGCTCAGGCTGGTTTCAAACTCCTGACCTCGAGCAATCCACCCGCCTCAGCCTCCTGGAGTTCTAGGATTACAGGTGTGAGCCACCACGCCTGGCTAAGATATTGTTTAAATAGCATATTCTTCTCCTGTTATCAAACACATTCATTAGATTAGTTGACAGGACAATGTAAGAATCATTTTCTAAGAACTGTAAAAGAATAGATCAAGTCTTACCTCCATTGCTAAAGCTGCTGTCTGTTGGTCATAATGATTCAGAAGATTAGGCATGAAGGTAGTATTATAAGGCAAATCTTGGCACATCCTCAAGGTAATAGGTTCACAAGAAAACAAACTGTGCCCACCTATATGCCCCACAAACACAGCCAAGGGCCAAAGATAGAAGACGGTCCAACTCACAGCCATCCTTCCTCGACGTGAATGAGATTTGGATGATCAGAGCCTACTCAATACGTATTTTAGATCTTTACACACCTGCAGGTCTCAGCTTGAAAGTATTTCTTCTATATCTTACTGTTAAGTTCTTCAAATAGTTAAATACTCTTTGTGTTGTCAGAGGTTCGTTAGCTTGGTCTCACAAAAGGCATTTGTTTTTGGTTTCACAATATGGGAAAATGACATCATCTTGTCTCTTCTTTTCATTTTATTACATAGGGCACATCTGGCCAACAATCAAGTTGATCAACCACATTCCCAAACAACAGATTCCATCTTAGGAGAAGAGCTATTTCTTCCTTTGATTGAAATATCTGAAAAATATTATTTAAAAATGAGAGAGATTAGTCATTTCCTATTAAAATATTGTGAATTTCATATTAAAATCTTTCACAAGAGATATCATACTGACCAAATAGATAAAAATACATGGGTACTTCATAAAGATAAAACATGGTTTTTCTGCTTTATCATTCGTGTCATAGATATACTAAAATAATCCTTATGCAGCATTTAAAGACAAATTTTTCTTCCCTCAGTTGCTTATATAACGCATGGTTTAACTTCTCAAGTATGACGGCAATTTTTCAATTGTCACAAGATGTAATTGATCCATTTTGAAAATTTCTTAAGCTGCTGTCCTAAATTTTATTGAAATGATATCAATTACACTTATAACCTAAATTATTGAATTTGAAATTATCTGTGTTAATCCTTAATAGCATATTTTTACATTAGTTGATTGGACAGAAGCCATCTGTGAAAGGGCTCTGAAAAATAAACCAGAAGATATAGAGTCAAGCCTCTTACAAGCTGTGTGAATGTAAACATATCACTTTATTTCTTTGAATCCAGAATCTTTCTTCCTGAAAATGATTCCAATACCACCTCTCTCACAAGGATGATGTATAAGTGAATAATGAGAAAATATATGCAAAAGTACTTTATAAATGGTTACACAGCATCAAATGTTAGGTATTTTTATTACTGAATTACAGCTGATACAAATGCTACCTCTATCAACCAATACTGAACTAACAAACAGAAGGTTATAAAAGTAATACCAGGAAATTTTCCCAATATTACATCATCTTTTTAGACTGTGCAAAAACTTAATACCATAGATATAGCCCTTGAATTAGAAACATTTAACCAACAAATGGCTGTTACATACAGCTAGACTGCAGAGAATAGAAATGATCCCTAAAAAGTCACAGCAGAAATAAAAATAATTCCCAGTTATCATTTCCATTGAGCTTTGGAATTTCTGACTTGCTCCTACCTTTCCGGGGTTGGGAGGGTATGGGTGAAATGAAAGGCAGGTCTGGTAGGAAAAAAAGTTAATTCTAAGCTATCACATTTTTATTAATGACATTAACTTTAGTTTTATTTGATTGTTTCATATGCATTGGATATTCTCATATTAGTTGCAGAAAGCTTATGTTGGGAAAAGGTGAGAAATTCAGATTCAGAAATTCTCAGAGACCCAGGTTAACAGGACAACTCGAATATTAGTATCCATGATAACTTAGACCTTGACACCTGGAACTGGTTTGGCTTAAGGAAGAAAAGAAACTGTTCTTTGTGCAATGACTATCAATGGCTGGGACCTCTACATCCCAAGTATCGCTGACTAGGTAAAAAACTATTTGGAGAAAGTAAAACAGTTGCTGAATCTTCCCAATTTCTCTCTCTAATAGATGGTCTTGAGTGGTGGAAGGGAAAAAGAAAGTCTGTGGCCTCTAGAATTAGGAAAACTAAGGTTATGAGCAATTCCTGCTAAAAAAACCTAAATCTCCCTGTGCTTTAATTTACATCAGAGATTTCTGTAACAACTTCTTGGCCTGCTATATGTTTTTCCTCCTTCAGATTGGCCCCAGAAATGTTAAGACCTGGCTATAGAAAACTAATATTAACCATAATTAAAAACATATTTAAGCTTAATTACCATGTAGCACAGTTATAATTATGCATATCATTAAATATATGTAAAATAACTGCTGAAAGCTTTATTTGATTACAGTTTTAAAACATCCACGTAAGTTCAATCTTTGTAGTTTACAGCTTACGCATCATGTTCATCTGCTTACAACTAAAAAACAAAATTAAAGAGAACATTGCTCCCTATTGAATATGTATATATCAAGAATTTCAAAAATTTCATTTAGACTAATCTATTTTCAAGCCATTATAGGCTTCAAATTAATGGTTCAAAGAAAACTAACACTCAAGACTTGAGGAAGAAACTGAGCAATATCTCACTGGGTTTTTTAAACTAGATGAAATGCCTCCTTATACTTCTGCCTACTCCATCTATTTTATTTGCTTTCCTCTTGATTCTTTTTGCCTCGCGTGCAAGTAAGGCTTCCCACCTTATTTTAAAAGTGCTTCACATATACTGTGACATCAAAATTACCACATTTCAAGACACTTTTATATAATCTATTATGTTAAGCTGTAGAAAGATAATCTTAATATAGCAAGATTGTAGTTTTTGATTATTAAAAGGGAAAAAACAATGGAATTCAGTGAGACAAAAAGAAAACAGGCAGAATATAGATTTTATTTTAAGAATTTTCATTTCCCCAAAATAGCAGTTCTCTAATTTTATAAAGTGTAGCAGACTGATGGACTTCCTGCAGGACTAAGAAATCTGAATGCTGGAGAAAGATATACATTCTGATGATTACCTCAGGTTATAAGTGCTCCATAAGTCAGGTCTTGAGAAATATTACCCTAAAGTAGAATGATTAAAAGAGTAAAGGTAATATTTGTATATAATTATATGCACAAAATGAATTTTAAAATAAAAGCAGATAAAGAATAACATTTTAGGCCGGGTGCGGTGGCTCACGCCTGTAATCCTAGCACTCTGGGAGGCCGAGGCAGGAGGATTGCTTGAGGTCAGGAGTTCGAAACCAGCCTGAGCAAGAGCGAGACCCCATCTCTACTATAAACAGAAAGAAATTAATTGGCCAACTAATATATATAGAAAAAATTAGCCGGGCATGGTGGCGCATGCCTGTAGTCCCAGCTACTCAGAAGACTGAGGCAGGAGGATCGCTTGAGCCCAGGAGTTTGAGGTTGCTGTGAGCTAGGCTGATGCCATGGCACTCACTCTAGCCTGGGCAACAAAGCGAGACTCTGTCTCAAAAAAAAAAAAAAAAAAGAATAACACTTTAATAGAAAGATGAGCAAAGAACATACATTTACAAAAGAAATACAAATAGTCAATAAACATATGAAAAGATATTCAACTTTACTAATAATAAAAAATGCAAGGCTGGGCACGGTGGCCCATGCCTATAATCCTAGCACTCTGGGAGGCCGAGGTGGAAGGATTGCTTAAGGTCAGGAGTTCAAAACTAGCTTGAGCAAGAGCGAGACCCCGTCTCTACCAAAAATAGAAATTAATTGGCAAACTAAAAATATATATAAAAAATTAGCGGGGCATGGTGGTGCATGCCTGTAGTCCCAGCTACTCAGGAGGCTGAGGCAGGAGGATCACCTGAGCCCAGGAGTTTGAGGTTGCTGTGAGCTAGGCTGATGCCACGGCACTCTAGCCCAGGTAATACAGTGAGACTCTGTCTCAAAAAAAAAAAAAAATAAAAAGCAAACATAAGATAACAGTTTTCCCAACCAAATGGGCAAAAATAATAATGATAGAACACCATACAGGAAAGGGCATAGGTAAAATAACATTTTCAAATACTACTGGTAGGAATGCAAACTAGTTGGTACTTTTTACCAAAAAAAGGGCTACTTATATCGAAAGCCCTTAAAATGTGCACAATCTGATCTAGCATATCTATTTTATAATTAATTCTAAAAAAGTAAACACACAACTACTCATGATGCATAACCAAAATATTAGTATAGGCCGGGCGCTGTGAGGCCGAGGCGGGCGGATTGCTCAAGGTCAGGAGTTCAAAACCAGCCTGAGCAAGAGCGAGACCCCATCTCTACTATAAATAGAAAGAAATTAATTGGCCAACTGATATATATATAAAAAATTAGCCGGGCATGGTGGCGCATGCCTGTAGTCCCAGCTACCTGGGAGGCTGAGGCAGAAGGATCACTCGAGCCCAGGAGTTTGAGGTTGCTGTGAGCTAGGCTGACGCCACGGCACTCACTCTAGCCTGGGCAACAAAGCGAGACTCTGTCTCAAAAAAAAAAAAAAAAAAAAAAAAAAAAAAAAATATTAGTATAGCCCAGGTGCTGTGGCTCACACCTATAATCCTAGCATTTTGGGAGACTGAGGTGGGAAGACTGCCTGAGGTCAGGAGTTCAAGACCCACCTGAGCAAGAGTGAGACCCAGAGTCTATAAAAAATCAGAAAACCCCTGTAATCCTAGCTCTTGGGAGGCCGAGGCGGGCGGATTGCTCAAGGTCAGGAGTTCAAAACCAGCCTGAGCAAGAGCGAGACCCCGTCTCTACTATAAAAACAGAAAGAAATTAATTGGCCAACTGATATATATATATAAAAAATGAGCCGGGCATGGTGGCACATGCCTGTAGTCCCAGCTACTCGGGAGGCTGAGGCAGAAGGATCACTCGAGCCCAGGAGTTTGAGGTTGCTGTGAGCTAGGCTGACGCCACGGCACTCACTCTAGCCTGGACAACAAAGTGAGACTCTGTCTCAAAAAAAAAAAAAAAAAAAAAAATCAGAAAACCTAGCCAGGCATGGTGATGCATGCCTACAGTCCCAGGTATTTGGGAGGGTGAGGCAGGAGGATTGCTGAAGCCCAGGAGTTTGAGATTGCAGTGAGCTGTGATAATGCCACTGCACTCTACCCTGGGAGACAGAGCCAGACTGTCACAAAAAAGAACATTGGGCCGGGCGCGGTGGCTCACGCCTGTAATCCTAGCACTCTGGGAGGCCGAGGTGGGCACATTGCTCAAGGTCAGGAGTTCGAAACCAGCCCGTGTAAGAGCGAGACTCCGTCTCTACTAAAAATAGAAAAGAAATTAAATGACCAACTAAAAAAAAAAAAAAAAAAAATATATATATATATATATATATATATATAATTAGCCGGCCATGGTGGTGCATGCCTGTAGTCCCAGCTACTCAGGAGGCTGAGGCAGTAGGATAGCTTGAGCTCAGGAGATTGAAGTTGCTGTGAGGTAGGCTGATGTCATGGCACTCACTCTAGCCTGGGCAACAAAGTGAGACTCTGTCTCAAAAAAAAAAAAAAAAAAAGAACATTGTTTATAACAATAAAAAACTGGAAACCTAAAAGTCTACCAATAAGGGATTGGTTAAATTATGATACAACCATATAATGAAATATTACAGTCACTAAAATGATGAGCATAAACCTGTACTTACTGACATAGTAAGACAGTAACAAAAAATAAAAAATTAAGGCCAGGAGCAGTAGCTCATGCCTGTAATCCTAGCACTCTGGGAGGCTGAGGCGGGAGTACTGCTTGAGTTCAGGAGTTGGAGACCAGCCTTAGAAAGATTGAGACCCTGTCTCTACTGAAAATAGAAAAATTAGCTGGGCATCAGGAGGCTTAGGCAGGAGGATCACTTCAGCCCAGGAGTTTGAGGTTGCAGTGAGGTACAATGACACCACTGCACTCTACCCAGGAAAACAGAGCAAGACTTTGTCTCAAAACAAAAACAAAAATGAAACAAAAAAAAAGCAGTTTACAAAACAGTGTGTATATATATCCTGTTTTTTTCAGAAAAAAATACGTACATGTAATAAAACTATTTTAATTGTTTAAAAATATTATAGCTACTCTATGGGATTTTATAAAAGAACCCATGGTACATTATTTTGTGTAGGAATAATTAATGCTGCTAAATCTATAAATGTGTGCTGATTAGCTGACAAGAACAAACACTAGTTGAATGACTGGTTTATTGGCTAATTAAAGCGACAAGCCAAGAGACACACACTACTATCCTAATGGAGGCAGTAAGAAAAGCAAGTAAGTGATGATCAATTTAGTATGAGTCAAACTGATTTTCAATACTGAACAAAAAAAAATCAGATCACCTATCAACTGAATCAAATGGTATGCACATTATTTAAAACTCTCCCATGCCTCCCCAAACAGGATCTCGCTCTGTCTCCCAGGCAGGAGTGCAGTGGCAGAATCAATGTTAACTGCAACCTCAAACTCTTGCCCTCAAGTGATCCTCCCACGTCAGCCTCCCAAACTTCGTATTATGGGCGTGAGCCACTGCACCCAGCCATAAACTTTTGATACACATTCCCAATTACTCTTCAATAACTTAATGAAATATCTGCTTCTTATCAGGATCATGTGAGTGTGTTGTTTTCTGAAGGTAGGGGCGTCCATGAAAATGCTTTAAGTTGAAGTTCCAGACCTACAGGACATAGCAAAGATTCTGAACCCAAAGAGATCCTAGCAAAATATAGCAGTTCATTAAATAAAGGTTAACAGTTGTTTTTGGCATTCTTATTGATATTATCTTTTTTTTTAAATTATAGGAATCTGCAGTATTTCAACTGAAAAAAGGGACCTACTGGGCTAGCATAACTGGCGTAAACAGTCTTACAGGCTAGGCAGAGCCCAGGTCTATGGCAACAGCTGTTAATGCTCTACCTGTAGGAAAAGGGACACATTCACTTCTCCATATAGCAATATTAAATATTTGGAAAACTGATTTCAGATTAAGTTACTGGGCTAACATTCCATCAGAAAACAAAAAGGACTATGAATGTGTAACATCAGGAATCTGATATTCCCCAATTATTATCAGCTTTCTTTTGATGATAAAAAGGAAAAGCCCTTGGCCAGGCATAGTGGCAAATGCCTGTAATCCTAGCACTCTGGGAGGCCAAGGTGGGAGGATTGCTTGAGGTCAGGAGTTTGAGAGCAGCCTGAGCAAGAGTGAGACCCCAGCTCTACTAAAAATAGAAAAACTTAGCTGGGCATGGTAGCACATGCCTGTAGTCCCAGCTACTTGGGAGACTGAAGCATGAGGATTGGTTGAGCCTAGGAGTTTGAGGTTGTTGTGAACTAGGCTAATACCACAGGTACTCTAACCTGGGCAACAGAGTGAGACTCTGTCTCAAAAAAAAAAAAAGTAAAATATCTTAAAATAAAATCAACTGAGTATTTGTCCTGAAGGACAACAATAAAGGCAGGGGATGCAACCTTGAAAGACTGTTTTCCCAGGCTGGCTACAAAGCCAGATCCAGGGCTGGTCTAGGGGATTCTGCAACAAAAGATTACGTTCAGCAAGTCTATTCCAATTTGCACTTTCTCTACAGAAAATGATCCATTTTATCATTCTGTTTAGATTTCATTTTCTTGACACCCTACAAATACAGGTAACATTTTGCATTTCTTTTTTTTTTTTTTTTTTTTTTTTTGAGACAGAGTCTCGCTTTGTTGCCCAGGCTAGAGTGAGTGCCGTGGCGTCAGCCTAGCTCACAGCAACCTCAAACTCCTGGGCTCGAGTGATCCTTCTGCCTCAGCCTCCCGAGTAGCTGGGACTACAGGCATGCACCACCATGCCCGGCTAATTTTTTTTTATATATATATCAGTTGGCCAATTAATTTCTTTCTATTTATAGTAGAGACGGGGTCTCGCTCAGGCTGGTTTTGAACTCCTGACCTTGAGCAATCCGCCCGCCTCGGCCTCCCAAGAGCTAGGATTACAGGCGTGAGCCACAGCGCCCGGCCAACATTTTGCATTTCTAATTCAGAAATACCAGCTAAAGGTTGCCTCAGATTAAATGCTGGATACACACTGACTACAGTGGGAACAGAAGGGATATTCTTTGTCTTCTTTCAGACTCATTTTCCAAGAATGTATTGCAAGGATTAGCAATGACTGCCTCTAAATAACATCTTTTCTCAAGGAAATTATTGTCTTGTTAGAGAGACAAAATATATGCTTAGAGTATACTCATTGCTAGATGGTTACTTTCCTTTTCCTAAAATTTATACAGTCGTTGGTCCTTTGCTGTCTATTTAAAAAATACACTCATTCTCTAAATACTGCCTCCTGGTTGCTATAAGAAAGTTTATACAGCTTCATATTCTCAGGATCTAGATTCCTACTAATCTCAGAGTATCCCTTTTCTGACTTTTCCTATTTCATGTCTCTAATTTTTAAAGTGCATCTTGTCATCTGCTGATTACAAGTAACCTAAAGTGTTGAGTCATACACACACACACACACACAGGCTCAAAACTAAAATAAAGGGTGGTAGCCATCAAAATTCAGTCCAATTTACAACTTATTAATTACTAAGACTAAAGAAAAGAAAAGATCTTTTAAAATTAACCTGAAAATAAAACTAGAGTGTTAAAAGATGGATAGATTATGGACTTAAAAAAAAGTCAGGCTAAAATTCCAGCCAGCTTCCCTTTCCAATTAAAATCTTTCAGAAAATTTTCTAATATCAAGCATCTGCTTATTCCCCTTTAACAAGGTTGTATGTTTTCTATGCATTGAATACAGAATTATTTCAATGAGATAAAATTTGAGAACAGGATCTGGCTTTTCAGGACCACTAGCCTTGTTATATCTATCTCAAACTTTATTTGCAATGCATGCCTTGGAT
The DNA here is from genome assembly GCF_040939455.1 of Microcebus murinus. Taxonomy (NCBI): domain Eukaryota; kingdom Metazoa; phylum Chordata; class Mammalia; order Primates; family Cheirogaleidae; genus Microcebus; species Microcebus murinus. The sequence goes on along the minus strand of NC_134127.1, from coordinate 23,640,223 downwards.
CCAAACTGTCAATGCTCCTCAGCAAGATGAATTGGAAAGTAAAAAGAGAGAATTCATTTTTGACACAACAAATAAAACTTTTTCCTAGCCAGTGAAGAGTTGTTACTCTTCAAACATTTGTTCCTTATAGAACTATCACTACTAAAAACCTCATTTCTCTACTCAAGACCTTGCAACACAGCTTTCCCCATCTATACTAAATAATTTCTCCAGGATGTATTTTCTAAGCCATTCCTTTTGTCTTACTGCTCTTGGGGCACAGCTGTGGTTTTCATCAGGCATAATTCTAGAGTTCTGGGGGTAAAAAAACAACCTTGAGGCCCAAACCGCTCATCCCTGTGAAAGAAGGTAAAGATGTGTAAGAATTGTTTCCTACATGTCTCCTAAAAAAAAAAAAAAAAAATCGAAGTTTTGAGTATAAAATCTTAGAGTTTTACTATCAAACTAATATGAAATATAAGTTGGGTAGATTTTTTCCTAAGGTCAAGTGGGAAACATACGACTTATTGTGAACAAAAAAAAATACTCTCTCCTTCTCCAATGACAAAGCTTTCACTTTGTACCATACAAAGAAAGAATGTGCACTTTGCTATTAAATTCCCCTCAATCCTCTCTACTTCAAATATCTCAATCATGAAACTCCCAAGAAAAATCCACCTAAATGCTCAAAGCACAAAATAAAGCTCAAAGGAATATAGTAGCTAAGATGAGGAAAGAGCCTATAGTCTTTTCTTCTCCTTTTATTAATGGGACACTGCTATAGATTTAGGAGAGATGCAGACAGAATATTAGTAGTGGATGTGGGGGAAAAAGCAAGAAGAAAGAGGGTAGAATGGTAGGTTTTATCAATAATTCACTTATTTTCCTAATAGAGTGAAAGCATGGAAGAGGCATGGTAAGAGGAGAGCTGCCTCTTACTTATATTTTACCTTCAGCTCTATCCTTCCAACCCCACCCAGTCATGCTTTTATACCTCTTTCATATGCTTCCTAATTCTGAATCTTTTTACTTTTATTTTGTGTTTTGGTAGTTCAAGTAGGTGTTTTGTTTTGTTTTGGTTTTCCCCTGGAAGAAAAAGATAGTATTGATTTGTTTAAAAGTAAAGATACAAAGTGTTATCTTCAGGAGTAATCGCTCCTTAATAAAATAACTAAGGCTTTCAATTCCTTTCCTAGCCTATAATGCCATAAGGGCTACCAGCACATCACTAAAGGCTAAAAGGGTGAGAGAGGACGGTTAATATCCCCAGGGTCACTGAGGTCTTTGTTTCCTTGCTCATACGGTAGTGGCTTTGCAAAGTAACTCAATTCCTGTAAATACACAATCCAGGTCTATCAAAACCACTTTTACAAAATAAGATTGTTTGAATGCGTTCACATGGCACTCACTGATGCAGCTGGTCTGCTCTGCTGCTGCACCTACCTAAATTGAGAAGGGAACCACAATTCAAATTTTCATTTTACACCGGGCAAAAAAAAACTGGACCTCTTTTATGAGGTAGAAATCTTTAAACTGTAAGTCTAAATCTTCAAACTGTAAGTCCTCCGTCTAAAATTCATGGCATGTGGCTTTTGTTCTTTAAAAAAAAAAGCCCTCTTTCTCTTATGGGAGAGATCTAACTCCAAGACTCCTAAGATGTGAAAGCCTCTAGGAAGATGTTTACATTTCTTGAAATGACTCAAGACTGCTGAATCCTGCTTCACATTGTAACAGCTCCTTTATTTCGGAGGCCATCCAAGCAGTACCCACCCCATGGCACACACACACACACCACGAAAAGGGGCGGCGGGGGGAAGCCCTGGGAAGAGGGTACCAGACTTTGCAAACTGATGGGGGACAACTTTTAGGCGCTGGCCAGACAAGGTGGGCCCCGCGCCGAGACGAGTCCGGGCCAGCGGAGCATCGCGGCGCGCGTCCCGGCCGGCGGCGCGGGAGCCCTCGGTCATTGTCCGCCCACCCACGCCCCCGCGGCCCGCCGGGCCCGCTCCATCCGCGCAGGGTCTGGGCCGGGGCGGCGGGGCGCGAGCCGCGGGCCACACTCGCACAGGTTGCCGGGCGCAGGCTCCGGACCCACAGGGTTAACCGTCTCCCGGGGTTTCTCCCACCTGAGCCCCCCACCCCCAGCCCCGAAGTCGGCGCCTCCGCGGCCCCCCGCCCCGGGCTGGAGCCCGAGGAGCCGCTCCGACACCCCGCCACAGCCCGGCGCCCAAGGCTTTTGTTTTGGCCGCGACGCGAAGAACGATCCCTGAGGAGGAGGTGCCCGGCTGCCGCTGGCTTCTCGGCACAGGGCTCGGCGGAGCAGCCACACCGCACCTCCTCGTTCTCCTCACCCGCCGCTCCCCTGCCCGCCGCCCCGGCTCGGGGGGCCGCTCGCCTCGGGGCTCACCTCAGACCTCGGGGCCCGGCTCCAGAGCGGGGGGGATGGCTGCAGCGCCGGCCGAGGGCGGCCGCGCGTCCCTCAGGTACCCGGAGCGGCCGAGGACCGCCGGCGCGCGCCTCGGAGCGACGGCGAGCTCGCGCGAGCGCCGGAGCGCGCGGCCCGGGGAGCGAGTGCGCGCGCACGCACGGCGCAGGCGCGCTACACTCGGCCAAGCGCTCGCTGTTAGCTAGAACTCGACTGCGCGGGGCTGGCCGGGCCCGCTTCGTTGTTCTCCGCCTGGCGCCCTAGGTGACGCTCCAGCGTGCCTGCACCGGCGGCGTGCCGGTTCCGAGCCCTGCGAGCGTTCGTCTGAGGTGCACTGGGCCCTCCTCGCAAAGCACTCTCTCTCCCGCGGAAAAACGGGTTGTGGCAAGACCAGCAAACCTGGTCTGAGAACCAGCGTGCCCGCCTCGGGACTCGGCGACTGGGGTCAAGAGGCGGGTCACCTGGTGCTCAGGTTAGAACTGGGTGCAGGTAGCGGTCGGCACCTGGTCTGTTGCAGAGCTCCACGCCGAAACGGCGGAGCAGCCAGGAACAGGAATACAGCCCCCTTTGCCAAGACCTTGGTAAACAGGTGGAGATTATAGTTACTGGTGGCGTGTCCCATGTTTTGCCCTTTAGGAAATGAGTCCCCTCACCTTTTCTACATGAGTGGTTTTAGAGCTGAAAGAGCCCTTAGAGATGACCTAAACCACCTTTCAGTCGAGGAAAAGAACTCCCCAAAAGGTTAGATGACTTACCCAGAGCTATGCAACATTTTAATGACAAGGTCTGGATTCATTCAAAGCTAAGGCTGTTTTTCTTTTCACTACACCGTTTAACCTATTTTTCTGTCTCTTTTCGTCCCTCTCCAAGCTAGACTTCACGGGCATCATTTTGTTCTGTTAGCACATAGGATTTAAAGTAATATTGAAAAATGTGAATGTACTTAACACTATTGAATTGTACTCTTAAAAATGGCTACGATGGTAAATTTTATGTTACGTTTATATTACAGTTTTTTTTAAAAAGCGCTCAATAAATAAGTAAATACTGAAGAGTACTGAGCTTAGAGTTTCACAACAGGTGAGCTATGTAAACAAACATAATAAATGAGATCTGAAATGACAGTTTCAATTTTTCTAATAAGTAAACACTTGTGCAGTAACAATTTTTTAAAAATGATAATATTGATCCTTAGATCGATTCTAGGCAGGCCAGTGGAGCCAGTGGTTCCTCTGCTGAGGATGCACAAGGAGCAGATAGCGTATGGGAAATCTGTGTGTGCCAGATCCTTGTAGCTGAGTACCTCTAGAGACGCATTTGTATTCAATTTACACACCTTCCTGTGAAGACTGTCAGGCAGGGGGTACATCATAGCTTACGTTGGGAGGTGGGAATGATGTAGAAATGATCACAAGTGTATCAGCAAGACTAAATCTCAGAAATACAACATTGAGTGAAAAAAACAAACTATAAGATATGTAAATGATGATGCCTCTTAAACACCTACCAATACTATATATTGTTTATGAGGGCAAACATGTATGTATAATAAAAGCATAAAAAATGGACAGGAAGGTTACCAATTTTATGACAATGACTGCCTCTATGCAGGCAGGAAGGGGAATGAGACATGGGAAGTTTACAAAAGGAGCTTCTATTGTATCTGTTACACACACAAAGGTAACATTTTAAAAAATCTCCATGGGCCAGTCTCAGTGGCTCATGTCTGTAATCCTAGCTCACTCAAGTTCAGGAGTTCAAAACTAGCCTGAGCAAGGAGACCCCATCTCCATTAAAAATAGAAAGAAATTAATTGGCCAACTAAAAATATACAGAAAAAATTAGCTGGGCATGGTGGCGCATGCCTGTAGTCCCAGCTACTCAGGAGGCTGAGGCAGGAGGATCGCTTGAGCCCAGGAGTTTGAGGTTGCTGTGAGCTAGGCTGACTCTACAGCAGTCTACCCCAGGCAACAAAATGAGACTCTGTCTCAAAAAAGAAAAAATCTCCATGGAGAATCAAGGGTGTTCCTTATGAAAAATCACTAAACTTTTCTTTTTTTCTTTAATTTTTTAATGTTTTTAGAGACAGGATCTTACCCTGTCGCCCAGGCTGAAGTACAGTGGTGTCATCATAGCTCGCTGCAGCCTTGAACTCCTAGGCTCAAGCGATCCTCCTGCCTTCGCCTCTAGAGCAGCTGGGACTATAGGCACACACCACCAAGCCTGGCTAATTTTTTATTTTTTTTGTAGAGATGGGGTCTTGCTGTGTTGCACAGGCTGGTCTTAAACTCTTGGCCTCAAAGTAATCCTCCCACCTCAGCCTCCCAAAGCGCTGGGATTATAGGCATGAACCACCTCACCCAGCCTCTAAACTTTTTATGTTTGAAATATCCCACTTAAAAGTAATGCTGAAGTATCACAGACATTGAGTTCTGCGAGTGCTCACTGTGAATGGCATGGCTCAGACTCTCTTAGGCGAGCCAGGTCAGAGGATGAAGCGCAGAGAAGAGGCACAGAAGGCATTGGGTGGGAGGGCAGACTAGGGCTAACCTGAGATGCTCTCTATGATCCCGTCTCTCTTTCATTCCATGTTGTAACCACCAATAGAACGTCTTTAATGAGTGGGAACTTCACAGAGAGACACAGCACTCTCGACATTGTTAAAACTGGTCTCTTTCTGGATGAACCCGTTTTGAAACCATAAACGTTAACTACTAATGCATGGTAATTTAGTATTGCGTCTACACACCGCCCCCAGACCCTCCCCTCACCTCCCCACCCCCAAGGCTTTGTTTATTCATTTATATGCAACCTGGTCATGTGGAAAAATCAGTAGGCTGGAATTCACAAACCTGGGTTCTAATTTCAGTTTGGCCATATTGATCCTTTGTTAATTTAAGGGAAGCAACTTCTATGAGCTTCACTTTCCTTTTTCCTTTTACACTGGAGGTATACAAATGCTGCCTATTTAAAAACTATGGAACACAATACAAACAGGGTTTGTACATTTAAGTTGAAGGAGAGTACATTCTTATCTATTTTTAGGAAACAAAAATAGTAAAGAAAATCTCTTTTTTGTCACATTTGTTTTGTTGTTGGTTGCTCCCCATAAGAACTGCTTTTCATTGACCAAAAGAACTCTGCTTTGGAATTTTGAGTTTGCTATTCTCTTGCACTTGTTTATAATTCTACCACAGCTGTACGACTGGGAGCCTTCTTAGACATTGCATTTTCCAGTCTTCCTGATTTTTTTTTTTTTTTTTGAGACAGAGTCTCACTTTGTTGCCCAGGCTAGAGTGAGTGCCGTGGCGTCAGCCTAGCTCACAGCAACCTCAAACTCCTGGGCTCAAGCGATCCTCCTGCCTCAGCCTCCCGAGTAGCTGGGACTACAGGCATGCGCCACCATGCCCGGCTAATTTTCTGTATATATATTTTTAGTTGGTCAATTACTTTCTTTCTATTTTTGGTAGAGACGGGGTCTTGCTCAGGCTGGTTTCGAACTCCTGACCTTGAGCGATCCGCCCGCCTCGGCCTCCCAAAGTGCTAGGATTACAGGCGTGAGCCACCGCGCCCGGCCTGATTTCTTTTTTTATCCTTGTATTCTCACTCTGTTTCTGGCGCTCAATAAATTTAATTAATTAAATTAGTCCGATTTTTTTTAAGGGTTCCCAAATTTAGAGTGGTTCTTATTAAGGCATGCCATCTGCTGGTTCCCTGGTGTATCTGTCAACCAGCCTAAATTCCAAAATCCAATAAACTGAAATTTGTGTTGAAGCATCCGTGTGTCTGTGTTGGGCAATTTCCCCGCGTCCTTCCACTTCCTGTGGCAGGTGCTATTCTTTTATTGAGCCAGTTGCGAATTCTTTTTCCTCCAACCCTCTTTAACCTGTTGGCCACTCTTAAAACCCGGCAAAGTGGAGTTTGCATTTCGGAGCTCCAGAGTGACAGGGACAGTAGAACTGGGCATGCTCAGTAGGTAGGGCTCGTTTGGAACACACCTGCCTTGAACCAAGGTTGGCAACGCTGCTTGTTTCAGGATTCGACGCATCTTCGTTCTCGAGTTAGAGCGAGATATCACAGTCCCTCCCATCCCCTTGGCGCCCACACTTTTTAATTTTATCCCTGCGCCCAATTTTGGAGCCAGCCCTCCTGGCTCTCCCGGCCAATCAAGAGCCCACACATTGTTGCCTAAGAGACCCCGGATGCCGGCGACAGGATTTACAGATGGCGATTGGACTGCTGCAAGCTGGGAGGGGTGCGGGGCTGGGGGCAGTCAAAGAACAAGCTGACCTCACGCAACTATGGCAACGTCAGCGCTTGAGGCTTGAAGAGGGAGACGAGCTAAAAGAGGTGAGAGCTGTGGGCAGTGCATGGAAAAGATGGAGCCTCTCCTCGGAGGGCTCCGGGCCTCTCACGAGCCTTGCCGGTGCTCCGGGGATTGTAGTTTGCGCTCCCATTTCAGCTACAGTTCAAGTGCCAGATACTGCATTCCTGCGACATTCACAACCAACAAAAACCCATACATACGCCTATCCAGCCCTAGCTCTTTGCATCGTATTATACTTCTTGCTCTGTTTGTAACTAGTTAACTGTAAGATGAATTTGTATTTAAATCTACGCATCCCCGATTTCTTGATAATATTTGAGATTCCCTTGTCTGATGATATTGCGGCGTACAGTGTGGATGAATTGTGTGTTAGCAGAGAAACCCAATCCTATTCTGTTCTGTAAACTCCAAATAAAAATCCGATAATCCTAAGTATAACCCCAGTGCCCATTCATAACGTGCTGAGTTTCACCCTACATTTCCACTAGTTTTAATCCTTAAACTCTTCCCCCCCTCCCCAGTGTTGTATTCATTCCTCTGTTGATTTAACAAATATTTATTGATCACCTATTATGTACTAGTGTGACTAGGATTCAGGTGCGCAGTATCAGAAAACCATATAAACAGAGAAGCAGCAGAGTTCTGTGCGGTGTTCTCAGAGTGATCAGGAAGGAGTTCAGTGTGTCTGGGCAGGGAGTGCATGAAGGGGGCAGACATTGAAGCTGAAAAGGTAAGATGTGAAATCACAGTGGGCCTAGACTTCCATGCTAAGGAGTCTGGATTCTGTAGCCATTAGTGAGCCTATGAAGGTTTTTGAGCTGAAAAGTGACTTGAGCAACTGGTCTTGAAAAAAACCAAAACAAAACGCTCTCTAACGGCAGACTGAGTTCCATTAAAGCAGAACTCTTATCTTTGTGCCCCTAAAACATGCCTAGTAGACACCTAGTAAAGTCGTTGAATAATGATGACAGTGTTATGAATGGCTTAGAAGATCAGATTGGAAGCACATGGCCAGAGGACCCGTCCTTGCTGTTGAAAATGGAACTACAACCATGCATTTGGGGACTAAGGCCATAGGCTCTCTTCGTACATTTTAATCCCAAGAAAAATTAGAGATAAGCATTGAAGGGCAGTCATCACAGGGAAAAGAGGTCATAGAAAAGCAACGGCAAGACTTGCCTGTGGAAGGAAGTGAAGACAATTTGTTATGTTGATGGAGTGGGAGCAATTATTTTTTTGTGTGTTTTATACAAAAAGTCTTTGTCTTCTTAACAGTAGCGGGTGGTCTTTACTTTGAACATGTGGGTGCATACAAATACACACAGTGCCCACTTTCTGGAATGGAGGAAGGAGGAAAAAAATTGCAAAAGCATAATAACAAAAGACAAGGCAGGCCACCCCTATCGGCTTGCTTTAGGAGGACGGTATTACTGAGAGGGCCGTTTCTCCTGACTGGGCCCATGTGCTGAAAACAAACTTTCCTCAAGTGGGTTTGCAGAAAGCCTAATCTAAGTGATATGTAGCTCTGAGGAACCCGGAAAAAGAAAACAAGCAGTGCTGGCCCTTGGGGAGTCACCGAGAAAAGCTACTTTGTCCTAATTCGGAAGTTGTGCCTAGGATCAGGGAGATGGTTTCCTACACAAACTGAATGGAGATTTTCCCAGCTTACTGCAGGGCTAAACTCTAAGCTTACCAGCAAGCTTTGATGGAAGCAAAATTTTTACATTTATGTACATTTTTCTAGGGAGACGATTTGTAGCTTTCATCATATTCTCAAAGATCTTTATGACTCTCAAAAAAGGATTAAAAAGAACTAGTTTAAGGAGAAGAAATGTAGAACATAAATAAGTAACAACAAAAAGAAATGTATAATTTTTCACTGGGCAGATCTAGACTCAGTGGCCATGCTCTGTGTCTATAAGTGGCCTGCTCACAGGAACTTTTATCACTAGCTGCCAATGAATAATACTGTAATGAAATAATTTCTTTTGCCTTTGTAACTTACCTAAACCTGTGGTGACTCAGATAATTAGCTGTTAGGGGCTGAGAATCAACCTGAGGGCTGCTCTGAACACCTCCATTCTAGTGGCAGCAGGTAGTTGCAGGAAGGCACTGTCTTGACACTTGGGAAGGTTTAAAACATTGGCTTTATCTTCCATCATAACTTAGACCTGAGAGAGAAGGTCATGTGAGAATCTCAGAGATTTCAGATATAGCATTTGGGGAAATCCTATATCAGCCAAAATAATCATGATTTTTAAAAATTGTCCAATATTTGCTGATGTAGGGTCATTTTCGGAGCCCATAGGTCAGGCAGGCAGGCCCTGGTCCCCCTCAGCCATCATTACTACCTATGGGAAACCCACCTTCAGAAAAGAGGACAGGCAGAAGCATCTAGAAACACTGAGGATATATATTAAAAGTACTTTCAATGTGCTTTAAATGTTTTCTACTTTGAAATATTTTGTCACAGTCTTCCAAAGGACAGGTTTGCAGACACTGTGTAAATGCCAAGTTCTAAGAAAGGCTGCCAAGGAAGACAGTACTTATCCAGGCCACCTCTCTGCCGGGCCCTCTGCCAGACCCTTCTCTAATCTTTGCAAGAGCAGTTGGGGGTAGATAGATAACATCCTTATTTTACAAATAAGGAAACTGAGACTCAGACAGATTAAATAACTGGCAAAAAGTTGCACAGCTAGTAAGTGTTAGAGCCAAGATTAAGCCTGTGCAAGGTAAACAACAAAAACAATTGTTTGCAAACAACAGAAATAGATTCTAGCTAACATAAGCAAAACAGGCAATTTATTGCAAGGATATCGGGAGACTCACAAAATGGACAAGAAAGGACATGGGGCTTCTGGGGGGTGAAGTAATGGGAACAACTTAACAGTCTTCTGGGGGCACCACTTTGAATGTTCCCAGCATCTGTAAAATCAGGATAGGCCATTGCCAATCTAACTGGCCTAACTTGATTTTATGACCATCTCTTGGCTAAGGAAGGACAGGCCACCTTGATTAACCAGCCCAGCAGGCTCTCAACAATGAGGGAAAAGAATTCCTCATGAAAATTAAAGTGCTTTAATCAACAGGAGGCAGACCATATACTGGGTAACTAAAAACAGCAAATTTCCCTGAATAAACTCAAATCTGTCCATCTCCAAACTTGGCTTTGTCCATGACACCCATTCTACTTCTTAAATATGGACGCAGGCTGGAATTCTTGTTACTGAGATGTCAGAAAGTTAAGAGGGGAAGAGGAGGGTTAATATCACAAGGAACAAGAATGAAGTGTTTTATATTGCACTGTGATTTTAAATTTAAAATACTCTTTCCGGCCATATGGCATGTTATTAGCTAGGAGTGATTCTGGGTTTACTTCTATGGTCTAGTGAAAATAAATTAGAGTTAAACTGTTCTAGATCTGACTCCCAGTCCCACTGAGAGGTGTGTGACCTTGGACACAAGGTGACTTCAATGAGCTTCATTCTCTTCATCATCTGAAAAATGAGCTGAAAGCCACCACCTCACCAGATCATTGTGAGCTTCCTTGAGCATGCATGTAAAGTGCTTGACATGTAAGATGCTCCAATAAATGCTCTTCCCACCTAGTCTCTCTCCTAACATGCTAAAAAATTATACAGTATTAGTATTTTTAGTATTCTGAGGATTATATGATTCATTTCTTTTGATAGGTATAATCTTTCTTACGGAAGAAGAGCCACTTATTTCAGGATGGCATTTGCACCTCCAAAAAGCATAAATGGCCCCAAAATGCAGACAAAGATGAGTACCTGGACACCCCTAAACCATCAGCTTTTGAATAACCAGGTAAGTGGCCAGAGCTGTTTGATCAATTGGACCCATGACTTACAGAAAAAAAATGTATTAAAAATCTGGCTACCTAAATATGAACAGGAATTGTTTAGGATTGTGTAATGGATGAAAAAAAATGAAGGATATGTTCAAATATTTTTATTGTGCCCTTGCTATATGCACAAGGCTGGCAATAGACAAGAGTCCCTACCCAAGAAGAAAATGTCTTAGACGTGTTCCTTCCTCCACTGTCACTCCTCCTTTCTCACCCAGGTGCCTTTCTTCTTCCATCACCAGGACTGAGAGAGGAGAGGGTGGTCCCACAATCTCAGTTCACACCCTCGCCACCCTCTGCCGGCACACTGCGGTGTGACCCCCTAACTGGTTTCACTGCCTCTGTCGCTACCGACCCACCCTCCATTCTGGCCCCAGAATGATCTATTAAAAAATGTACCAGTCCTAACATGTGAAACTGACATGGGCCCCACCTGCAAGGGTGGATTCCAGCTGCCCACGCAGAGCATCAAGGGCCGTCATGACCTGACCACAGCCAGCCTCCCAGGTCCCACCCCTGCCGCTGCCTCCTTGCCCCTGCTGTCCAGCCCAGCTCCGGTCACAGGGGCAGCCTGGCCACCCGCACCTCAGTGTGTTTGCAGTCACTCGCCTGGCCCCCGTCAGAGCGCTCAAATGCTTGCTCCGCTCCGCTGTGAGGCTGCCCCTGCTCCCTGCTCCCTGCTCCCTGGTCACCGTTGACTGACTTTGCCACTCAACTCTACTGTGTTTAATAGTTGCGATTCTATCTTTTCTCTGTGTATTTTCAGCGCCTTATATGGTTCCTGAAGCACAAGAAACAGAGTCCCAGTTCAGCTCTGCTCCCTGGCACCTCCTCCCTTCACTCTCGCCCTCTCTCCCCTTCCTCTCTCCTCCTGAGCCCAGATCTGCCCCTCTGTTTCTCTGAACCTGACGGGTGTGCTGATCCCTCTAGCTGAGCTGGGTCACCAAACCTGTCCCCTCCGGCCCTGGTGGTGCTTTCTGTGTCTGGTCCTCTGATATGAAACGTGAGCAATTTTAGGAGAGAGACAGAAGAGCCAGGGTAAGGATTGGAATAGTGAGAAGTAAAATGGAGAGAGAGTATAATAAAAAGGAAAAAGATAAAGGAAATGAGGAAAGAGGAGACAGAAGAGAATCAAAAGAAGAGACCAGAAGAAACAAAACTAAAGGCAGGGAGGCAGGGCACAGTGGCTCACACCCGTAATCCTAGCATGCTGGGAGGCTGAAGCAGAAGGATCGCTTGAGGTCAGAAGTTCAAGACCAGCCTGAGCAACATAGCCAGACCCTATCTCTACAAAAATAGAAAAAATAGCCAGGCGTGGTGGCACGCGCCTATAGTCCCACCTACTTTGGAGGCTGAGGCAGGCGGATTGCTGGAGCCCAGGAGTTTGAGTTTACAGTGAGCTAGGCTGACAACACAGCACTCTAGCCCCCAGGCGATGAGCAAGACTCTGTCTCCAAAAAAAAAAAAAAAAAAAAGGCAAGGAAAGAGAGAGCAATCCAGCCATGAACACCAAACAAGTCTACTGAAAACCTTTTTTATTCAGCTCAACAATTATTTATTAAGCACTGTTTACAGTGCTCCTAGCTCTCCAACAGTTTACATAACAGCTTATCTGCTTTCTCCCCCTAAACTTCAGTGTTTAGTTTTGAAATATGTTTCCCCACAGAATTGTGAAGGTTTTGCACACATGTAAAAAAGTGACTTGAATTCAAATACGCATTTGTTGGATTCCTTGATTTTCAGGCATTTTCTTTGAAAAGCTCGGAGTCTTGATCAATTTAGCAGCTGTGTAGAGAAAAGTGTCTTAATAACCAAAATTTGCCAGAGTGCCTGTTGCATGTTGGGTTGCTAGAGAAGCAGATTTTAAGATCAGTATGTAGGGCAGTGATTAGGGAGTGCTGTCAGGTTCTTCAGGGGAAGGGAAGGGGAGCAGAGGGGAGGGGAGAGGAGTGTAGGGGAGAAGAGGCAAGGCGTAGGTGTGGGGCAGAGGAAGAAGGCGAGCTGGAACGCAGTCTCAACGAGGTCTCCTTCACTGACCCCATGCGACACCCTGAAGCTGGCACGATCCTGCAATGTTGCCCTACCCTGCAGCAAGGGGGTGCCACCTTGACACCTGCACACTGATCTTTCAGTGGGCGCCAGCTCCCCTGCCCCCAGCCTGACCTCGGGCAAGGCAGCTCTCTCAGGCTTGTGGCTGTCAACCAGCAGCCTCCGACAGGTGAGGGATCACAGCCTTCCGTCCTAGAGGGGAATCAGTGCATCGCAGCAAGCATGACATTGTCTTACTGTGGTTCTTTAATAGATTTTTATCAAATGTAATGATCATTTCTACAGATAGTATTTATTTTATTATTCAGAACTCCCATTTTATTCTGCCCCCCAAAAACCATTTGTTGGTTTAGTCAGGTTCTTGTTTGGAGTAAAATTATGTCTTAAAATTTTTGTGTGGATATATACACACACTTCAAATGTGTATATGATTATACCAAGCTATTGATACTGGTTTCCCCCAAAGAGTGAGCTGGGCATGGGTGGCCAGAGGGGGATGTGTCAGAAGAGAGAGCTTTCGATTTCTTACTTCATAGGGGGCAGTAATGTTTCAGTTTTAAAGACAAATATAAATAAACGCAAACAAAGAACAGTAACTCTGGGAATTGAAAACTCTGGGTGCAGACCAGCCTCTCCCAGTGATTTCCTGCATGCCTGAGTGGCATGATCTCCTGGCCTTACCTTCCCAGGGCCTTATCCTCCTTTGTAAAATGAGTGGGTTGGATCAGATGACCTCGAAGGTCTCTTCCAGATCTAACATTTTGACCATGTGAAAAGAATTTAAAATACATGCCCAAGGAGGGTGCAGCTGGCCAAAAGGCGTGCTACAAGAATTTCAAGGGGTTTCCTATACTTCAAAATCACGGTACCTGTCACCAATGATCAGAGCAATTTTGAGGTCCTGTTTTTTGTTTCTGTATTAATTTTGTCTTTTTTCTGTTCTGTAGTAAAATGTGATATATGTAATTATCCCAGACTAAAATTAGAGTCACAGAATTTTCACTTCACAGCAGGCTTTAAGCAGAGAGTTTGAACTCAAATTTGGATGCCTAAAAAAATAGCATCATCAGGGATATGTAGGCCTATGGAACAGAGTACAAAATGATTTGGGCATTGTGAATTCTGAGGGGAGGAATATTTTAAAAGTCTTTGCATCTAGTGTTTTAACTGAAAGTGATCCTTATCTCTCTCTCACACACACACACACACACCAAAGTGACTATGGGAGGTGATGGATAGGATAATTTGCATAATTATAATAATCATCTCACTGTATATGTGTATATCAAAGCATGTTATACACCTCAAATATATATAATTTTTTGAAAGAAAAGAAAATGATCCACATTTCTCTTAGAGTGTGGTTCACACAGGTGGTACTGTACATGTTAAGAGTGTTCTGAGAGCCGGATGTTGTGTCTCACATTTGTAATCCCAGAGCTTTGGGAGGCCGAGGTGTGAGGGTCACTTGAGGCCAGGAGTTCAACACCAGCCTGAGCAACACAACGAGACCACATCTCTATAAAAAAAATGTTTTTAATTAGCCAGATGTAGTGGCACGCACCTGTGGTCCCAGCTACTCGGGAGGCTGAGGCAGGAGGATTGATTTAGCCCAAGAGTTCGAGGCTGCAGTGAGCTATGATTGCTCCACTGCACTCCAGCTAGGGCAACAGAGTAAGACCCTCGCCTCTAAAAAAAAAAAATGTCCTGAGAAAAAGCACCTAGTTACCATCAATTAATCAGTTTTTAGGAGCCCTAAATATCTCCCTTCTACAGTGTAATGGTGTCACATAATGAAATATGTAACTGCAGTGTCAACAGACTAAAATAACAACCATGGATTCTGACTTAACAGCAGGCTCTGAGTAAACTGTGATGTAAACAAACTGCAGCAGTCTTCGAGAAAAGAAGATCCCTTTTAACGTTTCCATTTTGAAAAGAGATTTTGTTTTCCAGCTCTTTAAAATGAAGGGCCTGATTGCAAATCTTTGGAATGCAGACTTGCTCCAGACTGGGGAATATAAGACCATAAATCCAACTGAGGACTTGACCATGAAATCATTTGCCCAAAATCCTATTTCTTGCCAAGGGTCGAGTCAGAACCAGATGCGCGCGGGGGCTGCTGACTTCCAGCTGCTCCCCTTTTCTCCCATCCATTTTTGCAAGGCTCTGGGCTGGGCCGGTCAAAGAGCCGACTTGCTTGGACCCTGCTTAGACTTTTGCTGAATGTTGTCCGAGTAATGCTCCCACCTCCCCCATTCCTGCCCTGCTGCCTTCTTGTTGACTGTCCTCTCGCATTTGAGTCCATGTCCCTTTGTCTCCAAGGGGCCACACCACCGCTGGGCACCATGGCGTCCCAGCCTGCTGCTTTTGGAAGCTTGGCTGTGGTATCAGGACGTGTCCTCTTCTTCCTGCCGTCGGCCACAGCATGGGCAGCCGCTGGTCAGGAGCACGGGGCTGGATGGGGAACACCCAGGTCCTAGTGAGGCACCGAGTGCAGAGAGGGAGTCTGGACTCAGAACAGGGAATCTGGACTCAGTGATTTAAAAAAAAAATCTATCATTGTAACCTCTTTGAGACTCTGCTTGTCCTGTCTAAAATATGGGAATTGAACTAAAAGATCTTTTTTATTTTAGTGTATTATGGGGGTACAAATGTTAAGGTTATGTATATTGCCCTTGCCCCTCCCTCGAGTCAGAGCTTCAAGCATGTCCATCCCCCAGTTGGTGCTCATCGCACTCATTATGTATGTATACACCCATCCCCTCCTCTCCCCCACCTGCCCGACACCCGATAAATGTTATTCCTATATGTCCACTTAGGTGTTGATCCGTTAATACCAATTTGCTGGTGAGTACACGTGGTGCTTGTTTTTCCATTCTTGGGATAGTTCACTTAGTAGAATGGGTTCCAGCTCTAGGCAGGAATATACAAGAGGTGCTATATCTTGTATTATTGTTATCTTGTATCATTGTTTCCTATAGCTGAGTAGTACTCTATGGGATACATATACCACATTTTATTAATTCACTCAGGTATTGATGGCACTTGGGTTGTTTCCACATCTTTGCAATTGTGAATTGTGCTGCTATGAACATTCAAGTGCAGGTGGGAATTGAACTAAAAGATCTTTAGGATTTCTCTTAGCTCTAAAATTCTATATGACTGTTGAGGCTTTCTTATTGTTACTCAATCAGCAAAATGGTTTATCGAGGGTCTGCCATGGAACCTGAACTTGCTGGGCTGGTTCTGTGGAGCATGCACCAGAAGATGGTTGTAATCTACATGGGATGGTAGAATTAGCAGAAACCACTAGAGAGCAAAAGCTAACACTATAAAGTCTAAGTGAAGCATGAACTATAAATGGAGTAGGAGTTGGGAGGGGAGAGATCACTGTGCATCAGAAGTGACCTAGGTTGAGTGACAGGTGATTGATAGAGGAGAAGATGTCAGGAAATACATGTCCAAATTTTTTGAATCTTCTGTGCTCTATGGGTTCTTTTCTGTTTTCATCTAGAGATTCTGAGTTTATCTGTTGCCGTTATTTGAGGGTCCTAGCAGCCCAGGTGGACATTAATTAGGGAAAAAAATTCTTTTTTTTTTTTTTTGAGACAGAGTCTCACTTTGTTGTCCAGGCGAGAGTGAGTGCCGTGGCATCAGCCTAGCTCACAGCAACCTCAAACTCCTGGGCTCGAGTGATCCTTCTGCCGCAGCCTCCCGAGTAGCTAGGACTACAGGCATGCGCCACCATGCCCGGCTAATTTTTTATATACATATCAGTTGGCCAATTAATTTCTTTCTCTTTATAGTAGAGACGGGGTCTCGCTCTTGCTCAGGCTGGTTTTGAACTCCTGACCTTGAGCAATCCGCCCGCCTCGGCCTCCCAGAGAGCTAGGATTACAGGCGTGAGCCACCGCGCCCGGCCTGAAAAAAATTATTTTTGTTTTTGAGACAGAGTCTCACTCTGTTGCCCAGGCTAGAATGAGTGCTGTGGCGTCAGCCTAGCTCACAGTAACCTCAAACTCCTGGGCTCAAGCAATCCTCTTGCTTCAGCTTCCTGAGTAGCTGGGACTACAGGCATGCGCCACCATGCCCGGCTAATTTTTTCTATTTTTAGTTCCCTGGCTAATTTCTTTCTATTTTGAGTAGAGACAAGGGTCTTGCTATTGCTCAGGCTGGTCTAGAACTCTTGACCTCAAGTAATCCTCCCACCTCGTGCTCCCAGAGTGCTAGGATTACAGGTGTGAGCCACCTCGCCCCACCCTTCTTTTTCTTCTTTAATGTACAAAAGGTATCTACCTGTGAGAGTCCCTGGCCGAGAGCAAAATTGACATTTCTCTGGTCCCAAGGTGGTTGTTGTACCAATTATTTCAATTCCCATTCTGAATGTCCTTGGCAACCAGAGCTTGAGAGTCTAAAAAAGGAAGGAAAGCATTATCTGTTGGAAGCATAAAACCAGCGCCTCATCCTCCTCCACAAAAAGAGAAGAAATAGGCCTGCGCCACCTCTCCGAGCAGGAACATTCTTACAGTGCTGCAGAATTTAGGGAGTGCCAAGTGGAAGGGAAAAACATCGATCCCAATTTTGAAAGCTGACAGAGGGTGTATGCGTTGTTTCGAGAGAGACATTCACATATGTTCATTACTCTCTCTCTTCCTCTCTTCAGAAGCCCTTCTCCTGCCAAACATACCCACATTAGTCTTCCCTTCCTTACTCACTCCAATACCATATGCACCAATGCTCAGAAAACCACCTAGACACCAATATATAAATATACTCACATTGTACTGACACATCCATAAGGATATACATTTTCCCAATCACAGCCATTCAATTCAACAAGCATGGGCACCTGCAACATGCTGTGTGGAGCACTCTGCACTGGCGATGTCAGGACGAATGAGACGTAGTGTCTGTCCTAAACAGTATACAATAATAAACCTGTGCAGATAGACACTCAGTTGCAAGCCCAGAGGTACACATAAACAAATATCTAACCCTACAAATATACGAGTACATGTACACTCACTGATATGTGTACACACTGAAATATAAAAACAGAGCTGCTCATTCACAAATTGTGTAAATTCTCATATCATTGATATAGAATTTCAGAGGAGGGAGTTCCATGTTTCTGTTTATTTTTGTTGTTAAGTTTTTTCATCTCCTTTAAAATTCTAAAATCGATTTCTCTTTACAATTCCATTTTTCTATTTTTTATTTTTTACCTCCCTGAAGCTCAAGAACATTTCTTTTCTTTTAAAAAACTACTAATATTACTTCTTTTTTTATATATGAGCTATTCCACGTGGAGAAAGAAACTGAAAGAAGGCCGGGCACGGTGGCTCACACCTGTAATCCTAGCACTCTGGGAGGCTGAGGCAGGAAGATTGCTTGAGCCCAAGGAGTTTGAGGTTGCTGTGAGCCATACTGATGCCATGACACTCTAGCCTGGGCAACAGAGTGAGACTCGATCTCAGAAAAAGAAAGAAAAAAACTGAAAGAAAAAAAAGAGAGAAAAAACCTTTCCTAGGTTAAAAATATGCAAAGTACTTTGTGTATTTTTACTCCTCTCAGGAGTAAAATTTGTCTTTTTTTTTTTTTTTTTGAGACAGAGTCTCGCTTTGTTGCCCAGGCTAGAGTGAGTGCCGTGGTGTCAGCCTAGCTCACAACAACCTCAAACTCCTGGGCTCAAGCGATCCTTCTGCCTCAGCCTCCGAGCAGCTGGGACTACAGGCATGTGCCACCATGCCTGGCTAATTTTTTCTATATATATTAGTTGGCCAATTAATTTCTTTCTATTTATAGTAGAGACGGGGTCTCGCTCTTGCTCAGGCTGGTTTCGAACTCCTGACCTCGAGCGATCCGCCTGCTTTGGCCTCCCAGAGTGCTAGGATTATAGACGTGGGCCTTTTTATATTCAGTTGATATAATGAGTATTTATCCACTGGTCCCTTGATGATATCTTTTTTGTAATGAGTATTTTGAACCATGATATATGAAATCATTCTATTTTTTTCTTTTTTCCTTTTTGTAGGTATTTGAAGAAAGAAGAGCCCTGCTTGGAAAATGGGTAAATATTTAAAATATACCTATTTCCGTATTATGTTGTTATATGTTTTTGTCTGTTCAGGCTACTGACCACAGACTGGGTGGCTTATAAACAACAGACATTTATTGCTCACGGTCCTGGAGGCTGGGAAGTCCAAGATCAAGGCTTGGCAGACTCGGAGTCTGGTGAGGGCCTCTTCCTAGGCAGCCTCTGTGTCCTCACGTGGCAGAAGAGGGAACTGGGGGCTCCTTTAGAAGAGCGCTCATCCCGTTGATGAGGGCTCTGCTCCTATGTCCTAATCACCTCCCAAAGGCCCCAGCTCCCAGCCCCATTGCACTGGGGGTCAGGATGTCAGCATATGAATTTGGGGGGACACGAGATTTCAGTCTGCAGCAGTGTCACAGAGCCCCGAGGACTCAGCATGGCTCACAGAAGGGCTTGCTCATTTCCTGGGAAGCATGACTGGTACTTTCTACATGTGTCAGTTAGGGTTTGGCTAGGAAAACAGAAATCGGACATTATCTTGTCTACAGCCACACCACCCTGAACGCGCCCCATCTCATCTGATCTCGGAAGCCAAGCAGGGTCGGGCCTGGTTAGTACTTGGACGGGAGAAATCAGATGTTATTTTAACAGACATAACTTAATGGAAAGGATTGGTCAAACGAATGTTGGAGAACGGGAAAGACAAAAAGGAAATGCTGAGGTCCCCCGGAGACAGAACTGCAGGCGTGAGCTACCACCAGCCTTACGGAGCCTAGGAGCTCAGAGGGAAGGCCGCTAGCCCCACAGGGGACCCAGACTTCTGTGGAATACAGTGCATGACGTCACAGCTGGTTCTGACCTGTCTGAGGAAGCGTGATGGTTCTGGGTGTGTGCACAAAAGCTGGGATCAACTGCTGCCGTCAGGGCGAAGAGTCAGGCGATCCCGACAGCAGCAACGGGAAGCAAAACAGAGAGGAGCGCGTCTCTTCGCCCTCTGTTTCTCCCGCGTGCTCACTGGCGTCCGCAGCATTCACCAGGGCGCCAAGTGTCCAAGCTCGCGTGGCTGTAGAGTCCTGGCCTCCTATGCTCACAAAGTAGAGTACGGGAAGCTGGGTTTGCGTCTGAGAGACAATAGCGTAGTAACCAGCAGTTCATCTGCTGGCTACCCCGAGTCCATATACCCCCTCCACCTATCCTGAGACATCCATATGAGAACTGTGACAACTTTGTGCATTTACCTACCAAGATACAACTACCATCCTTCATCACAAACAAGGACTTCCTCACCTGCTCCTCACAAGGGGGGACACAGAGTCCCAGTGGCCCTTGCCCATCCCTGAGAGACGATCAAAGTATCCATGTCTAGGCAATGTGTATTACTTGCAAATCCCTTTCCAATACCACCCAGACATTCTCTACTGCCCAAGAGAATTGAAGACATATGGTCATGCAAAAACTTGCACACAGTGTTCAGAGCAGCATTATTTGTTAATAGTCAAAAGGTGTAAAAAATCCAAATGTCTATCAGTGGCTGAGTGAATAAACAAAATGTGGTCTATCTATATGATGGAATATTATTCAGCCATAAAAGGAAGGAAATTCTAACACATGCTACAACATGGATGACCTTTGAAGTTGTTGTGCCAAGTGAAATAAGCCAGACACAAAAGGACCAATATTGTATGAATCTACTTACATGAAGTACCTAGAATAGGCAAATCCATAGAACAGAGTAGAAAAGCAACTACTAAGGCATGGGGAGTTATTGTCTAATGTACAGAGTTTCATTCTGGAATGATGAAAAAGTTCTGGAGATTGATAGTGGTGATGGTTGGACAATAATGATAATGAACTGCACACTTTAAAAAAATGGTTAAAATGGGCTGAGCGAGGTGGCTTATTCCTGCAATCCCAGCACTTTGGGAGGCTGAGGCGGGAGGATCACTTGAGCCCAGGAGTTTGAGACGAGCCTGGGCAACATAGCAAGACCCCGTCTCTAAAATTAAAATTAAAAAAACAAATTTATGAACACCAAACTTTTGAATACTGGTTATCTCTGGGGAATGGAGAGAAATTTGATGGGGAGTAGTGGTCAAAGAGGATTTTCATGTTTAAATCTATATGTACCTGTGTGAAACTTTTAAAACGAGAATGCATTCATACTTTAATTATGAAATTAAATTTTTGATAATAGGACTCAGAAACTCAACCAGATTAAAATAACCAATAAACATAACCAATAAACAAATAAACAAAAACAAGCTTCTCTCTTCATCCTCCCCCTTCCCAATTTCCCTGGGACCCTCTTCTTGCCATTCAGTGTGAAATGGGTGGCTTTTTATTTTATAGATCCATTCAGGCTGGCAGCTCTGGTACTGCAGCAAGAATCCTTGTAACAACTACTGTAAAAATAGGGTTAATGTGAGTCAAGGAAGCCCTATAAAAAAAGGCATCCTTCAAGAGCGAACTGTGAAGTCTCATACCACATGTGATACTGGAACAGGAGCGTAAAGGCCCTTTCTGCTCCCCAATGGCACACACGGATTCTCTGGCTACTGTGTTATGAGTATTTCTACTCCAGAGATGAGGCAAGAGATGTGGGAGATAATCAGATTCCTGTGCAGTGATCTCTTCCATGGATTATCTACTTTTCGGATTATTCCTAGCACCTCCTAAATTCCTAAGGGATTTTCCCCTACTGTTATGCATTCTTCTGAGTAATCTTCCCACCTTCTTCCATTGTTAGGAGTTCAAAGAATGTAAATTAGTTTTCTATTAGCCTAAACAAACACAATTAGAAAGGAAAAATCCCTCGTGGCAAAGAACACCTATCAAAGCCAAATATAAATTACCCTTGACCGTCAGTACTCCGGGAAATAAATGAGAAACCAATGTAATTATCTTTTTAATCTCTAGAGAAAGTGTTTTAATGCTTTCTTTTATAGATTTCTTTGGTATTTTATAATCCTAATGTTCTTTTATATTCATTAAATCACTCGTTCTGTAACCTGAGCCCGTTCCCTTTTGTGGGCATCAGGAAAATAGATGAGCTGACCTTGCCTATTCTAAATGAACTTCCCATCCTTGAAAATGTACAAACATGGTAATTTTATGCGCATATCTTTTTCATATTGGTTTAACCCACATACATGTTATTGTTAACATCGCTATGGCATTTTATAATAATAGCTGCCAGGTCTACAATGAGTCATGCACTCTATTAGGAATTGTATACATATATTTTGTATTTAACCCTCGCAACCACTCTACCATGTAGAAATAATGATATTCTTAATGTAGAAATGAAAAAAATTCAGGCTGCAATATTTCTAATGAGTAAAAGAAAAAACTGGAATCTTGGGAATGAGACAACAAATTGTCTGATTCCCAAGCCCCACATCAATCCGTAATACTACACTTTCTGCCATCATGTTGCTACATTATAGTTTGCATAGCTCGTCTGCTGCTCTTGGGCATTTGGCATTATCTCTGATTTGTGGCGGTGATAATATCTCACGAAAATATTTTGTAACCAACATCATCCTGGGTCCCCATGTAGTCTCTACAGACTCGCATAGTAATTTAAAGTAATTTAAAAATGAATTCCAGTCTTCATTTTTTCTCTCAAAGAAAAATCGGCAGGAGATCCGGTTTAAAACTCACAGCAATACTCCTCAAATCTGCCCCCTTCGTTCCCCCCACACGGACTGCTGCGGAGGCACCACCACCTCTGTGAACCCCGAAACTCCCAGCAAGTCAAAGCCTCCCGCCTGTTCTTCTATCGCCTCGCACCTCCCTTTTGGCTCTTTATTTTCTAGATCAACTCAGCTTCCAGGGCCAGTTCCCCTGGCCCCAGCCAGGTCGTGGACAGAAGTCTCCTTTTGTGGGGGTTGGAGATAGGGGTTGTACAGAGACAGGGATAGAAGTCAGGGAACACTCACACGTGAATCAGTTTCATTCCTGTGGTGTAAGGTTTTTGTTCTTTCATTTTTAGGGTCCCCTCCCCCTTGAATGATAGTCTCCAGAGTGCGATTTGTGGGTCACTGAATAAATCTATAATGGTGAATAGTTTTAATCAGGAAGTGGTCTTACTGTTAAACAAAATTTATTTGGAATCCGTCGTCTGGTATTGAGCTTCTGCACTAGGCCTTCCGTAGACCACTCCAAACCAGACAGGAGGGACTCCCGTGATCAAACTGGCCAGTTTGACGTTTAACACGTTTTTTTTTTAAAAAAAAAAACAAACAAAGAAACAAAATAGGAGCTTCACAGCAACCAATCAGAAGGGTCCCAGTTTACCTGCGCTGTTAATAGCATGATAAGAAAATCCCCTCTCAATCAGACAATGTTGTAATTAATCAAAAAGAAAAAAAGATAGAAATATATTATAAAAAAAAAAAAGAAAATCTCTTCTGTTTTAACCTTACAAGGAAAGGAACTTTGAAACGACCAATCCCCTTTTTTCCTTATTTCTGCTTTCCTCAGCCATTTTCTGCCTACAAAGCCAAGCTCCTCTGCTCATCTGCTCTTTAGATGATACTCTACCAAGTCATGAATCGCTAAGAAAAGCCGATCAGATCTTTCAACTCAATTTGTCGATATTTTGTGTTTTAATATTACTAATTAAAAAAATACATTGTATGACTATAATGAAGTTAACTTGTCGTAAGGCTTGGAAGAGTTAAATTTTGGCTTGACATGCATTTATAGGTAATCAGTATATTTTATGATTACAACTAAGTCATTATAAAATTCTGATTACTTTATAATAACTGTACTAAATACCTATATGTGAAATGCAATAATATGCAAAAATATAACTAGCCCAAGCTTCCCTATTTTCTCTTCCCTAATGGGCTAGGGAAGAAAAGAGAGATTTAGACTTCTGATGAAGTGACTAACTCAGCTATCAATATTTAATAATAGGCATTCTTCTAGTAAGAGCCTTTTTTGGGTTTTGGCCAATCCCAAGGTTCTCATCTTTGGTCAATCCCCGATGTTGGGACTGATTTATTAGGGTAATCTTTGGTGAAAATTATGAAGTAGCCAAAGCTTTTGTTGGACATACCTGGCTTCTGTTGGCATTACTTCCTTTCTCCAGGTCCTCCCTTATCAACACTTCCTCTCCAATCATATCAGTCATTTACATACTAGTAAGAATCTAACCCAATATACTTTCCTTCTCAGGGATATTTGCATGTTACACTTTATCTCCAATTGTGAATGCAGGGGTTTGTTTCTGGTCCTGGAGTTCTAAGCACTGATGAAATCATGTAGAAACTTTTATACTTGGAGGGAGAGAAGTTGCCCAGGTGTTTTCTCTTGAAATTGTATTTTATAAGTAGGTATTTTCTCAGTTTATGAATTTGATCAGCTCCCAACTTACCACTCTTATATAACTGCAAGTTTCGAGTCAAATGCACTTCCGTGTGCACACGCAGGTCATGCACACACTTACACATAAATGTAGGGAGGGCAGATAGGTGGCAAAACATGGAATTTACTGATTAAGGAAAGAAATACTTGATTTGCATTAGAAATAAATTTCTAAACTCACTTTCTATGCCGTCCTTATCTCTTACTCATAATGAGTATCTGCCATCAGACTAGGCCTGGAGCTTTTACTGTTTTGTTTATTTTTCCAGTTTGACAAATGGACAGACTCTCAAAGGAGAAGAATCCTCACGGGCCTGTTGGAGCGCTGCTCCCTGTCACAGCAGAAGTTCTGCTGTCGAAAGCTTCAGGAAAAAATTCCAGCAGAAGCCCTGGATTTTACTACCAAGCTTCCGAGGGTGTTATCTTTATACATCTTTTCTTTCTTGGATCCCCGAAGCCTTTGTCGTTGTGCACAGGTAAAGGCAAAGAAGTGGCACGTGGTGTTTTGTAAGGGCTGCCTTAGAAAACTCTGGACCTTGAACAATTTAAGAAAACACACACACGCACACACAAAACCAAGAAACAGATGAGATGGCCCACATGTCCAGTCTGGGTAGTCCGAATGAACCCCACCTCCTTTGTGCTTAAGTCTGTATTTAGTGCTCAAAAGGGGAGAAAATGTATGAGACATATCAGTGTCCACAAAAATGTATTGGCTAGTTGGGGAGACACACATGTAAGAAACTTTAATATGCCCATTAGGCCCTTCCCTAATGACTTGTTTATTAGAAAACATTTCTTTTTTTTTTTTTTTTTTGAGACAGAGTCTCGCTTTGTTGCCCAGGCTAGAGTGAGTGCCGTGGCGTCAGCCTAGCTCACAGCAACCTCAAACTCCTGGGCTCGAGTGATCCTTCTGCCTCAGCCTCCCGGGTAGCTGGGACTACAGGCATGCGCCACCATGCCCGGCTAATTTTTTATATATATGTCAGTTGGCCAATTAATTTCTTTCTATTTATAGTAGAGACGGGGTCTCGCTCTTGCTCAGGCTGGTTTTGAACTCCTGACCTTGAGCAATCCGCCCGCCTCGGCCTCCCAAGAGCTAGGATTACAGGCGTGAGCCACAGCGCCCGGCCCTAGAAAACATTTCTTTATAAATGACACAAAAATAAACTTCAGCTCACCTGATAGAGTCACAGACAATTTGAATTAGTAAAGCAAACTTTGAAGACCCAGAAATAACAAATACCGAATGTAGCCACAGAGTGCCCACGTCGGAACTGTCTGGTGTCTGAGGTTATATGTCATCTTTGCAAATCTTACAACTAAGACACAGAATCTCTAGTCTCAATTTTATGTATGAACTTGATCCTAGTTTCCTCAAGACTTATTCAAAACCTTGGGTGAATTATTGTAACTATTGCTGCACAGCGTAGGGCCACCTCCACAATTGGCTGGATGTGTGGGGTTGGCCATAATGCTATGGAAATGGAATGTATGGAACAAATACTTTATGCTTTTTGAAATCCTAAAGGCTCTATAAGACATACCATAGAGTATCAGTGACTGTGTTCTATTTATAAAATGTACATTTAGTGAAATTGTAAGAATGGAGGAAAAAGGAAGCACATCATGAAAAGAAGAAACAGTGTGCAGACCTGAGTTTATATAACCGTCATATAACTTTCATATGACCTTCAGGAACCTTTAGGAAGTTTCCAGGTCTGAGTCTCAGTTTCCTCACTTGCAATATGACAGTAATAATTACACTGACCTCCCTAGGTTGCTATGAGGATGGTTAATAGGTGCTCAGTAAATATCAGTTGACTGAGTCTGAATTAGCATGTAAAGTAAATCCTTCTGCTTGGATGGATAGGGAAGTACTTCAGGTTAGGAGGTAACTATTTAAGAGCTGTGATTTGGAGGAAAAGGACAAAAAACTTATCTCAGGTCCAGGATGACAGCTCAAAACCTGGAGAAAGCAGGCATGTAAACTGAGTAGGCTGTTTGGTTTTGTTGGACTGTCACTGTTTTTGCAGGTGTGCTGGCACTGGAAGAACTTAGCAGAGCTGGACCAGCTGTGGATGCTCAAGTGCTTACGGTTTAACTGGTGCATCGATTTCTCTCCGACGCCTTTTGAGCAGGGGGTCTGGAAGAAGCACTACATTCAAATGGTGAAAGAACTTCATGTTACCAAGCCTAAGGTAGATTTCAAACACAAAGCAGTGAGCTTACAAACATAAGCTCTTTACAAATTCTAGAACTGAGAGTATATCAAACTGGAAGTGGGGCTAGTTCAAAAGAAATACAACGTGATCTCAAAATTCTCCTTTTCTGAGGCTTGATAGCCATTTTCAAGGTATCCATGTTCATCTAGAACCCTCCTCTGACACACCCAGGCCACAGCTCCACCCAGGAGACGAGGACTTGGAAGTTTCTTCCTCTGTCCATGTCTTTGTATCTCTGACTCAGACACCAGACAGTTCCGACGTGGGCACTCTGTGGCTACATTCGGTATTTGTTATTTCTGGGTCTTCAAATTTTGCTTTACTAATTCAAATTGTCTGTGACTCTATCAGGTGAGCTGAAGTTTATTTTTGTGTCATTTATAAGGAAATGTTTTCTAATAAACAAGTCATTAGGGAAGGGCCTAATGGGCATATTAAAGTTCTTAGTTCTAGGCCGGGCACGGTGGCTCATGCCTGTAATCCTAGTACTCTGGGAGGCTCAAAGTCAGGAGTTCGAAACCAGCCTGAGCAAGAGCGAGGCCCCATCTCTACTAAAAATAGAAAGAAATTAATTGTCATATAAAAATATAGAAAAAATTAGCCGGGCATGGTGGCGCATGCCTGTAGTCCCAGCTACTTGGGAGGCTGAGGCAGGAGGATCTCTTGAGCCCAGGAGTTTGAGGTTGCTGTGAGCTATGCTGATGCCATGGCACTCTAGCCCAGGCAACAGAGTGAGACTCTGTCTCAAAAAAATAAAAGTTCTTACTTTTTGCTAGAAACTAAGCAATGTAGAGCATTTACATATAATCATAAAAAGCAAGTAATGCAAGGATAATTTTTTCTAGTGGCTTTCTATGCATGGTAACCAATGTTTAAATTCATTCTTATAGGCACAGCTAATTAGATAATTTATGAGCAATTTTTATGAGCCCTTTGTTTACCGCACTATCCATACACATACAGAGTTGGGCATCATTTCTTACAATAGATGAGTTCCTGAAAAATTATGTGTAAATTAAAATGTTTAAATGATTTTTAAAACCACAGGGGTATTATATATTATAGCCTGTGAAAAAACTGCAATGAATCCTTTTAATATTGAAGAATCCTTTTGAAATATGAATAGTCAACTCCTAACTTGCTTGTTTAGGTTTAGGTTTTATTGTGTTTTCTTGGAATAGACTCCATCTCCATTTAATACAGTAATAAACTATGCATAATTAATACTGTTAGAATTTCAAGGATAAAAATAGTCTTTCTGATTTCAGTAGTTTGGTATGCTCCTTGAGGATTTCTTTAAAAAAGAGAATTGTAAATGCAGAATTTTTAAAAGAATTCGCCTAGTTCTGACTCCTATCTTCATAAGGCTTTTCTTAAATCTCATTCTCCATTGGGGAGCAGAGAGTGGCCATCAATAGCTGAAGCTTAGGCTGTTTGAGGGGCAGAGAAAAGTGATTAACCATCTAATAGAATGAGAAGAGGTTTTGAGTATTATTCATAAAACTGACTTTAATGCTTTGTCTTCAGCAACAACTCTTTCCCACAAAGTATTTATGCATAACTATACTTAAACGTTATGAATATTGTAGTTTGGATGCAAGAAAATTGCCATCTCTTTGCTTGGTATTAAAGTTCTCTAGGGAATATGTTGTTATATGAAACTTAAAATTTTATTCTGTTAAAGAAATAGACTGAAGTCAGAAAGACTAAGGTTAAAAAAATCAAGTAATAGAGTTATCAGTTAAAGGCATAAACCTAAGTCAGAAAGACTGAAGTTAATAGTCATCTAAGGTTAACTAAAGTTAGCTGTCAGCACCGTGCATACCTGTATAATTTGGGTAATTCCCTGGGAGGTGGCTCCAAAGATGGTGAACATAGGCAGCCCCTACAGTACAGCCTACATTACCCTCGCACAAACTCACCACCCGCTTTTCCCCAATCCGTTGTACCTGGCATGTGCTCCAGCAGCGGTTTTGGAAAGCGTGTTATGAGCAGGTGGGAGCAGTTAATAGTAGTTCCCCAACCTTAACGTGAGAGGGCTGAATTAGAATGATCCTTAAAACTGTCCACAAGCCTACGTTATCCACGCCGGAAAACATCATTTCAAAAGGGTTCAGACTAGAAAAAGAAGAGCAAATGAAACCCAAAGTAGACAGAAGGAAGAAATAATAACAAAGAACTGTAATCAATGAAATTGAAAACAGACAAAACAATAGAGAAAATAAAGGAAGCCAAAGGTGATTTTGGGGAAACATAGAAATTGGTAAGTCTGTAGCTAGACTAATCAAGAAAAAAAAGAAAAAAGAGAAGACACAAATGACTAATATCAGGAATGAAAGAAGGAGCATCATTAAGGATTCTACAGACGGCTCGGTTTTCATAAGTCAAGCCTGTGGATTGATGCTGCACCGAGCTGAGTTTTAGTACGCTGCAGTCAAATTGGCCAGCCAAACAGAATGGACAAATTGTATTTAACAAAAACCAGTGAAAGGAAGCCAATGCAATTTCCCCTTTCCGTGGGAAGCCAGCCACTGGTTTATGTCACTACTATATTCTGGTGAATGTTGTAAGTTTTCATTATGAAGACATTGGATTTATTTGAAATCCATTTAAAAAAAATCAATGTGTCTATTCTACCTTAGGTTATTTTATGCTGAAAACAAATAGCATTATTTTTCTGATATTGAAATAAATGACTTATTTCAATTGAAAAAAATGTATAGACATTAAAAGAATGAGAGAATATTACGAACAACTTCATGTCACTAAATTCAACAACCTAGATGAAATGAATAAAATACTTGAAAAATACAATTAGCAAAACTGACTCAATAAATAATAGAAAACATGAATAAAGCTATATCGATTTAAATTGCACTCATAATTTAAAAACTTTTCACAAAACTCCAGACGCAGATAGCTCCATTGGTAAATTCCCTCACACATTCAAGGAAGAAATAATACCAATTCTATATAACCTTTTGCAGAAAATAGAGGAGGAGGGAACACTTTCCAACTCTTTACCCTTATACCAAAACCAAAGACTTTACAAGAAAATAAAACAAAACTACATACCAATATCCCTCATGAACATAGAAAAAGTGTTAACAAATTAGGCCGGGTGCGGTGGCTCACACCTGTAATCCTAGCACTTTGGGAGGCCAGAGGAAAAGCTTGTGGCCAGGAGTTCAAGACCAGTTTGATCAAAAGTGAGACCTCATCTCTACAAAAAATAGAAAAATTAGCCAGGCGTGGCTGTGCCTGTAGTCCCAGCCTCTCGGGAGGCTGAGGCAGGAGGACTGCTTGAGCCCAGGAGTTTGAGGTTGCAGTGAGCTATGATGCTGCTGCTGCACTCCAGCCTGGGTGACAGAGCAAGACTCTGTCTCAAAAAACAAAACCAAACAAAAAACAATTAACAAACTAATTCCAGTAATACCTAAAAGAATAATACATGATGGCCAAGAAAAGTAAGATTGGCATAATAGCCCCAAAATCAATGTAATTCACAGAACAAAAGAGAAAAGATACATGATCATTTCAATATATACAAACAAAAGCAGTTAACAAAATGCAACATTCACTCATGATAAAAAACATTCTCAAAAAGATTTCAGGTGATGTGAACAAATATTTCGTTTACTTAATTCAGAAAAGTTGTCACAGATTTCATTATTACCTATTTTGTTGTTAAAGTGTCAAGCATTTTGTACTTTCCAGAATTAAGAATTTGTATATATAATTGCTAGCATGTATGCCTGAATTTTCCCCCTGAAGTTCTTTCTTATTTTCTTGTATTATTTATACCCCCTCATGTTAAACTAGACATCCTTCAGCAAAAACAGATCTAATTCAATATAAGTTCAGGGAAATGAAATGAATGTCCATTCTAAATGAGACCTGCATAAAATATTGAATATTAAGCCAATAATGGGCTGCCAATTATATAAATATAAAATGTCTGCTTAATCTGCTACTAGGCTACAATCATTCATTAAATAAATAAATATTTATTAAACACTATTGTCTGCTAGGTGCTAAGAGTATGCAGATCCTAACCCTGCTTTTCAGAGCCTAGGAAATAGACAAGCAGAAAAGCACAGCACTGAGTACTAAGTATTATCCTGTAACAGAATTGTACACAAAAAGCAGCTGAAACAAGGATGAGAAACTGACTGATTATGCTTGGAGAGACTGGGGAATTTCTTGATTTTTCACAAACAATAGAAGCAAACCGATTTACCAAGCAAAGCTTTCCTAATCTCTTAATGAACAAAAATTAAGCCCATAATGGCTTCTCCACATACCAATACCCATTTCCTTAGGCTACAACCACATTAGAGACTTAGGAGTTTCATGCACAAAAGACAGACTTTAGATTTTGGAAATTAAAGCAAAAGTATTCTTGGGAGTGGCTGAGGTTTTAATCATTGATAAAAGGTACAGTCCACCTCTATACAACTCGAAACTGTCCCTGTGTGTTAGAGGTCGGTAGGGCTGGAGTGCGTCTTTTGGGAACGTGTACTATTCATCAGGAAATTCACTGCAGTTGTGACAAAGCAGACAATGATGTGATAGAGCAGGTGGCAGTATAGGATAGGGAGGTTACGCGTGTGGGCTTGAAGCAAGACAGTCCTGGATTCAAATTCTGGTCCTGTACAATTAACTAGTTTCTCTGATCTTCAGTTTCCTCTTCTGTAAAATGGAAGTAAAAATGATTATTACCTTACAGTCACTGTGAAGCTTAAATAAGAGAATGCAGGCTGGGTGTGGCTCATGCCTATAATCCTAGAGTCTGAGGCGGGAGGATTGCTTGAACCCAGGAGTTTGAGACCAGCCTTGGCTATGTGAGAGCTTGGCTCTACAAAAAATTTTAAAATTTTAATTTTTTTAGTTAAAAAGTTAAATGGGCATGATGGCGTGCACCTGTAGTCCCAGCCACTCAAAATGAGGCTGAGGCAGGAGGACCACTTGAGCTCAGGAATTCCAGGTTACAGTGAGCTATGATTGGGCCACTGCACTCCAGCCTGGGCAAGAGAGTGAGTGAGACCCTGTCTCTAAAACAAAAATAAAAATTATATTGAAAAATTAAAAAAGAAATAAGATAATACATGAAAACTGCCTGAGACAGTGCCTGGCACAGGGCAAGTACTCCTGGGGTGGTGGCTGCTGTGATCATCACCACCATTATTGTTACCATGGTGATGAGGATGATGATAGTAATGATGTTGCTACTGAAGACGATGCTGCTGCTGATGACATTCTTTGTTTTTATTGTTATTGTTAAGACAGTGTTTTGAGAACAGAAATAATTAACTTTCTTCTTCTAGACACCTCCAAAAGATGGATTTGTAATTGCTGATGTCCAGCCAATTACAAGCAATTCTCCAGAGGAAAAGCAGTCTCCTCTATCAGCTCTTTGGTCATCTTCCTCTTTAAGGAAGAGCAATAACCCAGGGAAGAAAGAACTTCCACCTTGGAGATCCTCTGATAAGCACCCAACTGACATCATTCGCTTTAATTACCTAGACAACTGCGACCCCATCCAGAGTGTCTGGCACGGGTAAGCAGCTCATGCCCCTCTCAACTTCCTTGTTTTTGGAAAAAACTTCTTGGCACTTCAGTATATAAAGAGATGAAAGTAGAACTTACTGTGACATACAAAAGCTTTTAGTAATTGAAAGGTAAATTAACCGTTTTTAGCAAGTTTGCCCTGTCATTATGATTTGTTTGCAATTTGTAACTGGCATGATTTAACATTACATCTTCTTTCAATACTTTATCTTTTTTTTTTTTTTTTGTGAAGCCTTCTAGCACAGCAATCAATACTTTAATATTAAATTGCAGTCTAGCACCATGGGGTTCATTCTGGTCTTTCCCCTTCCCATGTTTGTATCTCCTTTCTCTGACTGTAAGAAACCTGGCTCTCATTGTATTTACTTATTGTATTTTATATAAAATATGTATTATATATATATTACACTTACTTATAAATTCTGAAAGGAAAGCCAGGTGAAGTGGCACACACCTATAATCCCAGCTAGGTGGGAGGATAGCTTGAGCCCAGGAGTTCAAGATCAGCCTGGCAACATAGCAAGACCTCATCTCAAAACAAAACAAAAACAAAAAAGAAGAAATAGATAACATAGGTAGCCTTTTATTTATTAAAGAAATGGATTCATAGTTAAGAATCATCCTACAAAGAAAACTCCATGCCTAAGTAGCTTCACTGGTAAAGAAATGATACCAATTCTACAACAGCCTTTCTAGAAAATGGAGGTGTAGGACCACTACACAACTTCTTTTGTGAGGCCAACATTATTCTGATATCAAAACCAGACAAAGACATTACAAGAAAAGAATCTGCAGACCAATACCCCTCATGAAAATAAATGAAGAGAGACCAATACCCCTCTTCAATAAAATATTAGCATAACTAGAAATAAAAAAGGTAATAATCCTTCATGAGCAAGTGTGGTTTATTCCAGGAAAGCAAGGTTGGCTTAACTTATGAAAATCAATTAAGATAATTCACCATGTCAGCAGAGTAAAGGAGAAAAATCATGATTATTTTAAAAGATGCAGAAGAGGCATTTGAGAAAATTCAACATTGATGATAAAAACCCTCAGCAATTAAGAAAATAAAGGAACTTTCAAAGACTTGCTCGTAAGTGTTTAGGCAGCTCTATTGACTATAGCCAAATCCTGCAAACAACTCAAATGTTCAACAGATAAACAAAAATGTGATATATAATGGAATATATTCATCAGTGAAAAAGGATAAACTTAGTGATATAAGCAACATTATAGGTGAATCTCACAGTGGTTACTCTAAGGAAAAGAAGCCAGACACAAAAAAGTCCAAGTATGATTCCCTTAACATAAAATGCAAACCAGTCCATAGTGACAAAAAGTGGATCAGGAGACACCTGGGCTAGGGATGGGGGCAGGATGGACTGTAAAGGAGGGGTGAAACGTTCTCTCTCTTGATTGTGGTGGTGTCTAGTTGCATGCATGGGTGCAACTAGCAGAACTCATCTAATTGTACGCTTATCCTGGAGAGCTTCTCACATTCTGGATTTTGTTGATTGCACCGCCAACTTGCAGCTTAAGATGTTCCCCTGTCCCCTGACCTTGGCCAGACTGACAGACCTAGAGACTCGAGTATATGATGAACTAGGGGTGTACTTCCATCATGAGGCACATAATTTCTGCTTGTCTCTCTTTTTGGTAGCCATGGATGCTTATTGCCTAGATCCATTATTTCTGTAAAAAAAAAAAAAAAAAAAAAAAAAGTTCTGCAAATTTTTTCTATAAAGGGCCAGGCAAGAAATAATTTTAGACTTTGCAGGACATTTGGTCTCTATCACAATTACTCAACTCTGCTGTTGCAGCCTGAAAATAGCCATAGACTGTAAGTAAGAGATAAGTTTGACTATGTTCTAATAAAACTTTATTTATAAAAACAGGCAGCAGGCTAGATTTGGCCTGTGAGCTGTGGTTGGCTGATCCTTGCTTTATCTTAATATATATGATAGCTTTAGAAAACAAATACTAATAGTATATGAATGCAAGCAATAGAGTTATTAAAAACAGTTTAAGATTTCCTTGCTGTGTTTTTATCCTTAGGGTATATTCTACTAAGGATATTTGGAAAAATTACTGTGTTAAAGTCACATGAAATAACTCCTTTGTGTGTAGTCATGCCACCAACTCGACAGACGAGATCATTTGTTTCATTTTCCTTTTCAGATTTTAGGTATTTTTTTCCCTTCATTTTATTTTATAATTTTGAGAAAAATTTAGATGGTTCCAAAATTGAATATACAAAATAAGGTATATTTGGAGAGAAGTCTAGCTTCTGGCCCCTGTTCTTCCATATTCCCTGTTCCTGATCAGTTCACATGGGAATCCTACTTACAGATAACCATTTTTCACTTTATGGTTTAATCCTTCTATTTTATTAATGAAAAGTATAAGCAAATACATAAAATATACTTAGAAAGATATTTTAATACCTCCTTTCTGAAATGACAATACATGCCAGTTTATCCACCTTTCTTTTTTTCATGCAACAGTATTTCCTAGAGATCCCTCCACAGTTGTGCATAAAAATATCCTGCCCTCCTTTTTACAGTTATTAGTACTCTATTGTGTGGCTGTGCCAGAGTTTATCCAGCTGATTCTCTATTGATAGACATTTGGCTTATTTCCAGTTGAGTGGAGACAATCTTTTAAACCGCAGAGACACAAAATCAAACGGACGAATAGCTATGCAAACCATCAGAGTTTTAAAATGACGATATATAATTTTCCCGTTGCTTTCCAATTTACAGAAGAAAGAAGAGAAATGAGATGACCCCAGACTTTGGCCGACAGTCACATGATAAGAAAAATAAATCGCAGGACAGATCTAGGCTAAGAAAAGCACAGTCACTGGTGAGTATTGCTGATAAAAGACACACCACCATCGTGTTCATGAAAACCACTAGATCTCCAATCCTATTTGGGAGATAGACTTTTTTTTAATCAGAATCATCAAATGGTGGTTTAAATCCTGGTCTCTGACACTGACTGACAGATGAGACGTGTGACCTTGAAGATCCCCTTTATTTAATCTCTCTGAGCCTCTGTTTTCTCATCTATTGACCAAAAGAGTGGATGAGCTGATGTGTATGAAACTGCTTTGAAAACTATACAGTATAAAGGGAGTATTATGATTATTTGTTCTTTCTTCTGTCATGAGTCCTTTGGGGCAGGGGCAGGGGCTGCCAGAAATTGCTTCTCTGTAAGGGGGGTTCCAGGAACCTAAGAGACAAGGATGCTTTCCACAGCTCCCCTGCTGCCAGCGGAGCACGGTCACAAAAGTGCATTTACACTAACATCAGAAAAATGAATTAAGAACTTTTCTTTCCCTAATTAAAAACAGCGAACACACTACCTACTAAAGTCAGTAATTGTGACTAGGGAACATGATCACTTCACAGCAGAGTTTCCCAAAAAGTGGTTCTGCAGCCCCGTGGATCTCTTTCAGCACATGAGGAGAGTCTTTGGTGCAAAGTAGAAAGGAATAGGGTGGCATAAAAAATTCGTATATAGTAGTAAAGATTTTGAAAAGAGCCGAGGAAACACTCTTGAGGAAAATTAATATAAAATGGATGTCAACTGGGAGACGAGTAAGTAGGTACTCATGAATAAATCACTTTTATAGCTCTGCTTGAAAGCTCTATTACTTTCTGTTTAAGTGTATTTTCAAGTGTTATGTTCCCCCAAAAAGAGAGCGAGATGAGCTTCGTTAAATAGGGCAGTCTGTATTCCAAGGGGCCGATTTTGCTGGGCTGGACGAGGCTTGTTGTAGACCCGTGTACAGACGCCTGAGGGAATCCGGGAGCTGAGAGCAGAGCAGTAAAATTGTCAGTGAAACCATTAATTGAGAAAAATAACTTTATGAGGCTTAGCACATGGGCCATTACGGCATGCTGCTGCCTGGCTTCCGGCCCCTGCTGGGCGAGGAATGGAAGAGAAGTCCAAGGGAGAAAAGGGAGTTTGAAGGACGATAAAAGTTGATGGTGATGCGAGCTTGCAAATGATCAGCCCAAACGTTTCTCCTGCCTGAAACACGCACAAACCAGTGGCTAACCAGAGCCATCCCGGGGGCTTTGGACGTTAACCATCTGTCCAACACGAGCGGGATTTGCTTCAGTTGAAATATTCATTATAAATTAAAAAGTTAAAAAAGTCGTGCTAATTGAGACTGAAAGGGAAACCAGGGTAGAGTAAGCAATGATAGAGGACAATTAGCTATTAGTAAATGAACTTGTGTTGTTTCGGTAAATGTCCTAATTATAATCACTATTTATGTTTAGTAGTTTTGATAAAAGGCATAAGGCATAATTAAATCCCCCCAAAGTGTGCTGTGGTCTTTGGCTCATTCCTGTGATGAGCTTGGCCTTGACAAGCCTGGCTGTTTGGCTACAAGGCTGTGTGTGGCTAAGGTCCCTCTCCACAGGGTGACAGTTTGCCCTCACCAGCCTCCTATGTGGCGCAAGATGACTGGAAATGAAGAAGTGCTGCCTATGAGACCTGAAAGAAGAGGAAATCCAGTTAGGGGATTGACGGAGAGTAGAGAGTAAAACTCTGGCAACTGCAGCCACAGAGATCATTTTGTGATGACAGACACAGCCCAGGTGTGATTCCAATGCAGAAAATCAGGTATTCATCTGATAGAAAGTTCCCACCCCATGTAGACAGGTTTATGGAGGAAGACTGCAGGAGAGGACTAGAGGAACAGGTGAGCGGGAGAAACTTAGGGAGCAAGGATGACAGTGACATACCCTCGAACCTCGGACAGTTACCTGAGACCTGAACACCTGGAGACCTCTTGCTCCTGTCATCAGGAAAGGGGGTGTGTTAAATGGAAACAGCTGGAAGAGAAAAGATCACAGGAGTGTGAAAGGGCACAAAGAATATTCCTTAGGTCATCTCTCCAGGAACGTGACCATCAGATCACTTCCTTTTTTGCCTGTCATTACAGCTTTCGGATATGAGCATTCTCTCAGAAAAGAGAAATGTTCTCGGGGGAAATGGTTTCAAATCTGCACGTATTGCTGTGAGCATGTGATGTTTTCTATTATTTAATAGGGTTGAGTTTTCAAAACCCGCCCCCTTGGAAAGGTACCTGATTTCCTCTTCTGCCTTCAGTTCTAAAGGAGACCCCAGTAGGTGATGATTTTCAGGGCTAATGAGTAAATAATAAAAATAAAAGGGGTCCCCAAGTGCTGCCTTAGTTACAGCCGCTTCATCTAACCAGTTTTTGATGTGAGTGATGACTGATGTTAGACGGGAAGAAAGAAAGCTTAGATCTGATCGCTAATGCTTTATAAATTTCAAAGACTAAAATGAAAATTTTATAAATTTCGAGAAACCCCCGTTGCTATTCGTTATAATAAAATTCCATACAGAACAAAGCAATTAAAAAATATAAACACCACAGCACAGTGAGATACCATCTTCATTCAACTTCAAAGATTTTTAGTCTTGTGTAAAGACTTCTTTTTAAAATCGTAACAGCTGACCTCGAAATGCCGCCTGGGGAAGGACTGAGCTGTCTCCTTGGGGGAAAGATCTGATAAGCTGGTGGGGAGGGCTGAGACCTTGAGGGGAAGGATGTCCCAGCTCCAGGGCTTCAGAGGAGGGGAGACCTGCTGGGCTGGAGATTAGAGGAAGAGTTTGCAGTTGCTGCTCCCGGAGAGGAGGGGGAGGGGCGGGGAGGGGAAGGAGAGAGGAGAGAGGAGAGCAGCTGAGATTAGGCAAGGCGGAGGGGCCAGGGCAGTGTTAATGATACACCTGTTTCAGTTGAATTTATTTGCTATTACTAGGATGTAAAACCTCCTTCCATCTCTATGGTAAATTCGACTCGATTTACACAAGGAAGCGAGATCTTAGAGGTCTAGGAGGCCAAGAAAATGAAAGCTCCTTGGGACAACTCACAAAAGACAAGGTGATGAGCTCTGGATTTCCTCGGCCCTGGAATTGGAATGAGAGGACCCCAGCTGACATCTTGCTTCACTTTTTTTTTTTCCTACTAAGTATAAAAACAAATACCTTTTGTCTCACCCTGAACTTTTAACAGGGGAGTTAGAAGGCCTCACTTTCTAGGTCCTTCTCTAAAAGCTGTCTCAGAGCATTCACCCAAATCCAAGTAACACAAGTCTTTAATCCCCTGCTTACTCTAATTGCCTTAGATTAGACCTTATCTTTTCCTGTGCTCTGTTAATTCCAGCCTCTGAAATTACCTTCAGATAACTTTACAGGGATAACCTGATTTTTTAAAATGCTTCTTCAAGCTTTCTCACTTTTTTTCCTCCCTGGGTCAAAAGAGGGAAAAAAAAGAGAAATATACTCTAAAGTGATTCTGGGATCATGTTGTGGAAAGAACAATGGTTTAAGAATCAGGAAACCTTGCTTCTAGTTTCAACTCTACTGTTAGCCAGTAGTCATTCAGCTGCCTGGAGTTTTCATTTTCCCACTTACAATATAAGAGTTTGGGTGGCTCATGCCTGTTATCTCAGCACTTTAAGAGTCTGAGTTGGAAGGATCACTTGAGGCCAGGAGTTTGAGACCAGCTTGGGCAGCATAGCAAGACCCCATGTCTACAAAAATATTTTTAATTAGCCAGGTGTGGTGGCTCGTGCCAGTAGTCCCAGCTACTCAGGAGGCTGGGACAAGAGGATCACCCAAGCCCAGGAGTTTGAGGCTGCAGTGAGCTGTGATCAAGCCACTGCACTCCAGCCTGGGTGACAGAGCAAGACCGTCTCTAAAATAAAAAAATAAAATGAGAATTTGAATTACATCTTTAAAGTTTACGCCCGGCTAAATTCTGGGCCTGTGGAGCCCCCCAGGTCTCTAGGCGTTCACATCCCTCTTTCTCCTGACACCTGAAGAACACAGCTGCCACTGATGTGACTGTACATAGAATACCAGAAAAATAAATTCATTGCATTTGTGAATCCTAATTTTAAGCCAATAAAAACTAGTTTCTGTCTCCTCTCTCATCTTTTTCTTTGAACTCCAGAAAACATAATTAACTAAATCAGAAGACTTTACAAAACAGTGAATGCCATGGTTTATGTGCAGGTGATCTTTACTAGACTTCTCATCAAACGCTGATGAACTCCCCAGGTGTTTGTTTTATAATGATATCTGTCTGGTTTGAATGCACAAAACTAAAAATATCCATAGGAAGACTTTTTTTTTTTTTTTTTGGAGACAGAGTCTCACTTTGTTGCCTAGGCTAGAGTGAGTGCCATGGCATCAGCCTAGCTCACAGCAACCTCAAACTCCTGGGCTCAAGCGATCCTCCTGCCTCAGCCTCCCGAGTAGCTGGGACTACAGGCATGTGCCACCATGCCCAGCTATATATTAGTTGGCCAATTAATTTCTTTCTATTTATAGTAGAGACGGGGTCTCACTCTTGCTCAGGCTGGTTTTGAACTCCTGACCTCGAGCAATCTGCCCGCCTCGGCCTCCCAGAGTGCTAGGATTACAGGTGTGAGCCACCGCCCAGCCTTTTTTTTTTTTTTGAGACAGGGTCTTGCTTGCTATGTTACCTGAGCTAGAGTGCAGTGACATCATCGCAGCTCACTGCAGCCTCAAACTCCTGCCCAAGTGATCCTCCTGCCTCAGACTTCTGAGTAGTTGGGACTACAGGTTTGTGCCACCACACTGGGCTAATTTTTCTGTTTTTTGTAGAGAAAGGGACTTGCTCTGTTGCCCAAGCTGGTCTCAAACCCTTGGGCTCAAGCAATCCTCCCACCTCGGCCTCCCAAAGCGCTGGGATTACAGATGTGAACCACTGCACCTGGCTGGAAGAGATTTTTAATTATTTCATTCAACCAATGAAATTCCTGGGAACTCCACTTGGAAAGAATAAGAAAGAATATGAGCTTTGCAGTCAGACAAACATGGGTTCTCTTACTAAACAGTATGACTTTGAAAAAGTTACTTAACCTCCCTAAGCCTCAGTTTCTTCATCTATAAAATGGGAATAATGATAACACCTGGTAGGATTGTTGTCAGGACTAAATACGAGGTATATATTATGTACTTAAAACATGTTTTTGTTCTCCCCCCATTCAATATATTATTATTATTTGCTGTTTAAGGACACAAACGGGGACTCAAACAGCCTAGGTTCAGTCCACTGTGCCACTACTTTAGTTGCTTGGTGACTTTGGCCAAGTTGCTTAGCCTCTCCGAGGTGCTGTTTCATCATCTGTAAAATGGAGTTAGAGCATTTAGCAAAGAACCTAGCTCAAAGTAAGGGTTCAGTAAATGGTAGCTAGCGGTGGTAACAGCAGTAGTAGCAGCAGTGAAAATCATACTAGATCATTACCTGGGACCACAAGGAAGGATGAGAGAAATCTGATGGTGAGCAGAGGCAGGAGGGACTCGCAGGCAGCTGGAAGGCACTGGCAGGAAGCTCCATCCTGTGGAACAAGATTCTCCTTCTCCCTTTTTCCTTGACCTTCCCACTTTTTCTTTTTCTTTCTCCTTTGTCTTTCCTTTTTCTTACAGTTTCCACTGAGTAAGCCATGGTTGCATCAATGGCTACATGAAACGTAAGCCGTATGTTTTCTCCTCCTGCACGACCTCTGTGCAGCCCGGAGCCTGTGCGTACCTCCACGCGTGTACTCCCCACGGGGCCGCGTGTTTTACTCCACGCCCCCAGAGTGCAGCGTGCACGTGCGTCGAACTCGGCGCCGTGAATTCTGCACTCTGTGCACGCCACTGCTTAAGAACCACAATCATGGTGGTGGTTAATTTTTTGACACGTAAGAGAAGAGAAGTCCTGCTTGCTAAGAATCCTGGGGGCACAGCTAACTCACAGGAGGGACCACGACTTAGAGTCTTGGCATTTCTCCTCTGCCGCTAAGGGAGCTTACCTAGGTTACTTGTTCTATCTTGTTGCCTCTAGTTTTACCGGGCCGTACATAATAAATCACCCTGGTCCAACTGCAGTGATTCTACCTGCTTCTCTTCTGCTGAACATTTAGACAGGTGCCACAGGGCTATTTGTCTTTATTTAAAGACAAACTATTTGACACAAATTAGCTTCTATTCAGGATCTACCAGAAGAGAAGAACTATGTAAATTATATGATATTAGTATAAACATATTAGTTATGATATGTTTTAATCATTGTTACTACTGGGTTTTAAAATATATATATGTATGTATGTACTGTGTGTGTGTGTGTGTGTGTGTAGCATTTAGTAATATGGTATTTCACCACAACTGTACTGGAATCCAATTTTCTGAGACATGGATATTTTGAAATGCGAGTTCACAATCATTACCAACAATCACTCGGACCTTAAGGTCTATGAACGTTTTGCAACACATCCCTATCTCGTTTCACCTACTTGGATGGCTGTGTGATGTAGTCACAGAGTCTTGGATTTAAATTTCAAAACCCTGACTACAGTGGCTTAAGTCTTCCTCTGCAGCTGAAAGTATTACCCCAAGGTTACACAAAAGATAAGCCAGGAACAAAGACAGGCCTGTGGCTTCTTTAGAGCTGTGTTGATTACTTCTTCCTAACACTCTGCCTCTGTTTCTGGCAGAAGCAGAACAAGCTAGGAGGACAGGGGAACAGCCCCTTCCTAGGTGTTGACCAAAGCAGGGGCCCCTGGAAGGTGACCAACAGGTCTGAGCAGCTTCCTGGGCCCCAGGCAGATGGGAGACTGCAGGGCCTCCCCCTCGCCCCCCCCAAAAATTCCTGGATGGAAATATCCATGGAGCAGCTCCCTCCTGGGGATGAAGGGTCCATTCCACTGGATGAAGCTGCCACTAGCAGTCACCCCTCTTAGGCCCTCCTCCTAGAAGAACATCCCTCGGGGTGAAGCCTCCTCAGCCATCCTCAGCTGGCTTCTCTATACCCTGAGCCTTTCTCTCCATCATGGACTCATTGCTCAGCCCTCCACCTATGCTTAGGCGATTTACAGGGGTCTGTTTAAACTGTGTTTGCATGACTAGAACAAACAACTTCTGATTTTATGATTTCCAAACACGACAATCCATATCTATATACGATATTACCTACATCACCCTTCAACTGGGAGTCATAATAAAACGTTGAGGGATAGGGTTTTAAAAAGGGAAGCGGTAGGGCCTGGCTTGGTGGCTCACGCTTGTAATCTCAGCACTTTGGGAGGCCAAGGCGGGAAGATGACTTGAGCCCAGGAGTTCAAGACTAGCCTGGGCAACATAACAAGACCGCATCTCTAAAAAACTTTAAAGACTAAGCAGGCATGGTGGCGCATGCCTGTAGTCCCAGCTTCTCGGGAGGCTGAAGTGGGGGGATCGCTTGAGCCCAGGAGTTGGAGGCTGCAGTAAGCTATGATGATGCCGCTGCACTCCAGCTTGGGCGACAGTGACACAGCAAGACCCTGTCTTAACAAAAAAAAAAAGAACAACAACAAAAAGAACAGTAAGTTCAACTGATGAGAAAAATATATTTAAATTACCTGGTTCCATCCTTCCCTCTTCATAGTAGCAGGCCGAGGACTGGAATACTCTGGGATGAGGCTCCAGTGCAGTACGGGAATACTGGTAGACTGCACGGCGGTCGGCATCATTGGCCCTCCCGGAAACAGACGGCTACAGCAGAGAGACATGCACATTTGTCAGGACCATTTATATCACCATTGCTTGTAAGAGTAAGATACTGAAAACAGCCAAAATACCTAGCGATCTGGTCCATCTGTAAATGTGCCATTATACAACCGTTGAAAGACTGAGGAAGCTCTTCCTGTACTGCTTTGTGGCAGTCACACACACACACACACACACACACACACACACACACACACACACCCCATACATACACTCTCAAATATAAACTGAGCAAAAAGCGGTGGTGTTTCTAGTATGCTACAATTGTGTGGGAAAGGAGAAGGGGACAACCTATCTGCATTTTGTGTGCACATTTGCCCACATGTATATAAAACAACTCTGGGAGGAGACACAAAAACCTGGTAATCTCGGTTGCTCTTGAGGAGGGGAACAGAGAGGTTAGGGGAGGAGGCAGGGGGAGGTTTTTCACTGAATCTTTTGTAAGTTTTGAATATTGAACTATGCATTATGGAAAAGTAACCTATCCAAAAATTTTAAAAAATCGGCCAGGTGCAGTGGCTCACGCCTGTAATCCTAGCACTCTGGGAGGCCGAGGCAGGAGGATTGCTCGAGATCAGGAGTTCGAAACCAGTCTGAGCAAGAGCGAGACCCCGTCTCTACTATAAATAGAAAGAAATTAATTGGTCAACTAATATATATAGAAAAAATTAGCCGGGCATGGTGGCACATGCCTGTAGTCCCAGCTACTCAGGAGGCTGAGGCAGGAGGATGGCTTGAGCCCAGGAGTTTGAGGTTGCTGTGAGCTAGGCTGACGCCACGGCACTCTAGCCTGGGCAACAAAGTGAGACTCTGTCTCAAAAATATAATAATAATAATTAAAATAATAATTTTAAAAGAGGGATAAAAGATCACTGAGGAGCCATAGGAAAATGCCCTTCCGGGAAGAATCCCACGTAGGGTAGAGGTGTAGTGAAACATGCCTTGCCCAGTCTCAGGGTGCTCAGAAGTTAACCGCTCGATGTTAAGGTTCGATTATCCTAAGATGCTCCTTGTCGTTATGTCTGTATGCTGAGAAGATGGACCTTTCCGGGGGGAGGAGGTGGGGACGGATTCACTCAAGGTAGCAACGATCAGTAGGCAGGAGAAGGTTTCGTGAGCCCCAACACTGGGATAAAAGAAATTTCTAGGGCCGGGCGCTGTGGCTCACGCCTGTAATCCTAGCTCTTGGGAGGCCGAGGCGGGCGGATTGCTCAAGGTCAGGAGTTCAAAACCAGCCTGAGCAAGAGCGAGACCCCGTCTCTACTATAAATAGAAAGAAATTAATTGGCCAACTGATATATATATAAAAAATTAGCCGGGCATGGTGGCGCATGCCTGTAGTCCCAGCTACTCGGGAGGCTGAGGCAGAAGGATCACTCAAGCCCAGGAGTTTGAGGTTGCTGTGAGCTAGGCTGACGCCACGGCACTCACTCTAGCCTGGACAACAAAGTGAGACTCTGTCTCAAAAAAAAAAAAAAAAAAAAAAAAAAAAGAAATTTCTAGTTATCATTTCAACCCAGTATGCTATAGACCAAGATCCAGCATTGTAAGATTTTTACCCTTTTATATAACATCCCATGTTTTCCCCTTAAATCTTGTCTTTTCTCTGATAAGGATAGACAATAAAGTCTTAAAATGAAGGGGGTCCATGAGCTTGTTTTCAGGGACAACAAGGGTAGCT
This sequence comes from Microcebus murinus, assembly GCF_040939455.1. Lineage (NCBI taxonomy): Eukaryota > Metazoa > Chordata > Mammalia > Primates > Cheirogaleidae > Microcebus > Microcebus murinus. Next base: position 23,596,083 of record NC_134127.1, on the reverse strand, counting down.
TTAAGGAGACCACCTTCCCGGAGCCAATCTCAGAGGGAAGAGAAACCCCACAGTGTGGGTGGGTGGTGACAACCACCAAGAGGGGCGGAGAGCAGGGGGAGGCCCTGCCACCTGCCACAGTGAAAAAGGAGGGCTGTGCGGAGCCTGCCCGGGCCTGTGAACCGCCCGGGGACTCGGGAGAAAGGGGTTCCTCAAGTGCAGCGGCAGCTGAGCGTTGCATGGTAATAGGATTAAATTTGAAACTGTTACAGGTGAGATGTGACGAGCCCATTCTTGTATGTCAGAGGGCTAGACTTTTTCTTCTGTCAACAGGTATTATTTTCTCTTCATTGTTACCAAAAGAGCACAAAGCACATTCCTACTTATTCTCTTGCCTTATGCTGATCTTGAAACAACTCTGAAAATGCTCACTCGCTGGGGATCTTAAACCAGCACTGAAAACTCCAAAGGAGGGAAGATTATTTACTCCCATCTCTTCTCCCTTTTCCTCTTCAGTGCTAACAACTTGCTACTTTAATCCCCATTTTGCACACTCTTTCCCGGAAAAATCAACAGACGTGTCTGGACCTACTATAGGCAGGCACCTGTCAATTCCACGAAGTACAAGATTCCAGCTTTGCTTGCAGGGAGCCTGCAGTCTCATCGGAAGACAAAGTCACACTCAGAAATGAACGCCAGTGCCCAACAGCACACGTTCACCGCTAAGCCAGAGGGCCCAGCCATGATGGCTTCAGGAATCCAACTGGAGAAATTCCTCAGGACTGAGACATGCAAGCTTCCTGGGGAACCTGGGCCTTGAAGGACAGGTTAGATATAAGGGAGGGCCACAAAGAGCACCTCCGCAGGTGTGGGCATCCTTGCGGAATAATGAGGGACCTCGTCAGCCGGAGAGGAGGGAGAGATGGGACTGGCTGATGCCACTTCTGAGCCAATGACAGTCGAAAGCAGGATTTTCCCAGATTTGTAGAAACCCCCTGTGTGTGTTGCAAATATACCCGCCATGGCATTAGAGAGATGTAACAAGTGATCTGATAGGACTCCCGCGACATGCCAGCTGAGGATGGCGTGACAGGCGGGCACCGTGCTCGGGGCCACGGTGGCTGCGTTCTGCCCCCGAATCCTCTGTGTCTCTCTCCCTGCGCAGTCTGGACCAAGGTAAGGGCAGGCTGCAAAGGGCGCGTCTCTCCCTGCAAGCTCAGCTCGGATTCTTTCTTTCTCTTCCTCTCCCCATTCTCTCCCCTTTCCTGCTCACGGCCAGAAGTCGAGGAGAAATCCTTCCCCACTGTGAGTTCCGGTTCGGATGCCGACCTGTGACCTTGCCATTTTGGGGGGATGGTGCGCATGTGCAGATGAGTAGAGTGTAAAACACAGGGACCAACCCAGGTCCCCCCGGCCTAGAATCGTCTCCAGGCCTAGCTGGGGCACTTTTTAGCTGCGTGAACTTGGGCTGTCACTAAACTGCCTCTTCCTCCATTCCATTTATTTGTAAAACTGAGCTTGGTAGTCTCTTCCTACCTACCTCAGATGATTTTCTCGAGGGTCAAATGGAGTAATGTCTGTGAGAGCCCTTGGGAGACAAGAAAACTTTTCATTGGCAGCTCAGGGCGGAGACTGCATGGGGTGGAGGGGAGGGAAATCGGGAGGTCTCAGTAAGTCCCATCCGGCCCTATGGTTCTGCAAAATTATTTTGTATCATTAAAACAGGTTTCATTGGATAGCTTCCTTCACTGTTGTAGTAACTCTCACTCTAATGATTCCTTTCTCCCCCTTAGATGTCCCTAAGTTCCAGCTCCCTGCTAAAAGCCCCAGCTCGCCTCGCCTGGCCTGCCCCTCCATCGTCGGCGGGGCTCCCGGCTGCAGCGGAAATGCTCACGCGGCACCTTCGCAGATACTCTGGGCTTAGCGACGCCGACGGACTTGCATAGAAATGACCGGACGCTCTGCACGGCGCGGAGCTGAGTTTTGCTGGGCTCCTCTGTTCCACACGCTCTTTCCGTTTAAGTACCTTAATGTGAAAGTGAGTCCTGCAGCAGCATTTCAGTAAAAAGGTATCCATGGCCTAAGTGTTGACAGATACACAAGCGTAGAGAGATGGTGATGGTACGGGGGGCTGATGACGGGACAGAGGATGGCACCACTGGCAGTGCCGGCTGCGGGAGGGGGTCCCAGGACACGGGCAGCACACCCCCAAGGCTACATGAGCAGTTGGGTGAACTTCTGTTTGCCACGGAGTCGCAGCTTGCCAGGGCAGCACCACACACTGGGCGGCTTCAACAACAGCTGTTTGTCCCCTCACAGTCCTGGAGGCTGGAAGTCCAAGATCAAGGTGTCAGCAGGCTCTCCTAGCACTCTGGGGGGCCAAGGCCGGTGGATCCTTTGAGCTCAGGAGTTCGAGACTAGCCTGAGCAAGAGCGAGACCCTGTCTCTACTAAAAGTAGAAAGAAATTAGCCCAACAACTAAAAATAGAAAAAATTAGCCGGGCACAGTGGCGCATGCCTGTAGTCCCAGCTACTCAGGAGGCTGAGGCAGGAGGATCGCTTGAGCCCAGGAGTTTGAGGTTGCTGTGAGCTAGGCTGACTCCACGGCACTCTAGCCCAAGCAACAGAGTGAGACTCTGTCTCAAAAAAAAAAAGGTGTCAGCAGGGCTGGTTTCTCTTAAGGCCTCTCTCCTTAGCCTGCAGGCGGCATCTTCTCCCTGTGTCCCCACATGGCTGTCCCCTGTGACTCTGTGTCCTAACTGCTTCTTATAAGGACCCCAGTCTATTGGATTAGGGTCCACCTCAACAGCCTCATTTAACCCTAATCACCTCTCTAAAGACCCAAATGCAGTCTCCAAATGCAGTCACCCTGGAATACTGGGGTTAGGGCGTCAGCATACAAACTTGCAGGGTACACAAGTCAGCCCATACCACACGGCCGTAGACTCAGGAAGGGCTGATGGAGCATCAGGAACTTGCAGCAGCAGAAGCTTCTATCATCCCCTGGGCTGAAAAGGCAAAGGGGAGCGCGGTGAGTTCCTGGCCCCCAGTGAGGGCTGCAGCCAGGCGAGAGGGACCACCCACCAGGACGTGTGGTGGAGCAACACAGTCGCTGTCAAAGCCAACGACACTTCCTTACAGTCAAACCCACCTGGAAGGCAGAGTAGAGAAGCCCAGGGGTGCAGCTCTGAGATGCCAGCCTGCCAAGGCAGAGACAGCTGACAGGTGTGGCCCAGGGTCTGGGGGAGGGCTGGGATGTTAGAGGGACACCAGGGAATGAGCAGCACAATGGAGGAAAAGTACACATTTCCAGAGGAGGAATTGCAACTGATGTTCAAGCAATAGAAATGGCTTTAAAGAGTTACTGGGTCCTAGCACTTTGGGAGGCCGAGGCGGGCGGATCGCTCAAGGTCAGGAGTTGGAAACCAGCCTGAGCGAGACCCTGTCTCTACCAAAAATAGAAAGAAATTAATTGACCAACTAAAAATATATATACAAAAAATTAGCCGGGCATGGTGGCGCATGCCTGTAGTCCCAGCTACTCGGGAGGCTGAGGCAGTAGGATCGCTGAGCCCAGGAGATTGAGGTTGCTGTGAGCCAGGCTGACGCCACGGCACTCACTCTAGCCTGGGCAACAAAATGAGACTCTGTCTCAAAAAAAATAAAAATAAAAAATAAAAAATAAAGAGTTACTGGGAAACAGAAAATGTCATTTAGCTGCAAAAATATGAGTTATACATTCTAAACCTGCAGTCCCCAACTCCTGGCCAGTGGCCCGGTACCGGTCAGTGGCCTGCCTAGAACCAGGCCGTGCATCACCACCTGAGCTCCGCCTCCCCCGCCCTCCCCCATCTGTGGAAAAACTGTCTCCATGAAGCCAGACCCTGGTGCCAAAAAGGTTGGGGACCACTGTTCTAAACTAAATCACCTGCTCATGTAACCACTTCAAAGTCCTGGGAGTTGCCATTCTAGGATACTTGTTTGTCTAGGTAACACAGAATATAGAACAACAAATGGTTGCCAACCTTGTCATGTTGAACACTTACGTTCTTATGCTATATACTGTGACATATATATATATATATATATATATATGTATATATTTTGAATGGTTTAAAATAGTGACCTGGGAGGATGGCCCAGGACACAACAGTTTAGATGCCCAAATGATGGGTAGAGACAAAATATGACCAACTTGCAACTGATTCATTTGAAGCTAACGCATCCCCCTGCATTGAGACCCTGTGTTTTTCCCGTGGGCAGAGACGACGGCTGTCAGGCAGGGTTTCCTCTTCCTGGAGCCTGAGCCCTTGTGGCCAGCCCCCAGAAGCCAGGGGCAGATGTGTGTCTGGGGTGGCCTGCAACTCCACAAGTCTGTCCCCCACTTATGTCAGGAGCCATTCACATTTTGGGCAGATGTTTGCATGGGCCACACTGGGGTCTGTCTCCAGCCCCTTCTGGAGGAAACCAGGCTCTTCTGAGGCAAGGATGTACCAAGAGGAAGAAGGGCTCCTCCCATGCCGGCGGCTGCATCCTGTCTTAAGCTCCATTTGGGTTCTCTATTCCTGTGCAACAAACCACCCCAACCTCACTTGCTTGCAACAAGAAGTCAGTTATTTTTCTCATGAATCTGCAGTTTGGGCTCTGTGGGGAGGGCGTGTCTCCACTCCACGCAGGGTCCTCCGGGTCCTCTTGGCAGTGGTCTGCAGGATCCACTTCCGAGACGGTTCAGGGACAGGCTGGAAGCTGGGGCTGGCCGTGTGCTGGGCATGCAGCCAGGGCCGAGGGTGGGGCCCCTCCTCTGCTCCTCTCTGTGGCCCGGGCTGTCGCAGCACAGGGACTGGGTGCTGTGGACAAGTTTCCCAAGACAGAGCCCAGTGGAATCTGAGTCACCTTGGATGTCCTGGCCTTGGAAGTCTTCTAGTGTCTCTTCCAGCCCCCGCAGTGGGCCAGAGAGGCTTGTCCAATTCCAAGCAGAGGGGACACAGATTTGAGAGAGCTGCAAGGTTCCAGAAGAACACGTGTGACCATTTTGGAATAGACTCCCTGCCTCAGGGCGGTTCCCTGTGTGACCCCTACCTGCCCGTAGGTCACAACATGGGGATATGAAGCAGGTGCATCTCCCATTGTGATGGGAACTACGTAACAATTGATAAAGTAACAGGCTGGGTGCAGTGGCTCACACCTGTAATCCTAGCAGTCTGGGAGGCCGAGGTGGGAGGATCGCTCAAGGTTAGGAGTTCAAAACCAGCCTGAGCAAGAGCGAGACCCCGTCTCTACTAAAAATAGAAAGAAATTAATTGGCCAACTAAAAATATATAGAAAAAATTAGCTGGGCATGGTGGCACATGCCTGTAGTCCCAGCTACGTGGGAGGCTGAGGCAGGAGGATTGCTTGAGCCCAGGAGTTTGAGGTTGCTGTGAGCTAGGCTGATGCCACGGCACTCTAGCCCAGGCAACAGAGTGAGACTCTGTCTCAAAAAAAAAAAAAAGAAAGAAAAATAAAGTAACAATAAACCAGTAGCGATATCATTCATTCAGCAAAACCTTACAGAACGTCTGCTGTGTGCCAGACCTTACACTAGGCTATGGGAACGTAGGTATGAGAAAACAAGCTGCTCCTCCCTTCAATGAGCTATGACTGTGACGGGGACAAAGCAGCCATTCCAGGATTCCAGTACAGTGCTGGCTTCGGGAGCACGCGCCGGCCGGGCGCGGTGGCTCACACCTGTAAATCCAGCACTCTGGGAAGCAAGACAGGAGGCTCGCTTGAGGCCAGGAGTTGGAGACCAGCCAGGTCAACATTGTGGGACACCCATCTCTAAAAAGTGTTTAAAGATTAGCTGGGCATGATGGCACATGCCTGTAGTCCCAGCTACAGGCTAAAGCAGGAGGATCACTTGAGCCCGGGAGTTCAAGGCTGCAGTGAGCTGTGATCACGCCACTGCACTCCAGCCTGGGCCACAGAGCGAGACCCTGTCTCCAAAAAAAAAACAACAACAACAAAAAACAACAGCACAACAAGCCGTGAGCGCTCACAGAAGGGTCAAATAAGCACTCTGTGGGGTGCTGCAGAAGTGATGTCCAAGCAGAAGCTCGGGGACAAGTCCTATTTAGTAGTAAGCAGGAGGGGGGCAGGGAGGGGGAGCGGTCCAGAGGGAAGAATGAATGAGAGGAACAAGATACGCAGAGACTAAGGCAAAAGCAGGCTGAGGAACCTCCCAGCTGACTCAGGACCATCCTGGCTTTAGCCCACAAGATCCACATCCAGAAGAGCCTTGTCACTGTGAGTGATCCCTGGGACTGTCAACCATCCAACAGAGCCGCAGCCCAGGGGAGCAGGGCTGGGTGTGGCAGGGCTGGAGAGGTCGCCAGGAGCCCAGTGGGAAGCCACGCGGCTGCAGAGCTCAGACTTTATCTCAAAGGCAAGGCGGTTGAGCAACCACAGGACTGTGAATTGGAGAGTGACTTGCTAAGACTTGCCTTCAGAGAGGGCTCTGGCTTCCCGAGAATTAAGAAGAGGGACAACCCTGTGGACCACTTAGGGAGGCGCCGCAGTTTTCCAGGGAAGAGACGAGGGTGACTTGACTAAAGCAGTGGAGTGGGTGGAGAGAACTAGAAGGAGGTGTGGAATATCTTCAGGAGCAACAGCAGAACTGAGAAATTTAGAGGTAGGCGGTGAGAGAGGAGAAATCCAAAATGACTCCCAGTTTTCTGACTTGGGCAACTGGAAAGCGTCTTGGAAGTAATTAGGATGGTTTGGAAATACCTTCCCCACACCACCCTGCGCCGGCCAACAAAGCAGCTGTTCTGCTTCCCTGCTTCCCGTAGCTCCTGTCGACTTACAAGTAAGCCCAGTTGGTGTGCGGCTGGCCCAGGGTCCCAGCAGAGCCGTGAGACTTACAGGAACTTCAGGACAAGGAGGAGGTTTGGGGGATGAGGGAAAGGCCATGGATATTTATTAAACTAGATACTCCCCTAAATTTTTTTTTTCTTAGAGACAGTCTTGCTCTGTCACCCAGGCTGGAGTGCAGTGGCGCTACCATAGCTCACTGAAGCCTCAAACTCCTGGGTTCAAGCGATCCTCCTGCCTCAGCCTCCTGAGTAGCTGGGACTATAGGTGCACAGCAACATGCCTAATTTTTCCAAAAAAAAAAAAAAATTTCAGAGACAGGAGTCTCACCGTGTTGCCCAGGCTGGTCTTGAACTCCTGGCCTCAAGCAATCCTCTCACCTCAACCTCCCAAAGTGCTGGGAGTACAGGTGTGAGCCACTGCACCTGGCCCTTAAACTGTTTTTGTAGTTGATCTTGTTTAATCGAGTGGGTGAGTAGGCATTGTCATCCTCATTTTATAGGTGCAGAATTCGGCATAAAGTAAATGTGCTGAAAGTGGCCACAGCTACAAAGCTGGACTGGAATTTCACCCCAGATGTGTTTGATTCCAAAGAACTGTCATTTCTGCCCCGCGGCTTCCTCAGTGAACACTAGTTTCTACCCTACTGGATGTTTCTTCACATCTGCTGCCGCGCCTTGATCCCAGCTCTCTTCCCAGGACGAGAGGTCAGCAGCAGCAGTGAAGGACGCAGCCCAAGGGACAGGAGTGTCACCCCTCTCAGGGTTCCGAGAGGCCAGCTAACAGCTGCTTCCAGGGGACCAGGATTGCAAGGCAGTTTCCTAATCCTTTGTAACTTGTCGCTATCCTGATTATATGTGCAAAATCCTAAAATCAGAGGCCCTATATAATTATATTTGCAGGCATCTGAAACAGGGCGCTCTGGAGGCGGCATCCCTGCCAACAGCCAGTTTAGGGAAGAGGGGCGTGTCAGGAGATGAAATAAAGAGATAGACAGCGATGGGAACGGCACTCCAGAGGACACAGGAAAGCAGATGGGTTCCCAGGGCTCCCTCCAAAGGGTTCGGGAACGTACAACTAGACTGCACGGTCCCTATATGGAGGGTGGCCCTCTTAAGGCCAAACGAGCTGGAGCTAGAGCCATATTTTTAAAAAGAAAAAAAAAAAAAGACTAAAAACAGAAAAAAAAACCAGTGCCATCTCGAGCTATTTCTTAACCATCCAGATGTACATGTGGATGTCAATCTTGACTTCAGTCTCCTTCGAAGCCTTGATCCTTCCGTATTCCCACTGTTGCTCTGACCCCTTTGCTCAAGTCTGTCTTCTACCAGCTATTTCCGCATGAACGTTATTCCCACTCTAGATTGGGAAATTGTCAAAGGATCCCAGTTTCACTCGCTCCAGATTTCCACATTTTCTTTTATGCAGTCAGCACATGATCAGTGTTTGTGTTGGAATATCTTCGGAGGACCCAAAATGTGCATCTCAGCGGGCTTCTTTAGCCACTGGCACTAGCAGAGAAAGGACACTAGAGGGCGCGCCGTCCCCGCTTATCGGAGTTCAGGAAGCTGCACCTCCCCTGCCCACTGGCTCTGTCTTAAAAATTCAAACATGTCTGAAGTTTTGTTTTCCCCACTATCAGGGAGGAGCTTTGGAGAATTTTGAACACATATGCCAACACCTTCAGGGAACTACTCATTTATGCCACTCGGGACTCAGTTTTTGAAAAACAGTCTTAATGAACAAATATATATTCTAAAAAGCAACCAACCACTTTACCCTCGGTAGGATGGCGATTATAATGACAAACAAACAAGCCATACAGAAAACAAGCTGTCAAGGACGTGGAAAAATTAGAACCCTCGTGCATTGCTGGTGGGATGTAAAATCGTGCGGCTGCTGTGGCAAACGGTATAATGGTTTCCCAAAAAATTAAACACAGAAATTGCCACATGATCCGACCCAGAGATTCCACTTCTGGATCTATGCCCCAAAGAACCGAAAACAGGAACTAGAACAGGTATTTGCACACCCACGTTCACAGCAGCACTGTGCACAATAGCCAAGAGATGGACGCAGCCCAAGTGTCCACTGACAGATGAGTGAATAAACAAAGCGCATTCTGTACACACAGTGGAATATTGTCCAGCCATAAAGACGAAGGAAATTCTGACTCATGCCAGAATCTTGGATGAACCTTGTGGACGTCATGCTAAGTGAAAGAAGCCAGTCCCAACAGGACACATGCAGTATAATTCCACTTACATGAGGTCCCTAGAGTAGTCAATTTCATAGAGAAAGTAGAATGGGGGTTGCCAGGGGCTGGGGGGAGAAGGTGGATAAGGAGTTAGAGTTTAACCAGGACAGAGTTTCAGTTTGGGAAGATGAGAAAGTTCTGGAGACGGATGGGGCTGATGGTCACACAACAATGTGAATGTACTTAATGCTGCTGATCTGTACATTTAAAAATGGAAGAAACAGCCTGAGCAACATAGCAAGACCTTCTCTCTACAAAAAAATTTTAAAAAGTAGCTAAGTGTGGTGGAGAAGTGATATGATAAAAGAAGCATTTTCAGACGATTAGTGGTATACAGGATAGATATGAGTAAAAACTATAGGTAGGTGTATCAGTTAAGACACTGCAGCAAAAACTCAGGGACTATATTAAGGACAGTGGCCCTCATGATTAAAAGAAATGGATGGGGCCAGGTGTGGTGGCTCACACCTATAATCCTAGCACATTGCGAGGAGAATCGCTTGAAGCCAGGAGTTCAAGACCAGCCTGAGCAACGTGTGAGAACCCCACCTCCCACCTCCCCCGCCATCTCTGTAAGAAATTAAAAAATTAGCCAGATGTGGTGGCTTGCACCTGTAGTCTCAGCTCATGAGGAGACTGAGGCAGGAGAATTGCTTGAGTCCAGGAGTTTGAGGCTGCAGTGAGCTATGCTCATACCCCTGCAATGCAGCCTGGGCCACAGAGCAAGACCCTCTCTCTCAAAAAAAGAAAGAAAGAAGTGGATGTATTAAAATGATGAACCTTGGTGACAAAAACAATGGGGTGGGGGTTTGCGGGTGGTCAAGGAAGAAAGTAGAGTCCAAGATGATTCCCAGGGATCTATAAAGGATCTAGCCCAGACTTTGGAAGCCTGGTGGTAATACTCTATGTACAATTGCTGCATATTGCTAAACTGAGTAAATAAAATCTGATAGATTTTTCAGAATACTATATGAGTGACTTGCAGATTTTTATAAAATATTCAAGTTTTGGTCTTTGATCATTTTGTTGATTTTCTAAGTCACTGCCCTACTTAAAGATATATATGATATATAAAATATATATGTTATATCTTTGATTTTTTTTTTGCTACTTTTTATTTATCTTAGAGACAGAGTCTCACTCTGTGGCCCAGGCTACAGTTCTGTGGTGTCAGCCTAGCTCACAGCAACCTCAAACTCCTAGGCTCAAGTGATCCTCCTGCCTCAGCCTCCCAAGTAGCTGGGACTGCAGGCATGCGCCACCGTGCCTGGCCAATTTTTTCTATATATTTTTAATTGGCCAATTAATTTATTTCTATTTGTAGTAGAGATGGGGTCTTGCTCTTGCTCAGGCTGGTTTTGAACTCCTGACCTTGAGTGATCCTCCCGCCTGGGCCTCCCAGAGTCCTAGGATTATAGACGTGAGCCACCACGCCCGGCTATCTGTTACATCTTTAACAGCCTTGCTATTGAGTGATTCCTGGACCAACAGCGTTAGCATCAAGTGTGTACATATTAGAAATGTAGAATCTTGGTTGTAACCCCAAGCCTAATGAATCAGAATCTGCATTTTTGAGAGCTTGTTTGGAGGTTCTAGCAGGGGAGCACAGCTGCTCATGCCCCCTTGACTGAAGAACGGTCCTCCTCTATTGGGGAAGGCCGTCTTCTTCAACAGAGCACACAGCTTCAGGAGGGACACACGTGGAGTGGTGGAGAAGCGGACACCGCCTAGCCAGCCAGATCAGCTAAATCAACAGGGTGACAGATGTCGCAGCCAGATGGCCCTCATATCCAGAATCTGCATTTTTTTTTCAAGGCAAAGTCTCGCTCTGTCGCCCGGGCTAGAGTGCAGCAGCGTCATCATGGCTCACTGCAACCTCAAACTCTCGGGCTCTAGTCATCCTCCTGCCTCAGCCTCCCGAGTAGCTGGGACTACAGGCATGTGCCACCATACTTGGCTCACTTTTTTTTCTTTTTTTTTTTAGTAGAAATGGTGTGTGTGGGGGGGTCTCACACCTGCTCAGGCTGGCCTTGAACTCCTGACCTTAAGCAAACCTCCCACCTTGTCCTCCCAGAGTGCTAGGATTACCACAACGCCTGGCCTGGAATCTGCATTTTTAATAAGATCTTTGGTGATTTGTAGGCACATAAAGTTTGTAAGCGATACTGTCCTACGAAACAGAGTCTGAACTCCTAACCTGGCAAAGTTCTCCAATGGCTTTTCAATCTTATTTTCTTACTATAAAACATGAATCCTTTGCTTTCAATGTAATTTCAGAAAGGGGGTGTCATTGCATTGACAAGTGATAGGAAAATGAGTTAAATATAGTTCAACACAACCAAATGAGAACCTGTATGCAATACTTGATTAGGTAACGATGACTGGCAGAAACATTAAATGCTCTGAGTTAGAAGAAGGAAAGAGTTGTCATGGTTTTTGAAGTTTTCACCAAGGTTGGGGAGGTTTCTGTAGGCACGTGCAAGCAGAGACAGTTCCAGTTAGGGCTGGGAACCTGCGGCCCTGAGGCCACGTGTGCCCTTCTGGATCCTTGAGTGCAGCCTTTGACTTCTGACTGAACAGATTCTACAGAACAAATCCTTTTCAATAAAGGGATTTGTTCTGTGAAGTTTGGATTCGATTGAGGGGCCACACTTGGAAATCTGGAGGGTGAAAGGCGGAAAAGCAAAAAAATTAAAAAGCAAAAAGGAACAGAGATGAGAAAATGTTTTTTGAAATTAAAGTGAGTAGTACTGGGAAGGTTGGGAAAACTCTAAATAAGAGGCCAGAGTATTTATTTACTGAGGAGTGCAGTGTTTTCTCTAACTTGTTCATGATGGAATTTTGATATATTTCATTCCATCATCAAAAAATACAAACACTTTTTAAGAAAGAAAATGACTTTTGGGAGGCTAAGGCGGCAGGATTGCTTGAAGCCAGGAGTTTGAGACCAGCCTGGGCAGCATAGCAAGATTCCATCTCTTATAAAAAAATTTTATCAAAAATTAGCCAGGTGTAGTGGTGTATGACTGTAACCCTAGTGACTCACGAGGCTTAGGCAGGAGAATCGCTTGAGCCCAGGAGTTCAAGGCTGCAGTGAGCTATGATTGTGCCACTGCACTCCAGCCTGGGCCACAGAGCAAGACCCTGTCTCAAAAAAGAAGGAAATAAAATGACTGTACAATTAATTGATATGCATTATAAAAATCACAACTATCAGTAAGTACCCATGAGAAAACCAAGTTATTGAAGTAAATATGATCTGCTGTTGCCAAATCTTTATTATTTATTTGCTGCTTATTAATTCATTTTGTCATCTAATAATGACAGCAAATAAAAGTTTGGATGCTTACTACTACGGAAAAGCAAGTACACATGGGAAAAAAATACAAGCTGAGAAAGTTGTATCCATTAACTTTTATCTATGAATTGGGGAAAGGTCGTGGTTATTGGATATGGGGGCAGACCACCTGGGTTCAGTCTTCCCAGGGAACTTGGATGAAGGCCTGACCGTGGGAAGCCAGGTCGGGAAAGGATAAACGAGTGCTTTCAGGCAGATTACTCTGGAAACAGTATATATGATGGGCTGGCCAAGGAAGCAAGGAGAGACAGGAAGACCAGATAGGCGATCTCAGCAGTAAACAGCAGTAATCCTGACTTGAGATGGCGCAATAAGACCTTATGTTTACACAGCACTTTATGTTATACGCATTCTTTTCACAGACACTTCTTAAAATGATTATGTGAGGTAGGTAATTTTTTTAAAATTTGGAGGTTTAGTTAAAAAGCCAGCTATGTGAGAGACATTTTATAAAGAAGAATTGACAGGCACGGTGGCTCACGCCTGTAATCCTAGCACTCAGGGAGACCGAGGCGGGCGGATTGAGGTGAGGAGTTTCAAACCAGCCTGAGCAAGAGCAAGACCCTGTCTCTACTATAAATAGAAAGAAATTAATTGGCCAACTGATATATATATATAAAAAATTAGCCGGGCATGGTGACGCATGCCTGTAGTCCCAGCTACTCTGGAGGCTGAGGCAGGAGGATCGCTTGAGCCCAGGAGTTTGAGGTTGCTGTGAGCTAGCCTGACACCACGACACTCACTCTAGCCTGGGCAACAAAGCGAGACTCTGTCTTAAAAAAAAAAAAAAAAAAAATTGACGGACTTAGGGAGAGTTAGGGTGGTGGGGAAGGGACGACGGGAATCCAAGATGCTCCCAAAGTGCTTCAGCTTGGGTGACGAGGAGGATATCAGGGCTCTTAACAGACGTCTAGAGGACGTGGAAGGAGGTTTGTAATGGTAAATTTTATCTTTTCTTTTTATTCTGAAATAATTTCAAATTTACAGGAAAGTTATACTGAAAGAATAGTACAAAGTAACGCCCCGTCCATATTCCCTTTGCCCAGATACTCATTAAGCCTCTCATTTAAGTCTCACCTGTGGTCTCAATGTCCTTCATAGCAGAGCTATCCCTGCAAATGACACACCCGGCCCAGCCTGAGGGAGCAAATGTCAGCTATTCTGCCTTTGGGAGTATTTCTTGGTGACAGTGAGAGGGTAACGTCTCGTCCCGGTGGCAAAGTGGCGGGAAATCTTGATTGGCAGAGTGTAGTGGAGAGTGGGGAGGGGTGGATTGACAGAGGGAGGCGACGGATGGGTTCAAGGCCTTTGGTGCATCAGACTTTAGCCTTGGAAAGGCAGCGGGAACGGAGGAAAGAAGTTAGGCAGAGAGACAGACAGAGGACGGAGGGCAGGGGTGGGAGGCGGCTTAAGATGAGCCACGCGCCCGGAGGAAACCTGCGCGCAGCCCGGTGCTGCTGCGGCCTCCTCCGGGCCGGCCCCGAGTGCCTGCTCCGAGCAGCGCCATCGCCAGCGCGCGCCCGGGGCCAGGCTGGGCGGCCTCCCCGGCCGTCCACACCGACGCGATTCCGATCTGCTGGCCCGGCACGACTCTGGGACAAAGGGGCCGGTCGAGCAGCCGGGAGGCCCGAGCAGCCCGCCCGGCGACGCGACCGCGGCCTCCTGGCTCGCTCGGCCCGCTGCGCACGGCTGGCGGCGCGCGGGCAGCGGCCCGGACGGCGGGGGGCGCCCTCCTCCGCCTCCGCCGGGCTGGCGCGGGGAGGCCTCCGTGGGCCCGCGCACGTCCCTGCCGCCGCCGCCGCCGCCCTCGGGCCGGGCTGAGCCGGCGGGGAGGGGCCGCCCTCCCCTCGGAGCCCGGGCGCTTCCGCCGGCCGCAGCCCGGCTCCCAGCGGCAGGGGAGGCCCGGGGAGGGCCCGACGCGCCCTTCCAGTGACTCGCCCGGGCGGCCAGGCGGAGCACGGACGGGTCCCTACCGCCCCGCTGCGCCGCGGCCTCTCGAACCTTCCTCGCAGCAGCCGCGCGGGGCTGCACGAAGGGCCCGCGTAAAAACTTTCAAGAAGGGGCCAGGAGCACAGCAACCTGATTCCAGGAATTGGGAAGGAATCCGAGCAGATTTGAGATCATTTCCAACCTCAGTCCTCCACCTTATAATCAAAGTAATGTGCGCTTAGTGTATAAATGGGCAAATACAGAAGGGTAGAAATAGACTCCCCTGCCCCTCCAAAACCACCCCAAATTCCACTGCCTAGAAAGATACACTACATACTGGATACTGCTTCAAAGTCTGCCCCGTATATTTCGCTTCACATACTTGATAATTCTGTGCAAGTCATTTAGTGTCTTGCTTTTTCTATTTAATATCTTGTAAACATTTCCCACTTCCTTAGACACATCATAAACATGTTTAATATGGTTCTATGCTAACATTGCACAGCTGTACCAAAACATGACCGCTTTAATTTTTTTTAAAGGATGAAAAGACACAAATCTTTTTAAAGTTCTTTATTCTTAATGTTGAATTGTTCTCCAGAAAGGCTGTACTAATTTATATTTCCAGTCTGGCTGAGCTTAATGTTGAATTGTTCTCCAGAAAGGCTGTACTAAATTATATTTCCAGTATGGCCAGTCTTACTGCACCTATGGATATGGACCCTGGAGAGACACCAGCCCTTGACTAGGTAACCCCGTCTCACTGTCCAGACCTCTGCTCTACCCTCCTCCCTTCATTAAAAATGTAAAGAAATTGCAGAGCCTTCTGGATCAGACTATTGGGAACTTCGGCCCGTTACTGTTTTTCAGTTTCCCCATCATCTTCTCTTTTTCTGAGACAGGGTCTTGCCCTGTGGCCCAGGCTAGGGTGCAGTGACGTCATCATAGCTGCAAACCTCAAACTCCGGGGCTCAAGGGATCCTCCTGCCTCAGCCTCCAGACTAGCTGAAACTACAGGCGTGTGCCAACATGCCCGGCTGATTTTTCTATTAATATTTTTTTGTGGAGATGAGGTCTCTTGCTCAGGCTCCCCCGTCATTTTCTATTTCCCTCAAGCTTAAAAACAATACCACCCAACTGGTACCTTAAAGAATTAGAAGAATCAGCAGAAGTGTCTCCCCTAGAGCCCTGTGTGCCCAGAGGCGGCTCCTTCAGTATGTTCTCCCAGGGGCCTCAGCCTGCTAATCGCAGGTACGGCTCCCATGGGGTTGGCTCCCACAAGAAATCAAAGCTTAAATGTTAAATAATTATTCCTATTAAGACTCCCCTGGAAAATTAGCCCGAGTGCCTCTTCATGCAGGACTTCAGCAAATCAGGGTCCTAGAAGAATGTGTTCTCTATATCTGAGAGGCTGATGGGACCAAAGAGACTTTCTGGAGCTCCGGCGTTGCAAGGTAAGAATAAATACTGACAGCCACTCTACTGCGCACTAGCCTGCACACACGCGAGCATCAGGTCACAAGAGCCCTTTGCGGAAGGTGCTGTTATAGCCTTCACTTTACAGATAAGAGAACTGAGGCTCAGAGAGGCTTGTCTGACGTCTTCATGCTCTGTAAATAGCAACACGTGTTGCTTTCTTTCAACTTTCTCCCTTTACTCCTGTGGAAAGTGAATCTGAGTAAAGCTGCACATTTTCTTGTATTTTAAACCCTTGTGTACGGTGGTGATGCAATCGAAGCATAACACTGATGGGATTAAAAAATAGTGACAGCAACTACTTTTCACGTTTCCTTCTATTTGGCTCCCAAATTGCCATCTCATGGTTTTCCCATACTCTATCCCTTAAGCCGGCTTGTCTCCCCAGCCCCGTAAATTCAGCTCACTACCAGCTGCAGCCAGACAGTCCTGTTTTGCCTTTATCTTTGAAGTCGGTTATATTCGGGTGTCTGCCTGGCGTCTCCCATCTGGGCCACTGGCCTTGTGACATTTTTGAAGACTGCTTTATTCTTTCCAGGGTGAGCTTATTTTCTACCTCTTCTTTCAGGTTTCCTTAAGACTATTATCCATCCTCCCAGGATCATTAAATCAGGAAATGACTGAATCATCAAACTAGAAAGGACTTTATTTCACTGTCTATTCACCATTTTACAGAGGATTTGTTCTGGTCACTCAGCTAGTTGTGTCACCAAAGCTAGGACAGTGCTCTTTCTTGTAAAACAAGCAGCCTCTGGTCACTGGCTGTTTCTCTGGCTCTGGGCCCTCCTGAGCAAGCACTGCCGATAGGAGCAGATAACACAGCAAGGGGAGTAAGGCCAAGCAGATTTCTCTGACTCTTGGCTACCCAGAATGGTGGCTTCGCCAGACAGGGATTCTTGAGCAATGCGGATTTTGCCTGTACTAACTCTGCAAACTGTCCTGATAAACTGTCCTGTTTATGGATTGGCATTGGCTGAGCATCTGACCCCTTGCAGCTGGACAGGGACGGAGCAGTACAAAGGAGAAACCTTCAAAGAAACCAGAATACAGCCTGCAGAGGGCATGAACCTCCCCCTGCTGGCCCGAGTCTTAAAGCTTCCTTCCATCTGGCAAGAGCCTTATTTTATTGTTTCTTTCAAATTAGTTAAAATTTATTTTAAAACACTACCAGAAGCATATAGCATATTCATACCTATACGATTCATCGTCAGGTTCTTTTTTAAAAAATACTGTTTTGTGTTGTATTTTTATATGACTTCTACATTGTTTCAATTCTTTAATTTGCTTTCCTGCCCTTTTTAAAAAATTAAAGTGTAATTTACATACAGAGAAATGCGCATATGACAATCCCAAACTGAACACACCCAGTTGCTAGCATTCAGATCAGGAAACACTTCCAGCACCCCATATACACAAACTCCCTTTGTAGAAAGCTTCAGGTTGCTTGTTCTTTCTTTTCAGAAATTCACCTGATATGAAAATGGACTTTTCTTTGATCTAAAGATGTCACATTCCCCAGCTTCTTAGCATGCAGAATGGGTACAACAGAAAAAAACATTTCTTTCTCTCTCACTCTGATGAGGCTAAGTTAAAATCAAGCACATTTAAAACTTTGGCCTCTTAGGAGAAAGCTTGAGAATAGATGCGTAGATATTTAAAGTTGGAAGAGACTCTGGAAAAAGGAGGTTAAAGCCAAGGGGTAACACCTCCCAAGTGGCAGATCTGGGACTCAAGCCCAGGCCTCCTAAAAACCCACCATTATTCTTTGCTTTGCTAATGTTATGTAAATAGCCATAAGGAGGGTGGCAACAGGTACTAGGAAGAGAGACTTCAGGAAGATTTCCTGTGGACAGGTGAGCCGTGACAGGGTGGCAAGACTGTGAACAAGCATACACAGTCTACCTTCCATTCTACTGGAGAGAACCATGCTGCCCTCTGGTTGTTTCTTGAAATAGCCTCTAAGTTTCCTTAAATCCATGTTTCCCAAATTATGAGCCAAAGGGCCCTAGGGTGCTGCAGCAAATTCACAAGGGCACCTCAGGATATTTTAAATTTTTGACGGGGAAAACAGCAATATCTGACATCTGTCACACTGCATGAACTATTAATTAAAGGAAATTCAGTTTCGGCATTAGATTGCATTCCATTCCTTTTGATGACATTCTATCTTTATAGAGTTAAGTTCTGGTGGATTCTATATTAAAAAGCAAGCACTTCAAACCAATTTCTCATGGTAAAAAAAAGAATAATATAAATGGAAATTAAAAAAATTTAAATATAAATTAATTAATTAAAAAAAAAAGCAAGCACTAGGCTGGGTGAGGTGGCTCATGCCTGTAACCCTAGCACTCTGGAAGGCTAAGGCAGGAGGATCGCTCAAGGTCATGAGTTAGAAACTAGCCTGAGAAAGAGTGAGACCCCGTCCCTACTAAAAATAGAAAGAAATTAACTGACCAACTAAAAATATATAGAAAAAAATTTAGCTGGGCATGGTGGCACATGCTTGTAGTCCCAGCTACTCAGGAGACTGAGGCAGAAGGATTGCTTGAGCCCAGGAGTTTGAGGTTGCTGTGAGCTAGGCTGACACCACGGCACTCTAGCCCGGCAACAGAGTGAGACTCTGTCTCAAAAAAAAGCAGGCACTATGTGTGAAAATTGATGGGGAATAGGAAATAAGGGTGATTGTGTACAATCTGATTCAAATGTCTGGGAAATTGTGCAGTGCTCAACAGGTGCATACATCCCATTAGAAAGCAATTACAGTTTCAGCCCAGGAGTTTGAGGCTGCAGTGAGCTATGATCATGCCACTGCACTCCAGCCTGGGTGACAGAGTAAGACCCTGTGCTCAAAAAAAAAAAAAAAAAAGTAATTGCAATTATTTAAGAAAAAAAATAAAATATCAACTTCTCTCAATTTATATGTGTCATTTTGCAAACAATTACTAAATTGTTAAGACATAAATACTAAGTTGTTTAGAACTAATTTAACAATCTCTTAGGTATTTCTTTTGGCCTAGAGGCCCTGTGAACCCTTGCCTTAGGTGTAAGGCTAGGTAAGATCAGGTTCTTCAAGTTACTTCAGCATCCTGGGTGCTACTGTCAACTAGATACCAGAGTCAAGGATGATTGACTCTGACTCTGATAAAGAAAATCAGGCTCACGCCTGTAATCCTAGCTCTTGGGAGGCCGAGGCGGGCGGATTGCTCAAGGTCAGGAGTTCAAAACCAGCCTGAGCAAGAGCGAGACCCCGTCTCTACTATAAATAGAAAGAAATTAATTGGCCAACTGATATATATATAAAAAATTAGCCGGGCATGGTGGCGCATGCCTGTAGTCCCAGCTACTCGGGAGGCTGAGGCAGAAGGATCACTCAAGCCCAGGAGTTTGAGGTTGCTGTGAGCTAGGCTGACGCCACGGCACTCACTCTAGCCTGGACAACAAAGCGAGACTCTGTCTCAAAAAAAAAAAAAAAAAAAAAAAAAAAAAAAAAAAAAAGAAAATCAGTCTCAGAAATTAACATGATGAAGGTCATCCACTCCAGGCAGATTTACATTTCACAAAGGCTGAAGCTTATGTAATTGTTGGAGCCCTCTTTAAGGAAAATAATGCAAAATTAGGGATTTGAAACTGGGTAGAGAACTTACAAGGGGCCTATGCAAGTGAGCAGCCCTGGAGCTTCTGGGTCATTATCTTCATTAGCCTCTGTGACCAGCTGTAAGTAGAATGGAAATGGAATTCAAACCCAGCTTTGACTCCAAAGACACAAAATGGGGATTTCTTTTTCCTATAGATAAGAGCAGAAAACCAGGGCTGTGGAAGCACTCCTAGAAATGTGAGCCTAGTGGGTTCTCCCCACACTTGACTGTCTCAAAGAAGGAACCTGGGATTGGGAACTCAGTCCTGTATCTTCTCACTGGAAGGTTAAAGCTCTCCAAATGACTGGAGAGGGCTCTGGTATCAAAGCTGAGTTTGAATTCTGGCTTCACCATGTCCTAGCTCTATGATCTGGGAAAGCTACTTACCATCTTAGGGAGTTAGTGAGGCAATTTACCCCCCCCCCCAAGATTAAATGAGATACCACAGGTGAAAGTGCCTGGTCTAGAGCAGGCACACCAACTGCATTAATCTCCCTCTCCTTCCTCTGCTCCCACACAAATATCGTGTATATGGAGGTGAAATAAATATAGGCAAGCTAGCGGATAGAGTTTCCTTTGTGTGTGGGTAAATTCAGTAAATGCACATATATGGCAAGCAACTGTCTGCAAAAGATGCAAATCAGACCGACTTGGCAGCTCTTTGCCTGGTGTCTTGTCTTGGTTCAGTTCCTAGCTGAGTCTATTTTCAGGGGTTCCCCATTACCCGTAGACTAAGGTGGAAATTCCTTATCCTGGGACTTGAAATTTCCCAAAATCTGGCCTCAACCTAGCCCTCCAACATTTTGTCTCAGTATGTGCCAATACAAACCTCTCTTGAGCCCAACTTGTCTTCACTGACCCTTATGAATACATCCACTGTGGCCTCAGCAGAAAGCTACTTCCACTGTCAGGACTTTTCTCTCCTTCCTCAGTCTGAATCCTACCCATCCTTCAGGGGCAGTTCAAGCCCTCTCTTGCAGTGAGCATTTTCTGCCCGATCCCAGCCCCTAGGTGATCCACACAATTCCTACCACACCCACCATTTGTACCATGCATTCAGGTCTTAACCACACACTCCCTCCTTTAGTTCTGTAAGTTTTAGGGAATTTGCTTTCCCTTCCAACTGCATTGTAAGTACAGGGCAGTGTCATGGAAATAACATTAGGTTGAAAGCAGAGATCTGGCTTCTTTGTCTAAGTTGCTGTTTAACCCTAGGCAAATATCTTCCCTTGCTTTCTTTCTTTTTTTTTTTTTTAATTTTTTTTTTTAATTTTGGCATATTATGGGGGTACAGATTTTAAGGTTTCAATAAATGCCCATTTCCCCCCCTCCCCCCAAAAGTCTGAGTCTCCATCATGACCATCCCCCAGATGGTGCACATCTCACTCCTTATGTATGTATATACCCACCCCCCTCCCCCCTCCCCCCTCCCACCTGCCCAATACCCTATTACTGTAGTACCTATGTGTCCACTTAGGTGCTACTCAGTTAATACCAGTTTTCTGGAGAATATATCTGGTGCTTGTTTTTCCATTCTTGGGATACTTCACTTAGTAGTATGGGTTCCAGCTCTAACCAGGAAAATATAAGATGTGCTATATCACCATTGTTTCTTAGAGCTGAATAGTACTCCATGGTATACATATACCACATTTTATTAATCCATTCTTGGATTGATGGGCACTTGGGCTGTTTCCACAGCCTTGCAATTATGAATTGTGCTGCTATAAACATTCGAGTGCAGGTGTCTTTTTTGAAGAGTGTCATTCCCTTGCTTTCTTTAACTCTCAAGTGAGAGTTAAGATTAGGACCCTCTCTCCAAAAGGCCCAGCCTGGTGATACATTTAACATCTCATTTAACAAACATTCAAATATCTGTTGATCACTTACACCCAAAGCATTGAGCTAGGTGTGAAAGGATGAAGAAAGGCAAAACAAGCAGTGGTGGCTCTCAAGAAACATGCAGTACAAGGGAGGACCCGGTGCAAGAACTCACTTGTGGGTCAGGAGCTAAAAGATCAGGAGTATCTGTCTAACATTCTGTCTGGTAGTTGCTTTGTCTCTCCACTCCGCTGTCTGGCCCCATGACTAACTTCATGCTCTGAACCCCATCTTTCTCCATTCCAGCACCCCACCATGCACACCTCTCTCCTCACTACCACAGCTGGTCGATGCCACACACCATGGCCCCTGGTTTCTTTTATTTTCTTCTTTCATTTGCACAGGACTATGCCCCTGGTTTAGAAGTCTGCTGTGCTACCCTCAACCAGGGGATGCCCCAGTCGATACTGGTACCCTGCCCTCTGCCCTTCCATTCACTCACTGCCAGCAACCTTGAAATCTGTCCTCCAACGCTGAGCCTTGCTGCAGCATGTAATGGAGGAATCAGCAAGAGTGGTAGGAATGCTGAGAACACAGCACAGTGGCTGGCACAGAGGGATTTCTTTGATCACTCTACTAGGAGCCACGTGCTATCTGCACACTTGACCTGCAGGCACGCATTCAATCGTTCTGTGTGACAGTTACTATCATCATCCTTGGTTTACAAATGAGGAACAGGAGGCAGGAGACAAGGCAAAAGACTCACCCGAGATAGCAAGGTAGGTGGAGACGCTGGGTTGGAATCCAGGCAGTCTGGCTACACCGTTCACTCTCTTAGCCTCTACGTCAAACCACTGCCTCTCTTGTAGTGAAGGTTCAGTGAAAGTTCTCCATCTATCCTTTCTGCCAGTTCTATTTCCTGGAGCTACCTTGAGACAGACAGAAAGAAGGTAATGAATGGGCATTTTCCCTGGGGCTTGGGGAGAGATCTGGAATGTGTCAATTGGATGACAAAGGCTGGGAGCTACCAGTTTCAGGGTAGTCATCTGACCCTGAACTGCAGGAAGGGATCAGGGTGGAGAGCAGCCCCTGGCAACAAGGGGTCTGAATTCTTGGTCTTGGTTCAGATCTAGGAAATCCTTCCACTTTTCTTTTCTTAAAGGATCAGTTTAATTCAGGAATAATTTATGTAAAAAACAATTTACCAGTTTTAGTGCACACTTCAATGAATTCTGACAGCTGTATACAGCCTTGCGAGGACCACCGCAACAATCAAGATATGATACAGTCCCATCACCCCCAAAATTCCCTCCTGACCCTTCCTAGTCAATTCCTTCCTTCCCTCCCTAGCCTCTGGCAACCTCTGATCTGCTTTCTGCCACTATGGTTTTTGTCTTTTCTGTAATTTCACAGAAATGGAATCATTATAGTAGTCTGTTTTTTGACACAGCTAATACTTTTTGAGGTTCCTCCCAGATAGTGTATCAGTAGTTTGTTCTTTTTTATTGGTGATCAGTGTCCTACTGTATGGGTAAATTGCCATTTGTTTATTCACTCTCCTGTTGATGGGCATTTTATTTCCCGTTTTTTGGCTATTAGGAACAAAGATGCTGTGAACATTCTTGTGGAAATCTTGGTGTGGGCCTATGTTTTAATTTCTCTTGGATAAAACCTGGGATTGGGACTGCCGTGTGGCCCATGTATGTTTAGATTTATATCCGCCACCTTTCTGAACCTCAGGTTTCCCCACCCTGAGAAGGGAGGGCGCCGGGCCAGGCGAGCTCCACGCGGGTGGGCCACGGCGTGGGGCGCCCGGACGGGGCAGGCCTGTGTGGTGTTTGTGCAGCCGCAATACGCACGTTCGGGGCTGCAGGGGGCGTCGCGCCTGTGGACACAGGCAGGAAACTGCAGGAAGAGGCGCTGCCAAGCGGGGGACTCGCGGAAGAGGAGGGAGCCCCGCGGCCCGGCAACGCGGGGGCTGCGTCCGGAGAAGCGGCCCGGGGCAGAGCCAGGCCCCGCCGCGCCGAGGGGCGGGGACGGCAGAGCGGGGCCCCCGCGGGCTCCGGAGCCTGAGGCGGCCAGGCCAAGCCCCGCCCCCTGCCGGCGCCGCGCAGGCCCCGCCCACAACACGAGTCACGTGCGCGCCACGCACCCTCCCTCGGCGCGGGCTCTGGGCGCGCGGGCGGAGCCGGGCCCGGGGTCCGCGGGGAGCAGGCTCGGGGGCGGGCGGAGCACTCGGCACGGGGCCGGGCCGGAGGCGCGGGCAGGCGGGCGGGCGGACGCGGCGAGGGGGGAAGGGTGGGCGGCGCGGGGCGGGGCTTGTCGCGAAGGGCGGGGCCTGTTGCCAGGGCTGGCGCAGGAAACGGGGCGAAGGGGCGGGCCCTGCTGGCCGCCGGTTCGGGCTGCCTGTTTACTCCAGGCGGGGGAGCTTTAACCGGAGGGCGCGAGGGCGAGGGCGAAAACGCGGAGCCGGAGCGGCGAGCCCCCGGAGCCGGAAGTGGGGCGGGGGCGCCGCGGGCCGGATTGCGGTCCCCGCGGTCCTGGAAGGGTCGGGCTAGAGTCGCCCTGGAGTGACTGTTGGGTTTTCATTATCTGATTTTATAAAAATTCCTAGCCTGCTCGGTGCTCCCTCCTCCTCCCTCCCTCCCTGCCCCCGCCACACACACACACACACACACACACACACACACACACACACACACACACGCGCGAGTAGCTGGTGGACGGTGCAAGCAAGCAATCCTTTGGGCCCAGAAAATAAGGGATCGCTGCCTATGGATATCTTATGTCTGGATCCCTGAGTGCGTCTCTGCCACTTTTTTCAATCTAGGAAACGATTCGACTGCAGTATCGTCGTCTAGCTCGTGTGCCTACAGTTACACACATAAGTTGATTTTAGTCTGTATTCAAGGCAGCCTAGCCTCTTGAGCTTCATTTTCTAATTTACGCAGTAGATGATTTTTTTGTAAGATGTAAAGTACTCCCAAATGTATTAGCATAAAAATAGAGGACAGCAGGCAACTGTTGCAATACCTTCCTCAACTCAGTTTTTCATTATCTGAAAAATACAGAGTATGGAGATACTGTAACACATAATTTAGCAATGTACTAGTAACTACCATGTAACCATTTTATGCGTGAAGAAATTGCTCGAAAAGACGCAGTAGTTTGTCAGAAGTCACACAGCTAGTAAAAGAGCACAGGGACACAAGTCCTGTGACTCCCAAAAGGCACCCCTTCCCCTACTTGTGTAATGGACATGTGTGATTTTCTCTATCCAATGTCCCTTCCTTTGGGCGTCCGTCACTTCTCTTTTCCCTGTGGTTTTATTTGGGCATGCAAGCCTAGTATGCAACTTTCTGGCAACAGTGGTCCAAAGGGTGGGTATCTTGACTGAGCAGAATCGATTATAGTCTTTCCCTGGAACTAATATATGAATATTGAGAGAGAAAAATTTGTTTTCTGCTGGTGTTGCTAAATTGGGATGTCATAGTTGGGAGCTGCCAGCAACCGTCTTCCCAACCCAAGTGTCAAGTGTAGGAGGGAAGTGCTTTTTTTTTTTTTTTTTTTTTTTTTTTTTTAGTGAGGGAGAGCTCTTTTGAAGTAGGAAAAATAAAAGGGGGGGACTAATATGAAGGGGCAAACAGAAATGAGAGATTTGGAGAATAAATCCTGACAACTTAGTTTAAAACTTGGGTCTGCATGTGCCTGTGCCCAGTTGTACTTCTGGATTTCCCGGTTAAGTAAGCCAACAAGTTCATTTTTTTGCTTAAGCTAGCGTGAATTGAGTTCCTGTCACTTGTCTCCAAAAAGGGGCCTGACTAATAAGTTTGGCACAGTGTTATTTATTTGTTCCTCAGAGAATGATGGAAGCTGGCCACAACTATCACTTCTTAAGTGTTCCACTTCCCATAATGAGTCATAGCAAGTGTGAGTCCTGTGCATTTGGGTAGACAGGAGAAAATCTAATTTTTCCTCAATATTATTGCTATTATAAACAGAAAACAATTCAACAATCCCAAACTAGAGGTTGGATAGATAACATTTAATCTTGGGAGACTGTGCTATTCTGAATCATGAAGAGAATACTGAGATTTTTGAGATGAGATGCTACAAGGTTTTTAGCAACATGAGAAAGAGAGAGAAAGAAAAGAAAAGAAAGAAAAAAGGAAGGAAGGGAGGAAGGGAAAGAAAGAGGGACCATTAGCAATCATTCTATCAGTTGGTTAAAGATGAAAGATGGGAAGGTGAGTGGGTCAGTTTTTTTTTTTTTTTTTTTTTTTTTTGAGACAGAGTCTCGCTTTGTTGCCCAGGCTAGAGTGAGTGCCGTGGCATCAGCCTAGCTCACAGCAACCTCAAACTCCTGGGCTCAAGCGATCCTGCTGCCTCAGCCTCCCGGGTAGCTGGGACTACAGGCATGCGCCACCATGCCCGGCTAATTTTTTTTTTTTTTTTATATATATCAGTTGGCCAATTAATTTCTTTCTATTTATAGTAGAGACGGGGTCTCGCTCAGGCTGGTTTTGAACTCCTGACCTTGAGCGATCCGCCCGCCTCGGCCTCCCAAGAGCTAGGATTACAGGCGTTTGCCACAGCGCCCGGCCAGTGGGTCAGTTTTAAAGATACAATTAGAGGACAGGACATTGAATTGCAAGGAGCAGGGGTACTTGGAATCACAGAATCTTAGAGACAGATGGAGTCCCTGACAAGTCATTCACCTTCTTCCTGAGCAATTCTGGTAATGGATAGCTGGGTAGGTCACCAAGCAAAAGGTGGTCAGTGGTCCATGGAGAACAGGGAGGGATAGGCTTTTCACATACTTTGTCAGCCGTGGCCATTCTAAGGGTCTGGGGATAAAATTATAGAGGCATTATACATACCCATTGAGAACATATCAGGGAAACCTAGACTGGTGTGATGTTGGCACAAAAAGAAAACAAATTTAAAGTTAAAATGTATATGAGGCTGGGTGCGGTGGCTCACGCCTGTAATCCTAGCACTCTGGGAGGCCGAGGTGGCGGGTGGATCACTCAAGGTCAGGAGTTTGAAACCAGCCTGAGCAAGAGCGAGACCCTGTCTCTACTAAAAATAGAAAGAAATTGATTGGCCAACTAAAAATATATTTAAAAAATTTACCTGGGCATGGTGGCGCATGCCTGTAGTCCTAGCTACTCGGGAGGCTGAGGCAGGAGAATCGTGTGAGCCCAGGAGTTTGAGGTTGCTGTGAGCTAAGCTGACGCCATGGTACTCTAGCCTGGACAACAGAGTAAGACTCTGTCTCAAAAAAATAAATAAAATAAAATAAAGTTAAAGTGTATATGATACCAATCCCTGCACACTCCCTGACTTGCAGGGGGGCAGATTCTTTGCTGGCTCAGTCAACAGCTGGGTCTTTGACAACGTTGAGAGGCAGAAGTCAGGAGCAGGCTGACTTTCTCTACTTGAGAAAGGAGGAGAGAGAGAAAGGGGGTAGTTAGGAAGTAAGGAGAACAAGGTTGAAGATAGCAGAAGAGAAGGACAAGGAGAGAGAAATAGCAGCTGTGGGGAGTAGGACTTTGGGGAGAGAAATTTGGAAAGAGGATTTTTGAAAGCTTTGCTGGGTGTTGTGCAATGAAATTCCTCCTTGGCTTCCTCCTATAAGAATGTCAATAAAAACTTATGTTATTTTTAAGGCTTTTTTGAATTGCATTTGTTTTTCTCCTGGCTGTGTCACCCAGACTTCACAAGTCTACCATCGGAGTTTCATGACTCTTCCACCTAACCAAAGGGTCTACAGTGTCTCGCCTCCTACACCTTGTCCCGATACACAGAGGCGGTCACTTCCATTTATCAGGTGGGGGGTTAGCACATTGGGAATGGGGCCAGTGAGTGCTAAAGTACATGGTAGTAATGATTTTCCAGTCATTTGACTGTTAGTATTCATTTCAAAAGAGGCAGGCAGCATATTGGCTAGTGAGTTTCAAAGACTCTTTTTGGGATGAATAGTTTGGATCAGAAGATATGCCATGATGGAAAAAAGGGAACTATCAGGGAAAGAACAATCTAGACTGGTCTGGAAGTGGATTGAGATCTAGTTCCTATATGTGACAGATCTTCACCTCCACCATTGAGTGTGAAATTACTAAACACCTAGCACTAGCCATTTCTCTTGCCCTCAGGAATCACTGACAGCTTGTCAGGGGTGATTTGGGAGTCAGTCAATTACTCTATCAGAGGGAGAAGCCTGCGCTTTGTAAATCAATACCTTCTAAGTGAAAAGACTGAGAGATGGGCCATGTCCAAGACAAGCATTGGAAAATCAGAGTGCTCCCAGGTGGATAATACAGGAGGGTAATTGAACAGGATTTTAATAATTCACAGACTTCCACTCCAACGTATCATAAGGATTACTAGGGCAGGACATGGTCTAATGCCAGATGAATTGCAGGTTAGGAGAATCAGCACAGTGACTCTGTATCTTATCAAGGTAAGACTCTGGGTTTTGTGGGTGTTTTGTGGGTAGGTGTTTGATTGAGTCTCTCTAAAAAGCCAAAGATAAGGCTTACTCTTCCTCACCTAAATGAAGTTAGGCAGGTCTATGAAAAGAAGAGAAACTTTCCACCAGTAAATGATTTAAACTTGGTGTCTTGTCCATTTCATGGTGCTGTAACAGAATACCCTAGACTGGGCGATTTATAACGAATAGAAATTTATTTCCTCGCAATTCTGGAGGCTGGGAAGTCCAAAACCAAGGCACAGGCATTTATCCAGGACCTTCTTGCTACATCATAACATGGCATAAGAGCAAAGAAAGGGTGAGAGAGAGCAAGAGGGCAAAACTCATCCTTTTATAAGGTACCCACTCTTACAATAATGGCACTAATCCATTTGGGAGGGTGGTACCCCAAGAACCAAGTACTTTCCATTAGGTCCTACCTCCCAACACCACTGCATTGGGGGCCAAGAAAATGTAAATTCAGAGGAGAATCTAAGTTTCAGACCTTGCTACCTATATTGAAACTCAAGAGGGAACTTCATGTTGTATGTCAACTCAGTTTTGCTTCTAGTGACTTGTAATCTGGTCTTGTGACGTTGGCTATCCCACTGGGCAGTGAGGGAGGCCAGTCTCTGATGGGTGTAAGAAACAATGCCGACTGTGAATACCATAAGACAATCTAGTGCAAACAGGAAACAGCGCCTGATATTCAATCCTAAAGATCCAGAAATTGTCATGAAATGATTGGCAGCATTTAAAATGCTTTTAGAAACAGCCTTTTATATTTAGGGTTTCGTCTGATTGGCATATGGTTTATGGACTTTTTAAAAAAATTGTTTCATTTTGTTTGTCAAGAACAGTTGGGGCGGTTCAGTTGATCAGCCCCAAATCCTGGGCAGTGGTTGGTTAGCACAGCACTGCTGTGGCCCGATGGAAATTGGCATTATTTCCCAGCACGTATGGTCCTGCCATGCCATGGCATGCACAGGATCCAGACCACCTGTGTGCTTGGTCACGAGCTATGGCACTTCATGGCACTCCTGAACAATCCTTGCCACAGGATCTGGGCTATTCTCACCCAGCTGGGTGGGCTGGATCGTGGCAGGCACACCTGCCTTGGGTGGAGTTTGGTGCTGCAGAAGGATAAGGAAGAATATTGGAACCCTGATGTGGGGCTAGTGAACAGAATGGAGTATGTTTGAGGCATGATGAAGTTTAACAGCTGGGCAGAAATTAAACTCTGGTAGGTTCATCAAAGAAAAGGCCACCTGAGGCGGGCACAGTGGCTCACGCCTGTAATCCTAGCACTCTGGAAGGCCAAGGTGGGCGGATTGCTCGAGGTCAGGAGTTCGAAACCAACCTGAGCAAGAGCAAGACCCCGTCTCTACTAAAAATAGAAAGAAATTAATTGGCCAACTAATATATATAGAAAAAATTAGCTGGGCATGGTGGCGCATGCCTGTAGTCCCAGCTACTCTGGAGGCTGAGGCAGGAGGATCGCTTGAGCCCAGGAGGTTGAGGTTGCTGTGAGCTAGGTTGATGCCACGGCACTCACTCTAGCCTGGGCAACAAAGTGAGACTCTGTCTCAAAAAAAAAAAAAGAAAGAAAGAAAGGCCACCTGCCCCTTGTGGGAGGTCGTGGAAGGGGTGATACTGCCATGGGACAGAAAGTAAAAATAAGAGCCTTCAGAGCAAAGTCACATGACAATAAACACACTGCAGAAAAAGAACTATTATGTGTTGATTAGAACCCAAGAAACTAACAGAGGGGTGTTGAGTGGCCATTCACACTGTGCACTCTCTGCCAATTCTTCACTTCTTACCTACTGTTTTACTTTTGCTCCATCTCTGCTCTCTGTCTTTTGGGAGCCTCATCTACTTTTCTGGTACCATTTGTCATCCAGGGGAGTCAGATAACTTCAGGTGTCCCCTTAGAGTATAACCAGTCTTCTTTTAAGTCTGAGGTTCCCTGTACTCTGCCACCTTGTTTAGTGTTGCTTATCGGTTAAACAGCTCTGTGTTATCTCCCTTGTGGGCAGGGAAAAGCTGGCTGCTTCAGCGCCTGTTAAGAACCTTCCGTGAGAAGTCTATTCCTGCAGAGAGTATAATGTGGGAGCCTGATGGGGATTCAGTTGATCAACCCCAAATCCTGGGCAGTGGTTGGTTAGCACAGCACTGCTGTGGCCCGATGGAAATTGGCATTATTTCCCAGCACGTATGGTCCTGCCATGCCATGGCATGCACAGGATCCAGACCACCTGTGTGCTTGGTCACGAGCTATGGCACTTCATGGCACTCCTGAACGATCCTTGCCACAGGATCTGGGCCATTCTCACCCAGCTGGGTGGGCTGGATCGTGGCACACCTGCCTTGGGTGGAGTTTGGTGCTGCAGAAGGATAAGGAAGAATATTGGAACCCTGATGTGGGGCTAGTGAACAGAATGGGAGGGGGGCCCAGTGAGATTGGGACCCACTCAAATTGTATCGGAGCTGAACTGGCATTTGTATCACGTGGTATACGTTCTGATACTCGCTCAGCTTAAGAGGGAGAGCTGGGTCTAGATAGTCTGTGCAGAAATCTTTTCCTTGGCCATCCACTCCTCTGGTCTCAGTTACTAGCACTTCCCCAGAGGAACAACATGGGATGAAGCCGCAGCTGATCCACCCTCAATATCGTGCTGTTCTGGATTTTATCATCCTGCCCTGAGCAGTGAGATAAACATAATTTTAATCCCCGTTTTTTTATGCACTCACTAGAAAGCAGACAGGGTTGTTCCAGAATGGATTTCCTGTGTCATAGAAATCACAGAAGCATAAAAGGAAAAAGCCAGATGTGTACACTGAGACTGCCCAGGCTTACACATTCTTTTATACCCAGAGTCCTAGGGCCTTATGTTCCCTGTTCCCGACGCCAGCTCATTTTTTTCCCCTTTTGGAATATGGACTGTTAGTCAGATTCGTAGAATTTCAGAGCTACGAGGAAGTAGGCACGGATCTGGGTGTTTATGTGCAGGGGGGCGTCTGTGGCTATGGCTGTCTTTGCACAAGTGGGGGCTTGTTTGTGCGAAAGTGTCACCGTGAAGATCTAAGGGAGATACTTCAGGGATACCCATAAGCTTTGAACAACCTACTTGCAACCTCTCCATCCTTTCTCTTCCGTGGAATGCAAAGCCCACCTCCTCCCCCAAAGCCCTACAGAGGGACAGGTCAGAGGGAGGATGCCATTGGCCCCAGGGCACGCTTGCCAACCACTTCTTCTTTAGAGTCCCTGACTCTGGTGCGTTTTTTTTTTTTTTTTTTTTTTTTTTTTTTTTTTTTTTTTAGACAGAGTCTCACTTTGTTGTCCAGGCTAGAGTGAGTGCCATGGCGTCAGCCTAGCTCACAGCAACCTCAAACTCCTGGGCTCAAGCGATCCTCCTGCCTCAGCCTCCCGAGTAGCTGGGACTACAGGCATGCGCCACCATGCCCGGCTAATTTTTTATATATATATCAGTTGGCCAATTAATTTCTTTCTATTTATAGTAGAGACGGGGTCTCACTCTTGCTCAGGCTGGTATTGAACTCCTGACCTTGAGCAATCCGCCCGCCTCGGCCTCCCAAGAGCTAGGATTACAGGCGTGAGCCACAGCGCCCGGCCTTCTGGTGCGTTTTAGAGTGAACACACTTCCAGTAGGTGCTGGGGACTGTTTTCATCCACTCAGATACGTTGTAATTTCCTCAATGGAAAGGAAAGTGTAAAGAATGCTACAGATGCCAGATTAGAGTATTATTATTTTCACTGGAAACTCACAGCCTGGTTTGAGACGGTGGTATAGAAGCTGGTTAGAACTGTGTGTCACAGAGGTGGCAGCGGTCCCTAGTCTACATGAATAAGCACAGCAGCAAACAATTGGGTAGCTGGTATTCTGATGCCCTAGTTTAGGGGAGCTCACTTCTGGAGCCACTAGTTGGGACTAAAGTAGTGCACAGGTACCTGTCAGGGGAAACTTTTTGGAAATCTAACCAAACGCTTGCTTCATGGTTATTTACACAATGTCTACTGTATGCAAGACTAGAAGCTGAGGATACGGCAGTAAACAAAAATAAAGTCCCTACTTCTCACTGCACTTGTAGTTGAGTGGATGGAGACGGAGTGTCAGGTGGCGATAAGGCAAAGAGAAGAACTAAGGCCAAAGGGGTGGTTGGGTGGTGCTATGTTAGATATGCGGGGGAGGGAATGTCTCTCGCAAGGGGTGCACTGGAGCAGGGACCTGAATTAAGCAATGGAGCAAGTCCTGTGGTTATGGGGGGAAGAGCATTCCAGCCCAGAGGAACAGCCTTGGAAAGGTTGAGCTGGGAGAGGGTTGGAGGAACAGCAAGGCAGCCAATGTGGCTGGGGGCTAGGTGAGCAGGGAAGAGTGGCAGGTGGAGGGGCTGGAGAGTTGACTGGGGGCAAAATCAGGTAGGGTCTCATAGTTAGTGAGATGGGATGCCATTGGAGGTTTTGAGCAAAAGAGTGATATGATCTGACTTAGGTATTTTTGTTTTGTTTTTTGAGACAGAGTCTCACTCTGTTGCCTGAGCTAGAGTATTGTGGCGTCAGCCAAGCTCACAGCAACCTCAAACTCCTGGGCTCAAGCAATCCTCCTGCCTCAGCCTCCCGAGTAGCTGGGACTACAGGCATGTGCCACCATGCCCGACTAATTTTTTTTCCTGTATATTTTTATTTGGCCAATTAATTTGTTTCTATTTTTAGTAGAGACGGGGTCTCATTCTTGCTCAAGGCTGGTCTCGAACTCCTGATCTTGAGCTATCCTCCGGCCTCGGCCTCCCAGAGTGTAGGATTACAGGCGTGAGCCACCACGCCCAGCCTGACTTAGCTTTTAAAAGGATCACTGTAGGCCAGGAGACCAGCCTGGAGCCTACTAGGAAAGGCCAGCTTGGTTGGAGGGATGGTGGCTAGACTACAAGAGTTGTGCTGGAAACGCTGGCGCATTAATCAGATTCTGGATATATTTCATAGATAGAATCCAAGGAGTCAAGGATGACTTCAAGGTTTTGTTTGTTTGTTTGTTTGATTTTTTCCTGTACAACCAGAAGAATGGAACTGCCATTTACTGAAGTGGGAAGGAACATATTTTGGAGGGAAATCACAAGCCTGGTTTTGGAAATGGTACATTTGAGATCTGATTAGACACCCAAGTGGACATTCCAAGTAGGTAATTGGTGATAAGAGTCTGGAGTTCAGGAAACTAGTTTAGGTATAAGTTGAGGCTCTGGTGGAGCTGAAGACTCACTTCCTTCTGGAAGCCTCCTCTGCTCTAAAGAAATGGCTAGGAGGTCTTCAGTGGCCCAGGAATCTACTGAGCATTGGAGGCATGCTTTGAACCAAGGAGTGCCTGGACCATGGAATAACTCCTGTCTGTCCTTCATGCCCAACTAGCAATTCACTTATTAACAAATTTTTATTAAGTGCCTACTGCCTGCCAGCCACTGGGCCAGGTGTTAGGTATACAATGGAGAACAAGACATATTCCTTTCCTGCTCAAAATATTTGGCCTTATCAGGCTTTAGGACAAGAGAATGGAGATTTCAGTGCAATGAGTCGGGGGGTGGGGGGGAGTATGGGGTGCTTTTGGACACAAGGGAGAGGCACCTAATCTAGTCTTGGAGGCCAGTGAAAACTTCTCAGACAAAATGCTATCTAAGCTGATCCCTGAAGGATGACTAGGACTGGCCAGGAAAAGAGGTGAGAAGGTGGGGTAGAGAGTGTTCTAGGCAGAGAAGAGAGCATGTGACAAAGAAAGTCTGTTCAGGCAAAGGACAAAAGTTCCACTGGGCATGTCTGGAGTGCCAAGTGAAGGGGGTAGAGGCAGAGAGGCAGTTAGATGCCATCAGGAGGCATACCAGGAGGGACCTTAACGGACAATGCTGGGACTTCATTATAAAAGTATGGGGGCCGGTCGAGGTGGCTCACACCTGTAATCCTAGCACTCTAGGAGGCTAAGGTGGGAAGATCCCTCAAGGTCAGGAGTTCGAGACCAGTCTGAGCAAGAGTGAGACCTGTCTCTACTAAAACTAGAAATAAATTAATTGGCCAACTAAAAATATATAGAAAAAATTAGCCGGGCATGGTTGTGTATGCCTGTAGTCCTAGCTACTCGGGAGGCTGAGGCAGAAGGATGGCTTGAGCCCAGGAATTTGAGGTTGCTGTGAGCTAGGCTGACACCATGGCACTCTAGCCCGGGGAACAGAGTGAGACTCTGTGTCAAAAAAAAAAAAAAAAAAAAAAAAAGCTATGGGAAGGCTTTCAGGAGTTTTAAGCAGAGGAAAGAGGCTGGGATAAAGCGGATTTGAGGGAGGCAATCTCAGACTCCTACTGCCCTAAAACATCACCTATAAATGTGTCCATATAATATGAGGCAGGGAAGAGGA
This sequence comes from Microcebus murinus, assembly GCF_040939455.1. Taxonomy (NCBI): domain Eukaryota; kingdom Metazoa; phylum Chordata; class Mammalia; order Primates; family Cheirogaleidae; genus Microcebus; species Microcebus murinus. The sequence continues at coordinate 23,561,887 of NC_134127.1, read as the reverse complement.
GGCAGGGCCTGGGTCAGCTTTGCTTAAGCTCAGATAATGGGAGATACTCTCTTCTAAGAGCTAATTAATGGGAGATACTCTCTCCCAAGAGCTAATTACTTCAATGGAAATGAGGTACAAGATGGATACATTTTAATAGGGGGTCACAGTATGGAAGAAAGCAGGCTGAAGGGCAGTTCTAAGATGGGACAGCCTCCTAGGAGGGGCAAACTCTAGCCTTGGGGGAGTGGGGAGGAAGACAAGGCTGGAAACCAAAAACGGATAGTCTTTCTAGGTACATCTTGCTTTGTGTGCTGTGCGTGCTGTGCAGCGTGTATTCGGGTCAGGGCCTGGATTCTTATGAAGGTGCTAAGCGCTGGGGCGCGCGTGTTTGGGAATGGATGTTTGTGACGGGATGTTTTCTCTGAGCCTGTGTTAATGTGCAGAGCTCTGGAATGCACACTGTGCAAGTACCTACCTGCAGTAAGAAGGGATCTGCGTCCAACATATGCAGAGAGCGAGCATATGTCTTTTGACAGCCTGTGTTTGCAAGAAAGTCTCTAACAGAACAAACGACGAGTTCTGTTCAAATTTAGAGACTATTTTGGCTTCCTTTGCATACAGCAGGCACTCACGTATTTGTCGAATGAATGAGTGTTTTGGTTTTATTAAAGTTCAACTGTTTTAGGAAATATATAGATTTGGTTAAAAGTTCCAACTAGATGTTTTAAGAAAAATAAACTCACAGCCAGGCACCATAATGCATTTACAAAGCCTAGCAGTTTAAATCGTGTAATAGAGTTTATATACTAGCTCAAGTCCTGCGTCCTATAAGAAACTTTCACTATGTCATTTTATTAAACAAACATTTCCTGAACACTTCAACCCCATAGGCAGGCCCTGGGCTGCTGCTGCCGCAGGACTCATTTCCTTTTCCTCTGAGCCACCTTGCTCTGGGTGCTGCAATTCATGCTTAATTATATGTTATCTTGTATTGTTCCTTAATTGCTGCATGTGCGTTAATTCACTTCCACCAAGGCTGCATGTTCCTTGGGGGCAGGGACCGTTTCATAAACTTTAGGAGAGCAGAAGAACTTAGCAGGGAGGTGAAACATACAGAAGTAAATAAATATCCTCTGAAGAAAAATGGAAACAAGAACATAAAACTATTTGTGAACTGTAGTAATATGTAATATTTACACTTGATCTTAGCACAAGGCTGAGAAGTGATAATATGTAACATTTTGAAAATACCTTTGAAAAAGGGAACATACATCGTTGCTAATGAACTGAAATATTCCTTTAATAATAAGATATAAGATTGGAATCTGCATATTCATGCCAAGGGAAGGCTTTGTGTATTAATGTAATTGCTGTGATCCCCACAGTGTTTTTTTTCTTGTTCTTATTAATGCAAAACAGAAATGTTTCCTTGAGGATGAGAGTTAAAAGGGTAGAACCAGCGTTTGGTGAATTACCCGATTACCCTGTAGCACAGTGGTGTCCCCAACCTTTTTGGCACTAGGGAGTGGTTTGACAGAAGACAAATTTTCCACGGGCCAGGGCGGGGTGTGGGAAAGGGAGGGGCAGTGGCAGAGCTCTGCACCCGGTCCCTAACAGGCCACGTGCTACACGGACAGGTACCGGTCTGTGGCCCGGGGTTGGGAACTGCAGCTGTAGCACGACTTTTCAACAATGGCACCACTGACATTTTAGACTAGATAATTCTTTGTTGCCGGGGCTGTCCTGTGCATTGAAGGATGTTTAGCAGCATCCCTGGCCTCTACCCACTAGCATAGGCCAGCGTGCCTGTAGCGCCCTCTGCTCCCAATTGTGGCATCAAAAATATCTCCAGGCCTGGCAGGGTGGCTCAAGCCTGTAATCCTAGCATTCCGGGAGGCAGAGGCGGGAGGATCGCTCAAGGTCAGGAGTTCAAAACCAGCCTGAGCAAGAGCGAGACCCTGTCTCTACTAAAAATAGAAAGAAAATAATTGGCCAACTAAAAATATATAGAAAAACTTAGCCGGGCATGGTGGCGCATGCCTGTAGTCCCAGCTATGTGGGAGGCTGAGGCAGGACGATCGCCAGAGCCCAGGAGTTTGAGGTTGCCGAGAGCTAGGCTGATGCCAGGGCTGTCTAGCCTGGGCAACAAAGTGAGACTCTGTCACAAACAAACAAACAAAAAACCAAAAATGTCTCCAGACATTGCTGTCTCATGGGTAAAAATCGCCTCCAATTGAGAACCAATGTCCTATAGGAATTTTGGTTCTAGTCAGATCACTTTCTTATTTAACAAATGGTGGGGGATGGGGAAAGGAAACAATATTTATTACTCATTTGCTACGAGCTAGGCACTATGTTATTTTTATTTCATCTTACAGATAAGGCAGAAGATCATAAAGTTAATTCAGTTAAACCAGGATGGCAAGCCAGGCTTGTCTCGCTGGGAAAGCTTAGCCCGTGCCTGCACACTCCCACTGTTGCCGGAAAACCGGCACACCTCAAATTGAAGGCGAACTGCAAAGTCAAAAGTTATGTCCGAAAAATATTTAAAAACTTTTCTGGGGGAGAGGAATTTCTACTCTTGTCTTCATTAAAATCTGCTTGACTATAAGTACATATATGCCCACGCAGACAGCCACTGGGCCCCTCGCTACCGTTGTAGCTCTGGCCTTATCTCTGAAACCCCCGGAGCGACACAATGGAGCAGCTTCAGTTCTCCTCGTTACAAATTATCCAAAAGCCGGGGCCCAGAGGTGCCAAAAGCAACCAGTATTGTTTACACAAGGGTTGAAGGCTAATAGTTAACTTTCTTCCTTTTAATTCCAGAAACAGTACATAACGCCTCGCTTTACAACGAGGAGGGAGCAAGATCTCATGAACCGGGGGAGAAAACAAGGCAAAGGAACCGGGAAGGCTGGCTCGCAGCGGGGCGGCCGGCTGCGCCCCCGGGCCCTGCGCCCCCGGCCCGTCGCCCCGCCCGGCTCGCGTCCGCGGCGCCCCGGCGTCCCGGCTCCCTTCCCGCCCCGGGGCGAGCCCGTCCCGAGCCAGGCCTGGAAAAACCACGGCGAGAAACTCTGGCTGGGCTTGCGGTTCAGTGAAAGAAAGCAAACACTCAAGTTTGTTTCTGGGCTGCAGCTGCCGGTTCGGATTTGGGGGCGGGGGCGGGGGTGGGGGGGGTCACAACTCGGTCAGGTTCAAGTGCGCATGTGCGCGAGGAGTCGGCGCTGGCACTTATTGAGCGCCGACTGCATACGGGCGGCCGGGGTGTGCATCCCGGGCGCGGGGGGTGTGGCGCGTGCGCGGGGGCGCGGGGGCCGGGCTGCGGGCGGCGGGGGTGTGTCCGCGGCCCGCCCGCCCTCCCGCCCGCCCGCCGGCTGGCGCGCTCCGCCGCTCCCTTCCCGGGCGGGAATCCGGGCCGGGTTGTGGCCGCGGCCGCGTACGTGAGCGCAGTGTCCCGGAGAGGGAGGGCAGGCCGGCCAGGTGGGCGCGAACCGAGCTGGGCGCGCGGCGCGAGGGGAGCCGGGCCGTGGGGGCGGGCGGGGCCGCGGCAGCTGCGGCGGGGCCGAGCCGAGCCGTCCGAGCCGGGGCCGCCGCGCCCGCGCGCCCTTCGCGGCGGGCTGAGGTGAGTGCGCGGGGACCTCGCGGCGCTGCAGCGGGGACGGGGGCGGCCGCGAACTTCCCACGCCCCGCACGCCCGCGGGGGCCCGGCCGGCGGCCTGGGGGCCCGGGAGGCCGGCGCGGCGGGGCGGCGGCGGGCGGGGCGCGGGGGCGCTGCGGCAGTGCCGGCGCTGGCGGGTGGGGGTGGCCGCCGCTCGCGCGCGCCGCCTTGTTTATCTCGCCCGCTGCCGGCGCGCTATCGGAGCCCCCTCCCCAACTTTGCACGGCTGTCCCGAGCCGCCTGGCGCAGGAGGCTGACCGGCTAACGCGCCCCCTCCCGACCCTTTCCGGCTGGGCCGCCAGCCCGGCCTCCCGGCGCCCCGCGCGTCCCTGCCCACCCCGGCGAGCGCGAGCGCCGGGCTGCGGGACGGGCGGCGCGACACACCCTCCGCCCCGCGGGCCGCCCCAGCACCTCTCTCCGGTTCTGGCCACCGGTCCCGTGCGCCCCGCGCGCTCTCTCCCCGCCTCGCCTCACCCCATGTCCCGGGCTCTCCCTGCGTGTGCCACTGTGGACATATGGGGTGGCCTGGGGGGCCAGGACAGGGAGTTTGTCCTGTGCAGACAATTCCAAAGGCAACGCTTTCTCCCCTGCCTTGGAGTCAGGACTCGGAGCCTCCACTTCAGGCCTGACTCAGAGGTCTAATGAAGCCCACCTGCCAGGCCGAGAGGGGTGCTGTCGCCTCCTTGGTTTTTGGGCAATTCCCGGTGGCTTTGGAGGACTTCCACCAGCCAGGCGTTCCCATGATGCCAGGCTGCCCGGCGCGCGGGGGTGGGGGGTGAGGTGGGGGGGTCCCTAGCGGTCGTCATTGCTTTCTTTACACCCCTCTTTCTAGGAAGGTGCTAGTGGGGCAGTTTGCTTCAAAGTGAGTGATCAACAGGTATTGAAGGCCTCCTTGACACCCTCCTAAGGGGCTGTGTAAACAGAGGTGCCTGGTCTCAGGAACTTGAAAGTTAAGGAAACATAGCCATTAAGTTCAACTCCACAGGCCCCTTTGAGAAGCCGCGGTGTTCTCAGCACGGTGTCAGGCCCTCCGGGAGGTGGGGGAGGCGCACAGTCTCAGGCTTCAGGAACCTAGACTAGGTGGCAGTGATTTGAGAGCTCAGGTTCAAGTACTGTGGCTGCCTGAGTTCGTGCAAATGCTGGGGACAGGGGGCATATCAGATAAAGGGAAGGGACTTGGAGTACTGAAGTTTTGAAATAAGTTATGCAAGGCCCAGAGACAAGAAGTAACAGGTGGGAGAGGTTCCTGAAGGCTATACCGGAGGAGCAGGCGTTCACACTGTTATCTCAGCGGGGGAGGAGACAAAAGATACCGGAGATGATTCCCCTTAGGGCTTGTAATCTCATGGAGGGGACAGAGAGACTTGAGCTTGTGAAATCAGGCTCCAAGATAGTTGACCGTGGCTGTCAAAATGCTAGCTATAGACACAGGGATGTTGATGGCCCAGGAGGAAGCTATGGGCAGGACCAGGACTGTGTTCCTGGAGTGGGAGGATGTGGCCTTTGAGATGGGCCACAGGTGGGAATGCACGTGGTTTTAATGCAAGGCAAGGAGATGGCCTTGGCCAGACTGGGGAATGTTCCTGAACAGTACATGATAAAGCTGGAGAGGAACAATGGTTGAGATTGTGAGAGTCCTAGAAGGCCAGATGGGGGAATTGCACTTTACCCTGCGTGGACTGCAGACATGGTCAAGGTTTTTGAGTCAGGGACAGATACAATGAAAGAGTATTTGGAAAGGTTTTTGAGAGTCGTGTTGGGAAACACATCAGTTAGTATTCATAGGCTGTTGTGGAGTATCCGGGGTTTGGGCTGGAATAATTGGAAATGGAAGAGAGGATAGGTGTTAGCAACATTACTGTTGGAATAATCTATTTACAGGGGCAGGGTGAAGGGAAGAGATGAATAGAAACTAATTCTTTGTGGAAATTGATTACACAGCCTTGGAGCTGTGGTAGTTGGTAACATGAGAAATCGGAAGTGTGTTTTGGGGAGAAGTCATGGGCTGCTCAGGCTGCAGCAGAGTTTCTGGCGTCTGCTAAGATACCCAAACGTAGGTGTCCTGCAAGCAGCGGCGGCTCTGGGGTTGGTGGGAAGCCAGGGAGTATGGTGTGGAGAGGCTGCCAAGGCCAGGAGAGGGAGGATGAGCACGGAGTCTTCTTGGTAACGGGGCGGAGGAGGATGCTACTGAGTGGGGCTGGAGATGACATTGCCTGGTCCCGAACCTGCAGCTGGAGAAGCCACCCTGGGCAATTGGGCTCTCAGGAGGAGGGGGCTGTCTGTTGACTCTGCTAATCGTGAAGGTGGGACTAGAGGTGGGAGGGAAGTAGAATGGGATTCGCTAAAGGTGTAAATTGTTGGGCTTTGAAACATGTTGAACTTTGCTCATGGGTGGGGGGGAGGGGAGGAAATTTGGGGACTGGCGATACAGTCCCTCCCAAGGCCTGGTCCATTCCAGCCGGAGCCAGTTGCTCATTCCCAGGATCCTGGCCAACTGCAGGTAGAGGGGAGCTGGTGCTGTTTTCCCTGGGCTCTGAATTCTGCTTTCTCCTTGCCAGGACTGACTTAGGGGGATTGGCTGGGCAAATTCCCCAAGCCTCAACTTGCAACATCCGACTTTGAATGATGATTGCAAAAAGTTGCAGAATGAGCTGAGAATGTAATGACAGTTACTTAGACTCCTTGTTTCTCTGAGATGCAGGATCACTGAACTAGCAAGGGCTTGGGGTGGGAGGAGTGTTGGGGAGATTGGAGCAGATTTTTGTGTTGTTGTTGTTTTTTTAAATAGGAACTATCTGACTGTCTGAAAAGTAATTGTGTGGAGCAGTGGTTGAGCTAATTTACTCATTGTAGAGCGGTGTTGTCTATACACTGTTTTGACCATGACCTACATTAAGAAATTACATTGTGACCTAGGACATTAAGCATGTATGTAAAAATCTAAGTGCATGAAGGACTCCCTCCCTTTGTTTGGTGCAATTTCCTCCATCATTTCTGTTTTCTATTTCTATTATTTTTCATTTAAAAATGCTATTGTCTCCCACTAAATTAACCCAACCATTCTAATGGATCATGACCCACCACAGTTTGACAGACAGAGGATTTTCACATTCAGTGAGTATTTGGCAACTGTTCATGTGCAGAGCTGCCCTGACTATTGCTGAAGGTGAAAGGAAGCATAAGGCAGGCGTGGACAATTTGCAGTCTAGTTGGAGAGAGAAGACATACTTGATTAAGGCAAGACAATTAAATGCCAAAAGTAAAAATAAGTACCTGTAGGGTTCAGAGAAGAGGGGGGAGTGAGCTGTGCTGGCATGCCTTGGAAAAACTTTTGGGAGGAAGGAAGGAAGCCTGGGATGAACTGTGTGGGGTGTCTCTTGGTGCTGGGAGGTGGGGAGGTACGCAGTGAGCCAAGGCTCGGGGTCAGGAACATGTACAGCAGGCGTCCTCAAACTACAGCCCGAGGGCCACGTGCGGGTGTTTTTTTTTTTTTTTTTTTTTTGAGACAGAGTCTCGCTTTCTTGCCTAGGCTAGAGTGAGTGCCGTGGCATCAGCCTAGCTCACAGCAACCTCAAACTCCTGGGCTCAAGTGATCCTCCTGCCTCAGCCTCCCGAGTAGCTGGGACTACAGGCACAAGCCACCATGCCCGGCTGATTTTTATATTATATATATTAGTTGGCCAATTAATTTCTTTCTATTTTTATGGTAGAGATGGGGTCTCGCTCAGGCTGGTTTTGAACTCCTGACCTTGAGCAATCCGCCCGCCTCGGCCTCCCAGAGTGCTAGGATTACAGGCGTGACGTGTGGGTGTTTTTTTACTTCAAAATAAGATATGTGCAGTGTGCATAGGAATTTGTTCATAGTTTTTTTTAAACTATAGTCTGGCCCTCCAATGGTCAGAGGGACAGTGAACTGGCCTCCTGTTTAAAAAGTTTGAGGACACCTGCTGTACAGTGTCCTTGGGGAAGAGGGAGGAACAGAGGGTTCTTATTAAAGAGGAGGGAGAAATCAGGTTGGGAAAAAGTGGGCTGGGATCACTGTAGCGGTTGTGAACAGGTGGCCCATAGAATGTTGCAAGACATTCAGTGTGTTTAGATGTATCATAGTTTGGACTGCACAGAGGTTTTAAAAAAGTTGGGGACCATCCTGAAGACCTGTGGATTTGCAGCTCTTTTTAAGTCATATCTGGCTGCCCCCTCGAGCATCCCCTGTGGACAGGAGACGGTTGTCAGGGTCCCCTTGCTCCCTGTTGCCCCATTCCGGTCGATGTACATTCTCTGCTTAGTCCTGTAGGCATTTGGCTTCATGGCCTCAGTTTTCAAGAGACTTGAATGCCAAGCCAGGGAATTTGGGATGGCCCTCGAGGACACTGGAGGATTCCTGGTAGCGGTGTGACGTTTTGGAATCTGAGCTATTTGTGTGCACTGGATTTGTTTTAGGCAAGTGAACGGCACTTTTTTGAGAAGCTGCTGGCTGGGACTTTGAAATGTGTTTATGATGATTGGAATGGAATTAGAGAGGGCTTTGACCCGTATTCTGCACTGTGAGGCAAATTTCTAGTGACCCCGAGATCTCCCCAGCCTTCCGGTTTTTCACTTCTGGCTGGCATGAGTAGGTGGCGCTGGCTCCTGGCACGTATCTCGCCGATCCAGGTAGTAACTTGGTGAGATGTGAGTCATGGCCATCAGATGCTGGCTGACGGTAGAGTCTCAGGAGCTTGGTGTTAACACAGATGACTTCCAGAAAACTAGGCGCGTTTGGGGCCAGGTGAAGTGAGTAAGTTCAGCAGTCTGTGGACTACAGCGGTCTGGTTTACCCTCTGTGATCGCAAGCGCTTCCCAGGTGAGCTACAGGTGAGAGGGGCTGACTAATGGTCACCTTGCTTTTCACAAGTAGGACAAAATTCAGTTATTTAAAAATATTGCTTTTGCCATTTAAAAAAAAAAGTTGACACTGAAGCTCATTTTGCTTAAAAATGTGTGGCTGTAGGACGCAAGGATAAGCAGAAGTCAGCTGAATTGTATGTAATTAAATCCATTTCCTGTTTTATGTGATGGTTCGGTTATTAGACCAGAGGAATGGTGCAGCAGCTACGGTACATTTTGGCTTTAGTAACATACATTATTTAACAGTTTCTTAAGATATGATGGTCCATGTTAAATCAGAAGTGGTGAGATGTGGGCTGGATGGTGTTATTAATTTAATTTGACAATCATATGCAAAAGCTGTTAATTACTGGCACTGAGAAGGCCTAGAAGGAGGTCTGAAAATGAGTGCTATAGAGTTCTATTCTTGGCCTTGATCTGTTGACATTTTTCCAGTGTTGTGTGTGAGATAGGGAAGCTATGTTTATCAGATTTGTTAGTGGTGCAGAGATGGAGAGATTGCTTATTTCACACATACATCAAGGTTCAAAATCATCTAGAATGAGGGCCAAATTAAAAAACAAAACAAACCTAGGCCCGGGTACAGTGGCTCATGGCTGTAATCCTAGCACTCTGGGAGGTTGAGGCAAGAGGATTGACTGAGGTCAGGAGTTTGAGATCAGCCTGAGCAAGAACAAGACCTGTCTATACAAACGATAGAAATCCGCCTGCTGGGCATGGTGGCGCATGCCTGTAGTCCCAGCTACTTGGGAGGCTGAGGCAGGAGGATTGCTTGAGCCCAGGAGTTTTGAGTCTGCACTGAGCTACGATGACACTACTGCACTCCAGGGCAGGCAACAGAGTGGCACCCTGTGTCTTAAAAGGAAAAAAAAAAGGAAAAAATAAATTTAGTATGGGATAAATGTGTAAAGTCTGATTTAGTTTAAAACATTTGAATTGTAATGTTTTGAGATGTTCATACCTTCTGATAATTCCACTTCTGGGGATATAGCTGAGACCACATCTGAAATGTAGATGATGTTTTATGCAGAGAGACTTTTTTTTTTTTTAACTATAATGAGAAATTGTAAATAACCTAAATATCCAATGGTGTGGGCTAGAGGTGATGGATAAGTGAATTCTGATGGATGTGTCTTTATAATGGAATGTTATGAAGTCATGAAAAATAACTTTGAGAAGTAGTTTTAAAATAAAAGGGAAAAATGTTTCTGCTAGAAGTTAAGGTGCATCTACAATATGATTTCGAATGTTAATAAAAGTGCTTAGAAAATGACTGGAAGGAAATATAATGCTAATACCAAAATATGAATACTGGCTGCTTCTGGATGGGTTGAGGTGAGTGACTTTCTTGTTTTCACATTTTTATTTTACTGTTTGTATTTTGTATTGTGTGTATATATTTCATGGGGGGGGGATAGTACTATTTTTAAAACATCTTATTGTTCAAGGACAAGATGGGATAAAGTGGATGATTCACTCAGTGACTAATCTTGAGTACCTGCCTGCCGGGTGTCAAGCAGGGGGTTAGGCACTCGAGTCACAAAGTAAGACTCAGTCCTTGACCTGAGGTTGGCGTGGGCCCATGAGAGAGAGGCGGGTTACGTGGAAAAAGTCTTGGGCATTTTCTGTTGTTCACAAGTTCGGTGTGAGCCTTGAGTGGGACGAGGCTTTTAAAAAAATGAATGCATTTTGTACCTGGATTAGAAATTCAGTGATCAAGTCATAAGATCTAGTCATTTTTTTTTTTTTTTTTGAGACAGAGTCTTGCTTTGTTGCCCAGGTTAGAGTGAGTGCGTGATGCCAGCCTAGCTCACAGCAACCTCAGACTCCTGGGCTCAAGTGATCCTCCTGCCTCAGCCTCCCAAGTAGCTGGGACTACAGGTGCACACCACTGTGCCTGGCTAATTTTCCTATTTTTAGTAGAGACGAGGTCTCGCTATATTGCCCAGGCTGGTCTTGAACTCCTGGCCTCAAGCAAAGTGCTGGGATTATAGGTGTGAGCCACCATACCAGGCCAAGATTTAGTGTTAATGGCCTCAGCTGTTCATGTGACATTCGAATAACCTGGGAACCACGATTTAAAAGGAACATGAGCTAGCAAGACTTGATCCAGGAAGGGAGAGTAGGATTGGAAATGACCCGAGTACACTCATGGGATTTACACAATAGCACCTTCAAACGTTTTCGTGGTTATCAGTTATAGGACAGAGTAGATGTGTTCATTTTTGCTCCTGACATTGGATGGGATACGAACAGCGGTTATAACAGTCGCTTTATCCTGTGTAGCTTCAGATTCCTCATCTGTAGAATGATTACATTACATGATTTCTTGTCTGTAGAATGATCACGCTGAAGTTGATGGGCTTTAAGTTCCCCTTTAGCCCTAAAGACAAGGAGAACAGATTTCAGTTCAATATGAAAAAGGATTTTCTAGCTGGCAGATCTAATGGTGGAAATGTCTGTAGTGAGCTTCCCGCTGTTGGAAGTATTCAAGTAGGACTGAATGCTGTCAATTAGGGATGCTGTAGCAGAGAAAGGCAGGAATTGGGCTGACCTCCCAAGTCCCTTCCGAACCCTAGGGTCAGTTATGTGACGCGTCAAAGCTGAAAGATAACGTGGAGCAGAAACCATAGTTCCAGTGGCAGGATATCTGAGTCAACATCGTCATGTAAGCTCTCTAAACAAGGTTTCTATAGAGGTCTCAGTATTTTCGAGAGACCCTTCTGGGGTCATTTTAGAAGGAATGAAACTTATTTTAAATTGGGTCAGGACTCAGTATTTTCAGGGCTGCTGAAAATAAAATTTGGTCCTGAGGAAAAGAAGGTGGTGGGGGTAGGGAATAGCAAATAGTAATGAACAAAATAGATTGACACATAGAGTACTGTGTTTCCCTGAAAATAAGCCCTACCCATAAAATAAGCCCTAGCAGGATTTCTAAGCATTTGGGCAATAGAAGCCCCACCCCGAAAATAAGCCCTAGTGCTGGGCGTGGCTACGCAGCGCATCTGCACAACCCATGCGTGTCGTCGCGGAGCGGGAAAGAAGACGAGCAGCCCTTCTCATCTGCCTCATGAGAGCTCTGTGGCTCCACATGAGAGACTGGGGCCAGTGGTTCTAAAGGAAATAGAGTCGCAGGAAATTCAGGATGGCATTTGGACAGAGTAGATGTGTTTGGAGAGTGATGATGACGTTCCAGAAGAAGACGACTTAACTCTATTTGTTTTTTTTTTTTTTTTGAGACAGAGTCTCGCTTTGTTGCCCAGGCTAGAGTGAGTGCCGTGGCGTCAGCCTAGCTCACAGCAACCTCAAACTCCTGGCTCAAGCAATCCTGCTGCCTCAGCCTCCCAAGTAGCTGGGACTACAGGCATTCGCCACCATGCCCGGCTAATTTTTTGTATATATATTAGTTGGCCAATTAATTTCTTTCTATTTATAGTAGAGACGGGGGTCTCACTCTTGCTCAGGCTGGTTTCGAACTCCTGACCTCGAGCAATCCGCCCGCCTCAGCCTCCCAGAGAGCTAGGATTACAGGCGTGAGCCACCGCGCCCGGCTGACTTAACTCTATTTGAATCAATGTAGATTGTTGTAACATACTTAAAAAAACAAACACATCCCCTGAAAATAAGCGCTAGGGTGTCTTCTTGAGGAAAAATAAATATAAGACCCTGTCTTATTTTCAGGGAAACACAGAAATGTGATTGTTGGCCAGTTCTACCCGTTATGATGACTAAATCAAGATGTGCCTTTAGTTGGATGCTAGATTCTGCACTTGGCTTGGAGGACCTGAAGGTTCCCTTGAGTTTCTCCTTCCCAGTTTGCGTCCCACAATGTGGACGCGTGTCACCGGGAACAACGTGTTCAGCGCCATTGTGATGGAGACTGAGCCTTCTGATTGCTGCATAGAGAGCAATTGAAAGAAACTTTGGAGTGGGATTTTCCAGGAAAGCATATATTTAGTTTACACCAGACAATGAGTTTGTGGCTTGAGTTAAATTTTTTTTATTTTTACATTTTTATTATTTTTAACTTACATGGGGACATTTTTATTTGGTGTAATTTTGCTTAGATTTCACCTAAATATATGGTCTATTTAGAAACCACCCTGATTCATTTAATATTTTTAGATTCTTGATGTTTTTGGATTACTTTTGCTGTCATCGTTTTATTGTTAGGGGCACTGCGAGGGCAGAATCACATAGAAGTTTCTTAGCTCTGCAAAGAGCACAGAGAGGTTTATCTCGTCTTTGGAGACTATCCTGAGAGGATGTGTGTGTCCACGTGATGCAGGCTCACATTTTGGCATTTGGCAAGACAGGACTCCCTTTTAGTAAAGCAATTTTGGCGTGCACCAAGTTAAAGAATTTCAGTTTAAGATGTCTGTGAAAAGTATAGGCAGAACTTGGTTATTTAGGACTAAAATTGAAAATTTTTGTACACTTGTCAATGGTGGGCTCAGGTCTCCTTTATCTCTGTCATTTGTGCCTTGAGTGGTGTCTGTTACATGGGTGACAGATCGTTGAATTGCTACAGATTTGTTCCCTGGGCCACATATAGTGGGTATGGGAGAAAGTTAGACTAACTTACACTTCTTTTTTTTTTTTTTTTTAAAGCAAAATACGATAAGAAATCACAGTTCTTCGCCTTTTTTGTCCTTTGAGGATCAGGAAACCATAACACTTGTTTAGTAAAAACAACCACATTCAGTGGCTGTTTTTCAGAGTATGGGAGGAATGAGAAACTCCCTCTTCTCTATTTTTCATCTTCTGCTGAAAATGAATTGCTCTTGGTGGGCTGTGCTTAAATTCATGTGTCCTCTCTCCATTTTAATCTTGTTATCTATTTTTATGGTGACTGTCGCCATGGTACTCATGCTCCTTACATAGCATAACAGAGAGAGATTTCCAACGTCTGATAGGACAGCTCAAAGTTCTGCTGCAGCTGGGAGAGAGACTGTGTTTGAGTGGTTTTTTTTTTCTTTTTTAATTGAGGTGTAATTTACATTCATTGAAACGCTGAGATCTAAAGTGTGCCGTTTTATCAGTTTTGACAAGTGTGTATCGAGACAGAACATTACCATCACCCCAGTCGGGTTCCTTGTGACCCATTCCAGATAAGCCCTACCCCCAACCAGAAGGACCACAAATCTGATTTCTCTCCCCAGAGGTTGGTTTTGCCTATTAGGGTCTTAATATCATAATTTTGTTTCTAAGGACTTTATGTGTAGTCCTTTGAAGAGGTGGAGGGGTGTCTGTGTGTGTTTAAAAATCAATATCCTATATGGTTAGGTGGCCACAGTGAGTAAATAAGAATGTTTTAGAGTTTGTCTAATGGGAAGCTCAGATTTGTCCTCCACATGAGACTAAGGGATCCGGGTTTATGTCGGGAATCCTGATTCCCAGATGGAAGATTCCGAGGCACAGACAGCTAGGCCTGGTGCAGGACGTGTGATCAGGCAACGGCTGCCTTATTGCGGGGTGGGGGAGGCTTCGTGAGTGTGTGTGTCCGTTTCAGTGTGTCGTCTGGCAGAGCTGCAAAGCTCTGTTAGGAGGACTGGAATTACTCCTAGGACATGTCTTTGGATTACCAGAAGCTCCCTGGGCGTGCTTCCTCTTTTTTTCCTGCCTCTTCCTTGAACTAGCATATAAATTTAACAATCCACAGAGTTACAGAGCTGGGCTTGTAACACTGAAACAAGATCTGTGTTGCAAAGCCCACTGCTGCCTGGAAGCGCAGCCATGCTCTGCTCTGCTGCCTGCTCAGCCTCCTGGGACGCCCAGGCCTGATCCAGGTTGAAATTGGCCCCAGACATGTTACTGAAATGTATTGAACAGGCTCTGTTTCTTTCTTTCTTTTTTTTTTTTTTTAAATTAAATGATTCAATGAAATTTTCATTATACAAGTAATATATGAACACATTCTCTGCAGGGGAAAAAAAAATTGCAAGCCTTCCAGAGCAAGCAAGAAGTCTTTTGTGGGGACCATTCCTCATTCTAGTCTCTTCCCCAGACGTTAACCACTGTCATGGACTTGTTGGTATTCTTCAGACGCTTGGCGTACTTACATTTATACCCACAGGACTTGCAGAAAGTTGAGTGCATTGTGCTGGCGTTTCCCTTCTCTGCTCTCCCTAGCGTCCTTGGTGATTTTGTTTGTACAGATCTTCCTGATTTTGCTGAACTCCTGCCTGGCCTCCCTTAGAATTAGAAGGCCAAACAGTTATTTCATCTTTCCCTAATCGATGGGCACTTAAGTTATTAACAATCTTTTGCGGTTACAAACGCTGTTACAAAAAATCGTGCCTCTTTACAACACCTGTGAGTTTTCTCTAGGGTATGTGCCGAGAAAGTGGGATTGCTGGGTAATAGAGTACTTTATTATTTTTTTTTAATTTTTTTTTCTTTTTTTCTTTTTTTTTTTGAGACAGAGTCTCACTCTGTTGCCTGGGCTAGAGTGCTGTGGCATCAGCCTAGCTCACAGCAACCTCAAACTCCTGGGCTCAAGCGATCCTTTTGTTTCAGCCTCCTGAGTAGTTGGGACTACAGGCATGCGCCACTATACCCGGCTAATTTTTTTTATGTATTTTTAGTTGGCCAATTAATTTCTTTCTATTTTTAGTAGAGATGGGGTCTCGCTTTTGCTCAGGCTGCTTTCGAACTCCTGACCTTGAGGAATCCACCTGCCTCGGCCTCCCAGAGTGCTAGGATTATAGGCATGAGCCACTGCGCCTGTCCTGGAGTAAAGAGTCAGTACTTTAAAGAGTACTTTATAGGCAAGGGCAATATATGTAACCTTAACACTTGTACCCCCATAATACGCTAAAATAAAAAAATAAAATAAAAAACAAACAAAGTTAAACATATGGTAGGAAAAAAAAAGAGTACTTTCTAGAGTCAGTTCTTCATCTAGAGTTAATACAGAGCAGGGGATGCTTGCCTGTGCTCAGACATTAAGCAGTTATTTTAAGACTAGGGCAGGATTTGGAGTGTGCTGGGTGTTTGCTCACCTGCACTCGCAGGTCACGGATGTCAGTGCTGTTGGTGAGGTGGGCTGGGCTCCTCCCTCGGGAAGGGCTCCTCTGGGCCCCATAGTCAATTCTGTGTGTTCCCTGCCACCCCGCCACCTCCCACCGAACCCCGCCAGCCCCTGAGGACTTTGGCCTGGATGTTGATAGCGGCTGTGTGGAGAAGGATCACAGGCTGGAGCGCAGCCCATTCTGCACTCTGGATGGGAAATTCTAAACCCAGTTCGCGCTACCTGGAGACCCTCACCACACCTGAGATTCTTCTCCACGCGGCTTGAATGCTGAAGCCAGAGGTGAGGGATTTGGAGGCAGAGATTTTTTAGGGGCGCCTAGAGTATTGCCACATTGTCATGATTGGTGGTTTGCGTTAATTCTAGAAGAATGGTGTGTGCCTCTCTGTTGTTTACACTTCTGGCCTTCATCTCTAGCTCTCTGCAGAATTCCTGGAAAATACGTGATAGTCAGCCAGGCGCGGTGGCTCACGAATGTAATCCTAGCACTCTGGAAGGCTGAGGCGGGCGGATCGTTTGAGCTCAGGAGTTTGAGACCAGCCTGAGCAAGAGCAGGACCCTGCCTCTACTAAAAAAAACAGAAAAATTAGCTGGACAACTAAAAGCATATAGAAAAAATTAGCTGAGCATGGTGGCGCATGCCTGTAGTCCCAGCTACCTGGGAGGCTGAGGCAGGAGGATTGCTTGAGCCCAGGAGTTTGAGGTTGCAGTGAGCTAGGCTGACACCATGGCACTCTATTAGATAGGGCAACAGAGTGAGACTCTGTCTCAAAAAAAAAAAAAAAAAAAAAATACGTGTTAGTCCTATCAGGTCAAACCCATGCATTTAGGAGCCAGTGTAGCAAGGGAGTGGGTGGCTGTGGCCTTGTTGAAGACAGCTCCAAGGCTGGCTGCGTGCTGGTGTCCCTGGTCACCTAGCTGGGAGAGGCAGAGCCCCTTTGCAGCCTTCATGATCTCCTGTGCATTCGCCTTCAGACCCTCCTGCGATGGTAATGAAAGGGCTCTGGTTCAGGCCCTGGGGGACCCCACCCTTCCTTTCATACCCCTGTCCCAAGCCAGCGTGCAGTCTGTTGGCTTCCTTGGGGCACCCCGGCATCTCTTCTCCTGTCCTCCGCAGGTGTGAGCAGGGCTTCTCTTTCTGCCATTTTAGGATTTGGTGAGCAAGTCTGTGCTGTTCCCTGTCCTCCTTGGGTGACAGTCCTCTGGCTTTACAAGTCATCTTTCCTGATGGGCAGCAACCAGTGTTCCCAGTGCAGACGATTTTCTCATTTGGTAGGCGGCTGCACTGGGGCGGGCAGAGCGTTTGTTTGCCTTCAGCACTTTTGCAGCGGTGCTGGGCGCAGTGTCTTTTTTCTTTTTGGCCTTTGTGACCATGGTACCTGACAGTCTGATGCACAGTGACATAGCCTGCAATGGGTATGACATATCACAGAGCTCTTGCATGGTTTTGGTTTTTTTTTTTTTTTTTTTGAGACAGAGTCTCACTTTTGTTGCCCAGGCTAGAGTGAGTGCCGTGGCGTCAGCCTAGCTCACAGCAACCTCAAACTCCTGGGCTCAAGCAATCCTCCTGCCTCAGCCTCCCGAGTAGCTGGGACTACAGGCATGCACCACCATGCCCAGCTAATTTATATACTTTTAGTTGGTCAATTAATTTCTTTCTATTTTTAGTAGAGACGGGGTCTCTCTCAGGCTGGTTTCGAACTCCCGACCTCGAGCAATCCGCCCGCCTCGGCCTCCCAGAGTGCTAGGATTACAGGCGTGAGCCACCGCGCCCGGCCATGGTTTTGGTTTTGATGTTACAATTTACCTACCTCCCCCCCAACCTTGGTACAAACTCTTCCTTCTGATCTTCCCATAAGTTTGGCTCTTCAGTATGCAGAATTTGTTGTTTATTTATTTATTTATTTTTTGAGACAGAGTCTCACTTTATTGCCCAGGCTAGAGTGAGTGCTGTGGCATCAGCCTAGCTCACAGCAACCTCAAACTCCTGGGCTCAAGCGATCCTCCTGCCTCAATCTCCCTAGTAGCTGGGACTACAGGCATGCGCCACCATGCCCGGCTAATTTTTTCTATATATATTAGTTGGCCAATTAATTTCTTTCTATTTATGGTAGAGACGGGGTCTCGCTGTTGCTCAGGCTGGTTTCGAACTCCTGACCTCGAGCAATCCGCCCATCTCGGCCTCCCAGAGTGCTAGGATTACAGGCGTGAGCCACCGCGCCCGGCCTGTTTATTTTATTTTTTTAAGGCTAACATTTATTTTGCGTTATGTGCCAGGCATGGTGCTCACTGTTGAATGTGCGTTTTCTCACAGTTTCCTCTCTCAGAGCTGGAGAATCAGAATCTCTGGGAAGA
The DNA here is from genome assembly GCF_040939455.1 of Microcebus murinus. Classification (NCBI taxonomy): domain Eukaryota; kingdom Metazoa; phylum Chordata; class Mammalia; order Primates; family Cheirogaleidae; genus Microcebus; species Microcebus murinus. The sequence goes on along the minus strand of NC_134127.1, from coordinate 23,543,972 downwards.
GGAGCTTGGTACAGAAACAAACAAAAAAACTAAGGCACTTTTGGGAAAAAAATCCTTGCCTTATTAAAGCCCCAAATTATCCTCCGGTGTAGGAACCAATGTTTTTCTCATTTTACACGTGAGGAAACTGAGGCACAGAGAGGTGAGATCAATTTGCCCAAGGTCACATAACTGGGAAGTCTGAGCTCGTGTGCAACCTCGATTGTTTCCATGTGCATTTGTGAAAGAGTGAAATGAGAATAGTTGTAGCCTGATCCTGGGGGAGCCCCGTGCGCGACACTTCGCCGTTGTAATGCCCATTTCCGCTTCCACGCCACAACCACGAACACCACAGCGACCTCTCCGTGACTCAAGGTTTTAATTATAAGGAACCCTGAGAGGTCACCTAGTCCAGCCTTTTGCTCCACGAATTATTTTCTACAGTGTGGTAGAAAAGAGCATATAGTTTTTGGAACCAGGCATGTTTGGACTCACATTTGAGTTCTGTCACTTTCTGGCCCTGTGGCCTTGGGAAAGTTTCTCAACCTCCTGAGACTTGATTTGCTCATCTGTAAAATGGGGATGATGATGGTACTTGCCTCTTATTTGTGGGGGATTCAGTGAAATTCAGAATGTGAAATGCAGCCGGGTGTAGTGGCTCACGCCTGTAATCCTAGCACTCTGGGAGGCTGAGGCGGGAGGATTGCTTGAGGTCAGGAGTTCAAAACCAGCCTGAGCAAGAGCGAGACCCCGTCTCTACTGTAAATAGAAATTAATTGGCCAACTAATATATATAGAAAAAATTAGCCGGGCATGGTGGTGCATGCCTGTAGTCCCAGCTACTGGTGAGGCTGAGGCAGGAGGATCGCCTGAGCCCAGGAGTTTGAGGTTGCTGTGAGCTAGGCTGACGCCACGGCACTCACTCTAGCCTGGGCAACAAAGCGAGACTCTGTCTCAAAAAATAAATAAATAAAAAGAAGAAGAAAAATAAACAACCAGAATGTGAAATGCTTAGCAAGTGACTGGCACATAAATCTCCCATAGCTACTAGAACATTCCTGAAGGAACATCTGTCTTCGAAAGGCTACCGATCAGCTGTAAGGTGTCCTAGCATTCTCTCACCTGTTTGTTCCGTAGCAGTTCTGATGAAGTAGTTCGATGGGATTTTATTCCCTGGGAACATCCCACTGTCTTTTCTTCCAAAGAGTCTTGTCTTCTGCTGGACCTGAACTAGTCTACCTGCCGGCCGGATACTGGGTGACACCTGTTGCGGGGTCAGCCTCCTGGGGGCAGGGGTCCCCAGCACTGTGACGCCATGGTGACAGGCATCCTGGCCTCTTGAAGCTTGTGGGGGGTGCCATCTGCTCTCTGTGATAGAGCCACGTTTATTTTGTCACTTGGGCTCGCAACATCGTCACCAGTGAGTGCTACCTGATCAGTGCCGCCGCCGCCCGTCTGTTTCAGGAAAAGCATCCGAGAGGGGAGCCCTGACAGCCGAGCGGAGAGACTGGAGTGATGCTCATTCCTCTCTGTGTCGTCTCTGAACTCGTTCTCAGCCCCACAGTTACTGGGGCATAAAGATTCCTTAACCGGCTTCCTCCAGAGAAAGACACGTTTAAGGCACTTCCTTCGTGGTTTGCGCCCTGGGCCGGCCCCTCCCCCACACGGGTCATTTTCCACCCTGTGTTTATTTTTTATTTATTTAATTTTTTTTGAGACAGAGTCTCACTCTGTTGCCCGGGCTAGAGTGCCATGACGTCAGCCTAACTCACAGCAACCTCAAACTCCTGGGCTCAGGTGATCCTCCTGCCTCAGCCTCCCGAGTAGCTGGGACTACATGCATGCGCCACTGTGCCTGGCTAATTTTTTCTGTATACTTTTAGTTGGCCAATTAATTTCTTTCTATTTTTAGTAGAGACAGGGGTCTCACTCTTGCTTAGGCTGGTTTTGAACTCCTGACCTTGAGCGATCCTCCCTCCTTGGCCTCCCAGAGTGCTAGTATTACAGGCGTGAGCCACCAGGCCTGGCCCTCCACCCTGTGTTTAAATGATGTTCCCAGAAGGTGTCTGTGTTCTCTTTGCTGAGGCTGACTTTCTGTTTTTTTAGGGGGGAAATGTGTGTCTCCCTCAACCTCCAGTCATTAGGCAGATTTTTTTTGTTGTTGTTTTTAGATTCATAACATATTTTATTTTGACTTATTTAACTTACGTCAAAAATGTAAAATTTTAACACATATATTTATCTGACTGATGGGCTTAATTCTAAAAACCATCTTTTTTATCAGGTTTCAGTGTCAGATTGCAGCATGTATTTTGCATTTTCCTGAAAGAAGGAAATGCTCATTCATTCCTCTCATTATACGACACAAGTATATGAATGTAGCCCCGGAGCATAGTAAGTGCTTTTATGCACAAGTGCTGGCTGTGGAACCAGGTGGAAGCTCAGTTAGGCCCCAAATTCTGTAAGGGCAGGGTCTGAATCTTGGGCTACTTAATATTCCACTCAGTGAGTTGTCAAGAACTGGGCCCATGAGTTGCATATCAGCAAATGCTTAAGAGTGCCAGGATTTTTTTTTTTTAATTTTTAATTATTATGGGTACATAATAGTTGTATGTCTTTTATAGGATATGTGTGATTTTTTTTTTTTTTTTTGAGACAGAGTCTCACTCTTGTTGCCCTGGCTAGAGTGCTGTGGTGTCAGCCTAGCTCATAGCAACCTCAAACTCCTGGGTTTAAGCAATCCTGCTGCCTCAGCCTCCCCAGTAGCTGGGATTACAGGCATGCGCCACCATGCCCGGCTAATTTTTTCTATCTATTTTTAGTTGGCCAATTAATTTCTATTTTTAGTAGAGACGGGATCTCGCTCTTGCTCAGGCTGGTCTTGAACTCCTGAGCTCAAACGATCCACCCGCCTCGGCTTCCCAGAGTGCTAAGATTACAGGCGTGAGCCACCGCGCCTGGCCTCGTATGATGTTTTGATACAGGCATAGAATGTGAATTAATTGTATCAGGGTAATTGTGGTATCCGTCACTTTAGGGTTTGTCATTTCTTTGTGTTGGGAACTTTCCAATTCCACACTATTAGTTATTTTAAAGTATCCCCTAACTTATTGTTGATTATAGTCACTTTGTTGTGTTATCAAATGTTGTTCCTTCTGTCTAAGTGTATTTTTGCACCCATTAACCATCCCCACTTTATCCCCCCTTCCCCGCTACCCTTCCCAGCTTCTGGTAACTGTCATTCTTCTGTCTGTCTCCATGAGATCCATTGTTTTCAATACCTGGCTCCCACATAGGCATGAGAACACGTGAGATTTGTCTTTTGGTGCCTGCGCTGGGCTTTTTGTTCTGGGCTGCCCGTCTCCCTGGGGTTCTGGTGAGTTTCTGCCTGCGTCGGGTAGGCGTGGGCTGGGTCTGCCTGGGGAGGCTTGGCTCTGGGGCACCAGGACTGAGATTTAGGCTTGGGGGAGCCGAGCAGGATGGGGACCCGTCGCCACAAGTGAGGTGAGCAGGGGCAAGGCCATCTGACTTGGTGCTGAGTTCTAAGCACCAAACACTGGCCTTGGTTCATTTTGGCCGGCAGGCCACTAAGGGCTGGATTTCTTGGTGCCCCTAGCTTGCTGAAATCAGTTTGTTGTGATTTCAATTAATTGGTGGCTCAGCCCTCATCAACTTCATGATTTCCTTCAGAGTCAGTAGTGGCATTACAGTTTTGGAGGAAGGTCCTTTCCAACCTCAGTTCCTAGATGCCGGCTGGGCATGCCTACTAAGCACTCAGTCGCTCACCATGTTGTTTAGCTATCACTGGTCTGAAACGGGTGTGGGGGACAGAAACACATCTGTTGAGTTCCTTCTAGATTCTGGGTGCCGTGCAGCTTTACCCTCATGACAGCTCTGGGGGGTAGATACTGTTCCTACAGGTGAGGTGGGGAAACTGAGGCTCCGAGGTGGTAGGCCAGTTGTCCCTGCTTTTGGCTGCCATCTGCCTTTCCCCGAAGAGCACCCTGGGTGGTCACGTGCCTTTGCTCAGCTTCTCCTGGCCATGCTGGGCGTCCGTTCTGCTGTGCTGGTTTTAGTGCCTCGGTGGCACATCCGGCCTTCTCTCCCCAGCTACGGCACTCCTGGGCGATGGGAGGCGTTGCAGTTGGTATTAGAGGTGGGGGGACACCCTGTCCCAGGAGAGCAGACTGAAGACCCTCGGGAGAGGGTGATGGGAGGGGGTGGGTCTGCCCCGTTCAGAAACAGAAACACATACAATTAATTGTGGAATTAAAATAAAAGGGAGTGTTGACCTGCTATAGTCTGGCACCTCCCTTTCTGGCCAGATGGAGCTATTCCCACTGGCCCGTCAAGCATTCTAGTCTTGGAACAGACAGATTCTGGTACCCAGCTCTTATTTCAGGTTTCTTAGCGTAGTGAGCTGCAAGGATGTCCTGCCATCCGAGAGCACATGTTTCTTATCTCGTGACTTATGATTTCTAAGATCATAGCTGACTTCCCATTGGCTTACGTGTTGGACTGGTGGCTCCCAGAGGAGACTTGGATTCCTGATCCCTCCCGGTTGTTATCTTTTCTGGTTGAGTGTCTCTGGTTGGCTGATCTTGTCTGCATGTGCATGATTTCTCTTCCTTAATTTTGGATCTTGCGCACCCGGCCAGCCCCCAGGTTGGGCGAGAGACACGTTCTTGGGCACCTGCACCCCTGTATGCCCCGACTGTCCACCTGGAGGAGAGGGTGGCCGTTTGTTTCTGACCTGTCGATTTCCAGCCAGGTGAGTCACTAGGTAGCGCTCATCTTCCCCCAGGGCCTGTTTATTTGGCATCATCGGGGAGTGTGAGAATTCAAGGCAGTGAGGTTTGAGCTCCAAACCAGTTTTCTGCTTCAACCATTTCACCGTCTGGAGTGATTCCTGTTTATTTGGCATCACCAGGGAATGTGATTATTTATTCAAATGACTGTTGAGTTCCAAATGGTGTTTCTACTTTAACCTCTTACATGGAAAAAAATATTTATAAAGTAGAGCTTGTATATCCCTGTGCTTCCTTCAAGGAGTGAGAACATAGGAACCCTTTTTGTTGAGTCTCAGGAATGAATGGCACGTGGCACTTCATCACCTCTTAGGCTTCCCTTTCTAGCAAGTGCCCGCTCAGGGCCTTGATGCGGCTTTTAGAATTTTCATGCCTGTGTTTTTTATTTTGGGGGTGGCAATCTTTTGTTGTCTGCTTTTGCTTGTCATTGCTGTACATGCTTCCAATAGATCCCTTCTTCTTCTTCTTTTTTTTTTTTGAGACAGAGTCTCACTCTGTTGCCCAAGCTAGAGTGCCGTGGCGTCAGCCTAGCTCACAGCAATCTCTAACTCCTGGGCTCAAGCAATCCTCCTCCCTCGGCCTCCCAGGTAGCTGGGACTATAGGCGTGCACCACCATGCCCAGCTAATCCTTTGTATCTATTTTTAGTTGGCCAATTAATTTCTTTCTATTTTTAGTAAACACAGGGTCTCCCTCTTGCTCAGGCTGGTTTCGAACTCCTGACCTTGAGCGATCCTCCCACCTCGGCCTCCCAGAGTGCTAGGATTACAGGCGTGAGCCTCCGGCCCTGGCAGATCTGGCAGATCCCTTCTTCTTAATGAAACTCACTCTCTTCCTCCAGAAGACCCCACCCCCTACCCCCCAGTCCTGAGCCCTGTCCTGCCCTTAGGTCTCTACTTGCAGAGAAGAGAGAACTGGACCAGGGAGGAGCCCAGGAAAGCTGTAGATGCCACAGCTTTGGGGCAAATAGGTGACCTTCTTGAGGAACCTCAGTGTTTTTAGCTGAAAAGTGGGTATAATATCGTCCTTCCCTATTTTACTGAGTAGCAGGTCGGGAAAGAAAAGAAACAGTTAAAGGTGCCATTCAGACGTTCATTGGTGGTTCCAGTTCCTGTGTGCGTGGGTCTTTTAAAAGTTTACCCTGAAAAATGCTGGCGAGAACTGCTGGTTGTCTGAGGCTTGCTCTCCCCCAGGGAGTCAAGGCTCCTGGTTCCCTCCCTGCAAGTCCTTGGCTCTGGGTAAAATGCCAGGTCAGCAATCTTCCTTCTCCTCACCTCTTTCTGGAACTCTCACGTGGTCCCAGCACGGTTTCAATCAGGTTTAACCACTTTGGTGGCCACCCTTCCCCCACCAGGTGTGTGTGCGCGCCTCCCTCCCCCTGCAGGTACAGAGCCAGTGCTGGACACCCCCCTCCTGTCACATCCTCCACCTGCTTTTGCAAAAACACTGTTTTAGGACCGAGTCTGAATGCTGTTTAAAATTCTACCCTTGCTCTTGGTAGCTCCGTCGTCACTTTAGGGCAAGCAGCAGGTAGTCTGTCTTCTAACATGTACTAGTCTTGAATCTGGGACCCTTCTCACCCTGGGGGAGGGTCGTCTGTTAAAAATCCTAAGACTGGCCCGGGTGTGGTGGCTCACGCCTTAATCCTAGCACTCTGGGAGGCCAAGGCGGGAGGATCTCTTAAGGTTAGGGGTTCGAAACCAGCCTGAGCAAGAGCAGAAAGAAATTAGTTGGACAACTAAAAATATATAGAAAAAATTAGTCAGTCACGGTGGTGCATGCCTGTAGTCCCAGCTACTTGGGAGGCTGAGGCAGGAGGATTGCTTGAGCCCAGGAGTTTGAGGTTGCTGTGAGCTAGGCTGACGCCATGGTACTCTAGCCCGGGTGGCAGAGTGAGACTCTGTCTCAAAACAAAAAAAAACAAACAAAAAAAACCCTAAGTCTGAATGGGTTATATGGTCTCTTCCCTCAAAGGGCTTATGGTCTAAGGGAGGTGCAGTCCTGCTGGTACTAGTGTTAATAGAAATAGTTATGGATTGCTGAGCCTGACTGTGTGCTAAGAACCGTCTAGTTTCGTACAGAGGCGTGTGAGCACCACAGAGTTATGAGCACAGGGCACCCCGTTTTTGAGAGCAAATGGGGAGGTAGGTGTGAAGGAAGGGGAAGTGCTCCTGGGTAGAACTGCGAAAACGCTTTAGCAACGCAGTTAGAAACCGTCTCTTTTTACTTGATTGACGGTTGTGCTCCTGTCAGACCGACAGAAGTATTTGTTGGTCGGGATCATTTATTACTTGCTGGAAAGAATTCACTATAATCAGATCGGATGACCTATTTCTGTGGCCCATCTGCTGGAATATGAAAATAGCGCTGTTATTTGGGGCCCTTATTTTTCCCTTCCGTTATTCTGCTACTTAGAGTAATAGGAAGGCTGGGTGCAGTTAGAGGGGATGCTGTGAGGGGGTCCCAGCCCCGAATGGGAGTGGGGCAGTCCTTCAGGTCCTTGTCAATCCTGATATTCTGCCGTTTAAATTTTACTGGCAGTCTAAACTGTTATACACGGGTGCAGTGTAATCCAGATTTTAGAAACCGTCAGAAAACATGATAATTAGAATGCCCTGAGAATCTGAATTGCGACTCTCTGGCCAGCTGGCTTAGAACTATTGGATCATTGGTCACTAATGTGCTCCGTGCCGTGTATCTCAAGCTCGGACTGTGAAAATCTAAAGTACACACCACACCCATTTTTTAAAATGGTGTGGCAGGGCCGGATACATGATTTCAGAGGTCTGGAAGTTTTAGCTTTGGTTGCACTTGCTAGGGGGTTTTCCGTCAGTGAAGAAAGGGTCTGTGTGTGCTTAGCAAAATTCTCTGGGGAAGGCACCCCAGGGGAAAAAGAAAAAATAAAGTCTCGAGAACCACCAGGTACCAGTTGTGTAGTGATGACGGGATGTGACAACTTGCTCCTGCCAAGGTTCCAGTGGTGACCTGCAAACCAAGAGGACCATAAACATGTTTGCATTTACTTATAAGTATGCGTGCAAGTGTGCGTGGCAGCTGTCAACAGAGATGTTGACTAAGAATTGCTGAAAATGAACTGTTTGGGAATCCTGTTCTCCATGGAGTTCTGTTATAAAATAAAAGCTGTGCTTGGCTGCAAACATTTTGGCCCTTGGGTTAGTTTAGAACATCACACTGAAAAAAATTCCAAGTTAAAATGATATAGATTTAAAAGAAAAAAGATTATTATTTGGTATATTTATAGTACTCCCAAATCTTAATTTTTTTTTTTTTTTTTTGAGACAGAGCCTTGCCTTGTTGCCCAGGCTAGAGTGAGTGCTGTGGCGTCAGCCTAGCTCACAGCAACCTCACACTCCTGGGCTCAAGCAATCCTTTCTGCCTCAGCCTCCCGAGTAGCTGGGACTACAGGCATGTGCCACCATGCCCAGCTAATTTTTTCTCTATATGTTAGTTGGCCAATTAATTTTTTCTATTTATGGTAGAGATGGGGTCTCGCTCTTGCTCAGGCTGGTTTCGAACTCCTGGCCTCGAGCAATCTGCCCGCCTCGGCCCCCCAGAGTGCTAGGATTACAGGCGTGAGCCACCTCGCCCAGCCCCAGATTTTAATTTTTAATAAAAGATTAAGAATGGGCCAGGTGAGGTGGCTCATGCCTGTAATCCTAGCACTTTGGGAGGCCAAGGCAGGAGGATCGCTTGAGCTCAAGAGTTGGAGACCAGCCTAAGCAACAGTGAGACCTTCTCTCTACTAAAAATAGAAAAAAATAGCCGGCATGGCAGTGTGCGCCTGTAGTCCCAGCTACTCTGGAGGCTGAGGCAGGAGGATTGGTTGAGCCCAGGAGTTGGAGGTTGTAGCGAGCTATAATGATGCCACTGCACTCTAGCCTGGGTGACAGATCGAGGCTCTGTCTCCAAAAGAAAAAAAAAAAAAGAAAAGATATATGAAATATTAACCGAAGAACTAAAAACCTAAACTGTTGTTCTTGCAGCAGTACCCGGTGGAGGTCATAAAATACACAGAAAGCTGCGGTTGAGCAGAGAATCTGAAACTCTTGCCAGAGAGTTGATATCCCTCTCCTGACCCATAATTTATTCATTAGAGAGGGAGCAAGCACCCACACTTTTGCAAGGAGGAGGCTTGCTCCAAACTTCACTTTCCTTAATTTAAAAAAAAAAAACCCTTATTAGTTGTGTAATGAATCACTTTGACATGTGACCCGTGTCCTAGAAGTGCTGCTAGGTGACTTCGTGGCCCGCGGTGTCTCTGGGTGGTAGGAGAGAGCAACCCTTGTGCGTGAGTGCCTGCACGCACGTACGTGTGTGGAGGAGACATGTGGTTGTCCGGCAACACCACATGACAAATAGCAATGTGCAACTCCGCACCACAGAGAGAGTTTGTTTTACTGTCCTGCCTGTTCCAGTTACTTAACTGACGGCAGATGTCCTCATTAAGGGCTATTAGCACATCAGGGTATGTTTGCGGAGCCTGGAAAGGGCTAACCCCTTTTGGACATTGACCAAAATACATCCTCTAGGGTAGCCGACCCCTCCTATTGGTGACAGCAGTTGGGGTGGGGAGAGCAAGGGGCTCGGGGTCCCCTTTGAACTGTACCGAGAAGTCTTCAGCACGAGTTTGTGTTTCCGTCAAGGAATTCCGTAAGCCGAGAATGTAAAATCGTAAAGAGGGATTTGGCTGCGTGTCGAAATACTGTTGTTGTTACTCAGAATTAGATGTTTCTTGATTTTTCTTGGCTGCTCTGGAACCGTATGGCAGACTAGGGGATGGCTGGTGCGTGTGGACCATCGATAGCTCCCAAGAAAGAAACGAGCGGGGGAGTGAGCAGAAGAGAACCGGGACGGGCGCTTTGGAGGAGGCCGCCGTTGGACCCGTAGAAGCATCCCAAGAGGGGGAGTTTAGGGCCCTCGGTGAGAGGTGTTAAGATAGCAGGCCACTGGGAAAAGTCGCTTGGGCCCAGAGTTTACCTTGGCGGACCTTTACCGTTGCTTTTATTGACTTCCGAGTCCCTGAAGGGCTCTTGGTTATTAATATTGTGTTATCTGTAGAGCAGGCCCACAGCCTCGTAGCGTAACAAGCGGGCTGGTGAGGCAGGAGAGGCGTTGATTGACAGCTGGAGATGCCTCCCCGCCTAGATCGGTCTACTTTCATATTTTCACTTCCATGCTATTAACTCCTGGTGGACTTGGCTAAGGTTTCCTCTAACGTTTTGGGTTGAGGGCGATATGTGTGTAAAGGTCTTCCCAAACCTGGCTGCTTAAATGATTAACAGTGACTTGGACTGTGGAGGAAGGTCAGGCTTAAACCTTTATTTAGTAGGTAAGAGGCCAAGATGCGAGTGGAGTAGAGTTTTCAAGGAATGAAAATGAATGAGGAAATGGAAATGTAGACTTCCCAATCAGGTACTTGCTTTCTTTCTTTCTTTTTTATTTTTGAGACAGAGTCTCACTCTGTTGCCCGGGCTAGAGTGCCATGGTGTCAGCCTTGCTCACAGCAACCTCAAACTCCTGAGCTCAAGCGATCCTCCTGCCTCAGCCTCCCAAGTAGCTGGGACTGCAGGCAAGCGCCACCATGCCCAGCTAACTTTTTCTATATATTTTCAGTTGTCCGGCTAATTTCTTTCAATTTTCTAGTAGAGGCAAGGTCTTGCTGTTGCTCAGGCTGGTCTCGAATTCCTTAGCTCAAACGATCCGCCTGCCTCGGCCTCCCAGAGTGCTGGGATTACAGGCGTGAGCCACCGTGCCCGGCCAGGAACTGTTGTTTTCTATCAAAGTTCACTAACATGAGGGGAAAAATACCATGTTGATGAAAAGCAACATGCGTGTTTTATTTTGAGAGATCCCACTCCTACTGGAGTAATGGCTGGATCGTGACCTTTGACACCAGACAGACATGAGTTCAAACCCAAGGCTGCCGGTTTCTAGTTGTGTAGTCTCAGCAACCTAATCTGTCCAAGGCATGGTCATGGCATCAGAAATAAAAGACCATATGTTGTTTATCCCCAGTTCTGCTGAGGATTAAATTAGATACAATTTATGAAAGCTAGTGCCTATTAGGCACTTAATAAAGGCAGTTTCCCTTCCTTCTTTCTCTTCTGCTTTTAAAAATTAAGATTTGGGAGGACTATAAATAAAACCAACAATAAAACGTATTTCGGTGTGGAATTCTGGTCGGTCGAGTGCAGGCAGACACGTGGGAACCCGCCGGAAGAGGGCAGGTTCACCAACTTGACGCGAATCCAGCAGGCTTTGGAAGGTGCAGGCTCCCAAACAAAATAGAAAGTAAAAAGTTGTCTTTAAATTAAAACGACAAAAGAGAGGCTTACAAAAACATAGCTAGGATTTATTTGATCACCAAACATTTCCAGCGCCGTCCGAAAGACTGGGAATCCAGGAATTTTGGAAATACGACCCTTTTTTCAGTTTCAGTGGTAGAAACCCCAAACTTCCTGCTCTGGACTCTGGAAGGTGGGGGTGGCCACCGGTTTTATTTTTTCTTTCTTTTTGCCAAGAAAAGCATAGCCTCTTCCTCTGGGTTGATGCTGCCCCCTGACGTCTGTATGTGGCATTGCAGCTTCACCTCTAGACCCTGTCGTTGAGATCAATTAAACCGAGAGTGACAGGTTCTCTCGATGGTAGCTTGAGGCTTCAAGGACAAAGGTAGGTAGGTTCCTGAGTTTTTAAAAACAATTTATTTTAATAGCTTGCATATATATATATATATATATATATTTTTTTTTGCAGACTCTACTTCTTGTGTTTCTCTTTTTATTGTTGTAATGATGCTTTCTGAGTCACTGTTGGGTGTGAATCAGCAGACACCTAGCTCGGAACTCCGTCTGCAGGCCAGGTCTCCTCCCTCTTCCTGAGCTTTGCTTTGCTGTCTAGGAAACTCCGGGTGAATATATCCGTGCTGTTAGAGTCCAGCCTTTGAGGCCATGGGTAAAAACGCTCCTGAAAACCCTTTGCTCCGTATTTGCAACTTTGTTACTATCCATTGAAGTCCCTTTTTGCCATTCCTGTTCTGTAACCATGGAGAGATGTTCACTAGCTTGTCCTGCTGGATAGTTCGGAAGGAGGCCAGGGTTCGTGGGTCGGGGAGGTGGCGTGGGACCCAAACAAAGCCCTGTGGCACTTTTGGATGAAGGTAACAGGCACAGAAGGTTTATGGAACTGTCCAAAGACAGTTTGAGCCAAGAGCCATGTTGACAGGTGTCCTCTGGATGTGAATGTCACGGGTGGAGTTAGGGGGGCAGGGAGAATGTCACTGAACAGTCTCTGGAGATGCCGGGCGTGGGTGGCAGGGTGGTGGAGAAGCCAGCACTGGTTTGGAATGCCGGGTGCTGTGTGCGGGCCCTGGCGCCACAGCCCCTGGGGTGCGTCTATCCCTTGGTGGAATATTAACCAAATTAGTGGATAGGAGCAAACAGAGCACCTGGAACAGCAGAGATTTGGGGCCTAGGAGCTGAGCTCTGCAGCAGGAGTTTGCAAAATGCTGGGTCTGTTCTTCCCTTTTTACCCACAGGCCCTGGCCTGGGAGCAGGGACAGCCTGGTCCCCGGGTGGGATCCACCGAGAGCCCTGTTTGAGCTCTGGCACCACTTCCCTTAGGCACTGTGAACAGGACACTCAGGCTCTCAGCGTTAGTTTCTTCTCCTGTACGATGAGCGTGTCGTGGTCCATTTCTATGGGTTTGAAGCCAGCGCAGCATGAGAATCTGTGTGCATCTGATGCTCCAGCTCTGACCCCAAGGTCACGACCAGGAGGTTCACCCAAGGAAGCCGTCAGCGACGGGTGTGTGCAGGCGGTTGGCTCGGGCTGCTGGCTGTGGGCAGGGCCGTTTAGACCGCAGAGCGTTTGATACAGCCTTCAGCGACAGGGATAGGGATTTGCTAAATTAGCAATGTTGCAGCCGCCTAAGAAAATACCACGTGGCTTCTGAATGCTTGCTTATCGAATAACATTTAATGACATAGTAAAACTTAGCGATTAAGTGAAAATTCATTTTGCCAAACGATCATTCCAATTTTTAGAGAAATAAGAGTGTGCAACCACGCATATAGAAGGAGACAAGGAATACCATAGAAGAAGAGTGGACATCTCTGGGAGGCAGGTTCCTGAGTGATTTGTTTTTCTATGTGCCTATGGTATTTTCTAAACGTCCTACTGGGAATGGATATTACTTTTGTAAAAAGGAGAAATGGTAAAAGTCACTTTAAAATGTTCATTTATTTTAACGGACACCTGCGGGCTCCTGCTGCGTGTGGGGCTTGTTCTGAAAGCTCCGCGGTTCCTCCAGGTGACGGCGGAGGACTCAGTGTCCCCTTTCCCTCCGCAGAGAGCAGCAGCATGGCCAGCGTGCTGTCCCGGCGCCTCGGGAAGCGGTCCCTCCTGGGGGCCCGGGTGTTGGGGCCCAGTGTCCCGGACGGGCCGTCGGGGCCCGCCCCAGCCTTGGAGCCGCTGCTGGAGGGGGCCGCTCCCCAGCCCTTCCTGGCCTCTGAGGACACCCCCTGCCAGGAGCAGCCCAAGGAGGTCCTCAAGGCCCCTGGCACCTCAGGACTCCAGCAGGTGGCCTTTCAGCCCGGGCAGAAGGTAGGTTGGCTGAAGCACGGACAGGTGTCTGATCTTGCAAGGCTCAGGGCTGGCAGGCCAGGGGTGCTGGCAGTGCTCTGGGCTCCAGGCTGCGTGCAGACCTTTTCCCTCCAGCCACGGGGGCTCCCTGCCCACGAGAATGTCATTGCTGGCAGGCCCAGGCTCCTCCCAGACGGTGTCCGTAGGAGAAGGTGGCAGGGCTTGGCAGCTGACGTTCTGGGCTTTATCCTGCTTGAAACCTCAGCCGGAATCACGCCCATAGCTCAGTTTCTCTTAGCCTCCCTCGGTTTGCAACTTTACAAAGCAAGGGAAAGGATCTCAGGCTCGTGAGAGTCGGAGAAGATTGCGTCTTTGGATTACCTTTGGACGTTTTCGAGAGACCAAGGTGTTGGGAATCCTTATCCACCGTCCCCTCCCCTGTGGCAGGGCCCAGGGTTGTCTGATGTTACCAGAGCAGGTGCATGGAGTTTGCTTCCATTGCCTTCTCAACAGCCCGCAAATAGGGACTCTGTCTCCCTGGTGTCCCTGGTGCCCTCCAGGCCTCTCTTCCCCCGAGGGAAGGTGACCTCCAGCTTCCAGGTACCCCCTAGAGCGGGGTCAGCCTGCCTCCACCCCTCCCAGCTTGTCCCCGGCAGACTCAGAGTCCTCTGAAGGGAAAGTGCAGGTGAGAGCAATGCAGGGCAGCAGGTGGGCACGGGCAGCAGGTAGCTGGGAACGTGTGCTTGAATGGAAGACGAGAGAGTCCGAGGACACAGTTTGTCACAGGCGGACACCCTGACCTCAGGGACTGGGTGCAGATGAGAACTCAGGGTGACACCCGCTGGCTGTGCTTCCCCTCCCCAGGTTTACGTGTGGTACGCGGGGCAAGAGTGCGCAGGCCTGGTGGAGCAGCACAGCTGGGCGGAGGACCAGGTGACCGTCTGGCTGTTGGACCAGAAGTTGCAGATCTGCTGCAAAGCGGAGGAAGTGTGGCTGGCGGAGCTGCAGGGCCCCGTCCCCCACGTGGCAGCCCTGGAGCACGGAGCCCAGGCCCTGGCCTACAGGCCTGTCTCTAGGAACATCGACGTCCCGAAGAGGTTTGTGTGGGGCAACGGCCTGGGCTTTGAAAACCGCGTGGGTGGCGAGGTGCGAGGGTGTGGGCTGCCTTGCCTTGTGCTGGGAAGGAGCGTGGGGTCCTAGGTGTCCACGTGCCGAGATACTGACCAGTGAGCATCCGTGTCTTCCCTGCAACTCTCTTGTGGGTGACATAGCTTCGGTTCAGTGAAAGGCTGGTTTTTCCCCCTCTCCTTCATACTTAAATTAAAATCAGTTCAGGGACAGGGAAGAAATGGCTTAGATCGGGAGTCAGCTAACTTGTTCTGGATGGGCCAGATAGTAAATAATGTAAGCCTTGTGGGCCAAACAGTCTCCGCCGCAGCTGCTCAGCTCTGCTGGGGTAGGGTCAGGACGGCACATCAGAGATGATACGGAGACACACGGGCATGCGTGCACTCCAGTAAAACCTTATCGATGGGACAGGCACGGTAGTCACGACTGTCATCCCAGCACTTGGGGAGACCAAGGGAGGATCCCTTGAGGCCAGGAGTTCAAGACCAGTCTGGGCAACATAACGAGACCCCAAGATTCTCCATCTACAAAGAAATAAAAAACAATAGCTGAGAGGTGGCATGTACCTGTAATCTTGGCTACATGGGAGGCTGAGGTGGGAGGATCGCTTGAAGCCTGCAAGCTTGAGGTTGCAGTGAGCCGTGCTCGTGCTACTGCACTCCAGCCTGGGTGACGGAGTAAGACCCTTTCTCTAACAAAACAAGCAAAAAAACCTTATTATGGACCTTCAAATTTCAGTGTTTACATAAATTTGATTTTCATGTGTTACCTGTCAAGAAATGATATTCTTCTTTTGATTTTTAAAAACCATTCAAAAATGTGAAGCCACGGTTGGCTCACAGGCAGCAGGCGGCGGCACCCCCCTCCCTCCTCCTGCGTCTCAGGGCAGCCCACACCCTCATGCGTGTCATTCTTCTTGGGGGAGGGCAGGAAGAGACTGGTTAGTGTCATTGGTCCCTCTTATATCTAATCGTAAGACGGAAAGGAAGTGATTTTTTGTGCTTTTGAATTCCGGTTGGGTTCCTCTTGTCCCCATCACATGAGAATGACCGATGTGGTGTCTTGTTCTGTGGGGACTGTGCACCTGCCGTCCCAGCGAGTCACCTTTCCCTCTCACCTGTTCGAACCTAGGAAGTCGGACGCGGTGGAAATGGACGAGATGATGGCGGCCATGGTGCTGACGTCCCTGTCCTGCAGCCCGGTAGTGCAGAGTCCTCCTGGGGCTGAGGTCAACTTCTCTGGTGAGCAAGCCGGGGCCTGGCCGGGTTCTGGGCGTGGCAGAGGCCCGCCACTGACATCTGCAAGGTTGAGCAGCTAATTGCCACCGTCACCAAGCCTGGCGAGAGGATTTCCGGAGGCCCTTCTCGCTGGCGCCGCAGACTGGCCGAGTGCCATTGAGTTAGATGCTTCCGTTCTCTCTCCTCAGTTGCGTCATCTGGGGAGAAGCTTCCGGGTACATGGTGAAGATGGTTGAGCACGGGACTGAGCCCCAGTGGCCACTCGAGCGCGGCACGTCGGCGGGGGCCTGAATGAGGCCACCAGAGGAACATTTAGTTCACAAAGGGGGACGTGGACTAAATCATCCTCTAGTGGCCTCAGAAAATTCACGCACCCAGTTCCAAGTGCCTAATTCAGCCTTGTACATTAGCGTGGGCCTACAGGACAAGGACCTGAAATAAATGAGCGAAAGTCTAAAATAAATCTAATTGCTTGCTAAAACCGAGTAGTTTTTAAAATTTGGCTTCAAGGCAAATTTATACAGTAAAACGCAATTCGTATAGTTGCGACCCACTTATCTGTAGTAGGAGGGGAAGATGGGTTGCTGGGTCTTAGTACTTTGACAAGGCTGGCAGTGAACGCGAAATGTTTTTTGGAAATTTGTTATAGGGCTGGCCTACCTTACTCCCAGGGAAGAACTTTTTCATTGGTGAGACCTAACTGAATTGCAAGCCACTTAAGCGTGTGTAGGAAAATATGGGGTTAGCTCTAAGCACCTACTAGGAGGCCTTTGCAAGAAGTATTCCTCGTAAGTAATCTCCCTAGGTAGGAAGTACTGTGTTTCCCCCAAAATAAGACAGGGTCTTATGTTTATTTTTCCTCAAGAAGACACCCTAGGGCTTATTTTCAGGGGATGTGTTATTTTTTTTTAAATACGGTACAACAATCTACATTTATTCAAATATAATTAAGTCGTCGTCTTCCGGAACATCATCATCACTCTCCAAACCCCGAATTCCATCCTGAATTTCTTGCGACTGTATTTCCTTTAGAACCATTGGCCAGCACCTGACAGGGGGAGCCGACCTTGTTGGTGGGGCTGCAGGCACCTTTCTGGTCACCTGTGGGAAAGTAGCTGTCACAATGGGGCAGATGAGAAGGGCTGCTCGTCGTCTTTACCGCTCCGAGACCAAGAAACGCATGGGTTGTGCAGACGCGCTGCGTAGCCACGCCCAGCACTAGGGCTTATTTTTGGGGTGGGGCTTCTATTGCGCAAATGCTTAGAAATCCTGCTGGGGCTTATTTTATGAGTAGGTCTTATTTTCAGGGAAACACGGCAGGTACAGAGGAGAGAGAAAGCAAGCTTATTTATTTGAGATTTCAAAAGCCTGTTGTCAGTGACACATGGCTTCTAGAGGAAGTCGATGTGCTATGAGGACACCTAGCTGTGAAGCCTAGTATTGCATGCCTGCTCTATTAGCACTGGCAAAATGGGGCAGAAGAAAGGAGTGAATTTTAAGTTCTCCGGAAATGTTATGGGTTTAGGAGATCCAAGAGATTGGGCCAACAAGGGGAAGATCCATGAATGTATCCTAAAGAGAAAGGAAGTTATTGACTGTTGTCTCGGATAGGAACGTATGTACATGTGTGTAGTATAACGTGTGTACACTTGTGCGTACCAACATATATACATCTCACTGATAATTTGCCACAATCCTGACATCTCGATTCCCTTTTCGAAAAAAATTTTCATTGTCTAGGATTTTTTTTCTTTTTTTTTACCCTTCCCTTAAGATTTTTTTCGTAACGACATATTTCTCATTTTATAGTTGAAGTCAATGGAAAAATAAGGCTTCCTTGGCAGTTAATTACCTTGAGGTATTCTGCAAAGCGAGGAAATGCAACAACCAAAACCTTACTCTAATCATGGATACTATCTGCACGAGAGCCACCGACTCCTTTGGTCTCTGTGTTGTTAGGATGGCTCTGTGTGTGTGTGTGTGTGTGTGTGTGTGTGTGTGTAACAGAAGGGATTATAAATACTTCCTAAAACCTCACTTGTAAGCTCTCTGTGCTAGGAGTGCAGAGGAGTGCTTTGTTTTCATGGTGTAGAATATTTATTGTCTGTTCTAGAAACATGATCAAAGCTGGAGTAAGTTAATAACTTATAAATTAACAGCTAACTGTTATGTTTTGCTTCTTTTGTGTGCCAGTCAAACTCTGCCATACAGATTTTTTGTGTTTGGGCCATTTGCGGTCATCCCTATGGAGACGGCTGCCGCATTTGTAGGGTTTGCTGGCTGGTTGACCTAACCTCCCTCTCGCAGGGAGAGGTTTTGGTTCTTTTCTGTTTTGGCCGGGGGACAAGCCCGTGAGCACCCTTCCCGTCTTCTCTCTGCCCGGCCAGCTTCCCGTGTGGCCTGCGACCCGTGGAAGGAGAGCGGCGACGTGTCGGACAGCGGCAGCAGCACCACCAGCGGGCACTGGAGCGGGAGCAGCGGCATCTCCACCCCGTCGCCCCCCCACCCCCAGGCCAGCCCCAAGTATCTGGGGGATGCTTTTGGTTCTCCTCAGACTGATCATGGCTTTGAGACCGATCCCGACCCTTTCCTGTTGGATGAACCAGCTCCGAGGAAAAGAAAGGTACATGACTATCATGTGGGCATGAGCCAGGCTGGGTGGGGATTGCCGGCCATGCGGGGGAGGGGCCCACGGGCCCTGGGTGTTCTGGACGCCTCCCTCCCATTTCGGTTTTCATTTGCTGCTGCTTACCTGCTGGTGTGCCTAGGAGTGGCCTCCTCCTCTTCCATGGCAGTGTCCTTCCTTTTCAACCTCTCCCCCGACCCCTGCCCTCTCCCACACACCTGCAGAGGCCTGTGCATGAGGGGCTCCCAGTGGGGTCTTAGCCACGGCACCCAGCTCTTGGCCACTGGGACCATCTCTTGGGTCCGGGCTTTCTGGCTCCTGGTTGTCAGTTTCTCTGGTCCCAGAGAAGCCCTTTCCTGGAGGCTGTCGTAGGGTTGGGTAGAGGACAGCAGCCAGCTGGAGTCCCCGCGGGGTTAAGGCTGAGCGACGGATGAGGAGGAGAGCGTGTCCCGCTTACCCAGTCTTGCTTTCCCCCAGAACTCCGTGAAGGTGATGTACAAGTGCCTGTGGCCAAACTGTGGCAAAGTGCTGCGCTCAATCGTGGGCATCAAGCGACACGTCAAAGCCCTCCACCTGGGGTAGGTGTGGAGCCCGGGGCTTCCGGCCCAGGGCACCTTCAGGTGTTCCTCCACCTGCTAACTCCCCACGACGCCCGGCCCAGAACGCTGCCGAGGAAAAGTGCGCCGAGGATGCCACCTGGTGCCTGTTCCTGGCCCCCGTCGGAAGGACATCCTGGCGAGCGTTGCCACTGTTGGCGGGAAGGGAACTCTGTCCATCTCGTGGACGTGCCTTCTAGCCTCGCTGTAGAAAGCAGGATGTTTCAGTTCTGGGTAGAAACAGGGTAGTTTGGTTCAGTCACTGCCGAGATCCTGCTGCCGAGGTGTGTAGCAGCCGAGTGAGCACCGCACCTGCCTCCCCACAGCAGCCGTTCCCCGTTGGCCCGGGTGCTGGTGCCGCATTCTTTTTTTTTTTTTTTGAGACAGAGTCTCGCTTTATTGCCCAGGCTAGAGTGAGTGCCATGGCATCAGCCTAGCTCACAGCAACCTCCAACTCCTGGGCTCAAGCAATCCTGATGCCTCAGCCTCCCGAGTAGCTGGGACTTACAGGCATGCGCCACCATGCCTGGCTAATTTTTTTCTATATATTTTTAGTTGGCCAATTAATTTCTTTCTATTTATAGTAGAGGTGGATGGTCTCGCTCTTGCTCAGGCTGGTCTCGAACTCCTGACCTCGAGCAATCCTCCCGCCTTGGCCTCCCAGAGAGCTAGGATTACAGGCATGAGCCACCGTGCCTGGCTGGGTGCCGCGTTCTAGCAGCACGCGAGTGTGTGTGGCCACTCGTGCCAGTGGCTGACTCACAGCCCCGGGGAGGGAGCGTGGCTGCCGGCAGGTGGGGCCCAGAGAGGGCGTGTGGTGGCATCGGAGCCGGTTACCTCCCTCCGGAGGAGAGGTTGGCGCAGGTCCTGGGAGAGCACAGACCTCAGGCGCCAGGAAAAACAATTCCTGTTGACGTACAGCCCGTAATCCCGCGGCGTGCGCCAGGGTGTGCTCCTGGGCGTTCTCCCGGGCGTGCTCCCCCTCTGACTTTCCGGGTGGCCCCTAGTAGTGTCGCACTGGGTTTGACGCGTCGCAGCGTGTCCCTGACGATGCCCGCATCCGCCTCCCACGCAGGGACACGGTGGACTCTGACCAGTTCAAGCGGGAGGAGGACTTCTACTACACAGAGGTGCAGATGAAGGAGGAATCTGCCGCTGCTGCTGCCGCCGCGGGCACCCCCGCCCCTCGGACTCCCACCGCCGAACCGGCTCCCGCCCCCAGCGTGACCAGCCTGCCCCTCGCCGCCGCTCTTCCACCTCCGCCCAAAGCCCAGCCTTCCGGCCCCGAACACCCCGGCCTGGAGTCTTCTCTGCCCTCGGGCGCCCTCAGCAAGTCAGCCCCGGGGTCCTTCTGGCACATCCAGGCTGACCACGCGTACCAGGTACGGGGCGGGGGCTCTCGGGGGCTCAGCCTCCTCTCTTGACTTGTCACCTGACTTGTCACCGGCCAGCCTGGCCACAGGCCATTGGCCACCCTGATTGAGGGCTGAGCCTTTTGGCCAAAAATTGCTAATCTCTTACCTCTATGAAGAAGGACAAGGAAACTGATTTCACACTCGATAAAGGTGGGGATTCGGTAGCTGTCACGAGCTGTTACTAGAAATCTTGCTGGCTCCCTGAGCAACCGCGTTGGTGGATTTGGCCCGGGGACTGTTACATCTCTGGTCATGAGAGGTGATGGAGTGGTGCAGTTGGGCATCCTGCAGCAACTCTCTAGGTCAGGGGTCCTCAAACTTTTTAAACAGAGGGCCAGTCCACTGTCCCTCAGACCACTGGAGGGCCGCACTATAGTTTTAAAAAAACTATGAACAAATTCCTATGCACACTGCACATATCTTATTTTGAAGTAAAAAAACAAACGGGCAAAAACACCCACATGTGGCCTGCGGGCCGTAGTTTGAGGACGCCTGCTCTAGGTCCTAGAATGGTTTTGCATTAACAAGCTAAGTGAGCTTTTCAGATAGAATTAGACGTAGTCCCCGCTCTTGGGGAGTGCATGGTTTAGCTGGAGAGAGAGGTGAGTATATAAATATGGTTAATCATAATAAATAGTCAAAGCACCATTTACTGGAGGCATGAGAAGGTGTCGTGGGCACAGAAGGGACGGAGCTGTTACGCCTGTGTGGTTGGGACTGTTGTCGCATAAAGGGTGATGTTTAGGATGGCTTTACTGCACATAGTAGGTACTCAGTGAATGTGCATCTTGCCGTGTGCCAGTTTATCTTACAATCCTTTTGTGCCTGCAGCTTGGTTTCATCAGACTCTGGGCCAATTTGCAGGCTAGTAATTAAAAGTGCTTTCAGGCCGGGCGCGGTGGCTCACACCTGTAATCCTAGCACTCTGGGAGGCCGAGGCGGGCAGATTGCTCGAGGTCAGGAGTTCGGAACCAGCCTGAGCAAGAGCGAGACCCCGTCTCTACTATGAATAGAAAGAAATTAATTGGCCAACTAATATATATAGAAAAATTAGCTGGGCATGGTGGCGCATGCCTGTAGTCCCAGCTACTCGGGAGGCTGAGGCAGGAGGATGGCTTGAGCCCAGGAGTTTGAGGTTGCTGTGAGCTAGGCTGACACCACGGCACTCACTCTAGCCTGGACAACAAAGTGAGACTCTGTCTCAAAAAAAAAAAAAAAAAATTGCTTTCAATCAGAAAGCCTTTGCAAAAAGAGCCAGTTCTCCTTACCAGAGCAAGTGGCCGCCTAGCTGTGTGGTGTCTGGCCAGCTTCCAGCTCTAGTGGACCCTGTCGGGCTAGACAGGGTGGCTGGTGTTTTCTCAAGTACCTGAACCCGGCCGTCCACAAGCATGTTGCTACCTCCCCTGGGTGCCTGGCACACCACGCCTTACTCCAGCAGTGCCGCTCGGCGCAGAGGGCTGTGGGACCTCCTTTGGCAGCTGCTGGAGCACGTTCTCGGCGGGCGCCCGGCAGGGAAGGTAGGTAATCCTCTGCGATGACGAGTAAGGCGTGAGGCTGGCACGTAGGCCACTGAGAACAGGGTTCCAGAGCGAGATCAGAGCCTTGCAGCTAGGGGACGACTTCAAAGAGTTGGACACTCTGACGTTGCTCTCGGGAAAGAAGACCCATCGGGCATGCCACAGCATTTCCTGGGCATCGCAGGGAGCTGGGCCTCCTGCTGCGCACCGCGAGGTTGCAGGGCCCCCGAGGTTGGTTGCAGGGCCCTGGTTGCAGGGCCCGAGAGGTTGCAGGGCCCGCGGGCAGACGCTGAGCGCCTGCAGGCTGACGCGCTCTGGTCTCCGCAGGCTCTGCCTTCCTTCCAGATCCCCGTCTCTCCGCACATCTACACCAGTGTCAGCTGGGCTGCCGCCCCCTCCACCGCCTGCTCCCTCTCTCCGGTGAGTGTGCCCGTCCCTGCGCCCCGCAGTGCTCAGACCTGGGGGGCCGGCGGGAGACCAGGGCTCGCCCACACCCGGGGCTGTAGGCCCTCTCTCGGCACGTGGCACGGGTCGGTGTTGCCACCAGCCCCCAGACCCTTTGAAGGTCCCTCCCTGGCGCTCCCCGCTGGCCACGGCCCCTCCCGTAAGGTAGAAATGCAGGCAGAGGAGTGCCTGGACCAGGCACCTTTCCTGCCAAGAGTCACGGGTCGAGGCCGGGTCAGTGTCCTAGTCACTGATGTTGGCGGGTGCTTGTGAGGGTTTTATCGCCGAGAGGAGAGGAAGGGAGAGAGTGGAGAGCTGCATGGGCTGGGGCAGAAATCTCAAGGCCGTTGGGGACCAGGGCCCCTAGGTCACACGACCCCGAACTACAATCACCTGGAGGTCTTCGTGAACCCCACCCAGGGGGCTCTAGTCTTAGGCGTTTCCTGCAGGGAGGTGTCACACATCGGAAAACCAGGAAAACCGAATTGCCAGGAGCTGCAGGTGAGGCAGTGTGATGCCTCCCTTTGTCTCAGTCCCCTGCAGGGAACAGCCCTAAAGGTGGCCAGGCCAGGTGGCTCCCACGCACTCGGCCCCTGCGGGGTTCTGAGTGTGGCATGAAAGGCCTGTTCCTCGCTCTCCAGCCCTGCTTCGCCGGGGCTTGTTGCCGAGAGCACCCCCTGCTGGAACGAACCCAGGACATGCCTCCTGCCGCTGCCCCTCTGCTTGCCTCGCGGCTGGCAGTGCAAGGAGCGGTGCGGCGAGTGTGGCCGGCTGTCCTGTAGGACGGTGCTCTCACCCTTTCCGACCGCCCTCCTGCTCATGGCCCGTCTCCCTGTGCTCAGGTCCGCAGCCGGTCACTGAGCTTCAGCGAGCCGCAGCAGCTGCCACCTGCGGTGAAATCTCACCTGATCGTCACTTCTCCACCCCGGGCCCCGAGCAGCGCCAGGTGAGACGTCCACTGTCGTGCCCTGCCTTCTGGGTCCAGTCCCTCCCTCCGTCTCCACTGGTGGCGTGGACTCTGAGTCCACCCTACAGAAGTCACCAGGGCTTGTCCCCAGAGGGGAGCTCAGGTGGAGGGCACCCCAGACAGGGTGGCTTTCTTGCTCAGAGCCTCTGGCCCCTTCCCGTTGGCTTCTGTGGGGAGCCAACCCCCCTCCCCCACCTCTGCGTGGTCACTCAGCCTTGCTCGTGGCGGCTGTCCAGGTCTAACCACCACCGGTGACGCCGATGTCGGGACTCTCTTTCGGCAGGAAAGCCCGAGGGGAGGCGAAAAAGTGCCGCAAGGTGTACGGCATCGAGCACCGGGACCAGTGGTGCACGGCCTGCCGGTGGAAGAAGGCCTGCCAGCGGTTCCTGGACTGACCCGCCCGCCCGCCCTGCCCCCGCTCCCGGCCCCGCCGGCAGCCAGCTGACAAAAGGTGTCACCAGCCCTCAGCAGACACCGGAAAGCTAAAGAGTGGAAATGCAGAGCCTGGGCTCGATTGGCGAAGGTGTAACACTTAAAAGCATTTTTTGCCCCTTTGTGGGAACATTGTATTTAAAAAAAAAAAAAGGAAAAAAAGAAACAGAAATATTCCCCCGCCCTGCTCCCTGCCCCCCAAAATAGGAGAGAGCCAAAACTGACCAAGGGTATTCAGCAGTGAACCGGAGACCAAAGAATTACTTACCCTCCCTCCCGCATCTCCCTCTCCAGGGGATTAGTTCATACGCATCAAAAGAAGGAACAGCTCGTCCTGTTTCCTGCTGAGTTGGTGAATTCTTTGCTTTCTCAACTTTTTCCAGAAAGGACTGTGAGCAACATGAATTTACTTTTCTTTTTTTTTTTTTTAAAAAAAAAGTTTCTGGCTGACGGGTGGCTGAGAGGCGGGACTGGGTGGCTGGGTGGGAAGGTGGGTGTCCGCGTTTCGGGGAGTGTCGCCGCTTCCCGCCTGCGCGGCTCCCGTGGAGGGCAGAGGAAGGGCCTTCCTTGGCAGCAGCTGTTGGAGCCTGGGAGCCCTTAGACGCTGGGTTGCATCCCGACAGATGGCACGTGGCTTCTTCTCACAGCCCAGACTCATAGGTTTTTAGACTGTCCCCAAATAGCTGAGCCAACAGGCTGATAAGAATCCACTTTTCGGGACGTGGCAGTTAAACACTACCTTGATGGTTCTCCTCCTTCCTCGGGGAGTCGGTGTCTTCAGAAACTCTCTGCTCTTCCCCAGATAACTCCCTCCCGACGCCCCTCCCGCCAGCTCTGGAAAGGGCACCTGCGGAGCCCCGTTCTCTCCTGGCGGGTGTGGGAGTCTTTACCGATGGGCGTTTCCTTTGTCTGGGCGCCCGGGAGACCCCAGCGGGTTGCTGGCCGGTTCCTGTTTGTCTCCTGGCTTCAGCAGGGGTTTCCCCATTTCCGTTTCCGGGCTGGAGGCGGGATGGGGGAGGCCAGAGAGAGTCCTCTAGGGAGCGAGGTTCGGGCTGAGGAAACCACGGAGTGGGACACGTGGGGTTGCATTTGGTGGCTCCGGCGTTTCTGCCCTGGGTGTTTCTGGAGACCACAGGCTAATTTAGGGGAGACGAAACTGGGCCACATTGTGGTCTGTGAGTAGAGCTGTTGCTGTCGGGCAGGAGGGAGGCCTGGGGGGGTTCGGCGCCGGGCCAGCTCCGATGCACACGGACCGAGCAGGACATGCTCCTGTCCTGGCACCTCCTCTCTCTTCCGAGCTCCCCTCCGGGCCTGCTCGAGCGTGACCACCTGGTGCCCAGCTGTCTTGGGGACAAGCCCTAGCCCGACGTCCCAGATGTCCGGGGCTCAGGGACTCCCACCAAGCCACCTGTCCTAGCACTAAGCGGCAGCATCCACCCCCTGGGTTGTCATCAAGACTGTCTTTTGAGTCCCAGGTGAAGACACCTGGCCACCGAGGCCCTGTTGGATGCTTCAGGTGGGCAACAGACACGTGCTTTTCAATCTGAGACACACCGAGTGTTACAAAACCTGCAGACCTAACCAACTCAGGGGCGTGGTGTCCTGAAGGGTATAGTGCCCTGGCTTGGTGACAGAAAGGACAGACACTCTTATGCTGCAGCTGTCTTTGGTATGTTGTTATAACGTAGTAAAGAAAATGTACGTGGAATTCTGTGTCTTGGTAAAGCTGAGAAGCAGCAGGCCAGCCCGTGGTGGCCCAGGGAGCTCTTGCCGAGTGTCCCCTTTAGAAAAGCTGCTGGGGTTCCCTTCCGCCATTCGGACCGTGCAGACGTCGCCGGATGCACAGGTGTCTCCGTGTGAGGTCGGCTCCCCGGCCCGCTGGCACATAGGGCGGGAAAAGAAGAG
Source organism: Microcebus murinus (assembly GCF_040939455.1). Lineage (NCBI taxonomy): Eukaryota > Metazoa > Chordata > Mammalia > Primates > Cheirogaleidae > Microcebus > Microcebus murinus. The sequence goes on along the minus strand of NC_134127.1, from coordinate 23,518,318 downwards.
AGAAAGCAGACGAGGGTGGAGCAGTCTAGAAACTGGGGTGGTTTTGTTTTTGTTCTGGGTCTTGGGTTTGGGTGCAGCCTTCCCTGCCTGCATTTGCTCCCTGTCCTTTTCGGCGGGGGCGGCGTCCGCTGCCTCCCCTCACCCCTGCCCCCCTGCCCGCGCCCCTCTCATGGCTGTTGTGTTGGTTCTTAGCACATGCTCCGTCCCCGGGGTCGCTCCATCTGTTTCTTCTCGGAGGGTGGGGGTGGTCCGGGTGCGGACCCGGCGATCATGCTTGTTTGCCTCATCTCCAATCTCCCTTCCTCCCCCCTCCCTCGAGCCCGGGAAGCAGGATCTTGTGGAACTGAGATGCCACCGATGAGCTTCTGAAACTAACAGGACCGATTTTCAAAGCAGTTATCTTGGGAAACCATCTGTTCATCCCAGCGATGTTACCTTTATCCAGAATATTTCTCGAAGTCACCTTCAGAGCCGGTGGTGCTGTGTTCCGAACACCTTTAAGGACGCCACGCCTGCACCCACGCTCCCTTAGCGCAGAGCCCGGCGAATCATGTCCATGGTTGGGGGGAGAGCTCAGGCTGCAGACCGAGAGGACTGTCAGGTAGCTTGGGTTTAATCGTGCGGCTTTTAAACTGGCTCTGAGAGCAATTCTGTAATTTCAGAGCGTGTGGAGCAACGGCAGCGTTGCCATGGGAAGTCTATAGTGCAACTCCTCGGAGAACAATGCGAATTTGGATTCTGATTTGTTGGGAGAAATTGGTCCTGTTACTTTCTGGTCATCCAGGTTCTGACTTTACCAGGGCAAAAAAAAAAAAAAAAAAAAAAAGGAGAGGGAGATAAATCCCATCTGTGAATTTGTCTTATTGGCGCCTTTTCCCCAGCTGTCTTCCAAGTATTATTTTTACTGTTAAAAAATTTTTTAAAAAAAATGTGAAATGTAATGTTTTTACAGCAACAATATGAAATATATTTTATAAAGAATAAAATGGTACCTTGTCTGATTTAATGTGTGCCTGTCCCTCTGCCCCTCCGTCCCCCTGCGAAGAATAAGATTGTCATTGTCCTTGGCGTTAAGTGACAGAGAATCACACCGTAGGCACAGTGAACACATTGATCTGTGTATCGTGGCAGTACGGAACGTTGACCAGGGGTTGGGCCAAGTGTTCAGTTAGTGTTAAATAACCCTATGAGAGAGTTACTATAATTATTCCCATTTTACAGATGAGGAGAGTGAGGCCCAGAAGTTAAATAACTTGCCCGGGTCAGAGACTGGGTAGTAATGGCGCTAGGATTGTAATCCAGGTGGTAACTATTTGCTGCTGCTGCTATTGACAGAGGGAGCGTATTCATGGCCATATTCCTGAGTCTGTTGGGGGACAAGCAAGTGACTTAGGGGAATCTAAGTGACTTTCTGATGGGTTCTGAACATTCCACTCCCTGCAGACGTGGATTCCGTGTGCCGAGGTGGTGCACGCGGCCGGCAGCCCGGCCTGGGCGGGAAGGCTGTTGAAAGCAGAAGGCACCACCCCACCCCGGGCTGGCACCTGCAGTTTTAGGTGCTGAGCTGTAAAGAACTATTGAGCGGGTGCACACGGAGTGTGGGGAGGGGCTCCGAGGAGGAGGGAAGCCTCTGGCACTACGAGGTGTCTCCGGGAGTGGGTTCCAGGGACCCGAAACATTGTGCCAGCGAGGGGGCTGCACTCTGGCAGGTGCAGGCGCTTTGTGCTGGCACGATCGGCCACGCCCGGCAGCCGGCGAGGCAGTGTGTCTTTTCTCCTTCTCGTTGCCTTTCTCCTCGCCTTGGGCAGAACGGAGGACGTCCGTCTCCCTCTTCTGAGTCCCTGCCCCGCCCATCCACTAAGAAAGCCCTGGGTTGAGTCAGTCGGCAGCGTGTGCCCAGGTGAGCGAGTCAGGTCGCCGTGTTCTCCAAGACTTACCTTACCTGCACCTGTGGACTGAACCCCCAACTTTCCTGCTGCCGGTTGGGTTTGGCCAACAGGAGCCACCAGGCTGGAGTTTGAGTGCGAGGAGGAGAGAGAGGGGGGATGGGTCTATCTCCCTACGGAGAGCTGCGTTCTTGTGTGTTCCCGCAGAGCACCTGACCAGCCCTTGCTGACTTCCTGGGACCCTGCCCATTTTTGCAGACGTTTAATTCCGCTTAGTTACACCATTTGGGTTCACTGTATGTTTCTTGCCTGGACTCTGACAGTGGTAACACACCTTAACATGTTACGTTGGGGATAAAAGTGTCGTCAGCTAAGCAGGTTTGTCCTGGCTCTGCCCCTTGCCTTGTGTCTCAATGCACTGGGCCCAAACCAACAGGGCTTGTGTCACCTGGAGCTTTTTTTTTTTTTTTTTTTCTGAGACAGAGTTTCACTCTGTTGCCCAGGCTAGAGTGAGTGCCGTGGCGTCAGCCTAGCTCGCAGCAACCTCAAACTCCTGGCTCAAGCAATCCTCCTGCCTCAGCCTCCCGAGTAGCTGGGACTACAGGCATGCGCCACCATGCCCGGCTAATTTTTTCTATATATTTTTAGTTGTTCAGCCTAATTTTTCTATTTTTTTAGTAAAGACAGGGTCTTGCTCTTGCTCAGCCTGATCTCGAACTCGAGCTCAAACGATCCACCCGCTTTGGCCTCCCAGAGTGCTAGGATTACAGGCATGAGCCACCGCACCCAGCCACCTGGAGTTTGTTAAAAAGGCAAATTTCTACCAAGTCAGAAACTGGAGGTGGGGCCCACCTGGTGCACACAGAGAGGTTTTGAGAACCACTGCCCTGTCCGTTCCCGCCACCGGCTGCACCTGGATCAGATCCCCACCCCGCCCCCCACGCAGTCGGGTGCACCTTGCCCCTGTCACTTTCTCCAAGGCAGAGCCACACGCTTTCTGCATCTGCCTCCCGGGAGCTGCCGCTCTGGTTTGCGTGTTGGTGGCCTCTGCGCTTCTCGGTCGATTCACTTAAAAACAGCAAACCAGTTTATTAACCATGTGCTCAGTAGAAGTTTAATGGAGAAATAGTTGTTCAAAACAATCAGTCAGAAAGAAGAGCATCTTTTACAAACGAGGGATGGCAGTGACGCGTCGAAACCCCAGGCTTGCTTTCCTCTTCCTTTTCGCCCGCCCCTGGCAGAGGGGAGAGGCGGGTGAGCAGGAAAGATGGGGCCGTTGAAATGTGAGCTGGAGGAATTACAAAAATACACTCTGATGTAGCAACAGGGTCGTGGTGAAACATGCCGTGGGGAGGGGGAGGTTCCGGAGGCAGAGCCTCGCTCAGGGCCACGGGGAGGAAGGAATTCTGATTCCCAGGCGGCAGGTCTGGGGCTGGACACATGCTGTTTGGGGGGTCACCCGGACGCCTGGGGAGACAAAAATGATTAAAATGGCAAACCCAGTGGTTTTTTCAGACCCCTCTGTCCTATTCGCTGTACTGACTGAAGCTATGACAAGGGAGTGAGGAAAAGCTGTCAACCCAGTGGTTCCTAAGGCAGCCAGAAAGGTCCCTTGACCCCTCCACACATCTCCGCCAGTCCCGAGTCTGCTGGCAGGACTAGAAGGATTAATGCATCGTGACAAGCCCCCTACCCAAGGACAGTTCCCTTCTCCCTGGTGTTTGCAATCCGTGCTAAATAGTGTCCTCATTCCTAGCTCTCATCTTACGAGTGCTCTCCAAGCCTATGTCACTGATCGCTGACCATGAAAGAATCTACTCATTTTCCAGCGGCCAGAAAGGCCTAGGGTAGCAGGACAGAGGAAGGCAGTATAGGGCCTGTGAGGGGGAAGTGACCTCAAGAACAGTTGTGCCCTCTCTTGGTTCTGTCTAGGGCTGGTCCTGCACCCCATTGCACGCCCTTCCCAGGACATGATACACTTTCTGAGTAGGGTTCTCTATCCCATTGCAATGTTAGGTGGCCCTATCTCCTCCCAGCCTTCTAAATATAGATCTGTACTGGGTATCTTAGAAGTCAAGGACAGCTTTGCGACCAGAGTCCTCCAAGATGGAGAAATCGTCATGTGTAGGGCAGGTTGTGGTGTGTGTATGTGAATAACAACAAGGTTTAAGCTGCCCATGAGTCATAGACTCATAAATACAGACGCATATTGGAACTCAGCAACCATGCGTGTGAGGAAGAAAGAAACAGAGGGACGGTCGCAGAAGGGAAAAGGAAAGCCATCTATAATACCCAAATGAGCTGGTTAATGTTTCCAAGCGTTCCCATCCAGAACTTTACATGGGAGCAAAGCAGCAGACAGGAGCTAGTTAGAGCTTGCTTTCAGCGACTCTCAGTTGGAAGCATAATAGAAGATTAGAAAAACCAATTGCCTGGATAGGGGCTCAAATGGTTTTTCAAAATAAATTGATTCCTGCTAATGGGCCTGATTTTAAACTGTGTTTAGGTGAAGAAAATTATCGTAGTTCAGAATGAGACATGAGCTTCAGGGTCCCTTAAGAGCCACTTTGAAGAGGAGGAATCTTTCAAAGCATTCAATCCATGCCACTTCTGCAAGATTGACCATTGGGGACCGTGCAGATACGGGGATAAGGCTTAGAAATAGAACGCTGGTGAAGGATCCAAGAGTATGACTTCAGAGGCAGTGCAGGTTAATTCAGGGCCTTCGAGATTAGTCATCCGCTAAAATAAACACGGCAGCCTTTTCACAACCGAATGCCCGTGTCCATATTTGGTAACGGGCCGGTTGCAAACCCTCTGTCCTACCTGCAAAGAGCTACGTGGGCTGCCTCCGTGCTGATGCGCAGGTGCCAATGATTAGCAGGTGCATTAATTGTCTTCAAGGGAGATTATTAGTGACAGGGCCGCCTCTGATGTATGGGAAGCAAACTGAAACAGCAGTGCAAAACACATTTCTCTCTCATGCCTCCGAGTCAGGGAAAAGCCCTAACTGGGTAATGCTTTGGGATGAATTTGACAAACTGACTAGTTCTTTGTGTTTGGGCAAGTTTCTGAGCTGTTGGAGGAGCCATGCAGGACTCTGCCAGTGACCATATTCCCAAGGACTTGGTGGTTGGGATTTTCTTAAATTTTTGGAAAATTCTGCTGTGCTAGTTCCCAGTGCTGTTCACAGTTATGCACGGGTTGATGGGCTGAGGAAAGTTAGATCTCGAATGACTGGGCAATAAATTAGGGTCTTTGATGTGTATCATCTGATACTTGTTATGTGTGCTCGTATAAGCATGCCCGCGGGAGTGGGAAGAGGGCAGAAGGGAGGGAGAACAAGGAAGACAGGAGAGAGGGACGAAAGCAAACAAACAAAAGCAAGGCGACATGGCATGCCGGAAAGAAGCGAAACTTGAGGAGGGAAAATGAATTCCTTTAGTCTATATTCTGGAAGCTACTGGGTCACTGGGGCCAGCTTCTCCCAGTCTTGCTCAGAGATGACGCCATCGGTGCATCTCCAGCAAGGAGGCAGGAGCGACAAACGGCTTGTGGGAGGAAGACAAGGAGAGAGCATAACTCCTGGGCCTAACAAGAAACTGCTTGGCTGGGGGACATGGGGGGCTTTTATGGTTTCCATGGAGTCCAGACACAGCGGGAAGGGGAGAGGATAGGTAAGCTGCCTTTGAAGATGAAATAGCGACATCACAGCCACAGTAATCGGACTCTTGGCGAATGGCTAAGAGTAGGTCCAGTGATTGGTTTTTAGAGATAAAGTCTCCGAGGAGAGGTGAGCTGAATGGTTGCTATGGCAACCAGAGAGGAGGATTGGTCCACTTAGCTGTCCCCATAGTAACTAAGCTCCTGGAGAGGGATGGAGGAATTAGTTACCCTAACGTACTACTATTATCCCCATGGTAACCAGTCCCCCGACGGGGGAGTGGACAGCCTCAAGGAGCAGCTGTGGGCAGCTGTGTGCTCCCTAGAGACAGGCTGGGCAGGAGCAGGCAGGGGAGTGGCCCTCCCAGGGCTCCCGGCGCCGGACTCCTGGAGGTGGTGTGGGGTGTGTGTTTGGGGCTGATGTGCTTCCAGGCTAAGGCGGCTGGGCTGTGAGGTCTCTGCCTGCCCCCAGCTAATCGGTGCCCAACTCACTCGTGGGTGGCGCGGACGGTGCGGCTGGGAGGGCTCCCCCGCGGCTACACGTTACCATTCTGGTGCAGGGTGCGCCGGCGCTGGCTGGACTGCAAGCTCAGGACCAGGTACTGCCTCATAAACTCACTGAACCGCTTCTGGTTGGCCAACTTCCGGGCCGACTTCCGGGCCCCGGTGAAGCCCCCGAACCTCTTCTGCAGCTGCTTCTGCTGGGTCTCCATCTCGCCGGCCTCCTCCGGGCCGGGCCCGGTCTCGTCCTGCGCAGGGAGCGGGCCCCCGACCCGGGGCATCCGCTTCAGCTGCTGCATCTCGGGGGCGCCGGGCTGGAGAAGGGCAGCCGCCGCGTGGCCCGGGGCAGCAGGGCTGAGCTGCCAGGAGCCCCTGGCCGTGGCCTTGGCGCACGGAGTCCAGCGCGGGCTGGGGAAGACCTTCTCTTCACACTGCAGGGTGCACAGCTGTGGAGACACAGGTGCGAGGACGGGAGAAAGAACAAGGACCTCCGTTAGTCCTCGGCAAGGAGGCTACATCTTCACCAATGCAAGTCCTCTAAAGTGTCTGTTTATCAAGTTCTGGGCAGCGATTTCACACACGGCTTTTTAGGTTCATACAAGTTCAGAGTTAGAAAGAAGGCTGGGCGCGGTGGCCCACGCCTGTAATCCTAGCACTCTGGGAGGCCGAAGCGGGAGGATCGCTCAAGGTCAGGAGTTCGAAACCAGCCTGGGCAAGAGCAAGACCCCATCTCTACTACAAATAGAAATCAATTGACCAACTAAAATATATATACAAAATATTAGCCGGGCATGGTGGTGCATGTCTATAGTCCCAGCTACTCGGGAGGCTGAGGCAGGAGGATCGCTTTGAGCCCAGTAATTTGAGGTTGCTGTGAGCTAGGCTGATGCCACAACACTCTAGCCCGGGCAAAAGAGTGAGACTCTGTCACAAAAAAACAAAAATAACAACCAGAGTTAGAAAGAAGCAGAATCATTTGGCCCAGCTCCATCATTTTACAAACAAAGAAACCAGGGATCAGAGAGGTAAGGTAACTCCAGCAAGTTAACAGAATGAATGCACCCACAACTGTACCTTGGAAGACCCTTAGTTGGGATTTTGTGGAGTCAAGTACGGTTCATTGGCCATCTCCCCACAAAGAAGAGTTTTGTTTTGTTCTCTTATCAGCCTTTTGGAAGGTCAGATGGGTTACAGATGTTGGGGATGTGAAAGTACGTAGTCAAATCTGCCTGTTTATTTTAAGGCCATCGCGTCAAGAGCGACCCTGCTGTCGTTAGTTTTCATCCGGCATGCAGCAGTCGTCACGTCCGTGTGCATGTAGAGCAAAGTCAAGACCCTCTGGGATGTAGGCAGGCTGGGTGCACAGGGGTACACCTGCGCTCCAGCTCCAGGTGGGGGAAGGGAGCCCACTGTCAGACGTGAACCCCACAGACCCGCCTGGACCCCGGAAACTCTGCTGCTGCCCGCCTCTCCAGCCCCCACTGACTGCCAGTCGAGGCCACCAGCCTGACCGCGAGGCTCCTCCACCTCCTCCGCACTGGCCTGACCTCGGCCCCACCCTCCCGCGTTCCTGTCTCTGGTTGGGTCTCCCGGAAGCCTCTGCCGCCAACTGTGCTTCCCACTTGCTGGTTTGGCTCCATCCCCGAACCTCGGCACGTGTCTGGCCACAGCCACATGAAAACCCCACTTCCACCTGACCTTGCCTCTGTGAGTCAGCAGGGCCCTTCGTCACGCCCTGGAGCTCCTGCCTGGCTTCCGGGGTGCCTTCCGGGGCAGAGGCTGCCAGCTGCCCGCCGCCATGCATGTCCCCTTTTCCTTACTAACAGAGCACTGTTTTCTTCCGGAAGGCAACACATGTTTCCCAGCCTCCCTGGCGGCCAGCGGTGGCCAAAGACATAACAACGGGTGCGATCAGGTGAGGCTTCCGGGACAGCAGGGGCTGACTTAGCTGGGAAGAATGCCCCTTTGTCCCTCTTCCTCCCCTGCCTCCAGCTTCCTGTGCAGAATGTGGACATTTTTGCTGGCCATCTAGAAACCAGTGACTTCGAGGATGGCAGTCACATGCTGGAAGCCATAGACTGGCAGGGCAGAAAGGAGCACACTGCACCTGCCGTGACGCCCTGACAGCCCAGGACTGTCCACCTCCTCCCTCCTTATGAGGAGCCGACTCTCTGACTTCAGCCACTGTCGCTTTAGGTCTTCGTTACTAGCAGGTAGATTCGATTCTTACCTGATATACATTCCCGCCCCATTCAGTTTCCGAATGGCACCCCCATTCCCCAGGTGACTCAGGGTTAAAGCCCTGGGAACATCTTCACCTCCCTTCCCATCCCCCCATCCTGTGGATCTGCCATCTGCCCTGCCCTTTCCACTCCCCCTGCCCCTGCCTGAGCACCTCTCAGGGTGCAGCGGTGCCCGAGCTGATCTCTCCGTCTCTGAGCTTTGCCACTGTAATCCAGGTGGTACCCCTGGCAGAACACTGTTCCTGAAGACTAACTCCTTGGCTAGGCGCAGTGGCTCACGCCTGTAATCCTAGCACTCTGGGAGGCCGAGGCGGGCGGATTGCTCAAGGTCAGGAGTTCAAAACCAGCCTGAGCAAGAGCAAGACCCTGTCCCTACTAAAAATAGAAAGAAATTAATTGGCCAACTAAAAATACATAGAAAAAAAATTAGCCGGGCATGGTGGCGCATGCCTGTAGTCCCAGCTACTCGGGAGGCTGAGGCAGGAGGATCGCTTGAGCCCAGGAGGTTGAGGTTGCTGTGACACCACGACACTCTAACCAGAGTGACAGTCTGTCTCAAAAAAAAAAAAAAAAAAAAAAGAATAACTCTAATCTGTCATTGCCTTGTCCACAGCTGTCTGATATTTTGTCTTGTCCTGAGCAGAGCATTCAAATCCTTCTACCCTCTGGTTCAGCCCACCTTGTCAGTCTTATTTCTGCTTTCAACTCATGTCCACCCCCTGCAGGCCCATGGGGCTGTTCCTGGTACCTTAACACACCAAAGTTCCTCCAGCTCCCTGCCTTTCCTCACTCTGTCCCTCTCACCCAGGGACTTCCTTCCATCCATCCTTTGGGACCCCGGCCAAACTCCAGGGTCACCCCTCTCCAATACCTTCTTCTAGTTCCCTGGCAAGAACTGCTCTCTCCTGCCTCTGGGTCCCCACGGAGCCTTGTGTGGCTCTTGTGGAAATTTTAATGCTTCATATAATTGAATCACAGTACCTTCTGAGGCAGACTATGACAAGTGAGGGACCCCTTCTTAACTCACGCAGGAATCTTCTCCTTCCAGTAAATAGCCGGCTGTCAATAGAGCCTTGTTGAACTGAACTGAATTAATCAAGAAGTCACCTTGTATTTAGCTAAGAGTGAAAAGGGAAGGAAGTGAGAAGAGACAAGAACAGGAGTTGCAGCTAGTTCATCCAGGACTAGAACACCCCCCACCTTCAGCGTACGCTGCTGCGGCAGCTCTTGTCACTGCTGCCACCCTTTGTTTTCCTGATTACTCGTCTGTCCCATTGGAACAGGATTCTTAACCTTTTGTGGGTCATGGACTCTTTTTTTTTTTTTTTTTGAGACAGAGCCTCACTCTGTTGCCCAGGCTAGAGTGCCATGGCATCAGCCTAGTTCACAGCAACTGCAAACTCTTGGGCTCAAGCGATCCTCCTGCCTCAGCCTCTCGAGTACCTGGGACTACAGGCGTGCACCACCGTGACCGGCTAATATTTTTCTATATATTTGTAGTTGGCCAATTAATTTCTTTCTATTTTTAGTAGAGACAGGGTCTCGCTCTTGCTCAGGCTGATTTCGAACTCCTGACCTTGAGCAATCCGCCTGCCTCGGCCTCCCAGAGTGCTAGGATTACAGGCGTGAGCCACTGTGCCCGGCCTAGAACAGGATTCTTAACCTTTTGTGGGTCATGGACTCTTTCAAGACTCCAACAAAGGCTATGGACCCACCCTCTCACCCTGTGAGCACGCACATGGCAAATTTGCACACGGTTTGGGAGGGTTTGTAGGTCTTCTAAAGCCTATCCCTGGGCCAGCCTATCCCTCTGTGGACTCCAGGCTGAGATCTTTTCCTTGGGCTTGTCCTGTAGGAAGAGGCTGTACAACTTCCAGGCACCTAATGTTAATACCTGGATACAAAGGTAAGCCCAGGAGTGAGGATGTGAAAGGGAGTGAGTCAGCAGGAGGAAGGAGGGCATCTGCTGCTGACCTCACCCGATGTCCACCCTGGGGGGCCACCCCACTCCCTGGGGTGTCAGCAAAGCATGTCACAGAACGCTAACACTAGGTGGGAGCTCAGGCGACACCTGGTCCAGTGGGTCCCACACCTGAGTGTGAGTCCAAATCATAGGCAGAGGTTTTAAAAATACAGAATTTCAAGGCTCTGTTAAATCTCTGAAGAATACAACCAGGGATTAAAACTAGTTTTTACAAAGGAATTAAAAACCTAAGTTTATTGCAGAAAGTCCTCTGGCAGTAAAATAAGAAAAAATAAAAAATAAAAAAGAATAAATTAAATGAAAAAAAAAACAAAAAAAAAACCTAAGTTTACAGAGGTAAGGTAATTCTGATATTTGCCCTGGTTTGCAAATCACTAATGTAATTCAATCTTCTCATGTTATGATGAGGTTCAGTAATGTGCCCAAAATGACACGGTTAGGTAATAGTATAACTTGAACGAGAACTCAAAAATGTCTCTGAGGCCTAATCCAGGACATCTCCTACTCCGTTACCTCTGTGCACTTGCAATATGAATTGGTGGCAATTAATGCAAGAATAAGGATTCTATGAGACCAAGAGGAGGGTTCTGATGGCAACAGTGCTCTTTTCCCACCGAACTCGGGAGGAGAGAGACCACGTCCAAGCAGAGTGCACCTTTCCTTCCCTAATAAGGTTTCCAAGGAGCAACCTGTCTCAGCCCATCTGTTAGCCACAGGTGGTGATGTTGGCCCCAACTGATACTCAAGTCATTGGGTTTCTTTTTATCTATCTATCATCTATCAATCTATCTATCTATCTATCTATCTATCTATCTATCTATCTATCTATCTATCTATCTATCTATCTTCTATCTATCTTCTATCTTCTATCTATCTATCTTCTATCTATCTATCTATCTATCTATCTATCTATCTATCTATCTATCTATCTATCTATCTATCTATCTATCTATCTATCTATCTATCTATCTATCTAGAGACAGAGTCTCTCTCTGTCTCCTAGGCTGGAGTGCAGTGGTACAATCACAGCTTACAGTAGTCTTGAACTTCTGGGCTCAATGGATCTTCCTGCTTCAGTCTCCCAGGTAACTAGGACTATAAGCACGCGCCACCACACCTGGCTAATTGAAAAAATTTTATTTAGAGATGGGGGTCTCACTATGTTGCTCAGGCTGGTCTTGAACATCTGGCCTCAGGCAATCTTTCCTCCTTGGCCTGCCATGATTTTTCTGAGTGTGCCTTTTTCATTTAGCTTTTGTTCAGAGACACTTAACAGATTGACCCTAGTTACTGGCAGAACAAACACATGGTCACTGCAAACTCAGTATGGAGACATAGATACAATATCATTGGTTATGAAAAAACCACGGATGGGCAGCTTCCACAGAACAATGAAGTCACACACTTCTGGAGGGTTCTGTTAAGAGTGGCTACTGGAATTTGTTAGAATGCAAATTCTTAGCCCACACACCTGGGGATTCCGATCCACTAAGTCAAGGGTGGGGCCCAGAGATTTGCATTTTTAGCCAGCACCCCAGGTGATTCTGAGGCTGGACTGTGCTTGAGAACTTGCTCGGGGCAGGAGGAAGCCATCGGTGGAGCAGAGTGGTTAAAGACTCCTGTAGAGAAAGAATGCCTTGGGCCTGTACTTAGCCTGCCCCTGAGATACTTTGAAGAAAACCAGATAGAATCAACCTGCAGTACCCTGTTTCAGATCATAATCCTATTGAGTTATTATGCCACAGCAGTTGATCTCAGCTGAGAGCGATTTTAAGCCCCCCACCCCCCACCAGGGGATATTTGGCTCTGTCCGGAGACATTGAACGTGTGTGTGTGTGTGTGTGTGTGTGTGTGTGTGTGTGTGTGTGTGTGTGTGTGTGTGTGTGTGTGTGTGTGTGTGTGTGTGTGTGTGTGTGTGTGTGTGTGTGTGTGTGTGTGTGTGTGTGTGTTAATGGTACCTAGAGGCCAGGGATGCTAGGAAACTTCCCACAGCACACAAGACAACAGCCCCCAACACACAATTACCAGACCAAAATGTCCATAAATGCGGCAGCTTTGAGGAACCCTGCTTTACAAAGTCAACAGGAATGCAGGGAGTCGTGGACAGCACAGAGAAAGCCCGCAGAAGCGTGGAATTTTGGAGCTGCAGCGGACATTTGAACGCACGTGGTCCAATCCTCACTGTATAGAAGCCCCTAAATGCTTGTTGCCTTGTTCTGCTCCTCAGTTTACAGAAACAGGTGGGAGAGTTGTTAAACCTAGAGGCTATTACATCTTCTGTGGGCCCCTGGGTTTCTAAGCCCAGATGGTAATTAGATTTTGTGTCAATCAGAGAAAACGAAATTCCGCGATCAAACCAGATGCCGCAGTCTCTACCCAGACTTGACGCGCTGCTAGATAAATTAGATACTGACAAAGTTGTCCCAGCTCTTGATTTAGGAGAAGGTTTTGGGCAGATAGGAAGGATCCAAATTCACAACAGCATTGGTAGCACCAGATGGGCATATGAGTTTAATGCCTGACCCTCTGGTCTCGGGACTCGCCAGCCTCTTTCCAGAGATGGGTTAATGGCTTATTAAGTGAGCCGGACACAGTTTGGCAGCCTGTGCCGGTGGCGCTGCTATATTAAGCCAGAGTGTAGACGAGCATCTGGACTCTCAGATTGGCGCCAAATTGATCCGTAAAGCTGGGCTGGTGGGGGCGGTGAGCAAAGGGCCATTTGGACGCCTGGGCTCACAGATTAGGGTACAAAGTGCAAAACAGGTGCGTGAGCTCACTGGAGGGGAAACAGCAGCTCCCTGTGGCGGTGAAGTTTCTGCCAGCAAAGAGAGTGAAACCACTGCTGTTGAGCGGACTCTGGGGGTGATTTGCTCTAGGAGGCCCTGCCGGGATATCCGAGGGCCAACAGCAGGAGGCCAGTGGACGAGGGGCACAGAAGACAAACAGGCAAGGAGCCTCTGCCGTGCATCGCCCACTCAGCGTTTCATTTAATGAAGATAGGAAGAACATCAGAAGGTAGTTTCTTTGGCTATAGGCTTTTTTTTTTTTTTTTGAGACAGAGTCTCACTTTGTTGTCCAGGCTAGAGTGAGTGCCGTGGCGTCAGCCTAGCTCACAGCAACCTCAAACTCCTGGGCTCAAGCGATCCTCCTGCCTCAGCCTCCCGAGTAGCTGGGACTACAGGCATGCGCCACCATGCTCGGCTAATTTTTTATATATATATCAGTTGGCCAATTAATTTCTTTCTATTTATAGTAGAGACAGGGTCTCGCTCTTGCTCAGGCTGGTTTTGAACTCCTGACCTCGAGCAATCCGCCCGCCTCGGCCTCCCAAGAGCTAGGATTACAGGCGTGAGCCACAGCGCCCGGCCGCTATAGGCTTTTAAGAAGTCACTTAAATACATTTCCCCAGACTCTTTCTTTGGTTGCCTTATTTGCTCTAAAACAACTCAGTGCATCTAGTTTTTCCTGCCTGAGCGGATGGGGTGAGTAACGCTCACGATTGATTGGGCGAAAGGACAGGACATTGCAATGGGTTTGGGTGGGTGAGTCATTGACTAACCACAATTATGGTCTCACGACAAAACCAAAAAGCTAGCCATGCTTGGACCATCAACCAGGAGTAGAAATAAAACATTTCTTGATGCTGCCAAGAGTCCAGTGGATCCTGGGAACAGCTCGGGACTGGTGGAGGACGGGGCAGTGGCCCTGGCTGAGTGACAGAGTATGAGTCCTCCCACCATTCACAGAAGGGACATACTCCAGCGCTGCCAGATTTGGAAATGGGATGTGATTGCCTGTGATTGCCTTTCTAGGCATTTCATTAAACTTAAAAATAGGATAAAAGTGAACACAGACTAGAAACGAAAACAAGCAGGCAGCCCCGTCCTCTAGGGGGTCATCGGACACTGTGACGGGTGATCCCTGATGGGGAGGTGCTTACGGGTCCATTTGCTGACTTGTTTCAAAGAAGTAGAGCCGATAGTGTTGTCTAGACCCCAGAGATTTAAGAAGTAGTGGAGAGATGGAAGCATGTGCCAAATTTTTTAATTTTTTTTTTTTTTTTGAGGCAGAGTCTTGTTCTGTTGCCCGGGCTAGAGTGCCGTGGCCTCAGCCTAGCTCACAGCAACCTCAAACTCCTGGGCTCAAGCAATCCTCCTGCCTCAGCCTCCCAAGTAGCTGGGACTACAGGCATGCGCCACCAGGCCCGGCTAAGCAAATTCTTTACTGTCTCTGAAAGACTCAAATGTAGAAACTCTACAGTGGCTGCAGAGCAGGCATGTCTATTAGGAGATTAGAGGTTACTAAGTATAGTTTCCACGGGCATGTGTCCTGAGCCCTGCTCTTTGCCACACACTGTGCCATGTGCTGCGGCCCCCAGAGCCATCGGCAAAGGAGGCTCACACCTCACGGCCAGGGATAGAGCTGCAGATACAGATGACAATCAGAACACAAAGGAGGGGGAGGGGCACGACCAACTGGTGGGTGGAGAGTCAGCCAAGTATTCTCTTGTGGGCGGGGAACTTCATCTGGGCTTTGTGGAAGGGGAGGAGGGGGAGGCGCGTGGGCAATGGCAGGGCGGGAAGGGAAGGCAGGGTTTCCCCAGCACTGTAGGACCTGATGGGGAACCTGGCTCTGGAGCCCAGGGGACAGGCGGGGACAGGTGCATGTGCTCCTTTGGAAGCTGCCTGCAGCCTGGGGAGAGCCCAAGGCCTGGGGTGTGCGGGTGGATCCCAGGCGGAGAGAGGACCGGAGGTGAGAAGCTGGGATCTTGGCAATCCCTTGTGTTTAGCAGGTGGGGAGAGGACGAGGAGCCAACACAGAGGGGCGGCAGCAAAAGTGTCATCGGAGGGGGAAGAGGATGAAGCCGGGTGAGCCAGGAGTGGAAGGGGTTCCCGAAGGAGGGAATCCTCGGCAGGGCAGGGGCTCAGAGAAAACCGCGATGGATGAGGAAGACATCCATTTTAGCCCATTGGATGCATAAACTTCCAACGGGCTACCTGGGGAAGCTCTTCACGGTGGGGCAGTTATTACTGGTGTTACACCACTGTACTCTAGCCTGGGCAGCAAAGTGAGCCCCTATCTCTAAAAAAATAAAACATACTATAATAAAATAAAATATGAGGCCAGGCTCAGTGGCTCACACCTGTAATCCTAGCACTCTGAGAGGCCGAGGCAGGTGGATCCCTCAAAGTCAGGAGTTCGAAACCAGCCTGAGCAAGAGTGAGACCCAGTCTCTACCAGAAATAGAAAGGAATTAATTGGCCAACTAAAAATATATAGAAAAAATTAGCCGGGCATGGTGGTGCATGCCTATAGTCCCAGCTACTCAGGAGGCTGAGGCAGCAGGATCGCTTGAGCCCAGGAGTTTGAGGTTGCTGTGAGCTAGGCTGATGCCATGGCACTCTAGCCTGGGCAACAGAGTGAGACTCTGTCTCAATAATAATAATAATAATAAAATAAAATATGAGAGAGCATTTTGGTATTGGGATGTTCATTGTAGAATTATCTGCAATATCAAAAATGGAGGGCAAAATACATGTTCAACAGGAGGGACATGGTTTCAGAAATTATAGTCTTCCCTCGGTATATGTGGGGAATTCCTTCCAGTGACCCCAGGTCACCCAGATCTGCAGGTGCTCAAGTCCCTGATATAAAATGCCGTGGTATTTTATTTTTTATTTTTTTCTATTTTTTATTCTTTTTAGAGACAGAGTCTCACTTTGTTTCCCAGGCTAGAGTGAGTGCCGTGGCATCAGCCTAGCTCACAGCAACCTCAAACTCCTGGGCTCAAGCCATCCTCCTGCCTCAGCCTCCCAAGTAGCTGGGACTACAGGCATGTGCCACCATGCCTGGCTAATTTTTTGTATGTATATTTTTAGTTGGTCAATTAATTTCTTTCTATTTTTAGTAGAGACGGGGTCTTGCTCTTGCTCAGGCTGGTTTCGAACTACTGACCTCAAGCAATCCGCCCGCCTCGGCCTCCCAGAGTGCTAGGATTACAGTCGTGAGCCGCTGCACCTGACCAATGCCGTGGTATTTGCACAGAACCTATGCACATCCTCCAGTATAGTTTAAATCATCTCTAGATTACTTATAATACCTAATACTTTGTAAATTGTTATTTTCTAAGTTGTATTATTTTTATTGCTGTATTGTTATTTTTTATTGTTTTTGTTTTCCGAATATTTTTGATCCTTGGTTGGTTGACCTTGGGGTTCCACCAAGGTTGACCTTGGTGGATAGGGAACCCATAGAAACAGAGGGCTGTTTACTGTATTCATAGAAAGAAATAATATCATGTTTAATAACATGAGACCATTATCCTGGGATAATATAATAAGTGAAAAAAAGTAGGATTCTTTCTCTGACTGGTGAGGTTAAAGGTGATTTTAATTTTTTCTTTTTTTACACTTTTCTGAATTTGCCAAATGCTCTAAAATGAGCATGCTTTCTTCTCATCCTGGGAACAACATGCTGCACACGCAGGGCTTTATTTGCAGGTGGGAAGGTGGAAAGGTCACAGGTTCCTAGATGGAGGATGCAGCTCAAGTCTGCTCTGCCTCTTCCCAGCCACGTGACACTGGGCAAGTCCTGCGACCTCTAGGGGAGGCCTCAGTTTCCCACTCAGAGCCCGCTCTGGACGGCGAGACCCCTCCGGCCCGGGAACCTACCTCCAGGTTGAAGCTGTCCAGGGCTGGGCGGAGCTGCTCCCGGCAGGTGAGACAGTCCCTCTGGCAGCTGCTGAACACACTGGAGAAGACGCTGAGCAGCAGCAGGTCACAGAGCAGGATTTTCATGGTGCAGGAGCAGGAAGCAGATGCTAAAACACACGTGAGGGTGTGCGGCGGTTAGTGCAGCCATTCTGGGCGGGGGCTGGGGCTGGTCAGGGCTGGAGACTCTAACCCCGGGGGTGTGGGAAAGACACTTCTTAGGCGGGGCCGGTGGCTCACGCCTGTAATCCTAGCACTCTGGGAGGCGGAGGCGGGTGGATCATTTGAGCTCAGCAGTTTGAGACCAGTCTGAGCAAGAGTGAGACCCTGACTCTACTAAAAATAGAAAGAAATTACTTGAACAGCTAAAAATATATAGAAAAAATTAGCCGGGCATGGTGGCGCATGCCTGTAGTCCCAGCTACTCGGGAGGCTGAGGCAGGAGGATCGCTTGAGCCCAGGAGTTTGAGGTTGCTGTGAGCTAGGCTGAGGCCACAGCACCCTAGCCCAGCAACAAAGTGAGACTCTGTCTCAAAAAAAAAAGGGGGGGGAGGGAAGACACTTCTTAGCGAGGACAATGCCAGGGGCCTGAGATTCACCTCTCAGGAGGCTGTGGATTGTCAAAGCACAGGTGACCTGGTCCTGTCACCCAGGCCCAAGGCTCACGCACAGGCTGGTGTCTGGGCTCCTGGGGAGAGCACCCTGTGAATCCTGCCACCCGGCTGGCCGCGGACCACACGAGCATTCCTGGGAGCAGCTGTGGGGTGGAGGCGACAGCCTTCCTCGGAGCTAAAGCCTCTGTTTGAAGCTGACCAGTGTGTCACCTCCAAAGTCAACCTCTCTGAGCCTCAGTTTTCATAGCCATGAAGGGGGAACAGTGGCACCTGCCTTGTCATAGGGCCATCGTGAAGAGGAGATGAGCTCTGTAAGGGGCGTTTTGCAGAGGGCCGTGCAAGCGTGAGATGGATAGAATTCGAAGTTTAGTAAAGGAAATGTATGAGGTCTTGCTGCTCGAAGGCAGCCTGCAGACCAGCTGGGATCTCCTTCAACTCTTGGGCACCCCCAGCCCACCGAACCACTGAATCAGGATCTGCGTTTTGAGCGACATTCCCGGGTGACTCACACAGGTGCAAGCGCTGGTGTGAGGAGTGAGAGGAGCAAGTCGGGAGGAGGAAGGAGGGTCTGCAGCTGGGGGAGACCCTGAAACAGTGTTTTCAAGGGCACAGGGGAGTCCAGATCATCGCCCATGGGGGTTGGTGAGCAGACAGGTGTCCGGGGCCACCTGCCCACACTCCCCAAGGTAAGTACCTGCTGCAAGGGAGGTGGGTCCAGACGGAACAGGGTCTCGTTTGCCATCCTAAAGGGATGGAGCTTTCTGTGTAGATGATGGGGTGTCCTGGGCTGATGGATCATGAACACAAACAGCTGTGTAAAGGAATGGATCTCCAATGCATTGGGGATGTGAATTTTTCTTCTCTATCCTAAGGGCCAGTGCCTTAGGTGAGATTCATTGCCTTGGTTATTGCAATAGCCTCCTAATTAGTCCACCTAACGACCTGGCCTCCCTCCAAGCTGTCTCCAAATCTGATGATGGCACTTCGTACTCACAATAATTCCATGACCCCAACTGCTGTCAGGGGAATTGCAAGGACTCAGCTCAGCACTGGCTACTGCCTCACCTCCTGTCCCCTGCCCTTGTGTCACTTCCTGTCTCGGTGAGTCACATACAGTTCTGCATCAGGCTTGTAAAGTCTTTGTATCTTGACGCTTGCTGTTCCCTCTGCCAAGAATGGTCCCCTCTGGGAAGCCATCTCCACCCCCTGCTCTGGTTTAGCTCCATCTCCTCTGCTCCTCTGGTATCTGAAGCCACACTTCGCAGTTGGGATGCCAGCGAGCCTTGGGTGCCCCATCTGTCAGGCGGGCACAACAGACCCGCCTTGCAGAGCTGGCATGACACGGGCATTATTTTCTTGTCTTCCCATTACATTACTACAGACTGCCTGGGTTCTTGTCCCAGCTCTGCAGCTTGCTAGCCATTCTTAACCATCTGCAAAAACAGGGCGACAATAGCACCTATCTGATGGGACGATTAGTGGACTAATGTTTGCAAGTGGTTAAGACAGCAGCTGTCATGTAACAAGAACGATGTAAAAGCTTATAAAAGAAGGACAGAGCTCAGCACGTAGCATTCATTCTATAATACTATTATCATCCATCTCGCGGAGCTCAGCACGATACACAGTAAACTTGGACTTACGTAACTCTTTTTCCCACTGGGCTGTGACTTCCTGGGGGCAGAGATCAGGTTCTATGGTTCCCTGTATTTCCAGCCCTCAGCACGGAGAGTGACACTTAAGAGGTCTTAATAAGAGTTTGACAAATGTCAGTGGAGTGTCTCAGTAGCCACCTTCCTCCTCTTTAGCACAGAGTTGAGGAGTGTCTGGGGGCATCCGTCTCTTTGGGGCCCAGGAGGCTCGGGCACAGGGTCTGCATAAGGACCCGTGTCACTGACAAAATGTCTATCGGGGAATTCTCTAGTTTCAGGGGCCAGAGGTGGGAACTGGTTTTGTTCCAGAGCAAGGCAAGATGCCATCCTGAAGCCCGAGGCGCGTTCTGGCAGAGGACAGCTTGCAAGTGGCCGTGGGGCGTGGCTGGCATAGCGTGGGGAGCGAGGGCGGGGCAGGGCAAACGGGTTGGGGGCGAGCTGTGGGCGCTCTTCACCCTACGGGGTTCTTCTGGAGGAAACTGTATCTCGAGTTCCAAACAACCACCTACAGTGTAAGGCAAATGTGTTACAGCACGAGCCAGTCTTGCACTGTGGACTGCCCGAATCTTTTCGTTTCATTTGAGGATTGCTTTTGCATTTCTTATTCTACTAAGTTTCCATCTTTCGAGTCAGGAAATGTTTTCTTTTGTAGAATTTGTCTAGAACGGCCCGGCTGTGCCTGTGTGGCCACAAGATGGCAGTGGCTGTCTGTCGCTGGAGATGGCAGTGGCTGTCTGTCGCTGGAGAGGGGCCGTTGCCTCTCCTTCCCGAGCCAAGCGTGCAATTGCAATGCGTGCTGTGCACACGGGCCGAGCTGACGTGGTGACAGATGTCAGCGAAATGCCCTGGGGCTGACGTTTTTCATGAACTTCATTAACTGTGGCAACTGGCACAATCAGGAGAGGCTTGGTGGTTTGACTGATATTTGTTATTTCCAATTCTGGGTAAATGGGATTTAGCGGTGAGTTGAAGAAGGAATATAAACTCCTGGAACATTTAGCACGTACGCCTTTTTTTATTATTATTATTTTTTTGACATAGGGTCTTGCTCTGTTGCCTGGGCTGGAGTGCAGTGGCGTCATCACAGCTCACTGCAATCTCAAACTCCTGGGCTCAAGGGATCCTCTTGATTCTGCCTCCGTAGTGGTTGGGACTACAGGTGAACACCATCACGCCCGACTGGCCTTAAGTGACCCTCCTGCCGCTGATCTCCCAAAGTGCTAGAATTACAGGTGTGAGCCACTGTGCCTGGCCACGAGCTCTGTTTGATAGCCTTCCAGCATGCAAAAGGTGGAGACTCTGCGATCTGGTACTCGGGGAGACCTCGACGATGCACACCCACCTTCCAGACTCCAACCTTCCTGCTGCTCTCTTCCCCCTAACTTTCAACAAATGACTTCAGCGATTATTTGGAAACCATCCCTACTCAACGCTATCCATTCTCCCCTGCAATTCACAGAATCTGCAAAATGGCAGCACCACATGGTCCCATCCCACAGGTGGTTCCCTATCTTTAAATGAGATTAATGGAAGTGAAAAGTCAAAATATATGTATCATTATAAAGGGGAGAACATTCTGTACTCTTTGGTGCCCCTAATGACACCTAGTGCAATCGTGTTCTAGGTTAAATTCGATTTTGAACTTTGAGAACTCAGCAGAAATTTTTCAGTTTTAAGGAGTCTGAACTATGTCTCCTTGCTAGCTTGATGCTCTGTATATAAATTAATATCAATTAATTGATATTAATCAATGGGCCCTGGTGGCTCACGCCTGTAATCCTAGCACTTTGAGAGGCCAAAGTGGGAGGATTGCTTGAGGTTGGGAGTTTGAGACCAGCCTGAACAATAGGAAACACCCATCTCTACAAAACAATAGAAAAATTAGCCAGGCGTGGTTGTGTGTACCTGTAGTCCCAGCTACTCAGGAGGCTGAGGCAGGAGGATGGCTTGAGCCCAGGAGTTTGAGGTTGCTGTGAGCTGTGAACTCTAGCACAGGTGACGGAGTGAGACCCTGTCTCGAAAAAAAAAACCCAAAAAACAAAAAACAACCAAAAAATGAAGGTGAGTACTTAATTTATGAGTTATATTTGTGTTTAAACTTGCACTGTGTAACTGTGGGAATTTGGGCAAGTCATTTCGCCTCTGAGACTTCAGTCTTCTCATTTGCAAAATGGGAGCAATGCCAGGTTTTTGTTTTTTAATTACACAATCGTGACCCTCAGTAAATAAAACTTACCTGAGTAGGTCTGAATTTTACCTGGCTTGTGTCTCACTCGGCGGAGAGCTAGCTCAGCTAACACTTCTGTGTGGCAATACTAGAATCTGGGCATCTCGTATTGAATAAAGAAATGTTTAATTACCTTTTAATCTGGTAATGACATCTCACAAATTTAATTGTGCCTTGCTGTTTATAAAGATAAAATACCACTATGGTTTGGCCTTAATCTATTTGTGTGTAATCTTGTTTCCCAGGGCAATATAATTAGTTGCTTGTCTATTTGGAGGGTTTCGTATGCAGCTTCAGCTGAGCCTAAACCCTAATTGAGTTTTGTTTATGACCTACGAGAAAGCCTGTGATTTTCGTGCTTCTAGCAGGGAAGGGAAGAGGGGACAGCTCTTTTGCTAGAGGTAGATGGACCCCACCCTTTGCTTCAACCACATGTATAGAAAACATTGTTCTTTGCAGATTACAGAATATTTTTATATTGATATACAACCCTATAGTCTGACGCTAGTATTAAGCCACCTTTTTAGGTGAACCATAAACTCATAGAGGTTAAGCAACTTGCCTAGGATCAGCCAGGTGATAAATAGCAGACCCAGGACTTCAACTCAGGTGTTTTGGCTCCAAATCGTGAGTTCTGGGAAACCATTAGCTCCATACACTATCTCTGCTTTGGGAAGGTTGACAAATTCGGGTGGAATCTCGCAGGGACAGAATCTACATGTATTTAATAGTAATCATATTGCTGTGACATTTAGGGTGCTACGTGCCAGCACTGTGCTAACTGCTTTATAAGCATCTGCCTTATGGGGTAAGTGCTACTAATATTGTCCCCATTTTACGGTTGAGCAGACTGAGGCTTGAAGGGGAGACATGAAGTTGGCAGAGCTGAGACTCCTGCTCTGACCACACCTCTCCATGATCCCTGCGGCTCTCTGTCTGGGAGCAGGTGAACCCATTCTAACCTCCTGCCGTCCTGAACGCTGGGCTCCCTTCTCTGACCGCAGCCTCTTTATTGTTGGCTCTTCCCAGTGCGTAGAGGAACCTTCCAGGCCCACCAGCTGCACACCCTTCGGAAGGAAGTGGGGGTCTCCCATGTGCCCCATTTCTTTGACCCATTGCAGATAAGACTCCTACACGGAGCTTGTGCTTGTTCGCCAGCTAATACCGAGGGAGGCCTTTTTAGTTTCTTTTCCTCCTCTGTCTGATCCACTTACACTTACAAATGTCTCTCTTCCGCCCTCCATTTCCACCTGGAAAGAGGGGAATGGCATAGAGGGGGTGCAGGACAGAACAGCTGCCCCACCCTGCAGGGGCCAAGTACTCCCCAGGCTGGGGGGCAATGAATGAGCCAGAGCCCCAACTCAGAAACAAGAGTCCTGGGTTCTAGATCTGCCCCTGCTGTTGTTACCTGTGGGGTTTTAAGCAAGGTCCTTCCCTCCCCTGGCCTCAGTTTCTCCTTCTGTGAAAAGAGGCAGTTGGATTAGATGGGTAATATTCTTTGACTTTATGAATGGCCCGTTGTTTGTCCTCGCCAGGTAAGGGGACGGAAGGAAGGAGGGAAGAGGGAGAGGAGAAGGGGACTTCACGAGGAAGCAGCTTCAGGGCAGCACAGGAGGGGGCGAAGGTCACATGTTCCTTAAGGGCGCTGCCATGTTGGAAGGCAGCACTGGTCATTGTCATCTTCCTGGTGCTGGCCTATGCTCACATGTATACGGTCAAAATAATTCAGATGGATTTCTAAAAGCTTCTATTTACTCTTAACTCGGTATGGTGGCGCATGCCTGTAACCCCAGCTACTGCAGAAGCTGAGGGGGGAGGATCACCTGAGCCCAGGAGTTCCAGACCAGCTTGGGCAACATAGCAAGACCCCTGTCTCAAAAAAAGGCTTTTATTTCCTTTTATAACAAAATTACTCAATGTTCTTTTGAAAAAGAGTGGAATCTTCAGATGTCTTTAACTTTGTACCTCTAGCACTCTGCTTTGAGCATACATTCCCAATGTATTTATAAGTTATATACATTATAAAGCCTACCTAAGTGCACATTTATAAAGCTAAGATTTTTTTTTAAAAGTCTTAATTTCCGGAAGCCCAGTGGGTCATCGGGCAGGCTTGCCCCTTGTGGCGAGACCCCTGGCCTGGGCTCGTTAACGTTGACGGTGAGTCTGGAGGAGGCCGGGGACCTGCAGCTCTGTGTCCCTGCACTCGCTCTGTGCGGCTCCCATCAGGGACTCCGGGAGAGTTTTTTGGCTGAATGAATGGAAGGATGAATGGGGCGTGGGGGTGTGGGAAGGGGGAGGGTGGCTCTGAGCCGTGGTGGGAGGGCAGAGCCGGGGCGTGCAGGGAGGCGAGCTCTGGGCTACACCCGCCAGGCTAGGCCCTCAGCAGCTGGCGATTTTGTGCTTCTGCAACGCGGCTGGCCGAAGCAGCCGCTTGCCGGTATTTTGAAAAAACCCCACAAGATCATTGAAAGTCGAGACTGAAAGTGATTGTAGCTTAGCCAGGGAGATACTCAGAAAACTGGCTTGCCCCCCCCCCAATTGGTGTGCCCCAAATCTCACGATGAGTTTGTGGTTAGAAGGAAACCCTTCTGTTAGACAGTGGGAATAACTGTAGGTATTTAAATAAAAGCCTTTAGAACACCCGGTTTGCCTAATGCGTTCCCAGCAATCCAAGCCGCTGCAAGCTATTGCCAAGGTGACTCCTGTTCTCTGAGAAGGGCTCATCCCATACCTAAGATCGCTGATGAGCAGCTCCACCCAGACCCCAGAGCACATGAGATCTCAAAGGTTTCTTTGTGGGCTTTGGGAGCTGCGGAGCCGGGGTGTGAGAGATTACCGAACCGCGTGCGAGCAAGTGCAGAACGCTCGCCGGAAACTTCACAGCCCTACTGGAGCGTGTCTTTGTGTGTGTGCACGTGTGTGGCTTAGCATGAAATAAGCATGTAGGCAAGTTTAGCTCACTGCCTGGTGCATAGTAGGTTTCAAGAAATGTTAATTCCTTTGCCTCGCTTTTGTCCCAGCTGCCGCCTCTGCTTTCAACGCCTGTGACCATCCAAATCCCACCCACTTCCCCACCGGGCAGACTCTCCAGGATGCCTGGGGGAAGCACTCCCTCCCCGAATTCCTCCAGCACTCGCTCTCTGGACCATGCAATTTAGGACTTAATTACGCCCAGCCTTGCGAGGTCCCGACTCTTTCACGCGTGCCTGTGTCGCGTCTCCCCCTCCGACCCCCACCCACGATTAGTTTATATGTGGGGAGAGGGGCTGGAGCCGGCGTGGCTCTGCTCAGTCCTGTCCCCGCCATGCACAGAATAAATCATTTAATCTCAGCTTCAGTCTCCCCAACTGCAACACGGAGATAATGACACCACCCGGCGGGGCTGTCACCTCCGGGGATAATGGGTGTGAAAGCGCCTAAATCGTTGTACAGATGTAAAGTGCTGTTATTATCACCTCCGTGGAATCTGCTGGAGCCCCTGCACGCCGCCCCGCCTGGCGGAGTGTAGACGATAAATACCTGATTGATTGGATACGGAATAGCTTGGTGACAGCCCCTGCCACAGGCTCCGGGGAGCACACGGGTTGGAGCCTAATCCTGCGATTACTCCCTTCATTGACAATGCAAAATCTCTTGCATGTTCTAAATCCCTAAGTACCCTCAGCCTTCAGCTGATAAGCAGGGGCTGCTGCCCCACGGAAAACACAATGGGTTCCCCCCCCAAACGCCCCTAGGCTGTACCCTAGCGCCCCCCACAGGCAGCCCAAGCAACACAGAAAGGTGGAAGCTGCTCCTTGTATTAAGGTGGTGGCTGGGGACAGTCTTCCCAGGGACCCTCCCCGCAGAAGACTCAGCAAGCCCAAAGGAACACTCATCCTTTTTGTTCAAGGGATCACAGCATCAGGGGAAGCTGGTAGAATATTTTCCTGTACGCTTTATAAATGAGCAAAAGAAGAGGGGGCACAGGCAGCAGCCACCCACAGGCAGCGAGACGGAGCAGCGTTTTGTTTGCGAGGTTTTGATAAGAAGCCAAGCAGTTACTTTTCCCCCTCTATGTTGAAAACTCGGGTTCGGGCTTGCTGGCGAAACGCCGTGCGAAGCTCATCTTTTGTTAGTCTGCCGAACAATGTTATTGGTTATAATTGGGGCAATTATGGGCTGCTTGAGGAAGCTAAACACAGATGTTTAAGCCCAGGATCAGGGTATTCGAGTCCAAAGCAGCTTGCTTTAAATAGTCCATTTCCCCCAATCATCCTGCCTTGCTTGAAATTCCCCCCAGAACTTGCCCGGGTTCAGAGTGAGCTGGGAGGAGGGGAGGGAGAGTCGCAGGCAAGGGGACGCACAAAGGGAGGAGGAGACGGGGAAGGAGCCGGGGAGCCGCCAGACTTTGGACGCTGTGACTTGTGAACGGAGTATTTCGCACGACCTGGGCAGAGACCGTTAGGTGGGGGCGACGGGCGCGGCGGAGAGACTCACAGCAAGAGAGGAGGAGACCTCAAAATGACTCAGGGTCTGGGAGACCAAGGTCGTGCCCGCAGAAATGCTCTCGGGGATGCACACGCAGCGGCCGCGCTCAGCCGAGGCTGGCCCTTCCCCACGTCGTTAGCAGCAATTTCTATTCAGGACATAAGGGGGGGGGCGGGGGGAGGTTCCCTCTGGATTAGAAACTCACATGCACACGGCATCAAGTTCAGTGCCAGCCCACACGGCACATCGGGGAAGGGCAGGATGCCACAGAGGGAGAAAACCGTCACGGGAGGACCAGGGGCTTCCCGGGGCCACCCTGGAAGGCAAGTCCCTTCCCAAGGGCCTGCCCCTCCCCTGACCTCCCACGGCCACCTCCCGCCCACAGAGGGCTGCCACAAAGTAGGGGCGACAACTGGGGAAGCAAAACTTTTCCTCATTTCCAAGTTCAGCTCTTTCTTCTTCTGCATCTCTCCTTGAGGTTACAAAAAAAAAAAAAAAAAAAAAACCACACACACACACAACAAAAAACGCTCAACCCTCCCCCTCTGAGTGCTGCAAATAAGATGAATGAAGAAATCATCCCGGGGGGGCCAGCAGCGCGCACGCTGCACAAAGGAGTGGCTGAGCGGCAGCCAGCCCCCGGCCGCCCTGCCCTCCGAGGCTCCGTGCCGCTGGTGGCCTCGGTCGGGGCTGGGGTCGGGCGAGCGGTGGGTCGCCTACCTGAGAGCTGTCAGTCGCTGGGCTCCCTCAGATGGATGTGAGGCTCGGTGCCGCCGTACCAGCCACGCCAGCCTATATATCCTCCCCCACGCACAGCCCTCCCCGTCCCTGCCCACCTCGATGACACATACACACGCTGACCCCCTTAATCAACCAAACAGCAGCACCTACTAGCCCTCCTGGCCGGTCCCCTCCCCCTGGCGCTGCGATCGGACCTGTGACATCCCGACCTCCCCATCAATCCATCCTCCAGCCTGCTTTACCTGGACCCTGTTCAGCCAGGAGGCACAGCTGCTTCCCGCTGCTTCCAGAGGCTCTGCGAGGGCTGACGGGGAGCTCCGGCAAGTCAGTCGGGGGGAAAGGGCCTCCCGGTGACAGTGACGAGGCAGACCCCCAATCCTGGAGTCTCCTGGAGCAACCTTTTTGCCTGAGGAGTGAAGAATAGGAAGCAGGCAGGAGGCAGGGGAGGCTCACGCCAGGCTCCCACCGCACGCACGGAGAAGCCCAGAGAGCCGAGCTGAGCCGAGCCCCTCCTAATGTCACTGTCCCCAGCCAGGCCACTCGAGGGGGCGGCTCTACCTGCCACGGGCCAGGCCTGGAGGCGTCTCTCCACAGGTGCCTACAGCGCAGCGCAGCGTAAAACGCTGAGACTTGACATTCAGGCTGAAGTGTCTGAAATCCCGGCGGTGCCGTCAGAGCCAGGCACTTGTCTTTGTGAATCGCAGGTTCTCCTGTCACACGGGTGGCCTGGCTCCCGGGCCGGTTGGGAGTAGAAAAAGGAGATTCTGCTCACATCTGGGCACACGAGGCCTTTCATGAATGGTCGCCATGCATTCTCCCCTTCCCCGCCCCCTTTTCGCAGTAATTAGTCCCACCTGCACCTAGAAATCCCATGTTAGTGTCCACTGTCACATCAGAGAGCTCTTAAAGCTCTTTCTGCACCTTAGGGTGTCACCACCACGCACCCTGGGGGCTGGGAAGCTGCTGAGATGCCCTGTCCCTCACTGAGGGACCGCCCTCCTTCTGGGGCTCAGGTGGGAGTGGGCTTCAGGAGGGTAGCTTGGGGACGCCTCCTTCCCTTGCCCTAGATGAGTCGCATTGTGACTCTGTCCTCGGTTTTCCCAAGAGGATCTAAAATATTCCAGAATCTCGGGGTTTGAGCCTGTCATCCAAGGAGCTGAAGCATCACTCACGCGGTGAGCCTGGCGCTCTTGTGACCGGCCGGGGCGGAGAAGGATTGAGGGAGGCGTCTGCTCCGACTGCTGATGGTATTGGGTTTCTTTTTGGGGCGGTGGAAATGTCCTGGCATCACATCACGGTGATGGGAGCACAACATGGGGAATATAATGATGGATGTTATGTTGTGGGAATTATTTCTCAATAAACAGAAGATAGATAAAAAAGAAAGAAAGAAGGAAAGCATCTGCCCAGGTTAAGAGCAGTAAGTTCTGGAATAAAATTTCCTTTTCACCTGTGTCCACAGCCAGCAGAAGTATCCAAGAGATCAACACATTCATAGTTCCTCACTTAGATGTCGTCACCCAAACCTTACACCGTGTTACTGTCAAAGCCACCGCCGTGGACTCCGGGAAACCAGCACGGTCACGGCAGGGCTTGGGGTCACTTTTGCATCCTGCTGTACTTTGTGTCCCAGGCCCGGAGCCTGATGTCACATGTGCTGTGGCAGATACTGCTGGCTGCCTACCCAATACCCATTCCCCTGTCCTTCCTTACTAAATATGCCCTCGATTTTATTCTAGGCGGCAGTGTGCACAGCTAAAACACTACATTTCCCAGTCTTGTTGTGGCCAAGGGTAGCTAATGGGAATCAAGATATAGGTTCTTAGGCGAGGCTTCCAGGAAAGCTCTTTTAAAGGGATCAACTCAGCTAAAGGCTTCTCCTCTTTCTTTTGCTCTCCTTCCTTCCTGCCTGGAACACAAATGTGATGGCTGGAGCTCTAGCAGCTATTTTGAATCATGAGACAACTTTAAGGATGGAAGTCATGGGCTAAAGGTGATGGAGCATAAAGATAGAAGGATTCTGGGTCCCCCCTGACTATGGAGCTGCCATATCGATCGTGGACTTCCAACCTTCTACTTTTTTTTTCTTCTTAAAAGAAAAAAACCCAAACCTTTGTTTCAAATGTCGGTCAAGCATTCAATTACTTGTTGCTGCATAACAAGTGACACCAAAGAGAGAGGCTTAAAACAACCAACCACTTATTTGGTTCCTTATTCTGCAGACTGGGAATTTAGGCTAGGCTCAGCAGGGCAGTTCTTCTGGTTGGTCTTAGCTTGACTCTCTCATGCATCTGCAGGCAGCTGCAGCTCTGTCTCAGAAGGTTGGCCAGCTGTCAGCTGGGGCCCTTGGTTTTCCTCCTTGTGTCTTATCCTTCATGTGCCTCCAAAATCCCTCCAGCATGTTAACTTGGCATGGTCTCGAGGCAAGGCTGAGGTGTGATCACAAGCAAAAACAATCTAGCAATGGAACAAGCACAAGCATGTAGAAACTGTTGAGGACTAAGTGCGGTGCTGGCAACTTCACTGCTTTTGCTACATTTATTGGCTAAAGCCAGTCACAAGGCTGTCCAGAGCCAGGCTGGGTGGAGACTACCATGTTACAGGACAAAAGACGGCAGCTATACTGAGGCCATTCATTGGAGCCATTGAAACCTTTAACCCTCCATGTTTTGTTTAAGCCATTTATTTGGATTTTCAGTTATATTCAGAGGAAAATCATCTTAAATGATGTACCTGCCTTTGAACACCAACTCATCCCCAGAATGTTCAGGTAGCTAAATGCTTGCAGTGGAGGGAAAGAAAAAGCTAGAGAGAAAAGTCACTTTGCCTCTCTGAACTTTTCTGTCCTCATTTACCAAGTAGGAGGGTTGAACCCAACGACCTGGACATTTTCTGTGGGTCGGATGAAGGTGGGTGTTGTGTCAGGCAGTCTTCGGTGCGAAGCAGAGCGGGAGGGCAGGGTGAAGCCAGGGAGGGGAGTTTAAGACCACTATCGAGAGGGTATAGACTTTGCCTTTCAGAAAAGCACAAGCAAACTAGGAAGGGTGCAGACTAGGCAATGTCTGTGGTTGCTTAAAGGCATTTTCCTGGGCACTTTGTTGCTGAGGTCCGCGGGCTTCCCCCAGGTGCAGTGACTGGTCACAGAGCAGAAAGCTGCCCCCTGCTTTTCTGATTGGCAAGATACATTTATTAAAATAGTTGTAGGGGTCAAGTGTGGTGGCTCATGCCTGTAATCCCAGCGCTTTGGGAGGCTGAGGTGGGAGGATCACTTGAGGGTAGGAGTTCGAGGCTGCAGTGAGTTATGATTGGGTCGCTGCACTCCAGCCTGGACACTAGAGCAAGACCTTGTCTCTAAAATATATATATATATTTTATATGATGTATAAAATATATAATTATTAAAATATAATGTAAATAATATAAATTAGTATATTATATTTATAATAAAATAATATATAATTATGTAAAACATATAAATAATATATATAATATATAAAATAAATATAATGTAATATATAAATATATAATAAAGTGTATATATATAAAATAAAATAGTTGGAGAGGAAAGGTCATGACATCTTATTTCTACTGCTTTTGAGGCGGTGGAAGTTCACTCCTGCCTACACCAGCTTGTCATCCTCTCGAGTTAGAGAGGCCCAATCCAGGGGGACTGCAAGCATTAGACTCCAGTCTGCTTGACAGGTGAGTTTTGAGGCAGGTGGAGAAGAAAGCTCTTTAAAACCCGTCATCAGAAGATCTCAGCAGAGAGAGTGCGAGGGGAAGGAGACAGCCGTAGCTGTGCCCCGCCGCGAGCTCCACGCACCTCCACCCGCCTTGCAATTTTCCCCTCTCAAAGGAAAGAGCCTCCCCCACCAGGTATTTGGTTGCTTGGAATTAACTGATTAATTACGACACCTACAGCCCATTGGTCTCCCTAGTAACCACGTTAGCAGGGTTCCCCCCTGGAACAGCTGTTTCTTATTTTCCAAGAGGGCAAACCCTCTTCACATTTTAAAACACCTTCAGGTCAGAACACAAGTGGATTTTAAAAATAGAGACACACACGCAGTTCTCCACAACTTTGCGCCACACTCTGGGTGGGCTTTCCAGCTGGGGAGGGTGAGCTGAATGCTCGTGGCCAGTAAGAGCTGGGCTCCAAGGGCAGACTTGGGTGAACGCCATGTCAATGCAAGCGGCCATGGCTGCCTTGGCAAGTGCAGGTTTTACTACCCGGAGTATCCGGCCGAGTGCGTGCTGGGGGATGCGAGAACCAGAGGGGCCCTAACCCTCAGGAAGCCGGGCTGGGGGACGGGGCTATGCCAAGAACGGCGACCAGCACAGCGAGGCCTGCAGCGGCTCAGCCCATTCGACGACAGGAAAGCCCTCGACTGGGCGCTGGAGGAGCCTGGAAGCTGGGGTGAGAAGGGGAGATGACATGATGCGTGTCCCAGTGTTTGCATGAGATGTTAAGATGCTGAGGACACATTGCTGGTTGCGAGTGGGCGGGAGAACGGCTGCTGGGCTTTGGTCCCGGCACGTTTGAAGTTTAGGTGTGTTGGTCCTCTCGGGCCGCCGTAACTAAGCCCCGCCCATGGGGCGGCGCCAACGGCGGGCATTTATTTCCTCACGGGTTTGGAGGCTGGAAGTGTGAGGTCCAGGCGCCGGCAGGGTGGGTTCCTCCCGAGGCCTCTGTCCTGGGCGGGGGCCGCCGTCTTCCCGCTGTGTCCTCACGCGGTCGTCCCTCGGTGTGTGTCTGTGTCCCGGTCTCCTCTTCTTACAAGAGCAGCCGTGATACAGGATTAGGGCCCACACATAGGACCTCGTTCACCCTTAACTACCTCTTTTTTTTTTTTTTTTTTTTTTTTTTTTAATGAGACAGAGTCTCACTCCGTTGCCCAGGCTAGAGTGAGTGCCGTGGCGTCAGCCTAGCTCACAGCAACCTCAAACTCCTGGGCTCAAGTGATCCTCCTCCTGCCTCAGCCTCCCGAGTAGCTGGGACTACAGGCATGCGCCACCATGCCCGGCTAGTTTTGTCTATATATTTTAGTTGTTTGGCTAATTTCTATTTTTAGTAGAGACGGGGATTTCATACTTGCTCAGGCTGGTTTCAAACTCCTGACCTTGAGCGATTCGCCCTCCTCGGCCTCCCAGAGTGCTAGGATTACAGGTGTGACCCACCGGCCCGGTCTTAATTACATCTTTAAAGGCCCCGTCTCCAAATATAGTCACATCCTGAGGTACCGGGAGTTAGGGCCGGTATTTGGAAAAGGGGTAGACAGTTCAGTCCATAATGGGGAAAATGGCACAGGGCCCATCAGATAATGGGGATACAACCACAGAAAGGGAACTAAGGGTCACTGTGAGATCCTGGGTGAATAATGTGCACAGAGTGTTCCTTCCAGCCTCTGGCCCCAAACCCAGGAGTTGGTGTCCCTGCACACTAAGCTGACAGTGTGCCCCTGCACTGCCCTATCGCGGTGTGCCTGGAACACCCCATGCACGTCCTATGGTGATGTCTGAAGAGTCCCGTTAACTGCTAGAAGCTATGTCCTGAAACTTGAATGCTAAAATCACAGAAACTTAAAAAATTCCTTGCTCAGAATAAGAAGGGGTCCATCTACTTCAGAAGCCCAATCATGCACAGCCTTTGCAGAGTTTTAGGATGGTGCAAGGGCATGGTTCTGAGATCCTTCTGCTCCATAAATTCCCGTAAGTATACTTAGGCTCCATGCTGTAGAAACAAGCCCCTCTCAGCGTGTCCCTCTGTGAAAAGAGTCACCTCAGAGGTGTCAGAGGCTAGTTCATTTGCCTTCATGATGCCATTCCTTGGGGGGGCCTCTTGGGGCTCTCTCCAGCCCAGCCCGATCTCCCTGTGGACTTCAGTGAAGTATTTCCAGCGCCTTTGGGATGTTTTCTCTTGGATGTCACCTCAGTGCTCACAAGGTTGTTGTGCTGTCCCTGTTGGCTAACCCCTGTCCAGATTGTCAGTGTCAACAATGACATTCTCTTAGCTGCTGAGTTTATAACCTGAGTTGTCTCCTCTCTCTCTTGCTCTCGTCCCTTGTATTCAGGTATTATCAGACTTAATCAATTCATCTTTATCGCCATTTGGCAGAGCTGCTCGCACACTCTTCCTTCCACTATACACAGCAGCATGCCTGATAGTTTTCAAATGGTATTTTCATTGTGCTTCAATACCTTGCTCCCAAATTCTAACCGAAAGGCAGAGTGCTAGAAGTGAAAGTAGTGGGGTGCCTTGCATAGTCCAGTGGACCTGAACTCTCAAGGCCAGTGTTTGAGTCCCCGCTGAACCCTTTACCTGCCCTATAATGTTGGCCAAACCACTCCTGCTTCCAGGACCTTGGATTCTTATTCTTTAAAATGGGCATCGTAATACTTCTCACACCAGTAGTGTGAGAATTTATTCAGCTAATATAAATGAAGGGGCCTTGAAAACTATAAAGTACCAAAACCAAAATATAATGATTATCCCTCAAGCCCATCTCTAGTACAACCAGCTATTATAATGAATTAAAAATTGGCCTTTTCTGTTCTTTTTTTTTTTTGTGGACAATTTAATTTTCTTCTTTTTTTAATTTTAATTTTATTTTAGCGTATTATGGGGCTACAAGTGTTAAGGTTACTTATATTGCCCATGCCTCCCCTCCCCCCTCGAGTAAGAGCTTCAAGCATGTCCATCCCCCAAACGTTGCACTTCTTACTCGTTGTGGTTGTATATACCCGTCCCTTCCTTCCCCTCTTGCCCTCCCGACACCCAATAAACGTTACTTCTATATGTCCACTTAGGTGTTGATCCGTTAATACCAGTTTGCTGGTGAGTACATGTGGTGCTTGCTTTTCCATTCTTGAGATACTTCACTTAGTAGAATGGGTTCCAGCTGTATCCAGGAATATACAAAAGGCACTATATCACCGTTGTTTCTTAAAGCTGAGTAGTACTCCATGGTATACATATACCACATTTTATTAATCCACTCATGAATTGATGGGCACTTGGGTTGTTTCCATAGCTTTGCAATTATGAATTGTGCTGCTATAAACATTCAAGTGCAGGTGTCTTTTTCATAAAGTGACTTTTGATCTTTTGGGTAGATGCCCAGTAGTGGAATTGTTGGATCAAATGGTAGATCTACTTGTATCGCTTTGAGGTATCTCCATATTGCTTTCCACAGAGGTTGAACTAGTTTGCAGTCCCACCAGCAGTGTAGGAGTGTTCCTCTCTCTCCGCATCCACGCCAGCATTTGTTGTTTGGGGACTTTTTGATAAAGGCCATTCTCCCTGGAGTTAAGTGATATCTCATTGTGGTTTTGATTTGCATTTCCCTGATGATTAGAGATGTTGAACATTTTTTTCATATGTTTGTTGGCCATTATTCTGTCTTCTTTTGAGAAGGTTCTATTCATGTCCTTTGCCCATTTTTTGATAGGGTTGTTTGATTTTTTCTTGCTGATTTTCCTGAGTTCTAAATAGATTCTAGTTATGAGCCCTTTATCAGATGTGTAGCTTGCAAAAATTTTCTCCCATTCTGTGGGTTGTCTGTTTGCTCTCTTGACAATTTCTTTGGCTGTGCAGAAGTTTTTTAATTTCATTAGGTCCCATTTGTTTATTTTTGTTGCTGTTGTGATAGCCTTTGGGGTCTTTTTCATAAATTCTTTGCCTAGGCCAATGTCCTTGCAGGTTAGATGAGTTTCCTGAAGGCAGCAGATACTTGGCTTGTGTTCTTTTATCCATTCAGCCAGCCTATGTCTCTTGAGTGGGGAGTTCAAGCTATTCACATTTATTGAGATAACTGATAGGTGGGGAAGATTTCTGTTCATTATGTTTGGTTGAACTTTGTTGCTTTGTTTTCTCTCTTGAGCCAATTTAGTGTCTGGGCTTTTATCTTTAGCTTTGATTAGATTTACATTCGTGAGTGTTTATTGTGCTGATCCGTGGGTAACACTGTTTTGAGTACTTCTTGAAGGGCTGATCTTGTCTTGGTGAATTCCATCAGTCTTTGCTTATCTGAGAATGTCTTGATTTCTCCTTCATATACAAAACTTAGTTTTGCAGGGAATAAGATTCTAGGCTGGGCATTGTTCTGTTTCAGAAGAGTGAGAATGGGGGCCCAGTCTCTCCTTGCTTGTAAAGTCTCCGTAGAGAAGTCTGGTGTTATTCGAATTGGCTTTCCCTTGT
The DNA here is from genome assembly GCF_040939455.1 of Microcebus murinus. Lineage (NCBI taxonomy): Eukaryota > Metazoa > Chordata > Mammalia > Primates > Cheirogaleidae > Microcebus > Microcebus murinus. The sequence continues at coordinate 23,483,433 of NC_134127.1, read as the reverse complement.
ATGTCACTTGCTTCTTTTGTCTTACAGCTCTTAGAAGGGCCTCTTTAGTTGATATTTTGGTCAGTCTGATGACTGCATGTCGTGATGTCTACCTGTTTGCATTGAATCTCCCAGGGGTCCTCTGAGCTTCTCAAACTTGTATATCGAGATTTTGAGCAAGGCCTGGGAAATTTTCCTCTATTATATCTTCAAACAGCTTGTCCAACCCTTGAGTGTTGTCTTCTTCCCCTTCTGGTAACCCTATGACCCTCACATTAGGTTTCTTCACATAATCCCACATCTCTTGTAGGCTTTGCTCTTTTCTCTTGTTTCTTTGCTCTATCTCTGTGACTGATTTATTTAATTGGAAGGTGTTATCTTCAATCTCTTGTTTCTCTGCTCTATCTCTGTGACTGATTTATTTAATTAGAAGGTGTTATCTTCAATCTCTGAGATTCTTTCTTCAGTTTGATCTACCCTGTTCTTGAGGCTTTCCACTGAATTTTGTAATTCCCTGAATTGATTCTTCATTTCCAGGAGTTTGGTTAAGCTTTTCTTCATTGTATTGATTTCTTTAGTGAACTTTTGTTTCAGGTCCTGGAGGCTTTTTGTGGTTTCTTTGTGTTGGTTATTGAGTTGTTCTTGCAGGTCGGTAAGTGTTCTTATGATCCACATTCGGAATTCCTCTTCTGTCATTTTGGTTGCCTGATTTTCGTTGGTGTCCGTTTCTACAGGGCTGGTGCTCCTGTTTGGGGGTGTGGTTTCTGTTTGGTTCTTCATATTTCTGGAGTTCCTTCGCTGATTTCTTCCCATGTCGATCAGTTGTTGCTTCTTTCCTTTAGGTTTTTGTTTGGGTATTCACACGCCTTGTTTAGTTTCTGAGCTGGTAGGTGGTGTCTGTAGGTGAGGTTCGACCACTCCTGTCTGAGTTCCCCTCAGTCAGCTGTAGGGCCCCAAAAGGGAAGGTCCCGTTTCCTGGAGATGTCTCCGGCTGGTGGCTATATTGTCTCTCTCGGCAGCCCGGATAGGGTTGGCGAGGGGAGAATGAGGCAATATGGCGCCTGCCACGTGGCTCGGGTCTGTCTCTTTTTGTTTTTTGAGACAGAGTCTCATTCTGTCCCCCCAACAACTCCCCCCAGCTAGAGTGCAAGTGTCATCATAGCTCACAGAAACCTCAACCTCCTGGGTTCAACTGATCCTCCTGCCTCAGCCTCCCAAGTAGCTGGGACTACAGGTGTGCACCCCTAAACCCAGCTAATTTTTTCTATTTTTAGTAGAGACGGGGTCTTGCTCTTGCTCAGGCTGGTCTCAAACTCTGAGCTCAAGCTATCTTCCCACCTTGCCCTCCCAGAGTTCTAGAATTACAGGCACGAGCCACTGTGCCCAGCCAAAAATGGCCTTTTCTTATTAAAAAGACAAAAATAGATGGAGAGGATGCAAGGAAAAGAGAACTCATACACTGTTGGTAGGAATGTAAATTGGTGCAACCTGTATGGAAAACAGTATGGAGATTTTGCAAAGAAGGGGCCTGAAGGAGGCTTCGTGGAAGGGAGCAGGGACAGAAGGGCAAGTGCAGGTTGGGTGAAGGCCTTGAACAACAGCCTCAGGAGTTTATGTTTTACCCAACAGGCAATGGAAGACAGTGGACGTTTTTGCAGAGGGGAGTTATGCTCACAGCAGTATTTTAGGAGTGGTCAGCTAGGACTGACACCAAATACTTACTGATCGGACAGAGCAGGAGCGTGTCTGTGTAGGTGCTCATCTGTCTGTATGTGGCTGGCTCTGTGTGGATGTCTGCAGCCTCAAAATCTGGCTAGAAATAGACATACAAATAATCAAGAAACTGCACTGAAAGCTTTCTATTTTTTTCAGCAAATAGTGTCACATGAAAATCTTTCTAATCCCTTGATATTTCCTGTTTCTCAATCAGGAAATCTCGAATCTCAAATCTCTCCTTCGCTGCCACGGTCAGGCGTGACAGCAGCCACAGTCTGAACCTGTGCTTAAATGGAAAAGGGGCCCTTCTTCCTCCCTGCCCCCACCCCTGCTCACGGCAAACAGTTGTTGGCTTACAGCTGGAGCATTGCCATTTCACGAAATTGTGTTGTTGTTCATGCAAGATGACTATCTTCCCAAAGCTACTTCGTGGTTCTGGAAGAGGAAAATATGAAATAGATTTTTTTTTTTTTTTTTCAGAAGAAAATGGTTTTAGTCCTTTGCAAAATAAAATAGTGGATCTCTAAGTCCAATTTTTCTGCAGCCATTAAAAGATAGTGCCTAAGCATCTTGTTGTGACCTTCTCCCTTTTCCATGGGCTCCCCCAACCCTGGGCCTCTGGTGACTACACACAGATACACACACACATTGCAGCTGGGAGTTCCATCTCTGTCCACCATCAGTGCAATTAAAGAGCACCCACATGAGCTGGTGCTGTTAGAAAAATTATTTGCCAAATGTATCCCGATGAAACACACGAGTGCAGTGCCTAAAAAAAAAAAAATCTGAAGCCACATGTTTGGTTAAGATAATGGAATTGTTTCTCTGAGGGAAAGGTAGGCGATTAACCTCTTATGTCCTGCCCAACAAAACTGAGTGCAAATCTCCAGGAAAGGAACTTTTTCAGAGTGTACTGGCACTTGCTGCAACTTCGCTCCATGTTTTTCCTGGGGCCTTGCCTGAAGAGTTACCCATTCCTGGCCCCGGGAGTTCAGGCTGCTACCCTCGTGACAGATAAGACTAAATGAGAATGGGCTCCCTCCCGAGGAAACACATCTGTATTCCAAGCTGCCACGAGGCTTTCACTGGGGCTGCACCCAGGACGTGCATGTTTTATGGAACCATTAATAGTGAATTTTCTGCTTGAATTCCTCGCTGCTGGGAGACAAAAGGCACCAGAGGGCTCTGAGTCAGGGCTCAGGGCTGGGGAAGAAATGTTCTCATTTGTGTTGTATAGCTTGGTGCATGTGTATATACTCTAACCAAGCCGCAAACAACCCTGTCCCCCGGACACGATTGCCCAGATTCTTGCTAGTTCATTCAACACACAAGCAAGGTGCGAGGCACCGAGCTAGGGGCTGGACACACAGATGAGAAGGAAACAGGACCCTGTATGCTACACACCAGAGACTTTGAAGCTTAAAAATATGCATCGGGGACTGAGTGTAGTGGCGCATGCCTGTAGTCCTAGCTACTCAGGAGGCTGAGGCAGGAGGATTGCTTGAGCCCAGGAGTCTGAGGCTGCAGTGAGCTATAATGATGCCACTGCACTCTAGCACAGGTGACAGAGCAAGACCCTGTCTCAAAACAAACAAAAAAAACAAAAAAGAAAAGAGAATTATTAAACATGAAAAAATGAGGTCCCATGTTCTTTTTATAGCAAAATGGGATGGTCCAGGTTCTTGTCACAAATTATTGCATGATGGAGTCCTTCCTGTTGACTAGCAGGGTGAAAATACTGTATCCTCTTTTTGTCTTTAGAGATACATTGTTCACATATTCATTCTTAAGTTTGAGAAAACTCACTTAGGATAGTGTCAGCTGAGGATTCATAGTCTGCGATTTCACTCTAAGGATAAATTTCACTATCATTGTTAGAGTCTAGAGTGCTACCCTCTGTCTCTTTTCATTTTGTCTTCTGGTTTGTCTAATAATTTGAAACGTCTTTCTCTGTCCATTTGCCTTTCTTCGCCTTTTATGGTGGAAAATGAAAAATTCTGAATTGTCAGTTGTGTTCAACGAAGGCAAAAAGGACTACAAAGACGTTATCTCCTGCCTTCTTTTGTACTTCTTGAAAGATGATGCAATTCTTTGGACACTAAAACGGAAGAGGTGGCGATTTCTCTCATTATGGCACCCATCATCCTTCTAGGCAATTCCATCATTCTTCCATTTAAAAATTATTTTTGTCTTTTTGGAATTGTTGGGAACCATCGATGAGTAACAATGAGTAACAATGAGTAACAATGAGTAACAGTAATTCCCAGCATAATGAAATAGTAAAATGTTTCAAGATATAGGAAAAATGAGATGACTGAGATCCCACAAGGGTCTTTGATACGTTGCCCTTGGCTAAGAAGGATCCCAGTGGACCTGTATGGTCATTGCAAGATAGAGTAAGTTTTATTTATTTTTTTGAGACAGTCTCACTTTGTTGTTCAGGCTAAAATGAGTGCCATGGCGTCGGCCTAGCTCACAGCAACCTCAGACTCCTGGGCTCAAGCAATCCTCCTGCCTCAGCCTCCCGAGTAGCTGGGACTACAGGCATGCGCCACCATGCCCGGCTAATTTTTTCTATATATATTAGTTGGCCAATTAATTTCTTTCTATTTATGGTAGAGATGGGGTCTTGCTCTTGCTCAGGCTGGTTTCGAACTCCTGACCTTGAGCAATCCACCTGCCTCGGCCTCCCAGAGTGCTAGGATTACAGGCGTGAGCCACCTCACCCTGCTGTAAGTTTTATTTAATTAAAAAATATGTAAATTCTCTCTTTGTTCTTTGGAAGACCTCTTAGAAAGAATAAAAGGCGTGAAATATCAATGCTTATAAAGAGTTAGAACTCCAAAAAGGAAATGCAATGGGATTGGCAACAGGTGTGGCAGGGAGAGGCAGGGCAGTGCTCGCGTGGGGGAGTCAGCGACTACATCGGAAATTGGGGAGTCAGGTTGGGGGCTGGCGGCGGCACCCAGCGGTTCGAGCAGTGTGGAGTCTGTTCTGCAGGCAGAGCACGGCGGCTCGGAGGGCGTGACGCAGCGGTGGCATGACGCACGCACACATTTTCCTCGCTGTGTTCCACTATGATCGTGGAGCTTTATTCCCAAGGAAAAAATTGAGCTTTTAACGCGTAATAAAAATCATACCTAAGAATCTTCACGTTCCGTTCAGAGCACTCTGCATTTATTTTCAAGCACTTCAGCAGAGACTACATTCATTAACGCAAATTAAAACCCACACGCTGTCTTGGAAGCATATGAAAACCATACACGCATTAGCAAATACGCCGTTCAACTCCGTTTTATTGGAAGTTTGCACTCACTCCCCAGTGCAATGTTTTAGGTGCCACCCTGGTTGGCCATTAGGGGTTGTGATGGAAAATACTAGACTGTTCCCCTCTGGAAACACGAAGCGTGAGTGTGATCGTAATCTCTAAAATGGTAAGCGCAGTGGATAAAGTGGACATGCAGATTATTTTTCAAATTCTGGAGGAGTTTTGTAGGGAAGAGGCTTATGGCACCATTATCCCAAGAGGTGGTAAGTGCCTGAGAAAGTAATTTCAAGGATTAAGATGCATGTGGAGATGACAGTTATAATTGGCTATTACAGGAAACCGAGTGCTCTGGGTGGCTCGCCCCAGAGGCTGTTGTCAGAGCCATACATTTCCGGCTACTTAGGCAAAGAGTTATACCTAGCATGGCCCTTCTTACGTCCTTGGGAGGCAGTTTGCTCCAAGAGGAGCATTTTGTTTTCAGAACACATACCCATCGACTTCTTCCACTACCAACGAAACAGTCATTTATTGTTAACTGGGCTCAGGAGGTGGTTCTCACTTAGGGTCAAGCGTGAGGTTGCGGCAGGATAACCGGAGCTGCGGCATCTCCAGGGCTACGTGTTGACACTCTCCTCTCTCAAAATATCCCAGACCGGGGAGGAGGACAGCCACACAGATTTGCTCAGGGTAGCGTGGCCTGTACACTGGTGACCCTATTTCAGAGTGAAAGGCGGCTCCATGAATGATTACACTGGGGTGACAGGCAAAAATCAGAACTGTTCCAGGTAAACTGGACGTGGGGTCACCCTACCCACAAATAGTCCACTGGACTGGAACCCAATGTCTGTGCTTCTCCACCAGATTGTGTCTTCACTTTTATTTTATTTTATTTTATTTTATTTTATTTTATTTTATTTTATTTTATTTTTTGAGACAGAGTCTGGCTCTGTTGTCCAGGCTAGAGTGCTGTGGCATCAGCTTAGCTCACAGCAACCTCAAACTCCTGGGCTCAAGCGATCCTCCTGCCTCAGCCTCCCAAGTAGCTGGGACTACAGGCATGTGCCACCATGCAGGGATAATTTTTTTTGTTTTTTTTTTTGTTTTTTTTTTTTGGTGGAGGATGCGGGCATCGATCCCGCTACCTCTCGCTGGGATAATTTTTTCTATATATTTTTCAGCTGTCCAAGTAATTTCTTTCTATTTTTAGTAGAGATGGGGGTCTTACTCTTGCTCAGGCTGGTCTCGAACTCCTGACCTGAGCGATCCTCCCGCCGTAGCCTCCCAGAGTGCTAGGATTACAGGCGTGAGCCACCGTGTGCGGCCGACTTCCTGCTTCTTTAAGTAAAACCAACAAATGCAAAGAGAACCACAAGTACACGAGGCCCTAGACTCCCTAGGGGAAGGCGCGAGGGCATCTACATACTGAAGGAGCCCTGGAACCTGCTCACCCCATGAGAACAGAAGCCCCCCACTGGGTCTGGGGTTGATGGGCAGAGGCTTGGGAGGTGACGGTCCAGCTGTCCCTGGCGTCTCATCTCCCTCCCCTTCTGCACCCTTGGCTGGGAAGGCAGGGAGACCACATTCTAGAGAGAGCGACTGTCAGGAGCTTTGGGGTCAACATCGCCCATTGGCGTGGCTCCTCTGGGCAGAAACAGTGGGCCTTTATTCTCCGCCTCGCTCAGTCACTGGGTGCCGGCTGCCCAGGGAAGGGTGCAGCGTTGGGTGGCAGAGACTTCCGCAGTTGAGGCGGACCTGGAGGAGCCAAGAGCTGGCGGCCCGTGCTGACTGCACTTTCCATGGCCGGGCCACATCTTTCCTTAAAGGGGGACCTGGGTGTTGCATCACGTCCACCCAGGCTGTTGGAGAAAGAATTGGAAAGTAGCAAGAAAATGTCTATTTAAACTTAGGTGTGGCCAAGGCAGGAGGATTGTCTGAGCTCAGGAATTCAAGACCAGCCTGAGCAAGAGCGAGACTCCGTCTCTACTAAAAATAGAAAAATTAGCTAGGCGCAGTGGTGCGCACCTGTAGTCCCAGCTACTCGGGAGGCTGAGGCAGGAGGATCACTTGAGCCCAGGAGTTTGAGGTTGCTGTGAGCTATGATGATACCACTGCACTATAGCCTGGACAACAGAGCAAGACCCTGTCTCAAAAAAAAAAACGAAACCCCAAAACAAATAAGCAAAGAAATCAACTTAGGTGTGGTCTTAGGGGTAAGGGACCCAGACCTGGTGTAGATTCCCCCTAATTAGCTTGTGTGACCCTGGGCATGCTGGTCCGTAGTCACAGAGTTACGGGGGCCGGGCTGACTTTCCTACCTGTTAGAGTGGGTTGAATCAAGTCTTTTTGCTCTTGGTTGGGATATTTGTCACTGGCTGTACAAAGTAAACTAGAATACTCCCTGGAGAGTCATGTTTTAAATGGAACTGCCAAAAAATTTATTGTGACTGTTAAGTGGCTAAATAACAGGGAGTCCCTGGGGAGTGATTGGATGCCACTCGGATGCCTATTGTCAACTTGCAAAAGATTTAGCCTTTCCATTAGCGGGAAAGAGTGTGAGAGTCGTGCTTAGTAACTGCTTTGTTCTGTATGGAACATTTAAGGAGAATGGATTGTGTCTATCCTGTTCTTTGGATTTTACCTCCTTCCTGAAAACCCTTCACCTGATTTGTCTGTGTCTGTGAGCACCGACTTAATGTGGTGCATTCGGGGTGCAAGGATTTCTGAAACTAATGGGTTATCTGTCGCTTTCCATTTCTCTTATCTCTCGTGCTCAAGGTAATTAAAAGATGGCTGTGCCATTGAGTAATTCCAGACGTCTCATCCAGTTATCTAATCCACAGTCTTTATCTCCCTCTGCATTGCTGAATATCCTCTTTTCTCTAAGTCGGAAGAAATCTTGGAGGCTTCACTGTTTCTGGCAGATTGCTGGCACCTGGGATGGGAGGTCACCCGGGGACCATAGCAGCAAGGTGGAGGCTGGAGCCTGGGTGAGAGGTTGGCATCTTAGAACATTCCACGCCCCTTGAGTCCTTGGAGAATGGGCGGCAGGTAGAGGGGAACCAGGGGTGGAACCTGCTAGAAGGTAGAAGTCTCCGCAGGGTGCAGAGTTCTGTCTTCTTGCCATCTGCCAGGGACAGCTTCAGGGAGTCACAACTCCCGCTAGATGGGGGGTGCTTAGAAGGGGTGGCTCGGGCAGCAGAGCCAACTCTAGCGCTGCTGGTCTTCAGTGGTGGGGGGTGTCCAGGGAGCACAGTTGGGGGGCATGTCCCCTTGGTAATGGTCATCTGTGGGCTACAGGTGAGGCAGCCCCTGAAGGAGCTGAGTTTTCTAGAGGTGAGTTCCAAGGTGGGTTTTGAGGAAGGTGAGGCTGCTGGTGAATGGACGGGAGCAGACAGGGAAAGGACTCAGCCAGGATGCACGTGTGCTGGGAGACAGAGCTTGGCTGGCCCCGGGGGCCCCGTGGGGACAGTTGCAGGGGGGGTGGAAGGACTGTCAGTGGTCAGAAGTCCCCCTCTCCATTCGCTGCCAGGAGTCTGACGGGTTGAACTGGGAACCACTGCAGGTTCTTGAGACAGTGGGGAGATGCACTGGGAGCATTGGGAGTGGACCCCACGGGGAAGGGACGGATGGTAGGGGAGTGGCACCCGAGGGACACTGCTGGAGCTCAGGTGGGAGAGAAGGGGAGGGGCAGTGAGTGGCATGGGAACACCAAAGCGCTATGCATTTCTTAGGTATCTCTTGCTAATGTCACCAATCCCTTCCAGAAACCGGACCTCAAATCCTGGTAACATGCAAAACTGCTCCACAATCCACTGTTTCCAGTGTCACTGTCCTGCCCCTAAGGGAGCCCTTTACTATTGTGAACTTCGACTGTTACAAAGAGTTTCTTCCCTGGGCTTCCTGCCTCAGTCTCCCCTCCTTCTGATGGCAGCCTCTTCCCTGCTCCTGGAGTCATCCCTCTAACACACAGCTGTGAGCTCCTCCCCCAAGTTCCCCGTCCCTGCAAGTGAGGCTGAAATTGTCAGCAAGCACCAAACCCGCCCGCGCTCAGCCCTCATCCAAACCTTCTGTCTCCCCGCCCCCAATCTCACGGAGAGCCACAGTTCTAATTTTGCTGCTGGTCTTTATTTATAACTTGTCCTCCTGGCTAGAATTGCCCCCTTTTTCCTCCTTCCCCTGTGACGTCATCTGTAGAACTCTTGTCATTGTGAAGGCCTAGTCCAAATGTCACTTTGTTCATCAAGTTGACCAAGATTCCTCTGAGTTGAATCCATCTTTTCCTCTTCTCTTATGCCGTAGCACCACCATTGCACCTAGCCCGGTTTGCTCCGATTATTGTTTTTTTTTTTTTTTTTTTTTGCTGTTATCAAAGGGCAGGGATGATGTCAGGATTGGTTTGTGTGTCCCACCCGGCACCTCGGCCTTCGGAGACAAGTGGTTATGCCCCTCACCACTCTCTCCTGTGAAACGGGGACGTCAGTTATTTTGTCCTCCCATGTGCTGTTCCTCTTGGTGGCCAAGATCCCTTCTCCAAGTGTCCTGATTTGTATTCTCTGTAGGCCTAATGCTACTCTGCTTCCAAGTGTTCCTCTGAATGGTGGTGACAACAGTTAATATCCCCAGCCCTTTTCCTGAAGCCGAAGCTGTGGTCACACAGAGTTCCGTTTTCTCTGTCCCAAAGCTCGGTGAGGGTGGTGACCTGTGGATGTTGAAAACTGCAGATCAATAACTACTTCCCTACTGCTCATTCGTGATAGGAACTAAGACATTTAAGAGAATAAAAATTTGTGTATTAAATTTTTTTTAATAAATAAAAATAACTACTTCCCAGGCAGTGTTAAGGGTAAAAAGTAAACTGAGGCGAATGAGGACTTTGTAAAGGGAAGTTCAAAGCTCTAGATGCATCATTTAGAGCAGGCGTCCTCAAACTATGGCCCGAGGGCCACATGTGGGTGTTTTTGCCCGTTTTTTTTTTTTTTTTTTTTTTTTTTTTGAGACAGAGTCTCGCTTTGTTGTCCAGGCTAGAGTGAGTGCCGTGGCGTCAGCCTCGCTCACAGCAACCTCAAACTCCTGGGCTTGAGTGATCCTTCTGCCTCAGCCTCCCGAGTAGCTGGGACTACAGGCATGCGCCACCATGCCCGGCTAATTTTTTTTTTTATATATATATCAGTTGGCCAATTAATTTCTTTCTATTTATAGTAGAGACGGGGTCTCGCTCTTGCTCAGGCTGGTTTTGAACTCCTGACCTTGAGCAATCCGCCCGCCTCGGCCTCCCAAGAGTGCCTGTTTGTTTTTTACTTCAAAATAAGATATGTGCAGTGTGCATAGGAATTGTTCATAGTTTTTTTAAAACTATAGTCTGGCCCTCCAACGGTCTGAGGGACAGTGAACTGGCCCCCTGTTTAAAAAGTTTGAGGACCCCTGATGATCCTTGCTTAGCTCATTATATGATTTCTGGATGTTGTTGAAAATATCAGTCCACCTCCATTTATAATACTTATCTAACCCCTTGGAGAGCGGGAGGGGTAGACAGAAGGTGACTGGCCCAAGGCCACACAGCTGGCGGGTGCCACGTTGTATATGTGACATGGCATTAACTCGAATATAGGAAGAAGAGGAAGTTCCGCTTGGAGCTGGGGACTCCGGGGGAAAGAGGATTTCCTTCCCGCACAGATACACTTGGCATCTTCTCAACACGTTATTAAGTTGGTTGCCAGGACCGTGGCTGTTGACTAAATTGGTCACCTGACTCAGTCACGCACACCTCCTTCCAAAACTACACAGGTAACTGTCTCGGACGCTCCCAGTGGGACATCCCGTGGCAGGCAGCCAGCTTGCAAACACAGCCGCTCTGGCCTTGGGGTGGGGGTGGGGGGGGAGAGAGGGGCAGAAACTCTCCCGGAGGGCCAGCTTGAAGAGTTGCTGAGAGGATTAAAAGAGGCAGTGGCTGCAAAGTGTCCCCTACGGCTCTAGTAGAAGCATTTAGTGATCATTGCCCAGAACTGTCATAGGAACCACTTTTATAGCATCTTGGGATTGGCAGGTGGAAGAAACTGCAGAGGTCTCTTGTTTAACATCTTCAATGAGGAATTCCTGACGAGTGGTCTAGGCCGGGGCCTCTGACACTCCGCAGGTGTCTCCAGGGCGGGGGCACTATCCATCAGCTCTGTTAGTTCCCCCCTCTGCTGAGCTGAGGCCTTCCCCCATCACGTGCACCCTTGGTTGGGATTTGGCCTTTTGGTGCAACGCAAAGCAAGTGTCTCCTGCTTTCTCAAGGGCGACCTCTCAGGCATTTGAAGATGAGCATCCTTTCTCCCCTGAGTCATCCCTGCCCAGAGCAGCCTGATTCCTGCAGCCGTTACCTCGTGGCCCGTGAGTTCCCGAGCCCTCCCCATCTCCTTTTCCTGCCTTTGGACAACTTTCAGGTTTATAATGAATGCAGAGCCTCCTTCCTTCCTAAAAGGATTAGAGTTGGTTTATGGCAACAACAGCAAGAATGCAGCAAGGTTAGGCTTCATTCCTGATAGAAAAGAGACATCAGGATGGGGGAAAAAAGGAGGAAGCAAATATGATCACTAGAAGGGTTAGTGAAATTGATGTGATCCAGCATAGAACGGATCTCAGCATCTGAACAGCAAAAGTAGAGAGGACCTGGCCAGGTGCAGTGGCTCACGCCTATAATCCTAGCACTGTGAGAGGCCGAGGTGGGCTGATAGTTTGAGCTCAGGAGTTCGAGACCAGCCTGAGCAAGAGCGAGACCCCGTCTCTACTAAAAAAACAGAAAGAAATTAGCTGGACATCTAAAAATATATAGAAAAAAAAAAGGAAAGTTAAAAGGACAATAAGCAATGGATATTTATTGTTAAAAAGGAGAATGCAAGCCGGGCGTGGTGGCTCACGCCTGTAATCCTAGCACTCTGAGAGGCCGAGGTGGGTGGATTGCTCGAGGTCAGGAGTTTGAAACCAGCCTGAGCAAGAGCGAGACCCCGTCTCTACTATAAATAGAAAGAAATTAATTGGCCAACTAATATATATAGAAAAAATTAGCCAGGCATGGTGGCGCTTGTCTGTAGTCCCAGCTACTCAGGAGGCTGAGGCAGGAGGATCGCTTGAGCCCAGGAGATTGAGGTTGCTGTGAGCTAGGCTGACGCCATGGCACTCACTCTAGCCTGGGCAATAAAGCAAGACTCTGTCTCAAAACAACAAACAAAAAAAGGACGATGCATACAACACTCTCTTTGGAAATGTGCTTTTTCTTGGCTCTAAGCTTCTCCTGCAAGTTTCTTTTTTTAAATGAGTTTTTTTTTTTTATCTTGGAATAGTTTTAGATTTACAGAAAAGTAGCAAAGAGAATGGAGTTCCCATATAGTCCTCATCTAACGTCTAATGTTCCATCTTCTGTAACTGCGATACATTTGCCCAAACTGAGGAATTAACATTGGTATGTAACTGTTAACGAGACTCCATACGTGATCTGGATTTGGGCGGTTTCCCCGCTAATATCCTTCTTCTGTTCAAGATTTAGTCCAGGACATCAAGTTGGTTTTAGTCATCTGGTCTCCAGCTCCTCCAGGTTTGGGAGTTTCCCAGGTTTTCCTTCCTATGGAATTTTTATTGTAGTTGTTACAGGAATGTCGAGTGATCTCCTTAATAACCATACCATGTTTCCCCGAAAATAAGCCAGGGTCTTATATTTATTTTTCCTCAAGAAGACACCCTAGAGCTTATTTTCAGAGGATGTGTTATTTTTTTTAAGTATGGTACAACCATCTACATTTATTCAAATATAGTTAAGGCGTCTTCTTCTGGAACATCATCATCACTCTCCAAATCCCGAATTCCATCCTGAATTTCTTGCGACTCTATGACTCTTTCCTTTAGAACCATTGGCCCCCATCTCTCATGTGGAGCCACAGAGCTTTCCTGGGGCAGGTGAGAAGGGCTGCTCGTCGTCTTTACTGCTGCCGGCGACACGCATGGGTTGTGCAGTTGCACTGCGTAGCCACGCCCAGCACTAGGGCTTATTTTCGGGGTGGGGCTTCTATTGCACAAATGCTAAGAAATCCTGCTAGGGCTTATTTTATGGGTAGGGCTTATTTTCGAGGAAACGCAGTATTTATAACCAAAGCAGAATTGCCTTTCCTGTGCCATCGCCTGTAGAGCTGCTCAGTGAAAGCACACATCAGACATTTCCCGTGCATTTCAGTGAAAGATGATTTTACCGAGCAGGCTTGTGGGGGCCAAGTTTGTACAGCTTTTTTGGTGGTTTAGCCTGACCAGTGGATAGGACTGAAGTCAGAGGTGGGTGACCCTAAGCCCTCATTCCTAAGCATCACCTCCCTAGCACGGTTTTCTAAAAGAGCTGAGAGTACATGGTTCAAGGTTACGTTCTCTGACAGTGGCCTAAGGGGGTGGTGTCTGTATTGCTGACAAATTAAGGACAAATCCTCTTCGTTCAGGAAAATGGGTGACCATGTGATGGTTTTTCATCATGCTCATATAAAATCTGTCCTCTTTGTGAGGTTTAAAAATTTACTCTGTGCAGGTTTTCTTTTCCTCCTGTTCTCTCCCATTTCTTTCAAACTTAGGAAAAGGATGTTCTCTTTGATGAGAACTGATGTCAAACCCAATCCCCTCTGGGAAGAGGGTTGTGGCAATTGCAAGGTGGGGTTGCGGCAGTTGTTAATGAGACCAGATCAAAAGGAGTTGGGAAAGGAATGCGTCACATTGGACTGGAAATGTAGATTCCTCAGAGACAAGCTGAGACTGTGGTCAGAGGGAAGGAATCCTTCAGGCAAAGCAGCGGAGCCTTCTGCTGGCATAAGAATCATTCACTGCTGACAGCAACACCTTGGCCTCGATTGCACAGTTCATTATAGAATTCTGCAACCTTGACAATACACGAATGAGTTTTTCTGGTCTAGATGAATAAGAATTTCAAGTATCAAATAAGCAGTATGGTATCATTTGGGTAAAAATATCCATATACGGAAATCGGAGGCTAGGTGATATTCTAATCTCAAATGATTCGTAAAATCCAACATTGCCTATACAATGTTGAAAAATTATTTGTTATCATGTGAATTGCATATTAAGTGCTCTGCTTTAGTTCATTAAGTACTCATGGGGCATTTGTGGGTGGATCCTAACAAGGAGAATTTTCATTGGTCTAGGCAGAAACTGGGACATATGTTCAATTTAACTCAACAGATAGTACTTTGTGGACGTGCTGGGTGGCTGGCACTGTGCTAGGCTCTGTGGATATGTAAATAATAAGACGAGGTCCCCAACCTTGACAAATTAATGGCTTAGAAGGAGACAACACAAGATTTAGTGATCTGGAAGACCAACATGGTGACCAGATCTCTGATTACTTGCAGTCTGTGCTCAGCTATCAAGTGATTTTGCAGGTATTTTCAAAAGATAAAATAATGGGGCCACAATGTTTTACAAATTTGTAAGCCTAATTATGACTGTAGCTGAGATCTCACTACTGCACATTGTTTATCTGTGATAAACATTGTATTGTTTATCTGTGATAAACATTGTATTGTTTATCTCAAAGGTTATGCACGTACTGCAAGAAACATTGTGCATATATTGCATTTTCACAATATCATCTTCTGTAACATTTCAGTGAACAGACCCAGTTCTTCTAGGTCTATATATTTACATGTCATTTGCATGTTATTTACATTGCTTGAAATTTGTATCCATCACAGTGACTTTTGCATTATAATATCTATTAATATTAATAGAAAACCAGTGAAATGGAGAACAGGAGAAGAACATGTTTCACAAAAACCTATTGGAAACAGTGAAAGTAACATATAAGAGAATGTTTATATTTAGCCTGCAAGTTTTGCTAAAAGAAAAAGAAAAAAAAAAAGAGAGGAAAAAAAAGAGAATGTTTATAGATTGAAAGGTGTTGTAGTATTTCCCTTGTTTAGAAAGAGGGATCGATGGCTTGTAAATAGTTCACTGTACAATGTGACCATGTGCTGGAACAATTAAAACTGTGCAATTTGTCAGAAGAGGAGTGCAAATAAGAAGTATGAAAATAAATTAGCAACTGGATTGTATCAGAGGCAATCCATTTCTCCCCTGGTTCCCAGTATGTTGTCTGCTATGAAACTTTGTCAAGTGGTAACACAGAGCTCTCAAAATTCTTGCGCTGTTTCCACATGAAGCACAGGAACCTCTTTAGTAAACCTCCGACTGGTTCATTCCGTTGCTAAAGGCAGAGGAGAGACGGAAGCTACAGAGGCATCCTTCAGGGTTGCAGTCTCCGTAGCAGAAAGAGGTATTAGCGACACTGTTGATGGGAAGCTTGTAAAACCAGCCACAAACTGATGATAAATAAATGTACTTGGAGAGAATGCAGAACAAGTTATTGCAACATTCATTTTAAAGACGATGCTGTTGGACATCACAGGCATTATGTAAGCGCAATTATAATCATATTTGGTTGGATGAAACCGCCGATGTGTAGACTGTGGATTAGCTCGTGGTATGTGTGTGATATGTAGGGGAGGGGAAGAGCTTGGAGAATTCTGGCAAAATTGTTTGTCATTGCAAAAGCACGTGTTGCAGAAGAGGTTTTTCATTTAGTTGCTAATTAGTTTATGAGCTATGTATGGTCTGGCAAATATGTGTTGGGATCTTCTCTGAACATACCGTGTTTCCCTGAAAATAAGACAGGGTCTTATATTTATTTTTCCTCAAGAAGACACCCTAGGACTTGTTTTCAGGGGATGTGTTATTTTTTTTAAGTACGGTACAACCATCTACATTTATTCAAATATAGTTAAGTCGTCTTCTTCTGGAACATCATCATCACTCTCCAAACCCCGAATTCCATCCTGAATTCCTTGCAACTTTGTTTCCTTTAGAACCATTGGCCCCAATCTCTCCTGTCGAGCAACAGAGCTCTCATGGGGCAGATGAGAAGGGCTGCTCATCGTCTTTACTGCCCCACGACGACATGCATGGGTTGTGCAGATGCGCTGCGTAGCCACGTCCATCACTAGGGCTTATTTTCAGGGTGGGGCTTCTATCGTGCAAATGCTTAGAAATCCTGCTAGGGCTTATTTTATGGGTAGGGCTTATTTTCCGAGAAACATGGTACCTACCTGTGTGTATAGCAAGGAGATACATTCAATGATAGAGGTTTGTTTGCTCTATAACTTTGACCCACACATGGCTCTCTTCACCAAGATCAGTTGGTAGCCAACGATATGCATCTTAACCTTAACTCAAGGTTGTTGAAAATAATGAAAATTTGTGAATCCATCCAAATTACACCCACCAGGCGCTTAGGACAAGACTTTTTCAACACTGAAGTACCCTAGCTGTCAAAGAGAAAGCATCTCTCAAGAGTTTTTAAAATCAGGAATGAAATGAAGACATTTCTTCCTGACATTGGTAATGTCACAAACTTTATTCCTGAGACTTCAAGTGCTTTGCTCCACTGGCTTATCTCGCTGATGTGTTTATTATCTTGAGAACCGATTGCCTCAAGGGCTGATCGATCATGAGTTTGAATACTGCATCTAAGATACCAGAATTTCTCCATGGTGCAAACAGCACAATTGCAGAAAATTCATGTTTTCTGCAACACTTCTCAGAGAGAAAGAAATCGATGATGTATTATTGGGCGTATTTTAATATCATCTCCAAGGGCTGCAATGGAGCGTGAAAAGCTACTTTCTGAAGAGGAGATTAGGAATCCATTCAGCCCCGATTCCAAGCTGAGAGTCATCCTCTAGCTCTTGAATATGATGTGCTTACTGACTTAGCATCTGACCGGAGCTGAGAGGAGCCTTCAGTGAGTCATTCTCCACGATTCCCGTGTCCCTGCTCAACCCAAATATCTAGCGCCATCCCACAGGGCCAAACTCTTGCTGCTGTGCTCAGTAACTTACAGTTGGGACTTTGCATTTTATACTCAGGTAGAAATGGAAGAAAACCACTGGATGTGGAATCTGGTGGCAAGAACTGTTACGAACCCAAAGAGTGAAAGAGGCAAACTGTCATCTGTGTCATTGCTCTTGAAATGAGCACTAGTCATTTCATGTGTTTTTACTTTTATTATTAAAATTATAACAAATCTCTTTAGAAAGAATATAAAGTGCCCATTGTAAGGTTTTTCGGCAGTGGCGAAAAGAAAAGAGACACAGAAAGAGAAAGAGTAGGGGGCCCAAACCACGTGGCTTTATTATACACTCGTGGACGAGGTTCTGGGGCCCCAAGAGCAGGGGCCCCGGAAGTCGCCGCAGTTTGAAGGGGCTGAGGCCTTTTATACCCTTTGGGCAGGGCTAGGGACTTGTGGCGGGAAGAGCTGGGATTCTCTATTGTGACCTTGGAAGGTCGTTGAGAAATAGGAGGGGCTGGAGGTATTGTGGAATCCAGGAGCGAATCCAGGTGGAGATCTGGGTGTGGTTCCTCTCAGTGGGGCCTGGCAGTTTGTCCTTGGCAGGTCAGGTCACTAAGCGTTTTCTTTTTCCATCTAGGGAGGGGAGGGGGCCCCTGCCACCAGCCTTACACCCATTAAGTGGTCTGTGGATGGATGGCCAAAGTCGAAGTCCTGGTTTAATGTAACAGCTCTTGTTAAGGAAAAATGCCCAGCCCTGCCTTACTGGGTCAAGTACATCAAGTACATTTCTTTATCCCTCTAGAAGCATTTCTCTCCCCAAAGGGCCTCTATTAGTCAGAGAAATAGAACAAATAGGATATATATATATATATAATATTGTGGGTTCAGTTCCAGACCACCACAATAAAGTGAATATTGCAATAAAGCAAGTCATAGAAAATTGTTGGTTTCCCAGTACATAGAAAAGTATGTTTACACTGGACCATGGTCTATTAAGTGTACAATAGCATTATGTCTAAAAAACAATATACATACCTTAATGAAAAAATACTTTTCTTGCCAAAAAAAAATGCTATCGATCATCTGAACCTTCAGGGATATAATAACCATAAGAAAGTTTGAACTGTTGTGAGAATTACCCAAATGTGACACTGAGACATGGAATGAGCACATGCTCTTAGAAAACTGGCACTGGCAGACTTGCCCAATGCAGGGTCGCCACAATCCTTCAATCTGTAAAAAACATAGTATCTGCCAAGTGCAATAAAGGGAAGCACAATACAATGAGGTATGCCTCTGTGTGTGTCTATATATCTCCCTGTCCATATACATATATGTGTGGAGAAGGAGGTATATTATAAAGAATTGGCTTATGTGATTATAGAGGGGTAGAAGTCCCAGGATCTGAAGTCCAAAGGCCTGAGAACCAATAAAGCCAATGGTATAAATTCCAGTCCAAGTTTGATGGTAGGAGAAGATCAATATTCCAGTTCAAAGATCTCTGTAGTAGAGAGATCCAATTTTGTCTTACTCGGGATTTTGTTCTAGTCAAGCCTTCAAGGGATTAGATGAGGTTTGCTCACCCTGGGGAGGGGAATCTGCTTGACTCGGTCTCCTGATTCAAATGTTAATCTCACCAAATAGCTGCCCCCCCCCCCCCCGCCCCCGTGGCCCCTTCAGGTTGACACATAAAATTAACCGTCACAGATCCGCAGCCCTCCTGAACACGGGATCATGTGTGGCCGTCCCGACAGGAAGTCATGCAAGATACAGGTGGAGTCCAGCAGAGATTAGAGCTTAAATTCTTTTCCAAGAAGCACTACAGCCCTCATGATTCATGTTGATATGCTTCTAGCCACATCATTGGTGAATTGTGCCATTAATTTTCCAGGTGGGCTTAGAGCCTAGACGTTTCTGGATCTCTCATCCTCAGAAAAGGACTCATATGTTAGATCCTTAATTGTGAGCAACCAGACACTGATTGTGATTAATGCTAGTGGCAAAGTAATTTATTAAAAAGGATATTGGATAGCTCACACCCAGTCACTAGGATGCCTTGGAGAACTAGACTTACAAAACCAGGGGCCGTGATCAAAATTACTTTTATGGAACTGGTTCTACTTATCTATGAGTGTCACTTCTACAGCTCCCGTTCCTTATTCTCCTTGTTGTCAACCCGCACCTCAGATGGTTGGGTTCGTCATTGCGTAGGGTGACCCAAATCTTCAGTCTTGAGGGCCTCAACTCTTGGTGGCCCTGCCTTTTAAGGGTGGCTCTGCCCCACCATGAACTTGAGCCACTGGATATGTATATTGGATGTAAGTAATAGAAAACCAAATTAAATGGCTTAAAAGAAAATGACATTCATTCGCTCATCCATGCACACATATTAAAAATGTTTATTGCGTGCCAGCTGTGTGTTAGGGACCCAGCTAGGCAGTGGGATTTAGCAGTGGACACAATGCCCTACTCTCATGAAACATTCTGGCTGGAAGAGGTGAGGAGGAAGACAAATAAACCATATGAAGGGGATCAGATGGTGACAAATATCAGGGAGAAAAAGCAGGTTAGAGTCACCAAGTGAGGTGGGGCTGCTATTTTTTTTTTTTTTTTTGAGACAGAGTCTCACTCTGTTGCCTGGGCTAGAGTGCTGTGGCGTCAGCCTAGCTCGCAGCAACCTCCAACTCCTGGGCTCAGGCGATCCTCCTACCTCAGCCTCCCGAGTAGCTGGGACTACAGGCATGCGCCACCATGCCCGGCTAATTTTTCTATACATTTTTAGTTGACCAATTGATTTCTTTCTAATTTTTAGTACAGACAGGGTCTCGCTCTTGCTTAGGCTGGTCTTGAACTTCTGACCTTGAGCGATCCACCCTCCTCAGCCTCCCAGAGTGCTAGGATTACAGGTGTGAGCCACCGCGCCCGGCCTAGGGGTTGCTATTTTTAATGGTGTGGTCAAGGGAGATTCCTTGCTAAGATGACATTCGAGCAGAGACCCGAGGGATATAGGGGTGAGTTATGTGGTTATCTGGGAGAGGACTTGCATTTTCAAATCAAGGTGGGTGCATTACTCTGACAAACCCTGTTCCTGTAAACAGCTAAAGTGTTGGATTAATTTTTTTAAATACACTTTTTATTTTGGAATGATTTTAGGCTTACAGGAACATTGTCAAGACAGTGTAGACAGTTCCCATCTATCCCCCACGCAGTTTCCTTTATCGTTAGCCTCTTACAGAACAATGGTACATTTGCCAAACCCAGGAGTCCAGCGTTGGTGCAGTACTAGTACTAAACTCCAGACATTATTTGGATTTCACTGAGTTTTAAACTGGTGTCCTTTTTCTGTTCCAGGGTCCAATTCAGGACACCATATTGCATCTAGTTGTTACGTCCCCTTACTTTCTTTGGATTTGTCTGTGTTTGCTTTTCATGACCTGAACAGTATTGAGGAGTCCTGGGTATTTTGCAGATTGCCTCTCAACTTGATTTTGTCTATTTTTAAAAATTGTGTTAAAACACACATAATCTGCAATTTACCGTCTTAACCGTTTTAAGTGTACAGTTCAGCGGTATTGAATATATTCATAATGTGCGGTCATCACCACTATCCACCTATAGGACTCTTCATCAGGTAAAACTGACATTCTGTAACCCTCTAAATTACAACTCCCATCCCTCCTTCCTCCCAGCCCTTGGCACCCCCCATTTCACTTTTTGTCTCTGTGAATTTGACTCCGGTAGGGACCTCGTATAAGTGAAATCATATAGTAATTGCCCCTTTGTGACTGGCTTATTTCACTGAGCGTAATGCCCTCAAGGTTTCATGCATGTTGGTGCATGGGTCAGAATTTTCCTTTTCCTTCCTTTTTTAATGCTGAATAGTATTCCACTGTATGTATAGACCACATTTTGTTTATTCACTCATCCATCTTTTGGCTATTGTGAATAATGCTGCTATGAACATTGGCTACCAAGATTTTAGTTTGAAATGTTAAACAGCTAGTACCATGTTTCCCCCAAAATAAGATAGGGTCTTATGTTTATTTTTCCTCAAGAAGATATCCTAGGCGCAGAGGTCCTCAAACTTTTTAAACAGGGGCCCAGTTCACTGTCCCTCAGACCGTTGGAGGGCCGTTGGAGAGTGCGGCGCACATTCCACACATGCGCACTGTGGGCCCAGACGAGTCGGCTGCTAAGCAGGACAGGCAGCGGCAGCAAAAACACCCGGCGGGCCGGATAAATGTCCTTGGCAGGCTGCATGTGGCCCAAGGGCCATAGTTTGAGGACCCCTGCCCTAGGGCTTATTTTCAGGGGATATGTTATATATTTTTTTAAGTACGGTACAACAATCTACATTTATTCAAATAGAATTAAATCGTCATCTTCTGGAACATCATCATAACTTTCCAAACCCTGAATTCCCTCCTGAATTTCTTGCGACTCTGTTTCCTTTAGAACCATTGGCCCCAATCTCTCATGTCAAGCCATAGAGCTCTCACGGGGCAGATGAGAAGGGCTGCTCGTGTTCTTTACCGACCCACGACAAAACGCATGGGTTGTGCAGATGCGCTGCGTAGCCACGCCCAGCACTAGGGCTTATTTTCGGGGTAGGGCCTCTATTGCGCAAATGCTTAGAAATCCTGCTGGGGCTTATTTTATGGGTAGGGCTTATTTTCGAGGAAACACGGTATAATATAATAGCTCAAATATAAAGAATGGATGGATGCCCAGTGACAAGTCTCACCCCCTCCCCCACCCCCGCGCAGGTCACAGTCACCCAGGTCATTTTCTCTTCACCTACCTTTGTTATCAGTTTCTTACGTGTCCTCCCAGAGGCGTATGACTTCCCTTTCTTTTTGACAAAGATGATACTGACTACCCTATGCACTGTTCTGCACCTGTTTTTAACAATGTTCCTTGGCAATCTAAATTGTGAGCATTCTCGTTCTTTTCTATAGCTGCGTAGATATCATTGCGTGGATGTGCCATACTTTATTTAACCATATTGACTGTCTTTTAGGTGGTTTCCAATCCTGTGCTTTAGAAACACAGCTGCAGTGAATAATTTTGTAGAAATGTCATTTTTTTAAATGTGCGAATACATTTGTATGGTTCGTTCCTCGAAATGGAATTAGTCAAAAGATATTGCGTGAGCAATGTGTATGCATATAGCCAAATGTATATAGATAGACATCTATATTTATCTCAGAATTGCTCATATATATGTGAGTGATATATTTAGCCAAATTGCCCTCCATGGAAGTAGCTACAATTTACGCTCACATCAGCAATATGACAGCGTCCGCCTACGCAACCTTGCCAACACCATGCGTTATCAAAGGTTTTGATCTTTTCCAATCTGATAGGTGAAAGTTGGTTTCTGATATCCACACAAAGACTTGTCTAAGGATGTACATAGTAGCCTTACTCGTAATAATAAAAAATATCTGTGCTAACAACAACAACAAAAAAACCAAGCTGTGCATCTCCCAGGGGGCTGGGGAGGGTGGTCGGCAAGGACACCTCCCAGGGCAGGGACAAGAAGTCACGGAAGCCAATGGGCAGAGAGGATTATTCCAAAGCAGAACCAGGGACTGCAGGGCTGGCCACCCAAGGAACCCACTCTGCCAACCAGAGTGTCTGCTCTGTTTATCTTTAGTGGCATTGGGTGGTGGATAGATAGGCAACTGCCTTGTATTTTTCTATTCTTCTCCTTTCCAAAAAATATTGATTTGCTCATTCTATTCCTTCCTTATCACTGTTTAGCAGGTGAATTAAATAATGTGCTTTTAAGTTCGTAGGTCATCAGAACTCGAGAAGGCACGTTTGGACCTAAGATCCTGGACTTTGAGCTGAGCGTGGTTACTGGATCAGATATTGGGATACTGGGTGGTCTCGTGGGTAGACCTCGGCAGACGCTGTCAGATCCTTAATGAACATGCACCCACATTTTCTTTGGCCGCTCCTTTCTTGCTTACTGACTCTGTTGGCGCAGGGAGGCTTTGCCCAGTTGAAAGTAATCATGATGGATTTACCCCAATCCGGAGGCCTTCAGGGCAATGTTTTGCTTTTCTGATAAAAAGAACAGATGCCACTGGTGCCAGCCCTTCCCTCCTCTTCGTGACGCGATGCCTGGAGCTGCAGCAGCCATCTGGTGACAATGAGGTGGCGGCTAAGGCTGGTGGTGGCAAAACATGTAGCTGCCATAGGCGAGCTTGCTCTGTAGCAGTTGTGCAGCGTGATGTGATTGCTATTTTCGTGGGCAGCCTCTGGAAAACGTTTGCATGCCAGTAGGGCTTCACTGTTGCTACTTTTCTTCATGCACTAAACAACTCATTCAACAAATGGAAAACCTGATACGTGCTCGGCTCTGGGGGTAAATGACATGGATCTCACTGTCATGGAACCGGCAGTTGCAAAAGGAGGCCTGTCGACCTGCCTCCCGTGGAAGGGTCAGCAGACAGTGGGCAGCCCTCACGGCCGCCTACCCCAGCGGCTCGGCACACGCCGTTTTGTCCCGTAGCTACGCCATGTAAGGCCCATGGTTTTCTCAAAAATAGTGTTCAGTTAATGACTATTTAGTTTAATTATTTTATCAGAATATTTTGAGAAAATGACATCCCCACATATGTTTCCCAGCACGCCCCAATTGCAACTTTGACTTTGCTTTTATTTCCTCGTCTCAGTGGCCTTTTAGGTAAGAATGAGTCAGGTCCCTCTTTAAATTTCCTGCTTCATGTAGTTTCGAAAAGCTCCATTTCCAGTTTTATCTCCCCTTCGTCCTACTGAGAAAGATTGTGACTATAACAACTTCCACTGAGAACTAATTATGAAGATGGCAGTGAAATTACTGTATCAACAGTCTCATTAATTCTATCACCCGGGATAAACCCCTTTGGAAATTGGCGGAGGCTGTAACGTAGCGGGGGATGGGCCCAGGGGACGCGCAGGAGGGACCACTGTGCCCATCTGGCTCCAGATTCTGACAGGAAGGAGGAAGGGGAGGAGGAGGGGGAGGAGTGGACCTTCAGTGAGGCGTTTGGCTGTTGGAGAGAGGGGAGGCTGTGGAATATGACCACATATTTTAGTTGTCCAGCTAATTTCTTGTTCTTTTTTTTTTTTTTGAGACAGAGTCTCGCTTTGTTGCCCAGGCTATAGTGCTGTGGCATCAGCCTAGCTCACAGCAACCTCAAACTCCTGGGCTCAAGCAATCCTCCTGCCTCAGCCTCCCGAGTAGCTGGGACTACAGGCATGCGCCACCATGCCCGGCTAATTTTTTCTATATATTTTTAGTTGGCCAATTAATTTCTTTCTATTTATAGTAGAGACGGGGTCTTGCTCTTGCTCAGGCTGGTTTCGAACTCCTGATGTTGAGCAATCTGCCCGCCTCGGCCTCCCAGAGTGCTGGGATTACAGGCGTGAGCCACGGTTTGGGCCGGGGGATTCTCAGCAAGCAGTGAAAGCTCTGGAATAGGTACGGCGACTCTGGGAAAAGAGTGAGGTTAGCTCCCAGCCTATAGCAAGGGACCTGTGTGTTCCTCGGCCATACAGAGCTCAGATGTAGAAAACAAAATAGTTCTGAATAATGTGAGGAAAGAAATAGCAGGCAAACATGGAGGGAAACATCCCTAATGCTCTCCTCGTGTTTCATATGGCCCGCCTTTAGTGCCGTCCCCATGCTCGACAGCGCCTGTGGGGACTTGCAGGGGGTGCTGTGTGCGGGCTCACGGCGAGGGGAAGAGGGTGGGTGGAGAGAACTCCCGAGCTGCCTGCGTTGAACTGGTCTGATGTTGCCTGTAGCTCATCAGCCTGCTCTTCCTCGCGGGCGTGAATAACTGTGCAAGACCCACTCGGATGCAGGAACGTGGGGCGTTCCTCTAACCGGGCTTTTGTGCTGGGGTGGCTTACTGGGGACACAGGGTGGATGAAATGGTACCATAGGGACTCGCATCTGCAGCCTCCCCTTAAACAATGATCCCATCAATGAACCCCATGCTTGTCACTGAGAGTTTTAGCTACCGTGTTTCCCCGAAAATAAGACCTACCCATAAAATAAGCCCTAGCAGGATTTCTAAGCATGTGCGCAATAGAAGCCCCACCCCGAAAATAAGACCCAGTGCTGGGTGTGGCTGCGCAGCGCATCTGCACAAACCATGCGTGTCGTCGTGGAGCGGGAAAGAAGACGAGCAGCCCTTCTCATCCGCCCCATGAGAGCTCTGTTGTTCCACATGAGAGATTGGGGCCAATGGTTCTAAAGGAAACAGAGTCACAAGCAATTCAGGATGGAATTTGGGGTTTGGAGAGTGATGATGATGTTCCAGAGGAAGACAATTTAACTCTATTTGAATAAATGTAGATTGTTGTACTGTACTTAAAAAAATAACACATCCCATGAAAATAAGCCCTAGGGTGTCTTCTTGAGGAAAAATAAATATGAGACCTGTCTTATTTTCGTGGAAACATGGTAGTTGTTGGGTCACTTTAAGGCAGAGGACCTCTGCCAGGGACATTGCTTTGTCTGTTGGTTTTGTGTGTTTGTTCCATTCGTCTCTGAACGTCTGTCTGTATCCTCTGTCTCTGGGTTTCTGTCCTTCTGTGTTTTATCCGTTGTGTGTGCTTCTCCCCTTTGCCCTCCTCCAAGCCCTTGCTGTTCAGATAGGATTGTATTTTGGGAATATAGAGAGTAGCTCAGTAGAGAGAAAATTCCTCATTTCAGGCAGTGATAACTTTTCACTGTAGCGTGTCCCTGCTAGATGGTATCAGAGAGAAAAATAAACAACAGGAAAAAGTGGTCTCATTCCTCCTAAGGTCTGTGTGGTCCCTTGTCCAGCCTGTGCTCGCAACGCTGGGATTGCGGAATGAGGACTGGATTTAGCTAAGCTTGTGGAACTAATCTGCGCCCGCAAGCGGCAGAGGCGCGCCAGGGCGCTGGAGAGTGAAATAGAGGTGTCGTCAGGCGGCTTGACGAGAGCAGAGAGGGCAAGTTCAAGGTGGCAGGGAAGAGCTCCGGCCTCGTATCTGGGTCTCAGATTTTTTTAATCAGTGATGACAAACAGCGTGTGGACCCAGAACTTCAGCTGCCAGTTCACAGCTCGATTTGCTTCTCTGGTTAGGGATTAACGCCAGGGTGGTGTCTAAGAAATCTCTGACCTTTATTTTGATCAGATCGTGTAAGAATTCACACACGCACACACGCACACCCGCGCACACACACGTGCATGATGCAGACATTAGCACAGATGCAGCCTGTCTAGAGCGCAGATTCCCCCTTCCCTTCGGAGGTGGCCCTGCCCTCACCCCACGTCCTACCGGCTTTGATTTGGCACTGGCTGTGTCCTGCCAGCGGGCCTGGTGCTGCCAACTGTGTGCTTTACCCTGAGTCTGGGGCTCCTGCCCAGTTACCTCCTTCCTTCCCTACCTCAGCTTTTCTTCTGAGCAACACATCATTCGTTCATCCATCATGCATCCACCCATCGTTCATTCAGCAGACACCAGTCATCTGCTGTGAGCCAGGGCAGGACGGGGTTCAGAGGAGGAGATGACACAGATGAAACGTGGGCCCTGCCTTCAAGGCAGTTTCCCTCTGGCATAGGCATACAGACTCATAAGACAGAGAAAAGAATTTCTTTTATAAAAGAGTTTATTTATCATTTGCAGATTCTGTTTTCTTCATTTGTAAGCATTCAAGCAATATTAAAAGTACCTAATAAAGTAGAAACCACCTGAAATCCTGCCCACTCTGAGATAATGCCCTTTATGCATCAACTCCATATATATAAAAGTGGATATATTATTAATATAAAATGGTGGGACAGTATTAGGAGTACTTAGACAGTGTCTATTGGCTATGGTAAGCACATGGCAGGTGGACATGCAGGGCATTTCAGGAGTCCAGAGTCGGGGGGTGGGAGGTAGGGTCCAGAAACTCTTTCTTGGAGGAGGTCCTGAAAACATTCTAGATCCTTCCCTGCTGCCCCCGAGCTATAGCTCCACACCTAATTCTCACTGCTATTTCTATCATCCCTGCTTAGAAAAAATGCACTTGCCTCTTCCCACTCAATTCCAAAAGCAAACGTATTGCTTCTAACATACAGATATGAGTAAAATATAATATAATGAAAACCGGCATACCCATTATCCAGCTTCATCAAATCTTAATATTAAGCCATATTCGCCGGAGAATTCTTTAAAAGAAATTACTCGTTGCAGATACAACTGAGGCCTCCTGCGTACCCTTCTCGGAGCTTTTTTCTCTCCCTCCCTCTCTCCCCAGAGGGCATTATTGCTATGAAATCAGCCCTTATCATTCTCATCCACATTTTATATTTTTGCCACATATGTTGTGTATCCATAAAAATTACAAAGTATTGTCTCGCCTGCTTTAAAAGTTTATATAAATGGTATCTTGTTGTAAATGTTCTACTGCATCCTGGCTCTTTTGTGCGACATCGTTTCTGGGATTTGTTCACAGTTGATAGATGTAGGTCTAGTTGTTTCATTTTTAAATGTCATGTGGTGTTCTGATGTCTGAATATAACACCATCGACTTACCCATTCTTCTGTGGATGGGTATTGGGTATTTCTTGTTTCTATTACACACAATCAACATCCTTGTGCATGACTTTCTGTGCACATATGTAAGACTCTCTGGAGGGCATTTATAGATTTTGAATTGGCCGAGCAGAGTGTGCACATTTTCAGCTGTATTGATGCTGCTAAATCGCTCTCCAAGGTCACAGCCATTTAGACTCCTGTGTGCAGTATGGGTCTTCCTGTCTCTCTCCATCTTTGCCAGCCTTTGCCTGATCAGATTTGCAACGTTTTGCCAATCTGATGGGTGTGAGTACATCTCTTTTTTCCTTTGAATTTGTATTTTCCTCACTGCTGGAGACATTGTGCATCTTTTCATGGTCTGTTACAGTAGCTACCTGGGCTTTCCTCTTCTAGGCACTGCTCTTCCTGTCTCTGCCCACTTTTACTACTGGGTGGTGCTGGCATCTTCCCCACGAGGAAGGGAAGAGCAGCCCCTGCCATGCAGGCGCCGGCGTGGTGGCACTGGCAAGGCCTGGGTATTCCTTTCTGATCACACAGACTTCATAGTGGACAAAGCCACACTGGGATCACGATGGATTAAGACAAAAGCAAGACCCTTCCATAATTATGTCTGAACATGAGCAATACACGAACATTGCCCAAGCCACAAAACACCAGGCATACCCCTGTGGTAGGTAGAGTTCTAAGGCGCT
Organism: Microcebus murinus; assembly: GCF_040939455.1. Taxonomy (NCBI): domain Eukaryota; kingdom Metazoa; phylum Chordata; class Mammalia; order Primates; family Cheirogaleidae; genus Microcebus; species Microcebus murinus. Next base: position 23,455,349 of record NC_134127.1, on the reverse strand, counting down.
GCCGAGATTCCCAGCCCCAGGTGTGCACACACCGACCTCCGGCTGTTCAACAAGCACAGGCCCTGCTGCGGAGGGACGCGACAGACAGATGTGGTTAACCACTCCAGTGCGGGGCTCACCGGCCGCGACGCCTCGCCCACAGCAAGGTGTGTGGACTCACAGTCCACGGCGGTCTGTGCTGTGCGTCGACGACGCGTCCGCTCTGCTCTTGTGTGGTGAGGAAAGCTTGAAAGCCCTGAAAGCTTGTTTGACTTTACAGGCAGCTTTGCTTGTCATGTCAATCAGAATAGGTAACATATACATATATGTTTTCATGACATTATTTTTAAATGTTTACAATTTTATTTTGATAAATGAAAAATCAGAAAAGTCAATTCAAAATTATAGACTAAAGTCGACGCTCAGCTGTGCATCTTCACATCCCGGCTGTCGGCTAAAGTGGCACTTGGTTTGTCTGTGGCTGTTGACCGCAGTCCACGCTCCTACCGAAGTGGTTAAGTTCCCAAATCAGTTGACCTTAAGACAGGGAGACTACCCAGTTTGGCCCGACCCAATCCCACCAGCCCTTTGAAAGCAGAGTTTTTTCCCACTTGGTCACAGAAGAGGAAGCTAGAGGGACACGCTGTGGCCGGCGTGGAAGAAAGCAAACTCCATGCTGGGGTGGTGGCCGGGTGGCAACCACTGGGCGCCACTAGAGGGCGACAGTGGTTCCCCGCTGACAGCTAGAAGCAAAACGGGGACCTCAGTCCTATAGCTGCAAAGAAATGAATTCAGCCAACAGCCAGTGCGCTTGGAAGAGGACCCCAAGCCCCGGAAGAGAACTATGGAGGGACCAGGAGAGGGAATCCAGCCAGGCCACACCCAGACTTGTGACCGGTGTAATCTTCGGAAACTGGGAGCTAGTACATTTGTTGCTTGTGGTAATTTGTCACAAAGCAACAGAAGACGACACAGCCTTCTCCCAGACAGCCGGAGTGGCCTCTTCACCGCGGACAGCGTTAGCCTCAGCCTGGCCCTCCCTCCTCCTCGGTAAGATTGATGCCGGCGCCTCGTCACAGCATCGCCCCTGCCTCCCGACAGCACGCAGCCCAGAGCAAAGCCCTGCCCGCTGAAACCTTCCCCCAGGCCGCCTAGCGCCAGCCCACGTCCCAGCCCAAGTCGCCCCCGACACCCTTGCTGGGGCGCCCACGCCTCCCACGCTGCGTGCTCTTCCTTGCTGCGGCGCGGGAGGAGCCTGGCTTGTCTGGCTTGTCCGGCGACAGGTGTGTTCCTGACAGGCGTGTCTCGGCTGGGGGAGGCCGACACCCTGAAAAAGCCGAGGGACAACTGATCGGAAGGCTTGAGCCTCACAGCTGGCGTGGGCACGTGCAGGCCATGCCACGCGGCTGGCCCACCTGCTTGGGGGATCTTGTTTTTCATTGATAGATGAAAACATGGGCTAGCGGACGCCGGGGGCAGCTGGGGTGCTGTGGAAAGACCCGGGCAGGTGTAGTCTCCCTCTGCCCTCACTAGCCATGGGGCTTCCCGAGCCTCAGTTGCTCTGTCTCTAAATTGGGACCAACCGGCCCAACAGTTACTACCGTGTTTCCCTGAAGACAAGACAGGGTCTTATATTTATTTTTCCTCAAGAAGACACCCTAGGGCTTATTTTCACGAGATGTGTTATTTTTTTAAAGTATGGTACAACAATCTACATTTCTTCAAAATAGTGAAGTCGTCTTCTTGTGGAACATCATCATCACTCTCCAAACCCCGAATCCCATCCTGAATTTCTTGCGACTCTGTTTCCTTTAGAACCACGGGCCCCAATCTCTCACGTGGAGCAACAGAGCTCTCATGGGGCGGATGAGAAGGGCTGCTCGTCTTCTTTCCCGCTCCGCGACGAAATGCATGGGTTGTGCAGATGCGCTGCGCAGCCACGCCCAGCACTAGGGCTTATTTTCGGGGTGGGGCTTCTATTGTGCACATGCTTAGAAATCCTGCTAGGGCTTATTTTATGGGTAGGGCTTATTTTCGGGGAAACATGGTATTATATATTACTACATAATAGTAAAAGGAAATTTCTTAAATTACACAGATGGTCCTAATAATATCTATATATACAACTTAGAGGCACACAAAATTTATAGCATTAAAAAATATTTGGACCATAGAGTGTGCTGATGTTACCTAATGCTGGTTTTGACCACCCTAAAGGTGTCAAGTGTTCAGAATGCTCACCACCAGGTGAGATCCACCCGGATGAGATACAGGTGGTTGGCGTGTGTGGCTCCCACCTAAAAGTGACGACACCTGTTCCCATCAACACACTCTAGAATATTCCCAGCGAATGTTTCTTCTCTCTCCCTTCCTCCTCCAGCCAGGATCCAGCACTTGTATATTACGACTGTTCGCCATGCCGCTTGCCGCTGTGTGCTAAAGTGACTGTTGAATTTCACGCCACCAACTTCACTGGCGCGCACACATACAGAGGAGTCAAAATCCTTGGGAATTCGTTATTTTGACACCTGTTTCTCGAGCACCCCCTGCGTTGTGCCTTCCGTCTCACGCTGGGGATGCAGCGGGGAGCTAGGGAGAGCGCACAGCGACAGAGGGGCCGGGCGCGAGTGCAGGATAAACGACAACGCACCACAGAGAGATCGTGCAGAGCAGGGAACAAATAGAGGGGAAGGGAGAAGGGGGAGGCACTTTCTTGGGAGCTGTTGCCGGGTGAGGCCTTCCAGAGAGGAGGTGGCAGCAGTAGGGGTGCCACGCTCACGGGGCCAGTCACGTAAGGTCTTTGTGTCACTGGCCGGCTCAGGCTGTCACCGCAAAGTCAACAGATGTTTACCATCTCGCCGTTCTAGAGGACAGAAGTCCCCGATCCAAGTGCTGGCGGGGTGGCAGCAGGGCTGGTTTCTCCCGAGGCCTCTCCCCTTCGCTTGTGGATGGCCGCCTCCTCCCTGTGTCCTCATGTCCTCTTCTTGTATGGACACCACCAGTCCTATTGGATGAAGGCCCACCCTAGTGGCCTCCTTTTAGCCTAGTCACCTCTTTAAAGACCCCCATCTCCAAATACAGTTGCATTCTGAGGTCCTGGGGGTTCGGGCTTCAACGTGGAAATTTGGGGAGGACACAGCTCGGTCCGTAGCAGTCCTGGAGGCCTTGGGGCGGGAGGTGCTGGGATTCTGCCCTGAGCATAACTGGTCTGAGGAAACTGAGTGACGTGGAGTAAAGTCTAGGCTGATACAACAAGGTGACACAGTGACATTTAGTGGCTTCGAGAATAAAGCAGTTTATTCTTCTCTTGAGTTTTGGTCCAGAGTGGGTAGGTGGCTTCTGCCTCCTGGCCCCACCCGGGGAGCCTGGCCAGCCCCTTCTCAACAAAGGACACATGTCACTGTCACCTGCCACCCATAGGTTAGCATTGAGTCCCACGGGCACACCTGGCTGTAGCAGAAACTGGGAGATTCCATCTCTAGCTGTCCAACCCCGTGTCCCGGAGCAAAGAGCAGAGTAAAAACTGGGGACAACTGGCCTGGCAGAGTCTGCCACATCTCACTCTTTAGTGACTCGGGGGGAAAGTGCTCCTCGGTTAAGTGTCCTGTGATTCCTCTGCTACTGTATCAAAGTTTGCATTTGCTCCCAGGAGTCATCCGGGAAAGGAGAATGTGTCTCGCTCTTGAGTGAGGCCTGGGGGTGGGATTTGGGGCTGTCGCTGGGGTGGGGGCGGGGAGCCTGCCAGGAGACGCAGCCAGGAATCCTGGCTCAGCTACTGGGGACTGGAAGTTAACTGAGTGGAAAGAGGAGTCAGTCGATTGTCATTCGAGTCAGACCCCACGCCTGACTCACTGCACCGCCAGGCGCGGCACGCTGGGAAGGAACGGTTACCCTCATTCATTATGTGCCGGGTCTTTAGACACTCCAAACACGCTAGATTACAAAGTTGCTGGGGCAGAACGGGGAAAGATAAAGTTATAATTGAAAGTGACTCACGTGATCCGTTTTAAATGACACCAACTTTCTACTTGGACGCACGTTAAGAAATCTCAAATAATTGTTTTCAGCCAGGGCTAAATTTAGCACCTGTGAGATGGATGGGTCTGTCGTGCTCTCGCTCGGGTAGTGCTGATGGTTTCCTGTCGTTGCAGATGCGCTGCCGGCTGTAAAACACAGCGCCCACTGCGTGCGTGCCGCCAGCCGGGCCTCGCAATCATTTTCCTCCACCCGTGCGACACTCCCGGGTAGGGTTGCCAGATTTAAGAAAAAAATATAATAATAAAGGATGCCTAGTTATATTTGAATTTCAGGTAAATAATACAATTTTAAAGTAAATGTATGTCGCCAATATTGCATTGGACAAACTTGTATGAAGAGTAATTATTTGTCTGAAATTCACATGTGACTGGGCATCTTGCATTTTACCTGGCTACCCTGCCTGGGAAGCAGGGGGCGCGGTCTCCATCTGCCAGGCGAGGAAGTGAGATCCGAGGAGTCTTCCTTGGGCATGTGCAGTTGGCCGGGACTCTGACAGGTGACGTCTCCTGACCTGGCCTAACTTACATACCCGCCCTCACCTCTCCTCTGGTTTTGCTGGGGGCAAAACTTAGGCTTGCTCAGCGCCTACTGTATACTTACAGGCAGCTAAGCCTTTCCCCATGTGATATCTGGTCACCAGCAGAAGGTGCAAAAAAAAAAAAAAAAAAAAAACAACAACAATTTTAGGCAGAATGAGGTCGAATATTTGTAAATAGCTGCATGTTTGTTTTAATGAGTCACAGGAAAAACGTAAGTTCCCTACCGGCCCTAACGCGTCAGGGATCGTGGCTGAGAAGGCTCAGGAGTTACTGATTAGGTCTGGCAAAATCGGACAGGTGGCCCGCAGGTGACACAAGCTGGGAGACATTCCTGTCTTCCTGCCCTAGAGGCCGCCTGACCTCAGCACCATCACCTATAAAATGAGTGGGTTCAACTCCTGGTAATGAGGCTTCTGGTTCTCGTTTATTGAGCATTCGCTTGGCTCCAGCCACTGTTTCACTCGACACTCATGTACCCATTTTGCAGCTGAGACGTCTGAGGCTGGAGGGGTGGAGTGGCAAGCTCAACCAGCTGGATGTGGCCCCCTGTCCAGCTTGGGGTCAGCTCTGTTTGACCCCATATGCCTCACTCCAAACCAGTCCCTCTTACTGGAGGGACACCCTCGGCACTGGCTCAAGCTATTTTTGGTGTCCGAAATTGGGAAGTCCTGGCATCCAGTGGGTGGAGGCCAGGGATGCTGTGCAACATCCTACAGTGGCCAGGATGGCCCCGGCACAGAATGACCCAGCCCCAGATGTCAATAGTGCAAGGGTTCTGGCCTTGAGCCACTATTCCCACCACTCTTGACCACCAGTTACCCTTAAGGAATTAAAAATATGCTTTTCATCAAAAAAGAGTTTCCTGGTTGGGCGTGGCGGCTCATGACTGTAATCCCAGCAATTTGGGAGGCTGAGGTGGGAGGATTGCCTGAGGCCAGGAGTTCAAGACCAGGCTAGGCAACATAGCAAGACCTCATTTCTACAAAAAATAAAACATTAGGTTATTAAGTATGGAATGTCCTATTTCCTTAAGTACTAAGTTTGACAGTTGATATCTCTGACATTTCACTTTGATATTTCTTTTTCTTTTTTTTTTTTATTGTGAAGGCACATCCTCAGTCTTTCAACTGCATGTTTTGGTTTGTGATTATCTTTCAATTTTTTTTTTAGAGCAGTTTTTGTGAATCCATGGATAAGTCAAAAATTCATGTTATTTTTGAATATGAGTTCTGTCCTGGAACCAATGCAGCACAGTCACTCAAAATATCAACGAGATGTTTGGGAAGGATGTGGCTAATGATTGCACAGTACGTTGATGGTTTGAGAGCTTCCGTTCTGGTGATTTTAATCTTGAAGATGAGCCATGTGGGTGACCTGAGACCAAGGTGGATAATGATGAGCTGCAAGCTGTAGCGGAAGCGAATCCATCTCAAACTATTTGTGAATTAGCAGCAAGGTTAGAAGTTACTATTCCAACAATATTGGACCATTTGAAACAAACTGGCAAGGTAAAGACACTGGATAGATGGGTTCCACATGAATTAAATGAGCTTCAGAAGAGAAATTGTCTGGAAGCTTGCCTTTCTTTGCTGTCACATCATAAAGGCGAACCAATTCTATACCGTATTGTTATGTGTGGTGAAAAATGGATTCTTTTTGACAATTGCAAGGATTTGGCACAATGGTTGGATAAAGATGAAATGCCAAAATACAGACCAAAACTGAATATTTGTCAAAAAAAGCTAATGGTGTGTGTTTGGTGGTCTAGTGCTGGCATTATCCACTACAGGTTCATGAAACCTGGTCAGTCGATTACAGCGGATGTCTACTGCACCCAGTTGGAGGAAATGATGAGGATGCTTGTGATCTTGCGATGAAGCAGCTGAGACTGGTCAACAGAGACAGGCCAATCCTCTTGCAAGACAATACTCAACCACATGTTTTACAAACAATGCTGCTCAAACAGCAGCTGGACTTGGAAACTCTCTGCCATCTACCATATTCACCAGACCTTGCACCAACTGACTACCACTTCTTCCAGGCTTTGGACCACTTCTAGCAAGGAAAAATATCCAATTGTCAACAAGCTGTGGAAAATGCCTTTCATGATTTCATTGTCACTTGCTCTCCAGGCTTCTTTCTCCTGGCATAAACAAGCTACTATTAAGATGGCAAAACTGTGTCGATAGTTTAAGCACCCACTTTGATTAACTGTTCTGTTTCTTGTTTGGGATATGATAAACTACACTTCTGATTCAAATTCAGACATTTCATATTTAATGATCTAACAGCTGGGCATGGTGGTGCGCACCTGTAGTCCCGGCTACTGGGGAGGCTGAGGAAGGAGGATTGCTTGAGCCCAGGAGCTTGAGGTTGCAGTGAGCTATGATGATACCACTGCACTCTACCCAGTCAACAGAGCAAAACTCTTGTCCCCCCCACTCCCTCTGCAAAAAGAGGTTCCTGTCCAATGGTGATCAGACAGGTATGTGACCCACCATAGTACCAAGTGATAAGTGTGGGGATCAAAGAAATCATTTCTTCTGTTGGGGGGGGAGGCTAGTGAAGGCTTCATGGGGCCGGTGACAGTCAAGCTAGGTCTAGAAAAAGAAGCAGGCATCAGCGGGGGAGCCAGAGGGGTTGCTGCAGATGACCTGCTGTGCTGGAGGAGTGGAGGAAGAGCAGGCAGTCTGTGGCTCTTGCTTTGTGGAAGTGAACATCACCTGGAGAACTGGTTTTCAATTCTGGATCCGCACGTGGGCTCAGGAGTCTGCGCTTTGGTAAGTGCCCGGGTGTTTCTGATGCGATACTTTGCTGACCACCCTGAGAAACACTGGGGGACGCCTAGAGATCAAGCTCACGGTGCAGACTAGGCCAGGTGAAGGATTTTTATGCACATTTTGAAGAGTGAAGATTTTATTTTAAAGACAACGTTAGACTCTCTTAAGGGAAGATCAAGATGAAGTCTCCCAAAACTAAAACAGAGGTGTTTCTGGAAGTTTAACTTTGAAACGGTTTAAAATAATGAAATTAGAGCCATTCTGACAATTCAATGGGATAGGATGCGGTGGCAGAATTTCATCCATAAATCTGGGGCAGAGATTAAGTCCCAAGGATTCGCTTGGAGACAGGGAACCTGGCCAGCCAGGTATTGGGTTGACTGGCTTTTCCATGCTTGACTTCTGCCTGTCAGAGATCTGGACTAAATGTCTTTTTTTCCCCCTTTGCTGGAACACTTGGCTGATAGTGTCAGGAAACTGGTGAATGGTTCTTTCAGGCTGAAGCATTTTGAGAAAAATTATCCAGTGGACATAATGTCATAAATAGTAATACAATTTGTTTTCTGATTTGCTCATTTAAAAGTTAATTTTTATCATAAAATGAGCACACATTTGTTTACAAAGTTTAGGAAAACACTGAAAACTAGAAGGAAAAAAGATCAGTCTTATTCTTACTTTCCAAAAAAAAAAAAAACCCCTACTACTTTATTAGCTTTGAAATAGAAAATCATTTATTATTCCATTTTACTTCTAGTTTGGACTGACGTGGAATGCAAACGACTCCAGCTTATCTCAGAGAATGTGACTGTTTTTTTCCAATGGACTAGACCTGAGTTAATGACCTAGTTTAAATTATATTCAATTTGACAAATACCTATGCAATGCCTGCCACGAGCATGGTGCTGAGTTGGAGCCTGTGGTGGCTACAGAGATTAATAAGACACAGCACTGGATCTGAGCAGGTTATAAACTAGAGAGGGAGACAGACCTGTGTAGAACAAGACGGGAGGACGACTCCAAGGTCAACTCAGGTAGAAGCTCGGTCCCGCTCGTTTGTTTACGTGGAGGGTGGGAGGGAAGGAAAATGAAAATAGAGGGTTTGAGAATGTGGCCTTCAAGCTGGAGGTGAAAGGACACCTTGGCGTCGGACTGTAGAGTCTGCAGAAAAATATCAAAGATGCGAAAATACGTGGCACTTGTCTTGGCAGGGGTGGCTATTGTGTCTTGAGTATGTAATGACTGGAGGACCGATTCAGTTTGGAATTCAATTTCATCAGAATTCCAAGTAGCTGCTCTGCACAACAGAAGGGGACTGAGAAGAAGGGGGCTTTGGGAAGTAGGGAGGGTCACTGCCACCAGAGATGATGGCCAGTGACAGAGGGGGAAGTGCAGGAAGAGCGATGTGGGAGGGAGGTGGGGAACTGTGTGTGTGTGTCCACACACGTGTGCATGGTGTACGTGTATGCGCCCGCATGTGTACATGTGTGTGCATGTGTGTACATGAGTGTATGTGTGTGCAGGTGCATTTTTTCTTTCTTTTTAACTCCCCAGATTCCTACAGAGCAAGTGGGTCTGGTGTTCGTGTGTATGTGTGTGCATGTGTATGCATGTGCATGGGTATACATAAGTGTATGTGTGAGTGCATGTGTATCTATGTGCACGTGTATGTGTGTGCGTGTGTGCATATGTGCACATGCCTGCATGTGTGTGAAGAGAGAGGCTGACATTTGGCAGTTGCTGTTAGTGAAAATCATTTGATCAGGAGAGGTTCCAAAGAGGATTCTAGGAAGTTCTCTGTGTATATACCTTGTAAGATCCATAAGCCCCTTTTTCATCTTTAAGATTATCCTGGTGTCAGATTTTGCTTTTTTTTTTTGGATGTGTTGACATGCAGAGTTGGCCCAGTTATAGCCTGACTCATGCATAATTTTTAATATTGGGCCCTGAAAACTTTTCAGTTAATTGAGGAGTATTTTTATTTTCTTTTTCTGTCACCCTGTATCCGTTATCTTTCGCTGTGTAACAAAGCCCCCACGACTCTGGATAAATGGAGTCTATCCTTTGTGGTCCCGGCTCTGCCCTCCCTGCAAAAGTCTCCCTGCCCTACAGCGCCCAGTGCAGTCCTGGCTGCATGCCTGCCCCACGGCCAGCCCGAGGCCTCTGTGGATGGGACAGGGCACAGGGTGGGGACTCCACAAAACCCAGTCTCCGTGGACCGCCTCTCCCCCTCCAGGGAAGAATTCAGTTTCTCAGAGAATTGAGACATCTGTCGGGGCATGGTTCAACACCAACTCCCTTCCAGGGGGACTTCACGAAGGAGTTTCTCAGGCTTTCCCACTCTACTAAGTTCCACAATGCAGCTCGTGCCTGCCTGTCCACCCAAACATCTCCCCAGGAGCAGAGAGTTTGCTTTCTGCAACGCTGACTTCAGACTTGCTCTGCCACTTTCTCTCTGCAGGCCACCGTGGATTGTGCCAGGAGGGTCTCCACACCCCACCCTGCCCCGGGCCCCAACTTTCCTTGTGGCCGCCGTGCTGAGGGGCACACTCGGCTTGGTTCTAGGGAGCTTATTTAATCTGAAATGTGCCTGAGCCCCATGGGCACACTTGGAAACCCTGGACAGACCCTGAACTCACTTTGAAACAGGATCAGCACTTTGTTGCATTCCTTAAATCGACTGCAAGGCCACGAAACTCTAGTGAATATCAATTTTATTCAAACTGTCCTGGAGAGATGGAGGCAAGGCAAATAACATTTGCTACGTGAGAAAATTTAATTTTAAAAAGTTCTGATTAGTCACTTCATTCTTCCCTCAGGTTCTCTTTGATCACGCAGCTGTCCCCTCCACCTGTCCCCTCCCTGCCGAGCTCCTTCACGCCAGCAACTCTTGCCTCAGGGTCTCCCCCTTGGCTTCCTCAGATTCTCCTTTTCTTTTCCTTTTTTTTTTTTTTGAGATAGAGTCTCACTCTGTCGCCTGGGCTAGAATGTCATGGTGTCAGCCTAGCTCACAGCAACCTCCAACTCCTGGGCTCGAGCGATCCTCCTGCTTCAACCTCCTGAGTAGCTGGGACCACAGGCATGCGCCACCATGCCCGGCTAATTTTTTTCTACATATTTTTAGTTGGCCAATTAATTTTTTTCTATTTTTAGTAGAGATGGGTCTCACTCTTGCTCAGGCTGGTCTCAAACTCCTGACCTTGAGCAATCCACCCGCCTCGGCCTCCCAGAGTGCTGGGATTACAGGCGTGAGCCACCATGCCTGGCCCATTCTCCTTTTCTTAAGCAAAGCCCCGTTGCTGTCTGCTTCTGCAGGCTGCACCCCGACACCGACCCTGCACCCCAACCCTGCGCCGCTCCGCTGTGAGGATCACAGACAGGAAACAGTTTTTCCCCGTCTCAGGTCAGCGGCTCCTTCCTGTCATCCTCACTTAGTTTCCTGTTGTTGCTGTAACAAATCACCACAAACTTAAAACAACACAAATGTATCGTCTTAGAGTTCTGGGGGTCAGAAGACCAGAATGAGTATCCCTGGGCTGAAACAGGGGTGCTGGGGCAGGTGTCCCTCCTGGAGGCTCCGTTTCCACGCCCTTCCCAGCTTCTAGAAGCTGCCACCTTCCTGGGCTCTGCTGTCTGCAAAGTGTAGCCTCTTCAGGGGCCTCTGACTGTGACCTTACTCAGGTCACGAAAGGGTGTGAAATTCATAATCTCACACGGAGTTCAGGATATGCGGAAGTAAAAGTTTATTTTTCCCAAGAAAGAAAGAAAAAGAGCTAGAGAAAGAGCTAGAGGGAGTGAGTGGCCAAGCACACGAATGAAGGAGTAGAAATGCCAGGCAGCTGAGGAAAAGCTGTTTGGTGTTTTAAAGGGTAAAAATGGTTTTTTTCTCTGCTTTAGCAGGCTGATAACAGAAGTGGTGGTGAGGTTGTTGCAGGCGCTGTTTATTTTTTCCTCTCTGTGTGAGGCTGGCTTATCAGTGTCCTTGGAATCTGGGTGTTGGCAGAACTGAGGCAGAGAGTTGAAGCAGGGAGTTTCCACCCCTACTGTCTGTCCACTTAAGGCTCTTCAAAGCTGAGAAAATGAAACCTTGGAGATAACAAGTTAGGCCACAGGTGTCTTCATTAAACAAAGCAAAGGGGTGGTTGTGAGTGTTCTTTTCAAAGGAGCGATTATGTGCTGTGAGTTTATGTCCCTTACTTCCTGTTGGATAGTTTGTTTTCATCTGCTAGATGGGTTATTAGTAAGGCCACCTTTCCGGTAAGGTTTTTATGTGGCCATCTTCAGGAGAATTCCTTCTTCTCGGGGGTAACCTCGGTCTTTGCTCTTAAGGCCTCCAGCTGATCGGATTGAAGCCTACTGGTGTTGTGGAGGGTCATCTTCTTTCCTAGAAGTCTACCGATTTAAATGCACCCACAGGTAAGAAATAACGTCCCAGGAACATCTGGACAGGTGCTTGACCAAACAACTGGGCACCGGCGCCTAGCCAAGTTGACATGCAAAGTTAACCATCTCGAAGCACATGTGGGCACCGTCACCCCAGTACCTGTGGCTGCACCCACATGGGTCCTCCTCTCCCCTGCCTGCCACCAAAATTATCCACTAATGTTTGGATGACTCTTTACTTTCTCTTCTCTTTCCAGGGTGATTCTGGAGCACTGTCTCTGGCTTCTACCCTTTCCCCACCACCCCTACCTGCTGCTCACCTGCCTCCTACAAGACTCCAAGGCAGCTCCAAGATGAACCAGGTCATGGTGAACACCTCTCTCTGCTACATCTGTTCAAACCTTCCCAGTTAACTCTTTAGAAAACCTGGACCATACAAATCATCTTCGTGAAACGTGTCCAAATGCCAAGAAGGCAAGGAAAATGAGTGTTCATTCAGTGTTTACAATTATTATAACCAATGTGAGTTGTGGATAAAATTTATTAGACCATAGAATTGTACATTCATATGTTTATGAGTATATAACGGAAACCTTCTTTTAATCAGCATATATTAATATGGTACATTTATTATATATTTATGCCAATTCTTGCACAGACTTTTTCTTGTAAATAATTTGAGAATTATTTCATAGATGGCATGTCTTTGCTTTCAGTATATTTATGGTGCTGAATCAGCTTCCAGTTACAATGTTATTTCTACCAGGGAACTATGGTCTGCTTCCTGATGACCTGCTTCTCCAGAGTTGTTCTCAGCCTGGTGTGGATGCCTAGTGCCCTTTCACTCCTGACCTTTGACCCCTCCTCATTCTCCCTGAGGCTCAGCCACGCCCCAGTGTTGCCAGAGGGCAGCTCCCAGTTACCTTTGGTGTCACCCTCAGGGAGAGAAGTGCAGGTATCTTTCATTACTGTCTATCTTGAGCATCAGGTTAAAACCCTAAAAATGGAACGTTTGCCTTATAAGAAGCATTTTGTATTTTTCTTGCTTTCATGAGGGAGCCTCAAGCTGACATCCCTGTACGTTTTAAAATGAAAAAGAGTCTTCAAACAAATCTGCTAATTTGATTTCAAGAGAAAGCCCCTGGGCCCTTGTTTACTAATTTATTTTGAGAGAAACTTTGCATGTGGGAAGAGCCTTGAGCAGGGTGGGCGTAGCTGGTGAGTCCTGGGGGTGGAGGTGGCATGGGGGCGGGAGGGGTGGGGATGGGGACAGGTTGGGGTGGGATAGGGGCGGGGTGGGGGTGGAGTCTAGGGGGCAGGCTGAGTCTAATTGTTCAAAGAAACGGGAAACCTCAGGGAGAATCAGTCTGGAGAGGAGGGGAGGGTGCCCACACATCCCATTCTATTTCAGGAAATGTGTTAGAGTTCAAGGGTCAGGCCCTTAAGAGTCAGACAGGTTTGGATTCCAAGCCTGGTTTTGTGTCTTACTGTAACCTCAAGTCCTCTCTTGGAACCTCATTGGCCTCATCTGCAAAATGGGCACAATAACACCTGACTCAGAATTGTTCAGAGGGTTAAATATCATTTATTCTTCTCTGCCTCTTTACTTTTAAGCCTTTGCACTGAATAATTTGCCATCACTTGGGAGACTTCTCAAAGGCTTTAAAAAAACTCATTCTTTATTCATTTCTTCCCTTCCACCCCAGCCTGTCCCTCAACTCCCCAGAGAGAAGATGCTGAGATTTGGGCTAAATAGCCCCCGAGAGGCCCCTGCGCCTCCACAGATAAGGCCAAGTATTTCCGTCTATGTCCCCAGAGGACAGAGATAACAATAGTCTCCCTACACAATGCTGCTGTCAAAATGGTGAGCTGTGAAATGACTCTCCTTGCTCCTCCAAGGGAAAGAACAGCATCTCTCCTTGACTTTCTTTCTAAGTGCCCTCTTCCTTGTTCAGACATCCTTCCCAGAGCATCAACACTTTCTTACAGGGGACAACGGGACCAAAGAGAAGGTCGGATTCCCAGCTTGGTCCTCATCAGTTGCCTGTCATCGTAATAAATGGTTTCCTTTCCATTTTATCATCAGAACGCCAGTGAGATCAATTCTTTGGCTCTAAGACGGACTGTGTATGGGTTTTTAAGTTGTTTGACCTTGAGCACAGCTCTGCTGAAATAGGCTGGAGATACAAAAACCCACATCTGCCTGCCCCGGACTGTCTCAGGAGAGGAGCTATAATTCACACGCAGGGCAGGTCGAAACTCCCGTGTCTGCAGCTGTGGGCGATGTTTCTACCGTGATAGTCCGCACAGCGCTTACACGCCGGGAGGCTCTGGTACCACTGTCTCTCTGGCCAGTTGAGGAATGTAAACTGTATACTTCGTAAACAATTCTGAATTTTTTTTTTTTTTTAGAGACAGGGTCTTGCTGTCACCCAGGCTGGAGTACAGTGGTGTGATCATAGCTCACTGAAGCCTCAAACTCCTGGGCTCCAGTGATCCTCCAACCTCGGCCTCCGGAGTAGCTGGGACTACAGACAGGCACATGCCATCACATCCAGCTAATTTTTAAATTTTTTTATAGAGATGGGGTCTCACTATGTTGTCCAGGCTGGTCTCAAACTCCTGGCCTCAAGAGATCCTCCCACCATGGGCCTCCCAGAGTGCTGGGATTACAGGCATGAGCCACTGTGCCTGGATGTTAGGGATGTATTCTGATGCAGGAAGCAGGAGGATGTTTAGTGTCCTGTGTCACAGTTCTGGAGGCCAGGAATCTGAAGTCCAGCAGGGGTACCCCTGTGGAGGCCTTGACAAGAATCCGTCCCTGCCTCTCCCAGCTTCTCCGTCCTACAGTGGGCTGGGGCTGCATCTCTCCAATCTCTGCCTGTCTTCATGTCACCTTCGCCTCTGTGTCTTCTCCTGTCTGTTTCAAATCTCCTCTTGCCTCTCTCCTGCAAGGACGCGTGTCATGGATTTAGGGCCTGTCCGTACAATCCTCTGCTCAAGGTCCTTAATGCAATCGCATCTGCAGAAAGCCTTTTTCCAAACAAGGTCATGTACACAGGTTCCAGATATTTGATGAGGACATCCTTTTGGGGGGCTGCTTTTTGGCCTACCACAGAGGAATAAGGATGGCTTCTCATTGGACGCCTTATAGCTATTTTTCTCTTGATGCCTTGATGTTTGGAAACACAGAAAGATCTTTGTAGGCTGGGATACTAGGTGGTTCCTGGGAAAAGACAGAAATGGCTGTGTGCCTATATAAGTGCCATAATTCTGATTTTTCTTTCATTCCAATAGTGAATTTCCACTGATTCTAAATATTTTGCAATGGGCATGGATGTCTAAGACTCAGATATACAAAAAAGAAACAGTTAATTGTTTCCTTATAGTTTCCATCTCAAGCTTCATTTACCTGAAAGTAAAAAATCAGGTCACTGTTAAAAAGCCTCAAACTCTTTGATAATTTCTGAGTCCTTTTGTATTCAGAGCCAGTTAAGGATTTCCCAGAGCCAGTTAAGGATTTCCCCTACAGTGCAGTGGAGGAAGGTTTATGGGATGAGCTGCAACGCCCCCCTCTGCAGCTGGTCTCTGGGCCACCCCGAGACTCATCATCTCCCTCCTCCAGTCTCCATTCAGGATGACCTTCAACCTCAGCTAGCCCTTCTGCGGGGCCCAGCCGCTGACCTGGTGGCATAACACAGACTCACCTCCAGGGGCATCTGAGTCCTCAGGCTGGGCTTCCTGCCATTCCTTGTCTGTCAAAATTGGAGAAGGGAGTGTCAAGGCCCTTCCCAGGGGTGGCCTCTCCTGTCCCCACTTTGGTACAGCAGCCCTATCTTCTCCGGATGGCCGGGGTCCGCTAGCCCCACCACGGCGGTCTCTCTCCACCTTGCCTTGAGGTCCCTTGGCACAAGTTGCCAGAGTGCCCAGGTGGCAGTGACAGCTTACACTTCGATGGAAATCTTGCTTTGTCCCCTGGAAGAGATGTTCTCTGTCTGGGGATGATTAGTCTGGGAAGCATAAACTCGTCACAAGGGGCACCGAGAGTGACAGTCATGAGACAGGAACCCGGCAGGCCCTGCTAGATAAGGAGTTATAAGATCTGAACCAAAGTCTCTGATAAAACATGAGTTGGTGGAGAAACCGGCCCAAACCAGTTGGAGGCCCGATGGTGATGAAAAAGACGACCTCAGGTCACCCTCACTGCTCATTATACCCTACATATGTGTACTATATGGCATGCTATAGTACACATATGTGTACTATAACCAGCACTATGACAATTTACAAATGCTGTGGCAATTTCTAGAAGTTTCCCTGTGTGTTTGCAGGTTACCCTCAGTTCTGGGAACTCCTCATCCTTTCCCCAGAAATCTTATGCATAACCCTCCCTCCGCTTAACATGAAATTAAATGGGAGGTGATAGGACGGCCTTGCTAAGAAACTATCTAACAGAGAAAAATAAACTATCTAACAGGAAAAAGAAAAAAGAGGAGAAAGCTCCAGGCACATAATTGCCCTTGAAGGGAGAGATGGCAGCACAACACCCCCTTGTTTGATTAACCACTGATGGAATCTGTCTCCACAGCACTTGAAAAGAGCTGAGCAGATAGAAGGAGCGTGACACTCCCCCGCTCAGCTATGGCCAGGCTACGTTCCAAGGGCCCTGATAGGCCAGTGTCCCAGAGAAGAGAACAAAAGAAAAAAAAAGAAAAAGAAAAGAAAAAGGAAAAACGGACACAGCCGCTTCCCAGGTGCCGTTTGCTGTCAGCCATTCCCCCACCCGCAATAAGAGCCCAGGCCGCTGGCCCTCCGCCGGCGCTTCTTCCGTCCTTTCCCTCGTGCCGTGCCCTTCCCATCTTGGGGGAGTAAAATAAGCTTTCTTTCCTTAAAGCTATTCTAAACTTCCTGTAGAGATTTCTCTCTCAGCCTCTGTCACGAGTCCCCGCCCTCGCAGAAGGTGTGAAGGCCCTGGACGCCCGCGGGGGCTGCTCCCTGTTGCTCTGAGACACTAAGTAGCTGGTGCCCTGTGTATGGGGCAGCCTCCTGTTGTTTTTCTTTTCTTAAAAAAACAACAACTTTCTTTTGCTTTACTATATGTAAGCTCTTGAATCCTTTCCTGTGCAAAGCCAAGAACCCACTTGGCCTTCCGGCTGGGCCCCACAGTTTGGGGTCCACTTTCTGTATCGGTAGATGGGGCCACCTGTTGGTTCCCAAGGATTCTTCCTTTTGGGGTGTAGCACCGTGTACAGGTTACAACTCGCAGTGGGAACTGTGCTGGGGGGGGGTGCCCATCATCTGAGACCTCACTGTCTAGCTTTCACGTCCAGTTTGCCTTTACCCCAAGCAGTATTCCCGGCCCTGCGTGATCATTGGGCGCGGTTCTCTCTAATCCTTTCAGGTGTGGGTCTCTCCCTGGCCGTGGGTGGTCTCCTCACCTGTGTGCGTCCACCACTGTGCAGCATACTCCCCTGTGCACTCCCTTTCCTTCCAACTTTGGTCTCCTTGGTCCCCCGAATCTGGGATCTGTCTCCCCAACTTAAGGAGCAGGCGGAGTTCCATCTGCTTCCACCCTGCAACTCTCCCCTGGAAACTGTCTCCAGGCTTTGCCTGGGGCCATCTCGGGGCTGCCTGGTTTGTTCCCCATCTCTCAGGGAAACTACCTTAAGCACAGTGTCTTGAAAACCATTTCCCACATATTTTGTCCACTTTTCGATTGTTTTAGCATGCAGGGTAGATCTCAGTGGAAGCAGAATTTGACTTGGGGCATTCAAAACCTAAAGGAGGAAAATTGCCTTTTCTTTCTTTTTCATCCAGTTTCTCCACACATCCCTTTCCCTTTGGGCAATGTCAGCCTGAAATCTGGCCTGAAAAGAGAAAGGTCTCAGGTTGAAGTAATGGCAGGAAAAGCAAAAACAAATATTGCTTAACAGTATCTCTTTCTGCCAAAATTGTGACTCACCTAACCCTTTTCACCTTGATCAAGTTTTATTGTCTTAACTGAGGAAGAGAGACAGAAAGTTCTGTCGGTGTCTGAGGCTTATTTGTTCTTGGTTTTATGCTGGGGGGGAGATTGCCCGGCTGTGCACACAAGTCCTATGAGAAACAAAACTGCCCAATTTCAGAAACTTTAAAAGCAGCCTAAGGAGAGTCTGGTGCTTCCAGCCGCTTTCTCCCTGGGACAGCTGAGAGCCATTCAGTCTTGCTTTAATGTTGACAGCGTTTCACTTCACCTGTGCGCCCGGGTCTCTGGAACCAAGCACCCATCTCTGCAGACAGGCTCTTTGCCTACACGCCTCGCTGGTGCAGGGGGAGAAACCCAGGCCCGCTCCCTGCGAGGTCCCCATAAATCCTGGGGAAGGTGGAGACGAGAACTCTTGGTGTTTATGCCCCTTCCAACGTCTCTGCTACTTACAACTGCTCTGCAGTGTTGAACTGGCTTAGGAAGGAGAGTCTCAGCTGCTTCAAATTCCCACTGTGGGAATGGGGTCTCTGGTTCAGTGGACCTCGCTGAGACACGCTGAATTTTCACGCGGTTGATCTCCAAATGGCTAAGGTTAAAATTTAACATCTAGCTGAGGCCAAAGTCAATTATCGCCACCATAGAAAGAACTTATGGGATACGAGAATGAATCTGACATTTCATTAAGAATTAAATCTTTTGCTGTTGCTTAAGGTGGAAGACAGGCATTTATTATGCATGGCTTCCAACAGGGCCATAGAAAAATTCTTGGCATCTTGCTTAAACATGTATATATTTCCTACATAGTTACAATTGTGTATGATATAATTTAGATTCTGAGAATACACTTTCAGAAATTCAATAAGTATTTTATTTGTGAGTAATGCTGTACAGGATTTAGCAGTGTCTAATTTGGGTAAAATGGTACCTAATTCAGGTACAACAGTAAAAACTAAGAGTGAGTAATTCAGCTTGCAATGAAAGATGTTTCCATCTCAGCCTTTTATACTATAATCACTCAGCTTTGTGGGGTTTTCTCCGTGGTAGAATTTTAAAGTAAGTTCACCCCCATATCCGAGTTACTGTATTTTATAAGGCAAACCCAGTGGACAAAAATGTGATTAATACTATGATTGTCATTAATCGCTCAGTTCATTAGCTGTTTCAATAAAGCAAAACTTAATAGTGAAAATAATGTCCTAGAAATAGCCTTTTTAAAGCTTTTTTTAATGATATGCTTACAAAATGACAGATGTGGGTGAAAAAATCCTCAGTGATGATAAAACAATGAACAAGTGACCTGTGAGTAAAGCTGAACACTAGAGACAGGCTGTTTAAAGCCAGATTAGCTTCTTAGCACCATGGAGATTGTACTCTGAAATTGTACCAAGGTGGTTTCTAAACCTCGCTGGTCTCAATGACGCAAAAATTCCACTTGATCAGGTATTTTAAAATTTCAGAGAAAAATTCCTCTGGCCCTGACATTGACTATAGTACCACCTCTCACCTTGAAAATGCCTTGTCATTTTTGAGGAGAGTCTTATTGTATCATCCATCACAAAATCATACGGTACTTTCATCCAGGAATTGTGGCGGGGGAGGTTGTCATAGTATTCAGTTGCCATTTTCATTGCCAGTGGAAGGCTTTTGTCAGGAATGGTGAATGGTGGAGGAGTCACGATGGTCACTGTGACAGCCCACCTGAAGGGCAGTAAATTCAGAGGCCCAAAGCAGAGTCAGTTTCATGTCCCTCTTAGAGCACGTAATGGTCAGCTATAAAATGTCTAGACATCGGGTGCAAGCCTAGACCAGGCAAGGATGCTGCTAATATGTAAACTGAAGATTTAATTCCCCCCAAAGTAGTAAATTATAGCGTCAAAAGTGATCTGGACCACAGTATTGACAATTGATAAGAAACTAGTTTGAGATTGATGAACAGGTGTTGGAAACAGTAAAAGAGAGGCCGAGGCTGGGCGTGGTGGCTCACACCTGTAATCCTAGCACTCCGTGGGAGGTCAAGGCAGGGAGGATCACTCAAGGTCAGGAGTTTGTACTAGCTTGAGCAAGAGCGAGACCCCGTCTCTACTAAAAATAGAAAGAAATTAGCTGGACAACTAAAAACATATATAGAAAAAATTAGCCGGGCATGGTGGCGCATGCCTGTAGTCCCAGCTACTCGGGAGGCTGAGGCAGAAGGATTGCTTGAGCCCAGGAGTTTGAGGTTGCCGTGAGCTAGGCTGACGCCACGGCACTCTAGCCCGGGCAACAGAGTGAGACTCTGTCTCAAAAAAAAAAAAAAAAAAAAAGCCAAAGAATAACCCATAGGAACTTTCTGAAGATGGTACGGGGAACCAGCCCTCCAAATCAGTAGGAATACCCACAGCGATGCCATCTCTTTGAGTTATCCGTGATGATCCATGTGATACCTCCTAATGGAAATGGAATATAGGACCCCAATAGAATTTGGGCAGTAATTCCTAAAATTGGGTTTCTTCCCATTTTCAAATTTTATGTTCCAGAACTGTCATGGTGATTTTAAGGGTGGAGAAATTTTAAAACCATGATGGAAATGATCTTGTAATCAGCCAAAGTTCATGTTAGGTGGCAGAGACAGCTGAGAAGCCCAGTGGAAGCCCGTTCTTGCCTGTGGTTATCGGCCCCTCTAAGGTAGCTTCTGCTGGGTGGCTGTTTACTTTAACACCTGCACCCACTCTGCAAGCTGCTGCATCCAGTCTCAGCCCTGCCTCCCGTCTCCTACTCTAACAGCTTAAAATGGCACACATCATCTCTGCTCATGTATCCTTGGCTAGAACACAGTCCCTCAGCCTCCCGAACCATAAAGGAGCCTGGGAAATAGAATCTCCGTGCCCAGAAAGAAGAGTGGAGATTGTGTTGAGCAGCAGGTATTCCTATCGAAGTGTTATTATGAGTGAGATTGGCTTGTGACTCTCCCTTTTCATACATTGTCTGGTGTTTGATATTAAAGTTAGACTAGGTTATGCTAGTTATAAAAGGATATATGATAAGTTGGGGAGTATTTCTTCTTTTTCTCGAAAGTGTTTGGGTAAGACTAAAATGTTTCCATTCCTGAAATGGTTGGTAGATTTTTTTTTCCATTAAAGTTGTCTGACTCTTCCTTCAGGCAAAGATTGTTTTAATGCTTAATTCGGTTTATTAACTGGTTATGGAATGATTCAGGTTCTCCATTATCAATGTTGGTAGACTCTACTTTTTAAGGAATTGATCTATGTAAGTTTTCAAATTTAACATATTTGTTCATAATACATTCAGTGTGTCTTTTTTATTTCTGTAGTATTGGCAGTTGTGTTCCATTTTTATTTCTAATATTATTCATCTACCTTTCTTAGGAAATTTACTGAAGGATGTTTTCCAGCAAAACAAGAGGGTAAAACAGGAAAGGGGAAAACATGGAGTTAGTGGATTCCAACCCTAGAAGGCAGGGTGGGAAAGCTCTGAGAGACAGCTGGGTGGTAGACTTTGAAAGTCCCAGTCCCCAAGGGAGAAAAGGAGTAGGATGCAGAGTATGACTAAAATGTTGGGGGAAAAGAAAACTGAGACTTATAAAGGCAAATAAAGAAAAAAGGAAAGGAAATGAGAAATTATAAGGGGAAAACTACACAAGAAATGTATAAGACACATAAATATATAGCATTTTTAAAGGAGCATTTTAAGGAGCCAATGTTAAAATAGAGAATTTATTTGTCCTTGATGCTAGATGTATTCTCTTTCAAGTGGCCTGGTATTGTGAAACTGAATCCATTGAGAAATAAATGTAATTCTAACATACGACACAGCCCAGCATGGAATATTTGCACAGTGATCAGAATGAAATGCTTTCTTGGCTTCAACTTTAGAGTGAAGTGCATGAATGGGAAACACTTAGTTGAAGGACAGGCAAAATTTAACAAGCCTTGAAAACATAAAAAGTGAACACACGACTATCATCATAGCGTACATCTTTTTTTTTTTAATTTTTTTTTTTTGAGACAGAGTCCCGCTTTGTTGCCCAGGCTAGAGTGAGTGCCATGGCGTCAGCCTAGCTCACAGCAACCTCAAACTCCTGGCTCAAGCAATCCTCCTGCCTCAGCCTCCCAAGTAGCTGGGACTACAGGCATTCGCTACCATGCCCGGCTAATTTTTTGTATATATTAGTTGGCCAATTAATTTCTTTCTATTTATAGTAGAGACGGGGTCTCGCTCTTGCTCAGGCTGGTTTCGAACTCCTGACCTCGAGCAATCCGCCCGTCTCGGCCTCCCAGAGAGCTAGGATTACAGGCGTGAGCCACCGCGCCCGGCCTATAGCGTACATCTTTATACACGTCTAATCATTTCCTTAGGATAAATTCCCACAGGCAGGGTGGCCGCCAATGTGGGTTTGCCCACTTATAATTAATATACTGCTGAATCACCCTCTAGAAAATTGTAGCAGTCTAAACTCTCCTAATCCGTTTTCCTGCTCCCATCTGCTTCCGTTCTTCCAGGAAAGCCTGGGAGCTCCTGGCTCATGTCTTCTTCATTTCCTCGTCTTGCTACTGATAATGTCCCCTATATTAATACCTATTGGATCATTTCAAAACCTTTTCGCATTAGAGGGAAGATAAAGCATGTGCCCTCGAATTAGCATTATAAAAACCAGGAGTCACAGCCAGATTTAAAAAAATATTTTTGTTGCTGGCGTGGATGTGGAGAGAGAGGAACACTCCTACACTGCTGGTGGGACTGCAAACTAGTTCAACCTCTGTGGAAAGCAATTTGGAGATACCTTAAAGAGATACAAGTGCATCTACCATTTGATCCAGCAATCCCATTGCTGGGCATTTACCCAAAAGATCCAATGACACTCTACAAAAAAGACAGCTGCACTCGAATGTTTATAGCAGCACAATTCATAATTGCAAGGCTGTGGAAGCAGCCCAAGTGCCCATCAATCCAAGAATGGATTAATAAAATGTGGTATATGTATACCATGGAGTACTATTCAGCTCTAAGAAACAACGGTGATATAGCACATCTCATATTTTCCTGGTTAGAGCTGGAACCCATACTACTAAGTGAAGTATCCCAAGAATGGAAAAACAAGAACCACATATACTCACCAGCAAACTGGTATTAAATGAGCAGCACCTAAGTGGACACATAGGTACTACAGTAATAGGGTATTGGGCAGGGGGGCGGGGGGCAAGTGTATACATACATAATGAGTGAGATGTGCACTGTCTGGGGGATGGTCATGCTGGAGACTCAGACTTGTGGGGGGAGGGGGCAAAGGGCATTTATTGAAACCTTAAAATCTGTACCCCTATCATATGCCGAAATAAAAAAAAAATGTTTTTGTTTTCTCCCTGATGATAAAAGTAACGCATGCTCATTGTAGAAACGGTGGCAGGCAATGAGAAACGTGTAGTGCCCATCAGCTTTTGCAAAGGCATTGGAGGAGTGAAAACACTGGCCAGGGCTGTCCGCTCTGTGGAGAGAGTGTCAGCAGCTTTTTGGGGTCTCTTCTGCCAGGACTGAGAAGCAGAAAAGAAATAACCCCTTTCTCCTTGTTTGCCAAATATATTCACGCACAAGGGTCCTCTGGTTTTGCTTTGTAATTCTCCCAAATGAAGCAGTAAGGCTTTAGTTGGCATTTGTGTAGTGTCTTTGCTCTTAAATTTCACTTTCTTTGACATCTTTCTTTAACCTGCTGCTGCCGAATACTCAGTCGACAGCCCTGAACCCGCCCCACCGTGCCTGCTCCTTCATGCGGGGAGATCATTCGGGTGGCTAATGTAGAACTGTTAATGGCTTACACATGTATATGAAATGTGTGGTGTTAATAACATCAGTCCGTGCCACTCGATGGCACCCAGCATGGGGGGAGAGGGGAGCTCTGCAGAGCTGTTCAGATCCAGGCGGACTGCCGAACACTGGCTGTCCCTGGGGCTCCTGCGCCCCTTGGAAGTCGGGCCGAACTTAACCCGAACTCCTTTCCGAAGCGGGAGTGTCCAGCTGCCCTGGCTCTGCTTGTGGCTCTGTCCTGCGGTCGCTCTTCCACGCCAGGGGCCCTGCTTCACGGGCATCTGGTGAATTTGGTGATGGCCGAGTCACAGGCAGCCATCATCTTGGGCACCGCTGGGCACCACCCCCTCACATGGGCGACCTCCCCAACTGCAGGGCTTAGAAAGGGGTGCCCCCGTTCCCCAGGCTCCTGCAAGGCCTCTTGGGAGGATCAGGCCCTCATCACAGCGGACTGCCTAGCCCTGGCCCATGGAGAGCCCAGTGGATTGACATGTCTCCGTCTTATTTCACTTCACTACTGGAAGTCAGCGTTTTCCTGTGCGATGGTGTGGTGTGTGTCACCTTGGCTAGGCCATGGCACCCAGCTCTTTGATTAAACATGAAGTTAGGGCCGGGTGCAGTGATCCTGGCACTCTGGGAGGCCGAGGCAGGAGGATCGCTTGAGCTCAGGAGTTGGAGACCAGCCTGAGCAAGAGCGAGACCCTGTCTCTACCAAAAATGGAAAAATTTAGCTGGGCATGGTGGTATATGCCTGTAGTCCCAGCTACTCGGGAGGCTGAGGCAGGAGGATCGCTTGAGCCCAGGAGTTTGAGGTTGCTGTGAGCTAGGCTGATACCACGGCACTCTAGCCTGGGCAACAGAGTGACAGACTGTCTCAAAAAACAAAAAACAAAAACTCCATGAAGTTAGTTGCTGCTGGGGGTTATTTTGTAGATGTGGCTGATGTCTACAGTCGGTTTACTTTAAGGAAAGGAGATTACCCAATGGGTGGGCCTTGTCCAATCAGTTGAAGGTCTTAACATCAGAAATGGGCTTCTCGGAGAAGAAGAAATTCTGCCTCAAGACTGAGGATGCACTGCTGCCCGAGCCTCCAGGCTGCTGGCCTGTTTCATGGATATTTTATTTTTTTATTTCATTAAAAAAATGTTTTTTCCTTAACAGAAGCAGGTGTATGTTTCATGGATTTTTGAACTCATGAGCCCCACAGTCATGCCTAATAAACCCTTATGCTAAATCTCATATATACACCCACATGTATGTAACCTATGGGTTCTGTTTATACACACATATACAGGTTGAGTATCCATCATCCCCAAATCCAAAATTTTCCAAAACCCGGAACTGCTTGAGTGCTGGCGTGATGCCACAAGTGGAAAATTCCATACCTGACCTCATGCGATGGGTCGCAGTCAAACACAGGTGCGCAGCAGTTTATTCGGCATCCTCAAGGAAAAGAAAGTCTATCTTAGCTACAATATATATTTTCCACAAACAGCCAGTTCCTCCTGTGCAAGCATGCCCAGAAAGGGAAATAAAATAGCCCATGGGTAGGATGGACACACAAAATCATTAAAAATTGCCTTCGGGCTATGTGTTTAAGGTATGGAAACATTAATGAATTTTATGTTTAGTCTTGGGTTGCATCCCCGAGATATCTCATTATATGTATACATGCAAATATTCCAAAATCCAGGAAAATCTGAAACACTTCTGGTCCCAAGAATTTCGGAGAAGAGATACTCATTGGTTATATGTGTGTAACTCCTACTGCTGTTTCTCTGGAAACCTCTGCCTTATACTCTGTGTATTTGTTTTAATAATACAAATGAAGCATGTTTATTATAGAAAACAAATTACAAATCAAAAGAAAAATAATCACCATTAACCTTTCAAGAGGCATGTGTAGGTATACATATTTCAAAAAGGTATATTTTGCACATTTGTTATAAGTAGATTTTCCACTTAAGTTATGAATAATTATGTCAGTAAGGACAGATTTGCATAATTTTCAATGATTGCCAAACATTACATTTTTGGGCTATACCATAATTTATTTAATCCTTCCCTTACACTAGAAAATTACATTGTTTCTGTATTTTCACTGTTATAAACAACACTGTAAAGAACATCCTTGCTCACGCATATTTGTGTGTTTGTCTATTGTTTCTTGAAGACAAGTTCTCCTGCCTTCCTCGTATGCTCCCCGAGCTCTTCCACACACAAAAGAGGATATTTTCTACAAAACAGCAATTTCCTCGGGCTGTTAACCTCTGTAAGTGGGGTTCGTGGATTGCCAAAGGTGGAAAGACCTTAAGGATCTAAGCAAATCTCGTCCTTTCACAGATGAATGAAGCCAGGAGAGGGGAAGTGATTTTCCCGATTTTACGCAGCCAGTTGATAGCGGATCAGGGCTCAGAACCCGCATTCACGACTCTGCTTTCAGAAGAACAGACTCCCCTCTGTTCAACTGCTGAATTTTATCACAGGAAAGCACTACACCGCGTGCCGGCTCATACCCTTCAGTCCGGTGAAAGTCGACATTCAGAGTAAATGCCTATTGCATTTTGGCTGCTCCAGAGCTTGACCCAGTGACGGATGAAAGAGAAAAATTCGAGTCCTCAATTTTTTTTTTTCCGCTTGACTTTTTGATTAGGCGAACCATCCCGAAAGCAAGACAGATGGTTGCTGCTGAGCCAATGTTTAGAGAAATGGAACTGAGAAATAGTAGTAATTATTCATGGCAATAAAATGTCTTTTATTAGAAAAAAAAATTTCTTACATTATGAAAGGAATACGTGGTCTTCAAAGCTGGATGGTTTGAACAGGAGGAAGAAAACAAACTATCTGCAGTCGTATTGCTCAAAGATGCCACTGTTGATGCTTTATTGAAAGAGGATTAGACCCTTTATTTCACAAAATTAACAATGATCTTCCTTAAAATCAAACTCTATTCAAGCAATGATTATGTTTTGACTAGATGTCTCACAGTGGCGCACAGAGTGAATCTCGGTCCCTGCTCTGAGTCCTCGGATGACATAAGAATGACAGATCTTGTAGTTAAGGACAACAGAGCAAGGCAATGCAGCAGCATCGACCGACAAGACTAGTCCCTCTGGCTGCAGTCACAGCAGTGGGAGACATGAATTCAGCCTGCACCTCTGGGCCTTACTAACAGATAGGGCCGATTAGACTAAACACAATAACTATTAAGAAAAAATGGACTCAGTAACAGAAAGACAAGCAACCCAATTTTTAAAAAATGGGCAAAGGACTTGAAGAGACATTTTCCCAAAGAAGCCAATAAGCACATGAAAAGATGTTCAACATCATTAGTCATTAGGAAAATACAGATCAAAACCAGAATGAGGCCTGGGTAAAGTGGCTCATGCATGTAATCCTAGCACTCTGGGTGGATTGTTTGAGCTCAGGAGTTCAAGACCAGCCTGAGCAAGAGCGAGACCCTATCTCTACTAAAAATAGAAAGAAATTAGCTGGACAACTAAATATATAGAGAAAATTGGCCGGGCATGGTGGCGCATGCCTGTAGTCCCAGCTCCTCAGGAGGCTGAGGCCAGGAGGATCGCTTGAGCCCAGGAGTTGGAGGTTGCTGTGAGCTAGGCTGACGCCACGGTACTCTACCCGGGTGACAGAGTGAGACTCTATCTCAAAGAAAAACAAACAAAAAACCAGAATGAGATACCATTTTATACCCACTAAGATGGCTGTAATAATAATCCTAATGATGAAGAAAATTAACAGGTATTGGTGGGGGTGTGGAGAAATGGGGCCCATTGCTGGTGGGAATGTAAAATGGTACATGTAGCCATTGCAGAAAACAGTGTGGCGATTCCTCAAAAAGCTATACGTAGAGTTCCCATAAAATCCGGCAGTTCCACTTCTAGGTATATACCCAAAGGAATTGAAAACAGACACATGGACACCGATGTTCATTGCAGCACTAATCCCAAAAGCCAAAAGGGGAAACAACCCAAGTGCCCATGGAAGATGAATGGATGGACAATGTGGCATACCCATATAGTAGAATACTATTCAGCCTTAAAAAGGAATTGATTCACCCTACAATGTGGGTGAACCTCAAAAATATTATGCTAAGTGAAAGAAGCCAGTAACAAAAGGTCACATGGTATGATTCCATTTATATGAAATGTGCAAACAGTCAAATCTATAGAGACACAAAGTAGATTAGTG
This sequence comes from Microcebus murinus, assembly GCF_040939455.1. Classification (NCBI taxonomy): domain Eukaryota; kingdom Metazoa; phylum Chordata; class Mammalia; order Primates; family Cheirogaleidae; genus Microcebus; species Microcebus murinus. The sequence goes on along the minus strand of NC_134127.1, from coordinate 23,427,660 downwards.
GTTGCTTAGGGCTGGAGAGGATGGGGGAACAAGAGTGTAGGGTGATGGTTGCACAACATACTAAAAAACATTGACGCGTACACTTTAACTGGGTAAATTGTACGATATGTGAATTACACCCCAATAAAGCTGTTTTTTTAAAAGACAAAATTAGCATAAATACATTTATAGCTCACATTTCAGATTCAGAGGAATTGAACAAATTTGGGATAATTACCCGATGTGGAATTCGGTGTATAATTTCACAAGAGTAACAACAGAATACTTTGAGAAAGCGGAACAACAAAAAGTTAGGTATTCATGCACAACTTGCCATCCAAGAAACAAACATACCAGCTGGCATTGCATTGCAATCATTTTGCTCATTAATATTATTAATAACATAATGATAACTGCGAAATTATTTTCTCCTACATTTTGGCTAAAGGTACATACCCAGGAGAACTTCTTCTGATCTTTTTCTCAATACATGTGTGTCCATGAGTGTGTCTACGTGTATTATGCATGTACTCTATAATGTAACCTCAGATGCACACAAACATGTGCAAAAGTGTTTGACTCTGTGCACATTTTATTCACACGCATGGATCAGTGCAAATTGCCGGCCAGGTCCCTTTCCATTCCTGCAAGGCTGCACTTGTTCTCTTCAGTGGCGCTGGACTGTGTGCGCGACCCGTGCCCGGCCCACCCCCAGGTGCTGCGCATGCGCCACTGGGGCCCCGCGCGGAGCCGCCTTGCGCGCTCTGCATCTTGCTCCGTCTGGGTGTTCTGTTTCCTTAATGTTTTTCACAGTCTGGCCAATCCACTTGTTAATTCAACCAAAAAAAAAAAACTGGTGATAAAAGTTTACGTCCTGAGACCAAGAACAGAGCCGATTAGAATGAGGGAAGAACGAGGGAAAAGTATAAGGAGGAAACGAATTGTCTACAAACGCGGCTGCGTGTGGGCGGTCTGGAGAAAGTGCGGGGCAGGACGCGCACAGGTTCCAGTGGGTCCGAGACAGAGTCCGGCCCGGGCTGGATTCGAGTGACCACCGGCTGCACTGTCCCCTGACGAGTGAATCCCCGTGGCCGTGTGTTGTTGGGATATGCAGTCGAGGGTTTTGTTGGAAATGGCAGGGACCACTCTGGAACATTCATTCTTATAAACCTGGCGAGTTCACTCCTAAACTAACCATGGTAGAGCGCACGGGAACCTTTGTCAGCCCCTCCCACGCTCCTGTATCCACTGGGCATCTTTTTTTTCACCTTGAGTATTAATTTATTCTTAAAATATTTTCCCTTGTGGTTTTTAAAATGGATTCTTTTATTTATTTTTTGAGATAAGGTCTCCCTTTGTTGTGTGGGCCGCAGTGCAGTGGCATCATCACAGCTCGCTGCAGCCTCGGCTCCTGAGCTCAAGGGATCCTCCTGGGCCCAGCACAGTGGCTCACGCCTGGGAGGCCGAGGTGGGCGGATTGCTCAAGGTCAGGAGGTCGAAACCAGCCTAAGCAAGAGTGAGACCCCGTCTCTACTATAAATAGAAATAAATTAATTGACCAACTAATATATGTAGAAAAAATTAGCCGGGCATGGTGGCGCATGCCTGTAGTCCCAGCTACTCGGGAGGCTGAGGCAGCAGGATTGCTTGAGCCCAGGAGTTTGAGGTTTCTGTGAGCTGGGCTAATGCCCCGGCACTCACTCTAGCCTGGGCAATAAAGCGAGACTCTATCTCAAAAAAAAAAAAATCCTCCTGCCCCAGCCTCTCAAGTAGGTGGCACTACAGATGTGTACCACCACGCCTGGCTGATTTTTTTTTTTTTTTTTTGAGAAATGGGATCTCACTATGTTGCCCAGGCTGGTCTTGAACTCTTGGCCTTGAGCAATCCTCCCATCTCAGCCTCCCAGAGTGCTGGGATTCCAGGCATGAGCCACTGCAACCAGCTTAGATTTAACTTTTTAGAGCAGCCTTAGGTTCACAGAAAATACAGGAAGTTTCCATGTCTTCTGCCCCCACACATGCTACAGCCGCCTTCATCAATGCCCCACACCAGAGTGGTGCATTTGTTACAACTGATGAACCTACAGTGCTCATTATCAGCAGAGTCCATTCTTACATTAGGGTTCATGCTCGGTGTTGCATATTCACTGGGTCTGGACAAATGTATGATGACACACATCTGCCACTGCAGTATCATATGGAGTAGCTTCACTGCCTAAATGTCCTCTGTGCTCTACCTGTTCGTCCTCCCTCTACCTTAACCCCTGGCAACTCCTAATCTTTTTACTTCTTGCATAGTTTTGCCTTTTCCAGGACGTTATATAGTTGGAGTCATACAATATGTAGCTTTTCAGACTGGCTTCTTTCACTTTTACGTATTTAAGTTTCTTCGATGTCTTTTCATGGCTTGATATCTCATTTCTTTCTAGCACCGAATAACATTCCATTGTCGGATTGTACCACAGTTTATTTATGCATTCGCCTGCTGAAGAACATCTTGGTAGCTTCCGAGTCTTGGCAGCAATAATCAAAGCTGTTATAAGCATTTGTGTGGAGATTTTTGTATAGACATAAGTTTCCATTCATTCATGCTGGGTGGTGTGTATGGCGTGCTTAGTTTTTGCATTCCCAGCAGCAATGAATGAGAGTTCCTGTTGTTCCACATCCTCATTAGTACTTGGTGCCCTGGATTTTGGCCATTTTATTGTAATAGGTGTGTATCTAGCTCAGTGTTGTTGTAACTTTCAGTTCTCTAAGGCTGCATCACGGTAAACATCTTCTCATGCACTCACTTGCCGTCTGAGTATCTTGGCGAGATGTGTCTGTTCAGCTCTTTGGCCCAACTTTTAATCGGGCTGTTCATTTTCTGACTGTTGAGCTCTAAGAGTTCTTTGTATATTTTGAATATTGTTGTGCTTTTTATTTTTATTTTTTCCCCCAATTTCCCAGTTTTTCTTTTCTTTAAATTTTGAGTTTTCTCTCCTGAATCTGTGTTTATTCAAGTATCATTATAATGTTTAAATTACATATATAGTGAAATAAATATGAAAATTTTTCTTGGACCTCAGGAGTGATTTTTTAAAACTAATTTTTTTCACTTTAGAATAGTTGAGCATTTGTATATTTAAATGTTTTGCTACACGGAAGTGATGTGTAGGGATACAAAGAATAAATTGTTTTTATGGTATAGTTAGTTGAGTTTACTTTATGTTTCCCTGTGGCCTTCTCTAAAATTTTCCATCTTCATGTGCATTCCTTCCCTCAGTGCCTTTTTGTAGTCTCATCCGAACCTTTACATGTATCTCACCACCCTTTCTTTGCAGTTGTTTGGCTCTTCTCCAGTTTGAGATTTTTGATTTTGAATTTTTTTTTTTTTCCTGACAGGGTCCTGCTCTGTTGCCCAGGCAAGAGTGCAGTGGCACCATCATAGCTCACTGCAGCTTCAAACTCCTGGGCCCACACAATCCTCATGTCTCAGCCTCCCAAGTAGCTGAGACCATAGGTGCACACCACCATACCTTGCTAATCCAGTATGAGATTTTTGTTCCCAGAAGGCAGCAACTGTTTTAATCATAGCTATGTTCCCCTACCTGATGCATAATAGGTGCTCTGTAAATATTTATAAATATGTATGTACATTTGTATACAAAATATATGCAATAAGCCAACTTATGTTTAATAGTAATTCTTGACCAAAAATTAGTGATGTTCCCCAAAGCTGTCTTAACCTTCCAATTTAATATTCCTAAGTACTTAATACTGAATTGATTTGTAATTGCTAATAAAATATTGATTTAGAGAACCACTAAAAAAAAAAAATGCCTTTTGCAAATATTTTCTCCCAGTCTATGGCTTGTTTTCTCATGTTCCTGACAGTGTTGCGAAGCAAATGTTTTCAATTTTAAAGTCCATTTTATCAGTCGCTCCTGTCACGGATCGATGCCTTTGCTGTTGTATCTGAAAAGTCATCGCCACGCTCAAGACCCATCTAACTTTCCCCATTTGTTATCTTCTAGGGGTTTTATAGTTTTGTGTTTGACATTTAGGTCTGTGATCCATTTGGGGTTAATTTTTGCAAAGGGTGTAATGTCTGTCTAGCTCCATTTCTTGGCATGAGGATTGCTGGGAATTTTTTTTAGACAAAAAATTTTCATATGTCTTAAAAGCGTGTTGCATTTCCCCTTTGCGTGGGCCTTTTCAAAGTTAACACCATTCAAAATTATTCTTAAACAGTTTTCAAACCCCGTTGGAGAAAGGCTTCTCTGGAGTCTCAGGCAGGGGGCATGAACTTCTTGCTCACCATTTAGAGACAGCGTGGGCCTCAGCCAAGCACAGATCTGTTCCCCCGTTGATCTGATTTCCTTTTCTTTTTTTCAACTTGGTTAGTGGCCAGGCCAGGCGAGCCATTTATCAGTGACGGCCACTTTCAGGTAAACAATGAGTTGGGGAAAAGGTTACGGCAGAGCTCGGGTTTAGCCAGCAGCCTTTGGATGGGGCCAAGATCACAGAAACGGATCCTAAATTGTCTCTGGAAAGGAAAACACAAAGCAGAACCCACGGCGCCGGCAGGAGGGGGTATTGGTGAGTCAGTGTTTTATGGCTCTTTCCCTGTGAGTCATCGCACAAGCAATTTTCTCCCAGGGCTGGCGAGGACTGTGCAGAGATGGGGCCGGGTAAGTGGAGCTGAGCGAATTCTGCAAAGTGGAGAAACAGCAGGGAGGCCGGCCAGGCTGGAGTCCCCTTGTCCCTGGAGGTCGGGTTTGAATGAGCGGGGGCCACTGGGCTCCTCGATGCCTTGGTGGCCAGGGAGGTGACAGCCAGGCAAGCAGTGCAGTTCCCTTGTCCTCATCACTTCCACTCTTCTCTTCTGGGCTCACCCCTCTGTCTTTCCAGCTCTCACCCTGACCCCTCCTCCCTCTCTGTTCCCTCCTCCGTGGTCTAGACTGGGGTTTTGACTGAGCCCCCTTCAAACCAGATTATTGAGTGCCTGTTCTGAGCCCAGACCCTGGGCCAGCACTGGGCACAGGGTAGGGGCGAGGAGAGCAGAGGTACAGAATGTGTGAGAGACAGTGTCCCTTTTATAAAGAGCAGGGAGGGGGAGGTGTGTGACAGATCAATGCTGCCCTTATGTCATTAGGATAACTTTTAATGTTTGTCATCATCACAATGCCAGAATAACACATGATTGAACTTTCTTCTTTAAAAACATCAAACAAGCCAGGTGTGTTGGTGCACACCTGTGATCCCAGCACTTTGGGAGGCTGAGGAGGGAGGATTGCTTGAGGCCAGGAGTTCATGACCAGCCAGGGCAACATAGCAAGACCCTGTCTCTACAAAAAACAAGAAAAACCAGCTGGGTGTGGTGGCACATGCCTCTGTAGTCCCAGCTACTTGGGAGGGTGAGGCAGGAGGATCACTTGAGCCATTTAAGTGAGACCATAGTCCTAATAGCTAATGAAACTGCTAATTCCTTAATCTTCAAAATTCACTAGATTCGTTAGCCTGGATAGTTTTACATAGTAGAATAGCTCTCGACTATATGCTTGCTGAACAAGGAGTTTGAATGATAATTAACTCCTCTTGCTGCACTTACATAAATCCATCCTCAACAAATTGAAACTAGCATAGAAAAAATAAGATACCAAACCACTTGGTTGCAACACACCTTAGATCAACATATTTCTATGTTTCAGGCAGCAGGAGACTGGTTTTCTAGTCTATTTTCATGGATTCCAGATGGCCTACGATCTCTTCTTATGGATATTGTTAAACTGAGTTTAAGCATTTTACTAATTATCGCCAGGTGCTATTTGATTTTTAAAATAATTTTAAAAATAATTACTTGTTCTATCCAAAAGGGGTGCAGACAGTTAAATCAGGCTGTGGGTAAGCCTTTACTTTTCTCACCTCTGGGGAAAAAGGAACTAAAAGTTACTTATTCCATCATGCCAAGCTATTCCATTGGAAACTCCCCAATTGCTGCCCCTGTTCAGCAGGAAGTAGACAGAATGGAGCTGACACCCTGTTTCCATAGAAACGGAATAGTGACTGACAGTGGGGGTTTGTAAGCGCACCCTATGGGCCACTCGGTGACGCCAGTCTCGCTAGCGGGAAGACATGCTGCTTGCAGTGTGCTTTAGGCTTTTTCTGTCTTAAAAGTTTAGAATTAACTCACTGCTTGCTTACACGGCTGCCGGGCACAAGATTAGAAAATGAACTTGAGGGAAAACAGATCAAGAGTCTAGAAAAGGCCAAGCACAGCAGACTGCTGATGACAGGGTCCACCAGGTGATGTATTTGCTGATAACTATCGAGCAAGTCATGACTACTTGCACAAAGTTTGCTTTCTGCCACCAACCTCCTTAACTCCTTCCCTGTACAAGCTGCTCAGTAAGCAGAGGAGCTGACATGGCCTTTGGGACAATAGCCCGTCATCTCCCCAGGCTGCTGGCACTTGAATAAGCCGCCATTCCATCACCCAACACTCGCCTCTTGCGTTTGGTTCTCGGGTGGCAGGCAGCCCGACCTGTGTCTGGCAACAGCCTCGCCCACTAAATAACCCCGGGTGAAGAGTTCCAGGCTGAATCCATTTCCAGAGAAATGTCAAATTGCACCCCTGGCACCAACGTCTTGGTACAGAAGAAAAAGTGTCTGTTTTTTAAAAGGAGGTCATGCATTAATAAAACAAAAATGATAGTTAAATATTCTTTTCAATTTTCAACTTAAAATAGAAACCCAGTGTTGTCCATGTGTACCCTGCTACTGGAACAGGCTGAGCCGAGGGAACGTAATCAGAGTGTCGCTGCTGTTTGAGCAAGTCTAGCTGATGGGAGGTTCTCAAAAGCAACTGCATTTTTGTCCTCCCAGCCCTTGGATGAAGACCTGGGTCTCCACACTTTTATACCTCCTATTAGGTAACAGGTGTCCTTCCCTCTCTTTGAGCCTCTTGACGATGAGAGTGGCCCTCCCGTATGACACCTGCACTTCCAGGGTGTGGCCTCTTCCTCTCCCAGGGAAGGGCTTCTGCAGAGGTGCCAGCACTCTCCCCACTGCCTGGAGGACAAGCCCGGGGGCTGGGGACAGAGAGCAGCAAGGGTGGGAGGAGCCCTGGGAGCATGGCCCTCACCTGTGCCAGCTTTGCACACCCTGGGTCCTGCACAGGGTTCAGTGGGGCAGAAGGTCGCGCACCTCTTTTCTGGCCGTTTACCCCTCTGCAGCCCCAGGAATCCTGAGCAGGGGCACTTCCAGTCTCTCCTTGCGAGACCTCTTTATTCCTCCTCGAAGCCTTTTTGGACAAACCTGACACTGCGCGCTGGCTCCCTCTCCCGTGTGGCTCCCCTCTGGGCCCTGGGGACACTCACACACTTGTGTCTGGACAACTCCTGGGAGAAGGGGGGTCCCTTTCTTCTCCCTGCTTCTGTTCCTCCCACTGTCCCTTGGAGGGACTCTCAGAACCTTCCAGACTTTCCTGGAGGGACATCCTGTGCCCATGCAGCAGGGACACAGAGCCGGCTCTTGGAGGGTCTTTCTGAAGGCCGTTCAGGTGAGGGGAACTGTCACCTCTTCTCTTCAGAAAAAGGGGCGGGTCTCCTAGCATATCAAATGCTCTATCTCAGCGATCCTTCCCCCAGATTGCTCAATCTCCACCCTGACGTTTTCCACTCTCGATCTGGATGAGAGGTTTAGGCTGGTCTGAGTGCTCCGGCCACCCAGGGTTGGTGCCTCACTTGGCCGGGTCCCTTCCCTGGGGGCTCAGCTGGAGCTTCCATTTCACCTGTCATTACAGGGACCAACTTCCTCTCTCCCTCCCTCCTTCTTTCTCTCTGCATGCCTTCCCACAGTCCCATCATTGTGCCTCCCCAGCCTGCCTGTGACATCTCAGACAGATCCCATGACTCCTATTTCCGCCGTAAAAGCAGTCTCGTTTTCGGGCATCTAAAAGTCCACGTGGGTCTCAGGCAGACTTGTGATCATACGCCCAGTTCCCGGCTCCTCTCTGGCCCTGGCGGAGGGGGAGAGGCCTGGGGTGCCCCCACCTGGCTGCATCCAGCTCTCTCCTTCCTCCTGTGACCCGAAAGATCTGGGCTTGCTCCCCTGACGAGTAACAAACGACTCCCCACGAGAACACGGGGCTCGATCAGTAGGAGCTTCAATTACTTGCAGCAAGTGTGTAGAGCACCGTGACTATTCTCCAAAGCAGTGTCTCCGGGAGGGAAAGAGGCGTGGGGTTTTATGGGGTAGTGGAGAAAGAAAAAGATGTGTCATTACACCTGTTCCCGTTATGCATGCGTGGCGAGTTCATCATGCCAGCACACGTGTCTCGTGTTACGGCAATGAAGCTATAGCTCTCCCACCCCTACCGGGTGGAGACCCGAGCATGGTAACGAGGAGAGTTCACCGGGTTCATCTGCCGGCTGCCGGGTGTGTCGGGCTGGATTCCGCCAGCTGGGCGGCCACCGGCCTCGAGCCTTGTAAACGGGCTGCAGCACAGGTTGGCCGCTCCAGTAGGTTGAATTCCTGTCGTCTCTGGAGACCCCTCCTCCCCTCCTGCTGCGGCTCTGCCCAGGTGGCCAAGGGTGACCATGGGACGGGATGTGCCGCGGTGAGGCCACCCGGCACCTCCATCTCACCAGGGCCATTTCTGGGTCTGGAGAGACTTTTTGAGGACTTCCATGTCATGTCTCTCCTTGCTGCCTGCCGGCTGTCTCCTGCCCGCACCCCATCTGCCCCCCACCCCTGCAGATGCCCGTCCTGCCTCAGCAGGCTGTCCCTGGGTTCTTGACCCCATGGGAACACATGCATGCTCCCTTTCCCAAATTCCTCCTGTACTTTATTACGTAGATGATCCTCTGCCTTATCAATGACCCCCAGCACCCAGAAGTGCCTTGCCCCAGACCTGGCTCTCTGCGGAGTGGGACAGAGGCGCAGCAGGTCTGGAAGCCAGGTGACTGCTGGAAGCCAAGCCACCCTTCCTAGGGGGTCTAGACGCTGAGAGCCCATCCCCTGCTGGCCCCAACGGTGACAGCGGATACTGTTCAGGTGTGTCTGGCGCCCACATTCTAACGTCGCAGTCTAGACAGGCCCCGAGACGAGAGGACGACGTCTCCCCGTGGCTGCGGCTGGCGGAGGAGTCTGACTTGTTGCGGGAGCTTACACGGGGAAAGGAGAGAGAAGGAACGGTCACCTCTAACCTCAATAAAGGATGTTCACGCTCCAGCGCCTGCCGGTGCACGGGCGTCTTGACATTTCGTGCGATGGGACTTGTTCACCACCGAACGTGCTGCTGCCTCTGAATGGAAAAGGCCGAGCTCCACCTGACAGGTGCCCTCCCCCCCCCCAAAGGCGGGCTGTGAATGGAGGGCTGAAAGGCTTGGGGACAGAGCAGCTGCGGGGAGGGACACAAAGGATGAGCGAACGCTTGTAGGAAAGAAATGAAAGAAGCAAATTTTAACATTGAGTCAACAGGTTCGTGCTGCCCTCACGCTTCGTACCTGATTTCAGGTATTGTGACAGTGAGACTACAAACGGTTATGAGACACAAAGGACCTGCTTGAATCAATCGTGGCACCTGCAGACAGCAGGCTGTTGGGCAGTCATTACAAAAGATGAAGCAGATCCGTGTTGAAATGGAAAGATGCTCACCTGGCATTTTGTAGAATTAAGGTGGTGACAAATAGCATGACTGTCTTATGTAAAACTGGGCGTGTGCGTGTGTGCGCCTGTGCAGGGAGAGCCGGCCGGGAGGACGTTCATCGCTACGCTAACCACGGCCGTCTCTGATGCTGGGATTTCAGGTTATTTTGTGCTTTTCTGTCTCACTTCCATTTGTTATAATGAGGATCTATAATTTTTAGAGCTCGCAAAAGCTGTTTTCATTTAATGCAAAGAGCAGACTCTTATTTTGCACTCTCTCTCCTGATCAAACCAGCCCTTCCCCTGCCTGCAGCTGCACCTCCTGGGAGGGAGGTGACAGGTCCTGCCTCACAAGTTGCTGTGAGTGTGGAATGCAAACACGAAGGCACAAACTTGTTGTTCGACTCCTGTTGGTGTCCTCTCGAACGAGAGCTGACCGAAACGTTCTCTCCTAAAAAAGAGAACCGCGGCAGGGTGGAGTGACAAGGGCAGAGTCACCGACTCCAGTTTGAAGGCTGAATCGTAGCATTTAGTGGCTGAGACCAGGGCCACTGTGTTGGGTTGCTCCTGGGTCCTATTCAGGCTGCGGTGTGCGATCCCTGCACGTTTTAGGAATAGTGCTGGCTGCAACTGGGCATCACAGTGGCCCTGTTGGTGACATCAGCCTCAGAGATGAAGACACTAGCCTGTGTTAGATAGCAGGGACCATCATTCACCTTAAGGACAGTGAGGTCCTCAAGATCAGAACGCGAAAGGCCCTGAGGCAGGGCCCAGCACGCGGTGGAGGATCCACCAATGGCCGCTCCTTCCCCCGAACAAGGAGGAATCTTCCAGGTGGACAGGAAGGGGATTCTAGGTCCCTAGAGACAAAGGCGATAGAGCTGCATATTTGGGTAACAGTGGATTATGGCAGGATATACAGAAACAACTGATCTGCTGCTGCTTACAGGCATGGATTTGGTTTGTCTACATTAAGACCAGCTTCCTTAAAAAATTTATAAACTGTTTCATTCCGTGAAGGCAGTCCCGAAACTAATGTATTGCTGGTGCACACGACTCCAATATACGGAGGGAATGTGTCCCTCCCACCCCTGAGCCCTGCCACAAAAGGCTGCCACACTCCCTTAGAGGGACTCCCTAAGTGGACACGGCCACCAGGTGACACGGGAGAGCGGCAACGCGTACGACATCAGACAGCTTTCCGGGAAGCCCCCGGAATGACAGTGGTCTTTGAAAATGCTTATTGCTGTTGCAATCTCAGCTAGTATCTTGGCCCTTAAGGCACAATTTGCAACCTTAGACTTACATGGATGAAATAGACCAAATAGAGGAGGTGACAGGTACTTTTGAGCACCAGGTACTATTCTTCTGACATAGGCTTCTAGGAAAATCCAGAGATTCTAGCAAAAAATCAGAAATGCTGTTGTTAGCAGGTAAGAAGCTCCCTCATTGAAGAAATGGGCCAAACATCGTACTTGTTAGATCCTAGCAGTAACAGCTAGTGCTTTTCTAGTGTGCTTTTGTGACAGCCCCTGTCCTAAGACCCCTACCCACATGAGCTCATTCAATCCCCCTCGCCACGGTGAGGGAGGTCGACTGTCACTCCATTTCCAGATGGAGAACTAGCAGAGCTTGCTTTCCCAGGGTCACACGCCAGCAGAGAAGCCACGTAGGAGCAGTAACAACTGCTGACACAATGTCCAGGCTACGCAGTGCTTCTCACATAGGATATTTGATTCTCATACTTGCCGTGAGCGATGGGGGTTTGTTTCCTGTTACAAAGGGAGAAACTATGGCTCAAAGAGGGGAGGGGTCTGCTCAAAGCTCCACAGTTAATGAGGGGCCCAGTCAGAATCCAGACCTTGAGCTCTTTTTGTCACCTTGGGGGTCTATGACTTCTTTAAGAACAAAATTTTGTGTTTTCAATGAAATGATAATTTAAAAAACCCCCCAAACCAAAACAGCTTTGGCAATGGAAATTTGCAGTTTGAGAGATGTTTCAATAGAACTGGCTTTGGTTTTTAAATTGTACTTCTTCAGGTCAGTAGTGATTGAAAAATAGGAAACGGGTCCATTCATCCCCAAATTTGACTTGGTGATAATGTAGTTTTGAAATCTCACTGTCTCTTCAAGTGCGTTTCAGTCGGGTTTTGATATGGCATGATCTTTTTTTCTCTTTTTGTTATACTCTCCAGGTGATCGGGCAAAGCCAGGCTACGGCAGCGAGCGCTTCCTGCCTGGGCTCCGGGTGGTTGCTAAGGGGTCGTTCCACACAGACCAGACTCCAGCTGCATCTATGATGGCTTCACGCTGAGGCCACCAGGATGTGCATAGCTGGTCTTTCGGCAGCCAGTGGCCGGGAGAGCACAGGGCGCTGGGGGGCCAGGACAAGGCCTGGGCAGTCAAGGGAGAAGCTGAAGCTTCTAGGGACAGAAGCTCTGATACCTGACGGAGCTTCACAACTCCTGCAGCTCGCACAGGCCACAGGGACTCACAGCAGCGAAGGCTGCGGATGGGCTGGAAGGAGGGATGCTGGATCCTGATGTGACAGTCAGGGTTAAACAAGCGCGGATAACCATCAGGAGGGTGCAAGTTCCTAGGCAATGCCGTTTTACGATGACATCTTTCTCTAGAGATGGACTTTACACGTACGTGTCTTTTTTACTGTTTCACAAAGGACTTTCTTGTACATTAATGTCTGGGTGACTAGGACGGTGAGGAGATGGAGGCCCGGACACGGTGCACCGCAGGGCCGCGCTGCAGGTGGGCGAGCCTGGGCCCTGCCTGCTGCCTCCAATCTCCGTTAACGAGGGTAGAACAGCCTGGATGGTGTACGCTTTATTAGTTTAATAGTTTTATTTTTATAGAGGGGGGGAAAAAAGCATAATTGAGAAGTAGCTAAATTCCCTAAACGACACTTATGGAAAGCCGTGGTAGTCCCACAGCCAGCCCAAGAGAAAGCGGCTGCCGCTTGCCTTGCAGCAGTTTAATGGGACAGCAAGCAGCACCCTGCAGGAACCGAGCAGTGTCGTAGGTTGGGAACAGAAACCAACGTAGGTTGGCCAATGTCCCCGCATTTACTGGGAGAGGAAAAAACCCACATGACTCTTCTTTGTATGTTAAAGACTTTTTATTTTCAGACCTGTTTAGGGGAATCAATTCCATTAAACAACCTTTGTAAAATGCCACAAGGGCCAAAGGGCCCAAGGGTAAGCCTCCCCCTTCATTTGGGAGGTGAAACTCTCTGGGCCAAGGCGCCAACGTAGACCACCTGGAACTTCCAGAGGCAGAGCTACCAGATGAGCCTCTGAAGAAGCCAATCCTGTTTTCCACTTTTTTGCTTTCATGTACGACTTGAACTCTTACTTTTCTTCATTTAATACAAACCAAAGCCCACCCTAAAGAATTAAAATGCAGGGAATGGCTTTTGTGGAAGCGAATCTTGACTGGGGCCACACACGTCAGACGGTGCCTGCTTGGGGTGACCAGGAAAGCGGACGCCTCCTGGGCTCCAGGCTGCGGCTGCCCACACTGCTCTGCAGCTGCCAGGAGTGTGGGGACACAGACAACAAGACATGTGCAGTAAAGCCTCTTTGTCATGCCCGTCTTGGACGGCAGACTCCGGCTGGGAAAGGCTGGTAGCCGGGTGCTGTCAGGCCTGTACACACGGCCACCACCGCAGTTCCTCCTCCCCGTCACACTGTTATTGCAAAACATCGGCCGGAATGTAGCCAGAATGATTTCCATTAAAACAAAAGCTCATTTTCTTAACTCGTGCACCAACATGTATGTCGTTAAAGGCCAGAGATCAGAGTGTGACAATTCTTTTAGGCTCCAATCTGAGCCTAGTTTCTGTCCCTAGAGTACACACGTAACCTACTCCTAAGTTTGCTCCTCAAATGACAATCATAGTTGTATTTCATGAGTTATGGTGTCCAAACAAGTTGATTAATTTTCTTTTGTCACTGTGTCTGAGTCAAAAGGGGACTCTAAATTCTGCAGAATTTAGAAATTGGACAAACGATTTAGGTCTCAAAAACAATTTAAGCCTTAAGTGACTTTCTTGGAGGTCGCACAGGAGAGGGCAGCTTGGGGACCTGGTCAGCAGACGTCCAGCCCCAGCCTTGGAAGCAGTTTCCAGTTTCAGCAGCGGAAGGATGAGGGTGAAGGCCCCTTGCTGGGGGACAGTGCGTCCATCTGCTCTGCTCGGTCTCTCTGCTAAGCACTCAAGGAGTCCCGACTCTCTCTCTGTCCTCTGCCCGGGAGGACGCCGCGTAAACGTGGACTGGTGTGGCCATTATCTCAGCATCTTTACCATGTACGGGCCCTGTAACCTGTAGCCAATCTTTCTATAGTAATTCCTGGTGCCGACCCCTGCAGAGAAAACAAAGCGAAAAGTGTCCAATTAGCATAACTTCAGTGATGAAAAAGTGGTAGGTCCCCAGGTTACACCCAATTTCTGTCAGACTTGCCAACAAACTGGGGGTTCCTACACCCCCCTCCTCGGTTCAATAATTAGCCACAATGGCTTACAGAACTCAGGGCAACATTTATATAGTTTACCAGTTTATGAAAGGACCTGATAAAGGACACAAATGACAGCCAGATTGAGAGGTGCCTAAGGTGGGGTCCAGAGGGTCCTGAGCACAGGGGCTTCTGTTCCCACTAAGCTGGGGGCACCACCCTGCTGGCACGTGGACGTGTTTGCCATACCAGAAGCCCTCTGAACCCTGTCTTTTAGGGATTTTCATGGTGGCTTCACCATGTGGCCATAACTCAATCTCCAGCCCTCTCCTCCCAGAGCACTGACAGTTCTAAGCTCCTAGTCCTGGCTTGGTCCTCTAGTGACCAGACCCCATGCTGGAGCCACCGAGAGTTGCCTTGTTAGAGCAAAAGATGCTCCCAAGAACCCCTATAACTCAGAAAATTACAAGGGTTTTAGGAGCTCTGTGTCAGGAACCTGGAAGAGAGGCCAAGTGATATTTCTTATTGTGGTAAAATATACGTGACATACAGTTTGCCATTTTTAAATGTATAGTTCGTTGTTATCGAGTATATTCACACTGTGGTGCAACCATCACCACCATCCGCCCACAGGGCTCTTTTCATCTTGTAAAGCTTAGACTCCACTCCCAGGAAACACAAACTTCCCACTCTTTCCTCCCCCAGTCCCTGGCAACCATCCTTCCCCTTTCTGTCTCTACGCATCTGACTGCTCTAGGGACCGCGAATCACTGGAATCGCGCAGCGTTTGTCCTTTTGTGACTGGCTTATCCCCTCAGCACAGCGTCTTCAAGGTTCATCATGCTGGGCTGAATTTTGAGTTGAGTTTTCTGATACTTCTAACTGAAACTATCATAACTGACAAGCTTGAGGACAGGAAGAGACAAACCACACATCAAGTGACCATTTAAAGTCAGAATTCAGAGGGACAATTCTGACCACACTGCCCTCCTGCTTAGAACAGCTAATGGCGTAACCTGAGACAAAGCTCAAACGCCTTAACCCGACGACGCCAAGTCTCTCCTGCCCACACTTTTCAGCTTTAACTCCTTCCACAACCGACCCAATGACTTTATGGTCCAGAATCAGCACATCAGCACACCCGGCGCCAGGAGCCCACTGTGCTGGCTCAGTGCAGCAAGCACACTGCCATTCAGCCCCCAAGCCCCGCGGGGACACCGCTACCTGCAGGGGACGACTTCCGCTACCACAGGAAGCCACAATTCACAGCCTTCTCCCAACACACTGGCTGTGCAGCTTAATGAGTCCCACTGTTTAGCGATCACACTGGGCTTTGTTTTCCTTATGGGTCCGTCTCCCCTCCTGGAACAGAAGCTCTAATGTCAGCGGCCTCTACCAACAGGGCTTATGACAGTGTCTGGCATAATCAAGGTGCAGTGAATGCTTGCAGATGTGATGTATTATACTCTGCTCCGCTATTTTTATGTTGTGTATATATATATATATATATATATATATAT
Organism: Microcebus murinus; assembly: GCF_040939455.1. Taxonomy (NCBI): domain Eukaryota; kingdom Metazoa; phylum Chordata; class Mammalia; order Primates; family Cheirogaleidae; genus Microcebus; species Microcebus murinus. Next base: position 23,412,064 of record NC_134127.1, on the reverse strand, counting down.
ATATATACACACACACACAAAGAAATGCGCTCCTGGAGGATGTATTAAAAAAAAGTCTGCTCTATGTTAGGTGACAGGAGTGGGAACGATTCGATTTGAGAGAGAGGAAGGGCAGGACTTGACGTAGTTACCAATTTCCCACCGTGTTAGCTAAGAGATGTAGAGGCAGCTTTCCTGACCTCTACTATGATTTCTATCTAATAAAGACTGCCTCCAAATCGTTCAGAAATATTTCTGGCTTTTTGTACTTCTCTTCTACGTTTACAAGACAGATACCATTTCCATGGACTTAAGAATATTTGTCCTAGAGATCATCAAACATGACAGTGGAGAGGACGGTATGTGGAACCTCCCTACGCCCTCTGCTCGGCTTCAACGGCCGATCATCCGCACACCGCGAGTGCTTCCAGCTTTGCACGCAGGTGAGGTCACCAAACATCTCTCACATTTCCCTTTTGTTGTGCTCAGCTCAGTTCCTGGGCACATGTTTAAATTTTGCTCTTTCACGCGTCCTGTGCCAAATAAAGATGACAGTCCAATTTTCAGATGGAGGATGCACAGTTCTTGGCCAAAGTGCTTTATTTCCAAATCATGCCAACAGCCTACATCTATCTGTCCACCATAAATGGCCGCAGAGGTGAGACAGAAGCAGTTCTCCTTACACCTAGCACAGGACTAGACAGCTCTGGGCTGACAAAGTTCAATGATCAAGAGTACCCCAATGTCCCAAGCATGCTGCTTTACTGGGGTGAGTCTAAGCATTTCTCAGTAATGATTGCACCTGAGCCTACAGGCTCCTTGGGCCTCTGCTTTTTCCTTTATACAGGGGGTGTGCCCTGGGAACTATTACCGCCTTGGGCAGAGGCACCCTGGCCTTTGGAAGGAAAGAGCCACGCTGTTTGCTGAGCTCCTGCCCTTGTTTTCAACGGCACGTGGCAGCCCCATGTGGAAAGCTCCCTCCGGGCCCCTGAGCAGCTTTGCGTCTCCTGGGGGTGGGGAAAGACTGACCTCCAGCCAGTCTGGACGCCGGCCTTTTCTCACCTAAACATTTGAACAAAAATATTCCCCATCTGTATTTCTCTGTGCCTCTAGTTTCTTCAAAGGGTGATTCCCCCTGTTTCTACAACCTGCAGAAGAGGCTGGTGCGGGTGCTGGGTTGGAGGGGAGGGCGCCATCACCCGGGCTGGGTGAAGGCCTCGCTCTGCTCTGCTCTGCACATTTAGCGTGGCTCCTAGAAAGTCCTCCGTCACAGTAACTTTCCTTTTGTTAGCCAGCCAAAAAAAGCAATTACTCTTCAGAGCTGACGTCAGCCAGCCTCCCGGGCGGACGTGCGCAGGACGCAGGGCTGGGTCCGGGCCTCGGCCTAGCTGCTCCTGCCTCCCACAGGCCGTGCCAGTCGCTCTCCACCCGATGGCCTGTGGGGGTCCTGCCAAGTCCCCGGGCTGCGGGGAATGAGCAGGGATTCAATTCAATCGCTCCATGCAGAGGCCCTCAGGGTGCCCTGCCGCGGAGGGGGGCACAACACAGCAGAAGTGGGGGGTCCAAATGCCAGTTTGGTTCTGTCCTCCCAGGCACCTCATCCGCAACCAGAATGTACCCATGTCCTCTGCAGGCAGGCAAATACTTTCCTCTTCATGACTGCCAGCTATGACGATGACGAAACGAGATAAGGCGAACAAGAAAACCATGCAAAGTGCCTAGGTTACTATTCTGTGACTGGGCTCTAGCGACGGGCCTCTGTGATGACCTCCCCACCCTCCACCTCTGGTCCAGGACATACACCTCTTTTGGGAGAAGAAAATAAACTTTTTAAAATGTGTGCATAAGCTTTATTGTGCATATTAAAAATTATTAAAATGGTTTCAGCTGTGTATTTTAGAGCACCTGCAGACTTAGGGAAAGTGGGTAGATTAAAGGCAGAGGACACCCTTGCTCCCGGGAGGGATGAGAGGAGCAGAGTCACTCAGTGCGTGGTGGGAAAACCCTTTGCAAGGAGGATCTCCGGTTTCTTGCTCCCAGGCTGGCTGCCCAGAGCCCTGCACCCCCTGACTCTCCAGCCTGCAGGAGACCAGGGCCACAGCGTCCCTGATTCTTCTTCTGGACCAATGTCCTCGAGCCCCAAGCCCTTCACACAGGGAGAGAGCTCCTCTGCTTTCTGCCCGCCTCCCTCGCTGACAGGTGTGCACCATTCTGCTTAAGGCACACATGTGCTTATTCCGAGTACTGAGGACAGAAAGGAAATCACATAAAATGCACATGCCAACCGCCTGGGCCACTGGCTACAGGAGCGGGTTTGTCACTCGTGCTCGATGCTCTTTAATAAAAATGAGAAATAAAATCACAAAACCTCAAAAAGATTAACCAAAAGGTAAAAATGGAACAAGCCCAGATGTTTACTTAGGTTCTGCTCTGATTCTATTTGAGAGAGAAAGTACAGGGGAGGGAGTGGGCAGACGAGCAGACGCGGTGCCGGAATTGGCTGACACAGCCCTTTGTTCCTCCAAGTTACTACAGCCTTTCCCCCTAAGGGGACAGATTCAGCACCGACAGAGTCTTAGAACACCGAGAATAAGTACGCTTTTCCTTTAAAACAGAAAATAAACCAAGAACAGGAAATGAACCTAAATGCTACCTTCGCTTGTGATTCTGACTAACTCCATCTCACAAAAAAGAAACAACTTGACAGTTGAGTGACTATAAAGTATTACACCCATCAGAATGTGACTAAAAAGAAAAAAATATATAAAGAATGAAGCTGGAGAGGAGGAAGAACTTTTTTGAGCATTTAAATGTGTCAGGCATTACATGCCAGAGAATCTCCATGCACCAACTTTATTTAAAACGTAACATCTTTGAAATCACTGTCCTAGGAGAAATGTGAGTCTCGGAACGGGTCATAACTCAAGGTCACTGTGCTACGAAGTAGAAGAACTATAATTCAGACCCAGCCTGCTTGGTCCTATGGCTCAAAGTATTTCTTTTTTACCTTTTGGCCTGGAAGTATTTCTACCACTGCCTGCCAGACCCGCCTTCCCCGCTCCGGTTTTGGACAAGTCTGCACTGGCAAAGCACATCCCTTCGGTCACAGTGCAGAAGGGACCCTCAGCTTGTCTCAATCACCTCACCTCCTGTATCTGTGTCCAGTTTCTCAGTGTTCTTTGTTCGATAAATCACTACGTGAAACTGAACCATGGTGACGTTCTTTCCATTTCAACAGGGAAACACGGGGATAAATCACAGGAAAGGGTCTGATGACACAGGCAGGTAATGAGAAACTCCGTGAACAGATAAGGCTGTATTCTTTGTACACTCTGAAGAGGGGGAGGGACTCCTGTGGCTGGGGTGTCATCTAGATGACCCAGACAAACCACAAGCCTTGGTCCGGGACAACGACTGCTCTTAGATGCCTGCCAGAAAGAAACAGATCCTCCTTGGAGGAAGCTATTATCATCTAGTCGTGTTAAAGTATTCTTGAAAGCAAATTCACATATAAAATGCCCAGGAAAGGATAAAAAATGATGAGGTATGCTTTGAGGCAGGACAACCCGACAAGAAACAAAAGACTGTGGGGACTCCAACATTTGGCATAGATTGTGAAAGAGCTATGCTCACTATATTCATGGAGATAGAAGCTGAATTGAAGGATGTCTAAAAACAAATGGAAACTATAAAACATTACAGAGTTGAAAAAGATACCAGAAATCAGATAATTACATGTAAAATAAAGCCTGAGCACGGTGGCTCATGCCTGTAATCCTAGCACTTTGGGGGGGCCGAGGTGGGAGGATCGATTGAGGCCAGAAATTGGAGACCAGCCTGAGCAATACAGCGAGACCCTGTCTGTACAAAAAACATAAAACATAAATTTCTTTATAAGTTACCCAGTCTAAGATATTTGTCATAGCAGCCTCAACAAATTAAGAGAGATAGGCCTTGATTGAACAATTCATTGTTTAACATTTACTGAACTTTTCTATTTGTTACAGTTTACAGTAAACTTTTAAAATGTAAAAGAAAAGGAGGAAGATTATGTAATCTCAACTATGTGAATGCTTGTTTTAATAGGAGAACTAAATCAATTCTTCATGTCTATGGAAAAACAAACAAAAGAACTTAGGTTGTGACTCTAGCTGAACAAAGAAAGAACATGGAATTATTAATGTCATTTAATAAAGGAAGAAATAATGAAGGAAGTTTACTTCGTCAAGTATTTACTCAGTAAGTACTAAGAGCCTAGAAATTGAAGAGTTTTTATTTCCTGGAATTCAAGGTAAGAAAAACTGTGGCCTAATAATTTAGACATTTTCATGTCTGAAGCAGGAAAATGAATTAGCTATCTGGAGGGCATTCCTGTTCTTTGAAACTTACTTGTTAGGACACAAGGCTGCCCTTCATTGCCAGAAATGTTATTGAACTAAATTAAAATTGAGCCCACATCATAATCTCACACAGCCAAACTTCAAAAGAGAGAGAAAATATGCTAAATCTTTTGAATCTTCAATCTAATTTTTTTGATTAGATACAAAAGACTGCAATGATGATTCACGATTGTTTAATAAAAAAAATCAGTGAAATAAAAACTAATTAAAGAAACTGTTTTAATTACGTTTGAGTTCAATTAATCAACTATTTATTGAGTGCTTGATATATGCCTACCAGTGTTAATACAAGGAAATATATTCATTAGTTTCATTCATTTGCTATTGAAATGAAACTTTATTACATCTCATTGATCTCCTGGTAGGATGGCAATATTCAATAATGTACACTGAAAGAAAGTTAGGGAAAGGTTTTTATTTTGAATGTTTACAATCACAAACCAATGAACTCAACGACCCTCAATCTTTGAGAGAATTTTTTTCCTACTCTATAAAAAAAACCCAAAAAACTAATAAATGTTATTCGCAGAATAGTAGCTCTTCAAAGTAGTTGGTTATTCCAAGGCATTAATATAGTACATTAATACATTATTCTCCATCAGCTTGGACATACTGAGAATATCTGAGCAGAATCTGCTAATCAAGCAGCCTTAAAGGTTCTTCTGTATGTTTTGAAAAGGCTACAGTAAGATACTAACAAAGAAGAGTGGAAAGAATAAAAGTAGGTAACTTACAAGGTGGTTTAGAGAATCTAAAAAGCAGCTACCATGGGTAACTTACAGCTGGGCGGTGCTGGGTGGGTTACCTGATAGCTCGTAATAAGTCTTTTTTTTAATAGGGAGTCTGGCCCGTGATCTGAAGTAGGAGGATCTACAATCATGATTCACGATGCAGTGGCTCTGTTCCTACTAGTGCAGAATGTCTGCTGCATCGCAGATCATTTGTGCTTCTCTACGCATGTCTAAAATCAGTAGTGTATCTCTGCAGAAGTTAAAGACTGTGCCATCCTATAACCTGGTATGAAGAGGAATCTTTTCTATTTATAATCTCTTTAAATACAGACTTTAAGAGGGAAAATAGCAAAGTAGGAAGTTCCAAAGATCAGTCTGTCTGCTGAAACAACCATTAAACTGGAAAAAAAAAACCAACTGGAACCAAGTATTATGGAATGCTGGTACCTGAGAAGACACTTTCAGCGACTAGGGGAGAGCTTGACGAGGCAGAGGCTGCTGAACTTCCGGCCAGGGAGCTGCGTGCTCTAAACCCTCTACAACCTCCCTTCCTTAGCTCCACCACAGCTGCGGGATGGCAGCCTGTGTTCCTGGAGCAGCTGCTTGGAACTCAGAATGGACAGGAGGGATCTAGTCCTCAAAAAATTTGAGGCTGAGCATTTTGTTCAGTTCGGAGGTCCCTGGAGGGACAGGTGCAGATGACTGCCTTTGTTTTGGCCCCGACCTGGCTGCGCTGATTTCCCTGGTGTGACCTATCAGAAGATCTGAAGAGGATACCCCCCCTTTTTTTTATTCTTGGATCCAGACATTTAAGAAGATCCCTCTCAGGTCACACGCTGATCAGAGAAAAGAACAGAAATTTCAGTGACTACAGACAACAAAAAATACAGACATTGCAAAAATAGGTTAGAAAAGTCACTAGATAAACGGATAACTGCAGCCCTCAAAAGCAATCCCTCGGGAGAGGAAGAATCTGATTTCCAGAGTTACCACATAATAAAAATCAAATGACTATTTCTCAACAAAAAACTGTAAAGCATACAAAGAAACAGGAAAGAATGGCTCATCCACAGGAAAGGATTTTGACATAAACTATTCCGAAAGTAGCCCAAACATTTGGATTACCAGTCAAAGACACTTAAATCAACGGTGTCAAATATGCTCAAGGAGCAAAAGGAAACCATGGATGAAGAATTAGAGGATATCGGGAACACTATGTGAACAAAGAAGGGACATCAATAAAGAAACAGAAGTTATAAAAAAGAACCAAATAGAAACTCTGGAGCAGAGATGCACATTAGCTAAAATTGAAAACTCACTAGAGGGGTTCAGTGGTGATTATGAGGAGGCAAAGGCAGAATCAGAGAACTTGAAGATGTTGCAGTCTAGTTTGAGAAGCAGAAAGAAAAAAGAATGTAGAAGAATGAACAGAGGCTGAGGGATCTGTGGGACACCTTCAGGCACCACTGTAGTCTCAGAGGGAGGTGAGAAACATAAAGGGTAGGAAACAATATTTTAAAAAATGGCTGAAAACTTCCCAAAGTTGATGAAAGATACAAATCTTATACATTCAGGAAGCTCAGCAAATTCCAAGCAGGATAAGTTCAAGGAGATCCACAATGAGGCACATTGCAGTCAACATATAGAGTGGGAGTTATTCCTTAATGGGTTCACGGTTTCTGTCTGGGGTGTTAAGTTTTGGAAATGGTGGCGATGGTTGTACAATGACACTAAGTTATATACTTAAAAATAGTCAAAATGGCAAATTTTATGTTAAATATAATTCACGACTTGCCCTAATGAAAAAAAACATGACTTCATAGCGCATAAATTATCTCCAAGTGTTTGCTGGGCAAGGGCATGCAGCTCAAGGCAGGAAACCACATATCCTCAGCCCAAAGATGGTCTTTTATGTTCCATAACCTGGAAGGAAGATACAAATGGCCAGTATCATGCACCTAAAGCGTAAGATATAAAGTCAGTTTGCAAGAAGAAACAGAAGAATGTCCTCATGGAAGAGATGGCACATGAAGGGTCAGATGCAGGTGCTTCTTGTTGGGCCTGCCAAACTCTGCCTGGGACAGTGTTAGGTACAGCTGTGCTGCTGTGATTGACTATATGAAAATCTGATATTGGGGCTGGGACAAGAGCCTCTGAATTTAGATATGCTCAAAGAGTCTATCTTGGGAGAAGGCTAAATGAAGTTCCTTGTATAAGAGGACTGGATGCCTATTAATCACAAAGTAATGAAAATGTATTCTACCATCCTAGTTGATAGTATCCAAAGATGGCTGCCACCAAATCTTCTCCCTTTGCTATACGGAATTTATCTCCCTTAAATCTGGCCTGGCCCAATGGCCCCAACCAACCGAACTAGGCAGAAGTCGCATTGTGGTAGGCAGTCTCTAAAATGATTCCCAAAGTTCTGGTATTCGCAGGCTTATGTAATCACTTCCCCTTGATAGTGAGCTAGACTCATTTACTCTGTCCTGATCAGTCACTCTCAGATTCCTGATCTACAGAAACTGTGAGATAATAAATGATTGTTGTTTCAGCCACTATGTTTTGGGATCTTATTACATATATTAATATAGATGTTTTGGGATTACAAACTGGTACCTGATGAACCTACAAATTGAACACATGTCAAGTCATGGAATAAAGATTCTGGAAAGGAGCTAGCCAGCAATGCCGCCATAGGCCAGCTGCAGTGGAGACACCAAATAGCAAACATCTAGCGAATTCATTATCTAGCAAAGTAGCATTCCATGTTATCAAGACTAGTCTGATTAATAATGCTGCTGAAATTAGTAGAGTTCTTATAGCAAAGCGATACCTTATGTTGCATCTATTGTCTTTAAAAAAGAAAGACAGTAATAATGATAAAATAATCCTATTGGAACATGCACCAAAAAAAGAAACATGTATGATCCTTGTTAGAATATTAAAATGGAACAGAGGAATATGGAGAATGCAGAAAATGTGCATTTAATTAGAGGACATTTAGGGGATAATTTATTAAAAAGATAAATCATGTAAAGGACTGAAGGAGAGAATACAAAAGGGCAAACAATCTTTCCCCTCCCTTTCAGATAAGTTAACACTTGCACACGAGCTACAAACTGGTTTGCATTTGGCAGGCTTCCTGTGCCCATTAGCAAATAGATATGACATAATGAAGAAAGCTTTTCTAGGCATTTTTGTAAGGATTTAGGACTCCATTATCAGCCCTAGTTACAAATGTACCCTTCTTTTCAATTAGATTATGTGAAGCATAAAACAACCTTCACCTGAAACTCAGGGTGATGTATAGTAGCCTGGAATACAGGTGAGTTTCTGGGGTCCAGTAAGTAAATTTCAGCCATGCGTAGTTTAATGAAACAAAACAAGTACTATTTTCTGCCTATGATTTTATTAATCAGTGGTTCTGGGGTACAAGATCATTTCAGTCCTAGGAAGCCATATCGGGTGACATGAGTAACAGACACACTCATTTTTTGACCAGTAGGGATGATAGATACAGCTCTGAGCATCATGATTAAGAATGATCTCATCTTTATAGTGACTTGTTCAACCACCCTATATTTAAATTCTTCCTTTATTCCTCCTCCTTTGGCTTTTTAGCAGATTTAAACAAAATGGCTATCAGTCCCTGACTTCAGTGATTTCTACCATTAACCATTCAGAAACTTTCCTCATTTCTCACCATCTTTGTGTGATCTATCAGCCTTGTACAATTCTTGGCCAATGGCCATATTAATTTTCTACTTGAAAGAACACAAATAGAATACTGCTTATGACGAAGGTAGTCAGGAGAGCTTGGGGAATAGTTGTTCATCTTGCTGCATAGCAATTAGCTTGGCAAACTGAAACAGTAACATGATTGGATCTGATACTTAGCCAAAATTGCCAAAAGAGAAAATTCATTCTGTTGGGGGTGTTAAATGGCTTTTTAAATAGTAGCTATCAACAGTTATATTTGCCCTTTTGGAAATGGTACGGGCAGTGTGACATCAGAGATCTCCAGTTTCCATGGTGATTATTAGTGATGGCATTGCAAATGTTGTGTGTTAGCCTCTCCTGTATAATTCCTTGCACTTTACACCAGAAGAGAGGGAAAAGAAAAACTCCATCATCTTAGACATTTTTAAAGGAAAGAATGCTGATCATTTAGGCAGAGAAATATCATGGTTTTTAAATAAAATTTGTTAACCTTAAACTGATGTGTGTTGATAGAAGCTATATGGGTAGATCGGTAAAAGATACTAACGCACCTGAACTTAATAGGGACTAATTAATCGCTTAGATATTCAGCAGCAATTAGCTGTTTTCTGCCTACACATTATTTCATAAACTGGCTGTTCTTATAATACTAATGTATGCATTTCTATATGCAGAAAAAGAGTATTTTCTTACTCTGAAGCAATTAATCTGGAATTGAGAAATAATCTGGAATCTAAGTAGGGAGAAAACTCATCTTCCTCTGTAGTTAAGCCCAGTAAACGAGGTGAGGACTGAGTGAGTCGCCCAGCCCAAGACGAGCACTCCTGGAGGGCAAGGCCACATCTGCTCTCTGCTCCATCTATACGCAGTAATTTTGAAGTTGATGAAGCTAAACATTCCATTTTTGCTTTGCTTAGTTTTCACATGCAGAGTTGATGGTTAACTTTAAAACACAGTGTACTAAGACAATTATATGTACTTTGAAAAAAAAAACAGAATGAATAAACTTTCTCTGTTTAAGAAAGTGTTTCCTTTGACTTTGATAAACAATAGTCTTTTAAAAAAAATCGGCTATAAAATATATTCCTGTAAACAAAGTATACTGAGGTAACAGATAAAAAATAATTTGTTAATAAGGAAAAAAAGGTTACCCAGCCTTTCTGATAATGATTCAAATCAGATTTGCTGTGTAGTTGATAATATTGTCTAGAGGCAGAATCAAAGATTACAAATCCAAGTTATAGAAAAAATCTGCTAGAAAGATAAAGGGAAGTCATAATCAGAATGTAATTTTAAAAATTCTACATAAATGCATTACTCTTCCAGTAAGAGTAACCAAGATGATAAATGATTCTGTCTCTCCCTTACTCAAGCTACTAGTGATGCCAGGAAGGAATATCTAGGCCGCCACTGTGTATGACTTATACAAAAGCCTACAGACCCAGCACAAGGATGGATTTACAAGAAAGGTCAGAAAAAAAATGTAGGATGCTTAGGTCACAAAGGATCAGGAGTTGTGACTGAAGTTAATATGCATTCACAAATCACGGATAGAATTAACTACCTACGGGAAACTTTATCATCATTTTCACCACCAAACACCCAATCTACAATGAGACTGAGATCATTAATGATGAAATTAAAGGGTCTCCTAATATGGCATCAGGAAAGGATCTACCTAAAATGCAATTAGTAAAACATAATTGACCATGTTGAGAATTAAAGAATACACTAATAGGCAGAATTCTAGAGTCAGAACTATAAAAGACAACCCAACCCACTTGTTTTTTAATAAGGAAATATTTAAAAATCAAGATCATCAAGCTACTACTGGAAAAGCAGGAATGGAAACCTGGCCACCTGTACTCCCTTCCACCCCTCATGTCAGCATCTCTTCTCATCTAATCTAATGAAGTATTGTTAATGAAATGCAGCCCACAAACACTAGCACTATCATAAAGAGATTTTCAGAGTTATTTCAGAATAACCGTTTAACTTTTTGTAAAAACCAATTAAAACACATGCGAACATATCATTGTTTTCAAGTCAGAAAGACCAAATGCAGAAGGAACAAACATGGAAAGGCAAAAACCATTAAAAAAATTATAATAAACACTTGACATCTGCCCTCCTTGAAGTTCTGCATAATGGACTTCTAAGGTGTCTGATTCCGAAACTTAAATAGGACAATTAATGTATTACTAAATTGGAGAAATAATGCATTGCCTACAAGGTAAATGCTCTTAGTTTTTTCATTTGAAGGGTGACCAGAGCTTGAGTCAAAGTCAAGGCCCGTGTGGTTTCTCCTACAGAAAGCAATGGTGGGGCTACCGGGCCAGAGTGACAGGAAGTTAAGCTTACCAGGTCCTTCCTCCCTAAGAACTTGCTTCCTTCCAGAAGGCATTCTAGGGCTGTTCTTGTAGAAACCCCCTGGCCAAAAGCGCCTCCTGGCTGAAACTGTAGTAGAGCTACTGCACTGCCTGGCAGGGGAAAGGTTCTTCCCTGTTACTCTGAGCAAGTCTCTTCTTGTTATTTGAAAAACTCTACACGCAGATGGGTCTGAAATTGAGCTATTATTTAAATTATGATAAAGAGCTAGAAAGGTAGATATAACAGAAAGAGGACAGATGCTGATTTCCACTTAGAAAGACACCCGGCTCATAAAAAGCAGAAACGAAGGCTCTTTTGAGCAATTGGATACGACCTCGGGCGAGTCAGGGGCCCTCTCTGCAGGCAACATTTCTAAAAGGAGGTAGATGTCACGAGGGCAAATGGAATAATGTAGAGCAGTGATAGAATATGGATGCTCTTCAGTTTTGAAATTGATTAGCTTCCTGTAGACACCAGAAAATCACGCATGTACAGCAGACTTCGGGAGTGCAGTGCTGCCAGGTCACCGAGCATTATTATTACTTTAATGATCGGGAAGAGAATACATTTGGAAGAGAATACTAAAACCTTGCTATCTACAGTGTGGTCTGAAGACAGTCAGCACAGGTGTCACTGGGAACTGGCTGGAATGTAGGCTATCAGGCGCCACTCAGCCCTAATCAGTCAGAATCTGCATTTTAACAAGATTTCCAGGTGATTCATGAGCAATTAAAGTTTCAGAAGTACTTCACTGAAAACACTGAGTGCTCTGGCCAAAGGGACAATGGAAATTTCATATATTATCAACCTGAGTGTATTACTCCAACTCAGTCTGGCCCATTCCTGGTATTTCTGGTCAACCACAGGTTAAACAGTGGAGACAAACATTTTTATATTTCAGATTATCAGTACCTATTAGGTGAGCCCCACGTAGTTACCTTTTCTTGGTGGGATTAAAGATAACAGAGAAAAATACATAAAGCTAGACATGTTTAAAATGGCTTTATTAATCTGCCTGGATAATGATTAAATAAGCTTGGGTCATTATGTTTTCACAATTATAATCTTTAAAACCTGAGCATGGGTATCGATTTATTGATTGGCAACAACTTATTGATTTTTTTTTTTAAACTTCAATTTTCATTTTCAAAAAGATTATCTTCTCAGAAGGGGTGCTTTATCTTTAGGAATGCAGTAGTCCCGTGGAAAAACAAAATGCTGGAGGAAACATAAGCTACAGTTTGATCACGGCTTTCACCCTATTGGCTTCCTACTGGGAATGGCAATTTTTATAAGGACACACTACTGAAGTGAAAGGGTACATCCCTCATTTCTTGTCCCACTGACACACACTGCACCACAGTTTCCTTTTCACCCCCACTTACGTGATGGCCTAGATAGGGAATGGGGAGGCTCCTGGCGGGGCTCAGAACACACTCAGCACCCAGCCTCAGCACACTGAATATACAGGGGGAAGGAATCTGAGACAACAGCAGGTCCAGGAAGGTCTCTATGACATTCCCCCACCCCTTTCCTCTGACACAGGTCAAAGGACCCTCAGGTGAGACCCGAGGGAAAGGAACACCCTTATCTCTGAAGATGGAATGTGAATGAACAGGCCTTGCCCAGTTTCCCCTGGCATTCCTCTTGCTCAGACTCCTCTGCACTATCATATTCATATTTTCCCGTGACTACACTATGCATCAAGGCTCATATAAAATGCCCAGGTTTAACCATTTCTTTGAGTCTTCATTTGCTTATATAGATAGACTCTCTAGTCCCAAAAGATTTACATTAAACACATTTGCATGCTTTCCCCCTGTTAATCTGTCTTTGTCAGTTCAATTTTGAGACCCAGCCAGGGACCCTAAGAGGGTTGGGGAAAACTTTTTCCTTCACTACACTCCCAAACAGGGGGGAACTGTTCCCCAGGAACAAAGTCATTCAGAACAAAATTTAAGGAGCAAGAACTCTGCCTTTAAAAGCTGTTCTGGCAACTGAAGTTGTGTTTTAATTTTCTAAACAATAGTGCTAATCTCCACTTTGGTTTACATTTTTCTGAGATCTGTCTCATCAAATTCCACTTTCCCAGACAGAATAACTGGCCTAAAGCACAGAGGAGAGCTGACCGTGCTGACCAGCGTGACAGCGACAAGAAGAAGAGGGTGTGGATCACTGTCTTGCCCACACTCAGACAGCTTGGAAAGCTCTAGCCGGCCAGACTGCTTTCATAATTTTCTTTTTGTTTGAGCACAAATCCTTCATTAGCCAGCTCAGCCCAATTCTGAACATAATAACCATAAATAGGGGTAAGAGAGTACCAAGTCCAAACTGTGAATAAATCATGAACTTGGCTCTCTCCCAGTTACCTGATATAACAGCTATTTTTCCAGATCCATGTTCGTCTCTGGCTATTCTTTCTGCCTCCTCCATCAGCAGCATGCCGAATCCCTGCGGGGAAGGGAGGAGAGGGAAATAAGAGGGAAGGAAGTCCATTAAGAGGGGGCCATAAAACAAGAAGGCTATAATTTATTAGCTGCTCAAATCTGTTAAAATAAGAGTGACAAAAGCCCATTTATGGGGGTAATGAAAAAGAAATCATTCAATTATGCCAAAAGTACACTGCAAAAGACAATTAAAAAAGGTATAACTTTCCAACAAGAGCTACAAAAAGGCATTCTTTTTGTGGATGATGTAATCTAGTCACAGAAAGGGAGTGAGTCTTTCTCAACTTCTGTCTCTTTTTAGATAAGTTCTAGGCAATTTCCAGGTGATGGAGGTCTGGAGCAGTAAACATTTATTTATCACCCCTCCACTTTCTAGAAGAGTTTAGAAACCCAGGCAAGATTCTTAAATCATCAATTTTGGGGCTTACATTATAGCCACCATTAGTAGTTTTAGCATATTTTCCTGAAATTTAAAAAAGCTATTAATTTAGGTGGTTTAAGGATTAGGTTTCCACTATATATAATACAGTTTATAAAGTGTTCTAATATTTCATAAGTGCTTTCATACCATCATCTAATTTGATTTCATAATAGGTTGGCTCATATGAAATTGTCAGTATTAGATAATTTCTGACTTTCAAAAGTAGCAATTCCATATGGTTCAATCTGATATATTCCATGTCACTGAATCTTGGCTTATCCCTCCCTCCTCCCCCCTTACACCCCAAAGGGTGCAATTTGGAGGGAAAACATCTCTGGACAACTGAAACATTGGCTCCTCCAGTTCTATGCTTCTCTTTTCCCCTTCTTCCTCCTCTGTCTCTTCCTCCCCTCCTCACTCCATTCCTTTTTTTCTTTTCCTACTTGGGCAATTTCTTAGTTGTAAGTCAAATAGGAATGGAAGACAGGCTACCTGGTGCTGAAATTTGGTAGGATCCCGACTGCTCACAGGGACTACAGTTCCATACACGTGCAGCTCTCGCACTATGGAGACCCCTCCGCCCAATTCGAAACGAAAGGTTTCCTCTGAACACTTTCGTAATCGCAGGAGGCCGATCAAAATATCTTGGTCTGGGTCTTCATACGACAAGAATGTTTCCCAGCCACCATTCGCAACGTAATCTCGCCTTACCAGTTCAACCTGTTTAATAAAAAGCCACAAAAAGTATTTTTCAAAATTAAAGAACCAAGTTCACTTTCGTAATTGTATGCATTTATTTAGACTAATATCCACAGTTGGGGATAAAGAATGAATAATCACTAGTTGTGTTTCTTTTTACTTGTCTATTCTCAAGTAGCACCAAGATTAAATAAAGGTCATGCCTTCCTTGTTCATAGACAAGGAAAATAATTATATAATTCCACAAATATTTGAACTTCATTAACCTTGAGACTCTTACAGAGATCCAACTCAGTAAATGCTTCCATGCATTTAAATCTTTGACTCTCCATAAAGTTTCTCTTATCTTTTTTTTTTTTTAAGATAAGCCATGAACAAGGCTCCATGAAGAGTTTCTAATGTAAAATCATAAATTATGTTATATATGTCGCTCTTAGGGTCACCTTGTCGCCTCAAAACTGTCAGGTGCTCAGTGGTTTCATTTCCTAGTCTTTATCTCCTCCACTAAAACCTGCCTGTGGGGCGAAACTGACACTGGTCACTTGCTCCTTGATGGAATTCTAAGAAAGTATGGCATCCCACAGGACACTTAGAATAGCATGCATAATTACGGGATAAAAATGTTAAAGAAAATTCAGTCATTGGAGAGTAGCTTTTGGGGAAAGCTCTTGTGGCAGCAATCTACACAGACATTTGACTCTTCTACTCACTGTACAAATGACGCTGGTACTTTGTCTAAATATAAACAATAAGTAACAATATGCATACAGAGAGAAATATGCATACAGAGACATGGTCATGCCCAGACATATTCCACAAATGGGCAGATGGTACCTCGATGAGGTGAACAATTCAGACAGACGCTTATATTCTTGCTCAACTTAATACTTGCTAAATAACTGGACTGTATAAGAAATTGGCAAAATGTGTTAGGTCTAATTTTTCCCTCAAAAGGCCCTAAATGTGAAAAATGTCAATTAAATAATGATGCTGAGAACAGAAACATCAATACAGAAATCACCAGCCTTTCTCAAATGGGGTTCCATAAGAATCAAACCCCATAGATCTGGCAAATAGATAGATATTATCCAGGTATAAGAGAGAAGTTAATTCATTACATACAATGAATGCCTTAAAGCATTACACTTAATTTTTGTGGCACCCCTGTTGATAAGGGCCAATCAATCCATTTGATTATCACAATGGGCATTAGTTTAACAGTTACGGAAAGATAAACAGATCATACCATGTTCTATCCAAAGGTAGCCAAAAGTCACAGGTGACTATTTATACGTGAATTGATTATAATATATAAATTATAAATAAAATTAAAAATTCAGCTCCTCATTTGTCCAAGCCACATTACAAGTGCTCAACAGTCACCACCACATTGGATGGCTCAGACCATAGAACGTTTCCAACATTGCAGAAAGTTCCATTGGACAGTGCTATCTAGAATGCGGTCCAGACTTGGTTCTCCTAACCAGGCTCTTCTAGAGTTTAGCTACTCTCATATCTGGCTGTCTTGACTTGACATCTATATCTAATTCTCAATTACCCTCTGCTCTTAAGCTATTCGTTTCCAGGGCTTGGTCCTATCGGTAAGAAGGTGTGGGGCCAGGCTTGGCAAGCATCTAAGGACGGAACCCGACCTCTGTAAAATTAAGAAACTAACCTGGTATGGCCGTACTTTGTGATGAATTTCTTGGATTCCAACCTCTCTGGTTCTCACGTCTCGACACTGCAAAAAATAGGGGGTGGAGGGGGGCAAATATAAAACTGGTAATTTATTCAGTTTTTATTTAAATCCCTTTGTCAAACCCTGGGCTCAAAATTAAGTTTGGACAAAATTTACATTGAGATAAAAGAATGGAATTTAAAAATTAAAACACCTTTAATAAATTTGAGAACGGGAAAGCAGAATGGAAATGTATGAAGTACTACAGTATTGCTTTTAGAATAAATTTAGAATTCAAAAGAAACCAATATTTAATATCACCTTAGGGGTAAAGAATATTAAGTCATAAAATTAAAAAATACTTTTGCCCAAGGGATATAACTATCTGAAAGTACAATCCCAAACTAGCTATATAGAAGAGAAAAAAGCAAATTTCTAAACTTTTAAAACCTTCATTTTGTCAGTTAACATTCTTAGCATCACCGTATTTGTATCATTTTAGAAATGTCAAAAAGATGCATGTTGAAGATGGCTGGTGTTTTTTTTTTTTTAGTAGAGAAGCACTGTGGGAGACAGGCTACGAGGGAGAAAGAAAGGTAAGCAAAAAGAAAAAGAAGGAAGGTAGGTAGAGCTATGTATTCCACAATCTGAACCACAATCACAAATGGCTCTTTGAACACCCCCAGGAGGCACAAAACTGCCCAGAGACAAGCCCAATGCACAGACCAGGCACCTGTGAGAACCTTCTATTCCAGAACTCAGTGTGTGTGCTACATAACCTGATATTTCAAATGACAAAGTTCTTATTCAATTACATGTCATATGGTATAATTTTCCCTATAGAACAAACCATAAACTTTTTTCAGAATTCTAACATTTTCTTCCAGTGAGAAAAGATCACGCTAGGAAATTTGATGATGTCATGTAAGCAATTCTAATAGTATATTTATGAAAGACTGCTATATATATAGCATTCAATGAGAAAAATAAGAGCTCATTATTCAGTTCTATAAAAATAAAGATATTTCCATGCCCTAAGAACCAGCCCAAGATAACACTTTCCTGATGTAGAGTCCATGAATTCTAGTAAACAAAAATTATATAGTGGACAAGGATCATAAATCTCTGTAATTATTAATCCATTACACGTAGCTGTTGTCCTTTAGCTATAGCAGTTCTATAAAGTAGCTAGCATGGGAATGTATAATACTATAGTTAAACGTTCTTAATGAACACTTGCATGCCGCTGCCTTTTCTTTCTTTTTTGAGGGGATGTTTTCTAAAAGGCAGAGATTGGTGTGTGCTGATGTTCAGGAGCCTTCACACCTAAGGTCTGCCAGCGGTGTTTAGTCTTACCTGTATCCCAAGGTCTTTCATTCTCGCCAGAGCCAGCTCTCTCAGATTCCCATGCTCTACTCCTGAGCTCACTAAGGGCATTGGAATATCTCTGCAGGAGAAAAACATCAGCTATTGCAAAATAGAAATCATTCCTTATAGCAGGAAGGCAGGGATATTAAGAAAAAAAGAAAACAAAAACAAAAAAGCAAAGAAACCTATGAAGCAGACCAGGAAAGCAGAGGCTGAATATACTAACCAGGAAGCAAGGTTCAGAGACTCCCCATACCTCAGTTTTCCCATCAATGAAATCATGATTTTCACCCATCTCTCATGGGTTTTTGTGAGAGATACCCTTTGGAAATCACTTTATGTAAGATTGCAAAGGGCAAAACCAATGCCAAAATGCCCAATAATTATTGGTAAGGTTTTTTGGCTGAAGAGACATTTGCACTAAATAAAACAAGATATAATTTTTTTTTTTTCACAAATTTTTTTTAATGAGGTAGCTTACAAACACTATCTCATACAGTTGCTGAATGACAAGTAACCTGGAAGCTAAAAAGCCTGGCGTAGCCAACAACTGGTCTCAAAGAATAGATCTTTTTCCCTTGTTTCCTACAAATCTAAATTAAAAGTGACTCTGCATTAGAAGAACACCAGCTTGCCTAAAGATAAGAAGAGATAAAATTTATTTCCTGTCATCAAGGAGATGTCAATCAAAAGTTGAAGTTATGAGTTCCATTTTAGTAGCCCCAACACCCTCATCTAGACAAAAATCAGTATCTAAAGATAAAACAGCTGAAAAAAAATCTGACGTTAAGAATATACTCAGCACATCTGCTTCCCATTCAAAGACAAGTCTCTAATTTGTTTTGTCTCACATTTGGTTGAGCAGAAGAAAGATGTGAAGAATATGCCAATTATCTTTTCTTCTCATTCTGCTTTGGAATCAACTTGAGTCCTTGCCTTCTCTTTTCACTCATCCTTTCAAATGTTAAATGCAATTAGCTAATTCATCCACTTGATTCTAATGAGATATTCCTCCCGCAAAAGTATCAAAAGCCAATCAATTAGCATTAAGAGCTATGTACAATAAGTCTATTAGGCTCTAGAAGCAAGCACAGTTTCCATTAAAACACTCTAAGATAAGTTCAAGTTCCAGGACCAGGTTCAGGCCATGAGTTCCTGGCAGCAATACTACAGAATGACGCTGTGTTCCTCACAGTGAGTCACATCAGGAGCTGTGCTGCGCTGACCTGTTGCACTACTGGGCACGCTCTGGTCAAGTGGTGTCTGCCAGGGGTCTCCAGTGTAGTCATCATTTCCCCTTTTGCATTTGAGTAACACTTCATGGGGAGAAATGTCTATATCACCTCAGTATCCTGTTCCTCATCCAACCTCCAACTAGCAGTCTTGCATCCACTGATGACTCCTGTCTGTGTCACCTTCCTTATAATGGTCACCAAATGGTAATCATCTACTTCTGTCATTCCTTCTATATTTACCAGTTGACCTTGTATTGTAAAAAAGACCTCTCCTTTCTTTCCTATTTATTTATTCATTTATTTATAACAGTATAGACTAATGGATTCTTATTTTATTCAGTGAGTTGGAATCTAACAGTAACATTATTTGTTGCTTAAATTTATTTTGGCCAGTGGATGTGCATTCAGGCTGGCTGCTGAGTCCTTTTGACATGTCACCATCATTTTGACTATTTCACTACTCTCTAGAACAAGATGTTTCATGTTCTCCTTCTATGTTTGCTGCTCCAGCCCTGGAAACAGTCATTTTTCTAAGCCCTGATCCCTTTTAGTGGAAAATGGTATTTAGAGACCAAGATCTGGGCACTCACTGTGCTCATTACTACTGGGATGTCACTGTCTTTAGACCCTGTCAGTATACACTACTTAAGAAATATATATGTGTGTGTATATATGTACACACACATAAACATATATAACTATTTCTACACATAAATTTAAAAACCCACAAGATTATACTGAT
Organism: Microcebus murinus; assembly: GCF_040939455.1. Taxonomy (NCBI): domain Eukaryota; kingdom Metazoa; phylum Chordata; class Mammalia; order Primates; family Cheirogaleidae; genus Microcebus; species Microcebus murinus. The sequence goes on along the minus strand of NC_134127.1, from coordinate 23,392,271 downwards.
AATTCCAATACTAACATGGTGCCTTGGTGTTCTTTTCAGCCTTTACCTTTAAAATATTTTGTAAATCCCTTTCAGACAGCGAGAAACCTGGCTCTCATATCTTTAGCACATTTAGACAATCTCTACAAATATTTTAAATAACAAACTGATACTTTTAAAAGCCATTAAAATTTCAATAGAAGTAAACTCTCTAAGGAAGGCTTTGCCATACAATGTTGGTAAGCAGAAATGTATGACAGACAGAATTTCCAGCAGGCTGTTACATAATTTGGGGGGCCCAGTGCAAAATAAGAACATGAGACCCCTTGTAAAAAAATTATTAATGGCCAGGCTTGGTGGCTCATGCCTGTAACCCTAGCACTCTGGGAAGCTGAGGCGGGTGGATTGCTCAAGGTCAAGAGTATGAAACCAGCCTGAGCAAGAGCAAGACCTCATCTCTACTATAAAGAGAAAGAAATTAATTGGCCAACTAATATATAGAGAAAAAATCAGCCGGGCATGGTGGCGCATGCCTATAGTCCCAGCTACTTGGGAGGCTGAGGCAGCAGGATTGCTTGAGCCTAGGAGTTTGAGGTTGCTATGAGCTAGGCTGACGCCATGGCACTCACTCCAGCCTGGGCAACAAAGTGAGACTCTGTCTCAAAAAAAAAAATTATTAATAACTTCAAGATGGCGACAGTAGAGCATTGGGCCAAGTGCAAGGCCCCGTGAGACTGCATGGTTCACATGTCCTTGCAGCTGGCCCTGATCATCAGAGGACCAACCAGTGAGGACTGTAAATCCCTGGTAACACAGGGATTTACAACGATGTTGATGGTTCATAAATGTTCTTAAATTTATGGCTGTCACTACAAAAATGTAACATGGCTTTAACAGTCTTTGGTAGTGACATGCCTGGAGTATACCAGATGGAAGTTTTTCCTCTAAGGAATACAAATGTGGTAATTGTCACTTTCAGTGATAAAGTCTTTTTCACTGAAAATGAGGGGAGACAATTCTATATACACTGAGCATCTCAATGGGCAAAGCACTGCATTAAGCCATCTGGAATACATAAACAGGCACTGTCTACTACCTTGCAGGGGTTCAAAACCTAGATGAGATTACTGACCATTTGAGCTTCTCACATCCATCTAGGTAGGAGTTAAAATTATTTTTAGGTTTCTCAATTTGATTCTATCTAGTTTCACTTTCTGTCTTGAAGAGATTACATGTAAGAATAATCACTTTTCTACTTCAACAGGTAATATTTCAAACTTAGAGGTGCTGATATTTGCAATTTGCTCATCAAAAGCCTTTCGAGTGATGTCTAGACTTTTGATCTGAATTTTCTCAAGCTTCAGAAAACATGTTTTGGTTGCAAATTGGTATTCCTAGTCTAATGTTTCACTGTGATTTAAATATCACATCAAGGCAGACAGCTGTCAAATAGCCTATGGGCAGCCGCACTTTAATGTGACTCCATCATGTGTTTGGACAGAATTTCACATTTAATCATTTACTGCACCCTTCAGGGCTAAAATACAGATTCTTGTATGAGGATGCTGTGTCATAAAAACACCCGGTAAGATGCTATTGCCTCAACTGTCATAAAACTATTATAAAATAGTTAAAAGAGGGGTGGTGGTGTGGCAGGGTGGGGAAAATAAAAAATTAAAAACATCAAGTAATCAGTAAAATATCACTTAAAGTGAGAAACATCATGTTCTCACTCAAATTATCTTCCTTTCCTAGTTGGTTCCTCCATTGTGATACCTGCCTAACAAATGGTTCCTAAAATCTTCACCATAAACCTTGTAAGTCTGAGCTTCATTAGTCAACACTACGTGTTGCCTGTAATTGGTAGAAACCGCCACTAGGTGAACCTACATAGAAATAGGCAGATTTTCTAAATGCACAGAACAGAAAGACACAAATGATTTTCCTTTACGATTTAAAACAAAAATAAATAAACTATAATTATTAAAATCATCTGGAGTAAACATTCTGGAAGGATGCTTTTCTCCTTTGCCAGTGGTTTCTTTCTAGCGAGACACAATCAACTACTTACAAAATAAACAGAGCAAGGATGCTAAACTACACTTTTAGGCTAATAGCTGTTTTCTACATTCTTAGAATTGCTCTGAAACTTTTAAGACTGAAACTGAAACACGGCTGAGTAAAAACCTCATGAATCTCTTTACCCCAATCAGGTTTCTAAGCCACTTAACATTGTCTAAACACACAGCTTTCTTTTACACACATTTGTATATAATGTTTAAGTTACCAATGAACACCTTCCTTAGCATTTTTATTTCAAAATTTTACCCTCTACCTCTTAAACAAGTTTCCTTCTGGAAGTTCAGACATACTACATTCTAGCTATATCTGAATATAAATTTTAAAACACCTTGAAATGGAATACAAGATTTTAAAACAGAGATATGTTGTTTGAGCCCAGGAGATAGAGGCTGCAGTGAGCTGTGACCATACGACTGCACTCCAGCCTGGGGGAGACTTTGTCTCCTAAAAATATATATATATAAAAAATAGAGATATGAAGCTGTTTCACTAGAACAGAGTTACTGAATTGTTATTAAGTGTTACGTGTACTATACATGGATGTGGCATTTTGGTTCCCTAGTTGGCTATTTGTCCGGGTAACAGGAGAGAATTCAAAATGAGGTAACATTTATAAACTTTTTGAGCTATCTCAGTAAAAAGCACCATCTTTATGATTCAAATTCTATGACAGCCAAATTAGATCTAAATAGACAACTGATAGGAGCATAAATAATAATCAGTTACAAGGGAAAAAAATTAATCCTCACCAATAACTAGGGAAATGCAAATTCTCTTAATTAAGAAATACTATAAGCATCCAATTCTGTAGAGGTTGTGATAAAGCCACTGATTACTTACTCTAAATTGGTATAATCTCTTTGGAAAACCATATCCATATACAAAGCAAAAACTGTGATATTTACTTATACTACTCTGTTCCAGAAGGGATTTAAGATAGGATAATAATAATGGGAAAAAAAGATGTTTAGATCCTTCACTATGGGTAATTTTTCTCATAGAATATACTACACTAAGACATTACTTCAACAGCAGTAAAAAGTTTTATGTACACAGACTTTAGCTGTAGTGGAGGCCAGATTTTTTTTAAAAAAGGAAAAAAAAAACTGGAAGTAACCTAAATGTCTAAAAATGGGAACAGTTTACTGAATAAGACAAATTAAAATGATAGAGTACTATGCTGCCATTAAAATTATAACCATGAAGATTATTCTAAGTCTTTAACAAGAACTGGAATGCAAAAATGCACACAGCATATTTGCCAGTGTATAAAATGGACTGCTATGTAAAGATACATCCCAATTTTACAAGGAACTCTTTGAAGAAATAATGTAATTTTGTTATTGACACATATACTGAAAGTGATTTAGTAGTTTTATTAAAAAATTTTGGGCCGGGCGCGGTGGCTCACACCTGTAATCCTAGCACTCTGGGAGGCCGAGGAGGGCGGATTGTTCAAGGTCAGGAGTTTGAAACCAGCCTGAGCAAGAGTGAGACCCTGTCTCTAGTATAAATAGAAAGCAATTAATTGGCCAACTAATATATATAGAAAAAATTAGCCGGGCATGGTGGCGCATGCCTGTAGTCCCAGCTACTCTGGGGGCTGAGGCAGGAGGGTCACTTGAGCCCAGGAGTTTGAGGTTGCTGTGAGCCAGGCTGACATCAGGGTACTCACTCTAGCCTGGGCAACAAATCGAGACTCTTGTCTCAAAACAATAACAAAAACATTTTGTTCATGTTACTATAGTACTATATGGCTCGAAATCAGGAAGAAAACATAAGTTCTGGATAATTAGTAATAAACTCTGGTGGAAAAAAGTATAAAATCACATTATCAAAAATGTATTGGGATCACTGAATTGTAGTACGCAGCAGAAACACAATACACACTATTTGGACTAGTAAATGAAATCTCATTCCCTACCTCGGCACTGCATAAGCCTATTATAGAATTTCAGTGATTATTGAGAACAAAAAGCAGGTTACAGTATAAAATAAAAATCATTTTTTGATGTAGTATGTACAAATAAAATGTGAAAACAAAAATGGGTAAAAAGCAAGAAGCAAAATACAGTAAATATGAATGAATTCCTGTGCAGGTAGCCACAGTAATAGTTCAGTAATAACTAATGCAAAACACAAAGTAACACAATATATTTGAAGGAATTCCTCCCCGTGCCTACAGAAAACCAAGTGTTTTATTGAATATTAGTCCACAGTAAGCTACATTAGAAAAAGTGAATTCTAATGGAAACTTGTATAAGAACTAATATCACACACTGGCTCATAAAGCCCAAGAATGAAAGAGGTCCAATGTACATTTCTATTTCAATTTTAGAGTCAATTGATCAATTTCAATGAAAAGGCCAGCTAGAATTCTGATGGGAATGGGGCTGAATCTCTAGATCAATTTGGGAAGAAGTAACATTACACAGTACCTACAATTTTTTATTTTTTTCCCCAATTTTCAATCTATGGGGATTAAAATATTAACATAGAAAACAGTCGCATTTTTTCTAAAATGTCCAGAAATATCACTTATTGCCTAAACTACTTCCTTCTCACTATATATACCCCTTTATCACATAACAGATTCCTCCATATATTTGGGAACTATTTGCAGACTCTCATATTTTTCTGCCTCTTTTGGCATGAGTATCACTGCTCTACTGTATCTGTATAGAACTTGTCAAAATCTGGTTGGGAGGATTCATCTTTGTTTTTTCATAGATCTTTCCTGGCTAGATTTGAACACAGACCCTCAGAGATGAACTTTAGATTTACCTCGACACATTCCAAAACAGATTGATCATATTGAGATTGTGTAGAATTTATAGGTTTTCTAATCCATTCATTGCTGCCTTCTGCTTTTCTTAGGGCTTGATTTTTTTTTTCAATTTGAGTATGAAATATCACTATAGGCCATTTTCCTGGCCTACCATCAACTAAGAAAATAAGGACTTGAAAAAGATAAGAGCAGCAAACATAATTTGAAGGAGACATCCCTGGGTCAGATTGGCCGAGACCCAAAGTCGACAGAAAGGGAGCACATTGCTTGTTCCCACAATTAGCAGGACCTGACTTGTTGACCAACAGAGAGAACTGTTCCTCTGGGCAAATGGCCAAAAACCTGTGGTTTTGCATATGAGCCAAAGTTGTTTGTTATCTGCACGCGGGACCAGACGTTGCAGACGGCCAAGGACCTGTGGTTTCGCATGCGAGCCAAGTTTGTCTGTTATCCGCACGCGGTACCAGAAAGTAGACGAGAGAATGTAAACATCTTCTTCTCTTGTGCTATGCAACCAAGCCAGGTGTCTTGTTATCCGTAAACGGTATCAAGCGTCGAAGGGCATCTCTTGTGCTATGTCTGGAGGAACAGATGCTGTTGGCTTGTGGGAAGTCACGTACCAGAAAGTAGCTGGGAAAATAGCTGGCATGAGAAAATAGCTGCAGGACACTTGCCCAATTAAACAGTATAAAAATAAAACGACTGGTGCTTTAAGTGCTGCAGTCTTGAACCGTCTTTGTGTCTGTGTGCTTTTTTTTTTATGGGACTGCAGCCAATTCTCTTGTGTCCACGTTTTATGTCTGTCTTTATGTGTGTCACCCCCCGTCCTGCAAGTGGGCCATGACAATAATCACTGTAGGAGAAGTGTAAAGGGGTCATGACAGGAAGAATGAAGAACACGTATATGACCAGAAGGTCATGTGACGAGAAAGGCATGATATGAGGGATAATCTACAGGAGGCCTGTTGAAGAAACTTCTCCTTTCTCAGTTCTTCTCAACATGACCCCGTTACAGTCCTCCTGGGCAGACTCGGCCCAGAGAAGACTCCACGAGCTCTAGTTCTAGCAGGCCAGACTGTCACTTATATTTCTCTATCAGTATGTCACTTAAGGTGCTTATGAAGGAGGATGTAGGCTCCAGATTTTGAAGTGACATTCTATTACTTCACAAATAGGTGGGTGAATTAAAATTTAATGGAATCCTCTAAAACGAGGTAGTGGTGCAGTGTCTTTGAAAATAATGGAACTAGTAATGTCCTTGGTGAGTCTGAGGACAATTTATAGTTTGAAGACATTAAATAATGTGTTTCCTTTGAGAAGTTTTGACCATATCAAATAGGTTTTGACTTGTTATACTCTATTTTCTAAATATTTTATAACTGGAATTTGATATCATCTTTTAGTTAAGAGGTATTCAGAAATGTTTTAAATTCCTAAAAAATTGTGGCAGTTTTGTTTCCAATTTTGTTACAAATTTCTAGGGAAAAAAACGGGATTATTTTATTTTCTTCATGCCATCCAGAGTACATCACTTTCTCCACAGGTACATTAATGTCTATAAAGAATGATTGTTGCTACTCTTGCTTTTTCCTTCAGAGGCTCTAGAACAGGGACAGGACACATGGCTACGCTTCCTCTTCTCACACCCATGACTATATTTAGACTGAATTAGACCCCAATCTAGCTTGTAAGCTCCTCAGAAGCAAGCACCATGCCTGTTTACCATCCTGAATCTACTCCAGGCTCATGAGGGAATGGACATATGAATAAACATATTGGCAAAGTGGCTTGGACATGTTATCCTTTCATTTTCATTCAGCTCTATTTACAGATAGCATTCCAGATATCCTATTTTTAATAAAAATAAATTCAAAACCCTCAATATGAAATCAGACTATTTGCATCAGAAATTATAAACAGAAGAACTAGTTGCCAATTATTTTCAGAATAAAAGCTAACACACTACCTTTGCACTCGGTATACTCGAGTCCATGGAGGCACAAGGGCTAGAATCCGAGCCACCAATTCAATCAGGTCACTAGGAGAATAACTCTTGTATCTTCCTGATTTCCAAAGCTCATAAAGCCCAGTTCCACGAATTACCAGAGTAGGGTACAGTTTCAGACCATCAGGACGAAAAGCAGGGTTCTCAAAAAACTCCTGTGAATAGAGAAGAGAAAATTATTTTTCTATTACCGTGTTTCCCTGAAAATAAGACCTACCCACAAAATAAGCCCTAGCAGGATTTCTAAGCATTTGTGCAACAGAAGCCCCACCCCGAAAATAAGCCCTAGTGATGGGCGTGGCTATGCAGCTATTTGCACAACCTATACATTTCATGGGTTGCAGAGTGGTCAAGAAGACGAGCAGCCCTTCTCATCTGCCCCATGAGAGCTCTATTGCTCCACGTGAGAGATTGGGGCCAATGGTTCTAAAGGAAATAGTTGCAAGAAATTCAGGATGGAATTTGGAGTTTGGAGAGTGATGATGATGTTCCAGAAGAAGACGACTTAACTATATTTGAATAAATGTAGATTGTGGTACCATACTTACAAAAAAAAATAACACATCCCCTGAAAATAAGCCCTAGGGTGTCTTCTTGAGGGAAAATAAATATAAGACCCTGTCTTATTTTTTGGGAAAAACAGGTGTTATATAGAGATCACCCAGGGTGAAGTCTCAATCCCGGGCCAGCTTCTCTCACATGCCTGGCCGGCCCTGGGGCTGCCTTTCCTTCCCAAGCAGGGCAGGTACACAAGTAGAACAGGAACTCGCTGTCTCTGTGGCCTCACTGGAGCAAATCATGTGCATGCTGGACTGCAAGGCCCTCGCCAATCTAGTCCCTGTCTACTGCATGATCTCATCTCATGCCACCCCTCAGCTCACCACCTGCCCTTTCCACCTCTGCAAAGGCAATCTCCTCTGCCTGGAAAGCGCATCAACTTTTCTTCTAGCTAATCTAATCTTCAGATCTCAGCTCTTCAGAGAGGCCTTCCTGACCTTCAAATACTAGCTGCCCTGCTTAAGAAAATTCCACTGGACCCTGTATTATCTCTTTCTTAACATCATCATAGGACAATTTACTCAGTGTTTGCCTTCACCTCTAGACAATATTCTCCTTTAATAATAGGACATATTTACTTGTTTAAAAAGTTGTGATAGCCATCATCTGGCTTACAAAACCTAAAACGTTTACTATATGGCCCTTTACAGAAAAAGTTTCCCTAGATATGACTATTTTGTCCTCAGGCCAACTGGCACCACTTCTACCCTGGGCTCCACACTGTCTGTTCTCAGAACACTGGGCAACACATCTCACTCAGCTACTTTGGCATAGTCATTTCTTAGGCTACATCATCCCAGCTGACTGCCTTACTTCTTTATTTGGGATGTAGCAAGGAGACACCAGGTGTTCTCCTTTCCATGACTTTGCACTGATAACTTGCTCTCCTCTTGTCTTGCACAGTATGTATTGCAGGAATGAAGGTGGATTCATACAGGTTCCCTCTCACCCTCACAGGGGCCATAGTATCTACCCAGCCAACAGTGCTGTGTCTTACAAACCATAAAAATGCTTTTTATCTCCTGCTACCTTATTCTCATAAAGCTTTCCATCGTTTAACTTGCTTTTCAGAGAAATGGAACTATAGATTTTTTGATCACTCTCATTGATTTCTGTGATATTCTTAAATGCTGTTTTCTTTGTGTACCATTTGGTCTCAGAGATATTCTTCTGTAATTGTATAACTTTTCCTATAGTATTTTAAAAGTTCATCACAACTTCAATAAATTTCCTGTGACCATTCTACAAAGAACATGTATGGAAGCCATTCTCTACCTAGTCTGAATCCACATTTGAGCATAGGATTTCAAAAGAATACTTCTGGTACTTATATAATAAGTTTAGGAGAAATATGAGTTGATATATACCTTTTTAAAGAATGAAGATAGACTGAATTGGTTCTGGACTTTTGGTTAAACATGGAGAATTAAAATGTGTGTCTGTCTCCTTTCCCTCCAAAATCACACTAAAATGACAGTAATTTTTTAAAAAGTATAAACTCAGAAGAACAAAGAGAACAAGAAAGAAGGCAAGGGAGGACAAGTGATGGCAACAAATTCTTTGAAGACAGAAACAGATGGAAGACTGATAAATGATTTTGCAAGTGAGGAAAATGGCAGAGTCCCAGGAAGGCTCACAGATCAGAAGTACCATGAACTGGGCAGGATGGGAGAAAGACTTGGAAATAAAAACAGGAGTACTGGATGTGAGTCCATACGTAGAGGGATTTGTCCCTTACTCCCTAGCCTTTCTTGGACAGGCATGAGACAGTTCAGTCCTTGCAAAAAACAGAGTCCCCCTGGACTCTGAGATTCCAGGTACAAAGTAAGGCCGAGGTGAGGATCCAGGCTAAAGTAGAAAAGCCAGCGCATAAACTGGTGGACTCTCCGCCCCACTCCCTGCATTTCAGCAGCACAGTTTCCTGTGATTTGCCCAGGCCATCCACTCTCAAGCGGGAAGTTGGAGAGTTCATCTCTGGATTAATCAAATGGCCCCACGTAAGAGTTCAAGATACTGACACTGAGGAATCCCTAAGGCGAGCTTATCACCATATGAACATTCTTCAGCTGTGGCCACATGGACCTTGCACAACCATTTGGCTAAGGATCATCAGAAACTTGGGAAAAGCCTAGAATGTGAAGGGCAAACCAAAGCAAAAAGAAAAAAAGGCACTTGGGGGAGGAAACAGAGGTACTGCATAAAGAAAAAGAAAAGTTAAAAAAACAACCCCTATAATTAATTTCTTCAGAGAGATAAGAAAAGATAAATTATATCCATAAACCAAGATTAGGATGCTACAGAAAACTGAAAAGCCAGAATATAAGAAAGAACTCTTGGAAATGAAACAACAGTGCTAAAAGCTACAAGACAATGGTATAACGTATTTAAAGAAATCTGAGGAAAAATGACTTTTATCCTAGAATTCTTAAGTGAAAAGGTAGAACAGACATTTTCAAGCATGCAAAGGTTTTATTTCCCACGATGGATGAATCTTTTATGAGGAAGCTGCTGGAGAACGTGTTTCAGCAACATGAAGGGGTACACTAATAAAGAGGGTAACTTGGGGCACACAAAGCAAAGGATGCAACCAGGAGAGCAGGGAAGTGAAGCCCCAGGGCAGGTACCTGGGAACTAGGCCCAGAGAAAGGCCAGTCTGGTTTGGAGCTGGGACAGGACCAGCAGGAGTTGGGTCTCTGGGCTGAAAAAGGAACCTTTAGGAATATCTGAGAAGTTAGGCCACTGAGAGAGCTTTAACACTGAGTGTGTACTTTTGAAAGCTATAGGCATACAAAGAATACTAAGCAAACAAAATAAAGGGACCGATAACTCTACAAAAAAACAAGGTTATTCTAGAACAGAAATGTCCCCGTTATATTTGGTAGGTATGTACATACTAAGTAAGCATAATGTACTATTTGGCTCCATGTGAAAAATTTATGCAGGAATTATAATGTAAACACTGGTAATATAATCAAAAACAGTGATATAAAAAATATTGGGAGAATGGGAGGAGAGTATAAAACAATTAAATCTTGAACTATCATAAGCAAGATAAGTGAATCTATCTAAAATTGATAAACCGAGAAATAGCAATCCAAGCACAGCATTAAGAAATATGAGCCTGGGCAAGATATTGAGATCCCGTGTCTACAAAAAAAAAATTAGCTGGTCGTGATGGCACATGCCTGTAATTCCAGGCTGAAGCAGGAGGATCTCTTGAGCTCAGGAGTTCAAGGCTGCAGTGAGCTACGATGATGCCCCTGTACTCTAGCTGGGGCGACAGAGCAAGATCCTGTCTCAAAAAAAGGAAAGAAAAACAAAACCCAGCTACAACAGCTGAAAGTAGCAGAAGACTACTGCTTTTTGATATGACTTGTTTAGCACTACTAGATTTTAAAATATTACTAATGATTTTATCATGTAACAGCCTTTATATCATAAAGATTAAGAATTAACAGACATAATCCTGATTGCAACGTGAAAGACGTATCCGCAGGGAACATGGCTGGTAGCGGGGTGACTGGTTATGAGGCTGTTTAACTGTGCAGGAGCTGATGAAGGGAGGAACTAAGAGTGGCTGTGGCTGTGAGGAGGGCAGCTCTGAAAGACTCACTCGGAGGTAACTGACAGGCCCTCCTGTGGGACAGCATTCAGGCTATGGGGAAATCACAATAGCAGCAGCGGCAGCAAATATTTACTGAGCCACTCACTATGTGCCAGACGCCTTCCTAAGTGTGCTGTGTGTATTATTTCAGTTCATCTTCCCAACAGGCAAGTACTATAATTAGCCTCATTTTCTAGACAAAGAAACTGAGGAACAAAGCAGTTAAACAGCCTGCTACTAAGCAGTGAGGCCAGGATCGAAGTAGGTGCAGTCCAGCTCCAATCTGAAGATCCTCTACTTCCTCCTGAATGACTCCAAAATTCTGCTTTGGGAGATGAGGTGAATGGTAGGGACAAAAAGCGCTGACAGAAAACACACAAGAACAAGACCATGAGGGGAAAGGATAAATATGCCCTTACTAATGGACACATTAAGTCTGAAGTACCTGCCAGACATCTGGGGCTTGTTGAAGAGCATTATGTAATCGGTCTCAGGAGCCTAAGGCTTAAGGCTGGAGAGAGAGATTTGAGACTCACTGAAGTGTAAGTAGCAGAGTTAGAACATGGGAGGAAAGGCAAGCAGACAGCAAAAGGCACAGCCCTCCGTTTAGTGGTGGCAGGAAAAAGACCATTCAGCAGAGGAGACCAAGAAGAAACAGTCCCAGAGGTAGGAGGAGAACCAGGAGACAGGAGAGGGGGGAAAGCCAGGAGGTGAGAATCTCAAAACGGAAATGGTCTTTAACAACTGCAGATGGCAGCGGAGCAGTATCCTTTGGGTTTGGAGGTGAGGAGGTATCTTAGGACATGTGAGAGGGGAGTCTCTGGCTGTGAGGAGGACGTGGGAGGCAGAGACACAGGAGCGTTGGTCAGTGCTGTGGGGACGCTCAGTGACAAGGGAGAGATTGGTCCTATCTGAAGGAAGGTGCTGCTTTTCATTACAGGCCTTATGGTGTATTTTGACTTTTATAATTATGCATGTTTTACTTTGACACAAATGAAAAGATAACTAAAAAGGGGGGGGGAGTTTTGAAGCTTTGTTTCAGTAAGATCCAACTTGGCCATTTCTGCCAAGAGTTCTGTGTGGATTTCAATACCATTCAGGTCTTGTGTAGGGGTTCACAGTGAAGCAGACTTTCCTTTGCCTAAGAAAGGGAACGTGGTAAAGTACAAGAGGAAGGGCAGGTAGCTAACAGCCTGGCTTCTAGACACCTGACTTTAACAGGTGCTCAACAGTGCCGGGCCTTGTTTTCTCACCTCTGACCATGAGTTACTCAATCTTAGCAGGCCTTGTTTCCTCATCCGAGGAAGCAAGATCAGGTGGTCTTTTGCGATATACTTCTATACTTATCTCTATTCTATAATACCACCTTCAGCAACAAGCCTTTACATTAAAAACAAAACAAACAGCAACAAACACTTCTAACCACACCTGCCATCCCTTAACTTAATCACCCTGGCTTTTGGGGGAAACAGCTCAGTGGAGAAGCAAGAACTCCTGAGCATCTAAAGGGCAGGACAGACAATGACAGAGAACCATTTCTAGTGACTGACAGGAGGTGTCTGGAGATAAATTTTTCCTTGAGAGAAAGAGACACTCTTCAAGCATGTTCAGTAACCTGAGCTCAGATATCCAGGAACAGTCTAATTTTTTAAAGACTAAAATACCAAAACAGCTAAAAATCATTTTGAGTAATAAGTAAGTCCTATTTGAGAACAGATGGAGAGGGTGAAGTTAATGCTAGCACGATAAATTCCCAAGATGTTAAATATTCTCCATCACAACAAAAATAGACTTTCAGCTTTATACGAAAATAATTTTGTTTCAAAAGTTAAGCTGAGTTGCTGGAAAATGGAAGCAAATGCTATTCTATTTATCAGACATAACTACAATATCTGCACTTACTACTCTGTTAAGAATGTAAATTTACAAGAAATAGAGCAAGTGAGCAGGGACCACACTCCTAGTGACACAGAACTGACCTACACAATAGGGTGTGAGATCTAAGCCAATCTATAACTAACACATGTAGGCAAAAAACCCCAGAGACTGTCCTATCTTAGCAGGCTGGATTGTGGCTTTATGAATCCACGGCAGGCTAGGAAATCCTGTCCTCTACAGAGATAAAATTGCAATTATACAAGTAGGTCCCTGACTTAGCAACCTTTCCTGTGCAACGAAAATATGTTTAGGGAACTATATATGTGGGTAATGTTAATAAGGACTTCCGGGCAGATGTGACAACAACTTCTTTGTTTCCTACTTTATTTTATTAAAATATAAAAAACACTGCTTAAGTCAGGAAGGGCTGTGAATTTCAAATAGGTCCCCAAAAGATTTTCTAAACAAAAATTTTTAGTTTTGAAATTTATGTAAATTTTGTTGAAGTATATGTCAGATAAAGAAAAGTACAAGTATACATCTTGATAGTTTTTACAAATCATGTAACCAGCACCCAGACACTCAAATCAAGGAAAAGAACATTATCAGAATATCAGCAGTCCACCTCATACTTGTTTCCAGTTAAAATTCTACCCAATGTTTTGAACTTCATATTAATTATAGGTTAGGCAGTGTTTTGGATCTGCCTGCTTGTTCCATATTACGCTGAATAGAGTTGGCTATGCTGTTCTATGAAGTTGCAAATATTCTTCTTGTTTTATAGTATTTCATCACATGATGACACCACAATTTATTTGTGTACTCCACTATTGATAGACACTTAGGTATTTTCCACCAACAGTAACTTGTAAACATGTCTTTTGGTAAATACGTATGCATTTCTCTTGGGTATGTATACATCTACTGTGTTTCCCCGAAAATAAGATAGGGTCTTATATTTATTTTTCCTCAAGAAGACACCCTAGGGCTTATTTTCAGGGGATGTGTTATTTTTTTTAAGTATGGTACAACAATCTACATTTATTCAAATATAGTTGAGTCATCTTCTTCTGGAACATCATCATAACTCTCCAAACCCCGAATTCCATCCTGAATTTCTTGAGACTCTATTTCCTTTAGAACCATTAGCCCCAATCTCTCATGTGGAGCAACAGAGCTCTCATGGAGCAGATGAGAAGGGCTGCTCATCTTTACCGCTCTGGGATGAAATGCATGGGTTGTGCAGATACCTGCGTAGCCACGCCCATCACTAGGTCTTATTTTCAGGGTAGGACTTCTGTTGCACAAATGCTTAGAAATCCTGCTAGGGCTTATTTTATGGGTAGGTGTTATTTTCGGGGAAACACGGTAGTAGAATTGTTGGGTCATGGGGTATGCGTATGTTCGGCTTTAGCAGACACTTTCAGTTTTTTAACACAGAGGGACCAAGTTACAGTCCTGCCAGCAGTAAATGAGAGTTCTAGATGTTTCATTGCTTACCAACACTTAATACTATCTTTTTAAATGTTAGCATTCTTAGCCATCCTGGTGAGTATACAGCAGTAATGCATTGTAGTTTTACATTTCATTTCTGTGTGGATTACTTTGAGAACTTTTTGATAGGTTTACTGGCTGTTTGAATACCCTCTTTTGTGAAATGTTTGTTCAAGTTTTCTGCCCATTTTCCTACTGAGCTGCCTGTCTTTTACTTATTGATTTGTAGAAACTATTTTAAGGCAATTTATAAGTTAATTTGCAGAGAATTTTTCTCTAGAGAGAATTTAGATTTTTCATTTTAGCTCCATTTTGTCACTCATTTACCAGGATGCAGTTAAAAAAGAAATATGGTCTGCTCATATTCCCTGTGGGTTTCTCCAAAACATTATCAACAAATAAATCTGTTTACATGAAGGGTTGTCTTCATAATATTTTTATTGAACTTTCCCTTATTTTGAAGACACTAAGGAAAATGAATAGCAAGTCTCAGCTATTTGCTGAGACTTTAATATGGAATTAAACATACCTTATTTCTCAAGAGCACTTAAAGTTTATAATTCTGGCTATAAACTACTGGCCACCTATGATCTGTGCTAAAGAAAAGTGTGCTTCAGCTGTCTTTTAGCTTGGTGTTCAAGTACCTGGTTATTAGTTACTAAGGGGAGGATATTAGATTAAAAAATCTATTATACAACCAATATGGATAGATTAGTAATAGGGATATCTGCAAATTAATGCTGTCTTATAAGCAGGCCTTCAGCTGCAGTTTCACTAGCTTAACAAAATAATAAACTTTTTAAAAGGAAGGAAAGAATTATTAACTTTACAAATAAGGCATGGTGAATTTCATTTTTCTAAACAGAGCAAAATAAAAGTATTTTTATAGGTGAAATAACTTGATAAATATTGTCATCATCATTAAAAGGACATGCCTAAAACATGTTTCCCCTGTTTGAGAATCTGAAGAAAAACAAAGGGCCTGACCAGTGCCATTTCCCATAACAAAGCTAACATGGGTCAGGAAACCATGATAGAGTGGAAACAAAACAAAACAAAAATCCAGAGTTAAAGCTAGGAATTAAAATTCAAAGACCAGAAAAGCTAGAAGAAGAAAACAGAAAGGCAGTTCTGAGATTAGAAGCATTTGAAGGGGGGCGGGGGGGGGGGGGGGGGGGGAATGGCTTTGACAACAGAAGCAAAAGTGAATGGCCAATAGGTTGGGGAAAATATTTGCAACAAATAAAAATGAGTCCATAATCTCTTCACCTAAAAAGTTCATATATATTAATATTAAAAATATTCACATCCTAATAAAGTAATTGATCAGAGGACAAAAACACACAATTCCAAAAAGATGAAAGAACTATAATTCGTATATTTTTCAGGTTTGTATTTATTATTACAATTTCAAAATGCAAGTTAAAATGCCACTTTTATCCATCAAATTAGCAGAGTAAAATACTGTGTGTGTGTGTGTGTGTGTGTGTGTGTGTGTGTGTAAAACAGGAGAGAATTATTTTCAGGGGGAAAAAAACAACCCTGCTGAAATGAATGTAAATTGTTACAACCCTCTACAAAGCAATTTATTATAATACAGTGAGAGTCATAAAATGTTTACACCTTTAATGACAATTCTACTCCATGGAATTCATCATAAAGAGATAAACCTAAATACTACAAAAAATGATAGGCGTAAAGTTGCTTTATCTGCAGTGTTATTTATAACATCAAAAACTGGTTAATATCTTATCTTTTGAAAAATTTTGAAATGGTTAAGCAAGATATGAGATATTAAATGAAATAGATATTTAAGTATGTTAACAGAGACCAGGCTACACCATGGATAAATGCTTATTAGGTAATTAGCTTTTTCACTTATCTCCCAGACATTCGTAAATGTAAGCGTACCTGTGTTATAGGTGCATAAACATCCAAAGAAGCCTATGCATAAAAAATCTGGAAAGAATATATTAAAATGTTAGAGTGTTGTCTGGGGGGCTCTGTGTGACTTCTCTCACTCCACTGTGTTTCTAATATTCTGTAATGAACACGTATTGCTTTGATGATGGAAAAAATCAACAGTAAACAGCAAGAGCAGAGAGGTGACAGAGGCATGCAGAGGCATTCTAAATGGGCCCGGCTGAAGTAACACTTACCGTGAACTGCTCAATGTCTCTTTCTAGTCCCACATTTGGCAGGTCAGGCATCATGTGAGCCACAACTTTGAAACCGGAATCTTTGGCCAGGTGAAATGACTCACAAACTGCCTTCACAGTGTGGCCCCTGAGAAAAGAAAAATCCCCACCTGTTACACAAATAAATGGGCAACAGAGTTAGCACCAGCAGCAGTGGGAAAACAATCTCTGAGTTGTGTAGCAGAAGTTCTGTAACCAAAATTCCTATGGCTGGGGGAAAAATAACTTGCAAAGTCACTTTTGACATCCTCACCTGAGAAGACCTGGAAGTAAATCATTTCACATCTGAGCTATTTCTCAGAAATTCCCTTAGGTACCTACTTAACATCCTGAAAGTAAATGTCAGGGGTAACAAGAGTTAACGTATATTAAAATTATTTGGTTTAGCATCATCAGTCAAAATAAGCTTACTTACGTAAATGTCTATATTAAAAACATGAATAATGAGCTCAAAACTATGCAGAAGCAGCAGCTTCCTATGGCCTTTCCTTTAAAAATCTTGTGTGATTATTTGCAGAGAGAAAGAGGAAGAGTGAAACCTATTATTATACAAAATAGATTTCATCAGTGAGTTTGGAGGGTCCTTTAAAAAACATGGGAAGAGAAAATGATGTAGTGAGAAGGCCATGTGGATAAACCATCTTAATTTAGCATCTAGTGCCACATCCAAGCAGGAAGCAAGCCCTAATAATGGTTTTGGGCAACAAAAGACTGAAGCCTTGTGGCACACTCCTTTCCTACTGACCACGGAAAGATCCTAGAAACCATGCACTCCATCTCATTCTTTCTGGATGTTCCCATCCATTTCCATGGCTTCAATGTCTAATCTCTTTTTGTTAATGACTTCCAAATTTCCAAGACGAGGCTAGGCCTCTCTCCTGAATACGACACTCAAATAGCACTTTAAAGTAGCACTGCACAAAATGGTAGCCACTATTCCAATTTATATTTAAATGAATTAAAAATGAAAAGTTCAGTTCCTCAGTTGTACTATCACTTTGGACACTGCAGGCATGGAACATTTTGATCAGTGCACAATCTTCTATCAGCTATCCCTGCTCTAAAGCAAACCTTCAACTGGTTGTTCCACAAGAATCTAAAGCTTAGCATATCCAGAATGAAACCTATCTTCTCTCCAAGCCCCTGGACTTCTCATTCTCTCCTACGCTCATTTCCAGACTGTCACTAAGCACTACCATTCACTTCTCTCCAGGACATGAGAAGTTCAATAGTCTCTTACCTGGTCCCCCTTCCAGCTTGCTCTTCTCTAATCCATGTGCTGCCATACAGTGACTAAAGCCATCTTTCTAAAAAGCAGATATGCCCCACCACAGTTTAGCTGGTTTACAGCCCATCAATGGGTTGCTACTGCCCTTGGATCAAGCCCAGCCTCCCTGGGCTGAACTCCAGGGCCCCTCGGCCTGCTTTCCAGCCTCGCCTCTGATCACTCTCCTACCTCATACTCTAACCCAACTAAACCACTCCGATCTCCCCTCATGGACCCATCCTCGGGAGTTTGCTCATATTTTCTTTCTGCCTGAAACAATCTTCCTCTTCACCTAATTCCTACTCTTCCTTTAAGTCTCAGCTCAGATGTCATTTTCCTCAGAAAGCTTCCCTGACCTTCAAAAAACTCTTTCCATCTGCACAGGTATGTCTCCCAGCATAGCCTTTGATTATGACAATACCCCAACCAGTATTCCTGGTTTGAGTCTTATCCTACACGAGTGCATTCTATTTGGGTCACTGTTTCTCAAGCATGACATCCATTAGATTCTTCTTCCTTGGGCTCAAAAATATTCAACAGATCTCTATTACCTAAAGGGAAAATTCCACACTCCTCAGCTTGGCATTCTTTGGGTTATTTCTAAAATGTTGACCACTGTCTGTTTCCCTAGTTCCCCCTTCATGTCTACCCAAATCCTACCACAGCACAGGGGGTCTTTAAGGTCCAATTCAACACGGCCTCCTTCTGAAGCCTGCTGTTAATATTCTTGGTTAATGATCCATGCTGCCTAACAAACTTCTGATGTTCCCACCCCATTCCCTACTAATTTAGCAATTAATTATAAAGTTCCTCATACACTTAACTTTTCACAGGTATTATCTCTCTTCAAATCAATGTTGTCTTTCTAGAGAGAACTTCATATAGCTCTACCAACCTTTATTTCTTTCCTACCTTGCACTCCCAAATTTCTCAAAGTTTATACCCACCGCCTCACCAAACTTTCTCTCTGCCAATTAGTATCTGCTTCACAAAAATTAATCTCTTTAACCTCACCTTGACTTCCTTCTTATTTAAACCTTTTCCTTTGCTCCATTCTTCCTGGCCTTCTCTCTTGCTTGAACGACTGACCTTGAATCCTGCCTTCTGCTTTCTTTATGGACAAAGCCACTTATGACAAGAACAGGGAGAGAGATGAGCATGTTTATAGGCTACTGGAAGAGTCAGTACAGAAAAACTGAAAAAATGAAGGAAAGAGGGAATAGAATTAAGAGCATGGACAGAAGAAAGGACTTTGAAAAGGAGGAATACCCATACCCCTTTCTCTAAGAACTGGTAGGAAAAGAAAGGATGAGTATGAATGCAGAGAAAATTAGTGGGGACAGAGGAAGGCTTGCTCAGGATCACCTGCCACCATCTTACCTGTTGGTGTCTCTGGCGACATCTTCGTAGACGCTCTGCACCCCAATCTCCAGCCTCGTACACCCATAGGTCAACATGTCGCTTAAATGCCGCTTCATGCAATAATCTGGTCTGGTCTCAATAGTAATTCCGATACACTTTGTGAGGCTTCTCTCAGAATACCTGTAGAACAAATCTAAAAATCACAAACCTGGGGCAGGTTTTGGGACATATTTATTCCCTCTCAAGGGACTGCCTTCTCGCAGTCCTCCCGGTATGAGACGGTGGTTAAGAGTGTAAACTCTGGAGCCAGACTGTCTGAGTTCAAATCCTAGCTCTGCTACTCCCTAACTGCTTTTACCCTCCCACGGCGATGCTTTCACCCTCCCCGTGCTTCAGTTTCTTTATCTGCAAAATGAGGATAATAATAGTATCTACACCTCGCAGGACTGACGTGACTGAACTAACACATGGTAATATTATTACCATTATCATTATTATTCTCCTGCAGTATGATGCAACCATAATATCCTTGAAAGCAGTGATTTCAACTGTGAAAGCCTATTTTTCAATTCCTAGCAACCGTTTTTTACATAAGCAAAACCATCTGCATTATTTATTTCCCACTCCATATTTTACAGTCATTTTAAGTAAAAGAAAAGGGGAAGGGGGAGGGGATGTGTAATGAACACAGGAATAATTCAGATGAAAGGTCTTTGACATACACAAAAGTCTTTCTGCTAAGCCCTATTAATCTTAGCAATGATTTACAAAATTAGGAATCATTTTGCCTTTCACTAAAACCAGATATCAGAGTAGTGAGTGATTACTACTTTAGATTCAAGCTCTTCGAGTTAATGGCCTTAATGCTGGCCAAGGATCAGAGAAGTAAAGATCTACTTACTTGAGGGGGTGATATGAGGAGAACTCACGGAGGCCATGTGGGCCAAGCTCTGTGCCAAATACCCTATCAATATACATATTTTTTTTGAGACAGAGACTCACTCTGTTGCCTGGGCTAGAGTGCCGTGGCATCAGCCTAGCTCACAGCAACCTCCAACTCCTGGGCTCAAGCGATCCTCCTGCCTCAACCCCCTGAGTAGCTGGGACTACAGGCATGCACCACCATGCCTGGCTAAGTTTTTCTATATATTTTTAGTTGTCCAGCTAATTTCTTTCTATTTTTTAGTAGAGATAGGGTCTCGCCGTTGCTCAGGCTGGTTTCGAACTCCTGAGCTCAAGCAATCCTCCCGCCTTGGCCTCCAGAGTGCTAGCATTACAGGCATGAGACACCGCGTCCGGCCGACCCTATCAATATTAAATCTCCCACCAGCTCCATGAAGCGTGTCCTCTTATTCCCATTTTATAGATGATGAAACTGAAGTTCAAAGGGAATAAACAGCTTGTCCAAGAGTATAGAGCTAATAAAGTCCAAGTCAGGATGTGAAGTCAGGTCCATCTGACTTTAAAATCTTTACTCTATATTTCATTTACCACATTGCTTAGACAACTCAGCCTGGGACATCAGACTTCTATCCTTTTCAACATCTCTAAATTCTTAAACCCAAACATTCTCAGTGCATCCTTCCACAACTTTCTTAATTCTTTGGGGAGGGGAAAGGAAGCCTTTTCTGCCATTTGTTTTCCTTATTTCCAAGAAGTTGGTAGCTCTTTCTTGAAAAGTAAAACAATAAAATTTGTATAATTTTGTAACTACTCCAATAGGTTCATTCCTTCATTCTTAATTATCAATAAAAAGTGACTTATTTAATGTTAATAATTACTAAGAAAGTTAAGAATCACTGAGCTAGAGGACTAATTCTAAAGTCTTTCATTCTAGACATTCAAACTTCTTTATATCATTCATTTCTGTATTCCATGAGGTTTTAGATAGGTGTACCAGAGGCAACAAGACTAAAGGTAAACAACTAGTTCAAGGTTACTAAAAGGTAGGTGAAGGGCTCAGACCTCATCAAATTTTGCCTAAGACAGTATAAGAAATCATTTGGCTTCTTTGGGACAATGGAATCAGCAGTCTCTAGAATAGGTGGGTACCAAGGCACGCAGTAACAGGAAGTGCATAATGCCACAGGATAAATATAACTCATCTTCCTCCAACATCAATTATTGGGTTTAAGGGAAACAATTTTTTAGATTAAAATAAATATTCTTATTATAGAGAAAGCAAACCATACAAACGTTGGAAAAAGCAAAGTGCTAAATGAGTATATTTTTTAAAAGGAAATGAGAACATCCTAGAATCAGGCATTCCAAAATTGTATTATAAACCCTCTTATTAATTGATATTTTTTAAAAGCCTGCAGTATTTCCTAAAAGTGATGCCATTAAGTTAGCAAGCCTAGTGGCATAATAGTAGCTTGCATCACTGGGGAAAACTTGGGGGTAGGCAATTGCACAAATGGGAATTTGTGTAGAGGAGAGAGAAAATTTACTTGCTAATCTTTCTATTGCACGAATCATCCGGGGTCCCCCCAAGGACATATAGAGGACTCTGCCGCAAGAATGATAAGGTCTCTTCATAAGGAGTCAGGACATAGTATAGGACATAGAGGCAAACCTTATTTTCAAATAATAATTTAACTCCATTTCAAAAATGTCTTTCCTCTGGGGGGAAAAGTCATTACCTTTCTGCAGAAGCAGAAATAGAGGAAGAAAACTCAAGTTTTGGAAAGTCAGTACTTTATATTTATAAGAGGCTTTACCATTTTCCTCTTTTCAGAACTGTATTTTCATCTGAACAGCAATTACGTAGAAATTCATATCAAATTTGAACAACAGAAATAACAAAAGGGAATATTTTCCTAAAGAACAAAGTATATGGTCATTTTCCCCATAAGCTCATTGTATTTTTTTTTTTTTTTTTTTGAGACATAGTCTCACTCTGTTACCCAGGCTAGAGTGAGTGCCATGGTGTCAGCCTAGCTCACAGCAACCTCAAACTCCTGGGCTCCAGCAATCCTTCTGCCTCAGCCTCCGAGTAGCTGGGACTACAGGCATGTGCCACCATGCCTGGCTAATTTTTTCTATATATTTCTAGTTGGCCAATTAATTTCTTTCTATTTATAGTAGAGACAGGGTCTCGCTCTTGCTCAGGCTGGTTTCAAACTCCTGACCTCGAGCAATCCGCCCGCCTGGGCCTCCCAGAGAGCTAGGATTACAGGCGTGAGCCACCACGCCCGGCCAGCTCATTGTATTCTTATTAGCATTTTTTGATAATGCAATATATGTTCCTATACCTCACTAAATCTGTCTCTTCATTTAACAAGATGTAAACATATCAATATAACTTTTCTTTAATATGCAAGTATGTGCATTTAGGCTTTCAACTAACCTGAGCAGACATTTTATGGCCTGCTACAATCCCCTATATCATTTAGAAAGCCATCGAGACTGTGGCTCTCCTTTAGTACCTAGTTCAACTCCCAAACCTTTCAGAGGCCCAGACTTAAGTTCCTGGGCATACAGGGAACTGTATCAGCTTCTAAGAGACAAAGCCAGCAAGTTTCTTGGGTCTTCTGATTTCAATTCCAATTGCAAAGGTTCATCCTAAGCCTGCATAGCCCACTAATGTGGGTTTTGTTGTACGCCACAGGAGCAGCACCAACTGTAAAAGACGCTAATGTTCTCTGTGAAGCATAACTTAAGCCACTAATTATGGTGATAGAATTTTTCACAGTTGAGGGGTGGGGAGCAGGAGTGAAGAGAAATGGGATAATAATCTGGGAATTTAAAAGCAAACAAAAACCAAATGCTAGCCCGCCTTCAAAACATAGCTCAAATACAATTCTGCTCCCATAACACCTTCCCAGAGCCCCTCGGCAAGAACCTGGTGCTCCCATTCCCAGAGCAGCTTGCCCATACTACGGTACTGGTAATTTGTGGATATGTCTGCCTCTCTATCTGGACAGGATTTTCTGGAAAGGCAGTAGGCTCAAAAACATTTGGAGGTTGATTGCTTAAAGGCTTCAGGACTAAAAACTCTCCGTAAATTAAAAAAAAAAATACAACTGTGAAAAATGAATTAATTAGGCACAACTGGGAACACGAGAGATCTCTCTTCACTCCCACAGCTGCCGCTAGGTAAATGTGCTGGTTATCTTTCCTGTTGCAAACAGTAGACCCTGGAAGGTACCTAGCACTAGGCCAGGTATTCTGCAGAAAGTAAAAATGTAATAGTTTTTGTCCCAGACATGCTTAACAATCTAGCTGGGGGGTGGGAACCACCGCAGAACAAAAAGCTAGAAGTGGCAGAAATATAAGTGGATATACATTATTTCTTGGGAAGCATGCTTCTATTTCTGGAAAGAAGAAAGTGACCTACAAAAGTACTATTATTACTTACTGTCTCCTTGCACTAAGGGTCCCAACCAGGGGGACACTGATAGAAGACAGCACACGGATTTTAAATCTGTTTTCTTCTGGGAGCTGTCTTTTGATTCACTCCAAGCAGGCTGTGGCATCAAAGAGAACACCTCTCATTACTATCAATTTCCTGCAGCGCCTCTTTCAAAATCTCTGTCATTACTGCAAGTGGATGTGCCTTAGTTTTGTCCTGCTTGAAATCTCCAGGATCAAGCTCCTGAAACACCTACAGAACATTTCCAACAAGGACATCTCACCACCTCAAACTCAACCTGCTCAAACTACACTGCAAAGTAAATAATGGCACATAGATGAAATATTAATTTTCATCAGTCACAATATACAAACTCTCTTCTGCAGCTACAGTCCCAAAATAAGTCCATGAAATTTATAAACTTTTCTGGACAAAGATTTGTCTCAATTGCCAATATTGTGTAGTTATTGGTGTAATTCCTCAGTAATAGCACCACAGAACAAATATTCCCTTTTTTACTATTATTGTAGCTGGAAAATACCTCAATAAAATTTGATGTTCCGCCCAATGCTGTGTTAGGATATCCCAGACTTAAGAATGACTGACTTCAATGTTTGGTGTGTTTGAAGATTTTAGGGTTTGTGTGCGTGTGTGTGTGTGTGTGTGTCAAGGTCTAGCTCTGTCACCCAGGCTAGAGTGCAGTGGAATCATCATAGCTCACTTCCACCTCAAACTCCTGGGTTCATGTGATCCTCCTGCCTCAGCCTCCCGAGTAGCTGGGACTACAGGCGTGTGCCACCACATTCAGCTAATTTTTCTATTTTTTTTAGAGACAGGGTCTCGCTCTTGCTCAGGATGGTCTCTAACTGCTGGCCCCAAGCAATCCTCCTGCCTCAGCTTTCCAAAGTGCTGGGATTACAGGCATGAGCCACTATACCTGGCTGGAGATTTTAAAATATCCGTTTAGTTTTTCTTGAGATGGTGGTCAAATTTGCTTCCTCAATATTGGTGGTTATGTCAAAAGGGTCTATAAATTAATAGTGCTGTGCCCAATACAAATTGAGGTAACGGAAAAGAGAAAAAAATGTGATTTTTAAATGAGTACTACCTATGAAAATCTAATCTGGTGACATTGTAGCTTAGAGACTAAACAAGGACCCTTGTGCCCTACAACTATGGTCTCCAACCCCCGGGCTGCTGACTGTTATCAGTCTGTGGCCTGTTAGGAACTGGGCTGCACAGCAGGAGGTGAGTAGCCAGTGAGTGAGTGAAGCTTCACCTGTATTTAGAGCTCCTCTCCATCACTTGCATCCCTGCATAAGCTCAGGCATCAGATTCTCATAGGTGTGAGAACCCTACTGTAAATTGCACATGAGAGGGGTCTAGGTTGTGGCTCCTAATGAGAATCTAATGCCTGATGATCGGAGGTGGAGCTGAGGCGGTGATGCTAGCACTGGGGAGCGGCTGCAAATACAGATTATCATTAGCAGAGACGTTTGATAGCACAGTAAATGTGATGTGCTCAAATCATCCAAACCATCCCCATGCCTGCCCTCCTCTACACCCTATCGGTGGAAAAATCATCTTCCACAAAACCAGTCCCTGGTGCCAAGAAGGTTTGAGACTGCTGCCCTACCACACTAATTGACAGGTTTAAGATATACAAAAATGACCCATAACATTTTGAGCTTTGATTCTTTCCATAGCTGACAAAAACCACCATTTTATAGTCCCAATCTGACAGCTGAAGAGCCAATAGCAAGAAACTATTAATAGGAAAGGAAAAATAAATCACAGATACTGTATTCTTTTACTATTATATCCACACTGAAATTTAAAGGTTTTATATATACACAAAAACATTATAGTAAAGTTGTCATTATCGGAAAGTGACTGCTAAATGAAAAATAACTTGTGAACACATCTTTTAGATAAAATTTCTCATGCCAATAGAAATCTTCAAATCACAGATGCCGGAAGAAAGAAGTAATTTTAGAGATAATCTAGTCCTACCTTTTCATTTTTATAAATGAGGGAACTAAAAGACATATACAAACAAAGATTTAAACTAGGTAATAATACAAAATGATAATAGAAATAAGTTTGGAAGCTAATTCTCCTGATTCTTAATGCACAACTCTTTCCACTGCATTCATTTAACATTTACTAAGTATCAGAATTCTATCCTTATGGCATTGTACACTGAAGATAGCTAAGAGAAATTAAAAACCTAAGTAAATGAGGAGATTAGACTATGTTCATGAATTAGAAGGTTCCATAAATTGTCAATTCTCTCCAACTGTTCCATAGACTGAACACAATCCCAAATCCATTACACCTTTTTATAGAAATTGGCTAGCTAATTCTAAATTTTTCATAGAAATGCAAAGGACCTAGAACATCTAAAGTCTTCTTGAAAAACGACAAGTTTGAGGACTTACATTACTAGAATTCAAGATATACTAAAAAACCGAAACTAAAAGTTATAGTAATCAGAACAGTGTAGTACTGGCATAAGGACTGAAAGAAAGACCAATGGAACAGAAGTGCCCAGCCCCACATTCATAAAGTCATTTGATTTTTAACAAGGCACCATATAATCCAAATGGGAAGGGAAAGTTTTTAAAGAAATGATATTAAGACAACTAGATACCCATATGGGAAAAAAGAAACCTTGACTCCCACCTCACAATATGCATAAAAATTAATTCAAGATGGATCATAAACCTAAATTGAAAGCTAAAACTATAACTAGAAGAAAACACAGGAGAATATCTTTGTGCCTAGGGGACATGTAATGGCTTATTAAAGACAACACAGAAAGCAATAACCATGAAAGAAAAAACTGCTAAATTAGACTTTATCAAAATTAAAAACTTCTGCTCAAAGATATTCTATCATTAATATAATGAATAGCTAAGCTACAGACTGGGTTTTCATATTTGCAAAATACAGATTCAACAAAGGATTTATAACAACCAGATAAAAAATGGGCAAAAGATTTTAGCAGACACTTCTTTTCACAAAGGAAATATACTCAAATAGCATAAGCATATACTAAAGTGCTTAACATCGTTAGTCATCAGGAAAATGCAAATTAAAACCACAATGAGATGCCATTACACACCCACCAGAATGGCTAAAATTAAAAAGACTGACGACACCATATGTTGGTGAGGATGTTGGAACAACCGAATGCTCATACGTTATTGGTGAGAGTACAAATAGCAGAACCATTTTGGAAAAATGGCTGGCAGTTTCTTACAAAACTAAACAAAACATTCTACTTCCATTGGTTATCCAAGGGAAATAAATACATGTAGCCACAAAAAGATCTGTACAAGAATGTTCAGTGAAGTTTTATTCATAATGGCCACAAACTTTTAGAAACAGCCCAAGAGTCCATCAATAGAATAAACAGTGGTCTACACATACGATGGAATACTACTCAGCACTAAATAGGTAACAACTACTGAATCACTCAACAACACTGGTGAATCTCAAAATATTATGCTCAAAGAAGCCTTACACAAAAGAGTATATGCTATATGGTTCCATTTATATGAAGTTCTAGAATAGGTAAAACTAATCTATGGTGGGGGAAAAAAAATCAGAAAAATGGCTGCCTCTGGGAGGTGCAGGGGAGAATTTACTCGGAAGGGGCATGAGGTGACTTCCTGGGGTGATGGTGATGTTCTGGATATTAATGGGGCTTTGCAGCACAGGTATATGCATTTGTCAAAACCAATCAAATGCTATACCGAAGATACGTGCATTTCATTGTACTGGATGTAAATTTACTTCAAAAGAAAAACACCACAAACAGTGAATGCTAGTAAATGATATGCACGATGAAGTATCTGAGAAGTGTACTTGAAGCGTGCAACTTACTCTGAAATGTATCAAAAAAAAAAAAGAAAACGATGAATGGAAACTGGAACAAGTAGAAACGTGATAAATGCAAGTATTGTAGAATCTAGGTGATGCATATGTGGGCACTCAGTGGAAAATTCTTTCAAGTTTTGTTTCAAATAAATGCTGTGAGAAAAACAACTAATATCATCTCTTTTAAGATGACTAATAAATATTATATCCTAGGTTGGCTGGCCAATATTAAAGATCCTGGTCACGAGTTATGAAAATCTGGGGAACCAAAGGAGGAAGTGAAGTGCTCAATATATAAAGTGAGGGGCATGGAGTCATCAGAGCCGAATCCCAGAAATGCAGGAGGTCCCTGAGGCCTGCCAGAGCTGAGGCCCAGGGCAGCAAGGCAAGGGGCTCAGTCACTTTCGGGCCTCTCTGGGTTGCATTTGCTTCCTTCATAGCTCTGCAAGTCTACGAATTGTCTTCTGGGCCTGGTACCAAGCATTACCTAGCACTCTAGCTTTTCCAAGACATGTAAGAACATAGTTAGAGGATGTAAAGTCATTGATGAGGGGGGAAAAAGAGGAAGGAACGGAAATGAATTAAAAATTCCGCAGGGAGAAAGTATGACTCACTCACTTCTTGATGGGTAACTACCCTTTCAAATTGCATCTTGTGAAAACAGCCAAGGAGCATTAAAGATTGAATGCAAAACTGCTTCTGGGCAAAGCTGATTAAAAAGGAATAAAACCATTTTAAAGGTTATTCTGAGTTATCTGGCAACATTTGCATTCTGGTGAATGGGTGACTCAGATCCCACTGTGGTCCTTTTCACCTCCAGAGCTATGATTGTTACAGGACAGCAGTCACCAGTTATTGTTGCTCTCTGGAGACTACTGAGAGTCTCCCTCTAGCTGATAGTGATGAGTGATTAGCACTTTGCTTGATTTAATGAGCCTTCACAGAAACCATACCTGCTTTGTCCTTGAACTCTGTTGGCTTGGCTTTCCAATTTTTCCATCCGCAAGGATAGAATGCACTGCCTGCTACTGACACCATAAAGAATAACCAGGCTCAATTTGTTGGGGATTTTCTTTACCATAACTCCTATTCTTTTAAGTAAGAAGCAACACTTTAATTCGGTTAGACATATGAAAAGAAAGTGGGGACACTTGAGCTAATACGGTAGTAAATTGTGACCCTAATTTGAACAGAGACGTTTAACCTTAAACACTGTTGACTCATCTGTCACAATATATACATTTTAACCTAATTTAAAAGCTTAAAAAAAAAAACATGCTAAGCTAACAAAAGTCAGTGTTACATTTATGCAGCTAGCAAGCAATTGATATCGACCAATAGTAAAATAAGTATGAAGTTCATCACCTTATACCTAAGACAGTTGGGCTACGTGGATAAACCAACCAGTTTTACGAATACACTCTGTGCAAGGTAACACAGCACAGCAAGGCCAAGTCCACACATTTTGGAGTGAACTCACATTATGTCAAACCACTTCTCTGGGCTGCTCTTTATTTCACAATGATGCCAACATTTGAAAATAATTTTCTGTCTCTAGGTCTATAGCACGGACCAGACTCCTATTTCTTCAAATGATACAAAGTTTCCCTCAAAACAAATATGAATTCTATTATGGGGAGTTTGTAGTAAAAATTTAACCTCTACAAAGCAAATAATATGCTACAAGTTGGCTTTTTTTCAGATTATCTCATAAAAGTATAGAGACCAAAGAAAAGAGCAAAACATGTAAAATGTGTGTTGGCAGAATTCAGCGTAACGTTTATGGATGGTTTTACAGCTCCCAGATTGTATTTTTATTATTTCCCAAGAGCCATTCATGAGATTTGTTGCAACAAAGACTGAAATCATACATAAATTTTTATCTGAAAGTAAAGTGTTGTTGCCCTCTTGAGGTGAATTCAAGAACAAAACACAAAACGCGGGTTTTCCCTAGCCCATTACTGAAAGAAGGTTTCTTCTCCAAAGGGCTTTCTATAAACACACAGTAATCTGAAGCTAGGTAGCTGTAATACGTAACTCCATTTTCACCCCGACAACAGACAACTTACGTTCAAGCACCACTAGGCACTAGAACATTTCTGCAAAAAGTAAAACGTCACATCAAGAATAAAGCAACATTTCAAGTTTCAATGGATGAAAATGTCAAACCAGCTGCATCCTAAAAAAATTATACAGATCTCAGCTGGCCTGCTCCACACAGCCCAGGGTAAGCAAACTGCAGGCTGTGAAAAGCTTAGTGGCAAACTTTTATTGGTGTCAGGGAGCCAGGTCTAAGATATTTATAGCTCAATCCCACTTAAGATGCAGGGTCTTCAATGTAAGAATATCTGTACTGAGAAAAGAGAATAGGTTAGTTAGCCTGGGTAGAAGAATTTAATGGTCCTGACAGATCCTCCAGTTAGGGAATTTTCAGAGTTGAAGGAATTGTAGGCAGACATGCTCTGAGGTACTGCTGCCATTCCACTGACTTGGGGCTTTGAACTAATTAAGGTTGCTTTTCTTCAAATCACATTTTATCTAAGTTATATGGTGATTTTTCAGTATTATTAATAGGAATGAGTTGGACTGCATCACTACTCCTTTAAAGTTTGAAGACTTCAGCATTTTGCTAAGCATGACTCACATTCATGAATGATCAAGGTTTTGAATGAGGAATAAAAATACAGTCACTGTCTTATCCGCTACTAAACCCACTATAGGAGGAAGAGATCACACCACTACACATCTAGATTCACGGACACAGAATCCATCCGTCATGTTCCCTAGAGTCAATCAAACAAAAGTAGGCTGCTGTCCACATATTCTCTCCCAGCTGCCGAACCTTTCACATAGGCCCCCTTGAGCGACCCTTGGTATTTACTTAAACTTATGAAAAAGCCCATCTATTCTTTTCATTTTTATAAACCCAAGGAGAACAAAGGAAGTTAAGGGCATGGGTGAAGTAGGGAGGACAAAAAGATGTCCCTGTCCCCAATTCCAAGAGGCAGTCCTCCCTAGGTCATTAGCTACCAATATTTGATTTATAAATTATCATTCATTCAAGATTCATTCACATATTTACTTATGCCTACTATGTGACAAGGACTTTAATTACAGGGTGATGAAAGCTACCTTTAAGTCCATTCAAAATTTGGTCCTACTCTTCATCACAAATACTCTAAGAGGTGGCACTGTTTGAACCACCTCATAATTAGCTACACAACCCTTTCCCCCTCCCCTGATATAAAAGAGAAGCCAGAGAAAAGCCTGGAGGTGGTGCAGGATGGGGCGAGGAAAAAGAGATCATATTGCTTCCAGCATTTTCAAGCTCTGATGATGTGCACACGCGTGTGAGTATACAAAGACACACTCACATGTGCACACTCTCAAGTTTACACCTAGCACAGTTTCTAGCATTATAGCAGAGTCCAAGCTCTGAAAGCAAAGCTGCCTGGGGTTTATATCCCCACCCCACCCTCTACCTGTGCAACTTTGGGCAAGTTGCTTAATCTCCCTATGCCTTAGTTTCCTCACCTGTAAAGTAAGAATAATCTGAATACTTAACCCAAAGGCCCTACTGTATTAAATAAGTGAATAAAACAGCTGTGACAATGCCTGACCCACTGCAAACCGAGTAGATGCAAACATCCCTTACTTCCACTTCCCATGTCCCTTCCTCCTCAGCTCTAATGCCCATGATGACCATCGGTCTATGAATTTATCTATATATTTACATTTATATTTATATAAATGTGCATGTACACACAAATGATGGGATCATACTAGAAGAATTAAGCTAAAAATTGCTTTTCACTTAGTATACCTTGGAGATCTGAGACTCTCCCATTAGCTGATCTCATCCATTTACATGGTTGTCAATATCATCTACCAGCTGATAATCCCCAATTTTGTAGTCACCCCAGACTTCTCTAGGATTTAGAGCCCACTGAAATCTCCACTTAAATGTATCACAGGCATTTGAAACTTCACACACCCAAAGTAGAACTCTTGATTTTTCTCCCACAAACCTGCTCTTCCCTCTGCCTTTTTCATCTCAGTGTATGGCTCTACCCTCTTACCATTCTGACAGGCAGAACCTGGGTGTCATGCTCGACTCCTTCCTTTCTTACTCCCAACACAGTCTCTTCACCATCACTACTGTCCCTACCCTTGTCTGAGCTGGGAAGGGTATCATCAGATGGCCTCCTGTCTGGTTTCCCAATTTCACTCTTGCACTGCTCTAATCCGTTAGCCAGACAATAGTCAGAATGGCCTGATCTATAACCAGAGTATGTCATTTCCCTGTTTAAATCCATTCATCTACTTCCTACTGCATTTCAAATGGAATTTCAACTCCTCGAAAGCACATATAATCTGGACCTTACCTAACACTTCAACCTTATCTCACAACACTCTCTCCTTTGTTCATTAGGATCTAACCACACTGGCTTCCTCTGTGTTCTTAGAACACCTGAAGCTATTTCCATTTCAGTGTCTTTATCACTTCTGCACTCGGTCTCACTGACTCCTTATACTTCAGGTCTCAGCTTAAATATCACCACTCCATCTAGAGAATAGCCCTATTTATTCTCTATCACAGCTGTCTGTTTCCATCATAGAATTTCCTGTTTGCAATTTGTCGACCTAGCAGAATGTAACCACCATGAGTGCAAGAACAGTATCTGTCTTGTTCACCAGGGTCTAAAACAGTGCATAGTAGTGGGCCCTCAAACACTTGGCAAATAAGAGAAATGGTACATAAGTAACTACTGTTCCTGCAACTTTGGAAACAAAAACTATTTTAAGACTTTTACTTCTTAAATTGTTGAACTATATATGAAATTATTCTTCTAAAAATCAAGACACAAGGTATAAAAGAATGCATAATTTTGTCAACTAGAATTCAGAATGAGTAAATGATCCCGCTGTGGTCTGAACCTTTGTCCCCTTCAAAATTCACGTTGAAATTTAATTGCCATTGTAACAGTATTAAGAGGTGGGACCTCTGAGAGGTGATTAGGCCACAAGGGCTCTGCCCTCATGGGTGGGATTGATGCCATTGTAAAAGGGTGAGTTAGGCCCCCTTTTGTTTCTCTCACTTTCTGCCATGTGGTGAGGCAGCAAGAACGCCTTTGCTTGATGCTGCACTTTGATATTGGACTTCCCAGCCTCCAGAATGTAAGCCAATAGATGTCTGTTCATTATACAATACCCAGTCTCGGGTATTATGTTTACAGAAGCACAAACAGACTGAGATCTTAATCATAAACACACATTATTTAATAGTTATTAAATAATAGTTACCAATAAATTAATTTGTAAATAATAGTAACTTGTTTTGTTGATATTTTTATTTATTTATTTTTTTTATGACAGTGAAATGTTTCACATAAAGAGTACCCTCAGTTGTCTTCTTGGGGGGCTGAAAATTCAACTAGCCCAGTCAAAACTACTCCTGTAGTTTAGACCAGTTTAAGGCTGAACATATCTTCATAGACCTTATTTTGTGAATCTTTCTATTTGAGAACACTACTATATCAATGAACCATAATTATTTTTTATTTTCAATGAAAATAATCCTTTCCCACAAAACAGGAGAGACTATAAGAAATAAGAAAGTGGACATACAACAGAAGGAATTCTTACAGGCCACCACTAGGTGGATAAACTGACAACCACTTTGAGACTATGATAAAATAAGGATTTCTTACTTGACTGCCTCGTAAATATTGTTGGAAGTATGTCCAGACAAGGCATCATGTAAATTTCGAATAAAATAATCTCTGTATTCCTCTGGAAGGGCCATAAATGTTCCACCCATCACAATAAACTCCACTTTATCCACACTGTGACCAAGTTGTTTTAACTGAAAGACACAAATTCAGCATTAGAGAGATATAAGCAACTCTAAGAAGGCATTGTAAATTTCTAATTTTACTTTGCAGTGTTTTAATCAGTAAAGTTTAAAAATGAGAACCAATTAAACATATTTAGCTAAATCTGTGGATAAAAAAATAGACTCAAGTCTGAAAGAAAAAAAACAGCTCAATTAGGGAGAGTGAGAATTAAAAATAATAAACAAGAAGCTTGACTTGAATACCTACAGAGTTAAGTGGAAATCTAAAAACACAAAGAATATGAACTAGAAAACAATAAAGACAAATAATTATATGTGTAAAAAATAAATATTTATTGATCATGTATTTTATGCCAGACTTTGTGTTAAGCATTGGGGACAAAAAAGATGCATTTATGATCAGGCAACAATTATATATGTATGATTATCCAACATGATCAGGACTTGATGCAATAGAAGAAAAAAGAACACTAGATTAGAAAGAAAAAAATCAAGAAAGCAGTTTAAAATTGAAAATTCTGGCCAGGCGCAGTGGCTCACGCCTGTAATCCTAGCATTCTGGGAGGCCAAGGCAGGCAGATTGCTCGAGGTCAGGAGTTCAAAACCAGCCTGAGCAAGAGTGAGACCCTGTCTCTACTATAAATAGAAAGAAATTAATTGGCCAACTAATATATATAGAAAAAATTAGCCGGGCATGGTGGTGCATGCCTGTAGTCACAGCTACTCAGGAGGCTGAGGTAGAAGGATCGCTTGAGCCTAGGAGTTTGAGGTTGCTGTGAGCTAGGCTGACGCCATGATACTCTAGCCCAGGCAACAGAGTGAAAGTCTGTCTCAAAAAAACAAAAAACAAAAAACTTTCATACTCTCATTCCACAAATTGCATACTATAAATGACATCCTTC
Source organism: Microcebus murinus (assembly GCF_040939455.1). Taxonomy (NCBI): domain Eukaryota; kingdom Metazoa; phylum Chordata; class Mammalia; order Primates; family Cheirogaleidae; genus Microcebus; species Microcebus murinus. Next base: position 23,358,058 of record NC_134127.1, on the reverse strand, counting down.
AAATTGAAAGAAATTTAGAGAACATCAAACCCTTAAAAAATAATAGCCTCTGAATTAGTAGTTTTGATCTTGCTGGCCACTGCAAAACAGTCTCCCACCCTCAGACAGATACTAAAAACATACAAAAGGGAAAAACACCTTTTTAGTGCTTATTCCAGGTTCAATCCAAATCAAGCAACAATAACTTCTTACTAACTGTAAACATCTAATTTTTTAAAAGTGCTTTTAAAAAATTTACCTGTTCTATTCGATGTCTTGTCTGTAGATAAGGGTCATATCTGGCACGGATAGCTCGCATGGAGGTTGGCTAAGAAAAAGGAGAAAAATATTGTCATGCTCACATACAGAATAAAAGTGGAAAGTAGTTTCAGAAGGATGGTATTAGAGATAAAGTTCTCCATGGTTTTGAATACTAAAAACCTGGCTTGTACCCTATCTTATTTTCTTGGTTCAAAACAATGTCCTAAACAGCATCTGGCTGGTCTCCACTGCCACTGTCATAGTATCTTAACAGCAGTGTGTCTCCTTGGATAGTGCTTGTCTTTTGTATAAATACTTATGAATGCCCAGAGTCATTAAAGTGTTCTGCTACTCACAGACATAGATGTGCATTCACTATTCAAAAGAGTTATATGGTAAAAGAACTTTTAAATAAGGTTCTTAAATACAACATAGTTTGGAATGGCTTAACAAATAGCTTTAACTCTCTTCATACAATGGAATACTCTTCACCCACAGAACAACGTACTGATATAAAATGTTTGCTAAGATGTATCATTAAATGAAAAACGCAAGGAGCACAACAGTGTTTTGATATGCTACCTTATAAATAAGAAAGTAGGATAAAGAACATGAACAGGTTGAGCATCCCTAATCTGGAAATCTGAAACCCCAAATGCTCCCAAATCCAAGTTTCTGAGTACTGACATGACACCACAAGTGGAAAATCCCACATGTGATTACTTAACACAAATTTTGTTTCATGTACAGAATTATTTAAAATATTGTATAAAATTACCTTCAGGCTAGGTGTACATGAATCATCAATGAATTTCATGTTTAGACTTGGGTCCCATCCCCAAGATATCTTATTATACATACAAATATTCCAAAATCTGGAAAAATCTGAAATGTGAAATATGTCTGGTCCCAAGCATTTTGGATAAGGGATGCTCAACCTGTACATGCTTGTGTTCTCTAGAATATATTTGCAGGAGGCAGGGGAAATAGATAACACTGACTGCCAGTGATGGAGCAGAAAAGGGTGGCTAGGGGACAGGAATGAGGGGGGACCTTTTCACTGAATAATTCCTTTTGTATTTTTAAAAATCTGAACTCTTAAAAACCAGGAAAAAATGAAAACATATATGAGAGGAAAAAGTTATGTGGTTTGCTGGCTTCTGACCTCTTCTGAGGAGGGGACTCCTTCAAAAGTGGCTCATTGGTCTCCTGCTTTCTCTCTTGTCCTCGTTCTACCCTTTCTCCATGTGGCCATCAAGATGATCTTCATAAAACCTAAATCGGACTGTATCATGCCCCCTGCTTTAAATCCTAATGGCTTCTTGTGACACCTTTACCAAAATCCAAACTCCCCACTCACCCTGGCTTACAAACCCCCCACTTCAGCTGTCTCCCAAACTCCTGCTTCCCCTCACCCACTGTGTTCCAGAATAGTCTACCACCTTACCCATCTTGTGCCTTTGTTCTAGCTAATTGTCTGCTAGGAATGCTCTTTCCTGATATTCTCAAGACTGGCTTCTCCTTTTCATTCAGGATTCAGCTTTAAACATCGTCTGCTTAGAGAATCCTTCCCAACCACTATAGCTAAAACCTTTCTAGCTCCCATTATCTTCCTTAGTTTCACTTCTCTGCTTAGCATTTATTAGTACCTGGTATTTTTCTTGTTTGTTTCTTACTGTCTATCTTCCATTATCAGAATGTAAATTCTACAAAACCAAGGACCTTGTCAGTTTTTTCACTGCTAAAGAGACAGGACAATGTAGCGGTGAGAAATGCACAGAGTTCAAAATCTGGTTGTCACTTACTAGTGGTGTGTCTCTGAGCCTTCTATGCCCCAGTTTCCTCGTTTGTACAGTGCTGGGATTTATTAATAATGACTTACGGAAGTATTTCTCCAGTGACTAGACCAAGATATGGCAGTAGTAGACACTGAGAAAACATTTGGTGAATGAATAGCTTTTATAATCAGGAAAAAAATAATAAATTTTAAGAAAGCCAGGGCTGGGCATGGTGGCTCACGCCTGTAATCCTAGCACTCTGGGAGGCCAAGGTGGGAGGATCGTTTGAGCTCAGGAGTTCAAGACCAGCCTGAGCAAGAGCGAGACACTGTCTCTACTAAAAAAATAGAAAGAAATTAATTGGCCAACTAAAAATATATAGAAAAAATTAGCTGGATATGGTGGTGCATGCCTGTAGTCCCAGCTACTCGGGACGCTGAGACAGGAGGATCGCTTGAGCCCAGGAGTTTGAGGTTGCTGTGAGCTAGGCCGATGCCACGGCACTCTAGCCCAGCATGGGTAAAGGATGATGTAACACTTCATCAGGACAATCTCCAATGACCTTACCTCATATCCAGTATAAGACTGCGTTGAATACTCAAAGTCTGAGTCAGGCCCGCCAGGGCAGTATCTGCCAATACAACAAGGGAACAAGAATGTCAGATACAAAACTCAGTTCGAAAGTCGAGTTCAACTATCTACAGTCTTCATAAACTCCCTGGTATCAAATGAACTTCATTTTCAAAGAAGAGTCTACCTTTGCAGTTATCTGTAAATAATGTATTTTCTAATAACAAGCAAACAAGATAAACACATAAAGGAACACTATTTACATTCATTTTCAAAATACTGCAGTCATTATTATTTTAGAGGTTTAAGCTTTCAGGGGCAAATAACAGGAACTAAGTTTCCCTAAGTTTAGATTAATACTCACAGTGCTTTCTTGGTAGCCACACTCAAGACAATCTTTCTCCCATTTAGTATTCCTACCTAGAATTATGCATACTCTTCTGCTAACTCTTCCAAATAGCTAAGTTTCAGAAATCTACAGGTTATTTATAAGGATAATTTTCTATTATACTTTTCCCATTCAAATTGTCTTTCTTTCTTTATTTTTTGAGACAGGGTCTTGCTCAGTTGCCTGGACTAAAGTGCAGTGGCATCATCACAGCTCACTGCAACCTCAAACTCCTGGGTTCAAGTGATCCTCCTGCCTCAGCATCCCATGTAGCTGGGACTGCAGGCAGGCACCACTATGCCTGGCTAATTTTTCCATTTTTCGTAGAGACAGGATCTTGCTCTGTTGCCCAGGCTGGTCTCAAACTTCTGGCCCCAAACAATCCACCTGCCTTGGCCTCTCAAAGTGCTAGAATTACAGGTATGCATCACCAAGCACAACCCTAGATTCATTTTAAAATTTTGACATTTGGAATTTAGGCAACTCTTATTACCACATTTCATTTATTAAGTTAACAGAATGCCTACTGTTGTGAGTTCCATAACCTATATGTTTTTTATTGCATATTGCAACAAATTAAAATATTCGTATGTTCCAATTTTAAGCACTGAAATATCCTTTCATTAGTTGCTTGTCTCAAAGAACAAATCTATAAAACTATTAAATCAAAGTTATAGATATTAGCAGCATGTACTGATCAAAGGCTCTAAGGGGATATACTAGTTCAACTAAAATACAAAGACACACAAACTTAACAAAATCACCCTACTTACACACATATATTTCCTGTAAAACTGATGTGTGGACATCTGTGCGGTTTGCACATCACAGCTACAACAGCAATCTATAACAGAAAGACTAATTGAAAAAAGCTATTATAGAATAATTAGTACAAAATTCTAGAGAAGGTTATCCCTGAGAAGAATGGGAAAGGAATGCAAACAGTGGCACACAGCAGGCTTTGAAGGTGTTGATAATGCTGTTTCTTAAGCTGGACACTGGGTCCAAGGGTGATCTCTTTTCAATATTAATAATCTTTAAAATGTACATATGTACTATATGAGTTTGTATTATATTATACAATAAATTAAGTACAAAATAAGGAATTAATTTTTAAAGCCCCAATGATTCTTATTCTTTCTGATTTATTATTTTACAAAAACAGACTACCAGAAAAAATTACTTTATGCAATTCCATTAAATTATATATAAACCTAACCTTCATAATTCAAGCTCCTCACGGACACACTAGATCTCAATATTTACAGCAGGGATTATTAAGTCAGGGACTTCATGTTTCACAGGGTCTGTGTATAAAGTATTCTGCAGGGCCTGACAGAGCTAAGTGGAGTAAGGAAAGGAGGTGGTGGAAGAGAGACAAGACTGGTTACATCTGAAGTGCTTGGTCAAATAAGGATATACATTAAAGCTAATGCAAGCCATGTTTCTCATCCTCAGAGAATGAAGTTGTAAATATGGAAAGGGAAAGAACTAAAATGAACTCCATGGGCTGTATAGAATGGAAGATGCTGTGAACTCAAGAGTTTTCGAAATAGATTGATATATAAATAAACATAAATGAAAATGTGTTATGCATATGCATATACAGCTATACACATACATGTCCTAGCTTGGTCCACTGAAATAGTCTGGGAGCAGCAATTCCCTAACAGCAGTAAGCATACCTAGCACTAAGACCTTGGTTTCTAAATACCTTTCTCCACTAAAAATAACCAGAGCTCTTTAGAAAAATGGCTGATTCCAGGGCTGGGGCAAAGAATGTACGAGATGGGCCTGGAACATTTCATTGTGCCAGAAAGCTAGAAACAGCTCAAAGAATGATGGAGGCATTTCAAAATGACACAGAAACCAGCTTGAAAGAGCTCCCACTGGTCAAATCTAGGGTAATTTGTACATCAAAACAAACACTGATAGTAACAGATTATAGCCCACCAAATAGGAAATTGTTAATTCATTCATACAAATAAATGAATAAGTAAACTAGAAGTTTGATGAGGAACAGGATATTTACCTAGTTTCAAAATACTTCTCCACGTGACACTTTTTAATTACAAAGTGGAAAAAAATACAGAGAAGTCTGGTGAACATCACCTTGCTCAAAATGAATAACATCAGTGATAGGACAAACTGAAACTGTGTACCACCTGACAGGAGAAAATAAGAACACAGTATCCCTTCCCATGTGTGTTCCTGCAAAAGACGCATACCTGGATCTAATTATGATGATACATTTGACAAACCCAAATGGCGGACGTGCTACAAAATAACTTGCCTGAAATCTTCAAAAGTGGTAAGGGAATGAAGTCAAGCAAAGACAGAGCAAGTGTCTAGTCTGCAGAACCATGACAACTACATGCAACACGTGATTCTGAACTGGGCCCAGTTGGACATTATTGAAACAGCTGGTTAACTCTGAATGAGGCCTGAGGATTAGATGACAGTAATGTATCAGCGTTAAATTCCTGATTTTGATAGCTGTATCGTGGTGATGTAAGAAAATGTCCTTGTTTGTAGGAAATATACAGTAAAGTATCAAAGGCACAGGCTTTGCAACTTACTCTCAAAATGGTTCAGGGAAAAAAGTTTCTTTGTACTGTACTTTCAACTTTTCTATAAGTTTGTGATTATTTTCATAATAAAAATTAAGATTTAACTTATTAAACAGTGATTTATAGAAACACCAAAATAAATAATTTTCCATGAAATCTCATACCATTGATAAGGTCAGTCCAATTCAAAAATCTTTTATCAAGAGTTTACTATACAGGCCAGGTTCTGTGCTGTTTTCTCAAATGAATTATCAACTGCCGTCAGTCTGGTGTACTCTTTGTTCCCTGCATACACCACACCTTTCTCGTCATTTCTACATCTGTCCCTTAACTCCCTGTGACCTCGGTCCCATGGCTCTTCTTGGCTTACAGGTCAAGCAAGTTCCATGCTTTCTCCTGGGCCTTCCTTAGCCTCTTTTGCTGCCGGGGCATCTCTGTCCTCTGGACTCCCATAGCACTCACAATTAACATATAGAACTACTCTAGCACCATTAACTGTATTTTAAAAGTACCTTCTGTCAGCACCAATTATATTGAAAGCTACCAGCTTAAGATGGTCCACAACTCCAGCACAGATCATAACACAAGGACTTCATTAGTCTGAATCTTTCACCTCCACCTCACTATCTGGGAGTTACATGGAAGTAGGGCTTTCTGCCAGAACAGATACAGTGTGTCAGTATGTCAGGATCACTCACCCCACTGGCAGTTCTGATGGGTTTTGCCTTTAACTTGGGAACCAAGACCTTGCGATACTGAGGAGGGACAGCGGCAATGATATCCACCAGGCGGGGCTGTGCGGAAAGGCCATATTTGGCAGCTGTTCTGGTTTTCACCCTGAAAAGTAAAGCATCTGGCATTATCAAGATCACAATAAAGGATGACATATAAATAACATCATTAACTCCTGTCACCCCTCTATCCCTTCACCATGTGACAAGAATGGCTTTAAGTCTGCTAATATCAGGACACGGAAGAATAAAATTCATGAATGAATGATTTCCTCTTTTCACCCTCAAGTATCAGAAAGAAAACCAGGGGACTACGGAGGGAGAAGGGCCCAATGAATGGGTGCAGTATCTCAAGTAACAGAGAATAAGGTCTACAAAAAGGTCATGCATGTGGTGATTAGACGAGCTGGGGTTGGGGGAAAACCTTTCCATTAGGGAAGATCTATACAAGAAAGAATACATAGTTAAAAATACAGATGCAGAGATGAAAGACCACTCTTATTTGAAGGAATAGCAAAGTCCATGCTGAACATGACTATGGAGAGGAAGTGGATGAACATGTCAAAGAGGTCCTAAAGCACGAAAGGGTTACATTAGATCAAGGGCCACAAAGGAAGGGTTTTCCTGGCAGAGAGCGAGCTGCTGCTTCCACTGAGACAGTAGGGAAGAGAAGTAGGATGAAGTGAGGTAGCCAAGGAGACAGATCTGGAGATGGATAACCTAATTCCAAATCCCAGCTCTGCCAATCACTAGTTATTTACCCCTAGACAAATTACTTAACCTCGCTATGCCTCACATGACCCCCCTGTCAAATGAGGCTGATAGCAATAGTTACTTCATGCAGATTTTGAAAGAATTAACTGAGCTAATATATACAATATACTAATAACAGTGTCTGGAATATAGTAAGTGCCCAATAAATGTCAGAAGCTATTAGTATTATTAGGCTATGAGACAATTCTGCCACAAAGAAATGAGTGACAGAACAAGGCAGAAAGCTAAAATTCCTAACTAAAATGAAACATGAGATAGAAAATGAGTAGTATTAGATAATTTCATAAAAGAACTCTACTAGCTAAGAACAAGGTTGCTCCCTTTTTATAGAGCCACTTACTTATTTAGATTGATGTCTTTCCCCTGTTCGTGGGCTTCTATCAGTTGTTTAATAACATCTCCTATAGTCAGCATCATCAGCTCAGCAGGGCTGAGATCTCCTGGAAAGATAACATTCAATGATGTCAAAAATCATATTATTAATAAAGATTTTAAAACTTGATTTAGTAGATGTTTTCTTTCCAAAAATCATTCCAAATATGACAAATGAAAAGCTCAAGTTTATAAGACACTAAACCTCTACTTACGATTCGATTGTATCTTTTGTATCTTTAATTTAAAACAAACCTGGCTTTACCCGTAAATTAGAGAAGATCCCTTTAAAAACACATCTACTACAAGAGGATTACAGACAGAGTAGAAACAAACATGAAGAAAAAGAACCCAATGATACAGGAAAGAACCAAAGTAGTTAAATATTTTCCCTTTATCTCTAGATTTGTAATTATGAATATTTGCATAATACTTAAGAGTTCATGAAGAACATTTAAATGCATTAATTCAACTGATTCTCAGAACAAAGTGAGGTAGATAGAGCAGTAATATTTGCCTATCCCATAAAGATGCCAAGGGGTGAAATTGAAACACAGATGTCTGCAGAGGTAGTAATCAAAATAGGGATGTGGGTTATATGCCTATCTAAGTAAGGATCTTAATGCATTTCTAAATTATTGTCTGCCCACTATCATGACTTCTCCAGGGAAGTGGGGCTCCCCTTCTCATCCAAAGGCAATAGCTGAAGCTAACATGTTCTTATATGATCTCATCCCCTCAATCACAGTTCGATGATTGGTTCAAGGTTGGGCATCTATCCAAGCCAGACAAATCTAAGTTCTTTTCCTAAGGGCAAAAAAATGTTGGTCTTTTTCTAGTGACAAAAGCTGAGAGATTTCAGCTTGGAGGCTCTCAGCAAGCATGCTTCTTGCCTGTAGGGAAAGCTAGCATGCAAAGATAACAAAGCCATCAGACAGAAGTATGAATGAGAAAGCACTGGCTGTTCCGGAACTCTTTCATTTACTCTTTATCTCATTTGAAACCTCACAATAACACTGTAAGGTAGGTACTCTTATTCTATTTCACAGATGTAAAAAACGAGGCAAAGGCAAGCTAAGACACCATTGTAAACATCATAGTTAAGACTCAAATCCTGGTCTTTTCACCACAACTACACTTTTGTCACTGCACCACACTGCCTCTAATTAATGAGGCAAGGCTAAGACATACACAATGATCTGAGAGGAAAAAAAGTCCATCTATAATCAAAGACTTAAAGCTTTCTAAGCCATGCAAATCAGCACTTCAGAGTTCTACAAAGATGCCTTAGGGGCTATCTAATCCTAACAGAGGCAGGATTGGTGGTGGCATAGTGGTAGAGGAAAAGGGTAGTGGGAGAGGAAAAAAAGGTAGAAGGGGTTCAGCTGATTAAAAATAGATAAGATTTAAAAACCACATATACAGTCCTTGACTGAATCAACTAACAGCAGGAGTAAATTAGCAGGAAAAGGCTTCATGGAGGACATCACACAAGGTTCTTTAAATGGGCAGGACTTAGACACACAAAACAGAAGGCAATCCAGAAGGAATAACGTCAGAATTAGGAATTATGTGTCTTTGTGCATAGGAGCACTGCCTACCAGAACACAGGCTTTCTGATAGGGTGTAGTAAAGAACAGATTAGAGGGTACACTGGCCACTAGGTAAAGGCATTTAAATGGAATGCAATAGTCAGAGAATTATATATTCTCAACTTTGGAAATAAAAAAATGAAAGTAATGCTTAAGGAAAGTGAGAACATTATCAGGACAAAGAATGATTCACAGTGGTATGTTGTTGATCACACCAGTAATCCTAGCACTTTGGGAGGCTGAGAGGAGTTTGGGACCAACCTGGACAACATAGTCAGATCATGTCTCTACAAAAAAATAAAATTAGCGAGGCATGGTGGAGTATGCCTGTAGTCCCAGCTACTCAGGAGACTGAGGTGTGAGGATTGTTTGAGCCCAGGAGTTTGAGGTTACAGTAAGCTATGATCTTGCCACTGTACTCCAGCCTGAGCAAAAGAATGATTTAGAAGATGTGGATACTAAGTAACAGGCTCTTGAAAGGCAACACTGTTTAAAAAGAAAAAAAAAAAACCTACAAGATTTAAGAAAGCCTCAGTCTTAACCCCTACTGCCTGTGTGATAAAGGGAAGATAAATAACATTCTGAGTGCTCATTTCCTGTAAAATTTGAAAAATACATACAAATCTCACAAGACCATTGTAAAAATCAATTGAAATAATGTATATGAAATCCAAAGTACTATTCAAATATTAGTTATTGCGCAAGGTGGGTTAGGAGGATGGTGTCCAGAATGAGGAGAAGTAAACGATTTCAAGAGGCAATTTCTAAGTAAAAACTAATGAGGCTTGGTGACAGATGAAGTTAAAAGAAGCCTGACAAATTGAAAAGGAGCAAGTAAGTTAAAGTGAGATAAATTAACCTGGGGCACGCAAAATTTTTTTTTACTTTTTTTTTTTTGAGGCAGAATCTCACTCTGTTGCCCCAGCTAGAGTGCCGTGGCATCAGCCTAGCTCACAGCAACCTTAAACTCCTGGGCTCAAGCAATCCTTCTGCCTCAGCCTCCTGGGTAGCTGGGACTACAGGCATGTGCCACCATGCCCAGCTAATTTTTTCTATGTACTTTTAGTTGACCAATTAATTTCTTTCTATTTTTAGTAGAGATGAGGTCTCACTCTTGCTCAGGCTGGTTTCGAACTCCTGAACTTGAGCAATCCACCCGCCTGGCCTCCCAGAGTGCTAAGATTACAGGCGTGAGCCACCACGCCGGGCCAGCATGCAAAATTTGATGCTGCGAGGTAACGTGAACACTTGGAGCTGTTGCTTGGAGGGCTAGCAGTTAATGCCAAGAGGCACAGTGATTAATGCCACATTTATTTTTCATTACATATTTTTTAAGGTCATAGATACAGCCTGACTAACTACCTTCACACCTCCTACGTATAATTTTGGACTGGGAAAGTTACTTAACTCTCTTAATGTCAGCTTCATCTGTAAAATGAATATGATACTAATAAAGGGCCAATAAATGGTAGCTATTATGATAACCACTATCCTTATCTACTTTATTAGATTGCTCAAATGAGTGTATACAGATAATAGAACTTGTGAGAGAATTTAAAATTGACTCCACCCTGTTGAAAACCAAAGATGGAATCGCTCCATGCTAACTCAGAAGGTAATACAAATGCTAACAACTGCATGCACAACTGTTCCACATAATCCAAGGGTAATTCAGGGTGTTTAATATTTTAAGGCTTTAAAAGAAACTCTCAAGTAAACAAACATCAATTATGTCGCAAAACAAATCTTAACAAATGAAGAGTCCGAGAACCCGTTAAATCGACCGCGTTAACTCCTTGGAGTGCACACTTTGGAATATAGCTTTCCCTGCCCTTTATGCAAAAGACATATAATGACTGCCAAAGAGGAACAGAGTAAAGGTAGGTTGGTTTAAAAAACGCAACAGGTAAAATGAGAAGGCAGGAGGCTGGGACCGACAGATCGATTGGTTCCAGGTGGTGTGCAACTGGACCAGGCAGAGGACTCCCGCGAGAAAAGTTGGGTTCAGCATGCGATCGCTCGAGCGTTCGCCCCTTTCCGGCCACCCCCATGTTTTCCTCTCCCTCCCCTTTCATACCTTTCCGCTTCTGCTTCATTTCTGCGTCGCGGTAAAAGATACCACCACGGATAATACGGCTACCAACTCAGACCACGGGGAAAGCTGACAACCACAAAGCAACTCCGATCTGTCGTAAAATGACGGTCAACGTATCGTAAAGCTCTTCCCAGAATACTGCGCGCGCAAAACCCCGCCCCCATTTCCCTGACGCGGCTGCCCTGCCGGCGGGAGGCGGGAGAGGGGCGGTCTCGGCTGTACGTCCCGGGATAAAAGGGCATTAGGGGCGCGTCCGTACGGAATGTCTCTGTCGGGGAGGAGCGGGCGGGTTAGAAAGCTCGACCTGGGCAGTACAGCTGTGGGACAAAGCTGTATGGAGGCTGCGCCAGGAAACCTAAGTGAGAGTGTGGAAGTGTGTGGTCTCTAAATGGACGTGTAGGAGGTGCTCAGGTGTGTCACATTCGGGGAAGCTGGGCGGGAGCGTGAGTGGACGAGACCACGGCAGATGAACCCTGTAGTGTTGTGGAATTTAAATTCAGAGACTGGAAAAGACCAGGCAGGAAGCAAGTAGCAGTCTGACGTGCAGGCTTCAAGACGAGTTGGTCACCTTGGTCTGAGGTGAATGGCACATATCATTGATAACCTTCATGAAAGCTGTGGGTGACGTCTCTTCAGAAAAACACACGCACAAAACTTTGCAGAGTTTGGAGGCAGGACTTGGGAGAGTGTTTTCCTGAAACCCATCCGTGATCTCGTTTGTCCATAAGCCAGAGATGAAGAATCCCTCTCTTTCCTAAAGATAGGAATACGTGATATCTACAGTTCCTTCCCACTAGAGTTGAGGTAACGATGAGTCTTTGAACCCACTGAGACACGGAAACTGGCCTGGTCAAGCTTTGTGAGTTCCCACCTTGCCACATTCAGTGATATTTTTCTGTCCTTTATTGTCATCCTACTACCAATGAATATAAGTTCTCTCCATGAAAATCTTTTATGATAGGGCCCTCCACTCTCTTGGTTTTTCTTCCCCTTCTCAGTCTCTTTCACGGGCTCCTCTGACTCACCTTAAAATATTAATATTAGGCCAGGTGGAGCAGTGGCTCATGCCTGTAATCCTAGCACTCTGGGAGGTGGAGGCGGGTGGATCGTTTGAGCTCAGCAGTCTGAGACCAGTCTGAGCAAGAGCAAGACCTGATCTTTACTAAAAATAGAAAGAAATTAGCTAGACAATTAAAAATATATTGAAAAAATTAGCCCAGACACAGGTGGCACATGCCTGTAGTCCTAGCTAACTTGGGAGGTTGAGGCAGCAGGATTGCTTGAGCCCAGGAGTTTGAGGTTGCTGTGAGCTAGGCTGAAGCCATGGCACTCTAGCCCGGGCAATAGAACGAGACTCTGTCTCAAAAAAAAAAAAAAAGTATTCTCCAGGGGTCACTCAGTCTTATCTCTCCCAAGGTGATTTCCAGAGCTCCATTAAATACCATTATCTGCTCCCAGGTTTATAGTCCAAAACCAACATCTCCCCTATTTCACATCTTGTTAAAGGTCTAATATGCATGTCAAACTTAACATGTCCAAAACAGAACTCTAATTTTATTTCAAATCTGCTCTTTACACCCTGTTCCTTATCTAAAGGCACCATCATCCACCTCGTCATTCTTTGACCTTAGATAGATAGATAGAATAGTACAGTTGTAACTTTATCTTTTGAGACAGAGTCCTGCTTTGTTGCCCAGGCTAGAGTGAGTGCCGTGGCATCAGCCTAGCTCACAGCAACCTCAAACTCCTGGGCTCAAGCGATCCTGCTGCCTCAGCCTCCCGAGTAGCTGGGACTACAGGCATGTGCCACCATGCCCAGCTAATTTTTTCTATATATATTAGTTGGCCAATTAATTTCTTTCTATTTATAGTAGAGACGGGGTCTTGCTCTTGCTCAGGCTGGTTTCGAACTCCTGACCTTGAGCAATCTGCCCGCCTTGGCCTCCCACAGTGCTAGGATTACAGGCGTGAGCCACCACGCCAAGCCGAGTTGTAACTTTAAATAGAGGTCAGGGTAGGCTTTATTGAGAATGTGTTATTTGAGCTAATACTTGATATGTAGATATCTGGGGAAGGAGTGTTTCAGGCTGAGGGAACAGTTAGTGCAAAGGCCCCAGGGTGAGAGGATGCCTGGTGTATTCAAGGAAAATAAGGAGGCCAATGTCAATGGAGCAATGAATGTCACAAGGTGATAAAGAGGGCAGAGAAGCAATGGGAGATGGTAGGAATAGTACAGCTCATGTAAGACTTCACAGGCCATTGAAAAGCCTTTGGCTTTTACTCTGAGATGATGAGCATTGGAGTTTTTAGCAAAGAAATTATCTGATCTGATCTATAATTTTCGAGCATATCTATTTGCTGTGTTGAGAGTAGACAAGGAACAATAGAAGTGGGGGATTGGTTGGGTGACCATTGCCCAGGGCAGTGATTCCTGAATTTTGCTGCATGTTAGAATCATCTGGAAAGCAGTGAAAAATCCCAGTGCCCAGCCCCATTCCTTACCTATTAGAATAGCAAGGAGTAGCAACCAGGTTTTTCTTAGCTTCATCAGGGTAAATTTAAAAAAAAAAGAATATAAAGGAGTAGGAGCCAGGCATTAGTATGTTTAAAAGATTCTTGGGTGATTCCAATATGCAGCAGCTTAGGAACCACTAAACGAAGCCGGAGATTATTTTAACTCAAGTCGGGATAATAAGCAGTAGAGATGGTAAGAAGTGTTCAGATTCTGAACATAATTTGAAGATTCTAACAAGACTTCCTGACAGATCATATGTGGGATATGGGAGAAAGACAGACACCAATATCAAATGTGACACCAAAGCTCTTGGACCAAAGGACTGGAACAATGTAGTTTCCATTAGCCAAAATGGAGAAGACTCGGTAGGGTGGGGCTTCAGGGGGCGTCAGAGGGTCACTTTGGACCTGTTGTACTTTGGGAAGCCTAGTGAGTAGTAAGATGTGAAGGAGGTCAGGACTGGAGATATCAGTGGAGAGTTACAAACACACAGGTGAAATTTAAAGCTATGAAACAGGGTGAAATGTGGAAACGAAAGAGAAGAGACGAAGGACTAAGACTTGGGGTATTTTATTATTAACAGGTTGTGGAGAAGAATAATAACCAAGAAAGGAGACTGAGGAGGTGCCTCCAGGGAGGTGGGAAGAAAAACTAGGAGAGTGTGGTTATCTAGAAGCCAAGTGAGGACAAGTATGTCAGGGAGGGAATGATCAGCCAGGTTGGATGCTACTGATGAGTCAAGGAGGGAATGATCAGCCAGGGTGGATGCTACTGATGAGTCAAGGAGGATGTGAGTTGAAAGTTGACTGGGATCATTGGAGACTTTGACAAGAACAGTTTTGGTGGAATGGTAAGGGTGAAGGCTTGACTGGAGTAGGTTTATGATGGATTGAGAGGAGAGGAATTTGAGACAGTGAGTTAAGACAACTATTTTGAGAAATCTTGTCATAAAGAAGTACAGAGAAATGGGGTAATAGATGGCAGGGAAACTGAGGTAAAGGAGTATTTGTTAAAAGGGAATAAATGACAGTATGTTAGCACACCCAAAGGAATAATCCTTTGGGAGAGTGAAAGTTATAAATTAAGAGAAGAAAAAGTGCTCTACCTAGTCCTTCAGTTGCAGAGAGGGATGGGATCTGGCACACAAGAGAGGGATTGAACTTTAATGAGCACATGATAATTCATCGATTAACGGGCTTGAAGGCAGGTGGTTGGGTGTGATGATGGGGCTCTGTGGATGTTCTCTGTCAATTGCTTTACTATTGTCAGTGAATTCAGTGGAAATTCAGCCTGATTGACCAAATTTCTAATAGGCCTAGCATTCAGGCATCCAATAGCAGGTGCCAAGGATTACCATAAAGAACTTGAGCAGCTTTCAAAACGTTCAACAGTAATTTTAGTTACCAAGTTATTTAGTAGCACTTCTGAGTAAGAATGTAGTAAACTGTTGAAGCAAAGAAATATCCAGTAGAGGGAGAGCTAAGCACACATGACATGAATACTTATAGGGTGTGATTTTGCCCAGAGATAAGTACAAGATTCAATGCTTGTGATGGTATTCATGTTGATTTTTTTTTGTTTTGAACTTATTGGTATTTCTATGGTTTCATTATGGAGAAGCTTCATCATCTTGCCAAAAGTTCAAAGCAGTTTTCAAGATCACTGTCTAAAAACTTTTCTGTTCTTTCCACATTTTGACCTCTTTACTTTCTGAATCCCCACGTTGGACTGAATACATATCTACAGTTACTGAGGGTCGTTCTGGTAATGGCTAAGTCAGCCTTTGAATGTGACCATACAACCTGAGGCTAAAGGTTCAGAAAATAGCTTTTCCTTTATACTCAGTGTGATTGTTTGGGTTGCAAGACAGAGCAAAACGGATTGGGTTCCATTTTCTTCTCTCCTGGATAGCACTTTACAAATACCTTTTTTCTGAGTTTTTAAAAATTATGGACTTAAATTTTAAGTTTCAGAAAGAGATTTAAAGCTGTATGCCACTCATTTCTACAATCAAACAAGTGAATCTTGTTTTATTTTTGGTGAATTTATATTTTTGCTATACCAATTTACACTCCACCATCCCTGTTAGGTTTTAGCTGCTGCTTCAGTTTCTAGAACCCTGCAGCTCCTACTTAACAACATAAAATATTTAACAAAGGAACTCTTAAATATTCACTAGAGGGACATTTCTCATCCTTTTTTTTTTTACTGGAAATACTCTCAGCCATTTAAATCAACGACTCTATAAAGGATAGATTTTTAGTCCATTGTTGTCATTAGACCCACTCATAAACTTCCTATGGAGATGGTAACCCACCCTATTTTTAGAAGCCTGTCTAGTTTGGGTGAATTTAATTTTTGGTGAGCCTCAAGACTTTGCATCAAGAATTGTTTTCATTTATTTTAATCTTATAGCATCCCTCTCTCCCAGTTATGTCTTATATTTGGGTATCTTGGAATCAGTGCTTTTTCTCTCTTGAAACCTGGGGCATTTTCCTATCTCCTCAAGTGAGCCAGATCATCTGAATGGCCTTCCCCCTCAAAGAAAGGATGCTTTAGGGTGGATGCTGCCATCTGTTTGAGAAGGAAAAAGCAGATCTGCCTGCTTGTAGGAATAGGACAGAGAATGATGCAAGATCCCCAATTCACATATAATTTAAGTTTAAATGAAAGAGGAAAATAGCAGAAATCAGTATCTAAGGGAGGAGACTGTGGTAAATAGCCCTCTAATGGCAAGTCAGTTTCACTTCTGCTGTATAAGTGTGGCTTTGCAACTGCGGCCCCAAAGACCTACACAGTCAGCTAGTTCCAAATATCTGTACCAAGGCAGAGAAGCCACCACTGTCTCCTTTGTGGACTTCTGGAACCGAAGCAGAAATTTGGTTTTTCCCCCAACCCCTTCCATGACATCTGGTAAGTTGTTTCTTTTATGTAATTTATACTGTAACTTGTAGTTGATTTTTTAAAAAGACTTTAATTTTTAGAAGAGTTTTACATTTACAGAAAAATTGAGAAGATAGTTCAGGGCATTCTCATGTAATCTGCATCCAACTTCCCTATTAGTGTGGCATGTTTGTTACAATTAATGAACTAATACTGGTCCATTATTATTAACTAAAATCTATATTCAGATTTCTTAGTTTTTATCTAATATCGTTTTTTTCTTCTAGGGTCCCATTCAGGATACCACATTACAATTTAGTTGTTATGTCTCTTTAGGCTTCCTTTTGGTTGGAACGTTAAGTTTCTTAGGCTTTCTTTGTTTTTGATGAACTTGACAGTTTTGAGGAGTACTGGTCAGGTATGTTGTAGGATTCTCCTCTATTGGCATTTGTTTGATTCTTTTCTCATGATAATACAGGAGTAATGGGTGTTGGGGAGGAAGATCACAGAGGTAAAGTGTGTTTTCATCACATCATATCAAGGGTACATACTATCAACATGACCTGTTGCTGTTGCTGTTGACTTTGGTCACCTGGCTGAGGCAGTGCTTGTCAAGTTTCTCCATTGTAAAGGGACTCTTTCCCCCTGATCTCTATACTGTACTCTTTGGAAGGAAGTCACTGTGCAAAGCACACACTTAAGGAGCAGGGAGTAGTTACATAAATTGTTTGGAATTCTTCTGTGTGTGACATTTGTCTCTTCTCCCTTACTTGATTTTCTTAAAGTAAGTTATTTTTTGAGGGAAAGTGAATTTTACTTTTCTGCTTACTTTCCTGCTTTGGGAAGGCCAGTGGGACTAGAAATGGGGAGAATCAGGATTTAGTTTGAATTTTACTTAACAGTGTGGTCTTAGGCAGTTTAGTAGTTATTCCTCCCAAAAGAGAACAGCTATTGCAGACACTATTGTTGCAGGTGATAATATGCATTCCTGATATTCATATTGTCAGGGGAAATGTCATTTTATGCCTCATTAGCTTTGACAAGCTTGAAGGAGCAATATGAGAAGATTCAAATTCATTTAATTAGAATCCAATAAAGTACGTTATGAAAATATCTGCTTATTTTACTTACCTATTTACCTAGGGGAGAAGAATGGGGAAAAAACATGCCATCCCAATGTCTCTTCTATACAAACTGCTTCGGGTGACAACACTTCTAATGTCAAACGTGTTAGCTGATGTGTTAATGCTGAAAACATACCTCTGTACCTTTAGAGGTTTGAAGGCCCTTGTTTCACCTTTTGCTTTTGAGCTAATGCATTTAGATTGCTCCTTTGGGACATCCCTACTTTGGAAGAACAGTGCAATGGCCACTGAGGTGGTCAGGAGATGTTGCCAACAACAAAGTTACTTAAACCTAAAACTTAAAGAGAAAGGAAATAAATCCTAAATGTCATCAACTTTCCATCATTTTATTAAGAATCTCTTCCTCCTCATTTCACTCATCAGCCTACCTCCTTGTGGGAAGGAGAAAAAACTTGACCAAAGACTTTAAGGAAAATGGTAAAGCATCCTCAAGGACCAATGGAGAGAAGAGTGAGAGTCAGGATCTCAGTTAAGGTGGCATATGTTCCCACCAACCTAAGTAGGCTTGGCCCAGGTGAATACTAGGGCTGGTTTCTAGTTTAATTGCCTTCACAAAATATTCTAAAAATAACATCTGTACCAGTTCTTAAGTGCCCATAGAACAATTTTGCATGCATTATCACATTTAATCCTCACGATGAACTAATGTAGGTATTTTTACCATTGCATTCTATATGTGGAAAAACTGAGGCTCATAGAGATCAGGTGATTTGCTCAGTGTGAGATTGAAGTATGGGCAGGAGCAAAAATCCAAGCATTCTGACTCCAAATCCTCAGGGATTTCCACTACATCATTCAGAGTCTGGAAGGTATGCCCTGTGTGCAGACACCTTGTCCAGTCTGTCCCCTACTGTCTCCCCACTACCTAGGACAGTGCCTGGCACATCGTAGAGACTCAACAAATGTTAGTTGAATGAATGAATAAAACAATAAATAGAATCCTTGCCATTATTGATCTCACTATCTAAGATACATTTAAAAGATGCACTTCATTCAACAAATATTTATTCAGTGTTTACTGTATACCACGAACTTCCTATGTTTATTAAAAGTAGGAATAAACCAGTGTTAATGATCAAAATGTCCCTTAAAGAAACCTTGCTAATTTAAGTATTTAATTTTTTTATATTAGTGCTACTTTGGTGGAGGGTGGTAGAAATTAAAAGAAAGTAAGAATGTTGACATGTCATGGTGCAAGAAAAGGTAGGGTGAGATAAGATTCTGACTAAAGGGAAAAACTAGGGAAAAAGAAAGAACAGGACAGTTGTCATTCTGCATTGGACACACAACAAATGCAGTGAGAGTGTACTGCTCTGGGATTCTCTGTCACTCTCCCTCTGGCTTGTTTTGCTGCTGAGAGCATCTTAGAGTTTGCAGGCAGTAGCTGAAGTTTGAGTTCCTATGTGAAATTATATCAAGTGGCTACTCTCCCTTCTACTCAGCAGCTTTCATTCCCAAGACATGCCTTTGTCATGCATTTGAGAGAACCCTCAAATATGGGCACTAGTCCCTCCATTCTCCTTTACCCAAGCTCTAGAGGGTTTGTTTAAGTAGTGCCTTTTATAGACTACTTAGTGTAATGAAAGGAACACTGATCTTAGAGTCAAACCTGAGTTTGAGTCTTCACTGCCAGGATCTAACTATGTGACCTTGGACAAGTTCCTTACCCCTCTCTGGCCTCAGTGTCCATATCTGTAAAAGAAGGGGCTCTAGTGTTCTTTATTTAATTTCACTATGTGCAGCTATTCTAGTATAGAAATAATTTGTTGCCTCTGTTATTTTTCTAAAAAAAAAAAAAAAACCAAGCAAACACAAACAGAAGAAAGGGAGAGTGAGAGAAGCAAGAATAACTGTCAAAAGTCACAGTTATTTAACAGGAAACCAGTTCTGTACGACCTTCCCATATGTAGCTAAATGCGCAGAGTCTCATTTAAAAGGTACTATTCTTAGGCTCAGTGCACATGAATGTAAATAAGTACTAAAAGCAAAACTTACGTGCTAACCACATAGTTGAAATACAAGTGAAATAAACCACACAGGCAGAACCTGGCCTGTCTGAGCAGTGAATTTGGACTTTTCAATTGCTTCTCCACAGAAACCAAATTTTCACAATATGCACCACCATCACCACCTCCCTTTGAAGGAAAGTGGACTCCAGAATAATTTGAGTAAGGACCATACTTATGTGGTCGTTTTCTCCCTGACAAAATGAACTTGATATTATAGTACTCTCAGTTGTACCACTTTGGGCTACACGGAAGCCTTAATCATTGGTACAGTCCTAGTTTCAGTGACAAATGACATTTCAAAATGAGAATTTTCATCCTTTTAGGACCAATGTAAATCAGAGAACATTCACACTTTAAGGACTAGTTCAGTCTTTTACAGATGGGAAACATGAGGCCCAGAGTGATAAAGTGACTTGTCCAAAGTGCTACAGCTCTTTTGATTGGTGGCAAAGCCAAAACTGGAACCTCCTACACCTCATTTCCGGCCTACTGCCCTTTCCACCATATCATTTAGTTCAACACAGAGATGTGCACTGAGTATCTATACCAAACTACCCCCTCTTTTGTTTATAGATTTGCCTTTTTAAGTACTTGGTGCTTGTTTCTTTCTATCCTCTTAGCCTCTTTGTAAATGATCCTTTTCTGTTTTCCAGTGTCTTAGTTTGCCAGTCAAATGATTCCTTCCTGGCAGTCTTTGAATGTGGGCAGAAGGAATTCAAAGCCCAGTTCAGCACAGCCACATCTCAGAAAGTCTCCAGTTACTCCACATTTCAGTTGTGTAGTTTTTGAACCCTACTGCTACCACAGATGCAACTACAGTGGGAGGCTTGTGGTTTGGTGTCTCCACTGCATGCAGCTAAACCCAATCCACCCCTGGTGGTTACGTGCTAACAGCCCTTGCCAGCCACTGTGTACTGCATGTAGTGAATGAAGTCAAATGAACTAAAGTTCCTGTGACTCTGAAGAAGGCAGTACTACCACCCACCTTCCAGAATTCAGTGAACATGTCTTTTCCTCTAAACTGAGTCCTTTGATTTTATGCCCTTTGACCCACATCCCTCTCAGATTGAAGGGCCTTGACCTCCGTGTTTGTATGGTGATAATGCTTATCTTGGTCTTTTAGCTCTTTTGAGCTTCATCTGGCTCTACTCTTTCTTCCTGGAGTTTGAATTTCAGTACATGAGTTGTCCTGGGGGTCTGCAGTAGATCTGTCCCTTGTGAGATCATGCGTTTTGTTTTGATTCTAGTGTCCACTGTGATGATATGTGCCTAGCATTTTGTGTGACAATGGCCTATTGAGCTGTTCTTTTCAGAAAACAGCAGATTTCTTTCCTATGGGTAATTCCTAGTTCTGTATCTAGGAATTGTTGATGTATTACTGTGTATTTGCCCATGTTAGAGCTAATGTACCTTTTGTTTTCTCCTAACTCACCTAGGTTTTGATGTACTTTAGCATTTCCAACTTAGCATTTCAAATCAGAAATTGCTGTGTCTTTTATGAAATTTAGTGACCTTATAGAGCACTTGCACTACCAGCTTTACTGATGAACATTTCAACTAAGAACGTTGAATCTTGGAGCTGGGCACAGTGGCTCACAGTTTTAATTCCAGTGCTTTGGGAGGCTGAGGTGGGAGGATTGCTTGAGGCCAGGGGTTTAAGGCTACAGTAAGCTGTGATAGTGCCACTGCACTTCAGCCTGGGTGACAGAGCGAGATCATGTCTCTTAAAAAATTAAAACTTAAAAGAAATGTAAAAAACATAGAATCTTGGGATTTGAAGAAGCCCTAATATTCCTCTAGTCCAATGCCATTATTAGGTGGTAATACCAGCATAGTTTCAGATACCTCTAGTGGCAGAAAATTCATTACATCCTAAGGGAGTGCATTCCATTTTGGACAGCCCTGATTACTTGAGAATATTAAACCAAAATGTTTTCTGTACCTTCCACCTAGTGGATCTAGTTCTGCCCTCTTGGAAAAATAGAAAATAGCATGTCTGTTTTGTAGGCAGCTCTAAAGTAATGTACTTGAAGACTGCCATAAAGTCTCCTCCCCATCTTTTGCCTTTTCCTGTGTCCTCTCTTCCTCAAGCCATACATTCCTAGTCCCTGTGGAGCAGTCCTCACCATGAATGCTGCTTCATCTGCATACTTGTCCATGTATTCCTACTCTTTCCTTTGTTCTGTAAGCCAGTACTCTAATCATATCAAAACCTAATTTTTTTTTAAACTTCCTTTGTTATGGAATCTCATCAAAATCTTCCCATCCATTATTTCATTCATTCATTCCATTAACACGTATTGTTTGTCATTGCCCTTCTTGGTAGAAATGCAACATTGAAAAAGTGCAGCCCCCTGACCTTGAATGGCTCAACAAGGAGGAAGAGACACAAAGGAGAACAGTTAGCATTATGACAGAGGTGTGCACGGAACAGTGGGGACACAGGGGGCAACGATTGGGAACTGGGCATCATTTCACAGAGGAAATGCTAAAACGGGATCTTGAAGGAAGAGTAGGAATTCACCTGGGAGACGGTGGAAGGACACTCCACATGTGCTAAAGTATGTGGCAGTTCAGTAGGATACCCTGCCTTGGAGAACCATGAGGGATGTGGGGTGGCCCGACAGTGGGCCGCAAGGGAAGGAATAGAGAGGTGCAGATCTCTGCCTGAGGCTCAGGACCTTGCACATCTTAGGGATTCTCACTACATTCAACCAACACACAAAATACAGCAGCTATTTAGTCAGTTAGTATCTGCAAGCCAGACTAAGAGTAAGGGACTGTTTTGACTGATGAGTCATGATTTTAATTTGGGGTTAATATGTAAATGAGGCACAGTTTCCCTAACTGATGACCTACAGGTCTAGTGGGGTTGACAGATCAGAAGGAATTTTGCATATTTCAGAAGGGCTGGTGCCTCTGCTTTTGTAATACACAGCTGGGTGATCCAAACAGAAACATCAGATAATGCAGAGTGAGCATTTTGGGTGCTCCCTGCTTCATTCCCCAAATTCTCCTCTATGGGTGGAGACAAAGAAGCTCCAGGATAGTGGATCCCCACCCTGTGTGTGCAGTGCCCTCTGCTCGGAGCCTCCATGGATCCGGTTTTCCCTCCGTGTCCAGGCTCTGTCTGCCGGCGGGCTGGAGATAGCCTGGATCTGATGCTTTTCCTTTTGGATGTGCCTCTCCTCTCCCACCTGCAGATGTCCCATGCTGCCAGCTCACGTCACCCCCAGTAGGGGTGCCCTCCTGATTGAGGTGGGGGTGATGAGCAAGGTTCAGATAACCTTGTTACTGCATCTCTCCTTCCTCAGTCAGTTAGTCCCCAGAACAATTCCAGGGAACCCTGGGAATATGGAATGTTCGATCCTCCTCCCAGATTCTTGCTGAGACTTGCTAGAACTAAGTATCACTGGCACAAGTGTTCAAGGCTCACCTGACTGGGGCGCTGACACCACCCAAAGCAGCAAAGCTGTGTAGCTTCACCACAGCTCTGGTCTCCAGGGTTCATTCTCATTTTCAGAGTGAGCTACCTTAAAGATCTCTGGTAATATCAGTTTAGGCTTTTACAGAGACAAATATTATTGAAAACCAATGGTTGGCCAGGTACGGTGGCTCATGCCTGTAATTCTGGCACTTTGGGAGGCACAGGGAGGAGATCACTTGAGCCCAGGAGTTTGAGGCTACAGTGAGCTATGATTGTGCTGCTGTACTCCAGCCCGGATGACAGAGAGAAACCCTGTCTCAAAAACAAAAACAAAAAACCAGTGGTCGAGCAATGATCTTTGTTATATTGAAATGAAATAGTATCCTGGGCTTTTGAGGGATTCAAAGATAAGGTGGAATGGTCACAAACAGCATACAAGTCGATCTACATGCTCTTAAGTTTTTGCTTTTTGTATTTTCAAATTCCGCTGCCCCACCCCACCTGTACTTTGTCTTTTCAGGCTGGTGACTGACCCTACGTGGACAGAGCAGGTGTCACATCACTCCAGGGAATGGCAGACACTGAGGAGCTACACCCAGGTAACAGCCTTGCAGTGTCCCCTGATGGAGTAAACAGGAGCTGACACTGTCCTGTGGTTACAGGCAGATGGGCTGAGACGGTTGTATTTAGCTGGAGTCACCTCACCGTGCCTTGGTCTTTATTCAGAAGCTGCTTTCTTATGAGAAGTTTAAATAGTGAATGGATATCAGTTATTTCCACAATAACTAAAATAGCCTATTGATAGGGAAGTGAACTGCTCAACCAGCAATTAAATTTGTGGAGCTTTCTGCCTTTTAAAAAAGAATGTTCCAAACATCACCTCAGGCCAGGTGCGGTGGCTCATGCCTGTAATCCTAGTATTCTGGGAGGCCGAGGTGGGCGGATCATTTGAGCTCAGGAGTTCAAGACCAGCCTGAGCAAGAGTGGGACCCCAGCTCTACTAAAAAAAAAAAGAAAGAAATTAGCTGGGCATGGTGGTGCATGCCTGTAGTCCCAGCTACTTGGGAGGCTGAGGCAGGAGGATCGCTTGAGCCCAGGAGTTTGAGGTTGCTGTGAGATAGGCTGATGCCACGGCACTCTAGCCCGGGCAACAGAGTGAGACTGTCTCAAAAATAAATAAATTAAATAAATAAAATAAAAATAAAACAACAACAACAAAAAGATCACCTTGGACTCTCTGAAGGTAGCTCCTCTTACGATGGGAAGGGCAAGGTCCGGGAATGATGTCAAGTGGCTTTCCCTAGAAGGGGTCAAGTGGTATTTCCTAGAAGGGGACAAATGACATTTCCTAGAAGGGGAGACATAGGCACGTGGGGGCAGCTCCTTCAAGGGTGAACCATGCTGCAGTAGGCGTGGGTGGCTCCCCTCCCTCAGAAGGTTAGTGTGGAGCCAACGGATGAGCCTTCCCTGGGACAACGGCATGAATTGAAGCCCCACGTGCAGAAAACAGGGGTGTAGCACATCATTTGTATTTTGAGGACTGAAGAGGGAAAGTTTTTTCTCAGCCCCAGGGGATGAATCCCCTCGGGGGAAGGAGAAGCAGTGTTTCTGGTTTAGTGGGTTGTGGCCAGCATCTAGAGCATGGCTGGGTGTGCAAACGCAAAGAATTGCAGCATTGGGGTCCTCTTGGTTGAGCTTAGCTGTGCGCAGTGGGATTGTTTGCTTGGATGATCCACAGCAGTCTCTGGCACTGTCTCAATCACCAATGAACCCGTGTCTGGGCTCGGGCTGTTGGGGGCTCAGTTTTCAGAAGCGACACCTTGTGGCAGCAATAAGATACAGCAGCAGTAGTCTAAGGGCTTTTTTGGACTGAGGCCATCCACCCCTACTGCTCCTTCTGGGATAATTCGCTGGAAAAGGCAGGGGGGTGCTTGAGCGTTTAAAGGGAAGAATAAGAGCTGTGATCCAGGTTCAGGCCAGTTTGTTCCAGTTCTGATTTGATATGAAAATTCTACCCTTGGCCGGGCGCGGTGGCTCACGCCTGTAATCCTAGCTCTTGGGAGGCCGAGGCGGGCGGATTGCTCAAGGTCAGGAGTTCAAAACCAGCCTGAGCAAGAGCGAGACCCCGTCTCTACTATAAATAGAAAGAAATTAATTGGCCAACTGATATATATATATAAAAAATTAGCCGGGCATGGTGGCGCATGCCTGTAGTCCCAGCTACTCGGGAGGCTGAGGCAGAAGGATCGCTCGAGCCCAGGAGATTGAGGTTGCTGTGAGCTAGGCTGACGCCACGGCACTCACTCTAGCCTGGACAACAAAGCGAGACTCTGTCTCAAAAAAAAAAAAAAAAAAAAAAAAAAAAAAAAAAAAAAAAAATTCTACCCTTACATAGTATAAATCCAAGGTGGAATACTTTCTCCTTTCTAGGTTTGCATTTTAGAAATTGCAGATAAAGCTTTACATCCTGTTTTAGCTGACTTCTTAGCTTTTGCTTTAGTTGAGAAATAAGCTTCTAATCTTTTATTTAATCTTTTACCCCAGATGAATTGCCAGTCTTCATAAAGTTGAAATAAGGCCCTGGATGTGTGGACTTGTCCCTTGTTTTGTGCATGTGGCTAAGAGACTATGCAAACATTGTTTACACAAAAGAGTTCCTGAATTACAAAGTTGACATCCTGTCAAGTACTCTCCCCACACAGGTCATGGAAAGAGCCTGGAATTCTGAGCTGCCTTTTGGAACACAGATTAAAGTGTCCTGCAGCTTGTGCTGGGTTGGGTGCCTGAGGAACATGCTCTTTTATGCCCTTTTTTCTCTGCCTCTTCCTCTCCAGTCCAGCCACAGAGCCAGCAACCACTTGGTATTTAGTGCTAATTATTTAGCCCCTAAACAGAGCCAGGGTGAATTCTTCAAGTCAAGCTCAGTCATGAGTTAAAGAGTCCGAGATAGAGTCTAAAGCATAACCTCTTTCAACTCCCTGTCGCCACATGAACATGAGGTGGCAGAGATTCAGGCTTTGGCAAGTAGCATGGCTCTGTTCTAGAATACTCTGTGGTTTGTGCATTGGCTCCAGAACACAGCAGAATTTGTGCTGGAAGATGCAACAGAGGGGCAGGGCTGCCTGCACTGTCTGGGAGACTGAATCTGGAGCCCAGTGGCAGAGGCTGGGCCTTCTGCATGGGCTGCTTGCTATCCTGGGTCCCCATGTGAAGCTCCTTCTCTGTGGTTCTACAGGGCAGATAGCCTCTTAGTGCCACACTTGGTTTCAGAGCCGTGAGCTCTCCTTATATAAGCTGATAGTGTTAAGACTCTTGGGGGGTCAACGCTTCCAGTTCACCCATAACCATTTCCCAAGGCATAAACCAGCCACAGGAGCACTGGGTTAGGACCATTTTCAACAACCTCCACCCCAAGGATGCACCTATTGGCCCTTTCTAGCAAGGTGAACACTGCCAAGGGGTGTTTTCTAAAACTCATCCAAAACACTACATTTTGGTTATACCCTTTTCTTAGGATTATGGGCCCTACCAGCCCTCTACTTCATAACCAAGGGTAACCATTTAAGTGAATGAATAGCTGCAGAACTACGAAGGTCTGCTTCTCAAGTGATTTCTATTCTTGCCTACATAAGGAAGCAGCTGCTAATGTCCCTCGGTGATGAAGGGGAAAAAATTCCCCCGTATTTAGTCTCTGAAGGGGCATCCATTTTATAGGGTACCCTCCAAAACTCTTGTAATGTCTATGTTTTTGTCTTCATTTCATTTTACAGATGAAGAAACTGAGGCTCAAGAGGAAGTGATTTGCCCTGGTCACACGGTCCATTCTTCCCTCTTCATTCTACTCTGATTGATTTCTTTCCTAGTCTGAAAAGACCTCCCAGAGGCCTTTCCTCACCCCACACTTAGCCCCGGCATGGGCTTTTCTTGACATGGTTGATTTTCTAAAACTTGGCATTTGCTGAAGAATGTCCAGCCACTTTAGCTTCTGAGGACTTCTAAATATAAACTTTTCATCTGAGGATATAGGTTTGGAAGTAAATGCAAAAAAATCTGGTGACTCTGAGAAGCAGGAACCAAACTGGAATGATCCAACAGTGTTCTTTTCCAAATGAGTTTATGGGCAGAGTGGCAGAGTCCTCTGAGACTCTTTGGGTTTGTGTGTTGATAGAGGCAAGACAAAGATACCATGCTCCAAGATCTATAATTTTGTATAACCTCTGTTTATCTCTAGTTGAAGATGATTTATTTAAAGAACCAATAAAAAAACGAAGACGATCAGATCGAGACCAGCGGTTCCGAGCATTTCCCTCAGTGGAGCAATGTGCTCTTAAGGAATGTGAGTGTCATGACACTGTTGTATAGCTTGTTTTTAACATGGTTTTATTCTTTTCCAAATATGTTAAAATGTTCAAAGGAAGAGAAGGTAAAATTCTAAAGCAGGTGAAACATCTTGAAATGAATCTGTTTCAGAAAGGGAGTCTCTGCAGCAATCTGTAATTAGACAATTTCTCTCCAGCTGTCCCTGGGTAGGAGGGTTGTTATGCAAAATAACCTCTACTTGATTAGAGCAAAGACTGTGAGAATGATTAGTTTGGTGCTTAGTGTAGTGGGTGTTTACATGATATCCTTGCGCTTTTTTCTTTTTATGACCAAAAGAGAGAAGAATCTAGAAGGGGCTAAAAAGCCCATGGCAAAGCATATGCTGACTTCTGTTACAAGGAGTTTCAGAGTAACCTTGCTCTTTGGAGGTTTAGCAGCACCAGTTGACTGCTATCTCCCGTGAGCCAGCGTCTCTAGTGTCAGATAACTTGCTATCTTATTTAATTGGCTTCTCATTTCATTTATTTTTTTTTCCTTCTTTGCAATATTCAGCAGACTCCGCCTTTGGAGACCTAGTACTTGATCCCTGCCAAGTACCTCCCAGGTAATGCATTTCTATTGATTCCAGATGAGAAATTAGAGTCCCGGACCAGAAGGGTTTTGAGCAACACTTACCAGAAACTTATTCAGTCTGTCTTCCTGGACGACAGCATTCCTAATGGAGTCAAGTATCTTATGTGAGTCTGAAACATGCTTACCCTGAAATCTTAAGTTGATGTCTTTCCTTAGGTGATTGTAGGTGCTTTTCCCCAACAATGAAAAGGAGTTTTCAATTAGAAACTAAGCAAAGAAGGCAGAAAATTTCTGTAGCCATGGGCCATTATTATTATAGCTGATAATTGCCATTCTGATAGCTACCACTGTTGTCAGGTAATATGCTAAGTACTTTACATAGATCAGATTTCATTTAATCCTCCCAGCACCCCTGTAAAGTAGGAGCTATCACGATCATTCCCATTTTAGTGAAATTGAGGCTCAGAGAGGGCAAGACACTGGGCAAAGTCACATTGTTGGCAAGTAAGAAGGGCCAGAATCTGACCTAGGCTGTGCTACTCCCAGCCTACGCCCCCAGCTATTTGTGTCCCTCTGACTTGAAGGACTTGAGTGGTGCCAAAGCTACAATTTCTCCTGCTCAGTAAGACTCGGTGTTGTTCCTCATACTACTTTACCTCTGCATAAATTTTATTTCTAGAATATGCAATTTCCATAGGACACAAACGAGGATGCCTCGCATCTGTGTAGACATTGCAGGGTTTGGGGAGAATTAGAATCACCAGATGTTTTTATGCAATCTCATGTGATCCCCTGGCCAACAACTCTCTGTAGTAAGCAGGGATTAATATTCTCCCCGACCGAGGAGACAGCGGAGATGCAGAAGGATGTAGTGACTTGCCAAGGGTTAGAACTCACTTCTTTTGCATTCTGTTTCCATGTTCTTCACCCTACACTTTGATAATCATGACAATGTGCTTTTTAAAACCGATGCAGAAATAGGCTTCTTGCCTTGATTGAAAAGCCGTCATTGGACCCAGTCTACATTGGGTTATTTGGAAGCACTGGAGCTGGGAAGAGCTCCCTAATCAATGCCATCATCCAGCAAGCCATGTTCCTACCAGTGTCTGGAGAAAGTATATGCACTTCATGCATCGTACAAGTGAGCTCCAGCTGCTGTGAGCAATACGAGGCCAAAATCCACCTTCTTTCCGACCAGGTAAGTGTTTCCCTCCATCCTTCTCGTCCTTCTCCCCATCTTTCCTTCCTTACTTCCTTTCTTTTTCTCCCTTCTTCCTTCCTTTTTCTCCTTCCCTTCCTCCCTTCTCCCTTTCCTTCATTCCTCACCTTTCCTTCCCTTATTTTCTTTCTTTCTCACTGTCTCTCGGAGATTAACATTATATTCCTTGTAAATATAGCTCCTGTCCTTGTTGAATAAGAAGAGCATATTGCAGAATGAGAAGGTTCAACAGAGTAAGATGGGCATTGTAGCTCAAGTCTCAGCACAGCTCATTCTGGGACTTTGGCAAGCCATTTCCCTCTTTGGCCCCCAGATTAGATGGTCTTAGATTTCCCAAATATGCAGCTCCCTGGCCCTCTGCAGGGGGTAGTGGGCTTCTCCCTTGATCGTTGTTTTCTATACCTGTGTCATGAGGGGTGTGGCCCTACTCTGCCTTGGCAGGAGTGGAAGGAGGAACTGAAGAACTTGACTAGACTCCTGCACGGGACAGAGGAGCCGGGCGGAGAGGAGGCGGCTGCATGGGACAGGGACGACGCAGTGGAGGAAGCCATCTGGAAGCTACAAATGGTTTATGGAAATGGCGCGGAAAGTAAGAGCTACGAGCAGTTGCTAAGGGTGAAGCCCAAGGGAAAGATTCCCACCTCCAGAATCATCACCCTCAAGGCAGAAGAGGTAGCGTCAAGATTTTTAAAAAATTTCATCAGTGGTCTTAAGTATCACAGTTGAATCTGTTTACAAGACTTGCTCATGTACAGAGTTTTTACTAGAAATAAGTTGATACCCAAATCAGCAGTATCCATGACCCAAGTTATCTTTCATCATTTATGGCTGTCACGTGGGGTTTTTTAGTGTCTGAATGGAGGAGTTTTTCTTATACCTTAGAATTCACCTTTAAAATATTGCTATTCTAATTATAATCTGGCAATTTTTATACAAAATGAGAACAATTGCTTATACTTGTCCTAAAATTGAATTTTCAGTCATCTCCTTATTAACAAAGCAAATCTTCCTTAAATATTTAATGCTACTTACATGATTAATCAAATTTCCTTAGGCTTTTGTATTATAATTAAAGTTTAATGAATTTGAGTACCCCAAAATACTTTAAATATTTGACTAGGCACACTTAGAAATCAAATGAATGAAACCTTTTCAAAGAACTCTGCCATCTCTTATCACATCTGCTCTACTTTTTCATTAAAATATCTTAAAGGGCTTTTATTATCTCCTCTTTCACAATTTGTCATTTGATTAGAATTGATGAAATCTGTTACTCCCTATGCAGATTGCAACAAATCCACTGATTTAATTTAAACTCTCTTAAGAATTTACGTTCTTATCTTTCTTTCAGGACCATTCTTTAGATATTTATTTAACAATGACCACCATGCATCCCAAATCTTCCATCCCCTGAAGCACCTCAGTTGAGATTTGCTACCGTAGTTGCTTGCATGAACGAATGTGTCATTGTCCCATGACTTGTCTACCTAGAAACAGTAGGCTGAGAATTCCCTGTCCCACCCACCATCATTAAAACATCCTGGAAATGCCTCCATATCAAGATATTTTTGTACGTGGAAGATAACTTTAAAAGCCTTTTTTTTTTAAGATCAATTTTCAATTTGGAAAATACAGTCATCATATCACTATCAATTTTCTATGGTCATTGCTGGCTTTCTGGTAATTAAAATTGTTCACATTAGCCATGTAAGAAGACTCTTCTCTCTATAAAATTTAGAAAACTGCATACTATTGACATTAACTTTAGAACTAAATGGAATTTAGAAGATAAATTTTGTGCAGTGATTCTGTAACTTCCCTGAAGTCCCATTTGAGCTGACCTTGGTTTTTCCATCTGTAAGTTAAGAAGCTTGAACTTCCTGATCCCCAGGGTCCTTCCTGGCTGTCACGGTCTAGGCCTTGCAGACTGGACCGCATCTGATGCCGTTGCCCGGTGCACATCTTCCCATTGCTCGGCATACCTTCCACGAACCTGCATCGCGGCCAACCCAGGGGAAAAGAGCTGAGAATGGCGGGGTTGTGTGACTTTGTCCTTCTTCCTCAGGCAGGAGAGCTGTCTGACAAGCTGGACGCCTACATCCGGACTCAGAGGAGAGGCTGGGATGGAGAGTCAGCCGAGGCTCGAATCTGGCCCTTGATCAAACATGTGGAAGTGACTCTTCCCAAATCCGAGCTGATCCCAGAAGGGGTCGTGCTGGTGGACATCCCAGGCACAGGCGACTTCAATAGCAAAAGGGACGAGATGTGGAAAAAGGTGATTGTCTTTCATGGGGCTCTGTGCTGTCTTCCTTCAACTCCTCCACCCTTTGTAAAGCAACAAAGAATGATCTGCCTTCAGCTTCAGGGATTTTATGAGTTCATTAGAATTAAGTTCTTGTGTTTTCTATGTTTTAAGTCTCAGGACAATATCAGGATACAGGTGGCCAGAGAAATTGGGAGGGAGAAATCACAGGATAGGCTTCATAGCTGGAAAGAGAATGTGTGACACGAGAAGAACCAGCAATAGAGCAGCCCAGGAGTAGGCAGAGCAAACAAGGACAGAGTGGGGCGTGTGGCAGGTAGAGAAAGAGAGAGGGTGTGGTGGCCAGAGGAGCTCTGGAGCACAGGGCGGGGACCCAGGGGCACAGAACCAGAGCTGGAAGGGTCTGGGAGGCAGGCCCAGTATCAGACAGTCACGAGCAGCACTGCAACTGCCAAAGATTTCGGTTCTTTAAATTCTGCAGATTTGTGCTAAATGAGTGACTGTGGGCCGGGGGAGCTTTGTGACCATAATTTCCAGTTACAATCTAGAATAGGATGAGCACTTATAGATAAGCTAGTCCCTGCCCTGCTTGCACAGATGAAGAAATGAGTGCTCAGAAAGGGGAAGTAACTTGCCCAAGACCACTCACAGCTTGTGAGTGATGGAATTTTAACTGGAGAGCAGGTTTCCGAACTTCCCTGCTGGGCCTCTATCTACTACCCCTCCTCCCAGGACAGCCCCTGTGTACACTTCCTTTCAGACGAAGGTAACCTCAGAGTCCTTCCCCTTGGTCAGTGGCTGTGGTCCGGCCACATGAGCCTTAGAGTTTCCACCGAGTCTCAGCTCCTGAGTGGAATCACTAACCTTGGCTGGTTCCAGGCCCAGCAACAGCGGGCTAGGGGGTGGCCAGGCCTCTCTCTGGATGGCGCTGTGACTGCGGCAGTTCAGATACATGGGGCCGCTTATCCAAGCCAGCAGATCTGCCTCAAAACACTCTGAGAGGTGGTGTTGAAGCGATGGGATGGTTCCAGCGTGCTCTGCTTGGCTTTGGCTTCCCTGCATTCTTGTGGTTTTGCGGTGTCCTCTCACAAAAAGGTACTCACTCAAGCAAGACTCCCCTCTTTTCAGGGAGAGCAGAGCACAGTGGCCCTCCCCACATTGTTCTGGCAGCCAGCTCTGCCTTCCCTGAAAGCTGTTACGGATTCAGACATCCCTGGTCTGTCACCCAGAAGTTGTGTGACTTTAGGCATGTCACCTAACCCCTCTGAGGCCCATGCTCCTCATGGAGGGGAATGGTAGTGGGGGTGGCAGGTTGTCATTCCATCCACTGTTAAGTCCAGCTGTGCTTGTTTTATAGCGATGCTTTTTTTGTATCTTCTGCAACTCTAATTTTATTAAATCCTGGCTGTTAGGAGTTTTGTGTGGGGCCTGAAATTTAATCACTGCAAACTTTATGATTGCAGTCTTGTTCTTATGTTAATAAACATTTATTAAGCACCAGTAGTTTACTAAGACCATGGGTAATACAAAGGTGAAAGAGGCCTTGCCCTGGAGGAGCTCCCAGCCTGGTATGCTCATAACCTCCTGCAGCATGATCGGACAGTTCACTGCCCACTGCTGGCACGGCAGAGCCTGAAGCTTCTCTACGTTGATTATAATTTGGGAAGTGAGAGGGGCAGCAGTGGTTGTTATTTTCTTGCCTAATCTATTTACATATAGAGGACAGTCAGCGTGGTAATGTGGCCCTAAGCTGGTCTCTTTACCTCTTGGGCCTGTTTACTTCCCTATAATTGAAAGGGTTTGTCTAATTTGAGAAATTGATGTCTTTTAAGCAATGATCTATGGAGCCAGAAGCTTCACGGACAGAGGGTGGAGGCGGCATTGAGCAGATTGTGGCTCCAAATCCTCTCCCAATTCCCAATCCACTCCCAATTCAACCGGAGCAGTTCACTTTTAAAAATCAAATTTATATGATGGAATTCTTCCCAAAGATTTCATTTGAAAGAGGATTCACTGCTAAAAACAACCTGAAACCCACTGTTCTAGATTAAGGTTTCTCAACCTCTTGATATTTGGGGCCAGATAAGTCTTTGTTGTGGGGGTTGCCCTGGGCATTGGAGAGGAGGTTTAGCAGCGTCTTTGGCCTTTACCCACTCTAATAACCCCCAAGTTGTAACAATTAAAAATGTCACCAGATGTTGCCAAATACAGATGCTCCTGGACTGACAACAGAGTAACATCCTGACAAGCCCACTATAAATCAGAAATCGTAAGTCGAACCATCTTATGATGGGCTTATGTCCAGTTGAAAAGACAAATGCAAGCTAAACCATCCTAAGTCAGGGACAATCTGTATTCTTAAGGCATGAAATCTCTGCTAGTTAAAAACCACTAGTATAAAGCAAAATAATGATTGAATTATTTTGACAATTATTTATGACAAGTCACAAGCTTGTCATACCTTTATATGCAGAGCACTGTTCTGAGGAACCGTCAATAAATTCAGTCCCTGAATTGGATCAGCTTTCATTTGTACAGAGATAAGACAAGCAAAACACAACAAGAGAAATGTTACGAGACAACTCATGATTACTTGTCATATGAGAGTTGCATATTTAATAGAGCAATATTTATGCTAACAAGAAATTGTAATTTCATGCTCATTGGCTTTTGCAGCTTGAATCATAGTTTCTGGCTCCCTGCTGCCATATGGTGGCCATGTGCTAAACATGCAGAGGTAGTTGAACAGCAAAACTATGCCATGAGGTTCCTGCCAGCTTTGGGGTAGAGGCATCACCAAAACTAGTTCTGTAAAAACAATAATTTTCCTCAGAGGACAACTGAGGTAAAATAAGCCAGCTATGGATCTGGGACTGGGGGACTGATGTATTGAATTGTATTAATGCCGCAAATTTCTACAAAGCCTCTCATTGGGCCAAGCACTGGGCTTCAGGTGATGTGAGTTTTAGGATGAAAGGTACAGACAGCCCCTTCCCATGGGGGTCAGAGAGCAGACCTGGTATAGCCGCTGTGTCCAAGAGGTACTATAGTAGTAAGGCCAGGTGTTGTAGGATACGGAGGAAGGAAGGCCAGCCCATCCTCAGGGGTCCTCAGAAGAGTCCTGAAGGACAAATGGAGGCTAAGCAGAGGTGTGGCAAGTGCAAAGGCCGAGAGTTAACAGGGCACAGCTCATCTGAGAAACTGCGAGTAGCTCCGTTCAGCTGGTGCAAAGGAATGTGATGGGGAGCTGGGAGAGGTGGGACTTAGCTGGATGTGATGATACGTTAAGGTCTCGGTCCTCCAGAACGGAGACGCAGTGCCTGTGCTGACGCATGCTGTGGTCCTGTTTCACAGACCATTGACAAGTGCTCAGTGATCTGGGTGATCAGCGACATAGAGCGAGTGTCTGGGGGCAAAGCCCATGAAGACCTTCTAAATGAGAGCATCAAAGCCTGCCAGCGGGGTTTCTGCAGGGATGTGGCCCTGGTGGTCACCAAGACTGACAAACTCCACTTGCCAGAATACCTAAGGTATCAAGCTGGGCTTGAAGGGTTGTGTGCTCCAGTGGGGGGTGGGATGGGGGAGAGGGGCTTTCCTCCATGCATCTCGACTACAGTAACCACAGTGCTTGGCTTCATGACGTGGTGGGCATCTTGGGCTTTGCAAAGTGACTGCTGGGGATGAAAGAAAAGGCTGGGTGACTTCCTGGGACCTCAGGACCCTTGGGTAGGTTGTCCTGGGAATCTGGACCACTTGGCTTCCCTTCTAGAGTGGCTGCTTAGTGCCACCCATTGTCTACACGGCTCTGGGGCACCACTGACACATGCCAGATGCAGACAGAACCTCCTGGGCCATGCGGTGCGATGTCCCACCGGCCCCTGCAGATGCAGAGAGTGTAGACAGCCCCACATAACTGGGGGGCACTGTCTGTAATACTATCTGTCAGGGGGCAGCTTTGAAGTATCAGATTCTGCTTCAGATTTGTCTACTCCCCAGATTTTTAAGGTCCTCAAAGTATCAGGACTTTGGCCAAAAGTAGAAGCATTCTCTTAGAGTCATATTCTAACAAATAATAATGACAGGGAAGCATTTTAGAGCTTAATAGATGTTAATAGATGTTGATTTCCCTGTAGATCTCTGTTCCCCAATAACTAGGAAGACTGTCACTTATCTTCCATGTTGGGACCCTTTTGAGAACGAAAAGGGATGTTGTTAGTCCTTACAGAGGATCAGCAGGTGTAAGCTGGGCTGTCTTGGGTACGCAGGGTGTTTTGGCCCACCGCCACTTCATTCAGTCTGACCACTGTCTCCAGGAATTCACTTGCTCTCATGGTCTAGATTGGAAATTTTATTTTTTTTGGAGACAGAGTCTCACTTTGTTGCCCAGGCTAGAGTGAGTGCCGTGGCATCAGCCTAGCTCACAGCAACCTCAAACTCCTGGGCTCAAGCGATCCTCCTGCCTCAGCCTCCCGAGTAGCTGGGACTACAGGCATGCGCCCCCATGCCTGGCTAATTTTTTTGGTATATATTTTTAGTTGGCCAATTAATTTCTTTCCATTTATAGTAGAGACAGGGTCTCGCTCTTGCTCAGGCTGGTTTCGAACTCCTGACCTCAAGCAATCTGCCCTCCTCGGCCTCCCAGAGAGCTAGGATTACAGGTGTGAGCCACCACGCCCGGCACTAGATTGGAATTTTGACTTCATGTTTTTCCCCTGCTGTTTCTTCGCACTCTGCCCACAGTACAGAAGAATATCTCAAGCTCTCCCTTTCCAGCGCCAACACTAGAACTAAACATAATTAATCAGATTTAATTTATTTGTTTATTGAACACTGTAGTAGGGGCTGCAGATTCAGAGGCACACTGCTTAGTCTCTGAGCTCCTCACTGTCCAAAAGAGAGTTAAAGGTCATATGTGAGGGACAAGCAAGGTGCTGTGGGGGAACCCAGGGTTAGAGGGCTGATTTTTGACTGGGAGTGAGGTCACAGAAAATTCCACAGTTGACAAAACACTGGCTTAACATGGAGAAATAAAGACACATTTTTCCCAAATGGACACTGGAGGTGAGTGAGAAGAGAGAGCACTGAATCTAAGAGTTTATGCAAAGGCACAGAGACGCGGCAGTATGTGCTGCTTTCAGGGAAAGGGGAAGGACTGCCATGATGCATAAAAAAAGTTAAGTAATTGTTATGTTTTTCTAATTTCAGGGAAAGAAAGGTGGGAAAAGTAAGTATGGACTAGTTATTTTTAAATAATATGTTTTATGATTACTATTACAATTGACCCATGAGCTACTTGGAGGTTAGAAGCAACAACTCCCTGCTCAGCTGAAAATCGGTGTATAACTTAACTGCTAATAGCCTACTGTTGACGGGAAGCCTTACCAATAACATAGTCAATTAATACAAATTTTGTATGTTGTATGTAGTATATACTGTATTCCTACAATAAAGTAGGCTAGAGAAAAGAAAATGTTATTAAGAAAATCATAAGGAAGAGAAAATACATTTACAGTACTGTATTGTATTTATTAACACAGTAGGTTTACTTCATCTGTTTACAAGATGAATCTGTCTGAAATGGTGGGCAGCCGCAGCTGCAGAGCTCAATCTACAGTACCTATCAAGTAATTCAACTTTTTCTTGTAAGGCCATGACTTTTCTCTGCTTCTTGGGAGCCCCTCCATCATCACAAGTGGCACTTCGTATGCGTCCCATGGTGTTATTCAAGGCTTATGGTATTGCACTAAACACGATGAGAACTGCTAGAGATCACTGTTTGCTGTGATATGCAGTTTACTGGAGAGATAAACTGCTCATGCAGAGATGACTAGCCTCACCTGGCGTGTTAAGCAGACACTTGCAACACCTGAGGTCTCCACAGTAGCAACAGGAGGTGGCTACAAAATTATAGCAGCAGTGCAATATGTACTGCAGTTAATTTTATGCAGTTATGATTTAATACTGCATCTTTACGTTTGTTTGCATTTCTCTGGGCTTTGAACGGTGCCATGTACCATCTGTTGTAAGTGTTTGTGTATGAGTTTTGGCCAATGTTAACTTTTTATAGTAGAATTATGTATATTGTGTGGTAGTAGATGATAAACTAGTATCTACATACACTTTATGCATTCATGACATATCTAAATTTCTTAATATTTTTATATTTCTAGGCTATAAGCTTTGCCTAGGTTTTTCAAATTTTCACAAATCTCAACATTTTTCTAGTATATTTATTGGAAAAAAAATCCGTGTAAAAGTGGCCCTGTGCAGTTCAAATCCCTGTTGTTCAAGTTCAGTGTGTTCAGTGTGTGTGTATTTGACTGTTTGGGCCAAATGAAGATCTGCCAAAAAAATTGCATCTTACCATCTCATCACTGTTGATAACCTTGGCCTCTTTGCATGCTTTTATTTCTTTCACAATCTAGCAAGCTATTCAAAGTCAGCGAGAGGCTGTTTTGGAAAGAAATGAAATGATAAAACTACAAAGGAACAGAATTCTCAAGGAAAAACTGAAGGTGAGTTATCAGATTTCCCTATGTGTTTTCTGCTTCAACATCATTAGCCATCAGGGAAATGCAAATTAAATTAAATTCTCTCTATTTTTAGCTTCCAGGTTTTCTCCTTTCTCATATACAGTATCTTCTTACAAACTTTAATATATTGTGCTATATGTTGTCCTAACAAGCCATGTGTTTAAATTAGAACAGTATCTAACCTTTCTATAGCATAATTCGATGAGTATCTACTAACATCTTGGATCCAACCCTCCAGCTATAAGTGTTTCTACTTCTTTTTAAAAATAACATGGAACCTGCATACTGTGGTCACTTCATTGACACTACAAAAATATTCCTTTTTTACTATAATAACAAGAATAAATGTTAAATAACCCTCAATACTTTTTTGAAAAGTTATACAAACTTTAGAGCAAGATTTTAAGTAATGTAAACACCTACACATGGCTAGGGATACTCCTTTCTTATAACTGTTTTAGAACTCTACTTAAATTTAATTCCACACATTAGTTTCACCTTCCAGTAGAAAATAGTTTCAACTTCCCCTGAACTTTTTCCTAGACTCAAAACTCTATCAGAAAGAATAAATAATCTCAGCAGATCTTTATACTTCAGCCCTGACTCTATGTCAAGTCATGCGGGCTTTTGGCTGTCTACACAGGCGTCTGTGTTCCAGTCTTAACAACACGTGCTTACAGCTTGCCAGAGAAATGGCTTCTCAGGGTCCCATTGGATTACGGGGCCTCTACTCACTCAGCTCTTTTATATCTTTGTATCAGAAAAAGATTGACAACTCTCTACTGTTTTCTACCTCCCCCAAATACCCATGCACCCACAGGTACTGTCTAGAGTGCATATTTTTTCTCTTAAGTGAGAAGAATAAAAGATTATGGAGCAATATGTGTGTATGATTCTAGTATGACTTCTCAGTGATGTTTTTCTAATCACACAAAAGACTCTCCTACATAATTCATAATTCCTTGGCATTTAAAACCATCATTTGCTTAAACATTACTCTGCATTAAAATGTGTATAATCACTCATTAGCCATGCAGCTAAAATACTTTCACTTCTATAGAACCTTTGCCCAATGTTGTGTTGTGTTGTGCTGGTAAATGTTTAACAACCAGCTCTTTGTTTAAAAAAAAAAAAAATCCAAAGAACTGGTCTGTACCATTGTACCATTTGCCAATTCCTATGGTATAAATACTCCCATCATTACCAGTTTCCAGCTACCAACGTGATGTCCCTGAATGGAGAGTTGGGAAGTGACGTGCACAGTCAGCTCTCAGAAGCTAGTATAAGCTGTCTCCAGCACACTACTGCTTTTTCCAGAGGTTTGGTTCTTTTTCCAAAAAGGATCCTGGTACCTTTCCCCCTCTGAACATTTAAATATGCTTTTGAACTATTTTTTTTTTTTGTACATTTTCTTCTAGCATTGGTACTTTTAACTCCTAAGAGAATAGTTTTTATGCAGCAATTTCCTCATAACTTCTGACCTTGGGCAGATGGCCACACTAGACATTTAGAATATTGTCTGTTCTTTATGGGGCTCTTGGAGCGCTGAAAGGGAATGAGCTGAAATTCGCCGAAGTCTCTCACGAGGCCCGTGTATTGTTTCTTTTGCTGTGGTTGAGTTATTCTGTTTCCTGTGTGCTCCTCTCGTTTCAGAGAAAACTGCCAGGTGACTTCAAGGTCCTGGAAGCCTCAGACCTAGTGTACACAGTCAGCGCCCAGGAGTACTGGCAGCAGGCGTTCCTCACGGAGGAGGAAACTGGTAATTTATGTTTTTTAATCTCAATTGCTAAAATTCTCAAGATTAAGCTTGGCACTTCAAATTTCCTGCTCTAGAACTTTTTGTGCCACATAAAAAAAATTTCTTGCTTGCCAGCGTCTATACATATTGCAAATATATATTTTCTCTCTACATTGTTGTGGTACCTGAGACCACAATTCCTCTCTCCTCCAAATGTTACCATGGATTGGTAAAAGTCAAGTGAGCAGGGTTTCATTTCCTTAGTATTTGGCGTGAGAGTCCCCCTATCCCCAGCTATGAGTATCAGAATTATTTTCTGGGTGTCTGATGTATGCTTTGTCTGTGAGGCAGGGAAAGTAGGAGGCATAGTCTCTTTCTTTATAGAACTTAAAATCTAGATGAAGAGCTAATATATTAGCCAAAGTGCAAAAATTAAAATGAAAACAAGGCTTAGGTGGATGGTGCTGACTGTGAGCACGACAGAAGGCCAGGGAAGCTGGAGCTCTGTGTGGACCAGAGCACTCAGTGGAGACCAGGTGGGCAGGCAGGCCCAGGGCTGGGCTTGCATTTGAGCTCAGCTTATAGCGTGCACACGTGTGGCTAGATGTATGTGTATGTGAATGGAGGTTGAGGAGCAGAATGTGTGAGGTGTTTTCAGAAATGTGGGGACTGCTTGGGCAAGGGTATAAAATACAAAATTAGCATGGTGTGTGGAAGGAATAATAGAGAAAAATTATTTACCCTGTACAGGAAGGATGGGGAAATAGGTGGGGTGGCATCTATTATCTTCTGACTGACAAAGGGCTAGGATGAAGGCATGTACAGCAAGTGTGGACTATTCTGATGTTAGAGGTTAGTTGACATAAAAATCTAGGGAGACCAAAGAGCAGAGACTTTGGAAGTGTGAGCACCTTGGGTTCAATCTGCAGGTGAGGACCAATCCAAAGGAAAGTGCCCATTTTTCAACCAGTCTGTACTTTTCTATGTGTTTTTTTTTTTTTTAGAGCTAAATTAAATTAGTATTCAGCATTGCTGATCTACCATTCATTCTAATTGATCCTATGCATGGGAAAGTGTTTTTCAGGAAGGCTGGTTTAGTGGGCAGCCTAGTGGGCAGTTGAGGTCCCACATGGGACTTCAACTCTAGGTCATTTGAATCACCATTTGGATCTTTAAACTTTTATGAATTCTGTTGACTACAAACTTCGGCCTTTTAAAATTGTTTGTGCTACCTGTGAATTCCAGAAATCCCCAGGTTAAGAGAATACATCAGGAAAAGGCTCCTGGACGAGAAGAAGAGGATGATGACCAAGTACGTGACGGAAGCCTTTGGCCTGTTGCTCCTCACAGACAGCTTCAACTCGGCGCAGAACCTTGCGGTACGGAAGACAACGGGCTGAGATAGCTCCTCCTGGCCTGGGCAGAGCCTTTCCTTTTACTAAGTTAGAAAAGTAACTTTTGGCTGGCGTGGTGGCTCACGCCTATAATCCTAGCACTATGGGAGGCCGAAGCGGGCGGATTGCTCAAGGTTAGGGGTTTGAAACCAGCCTGAGCAAGAGCGAGACCCCGTCTCTACTATAAATAGAAATTAATTGGCCAACTAATATATATAGAAAAATTAGCCGGGCATGGTGGCGCATGCCTGTAGTCCCAGCTACTCGGGAGGCTGAGGCAACAGGATTGCTTGAGCCCAGGAGTTTGAGGTTGCTGTGAGCTAGGCTGACGCCACAACACTCATTCTAGCCTGGGCAGCAGTGTAAGACTCTGTCTCAAAAAAAAAAAGTAACTTCTGTTTTTAATTTTCATATCAAAGAAAGATATGAAACTCAGAGAGTCTAAGAGGCCAAAAGGATAACTAGAGGGTTAAAATCATAACATTTGAGTAAAAGAGAAAGGAATAATATTTTACCTGAGACAGATGGGCAGAGGGGAAAATGTAAAAGTAGTAGCTATTTTCTGTGTCTTCTGAGACTTGAACAAGGTGTAGCGTGTTTTCACAATGGCAGCAGTGATTTGGTTTACTTCCAGTGGAATGCAGACACTCGTACACCATCCTGGAGAGGTGTGTTTATGCAAAAAGCGTTTGGTCTGTCTCTGGATTTCCTTCATGCTCTGGTGCTGTCGGAATCTCAAACTCAGAGCAGTGTAGTAAAATAATGTGGAAGGAAGGAAACTGGGAGGGAATTCCAGCAGAGTTAGATATTTATCTTCGCTGTCTAGAATGCGAGCCTTCCGAATGACCAGTTTAAAAATAACTTTTTTCATAGTAATGGACAAATTTATCTCTTTGATGATCTATTTTTACCCTAAAATAAGAGGGATAAGCTGCTGGATTCGAGGGAAGATTTTGGAGAAAAACCTGTCGCTGTCATCAGTCACCAGCTGCATTGTTTCCTTGTGAGAGGCAGAAGATACAAACATCTGGACAAGGGCCTGACCATATATAAAAATAGAACGCTGACCCACAACCTGCAGCAGCCTGCCCAGAAACCCCTTATCTGTAATAAACAGCCCAGAAAGCCCGCCCAACTCGCAGGAAGTCAGATTGCTGTCTCTAGTAACAATCCAGGAAACTAAACAGTACCTTCTATAACAGTCGGCCCCAAATGGCCAGGGCTTGATGAATAACTGCCCTAATCTTGGTCGCTGCCTCCAATGTATTTACCATCAACCGCAGAAAGCCAAATGTGGACCCCTAACCGGCCACACAGGCTGCCCTGCTTTTATTTAGCCAGCCTGCAGCTTCCCCAGGCCAACAGCCTCCAACCAGGGCACACCTGAAGCCTTTCCTTTTGTCCACTATTACATTTTCCCACTCCTTTGCCTGCTTTTGAGTCTCTGCCAAATCTCAAGTGAAGGCGGCCAACTCTTGCTCAGCAAGCTCTGAATAAAGAGCCTTTGCTTTTCTTATTTGGGTGGTCTTCACTTATTTCCACACTGCCTTTACCCATCAGAATTTCACAATCAAGTTGTTTGACTTCTTGTTAGGCTGGAACAGGGAAGGGGCAGAGGACATGCACTAGCAGGGCTTTGTGAGAGGGCCAGGAGCTGGTCCTGAGAACGGGGAAAGCAGGCCTGGCACGAACCTGTGGGGTGGCAGGGACAGGCAGGCATTCCAGTTAGCAATGCCAGCTAGAGAGGGGTCTCTGGTTGTGGCCAAACGCCAGCAATTGAAAACTCTGTATAAAAGGGGCACACAGAACAAACTTCACTGTCTTTTTCATCGTGTTTCTTATGGCTTGTTTTTGATCTAGTTGTATGAGACAAAAACAAAACAAAGCTCCTGGAATCTGAGATTTTCTAATTTGGTCTTTGTCCCCTGAAATAGTCGGGGAAGAGTTTGACCTTCCAACTTCCCCGAAAAAGTCCTTCAGGGTGAAATTTGTCTCTCTGCCCAGCACAAGATTGCTTTTGGAAGTATCGACGGAAAATGAATCAGATGTGGTGCTCTGTGTGGTTGGAGTGTTTTACAATATAAGGGCAAGGCATTTTGCAGTTAAGCCCAGAAATGCCCTCTCCACGTGCTCCTCTTTGCTGAAAGAGATGTGTAAGCCCTCAAAGGGGCTCAGTCCCACCCTTACAGCCAGACTCCAGGCCGTGGAAAACACAGAGCAGGAAGGGGGCCGAGTGGCACTTCTATGACAGCCATCTGAGGGTGTCGCCAGCAGCTTTCCTCAAATTCCTTGGCCTCAGATATTGGTCTTATTCTTAGTTCTTTCAGTGGAAAGTTGGAAGGCAAGAGTTTTGTCAGTTCCTTTGAATTCTGAAAAATCAAACCTAAATACGTGCATGATTGATCATATCTTTTAAGATTATGACTCAAACCAAAAACTTAGAGTTTAGGTAGTTAGTAATTTTAAATGAACAGTCATTAATTTTAAGAATCAATAGGAAGATGATGGTGACATTTCAATGAATTCTTTCCTTTCATATTCTTTTGTTGGATCAATAGGGATTTATTGAGATTGAGACATTGTGAGGATCTTGCCTGTAGATTTATTTCCCATGACTTTTTTCTTATTCCATTTTGATCACCAGGGATACCACAAATTCAAAAG
Organism: Microcebus murinus; assembly: GCF_040939455.1. Lineage (NCBI taxonomy): Eukaryota > Metazoa > Chordata > Mammalia > Primates > Cheirogaleidae > Microcebus > Microcebus murinus. The sequence continues at coordinate 23,314,265 of NC_134127.1, read as the reverse complement.
GATCTAAAGGGCACTCTGGGGGGAACAAGTTATGGCTTATAAGAATTCTTAATGGTGAAAACTAAGAAAATCCTTAGGATGGGCCTAATACGATATGGTGCGCACAAACTCTAAAACTCATCAACGCTGAGATTCACAGTTTTATCTGAGGATGTTTTCAAGATCATTCAACCCAATTCACTTACTATAAAGATGATGCAGTTGAGAACCAGAGAAGTTAAAAGTCAGCTATATAAGGTCATACATCAATTTGAGAACTATTTCTGTCTATTTGGGAAAGAATTTAAAAGCCTTTATTATTATCTGGAAGTTCCTCTGTGCCACTTGTTCAATTCATGAACGCTTATGGATTTTGCTCTCTGTGCCATGCCTTGGAATAAACAAACACGAATAACAGTCTGTCCCTGCAGCAAGTTCGTAGTCCAGGGAAGGAGACATGGAACGAGAGAGACATCACACAGTAGGAGGAATGCTGTTTGCAGGAATGTATAAAACTCAGTGGGAGCACAGGAAACAGAGTCCCACCTTTGCCCGGGGAGTCAGGGAAAGCATCTCCTGGGAGGTGGCTTTTGAGCTTTCCTTAAAAGACACGAGGTTGGAACAGCATGTGCAAAGGCATGAGGTTCTCTAAAGGAATGGCATGTTTGAGGAATGGTAGCAAGTTTGGGGCAGCTATTTGGGAGGCTGTCAGGCAAACAGAGAGACAGTAGTGCTGGAGAGGTTGGTTGAGTCCCAGCTATAAAGGCCCTTACATGCCAAGTTAGGAGTGTGGCTTCCACCTGCTGTAGGCACTGCAGGCTCTGCCATGTTCCCATGCAGGGAACACCACTATAGGTTCCCAGTTTGGAGCCTAGAGGTCAAGGCTGTCCCTGTTGGTCACTTCCTTGTGTTATTTAGATATATGTTTTTCTTCCTGATTAGACTATATTCTTTGACAAAGGGACCATGGCTTCATTTCTGGGCTCCCGTAGCTTTGCTATTTCAAGTGTGGTCCAGGGCCCCTGAAATCAGCATCACCTGGGGACTGGCTGGAAGTGTAGAATCCCAGGCCCTCAGATTTTAAGAATATTGAAAGACACTATCCTCAAAGACTGCTCTGTGTAAAGTCAAAGCTCATTAGATGTTTGTAGAATTGGATGTCATTGGAAAACTCTGTTTTAATAACAGTTGGATTTTTACGTGGATCCTTACTTCTCCAAATAGCCTGATACATCTGAAACAAGTGCAGCAGGCAGATGTTTTTCTGTTCTCCAGACCCACAAAGCCCAGGGGACTCTGTGCACTGAGGGAGGCCTTATTGGGACAATAAAGAGAATTTGACTTGGGGAGATAAGCTCAATTGTGGGTTGGTGACAGGCTTAAAGAAAGCCTTTAGGGGAGCAGGCGGCCTGATGCTCCTTTTGCTCCTTGTCCCTAGAATGAGCACTTGCACATGAGTGGGCTGCGGAGGTTTGTGGAAGAGAAGGTCGAGCTGCTGGAGAAGGCCATCACACAGTGCTTCGCCCACATGGAGCGGCCTCTGCAAGAGGGGGTCCGGACCGCCAGGGCTTCCTACCGACGCATCCTTGGGGCATGCCTGGTGGTGAGTGACCCTTGCAGGGAAAACACAGGTGGCCAGTGAGGTCTGCCTAATTGCCAAGCTCCCTTTTCACAATCCCACTGCTTTCAAAGGAAATAAAGAGCTAGTGGAGAGTAGGAGAGAGTGAGGGTTGCATGTAAGGAATTCACTTTGCATCCCTAGTACCAAGGAAGGCACGCGGTTCAGCAGAGACAGAGTCGGAATCTGGGATCTGAGGGTCTTGATCTGAATGCTGGCCCCACCAAACATCCATTTTGTAGTCCTGGGCAAGGCCCTAAACTCATTTAAAGACCTCTTGGTGTTCTTCTATAAAATGGGGATGCTAAATGCTTGCCCCTACCTATCTTGCTGCCTCGATAGCAGTATCATTTAGATTACACAGTAAGAAAACATCTTGTAACCTCTCACTTGGCATGCAAATTGTGGGGCACCCAGCCAACCTGGAGGCGTGACCGCTGCCCTTTCTTGTTTAGCTTAGTAGTGTGTGTTTAAAGATCGTGTTGTCTCTACTCTTTCCTGTGGTTCTTGGCCTCAGTCTTTGGCCAAAGCGATGCAGTTCTGATCCTGTGACCTTCTAGTTAACTCTACTAATTTATTGTTTGATTATCCAGAGGAGTAAAGGAAACCAAGGTTTTCACCAGACTCTGAAAGCTGTTTGCCTGAAAAATGGCATCTATGCCTCCAGGACTCTGGCAAGAATCGATCTGAATGAAGCCATCACTCAGCCCATCTATGACCAGATCGACCCTGTGTTTGGAGGCATTTTTAGGTAAAGGATCTTTCATCTTGTCCCTTCCTGAACAAATGTCCAAAGAATGTTAGGCCACAGTCTTGTCTTTAAGAATTCATGCTTTGGATCTGGAAGTGTAAAGAGTAGCTTGTAACTTGAGGAGGAAAGCGTAGTCTTTGGCAAAACACAAAAGCCTTCTTGGTTTGGTTGACTTAAAAATTTCTCATGGTGACCTGGAGTACAGATTGTGATGTTGCTTTTAGACTAATATTATGATCCTCGTTATTTTTCAAATATTTCATACATGCAGAGGGGGATAAATTTTCCTGTGGATTTGGGCCCAGGACAGGGTATTTTGATTGGAGAGAGAGGAATTAAGCAAATACATGACCTTGAGAATGCTCCCTGAGTGTGTGGAGGACTCTGGGTCTGGTGTGGGTTGGGGTGTGTGTGCCCCCTCCTTCCCTGACCTTCAATTCTTTCCTCCATCAACAGAAACAGAGACTCCTACTCCACAAATGCAGCTGCCTGTCCCCAGTCTACCTTCTCCTTCCCCGCCATTATCTCACCTGCTTGCTCACCTGTTGCTGCTTGAACCATTCTCCCACCTTTGCTTATACCTTACTCAGCCCTCACCTTTCTTTAAACATGTCTGGGATCATGCCATTCCACTGACACCCACCCCACCCTGTTTACAAGTTTGTGGGATAAACTCCAAATTCCTTCCAGTGGCATTTAAGACATTCCACCTGCCTCCAACTCCCTTTCCAGCCTTTGCCTGTGCTGTGGCCCATGATCAGCCCTCTGCTGTAGCCAGCCCAGCAGGTAGCAAAGAGCAACTGCGATGTCCTGGGTGCCATGCTAAGTACCGTGTTTCCCCAAAAATAAGACAGGGTCTTATATTTATTTTTCCTCAAGAAGACACCCTAGGGCTTATTTTCAGGGGATATGTTATTTTTTTAAAGTACAGTACAACAATCTACATTTATTCAAATATAGTTAAGTTGTCGTCTTCTGGAACATCATCATAACTCTCCAAACCCCGAATTCCATCCTGAATTTCTTGCGACTCTATTTCCTTTAGAACCATTGGCCCCAATCTCTCATGTGGAGCAATAGAGCTCTCATGGGGCAGATGAGAAGGGCTGCTCGTCTTCTTTCCCGCTCCGCAACGACATGCATGGGTTGTGCAGATGCGCTGCGCAGCCACGCCCAGCACTAGGTCTTATTTTTGAGGTAGGACTTACATTGCGCAAATGCTTAGAAATCCTGCTAGGGCTTATTTTATGGGTAGGTCTTATTTTTGGGGAAACACGGTACCTGGTATCTCATCAAGTGTTCCCACTGACCCTGTGAAGTGGCTTCTGTCTTTTTACATCTGAACAAACTGAGATTCAAAAGACCTGTGCAGGTTTCCCAATGTCACCCAGCTCACGAGTAGAGAGCTAGGATTTAAAGCCTGTGCTCTCTTCTCTATGACCTGGCACTTCTTGCTCCCAGGATATTCTGAAACAACTGTGTTCACTGTGTCCCATGGGGAATAATTCCTCCTTCTTTCTACTTTCCCAGATCTTACTCAACTTTTAAGGTATAGTTCAAGTCCCACCCTTTCAAGTGGAAACTCCATAGTGGAAAGACTATGAGTTCTGAGGCTAAAGCTGTGCCCAAAGCCTGGCTCTGCCCCTTATTAGCTGTGTGCCATTGGACACATCTCTGAACTTCGATTTTCTCACCTGTAAAATGAGCATCATCATGCTGACTTCACAGGTCCTCATGTCCCAGGCCTGGCACAGCACAGTGCCTGGCACATTGTAGCAATTTGATAACTGCTAGATCTTGTCCCATTTCTCTTAAATAAATATAAGGAACCAGCTAGTTTCATGTTTGTTTCAGCCTCCATTGTCTCTAACCTTTTGGTTGCTTTCTTCTGTAGAACTGGGAGGCCCACTGATTCAGCTCTGATGCCTCACATAGATGCTTTTAAGCACTCCCTGCAGGAGAAAATGACAGAAATTGGGATAAAAAATGGCTGGAAATATGATAGTTATAAAAAACATTTCCTGATCCAGGAGGTAAGTTCCTTATAAAGTGACGGGGGCAGTGAGGCTGGGTGTGGTTTTCTTCCAAGGTGGGTTTTGGGGTGGCCTGTCTCTCCCTGCTTGCTCTCCCAGAGTGTCCGGGGTCTGGACACCTTGCAGGAGGTGCTGTGCAATATAGAACCTGCTGGGACCAGGGGGAAGGGCAGTGGCCCTAAGGTCACCACGGAGGTGAGAGACACTGTTCCACTGTGAAGCAACTGGTCGTGCGTGCTGCGATTGTAAAGCCAACTTGGTGCTTGGGAAGAATCTTCAAGGATTCTTCCTTAGATGTATGAAAACTTGCATCAACTTGTAACACTTTCACTAACCTTGCTATCACTTTTGCCAATATTACGAAGTAGCATCCGAGGCAGTGACATTTATGGAAGTCAGTAATTTTTTAGTGTTGAGGCCTCAAGACTCTGGTCTGTGACTCATTTTCTTCCAGAGCCAGCCCAAATTACATGGCAATCCTAGAGAAATAGCCTGTACCTCCCCTTGCGTCCCAAAGAGGGCCCATTCCAGGACCTTGCCTGTGCCCAGGTTCAACTCAGCAAATATTTATGGAGTAGTTTGGGTGCTGGGCTCTGTGGGAAGCACCTTGGGGTGTGAAGATGCTTAGGAGAAAGTTCCTGCCCCTTGAGGAGCTCACAGCATAGTCGTGGAGACGTCTCAACAGCCAACCCACAGCAGGGCAGAGGGAATGGGGCCGGGCAGCAGGACGCTTGGCCTGCTTTTGTTGAGGGAATTGTCACAAATGGCCTCTGTTAATGTGGCTTCTCAGATAAGCACCATCCTGGGAACCCTGGAGGGCCACATCCTCAGGAAGAAGAGGAGGGTCTACGAGTCCCTCGCCACCTCTGTCCAGAACGACCTGAAGCCCTGTTACGAAGGTGAGGGCTCCAGGGTCAGCAGCTGCCCTTGCTCTCGGTCTGTCTGTCAGCACCTGTGGCCTCCTTTCCTGCTGCTCCCCTCGTAGTATTTGTCCTCCTGGCTCCTAAGTCCTCGTAACACCCTCTGTCTACAGATTGAAGCCACCATGGTTGCCGGGGGTGGGGAGAGGTGATTAAGGAGGACCCCTTCTTATCTGCGTGTTTTCCAGTTCTTTCTGTCCACTCTTTGTCTACACACCCTGCTTCTCCTTTCCATGCTGTGTCTCAGCAGATTTAACTATAAAATCCGTATCCAGTTCTCATTTTTATTTTCTCCAATTATCTGTGAACTGGCATTTAGGCTCCTCCTCGTTTCAACAGCTCCATTGTTTGCAGGCAGCAGGGAAGTGACTTTGTAAGCTTCTGCTTAATTCACTCATGAGGTTTTCTGAATGCTATTCGGTATCTAAATATTGAAAATATTTTTTATAGAAGTGTGTATATATATATGCATATATATACACATATACACACATATGTCTATAAATATATTTTTGTTTGCTTGCTTGCTTGTTTTTCTTTCTGATTCCAAAGATTTCTAAGCAAGTCCTTGTGGCTATCATTTTTGCCAGAAGCAGCTCAGATCACTGGCAAAAAAGCATGTGAGAGAATGAAAGATGTCATCCGAAGAGGGGTGGACCAGCAGGTGGCCGAGGGCATGTTCGAAAGGGCTCAAGAAAGGATGCAGCACCAGTTTCAGCAGCTGAAGGTATTCCACAGCCTCAGCCTCAACTCCAGTCCCGGGAGCCTCTGGGGGAGTAGAGGAGGCGGGTGCAGAAGGTGGGAGAAACAGTTGGCATTCGGGTCCCCACGAAACCAATGCCTTCTGCACACTGGGCCCAGCCAGTGCTGGGGGAGGGGCCACTGGCACTCCACATTCTGCGTTCTGTCCTCGCTGCTGCTGCTGCTGCTGCTGCTGCGTCCCACCGCGCTGGTGCCCGCTCCCCTGTGGCCCTGACTTCAGCAGTGCAGCCCTTCTAGCTCTCCCTGCCTTTCCCCTTTCTATCTGGACGGATGCTCAGTGCTGTACAGACATTAGCTCATTTAATCCCCAGCAAATATGCGAGGTAGGTACTGTCATTGTTCTCATTTTATGGAGAAGAAAACTGTGGCATGAGAGGAGTATCAACAGGCCACACAGCTAGCAAGATGCAGACCAGGATGTGGGGCCCGGTGGCAGCTCCGACATTTCCAACGATAAATAGCACGGTCTCCAGGCAGATATTTTAAAAGACAGAAGTGTCTTGTCTACATAAAATGTCAATAAACAAATGTCAGTGCACTAGTAGGTCGGTCAGTCATGGTTGTTAGCACACATTTAGCCTTGATGCCATCTACCCAGGAAAATGGTTCCTAATAGTTTCTTCAGACGTGGATGGGTTCTGTGAAGTATACTTGGACCATTCTGCATCAGACCAGTCTCTCAGCTTGATGCTCTTCCTCCCCCAGGCAGTAGAAATCCTTTGTCTTAGTCTAGACCACTATTGTCCCCCCTCCCTAGCCATGTGAGGCTCCAGAGTCTTCTGCCTCAGTCCAGGCTGACTGGCCCCCCACAACCATGGGGCTGCTTTCTCTGTCCACCTGTGGAGCAGCCGCCTCGGAATATCTCCAGCCTCCTGCCCAGTCTCCTGCCCTCCCCTGGCCACTGCAGTTTTGGAAAATACCTTCTCTACAATGCAGAGCATGTCATTTCCATCGGAATAGGCTGAGCAGTATCCCACCAGCAGCAGTTTAGTTTCAGTTGCTTGATGTATTATCACAGTCTACAAATACGTTGGCAGGAAATTGGCCAAACTCTACAGAGCCAATCTCCGTGTCCCCATTGAGTCCACAGAAATTGGATCTTAAGGTGCCCAAGAAAATAATTCCACTAAAAAAAAATGATTAGTGTATTGACCATGTACAAATATATCTTAAATGACAGAAACATGGGAAGTTAAAACTGAGCGCATGGAGCGTTCTTATTCCCTGATCTTTTTTTTTTTAGAATAACAGTTAACTTTTATATATGTATTTATTTATATTATTTTAGCATATTATGTGGATATAAGTGTTAGGGTACGTATATTGCCCATGCCCCCTCTCCCCCCTCGAAACAGAGCCTCAAGCATGACCATCCCCCAAACGTTGCACATCTCATTCAAACTTTTAATTTTTAAAATATTTTAGTTCTATATAATGGATGGAATTTCTTTTTATATATAACGTTTGAAGATTTACTGATTTTTTAAAAAATTACCTCTTCATAATGTTCTTATAAATTAAAGAGGGGAATAATGCTTTGTTGAATATACTGATTAGTCTCTGATAAATTGATGAGTAATGTGGCTTCCTGATTTGTTTTCACTCTAGTGTGAGGTTACTATTTCTGTTTTTAGGAGCTGTGGATCTCCCATCCCCTGATCTTAAAGACAAGGAGCTCGCAGAAGCTGGAGAGTTTAGTTACTAGCCCCAGGCTCACAGCTACAGCCGAGCTTCTAGCTTAGGGTTCTTGGTCTAGCATGTAGCAGAAAAAGCATGAGATTTGAAGTCAGGAGATCCAAATTCAAACCTACCCTCTGCTAGGCTTAGAGGAAGGAGACTGATGTTTTTGAAGGAAGGCAAGAGACAGAAGAGGGAAGAAAATGGTTTGCATTGATAATAAGGACAGTCGGGAAGAATCAAACATGTCAAGTAAGATGTGCTGTACCAGGCGGGGCCCAGTACACATTGATCCAGTGACTAAATGCGAGAGAGATTACTGGGTAGTTACCAGCTCTTCCCTATTTCTCCATCTCTGCTGTAGCCGTCCTCTCCTCATGCCTCCTGGCTTCCTCGTTAGTTCCCGATTCCATCAGTCAGCACCGGAGGTACCTCCTCCCCCTGTGAGTCTCGATAGGCAGGAAAGGAGATGCTGAGGCAGGGGGTTGGGTGGGGTCGCTCTCGCAAGAGTCACTTTTGGGTTGTGCCATCCTAACAGATTGATTGTCCTTGTGTAGACTGGGATCACGGAGAGGGTGATGGGCAGTATCGCCACCATGCTGACACTTGCTTCGTCCCAGGGGGATGGTCTCTACAAGGAGCTCGCAGGTAAATACATAAAACCTGTGTGTAAAGGGTGATCGTGCAGACATGCCTGGCTGTGTTTGCTCCTTACTGAATTTCAAGGAATTAAGTTAGGAAGAATGTCCAGGGCAGGGAATGCGATGATGATGATGACGACCGGCCCACCCTCTTTGCTGAGCTCTCCCGACTGAGACTGAGCATCATACTCCGGCTTTGTGCACATTCTGTCACAGAATTCTCATGTTAGCTCTCAGAGACAGATGTTGTTGCAGATGTAGAAACAGATTCAGATTAGGTGGGTAATGTGCCCAAGGTCCTGTAGCTGCACAGTGGCAAATGTAAACCCACAACTGTGCCCTACTGTCTCCATAACACCTTTCTTTTAAGCTGATACCTCCTTATGAAAATCCTCATTGTCTGGTGCTGGAGGAAGATTCCTCTTAATCCACCAGGAGCCTGGGAATGCGACACCAGCTGTGTGTGCCCCGTTGCAGGCAGCCACCTCCCTTTCATGCCATGGGCTCTACCCTGCTATAAACTGGAGAGTGTAAACTGGTGCAGAAAGCAATTGGGCAATTTCTAGCCAAATTAAAAATGCACATATCTTTGGTCCAGCCATCCTACTTCCAGGAATTTACCCTGTAGATAACCTTATACATGGGGAGAAGGGCATACAGACAAGTTTACTTAGGGTAGCATCGTTTACAATATCAAAAATGGAAACACCTCAAATATCTATTATATAAGTAGAACACAGGTTAAATTAAACTAGATATACAATTAGTGGAGGCCCGTGCAATTGTTAGAAAGAATAAAGCAACTTTATAGGTAGTAGTATGAAACAATCTCCAAAATATATTGTAAAGTGAAAAAAAAAGCAATGTGAAAAAACTGTGTGTGATATATTTCCATTTGTAAGAGGAAAAAGGAAATACATATGTATATGTTTATGCATTAAAATCTCTTTGGGATATGCAAGGAACTGGTAACACTGGTTCTCTCTAAGGAGGGGAACTGGGAGGCTGGAGGGCAGGGGAGGGCCTTTTAAACTTTAAACCATGTGCACAGTTGCCTGCTAGACAAAAAGGAATACTAGATGGGATGCTGTTGCCAAGTTTGCCAGGGTGAGAGTGGTCAGAGCTATTTGCAAAGTAAAAGCCACAATTGCTGCTTCTAAATGTGTCTGCACTTGTCTGTCTCTGGGAATCGTGATGCCCCAATTCTGGCTGTGTAGAGGGACTTGTTATGCTCTCTAAGAGAAGGAGGTTGAGCACCCTCACACTCTAAGTCAGGTGTCCTCAAACTATGGCCCGTGGGCCACATTTATCCAGCCCACCAGGTGTTTTTGCCTCCGCTGCCTGTCCTGCTTAGCAGCTGATTTGTCCCTGGGCCCACAGTGCGCATGTGTGGAATGTGCGCTGCACTCTCCAACCGGCCTCCAACGGTCTGAGGGACAGTGAACTGGCCCCCTGTTTAAAAAGTTTGAGGACCTCTGTTCTAATGTATTGGGCTCTTCCATGGCCTTCACAGGAACCTAAGTTTTAAGATTATAGTTGTATGATTGTGTCTTCTTTAAAGAACTCCTACTTGCCGAAGGTCTTTTCACCCATCCAGGTCACACAGAAAATTTCCCCCTAAGTTTGATGTACATTGCACCTGCTATAATTAAAGCCTATTTCTTTTCTTCACCATCAACAACAAATATACATTACATGGAGAGTACTGTGCCAGGTGCCAAGGCTATAGGGGGATCTAAAGAGCAGCCCCTGTTCTCAGGGTCATACCTGGAATAAGATGTTGGCAAGACAAGATGTGCAAGAATGTAAATCGCAAGACTGGAGAGCATGCATTCTCAACCAGTGAAGCTGCTCACCTCCTAGGTGCCAGGCAGTGTTCTAGGCGCCAGGGACACAGCAGTGACCAGTACGGATGAGAACTCCTGCCCTCAAGAAGCTTATGGGCCCAGTGGGTGGGAGGCAGGCATTGAGCAAACTAATTAGTAAAATGTGTGGGAGGGAAATAGAGCAGGGGAGGGGGAGAGGGCATGCTGGGGAAGAGGACAGGTGATCAAGGAAGGTCTCACTGGGAATGTGACACTTACGCCACTCAGGCATCAGATGGTTACTCTTGGTGTTTAGAAGACAGAGTGGTTATTCAGGGCTGGGACACTGGGGAAGCTTCATGGAAGCCAGGTGCTGGGAGGGTCTGGCTGGGCAGGATTGAAGCTGCAGCTTGGAGGAGGGAGGCTTCTGGCTGTAGGAGCAAGACAAAGAGACTTGGAGCCCTAGCTCTGAACAGCATTCAGGTAAGAGAAAGAACACCTGGTTTGATTCAGATTATGAAGCAAGGAAACTGCACTATCTGATCTCCAAGTGCCACTCCAGGTCTTATGTTCTGAGAGAAGTGACAGAATTCTTGGGGGATTCGTTTTCCAGAGACATTGCTGAAAAGGGCACCAGGTCCTGACGTACCCCTTCTGCTCTTCCGTAGACGTCAAGAGCGAGTACAAGGAGATGGAAAAGCTGCACAGAAGCCTGAGGGAGGTTGCAGAGAATGCGCTGCTGAGGAGAGGCATGCAGGAGTTCCTCCTGCGGATGTCCCCCGGCAAGGTGGGCTCCCCCAGAGCGTAGCTTCACGTCTTGGGGCTTAGTGCCAAGGGGTGAACAATAAGCCCAGAGCCAAAGGATCAGAATTAAGTCCTGTTTCGTGAAATCTAATAAAGAACATCTCCCAACTATTTGAGCTTTATATATAATACAAAACTCAAGATATTATTGCTTCTGGCATAAGTTTATTTTATTAGCCTATAAAGAGTCATCTTGAATCCCTTTAGCCTTAGGACAAGAAACTTGTGCTTCACCAAAGAAAAATATCCACACGTCGAAAAACTTTAATACTATAGGGAAAAAATTGTAAAACAAAGCTTTATGAGGGACCCAATCCTATTTCCCATTTTAATGGGAGACTTTTGGGTAAAGGGGCAACAACATGGGTTTGGGAGCCAGATGGACACAGGCGTGGCTTTACTGCCTCTCAGATGTGCTAAGACCAGCGCTCCTCAAACATTTGATCTTAGGACCCTTCACTCTTAAAGGACCCTAAGGAGCTTTTGTTTATGTGGGTTATAAATATTTATATTTACTGTATTCAAAATTAAAACTGAGAAAAAATTTAATTATTTACAAATTCATGTAGAAGTAACAATAACAAACTCATTACATGTTAACAAAAGTAACATTGTTGGGGAAAAAGGCTATTTTCAAACAAATTGTAGTGAGAAGAGTGACATTATTTTATGCTTTTGCAAAATCTCTTTATTCTCTGGCCTAATGGGAGACAGCTGGATTCTCCTCTCAGTTTCTGCATCCAGTCTCTTGCCATATGTCTTTTGGTTGATGTGTATGAAGAAAATTTGATCTCACATAGATACGCAGTTGGAATACAGAGAAGTATTTTTATAGCCTTTTCAGGTAATTTCTGGATGTTCTTTGATACTGTATCTTGACAGATGGTAGTTTCTTAAAAGTCAGTTGCAGTTTGGAATCTGAAACCATATTGGTGAACATTTTTTCATACCCTGTTAAGTTAAAAATCCATTGGTTTATCTTGTGCTTTGAATGGATTTTTTACCAATGCATTATTTTGTGGCATTGGGCATTGGTCATTTTGAAAATATTAGTTCACTGAATTAAGCTGATTAAGCTGATAAACATTGATGCATTTTATTGTATAATACTACAAAATCATATTTGTTGTCATGTCCACCAATCTTAGCAGGAAAATCTTGAAGTATTGGGAAGCTGTCAGGCTCACAGAAGAAGATACATGTTTTACAAAATTCCATTTTTTTCTAAAAGCTCATCTTTGACAACAATTTGTCAGTGGTTTTCTTTGAAGTGATAGTTTCATTATTTTTTTATTTTTGAGAAAATGTTTACCATGTAACCACATAAGTTAACCATAGTTTATCAGTTGTTATTTCAAGTAAAAATGATGTTCCACAAGAAAAGTGTCAGGTTGGCTCCCAATTCAGGCACTCAAGGAAATTTCCTTGACATAGCAGAAGTTCTTTAGGTATATTTCCAATTTTTCATATGTAAGGGTCAATATTTAATAGAATTAATTACCATACTGTTTCATTAAGAACATTATTAAGTGAAATAGAGTTTTTTAAACTACAAGCACATGGTGATGAAAAACACAAGAGTTATGAATACAGTTTGGTGCCACTGCTGTGGTTCATGCTAAGGTACAAGTGGTTTTTTCTATGTTTACTTTTACACCTTTATTACAAATGTCAACATGTTAAAAAGACAAATAACATCTTAATATTATTATAAAAACATTATTTAACCCAGGAGACCCCATTAAAGGATCTTAGACAAATCATTTTAACTCCCTGAGCTTCAGGTTATTTATCTGTTAAATGGTGATAATAATGGCAGTACCTACCCTGACACTACCTACCAGGATTGTCAAGAAGTTTCGAATAAAGCTTACAAAATATTGACAAATTGTACTTAATAATACTTGATAAATGGTAATTGTTTATGGGCATAATAGAAATAACATGGTTTAGTGGCATGTTTATTGAAATACTTGGGTTCTGATCTCAGCTATGCCCAATACTAATATGACCTTTCATAAGCCCTTAACATCGCTAAGATTTCATTTCCTCATATACAAAAGGAAAGAGATGAACTGGATGATTAAAAACATTTTTTTACTTTGAAATTCTAGGGTTTTAAATCCCTCTCTTTTTGTTGTTGTATCTTTTGCCTAAGTGAAATTTAAAAAAATTCAGCAACGTAGGTAGGTCTCAGTGGTTCCTTTTCATTTTAAATTTCTAAATACATAGAGTTCTATTGCAGTTTGCTTAGTTCACTTTTCATATTTCCAGTGAGGGATGTATAGGACATCCACTTCCAGCCACAATGAAGTAACAGGACCATATTTACCCTCTGGCCTTAAACAGCAACAACAACAAAACAAACAAAATGTATGAAACAACAGTTTTTAGATATGGGAAAATAGTGCAGGACAATGATCTCTGAAAGAAAGGAGGTAAGGTGAGCCCTACAATTGCCTCATCTTACCACCTGGACAGAGTTTCCAGGCCACAGCACAGGGAGGGAGGACTGAAAAGAGCTGGATGATCTCCCCAAATTGAGGAGACAGAATCTAGAGTTTGAGGCGGCCAAGGTGAAGAATAAACAGGGCAGAGTACCATGGAGAAGAGAGCTGAACAGAGAGAACCAGAGCTGCAAAGCTGGTTTCCCTTGAGTCTTTGGTATGTGAGAAAACTACCAAGGAGAAGGAAAGAACCATTGGAGAGAGGAGAAGGAGGCAGAAAAATCCCCAAAGCTCACTTCAAGCTAGAGCTGTCAGAGTGGAAAGACCTTCTTACACATGTGGGGCATCAAGGAGACTGTTCAAAAGAGTATTGCCTTACTAGTGGGGCCAAAATAGTCCCTAGACAAAAGGCTATTGTGCATCCATGCAGCAAAGTTTAAAAACAAGCCTCAGGAGTATCATACTGTTTTCAACTAACTGCATCCCAGAACAAAACATGAAAACATTTAAAGGAATAAAAATTCCAGCACCCAACAATAGAAAATTGACAGTGTATGGAATCAAAACAAAAATTACCAAGCATGCGAAGAAGTAGGAAAATGTGACCCATAACGAGCAGAAGAATCAATAGAAACAGACCCAGAAATTACACTGGTGATAGAATTAGTAGACAAGGTTATTAAAATTGCTATAATAAACTCCATATGCTCAAGAAGATAGAATAAAGCATAAGCACAATGAGAAGAGAAATGGAAGAAATTAAAAAGACTAAAATAGACCTTCTAGAGATTTTAAAAATCTCAATATCAACATGGGATTAACAGCAGAGTAGATGCTTTATAAGAAAAGACAAGTGAAACTGAAAACAGAACAATAGAACATATTCAAAATGAAACACAGGAAAAAGACAGCATCAATAATCTACAGGACATCACCAAGCAGCCTAAAATGTGTTATTGGAACCAAAGAAGAATGGGAAAGAGATGGGGATATAGAAAGATATTTAAAAGAATAATGTCTGAGAATTTTCCAAACTTGATAAAAAAACAAACAAACAAAAAAAACCATTATAAACCCAGAGATCCAAGATGCTCAATGAATCCCAAGCACAAGAAAAACAAGGAAAATAATGCCAAGACATGTTATAATCAAATTGCTAAAAACCAGTGATGAAGAGAAAATCTTAAAACTAGCTGTGTGTGTGTGTGAGTGAGGCGGAATGAGGGGGGTAGTGGATACTATATACAAAGGAATAAAGATAAGAATGACAGAAGACTTTACATTAGAAACAATGCAATCCAATTCCAGCACTTTGGGAGGCTGAGGCAAGAGGATCATTGAGGCCTGGAGTTCAGGGCCAGCCTGGTCAACATAGTGAGACAGAGATACCATATCTACAAGTTTTGTGTGTGTGTGTGTGTGTGGGGGGGTTGTGGCATGCACCTGTAGTCCCAGCTACTTGGGAGGCTGAGGTGAGAGGATTGCTTGAGTCCAGGAGTTCAAGGCTGTAGTGAGCTATGGTTGTGCCACTGCACTCCAGCCTGGGCAACAGAACAAGGCCCTGTCTCAAATAAATAAATACATACAGTGGAGTGACATCTTTAAAGAATTGAAAGAAAAAGAAAAAAGATTAACCTGGAATTCTATACCCAACAAAAAAACAAAATAAAACAAAAAAACATTTTTCAAAAGTGAAGTGACTTTTTCAGACAAACAAAATCTGGCAAACTTCATAGTCAGAAGACTAGTACTGCAAGAAATTGCTAAAGGAAGTTCTTCTGGCAGAAGATAATAATACTAGATGAAAATTTAGATCTACATAAAATAAAGAGCACTGGAAACAGCAAATATGTAAGTAAATATAAAAGACTTTTTCTTATTTTTCTTAAATCTCTTAAAATATTTAAAAGATTGTTTAAAACAAGAACAATAACATTGCATTGTGGGGTTTATAACATGTAGAAGTTAAATGTATGACAAAAGCACAAAGGCCAGGAGGGGAGAAATGGAAGTATGTCGTTGTAAGGTTTTTGTACTATATATCCAGTTATATAATATTACTTGAAGGTATAGTGTGATAAGTTAAAGATATATACTATAAACCCTAGAGCAGGGGTCCTCAAACTTTTTAAACAGGGGGCCAGTTCACTGTCCCTCAGACCGTTGGAGGGCTGGACTATAGTTTAAAAAAAACTATGAACAAATTCCTATGCACACTACACATATCTTATTTTGAAGTAAAAAAAAAAAAAATAAGCAATAACATCTGCATATGGCCCACAGGCCATAGTTTGAGGATGCCTGCCCTAGAGGAACCACTAGAAAAATAAGTTAAATATAACTAGTAAGCCACTTAAGGAGAGAAAACATAATATTAAAAATGATCACATAATCCAAGAAAGTCAGGAAAAGAAAAGGAATAAATGACAGAAAGCACAAATAGAAAACAGATAGCCAGATAGATTTAAACCCAATCATATAGTCACATTAACTGTAAATGGTCTAAAGCACTAATTAAAAGGCAGAGATTATCAGGTTAGATTTTTTTATTTTAAAAAGCAAGCCCCCAGTATGTATTGTCTACAAGAAACCCACTTGAAATACAAAGACACAAATAGGTTAAAAGTAAATGCATGGAAGATAGATATTTGCAAATACTAATTAAAGACAAAATTTCCATATTAATATCAGATAAAGTAAATTTCAGAGCAAGAAATATTACCAGTGATAAAGAGGGTCATTGCTTAGTGATAAAGTGGTTAATTCATCAAGAGGACATAATAATTCTGGTTCTACACCTAATAACAAAGTTTCAAAATACGTGAAGCAAAAACTAATAAAACTCAAAGGAGAAGTAGCCAAATCCACAATTATAGTTGGAAACTTCAACACCCCCTCTCTTGACAGTTGATAAAAAAAAAGCCGAGAGACTCAGTAAGTATATAAAAGATTTGAACAACATATCAACCAGCTTTACATAATTGAGATTTATAGTATATTATAGTAAACATCAGAGTACACATTCATTTCTAGTGGACTTGGAACATTTGCCAAAATAGACCATATCCTGAGCCATAAAATAAGTCTCAATGAATTTAAAAATATGGAAATCATACAGAGTGTGTTCTCTGACCACAATGGAATTAAATTAAAAACCAATAACAAATCTGGAAAGTCTCCAAATATCTGGAGACACACATCTAAATAACCCATGGGCCACGTGAAGGCTGTGGACTAGCATCTCATTGGATTTATATCTCTCTCCTCCAAATCTTACTTTTTCCCAAATAAAATTACCTCGTTGGTATCAGAAGCCAAGGAGTTAACTCTAGCCATGGCTTAGAAAGTTAGTCACTGGCAGTGGGGCTGTTTGTCACCTGCCTAAAGAATGCAACAAGGAGCTGTCAGGAAGGCACCTGCATTGGCAGAGTGGAACAAATGGGGAAGAAGCTGGGGCAGAGTCCTGAGCTTCTTCAGGCTGATACTGATATAGATCTAGCACAGAAGTTCAGAAGATGCAATAAAAGAAGAAAAGCCTTAAATGTTAAGGGTAGAATCAAGAAGATTCAGGAATAGGAAATAAGAGGCTCAGGAATAAGGGCTGCTGGCTCAGGAGGTTAATATTATTCTAAAAACAAAGGGGTTGACCCTTAACTCCATCTCATACCTCCCTGTCTCAAGAGGGCCACGTGGCTATCTCAGAGGGCAGCAGCAGGATGACAAGAACCTTGGCCTTTGCAGCTAAGGAGAGGAACCTCCAGGCCTGAGACCTTCTGAGGCTCTTGCTCTCGTGCCCTCTCTGTCTCCTCTTCACACCCTTCCTGCTCCCAACAGTTCCTCTGCGGCTCCCACACTCAGGAAGCCCACACCCTCTCCTTTGGGAACCCCATCCTTTCCCACCTGCCAGTGGAAAATTCCAGAGCTCAGGCTTTGGTCAAAAGTTAACCTTCTCTGCACAGGTTTGTCAACTCCAACGTGGGAGATTTGAATGGATCCTAATTCCATGACTTCAACCTCTCCACCAGCAACAACTGTGGCTGTGCAGATTAGCTATGAGCAAGCACATTATCTCCAAGGCAACAATTATTATTATTTAGGACACAACACTGTCTTGTCCCATGTGAGGAAAGCTTACTCTTGGGCTCTGTTTCTCGGCAAGATTGTGCTAAGGAGCCTCTCCTCCATCTTGCTACAGCTGCTATCACTAACGCCACTTCTTGAACTGAGATGGGCTCTGTATTATGCATTTCCACCAGGCAGTGCTTCGAGTAGCTTCTTTTGTAACTGCATGCGACCACTATGGCTCAACTTTTATGTAACAAAGTTGTGAGTTCTTTAGTTGCCATAAACCTCCACTTTGAAGGTCATGTAACAGCATGCCTGGATGAACCAAGCTTGCAACTATGGGCGGAACCTAAGTGCTTGGACCAAGGAGTAGGGACTGAATTGAAAGGTGGACACCTTGTGGCAGGTTCCAGATCCAATCACATCCAGCCCTGGCATTCTGCCATGGCAGGACCCAATCAGATCATGCCTCCTTGCATGGCCTCATTGTAAGATCCAATCAGATCATGCCTCATTACCGTATGCTTATAAAACCAGCCCCAACTTTCTTGTTCTGGAACAGACTGCTTTGGGAACTCTTCCTAGTGTGCTCTTACTTGTGCCAAGTAATAAACACCCCTTGCTATAACCAACTTGACTGTGTCTATTGGTCTGATACCCGCCAAAAGAACGATCCCCTCTGTTTTGGAGTTAACACTTTCTGATCCCGGGTTTCTCCATCAGGATGCTGCTTTCCTCCTGCCACAGTTCCATTGCATAGTTATAAATGGTAACTCTGGCTCGTTCAGTTAAATTATAGCCAATAAGCTCCACCTAAGAAAGCAGGGAAACGACCATTTTAGAATGCACATCATCCAAATCGTAATAATAAAATTTCCGTGCCAAATGTCAGAATAGCATGCGTTGTTTGTGCAGCCTGACAATGTCGGTTAACGGAGGTGTTATTAAAATACCACGACACGAGCATTTCCATGTCGATGAGACAATTGAAAAGGGACCCCTTACTT
Organism: Microcebus murinus; assembly: GCF_040939455.1. Classification (NCBI taxonomy): domain Eukaryota; kingdom Metazoa; phylum Chordata; class Mammalia; order Primates; family Cheirogaleidae; genus Microcebus; species Microcebus murinus. The sequence continues at coordinate 23,295,756 of NC_134127.1, read as the reverse complement.
TCATGTTCTCTCAAAGTTTTACACAATGCGCAGTCAGTATTTTCAACTGACCTCTGGTTCTTCTTTTATTTCTTTTCCACTTCTTCCCATTCCAATTGAATTTGAATTACCCAGAACCAGGGGAATTTGTGCCTGTTTATTTTCTTCTGTCTAAATGCCATGTCATAAACCAATGTACCCACCCCCTTCTCTCAAATGCACAGTTTAATCTGGTTAGGGAAAGAAAGAAAATTGATAATGATCCATGAAATCCTGATAAAACTGTGTTCTAGATAGCCTCTATGGTTAAAACTACTTTAAGTCCCTCTATTTTAAAATCTTGCTGCCTAGTCTCTATAAAAGTTCTTTCATCATCAATTTTTCCCTCTGGAAGAAATGTGGGTTCTTGCTGCTGCAAAGGGGACAAGTTATGTGACGGTGATCTTTTTCTTATGGCATCACTGTGGACAAAAAGGCAGATTTTGCCTCTAGTTAGAAGGCAAGACCCTGTTTAGCTGGTAGGGGTGAAGCTGATGATTGCTGCCCAACACTCACAGACCCAGGCAACTGGTCTCTCTCTCTTCCTCCTCCCTCCCTCTCTCTCTCTCTCTCTCCCTTTCTTTCTTTCCCCCTCCTTCCCTCTCTTCCTTTCTCTCCCCACTCCATTTCTCTCTCCCTCCTCTCAGCGTCTTTCTCCCTCCCACCCCTCTTTTTATCTCTCTTCCTTTTTCTCTCTCCCTCTATCTTTCTTCCTCTTTCTTTCTCTCCCTCAGGGAAATCAAAACATGTGGTCAAAGAAAGAGGGTGGTAAAAATCTGGTATAATTTTTGAAAATCTGAAACTACCAGTGTCTTACAAAGAGTTCAAGGTAAGTTAAAAATTCCTACTCACACCCAGATTGGGTGGAGCCAACATTAGAAAGCAGTGATTGATGACAATTGGTATTTAGCCATGTATTTCTTTACATCTTACTGAAACTTCAACTTTCATCATTTTGATAATGACATTTACTTACTCTATTTGGGTATATCTTAGGGCACAGATTTCAGCTTTGCTTGTGCTTTTGAATCACCTGGAAAGCTTTTTGAAATCCCATGCCCAAGTGGGTCCTACTCTGCACACCAATCTGATAAGAATCTCTGACAGTAGAACTCAGACATCAATTATTTTTTTAAATCACTGCTTTATGGTAAGACAAATTCAAGTCCTAAAACCCCATAGGCTCTATGCTTTGGAGACCCTATGATCCAGCATCCTGAAAAACACAATATTTCTCCTATAATCACCAGAGTGTGTAGGCCTATTGAGAATGTATGGTTACATTTTTGACAGCAGGTCTGAGGCTGGAGCAGGACATGCTGCGTTTCCAGGAGTCCCCCAGATCGCTGATTTTGCTGGCTAGCACTTAGGGGGCAGCAAAGCGGAAGAGGAAGTCAAGAGCCCCAGTTCCAGGGTCCCGCCTCTGCCTAGGATGCTTGGACAAATGACCTCTTTGGGCCACAGCCTCCTCATCTACAAAGGGAAGGAAAAGACGTCACTAAACTCAATGGCCCCTGATGGCTCTCACATTCTAAGAGACTAACTTGAAATCTGCCAAAGACGTAGAGCATTGTGTCCCGAATGACAACAGGACTGGGTGAAGAAATAGGAAGGCAAGAGCAGGTAGCAGCACCACACAAGCCTAGCAGCAGCAACTCCCAGGGAATGTGCTGTGAGTGGCACCCCCTGGATTTGTGCGATGGAGCATCCCTGGGTCACCAGGCAAGCCGTTCTGTGTTCGTTCCTTTCTCTCTTGAGTTCCTGCAAAAGTTCCTTTCCATGAAGAATAAATGGCAATTCTTAGGAAAACTGCCGTATACTTGAGGAATTCGGTGTTCCTCCAACATCCTGCTGATGACAGGTCCCCTGACTCCCTGAGAAGCCCTCTCCCCTCTTCATCAGAAAGGATTAGGCATAAAGAAGGCTTGGCGCCTGGAGGGGGAAGCTTGGGAGCCCCTGCGCAGTCTTTGAGCGTGTGCCAAGCTATTCTAGTATTAATAACATGAGACTGCAGGCTCGAGTGTGCAGGACTGAATACAGGAGTGTTAGTGCTAACGGGGCCGGGAAGCCTCCGGGGCGCAGAGAGGCCAAGGGTGTGCACTTGGCACGTCAGCACCTGGGCTTCCATCTTTGGCAACAGGCCTGTGGTCTTCTGAGATACTGCTGCCAGCCTGCAGGACAGCCATGCGGTGGAACGGACTCTGTGCCCAACTTCAGGAGATGTGGTAGGGAGAAGACCCCTCAAGGAAGGAAACGGAGAAACAGGCCTTGCCCCCAGGGAGAATGGTTTCCAAAGGAGGAGTCTGTCAATCAACACTCCACGGTCAGAGAACATGAGTTGGAAGGGACTGCAGAATCCGTCTGGAAGAATCTCTGGCTGTTCCAGGACGTATGTGCCTGCTGGGATCGCAGGCTGTGTGGAGGGCTGTGGAGGGAGATGAGGCTGGAGGGGTGCTCACCCCCCTCTGTTGTGGCAGTGGACAGCCACCTAGGAAAGGGGCCAACCGGACAGTCAATGATGCTTCCATGCACATGGAGCCTGCTGCTACGCCGGCTTCATCGGTGTCTTATGGGGACGTGGGGACACTGGAGTTGAAGGGCTATTATTGCTTAGGAGCAGTTTTCCTGGCTCAGCCCCTGCCTCCAGCTGAGATCTGGTTGTCTGAGACCTCAGCAGCTGCCCTGGACTCATTCAAGGGACTGGAAAAGTTTCCAGAGAGACGAGATTCGTGAGCCTGTTCCTTACACGTGCTAAAATCCTGGTGCACGCAGTCTGCTCTCCTGGGCGTGTTGGCATGTGTGTGGCAGAGAGCCAGCACTTGCTGGAAGGTGGCCAAACACACCCGCCCCAGAGAGGGGGAATATGACCTACAGCACAGAATGCTCCCTCTCCCTTGCCAGTGGCCCTTTTTTGCTTATGTCAGTGGTTCTTAGGGAACAGACACTCACTCCCAGCAGGACTTGATTCTAACCCACCGTCTTGAGCTTCATGTTGAGTTTTCCATGCATAATAAGTTGCAGTGGGAATTGGGAAAACTACTGAAGTAGGAATGGATCTCCCTGAGAAGTATACATGCATGCTCACACTTTCCAGTATATCAAATATACTGAGAGACACAGAGATTCGATACTGCAAGGTTGGCCATTCCCTGTATGCTGAAGGTCCCCTGTCTCCCCAGGGCAGCCCCCAGTGCTTGTGAGCAGAGACGGGTCACTGGAGTGCTCTGTGAAAATAGTGGACAGATTTTCTTACATTTTCTTCTCTTCTTTTGGGTGAGAGAGAGAGATCAGACCTGCAGCGTCATGAACACTGAAGCAGGACTTCTCTGAGACTACCCACAGACTCACTTTGAATAGACCTTAGCCCAAAGGAGAAGTACATTGTATTTCTGTATTAACCATGTCTGTTAGTTTATGTGTTCTGATGCTTTGACATCTAGGACCTTGCTGACCCTGGAGGGACTGCTGCTCACGGGGCTAACCAATTCCTAGAGATGGTAAATAACTTTTTCTCAAGCCAAGCTTACTTTTCAAATGCAAATTAACGAATCCAGAGCCCATACTCCCAAATTTGGAGGGGAAAAAATATCTCAACCTGGAATTTTATACCCATACAAACTATCACTCAAGGGTGAGGATAAAAATAAAGATATTTTCAGACATGCAAGGTCTCTCTAGATGTATTCCATCATCGATGTGTTCCCTCAAGAAAAAGAAATAAATTAGGAAAGAGAAAGGCAGAATATTAAGAAAGCAGAACCTCCAACCCAAGGCAGAATCGAACAGAAGGTCCAGGATTAAGGGGAAGGCAAATCTCTGGACAATAGCCCTGAACTAGGTATAGAGAGTAATTGGTCCAGTATGAAGCAAATCAGAAAGTTTGGGGCAATATCTACAGAAAGATAAAATTCATAGAATAGCTGATGTGTTTGACTTTATTGAGAAGAGATTGATGGAAATGGCAGGAAAATAACATAGAAGAAAATATTCCACATAGCTTGGTGGTGAATAGTATTTACATAAGCATAATAAAGTAAACTGAAAAATCACCTAAACAAAATTGTGACATAACTGTCCTAGTAGGTTGGGGGAAGGCATGTTTATGGGTGGGAGATGGAACAAGAGAGAGCTAACTCTTTTCTCTACGGTTGGAATAGATAATGCAAAAAACTGGGGAAAAAAGAATTAGCAGTATAAATGTATTATTTAGAAATGTGGAGATTAATAGAAAAAGCAACAGTTGAAGTGGGTGCCCATGGGAAACAGGGTGTGGGTTTGAGAGGTTAGGGGGCTGTTGCTTTCATAGTAAGCCTCATAGAACTATTATTTTAAAAAATTATTAAAAATCTGTTTATACATATCTTTGGTAAATATAAAATCTAAATTGGAAAAATAAAACCTCTACACTAGCCTTGAGATGGGTCATGTTTCAAGAAAGAAGAGAAAGAAAGAGAGGGGGGAGAGAGAGAGAGAAAGAGAAAGAAACAAAGGAAAGAAATTATATCCCTTTATATTCTGGATTCCTCTCTCTCCTCCTGCATTTCCTCTGTCCTCTCTCCCTCTCTCACCATTTTTCCATTTATTTGCCTTATTTTCCTTCCTTTTATCTCCATCATTCTTTCTCAATTTTTCTACATCTTTTTTCCCTCTTTCTGGCATAATATGCAGCTAAAATATCTTTATTAGTATTATTTTAGTATACTTACTGAATATAATATTTCCTGGTTTTAGTTCTTACTATTGAAAGCATGCATGGAATGTTCTTTCCTTCCCCCAACCAAAGCAAGCTAAGCAGCAAAGTCAGTTGTAAGTTACTCTGTATCAAGGTGGAGGAAGTTTTCTTGTAAAGGCCCTCTTGGACTTGGGAGAGATCTCAGAGGTCACTGGGTCCAGCCAGTCACCCAATGTAGAAAACGTCTCTGCGGTGAATCGAGTATAGTGCAGATGACGTAGGCTCTGGTGAAATAACGTTAGTGGTGGAGAATGTCCAGTCAGCTGCCAGCCGGGGTACCCAAGTCCAGACAGCTCAGTGGTGAGTGACAGCTTCCATATGTGAAGTGGAATTCTGCCGCTCCCCCTAGGATGGTTCAGAGAAGACCTAACGCCTCCTCCTCTCCCCGTGACAGCCCTTCTTATATCTGAAACACAGATCAGGCGCCCCTGTGTAGTTTCTTCTCTGGGCTGAATGCTGCCCTTTCCTGTTGGTTTCTGGACCCTTCTCCACCCTGGTCACCCTGGTGGGCTCCCTCTAAGTGGTGGCTAAATCTTTCAATCAGAAGCACCTAGAGCTGAACATACGTTCCCATCAATGCAGAGTTCAAGGGCTCTGTAATCTCCATCTTTATGCTCATCATCCTTTTATTCATGCAGCCTAAGTTTTGAAATACAAGTTGAATATCCTAATCTGAAAATCCAAAATCCCAAATGCTCCAAGATCCAAAACTTTTTGAGCACCAACATGGCACTCATAGGAAATGCTCACTGGAGCATTTTGGATTTTGGATTTTCGAATAAGGGATCCTGAACCAGGATCTGAAACCATCAGAGATCCAGAACATGTCTCTGGTCAAAATCATTTGGAGTAAGGAATACTACTCAACCTGTAGCTGTCTTCCTCAACCCTTGCTGACTTACATCAACCTCAAAGTCATCCAAAATGTGATATTTTTTCTTATGCGCTCCAGAGAATCCCCATATCCCATATCCTATGTGTGGGAAAGTGCATTTTCCCAACATTGGTGTCCGTTTTACACTTATCCCACTAAATCTCTTCTTAAGAGTTTTGGCCCAAAGTCTCACCCTGTTTTGAGAAGTTTCTTATGATTCACTTGAGTGAACATGTTTGGCTACCAATTACAAATTGCTCCCATTAAAATTATTTCATCATCTAATTCAAATTCATCACCTCATTCAAACATCTTATTAATGCATCATCTCGGCTCTGAGACAGATCCTCTCAAAGGGCACCCTGGGTTGTTGAGTGTGACGATATAAGGAGCTCCCGGTAAGCCTTGCTCTGGGGTCTCTGGCCTGTGAGCACGGCAGGGAGGAGGGTTATCTGCTTGACTGTCTACAGCCTTGGACCCGCGTCAGAAAACCTGGGCTGTCTCATGCAATCCATCATTCCCACACCTTCTGGGAAATAAATTAAAACGAGCCGAGCTCATCGAGACGAAGCAGATGGTTGGGTGGATTCCACGGTGGAGCAGGGAGCTCCACCGGGCAGAGAGTCTTGCTCCCACTGTCTCGGACTCAGCGCCAGCTGTCGGCAGCTGGACAGTGGCGGGAGAGCCACGTAGCGATTAATACTCCATTTGTCAGGGCTGTCAGCTCTGAAAAATAACGACAATGGCCGACATTCGCGACGCGTGTTAAGAGTTTTCAAAGCGCCTCCTCCCATAATCACCCTTGAGATGGGAAGGCCAGGAAGTAGTAACTCGGTTTTACAGACAAGGAAACTCAGACTCTAAGAGGTTTTGTCACTTGTCCGCCTCCACGGAGTTTGGAGGGTGGAGATGGGAGTCAGGATCGGGCTTCGTGGCTTGGAATCCAGGCTCCGCTCCACAGAGCGTCTCTGGGGTCTGCTGTCCATGTAACCAGCTAGTAAGTGTGGGATTGTCACCTGCTTTGGGCCTGTCACTAGGCTAGCTTTTGAAAGGGACACACAAGAGTATAACATATGCATCTGGCTCTCAGTGAGTTCAGGGCAACCTGAAGCACTTTGTTGGGGCCCTGATCATGTGGTCGGCCCCTGAGCACAATATCTGTCTAGGCAGCAGGGCCTGGTTAGCAGGGAAGGCTCCAGAAGAGAGTCAGGGCCCAAGCTGGTCTTGAAGGGTGAGAACTCAACCTTCATGGTGGTGTTGGAGGGCAGGAGTGGACAAAGGCTCAGCAGGTGGGCAGACTGGCCTGGGTGACGAGAGCAGCAGTGTGGGGGTCACAGTGGAAGAGAACAGGACAGTGGGCAGCACTGGCCTTGAGCAAGGCATTTGGGCCACTCTATTCACACAGCTGTGCAGCAGGACGGGAGACAGTGACACATGGGACATGGTCCCTCCCTCAGGAACAGGACAGGTAGGATGGTCTTCCTGTCCTCTCAGAACAGATTGCTCCCCCTCACATTCTAATAGTAGGAGGCATCTTTTACTATTCAGCACTCAGAGTAATAAGGCTTACATTTTCCTACAATTTTTTTTTTTTTGAGACAGAGTCTCACTTTGTTGCCCAGACTAGAGCGAGCGCTGTGGCATCAGCCTAGCTCACAGCAACCTCAAACTCCTGGGCTCAAGCGATCCTCCTGCCTCAGCCTCCCGAGTAGCTGGGACTACAGGCATGCACCACCATGCCCAGCTAAGTTTTTCTATATATATTAGTTGGCCAATTAATTTCTATTTATAGTAGAGACGGAGTCTCGCTCTTGCTCAGGTTGGTTTCGAATTCCTGACCTTGAGCAATCCGCCTGGCTCGGCCTCCCAGAGTACTAGGATTACAGGCGTGAGCCACCATGCCCAGCCCTAAAATTGTTTTCAATTACAATCAAGTCATGTTCACTACCTTAGCTCAGAATCTCCACCAGTGTGCCCTGTGGAACAAGCCCTGTTCTCTGTGTTCAAGTGAGAGTGGAGAAGCCTTAATGCTATGTCCCTGTCTTGGAGCGTCACCATGCTCAATAGCATCTTAGAGGCTCTGATAAGTCCTGCAATAAAGGAATGCCTTTTGCTTTCACCAGAGATCCCTTTTTCAAGGGACTCCTAGGAACATCTCATGAGATTAGTGGGCTTTCCATCACTGTCTTGTCCCATCTGGTCCTCACAACTGCCCTGTAATTTGAGGTTATTATCTTTATGTCCCATGAGAACACTGAGACCAAGAACTTTAATGATTTGCCCAAGGCTCTGCAGCTAGGAATGGTCAGATTAAAGTCCAGGACTTGACACTATAAGTCTGGGGCTTTGTCCCTAATTTAGCATTTTGTTACAGTGGCATTTGTCACTTACATGCCTGCCTGCCTTCCCCACGGGGCTGTCAGTGCATTGAGAATAAATAGTCTCTGAATCTTCCTTTATACATAGAGGTTATTGCATTTTTTCTAATTAATAAAGTGTACATATGTTTTGAGGGGGAATACAAAAAGTTATAGAGGAGGAAATCCAAATATTAATAAAAATTTAACTAGTTGGGCTGCTTTCTGATTTGGAGGCCCATTTCCTCAGATCTGTCTCCCCACCCCCCGAAGATTTAGCTACTGCTGGCAGGGGGTGGGGGCTGGTAGCTCGGGGTGGTTGCTGGATTTCAGTTAAGATCAGATGGATGCTGCTCCAAAATAACCAATAAGATAAATCAGGAAACACTTATTGATTGAACACAAATTTTACAAACTACAAATGTTAAATTCTTATATCATTTGGTCTGTATAATAATGACTTTTTACCCAGCTGTCTCCTGAATAAGACCTAAGTTGATGAAATTCACTGTATAATTAAACAAGCTACTTTCAAAAAATAACAAATCCCAAATTCTGAGTTTTGAAAGATTATATACTTTTCACCAAGCTGTTTGTACAAAGCTGAACAACAAGAAAAGATAAACACTGGTTTGTGACCAACAGACAAAAATTGTTTCTGAAATATTTATATTTCATGTGAATCAGATTAAAAACTAAAATGAAATAGTAAAGGTAATAATGAAATACTAAAGGTAAAAATTTTAAAGAATGTATTTTTGTAAAGCAGGCCACAGATGAAGAAGTAGCAAGGTCCCTGGAGTAGTCAAATTCAGAGAGACAGAGAGTTGAGTGGTGGTTGCCAGTGGCTGGGAGGTGGTGGGTGTGGAGAGTTGTTTAATGAGTACAGAGCTTCAGTTTTGCAAGATGAAGAGAATTCTGGAGATTGGTTGCACATCAATGTGAACATACTTAACACTACTAAAGTGTACATTTAAAAATGGTTAAGGGGCTGGGCATGGTGGCTCATACCTATAATCCCAGCACTTTGGGAGGCTGAGGTAGGAGGCTTGCTTGGGACCAGGAGTTTGAGGCCAGCCTGAGCAACACAATAAGACCCTTTCTCTAAAAAAAAAAAAAAAAAAAAAAAAATTTTTTTAAAGCTGAGTGTGGTGGTGTGCACATGTGGTCCCAGCTACTCGGGACACTGAAGCAGAAGGATCACTTGAAAATAGAAATTCGAGGTTACAGTGAGCTATGGTTGTGCCACTACACTCCAGCCTGGGTGACAGAGTAAGACCATGTCATGTCTCTAAAAATAAAAGGTTAAGATGGTAAATTTTATGCTATGTGTATTTTACCACAATTAAAAAGTTTAAACAAGAAATAGCAAATCATAGTGAATAAATATGTAAAAAAATTTTTAAATATATTTATATGAAGTTCAAGAACAGGCAAAATAATCCCTGGTGATAGTGATTACCCTGGGGAGGAGACTTGGTGACCAGAAGGGGACAGAAGGGGGGGGCTTCTGAGGTGCATAGAATGTTCTACTCTTGCTCCAGATGCTGGTTTCACAAGTCTGTCTATTCAGTTTGTAAAAAAATGTAGACATTGTACAATTACGATACGTCCATTTTTCTTTAGGTATGTTAAACTTTTTAGTATATATCTTTTTAAAGAAAGATTCCTGTTGGAGGGGAAAGAGAAAACAAAGTCAGGCCTGAGAATGCAGCTTTGAGATACATCTGGCAGAAGCAGCAGGGGAGCCCTTGACGGGTGTGGGACTGCAAACCCCCACTCTCATGCCTTCTTTCCCCCTCGGCTGAGATCCTGAAGGATGGGGCTGGGTCTAATTCGTGTTTGTAAAAACATTTCTAAAGCATTGCACAAGGGTACAGACTAATACGAAGCTGCAAGAAGGTACACAGCAGATGTTTGTTGAATGAATGACTGAGTGTATGGAAGGAACCCTCACGTAGGTGGATGCCCTGGTGGGAAAGGCTGGTTGTGGATGTTGTGTCTACGAGGCCACAGGTTCAGCCTTGCTCAGTTTCTCCACGTGGAAACAAGGAGGATGATAGCTGCCCTCCCCACCCACGGCCCGAGAGAGTCCTTGGGACACTCAAGGGACATAATTCAAAGGTAGCCGGAAGCACTTGAGTGTGTCTGATGTGCTTTGCTGTGCCTCCTCTGTTTCCGTCACCTGCATGAACAGCAGAACGGACGTGGTCACTGCAGAGAGTTCTCTGTTATTCAAAAGCTCGGTCCTTCCATTTTAAGTACTTGGATTTCATTGCCTTTATTTTCATAGATGGAGCTGCTTCAGGAGTTGATGAAGAAGTTGCCCTCCTTCATCAATGCAACCACATTTTCATAATACCTTCTGGGGAAAGAAATGCCCACTACGACTGTCATCTGTGATTGAATGGAAGTAAACTGCTTTTCGGACGATTCTGATTTTAGGTGGCGGGAAGGTGTCATCTGAGCTAAGATCTGCCCGAAGGACTCTGACCCACTCACTAAAAATCTAGCTCTCCAGGACATTCCTAAACTTCATTATCTAATGTCCCTTGGCCTATTCTGGCAGTTTTATTCAATATAGACAAAGGCCGGGCGCGGTGGCTCACGCCTGTAATCCTAGCACTCTGGGAAACTGAGGTGGGTGGATTGCTCAAGGTCAGGAGTTCGAAACCAGCTTGAACAAGAGCGAGACCCCGTCTCTAATATAAATAGAAAGAAATTAATTGGCCCACTAAAAATACATAGAAAAAATTAGCCGGGCATGGTTGCACATGCCTATAGTCCCAGCTACTCAGGAGGCTGAGGCAGGAGGATCGCTTGAGCCCAGGAGTTTGAGGTTGCTGTGAGCTAGGCTGATGCCCCGGCACTCACTCTAGTCTGGGCAACAAAGTGAGACTCTTTCCCCCCCCTCAAAAAAAATATATATAGACAAAGATTGGAAACACCCCAAATCCCCATCAACAGGAGAATGGGTACACGGATTGTGATATGCATGTAACAGAATACTACTCAGTGTGCTTCTCTTGGCAGGAGGTGGAAGGAGAACGAGGAAGGAAGAGAGGTCGCATGTGAGTCCCCACATGGCAGAAGAGTGAACCCAGCCCGCCAGCCCTCTCTACGGCACTGATGCATCCACGAGGGTAGAGACTCAGGATCCAAACACCTCCCCAAAGGTCACACCTCCCCAAAGGTCACACCTCCCAACACGGTTGCATGGGGGATTTCAGTTTCCAACACATGAATTTAGGGGGACACAGTTAGACCACGGCACCGTATTTCCTGTTAATATGCGCGTCTCTGCAATGAAGGTCTCTGGACATCGCGGTCTGAGCACATTTCTGGCTATTTTTAAGATTGCATTCCTGGGAATGTTGGTGAATTGATGGGTGACCAAAACGTTCTTTTTTTCGTGAGAGGCAGTGGCTAAGGGCATAGACCCTAGAGTCAAATTGCCTGGGGTTGAATCCTAGCTCTGCCACTTACAGGCCGTGTGACTCCGGACAAGTCACTACATCTCTCTGTGTCTGCAAATGGGCACAGTAGCAGCACCAACCCCCAGGGGCTGTTGCATGGGTTAAACGAGTGACTGTGCGGGAAGCACCTGGAGTTGCCTAGCACGCGGCGTATATACTACAAAGTGTTTCTTCTCCTCCTTATCTTCCTCCCCTCCCCTCCCCTTATTATTACTATAATCGTATAATTACTGTTTTTTTTCTCCCTGTAAAATGGAGCGTCACAGTGGAGCTGCCACCCAGGGACAGTCAGGAGGGCCGTCCTGGAGATGACTAAGACATTTCTGACTCAGCTGGGGTCGGCAGCCGCACTGCGAGGAGAGCTGAGCCTTGGCGGACACTTCTCATGGACGAAGGCTGGCCCTGAAACCTGGAGGCCGAATCTTTCCCAACAAACAGAAACATACTTATGCACGTCACCTCCAGAGTGCCGGCCCTTGTAAACTGTGCCGCGGTGGCGCGAACCATTTTGGGGAATCTCCTTCCTCTGCCATCACCCCAATCTGAACTAGCCGCGCCCTGAACATTTATTTGGTTAGAGCTCCTTTTTCAAACATCAGCGATCGTGCTCAGGTTTACAGTTATTTGTGCCTGAGTCCACCTCCCACGCTGGCTTGCGACCCTGTATCCCCTGGCCTGCGTGCAGCGTTAATGCGTCATAAACACTGGCTTTGTTGCTCAGTTGTGTGGAGACCCCAGGAGCCTTCTTCTGAATGTCCCCAGCGTGGCCAATCTGTCATCTGGCGGGTGGATGTGACTCTAGGAGACCACACAAAGTGATTCTGTGTCAAGTTTGCTGAATGAATTGAGCCATGCCAATTCTGTCCTATAAATAAATTTACAAGACTGGTTTTCTTGAGTGCCTCGTAAGCCAGGGTCTAGCTGCCATTCTCCCAGAAGCGTTCCAGAAAGAATGTTGAGCCGGGCCTTAGACCAGGCGTGGGGCGTCTGTGGGGCGTCAAGGCTGACTGCGCGGCTCATCCCGCATGGGCTGCAATGCTGAGATTGGCCACCAGAGGGGGGCCGTGTTCCAGACCCCACCACGGAGGCTCCGCAACTGCTCCAAGAACTTTAGCTTATAAAGACGGCGGCGGGAGCGGCGGCAGTCCATATCTCAGCCAGTACCCAGTGGCGCTGCGGTGCCTCCTCAGGACATCTCCGGATTGCTGCCCGAGGCGGGCACCGGGACAGGGACTCCAGGTGCAGACTCCCACTCAGAGTCTCCGAGGCACAGACCCCCCGTGTGCCACAGGTTGAGTCTTGCCTCCTGCAGAAGTGACCCTCTCCATCCTGCCGGGAGTCCAGTCCCTGGATGCCCTGCAGCCTCGTTCTATGACTCCGTCTGGATTTGGCTGGCTGTGGGGACAAGCTCGGAGGGGCTGCCTGGGACTCAGTGTGGTGGCAGCCAGCTCTCCAGCCACCATGGCTGATGCTGGGAACTGAGAGGACAGGCTCTGCAGCCCCAGCCAGGGACACTCAGGTGAGTCTTGGTGCTAACTTTATCCTATCTCCTGGGCATGGTGTCCCAAAGGCAGCCGGAGGACACTGGGATGTGCTGGATGGAGCAGAGAACCAACTTTGGGGGTCTTCAGGATGTATGGTGGAGGTGCCTGCTCCAGGTGGGGAGGTCCCGGCTGTCTGAGCCTGCGGACATCAGCTGGGCCCTCATCCAGCTGCCGGGGCTGAAGGGGGTGAGCCTGCAACTGGGGCACCAGAGGGAAGCTATGGCCTTGGTGGCAACTCTGCTTGGCTCCTGTCAGAGTTCCAGAGCCAATTCAGGGAGCAGATAGTACAGGTGACAATGTCTGTCCACGTGTGTGTGTGTGTGCATGTGTGTGTGCGTGCCCAGTAGGGGGACATGGGAAGGGAGAGGTGACGTATAAAGCATCTGCACCTCTCCAGCTTTGGGTTATGATTTAGGTTAGCTAAGTACAGTTAGAGGAGGAAAGCGTGTGAAACCTACTCAGTGATTATCTCTCTGGAGGGGGCCACGTTCACAGTGACTGCTGGAACCCAGAGATGCTGTCTTGGGAGCAGCAATAGGCTCATGCCACGCCCTCAGCTGGAGAGACTCACTGAGGCCTTCGGATGCCCAGAGAGGGACTTGGAGAGGCAGGGTCCAGTTTCAGCCCCGGGCTGCATTCACCACTGTCTTCTGCAAGGGACCCCAGACAGCTTTGGTCCTGGGACTGGCTAGGAAGGAGGGAGGCCCCAGGAGCCCAGACACCCCCTGTCTGCATGCTCAGCAGGGTCAGAAGATGCTGGGGTGGTGGAGGGTGTTGGTTCTCATTGGACTCTGCCACCAGCCCACCTTGTGACCTGGTTTGTAAAGCCTTTCTTCATGCATTTTCGCATGTGAGGGTCACAGTGATGCTGAGTGGCTGGCAGCTGTGGACCCTCCCATCTTAAAGGTGATGCACCTGAGGCTGAACGCGGTCAGCTGACTGGGCCGAGTTCCCTGAGAAATAAAGAGAAGAGCAGGATGGGAGACCTGGGCCTCTGTGCTCCCCACTTGTCTGCACAGAGCCCAGGGAGGGGTGCACAGATGGCTTTTTTAGCTCTAAAATACAGAATGTGGAAGTAGATCCTTGGTGCCTTGGGTGCAATTGCCTGGAAGGGAATCATGACACTCCAGGAGGTCAGTAGAGCGTCCCCTCCTGGCTTAGAGGGAGGCCTCCCTCTTTGACTTGAAGCACAGAGGTCCACGTCCTTGGATTTCTGCCACAGGTAACTGTGGCTTCCACGCCCTGCTTGTGTGTCGCCTGCCCTGCTCCCTCCCTTCAAGCTCGCAGAGCCTCTCCTCAGTCCCAGGGTCCCCACCTGGTGGGGTCATTGGCTGGCTCTCTGAGGTGTGACCCTCTTCACCCTGAAGGTGGCCCCCGAAAGGGGCTGGCATGTGCCTTCCAGAAAGAGCAGCCGTGGGGCTGGGCCAGGGCTCCGTGTGGGAAGCCCCTGCCTGGTGCCTCTTCCTGCACTGATACCTGTTGTTCTTGCCTCTCTGGCCTTGGTTGGTTCAACTTTTAAATGGGGGTGATGGAACGGGAATGCCACCTGCCTGCCACTCTCACTGTGCTCCTGGGAGGAGCTCACAGGGAGATCCCGGGTGGCAACTGGCCTGTGCCCTGTGGGGCGGGCACACGCGCCAGGAGGGTGCACTGTCGTCCCCACTCTCATCGTTAGTTGTTTCTTTCCCGAGAGCACAAACATGGTCCCAAGGCAGTAAGACCTGTGATCTGAGCGTCCAAATGCCTGTCCCCCACTCCCAAGAAAGAAAAATAACCCCAAATAAAACCTGGGCAGACAGAATGTGCTTAGGTTTCATTTCCAAGTAACAAACATTAGCAGAGTTGGCTGCGCATTTCCAAACCCATCCCATTATCTGGCCCCCACTCGGCCCCGGCCCCTCCCCCCAGCAGTCCCCCGGGGCTCCTGCTCCAGCAGCTGAGGGGCGGAGGGCCGCCCACCCCCCGGACACGAGCTAGCTCTGGCCAGGAGCTGACCAGAGGAGGGGGATGGTGGAAGTGGCCATGGGGCCCCACACCTCCCCTCCATAGCGGCAGCGCCTGTCCGGCTCTGCGTGACCTCTGGACAGCAGTGGCTGTTGCCTTGGCAGAGAGAGGGTCATCGCAGGCAAGGAGACACTGGCGGAGAGAGGGTCATCGCAGGCAGAGGAGACACTGGCGGAGAGAGGGTCATCGCAGGCAGAGGAGACACTGGCGGAGAGAGGGTCATCGCAGGCAGAGGAGACACTGGCGGAGAGAGGGTCATCGCAGGCAGAGGAGACACTGGCGGAGAGAGGGTCATCGCAGGCAGAGGAGACACTGGCGGAGAGAGGGTCATCGCAGGCAGAGGAGACACTGGCGGAGAGAGGGTCATCGCAGGCAGAGGAGACACTGGCGGAGAGAGGGTCATCGCAGGCAGAGGAGACACTGGCGGAGAGAGGGTCATCGCAGGCAGAGGAGACACTGGCGGAGAGAGGGTCATCGCAGGCAGAGGAGACACTGGCGGAGAGAGGGTCATCGCAGGCAGAGGAGACACTGGCGGAGAGAGGGTCATCGCAGGCAGAGGAGACACTGGCGGAGAGAGGGTCATCGCAGGCAGAGGAGACACTGGCGGAGAGAGGGTCATCGCAGGCAGAGGAGACACTGGCGGAGAGAGGGTCATCGCAGGCAGAGGAGACACTGGCGGAGAGAGGGTCATCGCAGGCAGAGGAGACACTGGCGGAGAGAGGGTCATCGAAGGCAAGGAGACACTGGCTTCTGCTTCTTGGCCCCCCAGGAGCGAGGGCAGAGGGAGGGTCCCGCACTCAGAGCTCGTAAAACAAGGGAGGGTCGCCTGCAGCTCAGCAGTGATGGAGCTGCCAGGGGCCCCGCCTAGAGGCCCCCACTGGTGGAGGACTTGGGTGGAGGCTGGGACAGGGAGACCAGCACACTGGACACCACGTGGCGCAGCGAAGCTGGGGCGGACGGTGTCTGGGGCGGGGAGGAGGGATCCCGCTGCAGCAGGGGACCCGCCCCTCTTCCAACCCTCCATGGGCTAGAAGAAAGGCTCGCAGGGACTGGGAACACCATGGCTCTGTGTGTGTGCACACGTGTGTGGGCGTGTGGGTGTGCACGCACCCACGTGTGGGGCATGTGGAGAAGAGATAAGAGCAGAAGTCCCCACCCTCCTGTGGTGTTGCAAGGACATTGACAGGAGCCAGTCAGCCGGCCTCTTTTCAGCCCCTCACGTCAGAGGTCTCTGGAGGCCAAGTTCAAGGCATGAAAATCACGTTTTGCTCCTCCTGGCAGAGCATCCCGGCCAGCCTCCCCCTCCGTTGTCCCTATTTATGAAACAGTGAGGACGCCTCTGTCCCCACCCTGCCTCTGGAGAGGACCCGATTGACTGAGCTTTCCAATCAACTGCATCATTCCCCCACTGCCACCTGCCAGGCACCCCGTCCTCCCCGGCTTTGCTCCGTGCTGGGCCTGGGACCCATCCTCCTAACAGCTTTGCCTCCCAGAGATTCATTGTTAAAAAGCAGATGTTTGGGGTTAGATGTCGAGATAGTTAAGAGCATCAGAAGTGCTGGAACGGAGAGGAAAGCAAGAGTAATTTATAAAGTCACTGAGCGTGAATGTGAGAAAAGCAAAATCAAGTATTTTGTGTAAATACTTAGTAAGTTTGCTGGAAAAATGGACTTTTCTCATTACACAAAGAATGCAAATGCATCACAGAAAACCCAGAAAATCCGCAAGCAAAAAAGCAATAGAAAATCTCCACACTGTGTCAGCAGCCACCCGGAACATCTCCTAGCTTCCCACCCATTTACACGTGCACACACGTCACACAAGTGCGTGTTACAGAATGGGACTGTGTTGTTCACACTGTTGTGTAAATGGGCTGTTTTGCTTCAAGGAGCACAGGTTTTCCCAAGTCAATCAATGGGTAGTTTCTGGAACACTGTGGGTAGACAGAGCCAAAGACCCAGTGAGCCAGCCTCAGGGACCATCTGGACACGAGCCCTCCTGGTCTATGGCTGGAGGGGGTCCCCACAGAGGCTGCCTGCTCCTGGCGCCACCGGGCCAGATAACTTCCTGCTGGGGTCCCATGGAGCCAAGCCCCTTCTGACCACACCAGCCCAGCTGGTTTGGGGAGCAGTTCTGGTCTTCTCTGCTGTGTTGGCTGGTGTCTGCACCCCTCTCAACACGTCTAGTCTCCTTCCTTTCCAACACAGAACAGAACCCCAGAGGGCTCCTAAACGTCTCCCCGGTCAACCTCTGGGTCAGCAGGGTCGCCTCCTGCAGGCCCCACCTGGCATGGCCCACCGTGGCCCCAGCCCCACCAAGGGTGGCTCAAAGGAAGGGTCCCTCAATCAGAAAGGTCCAAAGAGCCCTGGTCTTCCAAAGCATTGAGGGAGTTGGGGTGGGGGCTCGGGGTTCCAGGGACCTGGAGGGTGGCATTGGATCCTGTTGGTGAGGAGACGGTCCCAGAGTTCATGCTCAGGGTCACGGGGTGGGCATCTTGTTCTACCCATTCGTCCACCAGTAGTTGATTCTCTGTCTCTGTCTCCTGCCCCTGTCCTTCCTCTCCTCCCCTCACCATCTCTCCTGCAGGACGTGATGGAGAACAAAGCCATGTACCTACACACCGTCAGCGACCGCGACACCGGCTCCATCCTCGAGGAGCCCTTTGACGGGAGGAGTCTGTCCAAGCTGAACCTGTGTGAGGACGGTGAGTGCTTCTGGCTCAGTCTTGGGGTGCGAGATCTGGCCAGGGGGCGAGTGACCTCCCTGTCCAGTTCTGCATATGTTGAACTTCATTCCTCAAAAGGGCTTTTCCATGGGATTCCTCATTCCCTCATCTCAGCAAACCTGTTCCATCAGCAAGACGAGTACCCATTTTACAGATGGGTAAAGTGTTGAGGCTGAGAAAAACAGTAAGGAACACACACCCGCCAGTCAGACAGAGGTTCCCATGCCAAGTCTGCTGACTGCGAGGGCAGCCCCTCTGTCCTGAGAGAGTGAGGCTGGGGTCAGGCGAGGGTATCTGAACCAATCAGCCCAGGTGAGGGGAGGGGCAAACGCCCCTCTCCAAGGTCTCACACTGGGTGGGTTCTGCGGCCGGTGAGCAGGAGGCGCAGCATGCCGGGGGGGCTGGTTCTTTGCTGAGAGTGGAGATCCAACTGATGCGGCTTCCCCCAGAGGAGCCCAAGCCCTGTTTCGGCAGCTTGATTTGGCAGCCTGCACTCCGTGCAGGGCTTGGCACTCCTTAGGTGCCTAATAAATGCTTGCACGTGAGCGAATACACCCCCACTGCAGCGCATGTTGGAGAGGAGAGCTTTGTTCCCACTTCGAAGAGGCATGGAGTGCAGCTGGCAGAAGAGTCTTACGAGGACTTCTGGCCACGCAGAGACAGGCCTTTCCTCGTGTTTCCCTCCAGCGCCGTACTCAGTCGTGCTCCGCTTGGCCGGCTCAAGGGCAGTGGCTCCCCTCTCGCTCCCAGCCTGCCTGACCTCCGGCGACGTGCCGCGTGCGGGCAGGAGGTCGGGGCTCCTGCTCGCCTACCCTGGGGAACCGTCCACCCCTGGGGCTCCCGCAGCATGTCAGGCTGTGGTTTAGGGGCCTGCGTGCTCCTAAGAGAGACTAACCCAGCCTGTGCCCTCAAAGGGCTAATGATCCCAGCAGAAGGGGCTGGCGGGGGAACGGTGGCCCAAAATTTAAAGTAGGTTAGGACAGGTGTGGATGTTGAAGTCAAGCAGACAGTTTCCTGGAAAAGGCCTCGGAGCCTAGAAGAGATCAGAGAAGAGAAGGGGCGGGGAAAGCATCTCCCGCAGTGCGATGGCAAGCTGGGCAGCATTTCTGTTGGGCTCTGCCCCTTGGGCAGAGGGAAGGCCCTGGGGTGCCACCCCCTGCAGCCCCCCAACAGTGTGTCCACAAAGGGGAAGCTGCCGGCCACATCCACACATGTCAGTAAAGGGGCCGGGTTGGTTTGGCCAGAAGGAACGGGGCACAGCACAGCGGGGTGACTGGGGAGGCCCCAGGGCCAGCCCGGGGGCCAGGGGGCCATGGTGGCTGTCACTGGGACAACCTTACCCTCTTCCCCTTACCTCCTCTTACTCTCCCTTTTTCTGAACCCCAGATTTCAAAAGCTCATTTGGATCAGAAGGACTGAAAAATAACAGTAATCCCCGTTGCTGTGCTTTTCAGGTCCCCAGCTGTGGGGAGACCTGCCAGAGGGCATTTTGAGAGCCCTGCTGGCGAGTGTCCTGTACGTGGGGTCCCCCGAGGCCCAGTCTCTGTGGGCCGCAGTGCCTTCATCTCCCACACAGGGACGCAGTGGGGTTTTTCTGAGGTCCTGTCTGGTTCTGAAATTCTGTGCGTGAAAGCAGACCTGGCCATGGCGTGAGGGGTGTGGTTCTGGTAAACCCTAAGTCAGCGGCTCCCACTTCAATTAGAAGGCCCGAGCCTTCTCCCTCTGCACTGCCAGGTCCCCACGGCTGCTGACCTTCACCATGAACCTGCCGGCTGCTCGCGGGGCCTCTGCCCCAGAAGCGGGTTCTCCTGGCTGGGGTGCGCAGCCCATTCCAGCCGACCTGAGCCCTCCCCTCCTCCCCTCCCAGAGCCCCTCCTGTCGCCCTGTGCGCCCTTCCCCCTTTCCCCGCCTCTCTTTCCTTTCTTCTGTCATCCTATTTCCTTCTACCACATTGTAATCTTCTTATTCATTACATTTATCGTTCATTGTCTGTTACCCATGGCAAGAATATTGGCCAGACAAGGGCAGGCATCTCTGTTTAGTTCATTGATGTCCCCTAAGCCCAGCATGCAGCCGGTGTCCACTAGGTCTCTGTGGAATGAATGAATGAATGAATGAATGAATGAATGAGTGAACGAACAGAGGGGTCCTTCTAAAGCTGATGGCCGAATTCTCTCGGTCTCCCCCACTCCTCGTTCCCAGGACATGAGAAGCCCAGACAGAGAGCTAAGTGTTGAGATGAAACCAGTAACTTAAAAGCTTGTCAGTTTCTGATTTGATTTCTTCCCCTTTCCCTCCCATTCGAGAGGAAAACAATGAGCTTGACTTGGGGAAATCCAAGCCAGATTTGGTTATGTTTCTGAAGGATTTTGCTGCTGCTTGGATCCTCCTCTCTTCAGAGGGAGGGCAAGGGGTGGGCTGGGCGGGAAGGTGTGGAAGGAAGGGGTGAGCCAGCCCCCTGAACCTGGCTGGGAGGACGTCCTCTCAAATGTGGGGCCAGAGGTGGGAGGTGGGGAGGGGCCGAGGCACTTCCTCCTGGAGGCCGCCATGGGGGTGTTGGGATGGGAGGCCGAGCTGCATAAGCACAGCTGGGATTGCAAGGTGTGACTCCAACGTGAATGCAGGTGGGACCTTCAAGGCAGCAGGTGTAAGGTGAATGCATAGGGTCTGCTGAGCCTCCCTGCTCCTGTGCCTTTGTGTCCCGTCCTGGGGAGGTCCCCACCCTCCCCACCCCTCCCCATATTCTCTCCCAGGCAGCACCCTCTCCCCTGCTACCTGGCTCCATGTATTTCTCCCCCAGGCGTGTCCCTGCCGAGTCTCAGTCTGAATCTTTAACGGCACCTCTGTCCTGCTCGCTCGGGGTGAGCTGTTCTGCTCTGATGCAGCTGCTGCCCGCAGTGTGCTTGTCCACCCCGACTAGACGGGAAGCTCCCTGAGGTTGGGAAGGTGTTTTGCTCTCCTTTGAATTCTCTTGGGACTTTGTGGGTGGCCGGTGCTCAGACGTCTTTGGGATTGTTGATGATGTGCCAAGGCCACTCGAGTAGTTAGTGGCAGAGCTGGGACCTGACTCTGAGCCTCCTTACCTGCAATGCAGGTTCCTTCCTAGGGGAGGAACCCACATCCTTCAAGGCTCCCCCAACACAGCCCCTGCTCTGTGACGCCCCTGGGGCTCCCCTGCTCTGCACGCCTTGGCGAAGCCACCTCTGGGAACCTTCCTCCTTCCTCGCATCTTAGCCATCAGCATTCTCTTGGGAGCATTGATGGGAAGGCTGAAGAAGGGCAGGGACCGTCCTGCTCACCTGGCTGGCATCCACCTGTGCGGCCGGGACTGCTTGGAAGGGCCAATCCCAAATGGGGCCTGGAAGGTTCTTTAGCCAAGCCGCCCCTGAGGGGCGCTCACTCTCTCACTGGGCCGTGGGCCTGCCCCTCACTTCTTCCATCTCCCCCTTCCCACTCCCCCCTCCATGCCTTAGTTTCCCCCATGCAGCTGGCCTCTCCCATCTGGCGCCAGGAGGCCAAGGAGGAGGCTGGGCTGGGAGTGGGTGGGTCCGGCTGGTTCTGGCTCTGCCGAGGGCCAGAGAGAGGTGTTAGTGTCAGAGGAACGCTGCAGTCCTGCCTGCCGCCCGCCTCTCATGGCGTCATCCCCGGGCTCACAGGGGACGCGGGAGTAATGAGTTGCACATGCTCCTGGCCCTGCTGCCCGGCACTTGCTGACTCAGGCCCGGGCTCCCCATTCCTGTGCTCCTTCCCCATAAAATGACATTATTCTCCTGGGGGAGCCCCCAATCTACCTCTCATCTGTCAAATCTCCCCAGTTCACTGGCCCAAGCATGGGCGTGGATTTCCTGGGAGGGCCCCCGGCTGGGGCCTCAGGAAGGTCACCGCCCTCTACAGGTTGGACAGTCTGGCTGGGGTGGAGGAGTAGGGCTATTAACCCGTTCAGAGCTGCAGCCCACTCAGGGACTTGTCCCTGTTAAGCAAGCACAGAGAGCAAAGCACTGTGAGAGTGACTGTGGTCACTGGGGGACTTTCTTGCCCAGGGGGCTGTCCCTGCAGCACATGGGAGCAGCCTGGTGAGGGGGAGGAGCCTGGGTCTTGCGTGTGCCGGGCCTCGGCTGGACTCCACAGACCACACACGAGCCATGTGACCTTGGCCACATGAACTCAGGCTCGAGCGGGGGCTTCTGTTTGCCTCTCCGTTCTTCACTCTGCCTCGTTGGGTCACCTCGGGCTGGTCCTGTCCTCCCACCAAAGGACACAGCTCCTCCCAGGCCGCCTTCTCTGCGTGGATTTTCTCCTTCCAGCTTCCTGTAACCGCTCCCGTCTCTGACCCTTTGGGATCAGGTGGTTCCAGCCAGAGGACCCTGCTCTATCCTTGTGGGCGTCCCCTTTGATATGTTCCTTTTATTAAACCCTGTGACATCTCCTAATCTGAGTGGGCCCCCTGTTTCTTCCAGGGCCCGACACTCTGGCTCTTAGTGTCCTTGTCTGCAAGACGAGAGTAATGTCACTAACCTCAGAGGGGCTGTGGCAGAAGCAAGTGATAGAACCCAGGCACAGCACCTTGCACACGGTGGACCTCGACCCACATCTGTGTCCCTCCCTGCAGACCCTGGGGGAGTAGGGGAGAAAAGGGGGAGGGACGAGGAGGTCAGGAGGAGCTGCTGCCACCTACGGCCCCCGGAACCACCACACCACTGCTCGGGACCTGCGTCCCGGAGGGTGTTCTAAGGCTGATCCTGAACCTTCAGCTGAAGAAAGTAGAGTTTTGGTTAGTGGGCTTTTCATGAGGCCTAGATACCCAGGGAAATTGAGCAAATCCTATTTCTCGAATGCAGAATCCATAGGAATATTCTGGGTCCCGCAGGTTCCCGGCTGCGTGGCGTGCATGAGTCTCTCCTTTCCCTACCCCGATCGGAGGCACTTTGCTTCCTGAGGTTTGAGGCCGGCGGGGCCCAGGGAAGTGTCCTGTCCCACTGTGGAGGCTGGGGTCCCCAGGAGGGGTGCAGAAGAGGGAGGGAGGGGGCACAGATGGGCACAGACAGGAGCCCCTCCCCCTGCCTTCGCTCAAGCCCCCCACCCTTGAGCCAGGCTGTCTCCTATGTGGCATTACTCCAGGGACTGGGGGCGGTGAGGTGGGTCTGAGGGGAATGTCATTGGCCCGTCCCACTAGCTTGGTACACTCTGGAGTGGGTGGTCTTGGGGGAGACTGCAGTGAGGGCGGAGCCTTGGGTGAGTGAGTAGGCTTCAGGAGATCCCCTGGGTAGAGGGGTGTGACTAACCAGGGCGTGTTATTCTTTATATTCTTTGTGTCACCCTTTTCTCCCGCCCACAGGCCTTGCTCTCATGGTTCCTGGCCTCCACTCCCTTGCTCATTCATTCATTTCTTCATCTCCATCTTTCAACAAGGGTGGATAAACAGAGCCGTTTGGGGATGATAGTGGGAGACAGAGGTGGTCTAGGGAGTCCCGGGGTTTCTGTGGGTGCAATGCACTGAGTATTTGTGTCCCCAACAAATTCGTGTGTTGAAATCCTAACCCCCAAGGTGATGAGATCAGGAGGTGGGGCCTCTGGGAGGTGAGTAGGTCATGAGGGTGGAGCCCTCATGGGTGGGATTACTGTCCTTATAAAAGGGACCCTAGCGAGCTCTCACACTGTCTTGCCACCGTGTGAGGACGTGGTGAGGAGACGTCTAGGAAGCAGGAAACGGGTCCCCACCAATACCACATCTGCTGGTGCCTCGGTCTTGGATTTCCAGCCTCCAGAGCCGTGAGCTGCACAGCTGTGGAACTGGGTTCTCGCAGCCCTAAGGCAGTGGGGCGGCTCTGAGCCAGGCCAGGGACTCGGAGGGTGAAACTGATGGCAAGGCTGTGAGGTGCGGGAGAAGGGTCTTGCCAGGAGCACCCGAAGTCCCAGGACACCTGCCCCCACCCAGTACAGTTGCGTGTGGGCCAGGGGAGGGCGGGTCTTGTCCTGGAGTGTCAGAGGTCTGGAGCGCATTCGGCTCTTGGGGAGGGAAGGTCAGGGGCCCTGGGGACCCTGGGGGAGGGTGGTGGGGTCCATTAGCAATGGTGATGCGACACAGCTGTGCACTGGGCTGCCATAAACTATTCCCATTAAGCCACAGTGTATGTCAGGGGTCCTCAAACTTTTTAAACAGGGGGCCAGTTCACTGTCCCTCAGACCGTTGGAGGGCCAGACTATAGTTTAAAAAAAAACTCTGAACAAATTCCCATGCACACTGCACATGTCTTATTTTGAAGTAAAAACACAAATGGGCAAAAATACCCGCATGTGGCCCGCGGGCTGTAGTTTGAGGATAACTGGTGTATGTTATTGCTCCCTGATTGTTGACAGATGAGACGATGAGGTCTCAGGTGAAGTAAATTGCCCAAGGCCACCTGGCTACTCAGGTGGAGCCTTTTAAACCCCAGCCCCTCATCACAGCTCAACTGCCTTTCCCTGGGCGCCAGGCCTGGGAGTCCGCGCACGATGGGAGAGCCCGGCCTGGTGGTGAGGGCTAGGAGAGCCGGGGACATCAGTGGTGGCCAAAGTGAACTCTTGGCAATTAAGGGTAAGAGGTGGGGCTGTTCCAGGCCATGGCGAGGCTCAGGTGGGGCCGTGGGGACAAGTGGCTGAATGCAGGGACAGGCAGAATGAACTATTCTGGGAGGTGCAGTTGTCAGGAAATAGACACTCATTCAAGTGGGTTTGGACAAGAGCACAATGACCAGGTCTTAGGTGGCTTCTGCAGGTTGCCTGAGACACTGACTTCAAGTCAGAGAAGTGCCCTGCCCTCCCCATGTCCCTGTGGCATAAGTCAGTGGAATGTTTTGGGAGATGTAAAAACACTCATGGAGAGCAGGCCTGGCCCATGCCTTGCAGACTTGGTTCCTGGTTAATGTCCAGGCCTAGCCGCAGACCTGCCCAGTCACCTGTGATGGCCCCAGCCTACCACATGGTGTCCCGGAGCTTTCCTGTCCCCTGCTGTCTCTCTCGGGCTTGCCACCCTCTTCCTGCTCTCTGGCCTGAGATTCAGGTCCAGTCGAGGTAACCTAAGCTGGTCACAGTGGGCAGAGGCTGGGCAGAAGCCCTGTCTCCTCTGAAGTCTGTGTTGAGGGGGGGCTACGGGGAACAGGTTGGCTCTGGCCTCCTCTCCTGACACCATGGGGCAGGTTGGCTCTGGCCTCCTCTCCTGACACCATGGGGCAGGTTGGCTCTGGCCTCCTCTCCTGACACCATGGGGCAGGTTGGCTCTGGCCTCCTCTCCTGACACCATGGGGCAGGTTGGCTCTGGCCTCCTCTCCTGGCACCATGGGGCAGGTTGGCTCTGGCCTCCTCTCCTGGCACCATGGGGCAGGTTGGCTCTGGCCTCCTCTCCTGACACCATGGGGCAGGTTGGCTCTGGCCTCCTCTCCTGACACCATGGGGCAGGTTGGCTCTGGCCTCCTCTCCTGACACCATGGGGCGTGGGTCGGTTTCCGTCATCTGTGGATCCCTGGCAGGCACAGGGAACCTAACTTGGGGAGGGGGACCATGCAGGTAGAACATGCTGGAGGCTGGAGGGGCAGGTGGCAGCAATCAGGTGGGGAGGAGCGGGTGGAAGGGGACTGACGAGGGTGGGGGGAAATGGAGGACAAGCTTCCCTGACACTGTCCCTCCTGGTCTGCAGGAACCACCGTGGTTCACTCCCGTTCTCCCTGAACACTGATCCACAGAGCACTATTCACTCTCCAGGGTGGCTCCGAAAGTGATGTCACAGTTTGTCCCTGAGTAAAAGCAAACCTGACTCTGTCCCCTTGCCAGAGGGTTTTATCCGGCTTCTTGGCTCCTCCGTCCTGTTGGATGTCGGTTTCCTTTACCAAACGTAGGAATACTAATTTTTCCCTCCAAAGTGACACCTCCCTAACCCGGACCTACTGTGTCTATTGAAATGTAAGGGTAATGTCTTACGTATCTCAAGCATTTCCAGGGTGTCCATGGGGGAGTTGTCATGACATATAGGTTTATATCAGGGATCCCTGAAGAGGGCTGACAGGCTAAAGATGAGCAGGGCGTTATCCTGCAGTCCTCAGGGACACCCACGAGGGCTCTGGCAGCCATGGCCTGCTGGCGGTGCCTTTTCCCCGCCCTTCTGTGAATGGCTGTCATAGTACAGGAGTTACGTTTTGTGATTGGGAATATGACAGCTGTCTGGAAGTATCCAGCCATTGCTAATATAACGAGAATGGTTACATGGCTGGATACTTTCTGGACAGTCCTTGTATAGAACTCGTTGTTCTTGCTACTCTATGTCTAGATACATTTTCTTTTCTTTTTTTTTTTTAAGACAGAGTCTCTCACTCTGTGGCCCAGACTAGAGTGCCATGGCATCAGCCTGGCTCACAGCAACCTCAAACTCCTGGGCTCAAGCAATCCTCCTGCCTCAGCCTCTCAAGTAGCTGGGACTACAGGCATGTGCCACCATGCCCGGCTAATTTATATATATATATACACACACACACACACACACATATATGTGTATATATATACATATGTGTGTGTGTGTGTATATATATATATGTTGCCCAGCTAATTTCTTTCTATTTTTTTAGTAGAGACGGGGTCTCACTCTTGCTCAGGGTGGTCTCAAACTCCTGAGCTCAAATGATCCACCCACCTCAGCCTCCCAGAGTGTTAGGATTATAGGCGTGAGCCACCCACCCGACCCTAGATACATTTTCAGAGCTCCAAAGGCTTATTTGTAGCTAGTGTAGGTCTTAGATTCTAAGAGACGATGATCTTTTGGTGTGGGACAAACTCCATCACCCAAGGAAGACCAGAAACAGAACGGCCCCTGGCTACACAGGTAGATGAAGTGGTTAAGAGGAGGATGTTTTCTGCTCGGTGGCTGCAGTCGCTGTCTAAAGGATAGTGGCCGACAGAAAGCAAACAGCCACTGCTCTCTAGGATGCGTGTACCACTGGTCTCGGGACCTTCAGGAGGGGGTGCTGCCCTTCCTAGGGCTGGACCAGGTGGTCCGGGTGGAGATGGGCTCTGGAGGGCGGCTCGCTTGACCAAGGCACCCTGCTCCAGAACACTTTGCCAAGATAACAGACTGTCCTTGCTCTACTCCTCCCCTGACTTCTCGTTGTGCTCAGAATGCAGGTATCAAACGGGCCTAGAGTAGGTGCTTGGCAAGTGGCAGCTGTTACTCGGTTGTCTCATGTTGTTGGAGGTTTAAAGTGTAGGTTCGGTGATTATTCAGGTATGGCAAGGCCAACAGTCTCATCGGGAGATGATTACCATTGAAAGACAGTTTGGGCCAGGCGCGGTGGCTCACACCTGTAATCCTAGCACTCTGGGAGGCCAAGGTGGGTGGATCATTTGAGCTCAGGAGTTCAAGACCGGCCTGAGCAAGAGCGAGACCCTGTCTCTACTAAAAATATAAAGAAATTAATTGGCCAACTAAAAATATATGGAAAAAATTAGCCGGGCATGGTGGCGCATGCCTGTAGTCCCAGCTACTTGGGAGGCTGAGGCAGGAGGATCGCTTGAGCCCAGGAGTTTGAGGTTGCTGTGAGCTAGGCTGACGCCATGGCACTCACTCTAGCCCGGGCAGCAGAGTGAGACTCTGTCTCAAAAAAACAAAACAAAACAAAAAAAACACACAATAGAGGAAAGACAGTTTGTTACAGTTCCCAGAGGAGGGGATGGCCACTGCCACGCAGGTCACCCAGGGACGCACCAGGGTGGGGAGGGGCAGGGGGACATGGGCAGGAGGCTTTACTGTGGTTTCTGGGAGGGAATGGGCAGGGCAGGTGAGCGGGCTTAGGATTGGCTGGTGTGAATAATTTCAGCAGGCTCTGGGACATAGGGGCCGTCCCAGGTGTTCTGGTACCTGGCCCTGGGGCGATTAGGGCAGGTGGACAGTGACCTGGCATGGGAGGTCGGTTTGTACACGAAAGATGAGCTCATGGGCAAGTCCTTTATGATCTCTTGGCATCGGCTGGCCCTGGCAGGGGCAGTTTCTCCAGTCGGCAGGGCCCTGCGTGTCAAAACATCGAATACAGAAGCCAGAGCATGTGGTCAGGACAAAAGCCTGAACAGGGTGCATACAGACAAACCCAGTGGCCTGGTGTGCTGTTAAATCTGTGTTCAGTTTGTTAGTCTCCTTTACCTATAGACAGCCAGCAGGTGTCAACTGAGCACCTGCTCTATGCCATGGGACACAGAGATGAATCGGACATAGACCCTCCTGCTGGGAGCAAACCCTCGAAAAATCTGTACTTTTGTTCATTGATTTATGGGTGCAGTTCTGTTCACATTATTAGCTATAGTTGGCCACAATTTCCCAACAAAACTCTATAGGTGAGAACGGTTGGTAGCAGGCCTTGCCGGGTGACAGAAATCTACTGTCTTCACTCAGATCTGCTGAGCTTCCTGCTGGGGCGAGGCCTGCTCCGCTTTCTGTGCAAAGGTGGAACTAGAGGCTTCGGGGACATGTTGTGCTCAGTCCCATCCTGGTGGCACGGGCTGGGATCTCAGCCTTTCTGTCTTCAAAACCAGACAGACACCCACGTGGCCCTTCCAGCTCCATCAGTGGTAGGAATTGGGACATGAGACAGGATGTTAAACTTACCTGTTTCTTCCCAGAGCAGAAATGGATGCTTCAAACCAAAGCAGGGGAGGAGGTGGGAGGGAACTTGGGTCCTAGAAAGAGTGGGATTTAAAAATGGAAAGAGCTGAGCCCTGGCTTCCACCTCACCAGCATCTTCAAGTGACTTACTGCCTTTGAGAAGGGGCCCGGGGAGGAGCTGGAAACCTCTGTGACAGGGACCCAGAACAATCGACTGGGGTACAGTGAACCCCAGGCCACGCTGTGGGGGGGAGGGTGTTTGGCCTGTGGCCGTGTGAGTCTGAAACAGCGTTTCTTCCCATCCGTGCACTATCCGTTTTGGGCACGAATAGTTGCATCTTCCACCAGCCCTAGGACCTACTTGCCCTTCCTGGGGGGCTCCCAGGCTCTCTCCCACGTGGTCACAGTGACCGGCCAGCTCACCTTGACTGCCCTTCCTCCCCTCCCCTAGCTTTTCAGCCCCAGCCAGATCCCTTCCTGAAAACAAAAACACTAGCCCTTGATTGTTTTCACGAACTTTTATGCAGAGTAACTTGGGAAATAGGAGTGGAGAAAAATAACCACCATCATGAGGAAGTGACAGAATTACTAGATATCTCTGGAAATACTAGAAAAACGTCCTAGGTCGTCATGGAATCCACATGGGCTTATCCGTCGCTGCCCTCCTTCCACCCACTCTACCTTTCTTAGAAACAGGTGTGAAAAGTTCAAACTCCTCTGGCCATGGGAAGCCCAGTGTCCTTTCTCTGGTGGCCTCACCAGGCTGTCTGCCCTGAGGACTCGGGTCTGGACTCGAACAGGGCAGAGGTGACTGGGGTCCACTGTACCCCAGTCGATTGTTCTGGAGATAGGAAAAAGCCAAACCACAGTGTTTTTCTATTTTCTCCATAATCAATGCAGAATGTTTCACCTCTGGTCACAAATGAGTGGGGATTGATTTCTCCCCACCAGTCGCCAGTTCTGCAGCTGATTCTCCCGTGGATACCAGCTGGCTGTCCTCCAATTCATTTTGATTCTGACACTGGCCGCCTGGAGGTAGCGTCAGCTCCCACAGGTTGAGGGCTCAGTGCCACAAGACTGTCCCCACTCCAGATGCCAATCACGAGCTCAGGTGTGGCCCGTGCTTCTGACTGACCTGCTATAAATCAGCACCCCCCTCCTTCTGTTTGATTAATTTGCCATAGTGGGTACAGAACTGAGAGAAGCCCTTTGTATGTTTACAGGTTTATTACAAAGGCTGTGATAAAAGGTGCAGGTGAACAGCCGAGTGGAAGAAATGCACAGGGGGCGGGACGGGATGGGGCGGGGAAGGAAGCTGCCATGCCCACTCCAGGTGGCCACGCTCCAGGGACCTGCATGCGTTCCGCTATTTGGAAGTCCTTCTAACTCAGGCCTCTTGCGTTTTTGTGGAAGCCTCATTATGTAGGAATGATTGATTCCATCATTGGCCGTGGGTGATCAGCTCAACTTTCAGCCCCTCTCTTCTACCAGAGGTTGGGGTATGAGGCTGAATGTCCCAGCCATCTAATCACCCCTCCACTCTCCAGTGACCGCCCCCATCTTGAGGCTGCCTGGGGGCCCCCAGACACCAGCCGTCTCACTAGTATACAAAAGACACTATTATCACCCTGGAGATGCCAAGAGTTTTAGGAGGTCTTTTTTTTTTTTTTTTTTTTTTTTTTTAACCAGGATTCAGGACAAAGGCCAAATATATATTTCACATTATCACAGTTGAGGGCCCTCCCAGGCTCCAGTGAGACTTGTTTACCTGGGTCACTGTGACTCCAGGTGGGTGGCTCTCCTTGCCAGTGTCCCTGCCTCACCTCCTTTCTTTCCTTTTCTGAGGTCTCCATGAAAGCCAGAGAGTGGTGGCAGCTTCAAAGACAGGGGTTATCCGAGGCTGCCGGTTACAATGAACAATGTGAGCCGGGAGTAACCAGAGAGAATGAGGTGGCTGATGACCATGAGGTCAGACTTGGGCGGGTTTAACGAGGATCCTTGGAAGAGTTGAGCTCCGGGGTCCCTCCCAGCCCAAAAATCTTGTCTCCACCTGCTGTTTACAAGCTGTGGGACCAAAGAGAACAAAAAGAAAACGACTGTTTGTTGTTAAGACTCAAGTAGGTGATGGTTGCATCATTGCCTCCAGTTGTTTGTGTTGTTTAGAGCTAGTTTCTTTGGAAATAAATACTCGCTTTTATCAGATCCAATTTGTGCGCACTCT
Source organism: Microcebus murinus (assembly GCF_040939455.1). Taxonomy (NCBI): domain Eukaryota; kingdom Metazoa; phylum Chordata; class Mammalia; order Primates; family Cheirogaleidae; genus Microcebus; species Microcebus murinus. The sequence continues at coordinate 23,265,187 of NC_134127.1, read as the reverse complement.
TTCTAAATGGGGAGACACATGCAAACAGATAACTCCCTAAATGCTCTGAAATTATGATTAAGAACTTGAAATACTAGTTTTTTCAAGGAAAGGACAAATTAATAAAGGGCACCGTCCTGAATGTCTCTCATGGTCTTGCAGCCAGTGCATGGCATGGGCAGGCTTTGAATGTTCCTCTAAGGGAGCCCCACATGCATGCTTTTCTCCCATAGGGCTGTGACACATGCCACCTGCCTCATACAGGGAAACTGGGCTTCAGCGCCTCGGGGCTCCCGCCACACTGTGGCACTGACATTGGCTGCCATCTCCATACTCATCCTCAGCTCAACTCTCTGGGGCTGGGTGTTTCCTATATAAACTTGCCTGTTCCTACATCTCTGCTACCAAGAACCTCCCTAGCCCCAGCATACAGTATTTTAGCAAAACCTCTCGAGGGGTACTTTTTTGTTCCTCTTATTAAAAGGAACTCTTCATGGTTTTAACCTCTGGGAATAATAAAATCATATGAGACAACCCCATTTTAAATGTGTCCTATTAAAAATACATCAAAGGCCGGGCACGGTGACTCATGCCTGTAATCCTAGCACTCTGGGAAGCTGAGGCAGGACAACTGCTCAAGGTCAGGAGTTCAAAACCAGCCTGAACAAGAGCAAGACCTCATCTCTACTAAAAATAGAAAGAAATTAATTGGCCAGCTAAAAACATATAGAAAAAATTAGCCGGGCATGGTGGCGCATGCCTGTAGTCCCAGCTACTCGGGAGGCTGAGGCAGGAGGATCACTTGAGCCCAGGAGTTTCAGGTTGCTGTGAGCTAGGCTGACGCCATAGCAGTCTAGCCTGGGCAACAGAGTGAGACTCTGTTTCCAAAAAAAAAATACATCAAAGAGTTTCCCCCTGCCAAATACATTGAGTTTTTATAACAGTAAGACTTTTAATTTACTTTCCAAGAATGTGTCTTCATATTCTCTTTTGATATGACAAATGCTGTCCTCCAGAACTGCATCCTCCTCGCCCCAGATCTGTGATTTCATCACTCAATCAGAATGAGAACATCCACAGGGAGGGCTCAGGCCTCCGTGTGACTAAGAAGCTCCACATGTGATTTAGACACTCTTCCAGGAGCAAGGTGCTAACTCAGTTCCAGCGAATTGTCCCCACGGTTTACCTACATGGGTACAAAGTGACAATCAGGTGCCCTGGATATACAAGGAAAGCCCGGCTTTTGATTAATTTTTCAGATCAAAATTTTGCTTATAAGATATGTTTTTCCAGCCAACTGGGATTTGTCAATTATTTGCATAAGGCAAATGTAAGAGACAGTCTCTGCAGAAAAAATAAATGCCGTATGTATGTGTTTGCTTTGCCGTTTGCTAGGCACTGTGCTGGCCGAGGTGGGGACACGCCCTGCCTCAGAGGACCTCAGAGACTAGTGAGGCAGCCAGAGATGTAAAGAGACAATGTACATAACGAGGATAGCGCTAGAGATGTGTGCAAGGTACTGCCGGGTTCTTCCAGTGGTACTTAATCCTCAATGTACCTTCTAGAACCCTCTTACTCTTGAACCTCTAAAGTTTGGTTTTGCTTCCCTATAAATGAAATTTCCTGGGTATACATCAACTTTGCTCTTGCAACTTGTCATTGAACTATGACACAGTTGATCGCTTTTATTATAGTCAGTGTTTCCCAGAATGTGGCTATATACGACACAGAGGTACTCAAGGTGACTTTGAGCAATACATAGGTATAAATTTGTTATCTTAATAGTTAGGTATTTGTTTTAATGTGTAATAGGAAGATACTAATTTTCCGCTTATGGTGATAAAATATCTGTCTTAAATAAATGTAAAGTTAAATTTAAGTGGAGTGATGTCAAGAAAATAAGAGCCCAAGGATGCTCGACTGTGGCAAGGTTGTGCAGGCTATGTGCAGATGAGGATGCTGAGGGCAGGGAAGCCACCTGCCCTTCTTCCAGCAATCGTGGGAGGCTGTGTGCCCTGTGCTCAGGGGGCAGCCTGGGCTGGCTTTTCAGGTCACTTTGCATTTAATTTTTTGTATCTATTCTCTTGTCCCTATAATGCTTATTCCCCACCCACTGAAGGTGAGAGCCCCCTTTGAGAGTGTCCCCCGCTTCGAGAATGTTGCTACCTGAAGCCTATTGTGTGTGAAGGTGTGGGGGCAGAAAACGGTTGGCAAGAGATCATTTGATATTTAGAAAATGTTTTGAAAGATGGTGTCGCATTTGCAATTCCTTGGAAGGTTTGCATTGGCAAGGAGGGACTTCCAGGGCTCTGTATTACCTCTCAGGTAACATGACCATCTCCTTGGCTTGGGAGGTTTTGTAACCACAACGGAAATGGTGGTGACTATTGATGCCTTAGCACCCAAACAATCCTGCCCCGCCAAAGCTATTGTTATATAAGCAACATTTTCCTTCTCACTCCATTTTATTGCAAATACTTCTGTAAAAACAGCTACGCAGAACTACTACATAATATTTCCATAAAACATTGAGTATAGCATGGAACAAGTTGTCAATAAATACATATTCAATAACCATTCTCATTAACCCTTAAATGTTGGCAAATTTTGAAGAGTTAACTTGATCTTCCTAAGCAAACTAAGACTTGAATAGAGCACATCTTTCTAACTCACTTTAAATATTCTTTTCTGGGATTTTCTAGCCCTTTCCACACAGTGGGATCTATAACTGGTTTTGCTCCTAAACATGTAGGTTTCTGGCCACATTGCATCTACTTTTTCTGGTGAGAACCACTAGCTGTCAGGTTGCAACTTATCAGAGAGAAATCTGTCCCTCAAGAGCCAGAATGGTAGAAATGGCGTTGTGTAATATTATACAAATATTGGTTTTCTTTCTCCTGATGGTTGTTCCAGCTCTTCTACTTCGAACCCTGCTTCTTTAGCCTCATGGAAGAATAGGAAGAGGAAAATCACACGGCCATCAGCACAGCTAACTTGAATGGTGCCTTAGTCACTTGCATGTGTGACTAGCTCAGAGTGGGAGTGGGTCAAACTGCAGTAAGATTGCCCTACTTATCCCCACTAAAATAGTTCCACTGCGCTCTAACTGAGCTTCCATTTAATAGCGAGCACCCAGCCGTGACAGGTCCCTCAGCCAACCAACACGTGCAACATAGGCCTTCCTCCGAGAGAGCTTAGTTCTTTCAGAAAAACTTGATTACTTCGCACATTAAGCCAAATCTATTTTAAATAGAACATAATAAGGGTTTCAAATACAGATTTTCCACAAGCGGTTAGACAAAGCAGAACATGAATGGTCTGGCAAGATGCTCAGAGAATATAATTGCAAGGGAAAGAAGATAATTTAAGAAAAAGACAAGTTATTAAGGCTGCCCAAAACACATGTATTGACTTTTTTTTCCCCAAGTGGCAACAGCATATTAGTAGGGTAAACCATTCGAATTATTTAAGCTTAGTGACAGATTAAAAACACTCCAAAATGATGCAATTGGCAAAGCCAGAGCAAAAAGTATGCTTCCTTTTTTGTTAAAAATAACAACAACAAAATAAAATAAATGGGCTTTATCAAGCCATATAAAGACATGGACATGGAGGAATCTTAAAAGCATATTGTTAAGTGAAAGAAGCCAATCAGAAAAGGCTACATACTCTATGATTCCAACTACACAACATTCTGGAAAAAAGCAAAACTACGGAGATGGTAAAAAGATCAGTGGTTAGGAAGGAGGGAGGGATGAACAGGGTGAGCACAGAGGGTTTGTAGGGCAGGGAACCTACTCTGTGTGGCACTGGAGTGGTGGACACGTCATTAGACACTTGTCCAAACCCACAGGATATGCAACACCACGAGTGCCCCCCAGTGCAAAGGCTGCGCTCTGGGTGATGACGTGCCGTGCAGGTTCGTGGATCGTAACCCACGAGACACTCTGGTGGGGATATTGACGGTGGGGAGCTGTGCCTGTGTCGTTACGGGATTTGTGGGGTACACGGGATTCGTACTTTCCATTTAATTTTCCTGTAAGCCCCAAACCACTCTAAAACAATAAAGACTATTAAAAATCAAAGTAGAGCTTTTGACTTAAGGATTACAGGGATCCAAACTGGAGCAGACATTTATTGAACACCCTGCTCTGGTGGCCAGCCTTCAAGATGCTGCCATGGTCCCTGTCCCCGGGGGATGGTTTGTGAGACTAATGGGATGTGGCAGGAGGGATGGCGTGTCACTTCTGAGAGGAGACAAAAGGCAGGGTAGCTTCCTTCTTGCTCGCTCTCTTTCTCTCCCTTGGAACGTTCATTCGAGGAGAAGCCAGCTGCCATGTCACGAGGGAGAGGCTGTTGTGGTGAGGTCCTGGGGCTTTGTTTCAGCCAACAGCCACGTGCAGACAGCCAGCAGCCTGGAGCAGACCCTCCCGCCCACTCAAGCCTTCAGATGACAGCAGCCTGGTCGAAATCTTGCCTGCGACCTCGTGAGGGGCCCTGAGCCAGAACTATCCAGCTAAGCGGCTCCCAGATTCCTCCCAGATTATATTTTACATGTAAAATAACATATTTGGTGCGAAATTTGAAAAAAAATTAATAACATCTTAGCTTTCCTTGCACATCCATGACTTCCTCAGAAACTGTGTGAAGAATAAATTTCTGTTTGTTTTCTGCTCAAATTAAACTTAAATTTAAGTTTACATTTATTTAAGACAGAGACTTTATCCCCATAAGTGGAAAATTAGCATCTTCCTATTACACATTAAAATAAATACCTAACTATTAAAATAACAAATTTATACCTATGTATTGCTCAAAGTCGCCTTGAGCTTTGGGTTAATTTGTTACGCGGCAATAGGTAACTGATACACTTACGCTAGACACTGGGGGATGGGAAGTGAACGAGCTGCGTGAAGAGAGACTTTGTCAGTGTCATCCACTTCCAACTTCCCAGTTTCCAGGCCAGTGCCCAGCCCACGGTGGATACTCAGAAATTATTTGCTGAATGAGAGATTAAGGTACAGCCAGTGCCCTTCGGATTCTCCCCTTAGAGAGGAAGGCAACATGCAAAAGGGTGACTATGACTCAGGGGAGAATGCAGCAGGAGTGCAAGAGGGATGCGGCGTAAGCGACATGCTGCAGGCAGAGGGGGTGCTTCATCCTGCGTCAGCAGTGGCCACAGAGTCTGCATGGAGGCAGGGCTCGGAGACAGGCCTTTTGAGAGGGCCAAATTCTGTTCTCTTTTTCTTCAGTGTCATCAGCCAATTTACAGCAATTATACAGTTGAAAACTGTGACATTGGGCTTGGCGCGGTGGCTCACGCCTGTGATCCTAGCACTCTGGGAGGCCGAGGCGGGCAGATCGTTTGAGCTCAGGAGTTTGAGACCAGCTTGAGCAAGAGCAAGACCCCGTCTCTACTAAAAATAGAAAGAAATTAATTGGCCAACTAAAAATGTATAGAAAAAAATTAGCCGGGCATGGTGGCGCATGCCTGTAACCCCAGCTACTCGGGAGGCTGAGGCAGGAGGATCGCTTGAGCCCAGAAGTTTGAGGTTGCTGTGAGCTAGGCTGACGCCACGGCACTCACTCTAGCCTGGGCAACAGAGCGAGACTCTGTCTCAAAAAAAAAAAAAAAAAAAGAAAAGAAAAAACTGTGACATTGAAAACTTTCTTCCTCCATGTGAGGACAGTTCTGAAGAAAGTACCAGAGGAAGCTGTTAGTTGTTAAACATAGTTGTTTGTAGACACAGGCACACAACACCCCAGATTGATGGGAAAAATGGTCAACGACGACTATGACAACAGCGACAATGATGACTGCAATGACAACCCTCCCAAGCTCCAGCAAAATCACAGGAAAGGCTTTTCCATCTTGCAGTGGCCTCCAGAATTGGGTGTGGCATCTCCAGATCGGGAAGCCAAGGGAAGGAGACTCAAGAGGTCTGGAGAGGGCTTGAAAATGCTCGATTCTTATGTCACCTGCTGGCATCAGGGTGGGAGAGCTTCCCTTCCCTTCCACTTTCAGCTGGCAGAGCAGGTGGAGGTTAGTCAGTTTCCTGGCCTCTGCATGGGCCATCAGAGAAGGCTGCCTTGAAGGACAAATTCAGCTGCAAGATCACTGGGGTCCTGAGGCAGGGTCTGCTGCTGACTAACACTTGACGTTCTTGGTCTGTAAACCGAAGGGGTTGGACTCCATGGTCTGTAAGGTCCACTACGGTGATGACGGTTCACTGTCCCATTCTGGGCAGAAGCTGGGGAGTCTTGTGTAGTTTCACAGGATGCAGTGACCATGTTTACCAGTAAATCTAAACCCAAGGTTGCAAGCTGGTGCTCAGAACCAGCTTGCAAATGTGTTTTGTTTACACTCCCCAGTGGTTTTTTTTTTTTTTTTGAGTTAGTTGCCAACACTTAAAAACAAGGAGATGTCTTGAAAATTCTGGACCTGGCAGCACCGGGTCTTCACTCCGGCACGGCAGCCTCTCCCGGAGGGCATGCACTGTCACTTCCCCTCTGTCCCACCAGGGCCTCATTTGCTGTTCCCATCCCTTCCTGGCTCCTGTGGCTGTTTGAGCTTGCAACTCCTGTTTTAAATTCTCTCCATGCCCCAGAGGTCCCATGGGACGATGACGCTTCTTAAAGGACACATATCCAAGCCTACTTGATGTTCTTTGCTGCCTGAACTGGCTCAAGAGGGTGGTTTGTGTGAGCACACGAGTTGTGGATGTGTCCTCTGGTCAGTCCTGATCACAGAGGTGGGAGGAGAGCTAGAGGCTGAACATCTTGTGATGGTTCTGGAAAGCTCTCCATCAAGATGGCCACGTTACAGACGTGCAGAAGGGGCACGAGAGGTTCCACATGAACATCTGTGTGCATCAGGAAGAGATGAGACAAACAAACAAAAAAAAAACTTACTGGGTTTTCAAGTGTCCTTTTTATTTTCACTCTTACCCTTATTGTCCAGGTCCATGCCACAAACGGCGGGCGGGCGGCTGCTGTACCCAGTTGGGCTCCCTGTCAGCCCTGAAGCATGCTGTCCTGGGGCTCTACCTGCTGGTCTTCCTGATTCTCGTGGGCATCTTTATCTTAGCAGGTAAGAACAGACCTCTTCTGTCCCGGCCTTTTGGGATGAGGAAGGGAGACTTGAAGGCTCCACTCTTCATTCCCACTGTCCTGGGCCCGAACACTTCTGTTGTCACCATGGAAACCACAGAGGAAGAAGCTGGCTGGTCTTTCCGACAAGGCAGCATTGCCTGTTTTGTGTGGGACTTGCTGGCAGGGGCTATGTGAGCTTGTGAAGTCTCTGGGTCTAGAAGTAGGGACCTAGCTGCTCAGAGTGGCTTCTGACTTTGCTTGCAAAATCTTCCTGGCAGATTATGCATTCTACTGGGCCTCCCTAGACCTCTGGGGCATGGTTTGCATGGAGCAGGCTGGGCATTGTCTTAGCTCCTTGTCCTGGGGTGACATTAAAACAGTTGTGAGGCACTTGGGGTCATGGTGAACCTGCTCCCCCTTGTATTTACTGCAGGTAGGATGGTTTTGCCCCATTTCAGCCAGGCTCTCCTCCCCAATCTCTGTCGGCAAGACAGGCAGGTGATGGGCTGAGGCTTGGAGCACATTCTCCAGCCAGGAATAAGGAGAGCTCTCAGGCTTCAGAAGAGACCAAATGGTGGGGTTGGGGGGAATCCTGGCCCCATGCTGTGAGCTCACCACCAGGTAGTCCCTGTGAAGATGGAGATGGTGAAGCAGATAGCTGTGCGGGTCTCCTCCTGCCTCCCACCCAGGGGACGGGCTGCTCAATTCCCACTTTTCTCATAGGTGGGGCTCAACACAGTAAGGCCAAGGTATCTGTTTATTTCAACCAACGTGTCTCACATAAGGACCTACCTTGCACCAGGCTCCGCTAGGACTGGTGACATGACTAAATAAGACCCGGGGGCTTCTCTCCAGGAGGCCCCGGCCTAGGGACTGAGGCAGGGTCATGCAGATCGAGCCCTGTCTGGAGGTGGAACGTGACGGGCACTGGGGTAGGGTGTAGACAATAGGAGGCACACACAGGGCCAGTGTGGCCACTGAGAGGAGGAGGGTGGGGTTGGTAGGAGCGAGTCTGCTGGCCAGGCAGAGCTGAGGGTGGGGTTCTTCAGTGACCCTCAGGGCAGGAATATGGAGGTTCAGCCCTTACAGATGACCTTTTGCTGGAAATTCTGAGGCAAGTGCCCAGGACCTCCCGGGTCTTGACTCGCTTTCCATCAAGCAGACCTAGTCACTTGGGTGTTGTAATGAGATGTTCGATGCTGCCAGTGCCTTCAGGTTTCCACACTCAGGGCAAAGGCCATATATCTGGGTGGTGTCTGTCCCCCAGCCAGTGACCTCGAGGGGACAGCCAACAGTAACAATGAGAGACCCTCACGATTCATCCCAGGGACTAAAGAATAGTGTCCAGCAAGATCTATCATGGGCCAAGCCGGCCAGAGGATGATTTGAGCATGTTCTTGGGCTGCTCAGGGAGAGCCTGGGATCTGGGTTTTGTGGGTTTGGCCGCCGGGACCATAACAAATTTCTGGAATGTTTGGAAAGCGTTTCATCCCAGCAGGAAAACCAGAACAGGAACTTTGAGGTGACAGATGCTGAAAAGCTCTGCAGAACAAGAACTTTGAGGTGACAGATGGAGGAGAGGGACCAGGCTGGTGGGGGCCTGGGGCAGGTCCCTGGAGGCCTGGAGCGCCTGGAAGGGCGTCGACTCTGGGGGAAGAGAAGGCTTGCACAGAGCCACCATTCTCTTCTGGCGTCTGGAGGGCTGCCACGGGGAAAGGGTGGACATGCTCTGTGTGACCGCAGAGGGCAGAACTAGCACGAATGGGTGTCTCCTTAGAATGTTCTAAGGAGACAGATTTCCATTCAAAATAGACCAGCATTTTCTCACAAGTCGTGCTGTTCAGAGTGACGCAGAAAGGCTCCCGCCAGCTTGGAAATCAGATGGGGTTTATGATGACATCTGGAAGCTTCAGAGAGGAGGGTGGGACATGGTTTCCCAATCTAATAAAAATGTTGCCACACTTCCTTTGTCATTCCAGGTGGAAATGTGGGGAGGTTTTGATCACTATAATCAACCTTTGAACCCGAAGTTTCTGGGTGTCATGTTGCCTGTGTAAAACAAAAAGTTTGAGTGGATTGAACTTTATCTCTTGGCTCTGGGCGTGTGGCCTCTGTCACCGCCCCAGGTGCTTGTCTGGAAGATCGTGTTGGCCTCCGGGAGAGGTGTGGCTAGGGTGGCCAATGGAGAGTGTAGTCACCAGCTGCCACACAGGGAGGGGACTTGGCCACGGTGTAGATGAGTCGGCGGCTCTTTAAGGAGGCTGTCTGAGCTAAGAGAGGAAGTTTCCTCAGGTGACCTGCTTGAGCACCTGCAGCAATGCTCCCTTTCAGCAAGTACCAAGGTGATGGGGAGAGCCAGGGTCCAGTGTGAACCACAGCTCGCCTGGTTCTTCTGCTGGGTCTTGGGACACCCCTCCTGGGTAGCATCCACTGCCCATGCCCTGGAGAGGGCGCCTTGCACAGGAGACCTGTTTAAACCACTCTTCACCTTCAGAACCTCCTTATCAACACAGATCTCTTGCCTCCTACAACTGGATGACATAATTACCCGCTGCAGCCACGTGTCATGTCTGAATACCAGATTAGCAACATCTCATTGTAGTAGAAATGCTTACTTTTACTGCTTTCCAATATTATAAAATTCCAATCTAATCACATCACAATATTACTCTTAGGCGCTCCATGTGGGACTTCTCTCAATTCATCTCTTTGTCCAAATACTCAAAGTAAAAGGCAAATACCATACCTTGTGTTTATGCATCACCCAGCTTCCCCTGTCAGAAGGGTAATCCTGGCACTGCACAAATTATTCCCTCAGCAGGACTTTCTGCCTCCTGTCCAGCCCTCCACTCCTGACCAGGGTCCTCCTGGGAACTTTCCTCCGATGTTCCCATGCCACCCCTGGGTTCCAGCCCTTCACGCACAGCCTTCCATCAGCCCCCAGGAGGCTGCTACAGTCGAATCCTTACACCAGGCGTCCTCAAACTACGGCCCGCTGGCCACATGCAGGTGTTTTGGCCCGTTTGTTTTTTTACTTCAAAATAAGATATGTACGGTGTGCATAGGAATTTGTTCATAGTTTTTTTTTAAACTATAGTCCGGCCCTCCAATGGTCTGAGGGACAGTGAACTGGCCCCCTGTTTAAAAAGTTTGAGGACCCCTGCCTTACACTCTCAAATTCCTCTAAGCTTTTCTATCTCTTCAACACATTTTGTTTATTATCTAGTTTCTTATTATGTTTTTCTGTTCCCGATTAGTTTCTGGACTATACAGATCACTGGGTTTAAGTTCATGAACTGGAGGATTGAGACTGGATGCTTATGATGTGCTCAGGAGGTCCGCAGCCTAGCACTGTAGGCATGAGGTTCTCTGTGAGGGAGTTAAAGCGCCAGAGAGAGTTCAATCTGACCCATGACGATTCTGGGACATCATCGCGGTAACAAAAAGTGGTCATCAGGAACCATCTCTTCTTCCCCTTTCCCATGACAACTTTATGGACAAATTTGAGTTCCCACTGTGGAAGTGGAACAGCAGAAAGGGGATGAGCAAACATCTGGGGTTCCAATGTGGGGGAGGCTCTAGCCTCGCAGCAGTTTAGACCAAGGCTACTGGACCAGGGAGAGGTCCTGATAACATACGGGCTCCTCTCACAACTTAATTCTTTCATTGCCATCATCATCATCCTCAACAAGCACTTAACTTGTACATGAGTGTTTGGTGGATGCAGGGCAGAAGGACAAACTCTGGGAGTAAACAGTCATGAGATGTGGTCCCCGCACTGGGAGGGTTTAAAATCATAAACACACACATTGGGGCAATATGATGTAGCTTCTGCTATGTGACAAATTACGCAAAGGAAAGCCCAGTTCCTGAGGGCTGGCCTGGTCGGGAAAGATCCTAGCCTTGGGGAGAGTCATCAAGATGGGTTTGAACTGAGCACCCGTTTTGTTTTGTTTTGTTTTTTGCACACCTTGTTTTAAGCCGGTCTATCTCTGGGCTCTGCAGTCAGAAAGCAGAGTGCTCAGTGCCCACATGCACCCAAACCTGGGAAATAGGAGCATGATGCCATCGGCCATTTTTAGGATACTGTCAGAAGCAACACCATGAAATTTCATCCTTGTGCTTACTGTAAGGACGCAGTTCCATTGCACAAGGTGTCACAGCACCCGTGCAGAAATTGTTTTGTCTCAGTCGCAAAGGAGGTGTTCCTTCCTTGAGGAATTAGTTTGTTTTCACCTTAAAGAGACATCTTACAGAGACACCTTACAGAGTCATCAAAATCACTTTCAAGGAGGTAATTAACACAAACTGAGAGTCAGCTGTCATCCTGTTGTGAATTCAACAGGTAATTAAAATAACCCAGGGACAGATCTGTGGGCCCTCCCAATAGCAAGTGCATACCAGGGGTCCTCAAACTTTTTAAACAGGGGGCCAGTTCACTGTCCCTCAGACTGTTGGAGGGCTGGACTATAGTTTTAAAAGAACTATTAACAAATTCCTATGCACACTGCACATATCTTATTTTGAAGTAAAAAAACAAACGGGCAAAAACACCCGCATATGGCCCGTGGGCCATAGTTTGAGAATGCGTGGTAGACTTTACGCAAAGCATTTTCCCGATAGCAGCGTTCCTGGGCCCATCCAGTGTCTGCGCTTGTTCACACGGATCTTGTTCTTGCCTTTTATCTTGGCGTATTTTACGTATCCTTGTAAACTTCCTTAATCCTTTTTGGAACAAAGAAGGATATTATGCACAGTTTTGTCTTTTAGAAAAAGTTCTCAGCCTGGGTGTGGTGGCTCACGCCTGTAATCCTAGCACTGTGGAAGCCCGAGGCAGGAGAATCACTCGAGCTCGAGCTCAGGTGTTTGAGACCAGCCTGAGCAAGAGCGAGACCCCGTCTCTACTAAAAATACAAAAATAGCCGGGCATGGTGGCGCATGCCTGTAGTCCCAGCTACTCAGGAGGCTAAGACAGGAGGATTGCTTGGGCCCAGGAGTTAGAAGTTGCTGTGAGCTAGGCTGATGCCACTGCATTCTACCTAGGGCAACAGAGTGAGACGCTGTCTTTAAAAAAAAAAAAGAGAAAAGAAAAGAAAAAGCTCTTGGGAGGCGAAAACAGGAGGATACCTTGAGCCCAGGAGTTCGAGGCTGCAGTGAGCTATGACTATGGCACTGCACTTCAGCCTGGGCGACAGAGCAAGACCCTGTCTTTAAAAAAAAAAAGTAAGTGCCTATTCTATTTGATTCTTCAAGTGCATGATATTTTTAATTTATGAATGAGGGAATGAATGAATGAGAGATGAGGAAGCCTGGAAAATACTTGTGGAAAAGAGATGATTATTTCTGTTTCAACCAAATGTCTAAATGACATGAATAGGAATCACCACCCAGGGACTTCTGGCGAGTGGAAGCAGCAGGTGTGTAATTACGATAACGTACACGCCTCGTGGTATATACCGTATTGACGACACAGCATTTAGAAAGACTATTAAGACAGAGAGGGTCATGTAATACTTCACGCTGGTGACCAGTAAGGATCTGGAGCCAACCTGTTGGGGCTTGAAGCCCGGCTTCCCCGTCTCCAGCTGTGTGACACTGGCCAAGTTACTCGACCTTTCTGTACCTGAGTTTCCTCATCGGAAAATGTGGGGAGTCAGTGTACGTACCTGCCACGTTGGGTTGTTCTAAGGGTTAACTAAGGTAATATAGCTAAAGCACTTAGAAAGTGGCTGGCACTCCGCTTTGAAGCAGGGTGGAAGTGGTAGCTGTTGTTATTGTTATTATTACTAGTAGCAGCATTATCACTACTATTAGTATCATTCCTTTTGCTTTTTCTTGGTTTTCTCTGCAGTCAATTAACCTTGATAATATAAACTGGGACTTAGTCCCAGTCATCTGTTAACACTCCGTAATCTTGGGAACACTGCTTTGCATCTGCACATTAGTGCACTCATTCGCAAAATGAGCAGCTTAGACAAGATCGGTGGTCTCAAACTCTTTTGCCCGTAGCCTACACACACTTTACATCACAGCCAATACACACATGGAAATGTAACTGTGATGATGGAAACTTAAGTTTGTGATGAATGCTGATGGTCTCCTAATGGATGGGATCAAAACCCATCCATTTATTTCATAATCCTTGAATAGAATATAAGCTGTGGTCTGAAAAACAATGGGCCAAAGGATAGTTCTGTGATTCTCTGCGTCTTTCAAGTGTTCTAAGAGACTAGCTCTATTCCCTTTAGGACATGGGCTTTGAGGTCAAACTTCTGGGTTCAGGGCTGTGCCACTAAATGGCTCTATCATCTTGGGGAAATAATTTAACCTCTAAGAGCCTTGGTTTCCTCATGTATAAAATGGGATGACAATGGTACCTACCTCATAGTATTGTTGTGAGGATTAAATTAAATAATACATGAAAACTCTTGGTGCCTGGCACATAAAAAGTATTCAATAAATAGTAAATATTATTATTCACACAGTTTGCTTTCAGAATAGCAAAGAATTAGAGACCTAATTTGTCTCGAATTAGACCTCACAGACCTTGTTTAGCCTGATCACCCAGTAACTTTGTAAACAGAGAGAACCTCGCTTAGCGTGGGCCAACACCCCACATGTTTCCAATAAACACACCCGGGAAGCCTAGAGACGTTGTCTGAGGGTCCCGGATGTACAGTGGCAGTGCGGGGCTCAGTGAGCCCAGCAGCAGGACAGCGTCCCCGGCACCACAGCCCTGCAGGGCAGACAGCGATGGAGCCGGCTCTACGGGCCAGCCCCACCCGTGGCACCGAGGAGCTGAGCCCCAGCAGGGACCACAGAGGGTGGCGCCTGGCACCACCCCCCTCACAGCTTCCCGGACAGGCACCGTGTGGTGCTTTCCCTGAAGGACACCTGCTAGTGACAGAAACACCTTCCTTCTCCTCCTCGACCATCCCACAAAGTGTTCCTAGTTCCTCTTGCAAGAACAGCTCACGACAAGGCCTTCTCCTCATCCTCAAGGCTGCTCGACGGCAAGCCTGGTTCTGCCAGCAGCGGCAGCTCGTTAGACCTGGTGGGGACATCCCTCTCCTTGCTGCCATGTTGCACTGAAATGATCGGTTCCTGTGCCTGCTCCCTTTCTGGTCCAAGAGAGCTCTCATGGCAAGGCACCACCCTTGTTCCCCTTGTACCTCCAGTGGCTTCCATGATGCCCTGCATGTAGCAGGTGCTCAGTTAATGGGTGAACTAAACCGAACGCCTGAACACAGTGGCCATCCTCCCAACAGGCTGCAGGCGTGAGCAGTAAACGGAATCAGACACTACTCCTGGCGTGGCCCGGCAGGGCTGAGTGTGCGGCCGTGGCCACCTTTGATGTGGTCCATGGTGGTTGACGTAGCCTAGATTTGCACGAGCCTTGGTAGTGATGACTCATAGAAATACGCAACCCTATATCCAAACAAAGGAATACTATGCAGGGGAATGATCAGGTGAATTCCCCTCCCTGCCCACCCATAGATCTCTTTCAAGGGAGGCATGGCCTTGTGGGGACCCCCCCATTTGATGTCGGTACAGCACACTCTGTTGGTTTTGTTGTTGCTTCGGCTTCAGTGCAGACCTCGTCAGTAATCCTGGTTCAATGTCCTCACCCTAGTCTCTGCCAAGTATTGCAGCCTGTTGGATCCATCTGACTCTGGATTCCGACACATGTCATTTATCTTTCCCTTTCAGCCACGTCTGAGCCAGTGTCCCAGCCCGGTCCTCATTCCATAGCCTGCTGCCACGTATGCAGTTCCCCAGAGGACGTGACCAAGGGCACACCAGCCCAGGCATGCAATTTGCGGCCCATGTCCTGGGACAGGACGTGAAGTCACCTTGAAGTCCCCCCGACCCCAGCCTCTTCCTTAGACTCAGACCACTCTCACCTGGGACACTCACACTCTTCCCCAGCACCCGCCATGGCTCTGTCGGCTTCCCCAGCTGTCACCTGCCCCAGCAGGAGGTACCCCGGTCCCATCTCAGGCCTGGGGGAGGGGAAGGAGAAAGGGGCAAGAGAGCTCTGACACGCTGCTTCCCCAGGAGAGAGCTGACTGCCCAGGGTGATGCCTCTGGCCACCCCTGAGGGGAGGAAAGCAGGGGACAGAGACAACATGCTGCCTGCAAACTTGGCAAGTGCCGTTCACTCCCTGGGGCTTCGCTCAAATGCTTCCTTACGGGAACCCGGCAGGACAGGGCAGAGGACCCATCTCAGCTACGTCCTGCAGCAATCTTTCTAGACAAAGGGCCACACCTGGCCACGACCTGTTTTTGTGGCGTTTCATCGGCACCCAGCCATGCTCATCCACTCGTGCGTTGTCTGTGGCGGCCTTGATGCCGCAGTGGCAGAGCTGAGTGGCCACGTGGAGACCGCGTGGCCCGCAGAGCCTGAGAAATGTATTGACACTGCCTGGCCCTTGACAGAAAGCGCTCGCCAACCCCGCTCTAGGCTTCACCGGTCACTAATTAGCCCCTTCATCCTTCACCTCTGGATCCTGCGTTATGGTTTTCAGAGATTTCCACATACGTTCGGTCATCTAATCCTTATAACAATCTAAGGAATCTGGAAAGTGTTCAATTTGTGGGTGAGGAGCCTGAGCTCAGCAGGGTGGCCTGTCCCTGGGGGCGGCCCACACTCTGCGCCTGAGCTACCGACGCTGTTCTGGGGCTTCCCCTTCCCAGCCTCCTGGTCTGCAGTGGACTGTATTGCCCGGTGGTGAAGTGCAGGGCTCCAGGGTACAAATAGTGGCTTTGCCACTTACTGTGTGGCCCTGGGCAAGTTACTCAACCTACCTGATCCTTAGTGCCCTCATCTGTACAGCGGAGGAGATTGCACTACCCACTTGGGAGTGTCGTGGTGAGGATGAAATGGATTCACTTCTAGTGTAAACTGCCTAAAACAGTGCTTGGCAGGTGGGAAGTGTCACTGGCGCCTGTTACGTGATTATAACCCATGTAACTGCCGCCTACCTGTGCTAATCCATCCTCACTCCACCGACTCCATTGGAATATCGGGAGAGAGAATTGTCTAGTGCTTTGACTTCTATCCTGGGAGCCAAGATTGGCGGGAACTTGAGAGGCATGTGGAGTGCTCAGACTTTGCAAGGAAAGGAGCTTCCTGCTTAAGCAAAAAGAACCTGGGAGCTCTGCACCTGCCCCTCTGTGGCTCCGCCTTTGTTCCTTCCAAACCCACCTTTCCTGCTGCTTTCCCGTGCTGTCTTCTGCTGCGGGTGCCCAGAGCCATCAAGTAGATGTTACCCTTCGCTTTTGAGTTTGGGTGGGGACTGAAGCCGAGCGACCGACAAGGTCGCTCTGCCTTTTGCAGAGACAGAGGTATGAGCTCTTGCAATTTCCGTGACAATCCTGTAGGCGTCGTGCCTTGGCTGACCTGGCCCAAGGGCATGGAGCCAGCTCCTGTCAAATCCAACACAACAAACACTCACTGAGCGCCAACAGTGTGCCCGGCACTGTGGGAGCCGCAGGGAGACATGGAGAGGAACAGAGCGAGGCCCCTGCCGTGCGGATCACACCGACGGGTAGAGCCGCTGTGCGTAAAACACGCCACAAACCACAGCGCAGGACGGGCGGTGGGGAACCACGCAGACCGGGGTTCAGAGACCGGCTTGACCACTTATGAGCTGTGATCTGGGGAAACTATTAAAGCTTCTCTGAGCCTCATTTTTAAAAAGCATTTCCAAACCAGACATTTAAAAGAATGAAAAAGAGAATTTTAAAAAAATTAGAAAAAATAAAAAATGAGAATCAAAATCATTAAAATCAACCATTAATTGAATAAGTATCAACTGTCAGTATTATAAAGATTCAGTTAGACAACAGGTAAAGTATCTTTGCACAACGTGTGGCTTATACCAGATGCTCAATAAATTTTTCCCTGTAAATCTCAGAATAGAGGTTCTAAAATGTTCTGGGAAGTCCCACTTCAGCTCAGTGAAGCAATCCTCAGTGTCCTTTGCTGCCTGCCACACCTCCCTCACCCGGAAATCTTGGCACACGTAGGAGCTCAGGCCTGGGCCCTCTTCCCTTCCTGAACTGAGTTCTCTTCCTAGCGACTTTCATCAAGTTCCACTGATTCCATCTTGGCCTTCAACTTTGCCCTTTGCCCTGATTCCAGACTAATATGTGTGACTACCCCCTGTGCCATCCCCACCTGGGTTATTTAATAATCGTCTTAAACTCAGCATATAAACAGAACTCTTGATTTTCCCTCCCAAACCTGTTTCTCCTCCATCCTCTTCAACGCTGTAAATGGCACCGTGATCTGTCTGGTTGTGTGAACCAAAGACCATAGGGTGGCCCTGCGTCTGTTTCACCTGTCTGCCATGCTCATGCCACCAGCTCCTGGCATCTCTCCCCCGACCCCTCCAGTCATTTCCATGTAGAGTGACCAGCATTAGCAAATAAAAACATGGCAGCCAGTTTTCAATTTGAATTTCAGATAAACAATGGGTAGTTTTCTAGTATAGGTTGGTACCAGATATTTGGGGGGGTGGGGAGGGCAGGAGGAAAGACAGGGAGGCGGAGGGCTTGTCAGGTTACCAGCCAGTCTCAAGTCTGCGGGGTGGTGGTTGTGGCATTGGTGGGCGGTGGCTCTCTCTGGTTCCAGCAGAGCCTGGTGGCCCATAGCTGTGACAGATGGTGTGTTGGTTTTGTTCGGATAATATTCACCTTCACCCTGAGCCTCCATCTCAGAGACGGAGAATCCGAGTCTTCCTTTGCCCACTGCCCTCCCAGAGGGGCAGCCAGTGTGACCCGGTGGCTGGCAGCGTCCCTGGGCTTCTGCCCTTCTCTGTTCCTACCCGAGAGCCCCACGCTCCCTGAGATCTTTTTTGCAGTTGATCCAAGGGACACAGAGACCTGGGGGAGGGGACCCCTTTCCGTGTTCCCATCTCCCCCTGCTGTGTGGCGGCTTCCACAGGCTCCCCTCCTCAGGGACGCCAGAAGAGGAGCGGGCCTGGCCCCACTCCAGCTCAGGGGACACTGGTGGACCTTTCCCAGCGGTCCCTGCCATGTTGCTCCTGGCGAGAGCCCCAATGCAAGCTCAGCAGTCTCCTAGTGGGGTGCCAGCCAGAGCCAGCACCCCTTGTCTTGGGCATCCTCACCCCTAAAGAGATCTTTGGAGCCCCCTCCCCAGCTTAGCCCCTGGATGAACACGGGGTGGGCAGCGAAGACAGTGTCTGAAGTGACTTCTGGGAAGAGCCCTGCCATGCTGAGTCACGCCGCAGGGAGCCGTCTGCAAGCGCTTTGTTTCTCCTCCTCGCTGTTGTCAGAAACAACAAGGTCTGGCCGCAGTCTCTGTGAAACATTTGCAGTATGTGGTCTGCCAGGGTTCTGGAAAACTGTATCTTTCCGGGAGGAGCCGAGGAATGGCGTTTCTTATTTACCCGTGAATGCTTGTCCCCTGCCCATTGGCTGTGGCTGTTCCTTGTGTCCAAACAGTCAGGGTTCCTTGAGGAAGTTGATGTCCTTTTAGGATCTATAAAAGAATTTTATACCCTTTGGCTCAGAAATCCCATTGCATTTGTCTCCAGGAAATGATTACAGAGAAGGAAAATGGCCCATGTGTGAAACTCCTTGCAATGTTGTTCCTAATCGCTCAAAACTGGAAAGAACCTAAACTGCGCCGCCTTTAGCTAATTTGTTTGGCTGAATCCTGGTAACTCGGCACAGGAATATTATGCAGCCGTTTCAAATGATAGCAGTGCAGCAACGTGGGGGAGTGTTTATGAGACCATGTGAAGGGGAAAAGCACAGCGTGTATCTACGCTCTGAGTGCAGTTGTGCAAACAAGTATGTGCACAGAAGGGCAGAGGGCGGAGGGGACTTGGAGAAGCGAGCGCTGCGGCGGAGTGGGCAGCAGGCTCGCGGGGACACATGTCTCTCCTTCAGTTTCTTCCAGCGTTGTTTAGGTTGTTAACAAAAATTGTTCTTTTTAAAAAGCTGCAGGAATCTTCTCTAACCCCGAGAATGCAGCCTCCGGCATTGTGCTGACTTCCTGGGCGGAGGGGTCCCCTGCGCTCCCCCAGGTGGGCCAGGCTGCAATCTTCTAGTCTCACCCCAGGAGTAAGATCCCTGCCAGAGGAGGCCACCCAAGTCCCTGAAGAGCCACAGACAGAAGCTGGGCCTGTGGCCTGAGGACACAGCAAGGGAGAGGCAGAATTACAATTGAAATGGAGCTGGGAGGATGAGTCCTGCCCTTAGCTTTGGAAATGGGGCTGAGGCAAGGGAAGGGGACAGAGTGGGACTTGTACCCCTGGCTCCCTCTGCAGGGGTCCCAGTGGGCCCTCAACTCCAACCCAGGCTTTCAGGCACCTGTCTTGGTTCTGAAGCCTGTTGCATTGCTAATTAAAAACAAACATTCCCACCTTCTGTGGGAGTGAAATCATCATTTGAATGCTTCAGCCCGGTTCCCCTTCCCTTATGCTGTTGTTTGCTGGTGACTCCCGGTACAGGCCCCCTGCCCTCCTTCCATGTCAAGGACACACCTCAGTGGTTCGACCCGAGTCTCCTGACGTGCACCTGCTTGCACGCTCCGGCCACCTGGTGCGTGTCCTGACTTCCGTCTGCACAGGTGACTGCCTCCTATGGAGCTCCATGCGCAGGGCCCTGGGGACGTCCCATGCGACATGCCCAGACCCAACTCCTGTCCCCCTCGTCCCAGCCTCCTCATTCCTCACCTCAGTGAATATCATAACCATGTGAGGTGTGAAGTCTGTGTATGCATGTGCAGTCGTTTTCTAAACGAAATCCCTATTGCTGGACAGTCCCGCCCAGCTGTGCACCTGAGGGACAGGCTGGAACAGTGGAGTGATGGGCATCTGCAACTGGCCAGGCCCCAGAGGGAGTGCCCTGTGGCCACCGAGTCCTCTGTGGGTGGGAAGAGGGAAGGGCCCCTGCAGCACGACCCCTGGGCCCTTGGGAGGCTGCCCTTCCCTGGGCCTCCCTGTGGCTTCAACCACCTGGCCTCACGGGTCCCCTCCCCTCCTGTCCTGCCGCTTCCTCTTAGCCTTTGGCCCCTGTTGTCAGCTTCTGGGCCAGCTGGTTCCCTCTGGATGAGGCTGTAGAAAGAGAGAAAGGAACAGAGGAAGTCACCCCTCCCTGGCTCTGCTTCAGGGTCACACATCTATGCACATCCCACGTTTAACTTGCAAGCATGACCTGCTCCGAGCCCCTGCCTGCCTTTCTCAATGTGGCTTGATACAAAAGTCCCCTTCTGTTACCCCAGCTTGGCCTGAGCCCAGTCCCAAAAGGAACTGGGTATGTCATGACCAGGAAGGGGTGACAGGAGAGGAAAAACAAAAATCCAATTTGTCCTATGGTCATTCGCTGTCATAAATAATGCTGGACACAGACCGTTTCCTTAGAGGCAGGTATTTCCTTAGGATCGGTTCTTGATGGTTGTGTTGCCGGGTTGAAGTGGACATCGAGTTTTTAAAGCTTTATAGAAAGGTTGCACTGATTTACACGAAATGGCAGGATTTTAGGTATGCTATCTCTGTAAATATGGGTGAATGGTTTGTTACCATTGGGCCTACAGGGAAGGTCACCTTACCTGTGAGAAGAGCACAGTGCTCTGGGGGTCTGTCGCCCACAGGTGGGGGCAGCAAAGGTGGAAAGAGAGCCCGCCGGCCCCTGCCTGTGCAAGGACTTGGTCGGTGCGAGCTGGGGTCTCTGCCCAAAGCCATCTACTCCCACTGCGAGGGGATCGGTGACTCCAGGTGTGTCAGCTTCCCAGGGCTGCCTACTCAGAGTGCCGCAAACTGCGTGGCTCACAGCAACAAAAATTCATTTTCTCACAACTCTGAGGCTAGAAATCCCAAATTAGGGTGCCAGCAGCCTCTGGGGGCTCTGGGGAATCCTGCCTGCCCTCTCCAGCCTCTGCAGGCGCCAGCAGTCCCTGGTGTTTGTCGGTGTGTCAGTGCATCAGTGTGATCTGTCCATGTTCACACAGCCCTTTCCCTGGCGTGTCTGTGTCCCTGCGTGTTCATGTTTCCCCCTTCGTAGGAGGATACCGGCCACATCAGGTTTGTGCCCACCCCAAGCCAGTCTGAGCTCATCTGAACTTGATTATGTCTGCAACGACCCTGTTTCCAAATAGGTCACATCACAGGTTCTGGGTGGACGTGAGTTTGTGGGAGACACTATTCAGCCCAGTCCATCAGGGGACGGAAATGCGCTGGAAGTCATTCCTGGTTATACACATGCACATACACACATGTGTGCACACACGCACACAACACACATGTGCACACATATATACAGGCACACGCGCACACACAACACACACGCACACACATGCACGCACACAACACATGCACACATATACACATGCACACACAACACACATACACACACATACACATCCACACACGCAAACACACAACACACACGTGCACACACAACACACACGTGCACGCACACAACTCACAAACAGCAAAAGAAAGCATTGAGCTTTCTCTTCTCCAGCTCAGTCTTGGGTAACCCTCCGTGAGGAAGAGGAAGGACCTGGATTCCTCTGGTGGGCACGGAGACATCCCCAGCGTGGGGCATGCTCACGTTGTAGATCGGGCCCTGCCTTCCGCCTCGCCGCATGGCTGTGGGCAAGCCAGGGGCTGGCCCCGTGGAGGACTGGCAGATCCCCGCACCAGTGGTCCACCCTTCATGTCTCGGCCCCAGCACTAACACTGGCCAGTGACTCTGGGCAGGAGGCCTTGTCCCTGGGAGCCCTGGGGTCCTGATCATTCGACACATCAGTGGTCACCAGTCGTTGGCCAAAGAGAAAACCCATTTCTACTTTGGGGCTCTTTAGAGGTTCTATGGAGGGCTGAAGGTTGAGATTTCTGGACGGGCCTGCAAAGTCCCCTCAGCTCTTACCAATTCTAGGTCCTCAGGAAGAACGTGGTACTTGCTCCCAAGGTGCTCTGTTGTGTGTGTGTTTAGCGCAGCGCTCGTCCTGCTCCTGTACGGACGCCGGTGTCCTACGTCCAACTCTGCACTAAGCTGCGGCCCCCTCGAGGGCAGGGGCCGTGTTTGTGTCATGTGTCACCCTCCATGTCATCCACATAGCCTAGATTTGGGAATTACATGGACTTGGGTTTTGATCATATTCTGCTCCTTTCTAAAAAACTTTGTGACTTTGGGCAAATTACAGGAATTACAGGAAGCCCCAGCTTCCTGTGCCCCTCATGCCATCCTCTGAGTAATGTGGTGACCCTTATATCCTGAGGATGGACACGCTCAGTGTCCCCCTGAGACTCAGATACCTGGACTGGAGCTCCTGCCTTGGTCCCCACACATTAGAGGGCCCCACTCCGTGCCTCCTCTGGCCACACCCCAACCCGTAAGGTACACGTCCTCGGGGGTGAGAGAACATCCCCACCTGGAGCCCGTGTCCCTTCCTCTGGGCCATGCCTGGGGACACGGGGCTCTGGAATCCCTTTCCCTGAAGGCTCAGCTTCTCCTCCAGGGCCTTGGACTGTCCTGCTGGGGGCAAACCCATTGCTGGCAGAGGGTGGCGACAGGCAGGTGTTCGCAGGTGCCAGGTGGGGGCTGGAACCCGGTGTGCAGGCTGGGTGTCCCCAGGCCTGGGCATAAGGCCCATCGTGGTGCAGGACGGGGGTGGGTGGGGGTGAGGTTCTCCTCGCAAGACAGGGCCCCGGGCCAGGTTCTGCGTAGACGTCCATGTTCCTGGCACCTTCACGGTCTGGCCCTTGTAAAACCCAGACACAAGTGACTTAATGGCAATGAGTGTGTTGGTGTCACTGCTGCAGACCCTGGGGCTGGCCTCTAGCCGGCAGTGGGAGTGTGCCAAGCCCTTTACCTCCTCGGTGCTCTGGCCCTCCCCTGGCTGTGAGGACTCACTCCCACGTGGCCAGTGGGTGGCGTTGCCGGGGCTGCCTCAGCGCTCCCAGCCAGCATCTCCTGTGAGGAGCAATGGTGTGTTGGGCCCATTCTCGGGTCTCTGCCCAGCGCCCTGCCAGACCTGCCCAAGACCAGCCTGCTCCTTCGTCCTTGGCAGCTGCATCAGCCCGGCCAGCTCACTGCAGCTCCAGAACTTTCTGCGGAGCCCTTCTTTCTGCGCTGGACAGTGGCTCCTCCTGTGCCTTATACCTCGGCAGCCTCTGAGTCCCCTTCAGGAGCCAGCCCCGTGTCCATGACCCCGTCAGGCAGGCCGTGTGGGACAACCTGGACCTGAAGCCCTGGCAGGCTTCCCCACCTGGCTCTGGTCACCGTGGGCATAACAGCTTCCCTGGGGAAAAGCCCTTCTACCGGGCTGGGGTCATTCTACGCCACTGCCTGTCCCCACGTCCTGAGTATTACTCGGCCACAACAACCTGATTCCCAAGCTGCCTGATTGGCAGTGTCCCAAAGACCCCCACCTTCTTATGTGGCAGCTGCCAGCCTCACCCAATGCCACTGTCACATAAAGTGACCATTACATTTCACATCCAGTGGGTCACTTGATCCTCACCCAGTGCTGTTTGGGAGACGTCATTATCCCCATTTACAGATGACAAGACTGAGGCCCAACCACGCTGGCCATCCCCATAGGAAAAAATATGATAAATAGGTGCTGGTTGAATTTAAATGGCCCTGGTGGTTGAGGTTGGACTCCGGTTTCCTAGGCAAGAGTGTCATCCCGCTAACCCCCAGTGCCCCCACGTGATTGCCACCCTGCTCCCAGCGAGAGAGTGACCACAGATCAGCTTGAAACCAGAGCTCCGGGCGGGCAGAGCTCTACCCGTAGGTGATCAGAACAGGCCTGGGCCTCGGGTCTCCAAAGTTCACCATTCTGTCCAACGTACCACTGGCCTCTTGGCAAGAAATCAGCAGGGAAACTGAGGCACCCAGTAGTGGGGGACAAGGAGGGTGAGTTTCCATGAGGAAGGCTGGTGCCAAGCTGGTGCTATTCCACCCACCGGGGTTGGTTCACACAGCCCGGCTGTGTGGATTATTATGACGTCTGCTTTTATAGTTTAAACCATACACACAGATGCACAAAAAGGGCTGCAATATCACATTGCAAATGACATAGCGAAATGCATGAATTCTCAAGGATGGATTTTTAAATTTCCTTGGTAAAACCGGGGCTTGTGGAAAAGTGCCCATTCTAGAACATAGCCCGTTGCCTTCCATTTAACTAGGCGTTTGGGACTGGAAGACTTTCTTTTTCCCCTCTCAGTCTTGGAACAGTCCCGCACCCGGAGCTGCCTGCTCTCAGCTGTTTGTTTTTCTTCCTTGGAGAGGGACTTGGGAACGTCACCCACTGAGCCCTGTGGGACCGGCCAGTTCGAGGAGCTCTCCAGTCCCCAGACACACAAACCCTGACACACGGAGGGTCTGGGCTGTGCCCTTCCTGCCTGGTGTCCCGACCTGCCCACAGAACGGGTCCCACCCCAGGCCAGCCGTGTCTGGTGTCTTTATCTGATGGAAGGGAAGATGGGGGAGGGGAGAGAAGGCTCCAGCCCTCCGGCCCCAGGCCAGGCCCTGAAGCTTCAGTTGTGCTGGCTGAGCCTGGGCTTCGCTGTGTCCGTCCCAGCGGGCCCATCTGTCATGTGGCCTTGGGTGGGACTGGCTGAGTCTGAGTAATTGCTGCCTGGAGTGCCTGCTCGCATCCAGCCGGACCCTCCCCTGCGCCACCACCCTCACCCTGGGGAGGAGTCCTGAGGCCCGGCCGAGGCTTAGTCTCTCTTCCCGCCCCCACCTCACCCAGTTCCCCTCTTTAGTTACCCTTTGGAATTCTTTTATTGTGGTTAAATACACAGAACATAAAATTTACCATTTTAACCATTTTTAAGTGTAAGTTTCAGTGACGTTAAGTACAGTCACGTTATTGTGCAACCGTCACCGCCATCCACCTCCAGAGCTCTTCACGTCTCTGCGCCCGTGACACGCTGACTCCCCTCCCCCAGCCATGGCACCCGTTCTGCTTTCTGTCCTTATGGATTTGACTCCTCTAGGGACCTCGTGTCAGTGGTCATGCAATATTTATCTTCGTGTGACTGGCTTAGTTCCCTTAGCATAATGTCTTAAAGGTTCATCCATGTTGAAGCCTATGTCACAATTTCCTTCCTTTTTTAAGGCTGATATTCCACATGTGTCTAGACCACACCCTGTTATCCATTCATTAGTGGGAGGGCTCTTAGGTTGCTTCCACCTTTCTGCTCTTATGCATGATGCTACTGTGAACATAGTGTGCAAATATCTGTTTGAGCCCTGCTTTCAGTTCTTTTGGGAACCCACCCAGAAGTGGGATTGCTCGGCCTTGCGATAATTAAACCAGCTCACACTTGAAAGTCCAGCAGGACATTCTGACCAGCTGGGACCGAGTTTGCTGAGAGGGACAGAAGAGGCTGGAGAATTGGGAAAAAAAAAAAAAAAAAAGGTAGGTTGGGAGTGGTGGCTCATGTCTGTAATCCTAGTACTCTGGGAGATCGAAGCAGGAGGATTGTTTGAATTCAGGAATTCGAGACCATCCTGAGCAAGAGTGAGACCCCATCTCTACTAAAAGAATAGAAATAAACTAGCTGGACAACTAAAATAAATAAATATATATATAAAGATATATATATGCATACACACACACACATATAAGCCGGGCATGATGGCCCGTGCCTGTAGTCCCAGCTACTTGGGAGGCTAAGGCAGGAAGATTGCTGGAGTCCAGGAGTTTGAGGTTGCTGTAAGCTAGGCTGACACCATGGCACTGTGCCTGGGCAACAGAGTGTGACTCTGTTTCAAAAAAAAAAAAAGCTAGAGGGACAATGACTTTAATCATCCTACAGGATCTCAGCTCAACTATGTTGCTAAAACAGAAATGGGGTCAGAGGGGGTTGTTATTAGAAATGCAGATTCCCAGGGCCCTCTGGCCCTAAAACAGAAAGGTGGACATTCCTCTCATGGGCTGAAGGTGGCAAGAAAAGCCTTGTCAGATGCTCTCTGGCCCTGGGCACACTTGGTGGTGTCCGTAATGACCAAGCCACTGTGCCTAGGGCTCTGGTCAGACTCTTAGATGGAGCTGACTCAGCCCTGCCCGGCTGGGTTGTCTAGCATGGTCTGTATTAGCTTCCTCATGCTGCCGTAACAAAATACTGCAGACTGGGTGGCTTAAACAATAGACATTTATTTTCTCACAGTTCTAGAGGCTGTAAGTCCAAGGTCAAGGTGTTGGCAGGGTTGGTTTCCTTTGAGGCCTCTCTCTAACCACAGTTGGTTAGGTCCATGGATGCAGATTGGGCGGATATAGGAGGGCCAGCTAAGGGATTTGGGCATCGGGAATTTTGGAATCCATGGAGGGTCCTGGTACAAATCCCCCGTAGACATAGAGGACTGTACTCATAATTCCACTGCTTTAAAGTCAGATTTTGTCAGTTATCCCAATTTTCTTTTAATGCTTGTGTTTGTGCGTGTGTGTGTATTTGCTTATTATTATAGCATATGCATTTTTACATAACAGACCTCACAGCTGTCTTTTTAGGGCTTCATCAAAGTCCATCTAGTTGATGTCCCATAATTTAATTATTGTTAATTGGTCATTCATGACTTTTCCAAGTTTTCACTGGTACAAATAAGAGAGCAATAAATTTCTTTGTGCTATAGCATTTCCCTTCTTTTGGATTAGTCCTTAGGGTAAATTCTCAGGAGCAAGATTATTTTACAAAGGATGTGAACATTTTTATGGCTCTTAATACGTTTTGCCAAATTGCTTTCCAAGAGTATTCTGCACGGTCATCAGCAACATATGAACACTAATGTTCACCGTCGTCTTGCCAGCATGATGTAGCACTGTCCCGTTATTTTTAGAGAGTTTCTTTAAAAAAAAAACAAAAACCTTGAATTTCTTTGATAGCTAATGATCTCATAAAGTTTTCTATACATTTAATTATTAATTGTACCATAAGGTCAACTCAGGTGTTTACTAAGTACCTAATATGTGCGCACTATCATGGGGTGGTATAGGGTGACCCAAGAAATATAAGGCCTGATTTTTATCTTCCAGAAGGCTGCAATTAACAATCACACTGGGCCGGCACGGTAGCTCACACCTGTAGTCCTAGCACTCTGGGAGGTTGAGGCGGAAGGATCACTTGAGGCCAGGAGTTTGAGGCCAGCCTGAGCAAAAGCGAGACCCCATCTCTACTAAAAAATAGAAAAAAAAATTAGCTGGGCAGCCAAAAATAGAAAAGATTAGCCGGGCATGGTGGCACACACCTGTAATCCCAGCTACTTGGGAGGCCGAGGCAAGAGGATTGCTGGAGCCCAGGAGTTTGAGGTTGCTGTGAGCTAGGCTGACATCACTGCACTCTAGCCAGGCAACAGAGTGAGACTCTGTCTCGTACACACACAAAAAACCCCACATTTATTTATTGGCAATGTTTTTTACCCAACCCACTGCTTTGTACGTTTTGTATGCTCAATAAATTTTTCTTATATATAGTTTAATCCCAGATGGCATGTTTATGTCCTTTGTGGTTCACGGAGATCTGTGTTGGATTCAAAGGCATGCAGACTCAGAACCCGAAAGGAGCCTGACACCCAGACAGACGGCTCAGACCTGATAAGTCAGGGTGGGGAACATGCAGGAGTGCACTGCAGAACCAGGGAGATGTGGCTTGATGGCAATTTTTAAAGCAAAGTTGAGGGTGTGAGTTGGCAGGATGCTCCAGATGAGTAAGTGTGAGATATGGATGCCCACCTAACGCTACTGCCATCAAAGTCACATTAATAGAGACGTAGGATATGGAATAAGGGAGGTAGCAAGTCCTGTTTGGCTCCATGTGGGTTAGACACTCCTTAGTGTTTGTTCTTTTTTTCTTTTCAATATTTTATTTTGGAAAAAATTTAAACCTACAGAGAAGATGGAAGCTATAATGAGCGCCCATATACTCTTCACTTTGGTCTATCAGTAGTTAACATTTCACTATATTTTTTCTTTCTTTCTCTCTCTCTTTCTCCCAATTGTTATTACCATTTTAATTTCTGTGGAACCATTTGACAGTATGTTGCACACTTCACCTATAAATAAATACTTTAGTATTTATAAGAACAAGGACATTCTTATATCACTACTATACAATTATTGAATTCAGGAGCTCTAATATTATTATATATACAGTATATAACCCATGTTTAACTTTTTTCAGTTGCTCGAATAATGTCCCCTGTAGCAATTTTTAAAACCCTGATGCAGGATCCAATCGAGAATCATACATGTGGTTATCATGTCTCTGGAGTCTTCCTTTGTCTGGAATTGCTCCTTGTGTTTTACTGTATTTCATGACATTGACACTTTTGAAGGACATAAGCCTGTCACTTGGTCTACTATCCCTTAGCTTGGCTTTATTTAATTGTCTCTCGTGATTGATGTAGGTTAAACATTCTTGGCAGCGACGCTTTATAAATCCTGCTCAGGAGGCAGATTGTGTCAACTTGTTCCTTTATTGGCAGCAGTAAGTCTGGTTAAGGTGACACCCACCAGAATTATCTCCTGTAAAGGTATCTTGTGTTCCCTCTCATGAAGAAGTAATCTGTGGGGAGACACTTTGGTACTGTGTCAGTCTTCTGCTTCCCAACAATCCTTCAGTGATTTTAGCATCTACTGATAACTCTTGACTGAATCAGTTATTATAGAAGTGGCCATAAAATAGTGGTGGTTTTTCTAGCCTTCCCCAGTGTCATTGTCCTCTCCAGGCACTGCAGTGCAAGGTGGATGCAGGCAGCGGTGTGCTGACGTTGGCTCTGATTATGCGCACCTTTTCCTAACTCCATGTCCTGTGATGTCATGTTGGTAGCTCGAAGTCGGCCATATTGGTAGAATTGACACCCCAGAAATTGGCAAGTGCAGGCCAGGCACGGTGGCTCACACCTGTGATCCTAGCACTCTGGGAGGCCGAGGCGGGAGGATTGCTTGAGTTCAGGAGTTCAAAACCAGCCTGAGCAAGAGTGAGACCCTGTTTCTACTATAAATAGAAAGAAATTAGCCAAACAACTAAAAATATATAGAAAAATTAGCCGGGCATGGTGGTGCATGCCTGCAGTCCCAGCTACTCGGGAGGCTGAGGCAGGAGGATCGCTTGAGCCCAGGAGTTTGAGGTTGCTGTGAGCTAGGCTGACGCCAAGGCACTCTAGCCCAGGCAACAGAGTGAGACTATGTCTCAAAAAAAGAAAAGAAATTGGCAAGCACTACAAAGTGGGCTCTTTCTTTTGCTCCTTGGAGAACTAGTTGTTAAACATTTACCAGCATACCCCTGGATGCATTCGAACTGAAGCTTGTTCAAGGAAGAATGATTTTGGTAATAAAGGAAATGAACCCTTTAAAAAAGGGGATCTGTCTCCAAATATTTAAAGGGCTATGCAGTTAGGAGGTGACCCCCGCCCTTCCTCCCACTTGGTGCTCCTGTCACACATGAGTCCTTGAAGGAATCCCAGAACTGCGCCTCTCCCGCTGCTGGCTGCTGCGTAGGGAGGACCAGCAGGGGACAGAATGCAGCGCAGGGGGTCAGGTCACCTTGAGCAGGGAGAGGGATGCTTCCCACGCTGCCCCTAGAGGAAGCCGTGCAGGTGCAGAGGAGATGGAGTTCATGCTAAACGGCTCTGGTATTCTTGGTGAAGTGGGTACAGAGTTGCTTCTAAGAGTGAAAGAGGCAGAGCAAGCTTGGGTGTTAAGTAGCATGAGGGAGCTTTGAGTAAGCAGCTAAGGGGGTGTTTTTCCAGCCACCAAGCCACTCGAGGCAGCCCAGCCCCAGGGGTGTTCAAGCAGCGGAAGAAAGGAATGAGTCAGGACGATGCTTCCGCAATGCCATGCAGGCCAGAGTTTAAAACAGGGAAGCCGTGCAGGTGCCCAGGGCTGATGACTGGTGGGTGTAGAAGTAGATAAACTCCCCCAGGGGCCTGGGGCACGGGACAGTAGCTCTGAATCCAGGCACAACAGTGATCCAGACACAGCCAGAGAGGAGCTCTGGAGAAGGTCGAGGAGCCGAGATCCCTCTGCCCGTCGTCTTCATAGTGGTGGTAGACAAGAGGGAGGACAGTGCCCTGGATCTCTTTGGAAAGTACCGGGCAACTACCACATCCTAGGGGGAGCAGTATTGGGTCCCCCAGTGATGGGACGTTATGGCTGTTAATGCCAACAAATCTGGTCATCAGTGAAGAGAGGGGAGTACGTGGAAGGATGTTAATAATGGTCACAGCTTGAACTTGAGTGGGGCTTCGCGGTATACGCGGGGTCCTCTTCCATTTCCTCAAATGAGAAAACACTGCATCAAACACAAAGCACCGTTCTAGGCACGTAGCAAGTGTTCAATTAGAGCTCACGCTTCTCCTTAGTCCTCAGACAACCCCATGAGGTAGATGTTGTTGATTCCATTTTTAGATAGCAAGTGAGAGACTCAAAAAGGCAAATTCCACTGTACAGGAATATGTAGCAGGTTATTGGTGGACAAGACTCAAACCCAGGCCGTTGGATCCGAAGCTCAATATCCCTTCCTTTCTAATCTAACTGTGTGTCTAAGGCCCCAGCTAATTCTCAGAGTCCATGAAATTCTAAAATCCACTTGCTCTCCATCATCTTCTGCACTTCACACAAAGCTGTCAGCCTTTTAAAAAATTATAGACACGAGGTACATGCATTGTGGTGGGTTTTTTTTTATTGCAAGATGTTAAAAGTTGTCATCAAAATTTTTCTCTTGTGTAGAAAAGCCTCTAAATCTACATAATACCACATTGTGATGGATGATGGCCCCGGCCAAGATTTCACATGACTTTTGCAATTCTGTTAATAAATACTTTTACGATACTGAACTATCCAACCAACCTCATTGTGCAAAATGCTCTAGGGACCGATTAATCTTTCAAAGTGACTCTTACTCTTAGTGTTAATGTTTTTAATTGGAAAATGTTTCTTAACTTGGAAACACTCTGCCTGTTTGGGTGGAACTGCCTTTTGTGTTATTGTCAGTGATGATTTAGATGGATGGATGGATTGGGGGAGAGGGTGGGTGGGGGATTGATACATAATTCTGGTTTCCTCCACAGCAGTGTGGTATAGTGGGAAGATATAAACTGGGCTTCGAGAAGTATGAGTCCTAGCCTTGGTTCTGCCACCAATGATCTAGGTGACCTGGGACATTTCATGCCACCTTTATCAGTCTTTGCTCATCGGAAAATGAGACGTAAATGATTACTAAGGCCATGTTCAGCTCAAAGCATCCACACTCTCACTGCACCGTGAGTCCACTCTCTGAAGAACAGCGACATGAGAAATTCCACACGTGGGCTCCAAACCTCCTGTTCTGAGAGAGAAAACCCAATAAATGCTGAGATTCCTGGCAAGTCCGGCTCAGATTCCTCACATGCTTATTCGTGAGAATAATTTCCAACCTCCCCAAAATACTTTATGACAGGCTCAGCAAGTGAAGAAAGACGGATCTGAGAAAATCGCCAACGGGAAGAGCTCACACCGTTCCAAACAAAAGCCGCGTGGAAGCCCTGGGGGAGCGATGTTGAGCTGTTTGAAAACAAGCACTCATGGAACAAATTGTCCAGAAAGATAGAAACACAGAAACATGCTCGCCGCCCTTGCTCGGTTCAGATTACAGCCTCGTGGGACTCCGGCCAGGAGGCAGACTGGAGAAGTGTAGACAGGGCCTCTGGAGCGGACCCGGTGGGCTCTTGCTGGGGACGGAGGGGTGGAGGGTGTGCTGTGGGAACGCAGAGGGCCGTGTTTCCCCGAAAATAAGACAGGGTCTCATATTTATTTTTCCTCAAGAAGACACCCTAGGGCTTATTTTCAGGGGATGTGTTATTTTTTTTAAGTACCATACAATAATCTACATTTATTCAAATATAGTTAAGGCGTCGTCTTCTGGAACATCATCATCACTCTCCAAACCCCAAATCCATCCTGAATTTCTTGTGACTCTGTTTCCTTTAGAACCATTGGCCACAATCTCTCATGTGGAGCAACAGAGCTTTCATGGGGCAGATGAGAAGGGCTGCTCATCTTCTTTACCGCTCCGCGACGACATGCATGGGTTGTGCAGATGCGCTGCGTAGCCACGCCATCACTAGGGCTTATTTTCGGGGTGGGGCTTCTATTGCTCAAATGCTTAGAACTCCTGCTAGGGCTTATTTTATGGGTAGGTCTTATTTTGGGGGAAACACGGTAGTAGTGGTATCCTGGACAAGCCACTTGATCTCCGTAAGCTTCACCTGTTAAACTGGACATGTGGACAGTGACCTTGAAGGATCACATGAGATGAGATACACGCAGCCTCCAGCCCACGGTCTGGCACTGAGTAGACACCTGTTAACGTTAGCTTCCTTCCTTCTGCCATCCAGTTAGGTGGGCTAGTTGTCCCATCTGTACCTCTGCTTACTGAGTGTGCTTCCGTCTAGGACTCTGTCTCCTTCCCTGTAAAGCAGGGAGGGGCATCTGCGTGGCTGCCAAGGTACCTTTCAGGCCTGCCCGATGTCGCCACTCCCTGATCTGATTCCTGCTGAGACCAGCAGTGCACATTTGTGGACTTAAAGGGCGGGGACGAGAGGTCCTGTTGGGGGACATGACAAAGTCAGGGTGCATTCGCCGGGTTGGAGGTTGCAACCATGATGCTGGACTGAGAGAGAGCTGGTCCACGCCGTGTGAGCACAGACCCCAGCCCTGACGCTGCCGTCTGCATGGTCACCTCTCTACAGCCCGCATGGCTCATCTCCGAGACATCCCTGACCACGGGCGCCTCCTTTCATGAGGCTGGGAGAAGGGGCATGATGGTTGAGGTGGTGGAGCCCAAACAGTCCCTGTTCCACCACGGATATTTAATCTTCACATTGATGCAAGTATCTTGCCTGCAGATCCGAAACCCTAAGTTTCCCCGCAGCATCCATCTCTAAGGACTGCAATAAAAATTAAAAGATCCAGGTATATAGCAGATATACCCTACATAGCAAAGTGGCCAACATAGTGTCCAAAATCAACAAGTGCTGAATAAATGGAAGTTTCTCCTCCCAGTCATTATTCAGAACCTCATTATTTCACCCACGGTGAATCTCTCTGCAGTAAATATTGAAGCTATCTCATTTTTTTTCTTAATAAAGTTGAAACCACTTATTTGTGTTTTTTAAAATATACTAACGGCCAAGTTGCTAGCTCAGTGATGCAATGAGATTCCAGAAAGGAGTCACTACTTTATGATGGGCGGGTGCTATATTTATGTAAAAGAGCTGTGTACAAAGTGAAATCCCACAAGTTAGGATTTTTTCCCCCCGTTTAATTTTCAAATAGATTGAAAACTGCTGGAGATAATAAGATCAACCCTGAGGTCTGAAAGAGCAGCGTTCACGCCCATCTTTCCTGATGTGCTGCTGCATGGTGGGCGGGGCTTTACCGTGTTGCATAGCAACGAGGATTTCAGCTTAAATGCAAAGAAAGGTACCTGGGGACATGGGGCACTTCTAAGAGACTTCATGTTCCTCGTGAGCTTTCAGAATAAGGTCTAAATTTGTCAGAAGAGGGTTTTATTTCTTTATGGCTGTACTCAATTAGGAGGTCTTTGAGGGCCCCTTTCTAGAAATAACTTCAAGAAAGCACCAACGACCCTCATGAAAGTAAGGAGTAATTTTTTTTAAAAAAAATTGTGGTTATGGTCACATATCATTAAATTTAAACTTTTAAACATGTTTAAGAGTACAGTTTAGTAGTGTGGCATGTATTCACATTGTTCTGCCCTACAGGTTTTAAGTTTCTAAACTGAATCATCAGATCCTGCAAGTACATTATCCAAGGTCAGCAGGGAGACCTTGTCTCTAAAAAAAATAAAATAAAATACAATAGGGACAACAATGCCTACTTCAGAGGGTGGCTTTGAGGATTACAGAGCAGGGTGCATGTGGGGTGTCTGAGAAATAGACAGGGATTTGACAAGCCCAAGCTGACAGCTACTGAAGCCAATGGTCTCTCTCAGAGTCTGATTGTAAATGCAAAATATCACATCTGTCTCTTTATACAAGATAATCCTCTTCTGCTGAAATTTCACGTGTTAGGCTAATTTTAAACTTTGATTTTGTCATCTACAATATTATTGCTGCCAGCTTTGCAGCTGGTCACCAATAAGCGTATTGACCCAACAGAGCTGAGGACTGCATTCACCAGGCACCTGTCAACAGTACCAAGGTCTTCCTCTTCTTCAACCTCTGATTCCAAGAGGCCGCCAAATCCTGTCCATTTTATTTCTGTGTCGCGTCTTGTGTCTGTCCCCTCTCTCCATCCTCTGAGGCTGTGGTCCCCTACCCCTGGGCTCCAGATGGGTACCGGTCCGTGGCCTGTTAGGAACCGGGCTGCACAGTAGGAGTTGAGTGGTGGCTGAGCGAGTGAAGCTGCCTCTGTATTTACAGCTGCTCCCCATCGCCCGCATCACTGCCTGAGCTCTGCCTTCCACCCCCCAATCCATGGGAAAAACCATCTTCCATGAAACTGGTGCCTGGTGGCAAAAATGTTGGGGACCGCTGCTATGAGGTATAGCTGGGGTTCAGGGTCCTCCCTCTCACCAGGGCCACCTCCTAACCACCTGCCCTCCTCAAGTTCCTGTTCCTGTCTAGTTCGTTCTCCATACTGCCGACAGGCGCATCTTATAAAAACACAGAAAGAAACCAACCCCCTGCAGGCTACTGAAGAACTTTCAGTAATTATACTAATAGTATTCAATTTCTTTATTCATCTCAATGTTGGGTTTTGCATTTTCTTTTTCCCAATGAACTTTTTCAAACACATGAGAACAAAGCATTTAAAAACAAAGTTATAGGTAAGTTCCTCTTTTGGTGTATTTTTTCTCCCCCAAAAATTACATTGATGGGAGAGCTTGGATCTTAGACCTCTCTCTGTTCACCGCTATCTAGACCCAAATAGCAACTTGGAACCTCACATCACCTATCGAATGACATAACGCATGCACGGACAAAGGAATAGCCTAAATTCAAAACTGTCAGTGGTCTCTTGGGACGATGGAGACTCAGGATGTGATCAAGGCGAGAGCAAAAGGGAGTTGGGACGAGAACTGGCTGGTGTGTGCTTTTGGGGGGGGGGGGATGCATCTCGCCCCAGCCTGAGGCTTCTGTGCAAGTCAGAGGCACAGCCAGGGGCTGGGGCGTTCACTATGGGACGTGGTCCTGAGGTCAGGAGTGGGGACTTTGGAGAGTGACATTAGGAAGGAGGGAAGGCACCTGCAAGCATGTGTCCTTGAGTGGTCTCCGCCGTGGCAACGGGAGCTCCCTCCTGCCAGGACTGAGGGGCTGCACAGCGGAAGCCCCGGGACTGCCTGTCCAGGGAGTAGCTTGCCTGTCTAGCCTGCTGCCACAGTAGGCCTTCCCCCAGGGGTAAGGGCACGCATCGAAGAGGTGGTTCCCACGATGCTGAGAAGTCACAGATGCACGGGGACAGAAAGCAAGAGCGTGGAGCTTTAGGGGTGAGGTGTTGCCAGGCTACCCCTACTAGAACTTGGTTTTCCATTTCTAAGCATTTACTTACGCATTTAATGACTATTTGCTGATTACCTACCGGGCTCGAGGTTCTGTGTGCACACTATTTGAGTCAAAATAGTGAGTCTTGACTTCTGCTTGCGAATGCACACAAAGACTTGGCTCCATGGAAATGCTGGGTGTCCTGGCATTGCTGGTAATGATTCCAGACGCCCCAGCCTCCGGAATGGGAGTCCAGGGACCATCTTAATAGGGGGGTTGGATTTATAATTCATCTCAGACCCCACATTCTCAGCGATCGGTGGGAGGCTGTCAGACACTCGTCTGCTTGGACCACCAATGGGGAGCACCTGGGCCAGGGAGCAAGGTGGCCAGCCCCATGTCCGGAGGCAGTAAGAAACCCATTGGTGGGGTTTTTCTTCCTTGGAAGTTCCGGCTGGCCGTCTTATCGTGGGTATCCGGGACCGCTGGCCAACAGACAGCATGTATTCCCTGCGCCCGCCATCCACCGTGCTCACTGCTGTGCCAGACACGGCTTCGTCTGTGGATGACGGGCCAGCCCACCACCCCGGGGCAGTGGGGAGCCATCTACGTCCTTTGCCTCATTTGCCGGATCCTGCCGACAAGACCCAGAACGGGCCACCTTTCCTTGCTTGCTTCGAGTGTCCGACCTGCCTGTGAACTGACGACGGCCAGCACAGGCAGGTGTCCAGCGTCCCGCACCCCAACTCTGCCCCGGGCAGCCGAGTCTCCAGACTGTCCCTGCGTCAGGCTGCACAGGCCACCTGCGCAAAGCCCCTGCATCTGTCTGGCTTCTTTCAGGGCCTCCTGCCGCACAGAGCTGGGCCGAAATCCCCGCGCCCCTCCTGTTTCTGCGCGGGGCCTGGCGGGGCCTGGTGTCGAGGAGCATTCAGTCTCCAGCCTGTAAATATTTATCCTGTGTTTCCTGCTGAGCTAGAAATTTGGTACTTAAAAAAATTAGGAGCTTTCTCTCCCCAGTTCTTCCTGGAGTTGGGAAAAGCTGGGTTGAGAAGGTGAAAAAAAAAAAAAAATTACTGATCTGCTGCCCTCCTCTGCTGGTCTTAGTGAATGCCGCAGTGCCTCGAGTCCCCTCCTGCCTCAGCCCCTCCCCACGGCCACATGCAGCCCAGAGTTTGAACAACCCACTTCCCCTGTTCTCCCCGAGGCTGCTGGTGGGAATGGGTGTGGCCACCAGCCTGGTCCTGGAATCCAGATGTGCTGCTGCCGGCCCAGGGCCGTCGGGGCGCTCCCTGGCCCTCCTGGACTACCGGCCAGTGCTGGGTCCTAACTGCCCCCCCACCCCGGGTCTCAGCCTTCCCCATCTCTTCGTACCTCTGGCCCCAGGACTGGCTTGCTTTGATGTGGTCATGCTGCCCCTCTTGCCAGCTCTTGCCTGAGAGACTAGACCCTCGAGTCCTGTCCCTGACGCCACCAGTGGCTGGGATGCTGTCATTGCAGATGGTCTTGCCAGGTGACACCCACCAGCCTGGCTCAGGACCCATCCTTCATGGGGCCCTGATGTTGTGCTCAGACCACCCACCGAGACCCCCACTCTCTTCTCTTGGTGAACCCCGTGTTGGCCATTTCTCTGTCACC
This sequence comes from Microcebus murinus, assembly GCF_040939455.1. Taxonomy (NCBI): domain Eukaryota; kingdom Metazoa; phylum Chordata; class Mammalia; order Primates; family Cheirogaleidae; genus Microcebus; species Microcebus murinus. Next base: position 23,227,999 of record NC_134127.1, on the reverse strand, counting down.
ATTAAGCAACCTGGTTTGGGTGCTGTGCCGTCCTCCTCTTTAATGACACTTGTCACCTGCACAGACCTGTTTCTAACGCCACGAGGAACTAGCATGGGATACCTGTATTCATTTCCCAGGGCTGCCGTAACAAGTCACCACAAGGTTGACAGCTTAAAGCAACAGAAATTTACTCTCTTGGAAGAGGTGGGAGGAAGAGTTCAGGAGGTGGGATATTGGATGTTTAGATGTTGGCAGCTTTGGTTGCTTTTGGAGGCTCTGAGGGAGAATCTATTTCCTGCATTTCCCCAGCTTCTGGTGGGTGTCAGCAATCCTTCTGTGCAGAGTCCAGTCTGTCTACATCCCTTAGAAGGTGGTGCTTAAGAGAAATGGAGTTTTCCAAGGGGTGGACAGACTGGGAAAATATGGGGAAAGGGTCACCTCCTTCATGCTGGACGTGAGACCCCTAGTAACATGGCCCCGCTTTGGCCTGGTTAGTTTCTTCTTTTTTTTTTTTTTTCTGTTTGAGACAGAGTCTCACTCTTTGTCCAGGCTAGAGTGCCGTGGTGTCAGCCTAGCTCACAGCAACCTCAAACTCCTGGGCTCAAGCGATCCTCCTGCCTCAGCCTCCCAAGTAGCTGGGACTACAGGCATGTGCCACCATGCCCGGCTAAGTTTTTCTATATATATTAGTTGGCCAATTAATTTCTTTCTATTTATAGTAGAGACGGGGTCTTGCTCTTGCTCAGGCTGGTTTTGAACTCCTGACTTTGAGCAATCCGCCCGCCTCGGCCTCCCAGAGTGCTAGGATTACAGGCGTGAGCCACCGCGCCCGGCCACCCTGGTTAGTTTCATCAGGGCTTTGCAGGATGTTAGCCATTGGGTTGGGTCTTTGAAGTCTTTGGTAAGCTGGACTTTATGTCCATTTTACTGATGAAGAGACTGAGCCTAGGAGGTCGTGAGCGACCTGCCTAATGCCCCCTGCTGCAGGAGTTCACGCCACTGCCGCGCCCTGGAAGGTTCAGTGAAGAGCGGTCTCTACGAGAAAAGGTTCCCAGGGGAGATGAGCCCAGGGCCCAGTCACGGCCCAGGTAGCCTCAAGAATTGTCTTCTGAAGAAATCATCATAGGCCAGATTTCATTCTAGAACCAGTGTGTCTGTCCAATATTCGGCCCCAACTAGGTGACGAGTAGTGAGACGGGGCTGCTGGAGCACAGAAAGCCCGACAGTTTCAAGGCAGTGCTTCTCGTGATGCCCCTGAGCTCAAGACACACCACAGCTTATTAGCGGTAGTAAGAACATTCTGAGTTTTGTAAGCTCTGGTTTTAATACTGGGGTCATGAGTGACGAAGAGAAATAGTGCAACCTCTTGGATGGAACCCCCAGCTTCCAAACTGATTTAAGGGCACATCTCTTCCCAGCTCCCCTGGTCCCTGCTTCCCTCTGCAGGGGTCCCCATGCCCAGCTGGTCCTCTGTGTCCCGGCAGGCCCCTCCCTGCCCACCAGCCACCTCCTCTTAGCACCTGCCAGCTCTGGGCCCTGCTCTCTATGTGGGAAGCTGGACTGAAACTTGGTCCACGTGGGGACGGCTGGCAGTCAGCTACCCCTTCCCAGAGAGTCCTATTGTGTCCTTTATTGTTGTTCATTGCACAACCAATATTCACATAAATCCAAATAAAAGGGAGGAAAAATTCTTCCACCATCCCACAACCTCCAACAGAGCACACTGGTGTTCTTTTCATTTCCCTTCCCCAGCTCCATCCATACCCATACCCAATCTTTACTCTTTGATTTCTGGCTTTATTTCCCCACCTAATATAATTATTATAATGATTTCATAAGCATTTTCCCATCCTTCTCCCTGTCTTTTGTAATTATAACAAGGGGGCACATTATAATTTATCCATTCTCTTACTGTGGAATCGTTTTTTTCTCAATCATGGTAAATAAATACAGAAAGATCATATCCTCTTTTGAAATTTTTCTTTATAGTAAATTCCCAGAAGTTGGATTAGTAGGTCAAAAGGCATAAACATTTTTATGACTCTTAAAAATTCCAGCTAAATTACTTCCCCTAAAAGTGACACTCATTTAAATTTACATTCTAGATTTTAAAAAGTGCCGATTTCAGTGCAACCTCACAATTTTCACCTTGTTAATATCACAGATATAAAATGGTACCTGGTTATTTTTTATGTTGGTCTAATTGCATTTTAGAAGTGGTGATGTATTAGCTTGTAGGATTGATATAGACATTTTAGGTGTCTGGGCTAATCAGAAATTTTTTGGGGGGTAAAGATTCTTTGGACATCAAATCATGCTGTATAAGCCTCAGATGACCTCCTTTTTGGGGGTCATTTGCACACCCCAGAAATGAATTATCTCCTTCCAACAGTCACAGCGTGTTCTCTGCTCACTCACACACCACCACCCACCCTCTCCCCCCATTTAATTCCTTCCAGATGTTTACTGTCCTCAATAGGGATCGGCTCTTCCTTGAGTGTGGCTCTCTTAATTCATGTTTATGCAAACAGCTCATTTATTGCTCTGTCTGGCCTATCTACTTTGAATGTGTTTTAATTATTCTTCAACTTTTATCCTTTCACAAATGGGAAAATAAATCAAAGAGTATCAACAATAACTGGCATTTCCTGTGTACGTATTATGCACTGAGCATAATGTTCTAAGTGCTTTCTATATTAATACACTGAAGCCTGGGACAGCCCTTGAGATATAAGTATTATTAGTGTTCTCGTGGTCCAAATGAGGAAACTGAGGCGCATAGAGGTTCCGTAACTCACAAGGTGACACAGACAGTAGACAGTGGTGACTGACTGTGGACATCGGCAGTTTGATTCTACTTTGCCACGCCGCTGACAGGGTGGGAGGTATTGGACAAACTCTGTCGTGGTCAGAGACACCCAAGAATGGAATAAGCTTTGCAGGGGGTGAGTTCCTCATCATAAACCCAGGCTGAGTTAGGCTGCTTGCCAGAAATCAGTAGATATTCAAATCTGAATTCTGACTCAGGATTGATTGTGAATGCTAACTAATGTACTCATTTGTATGTGGCGATCATGTTTGATTGACACATATAGTCACCTGGGCTAGGTCGTCTGGCCCAGCACGGCTGCCACTTTCTCACCTGCACAGCTGGGGGGTGGCTTGCCACCTACACCCCAGCTCCACATCTGCCCCCTGCTCCATAATCGTCCTTTATGTCCATGAAAAAAGTACTCATCTGCTAGTAAAGTCAGGGTGCTCTGGATGTGATCTACCAGACGGGCAGTTTTCCCCGAAACTACCGTGCCAGCAAGGCCCTGTGTGGGGTAGACAGGAAGAAGGCTAAGCGTTCTCGTGGAGGTTTAGTGACCTAAACCTGGGGCATCCATGCGAATAACACCCTTTATCTCTGCATAGCATTCCACGTGCATGGCCTTAGGAGGGCAAGCCGCAATCTCATGTACGGACAGGAAAGGAGAGGCTTGGGAAGTCAAGAGATTGCCCAAGCACAAAATAAGCGTGACGTTGGGCCATCTGTCCTTTACTGTGGTACTCTGTCCTCTACACCCTCTGCCGGGATAGTCAGTCACACAGCAAACTCCAAGCAGGGGAAGCAGGAAGGGAAATGGCATTTATTAAGCACCTACTGTATACCAAGCTTGGTTCTAGTCTTTTGCTACAAGTTGCTTCTTTTGCTCTTCCCAGCCACCTAATGAAGTGGGAATTGTTACACTCATTGTCAGATGGAGTAGTTCTGGAAGGTGGCAGAGCTGAAGGCAGGCTCAGACTGCTCGATTTCTGAAGGTCCTGCTGTCCTCCCCCTGCCCCACATAGCATGGAGCTTCTCTCCTCTTTCTTTCTAGGGGAGCGATGGTGGAGCGCACGTTGCCAAATGCCTCACAATCCTCCCGCAGTCGCCCCAACCCTGCATTTTGCAGATTAAAAAACCCAAACTAGAGCTACTCAGTACCTAGCCCAAGGTCACCCCCCTAGTAGGAGGTGGCGCTGAGCCCATGCCTCTTGCATTGCCCTCCCAACAAGTCCTGCCTTCCCTTTAGGCCTGTGGCACAGAAGGCAGGCAGGCAGGCGGGTACCAGAATTCACAGGACATCTCCTCGAGGGCAGAGTGTGGGAAAGGATGGGGCTGAAATGCCACTGCCAAGCCGGCATGTCCACAGGAGCACCAAGGCAAAGGCAGGGGCCTGCGTTCAGGGGGTCTGCAAAACCGGGTTGAATCTACTGAGGTCTACATGTGACTTTAATGGAAAATTCATGTAAAAGCAGAATCTAATATTCATTGAGGATCTGTAACAAATCATAGAGCTCTAGCACTTAGAGTGATGCACACTTTAATTAGGGTTCCCCTGACCCCCAGATGTAGGAGAGAACCAGGGCCCCACCTCGGGGTTTAATGCTTTGCCATCGCTCTCCTGGAACTGATGACAGATTTATCTTCGAATTGTGTTTCCTCGGCGAAGTCCCATGGGACACTGGAGCCTGTGCTGGGGACATGGAGCCCAGGCTTCTGTGCTGCAGCCCCTCAGCACCCAGCTGGGGTCTCAGCCCCGAAGTTGGGGGTCAGAGTCAGGTCCAGCATGTGTGATGAGTCTCAGGACAGGGCCCCAGGTGCCCGTGAGGGTCTCCATCGGCCCCCAGGTGTCCCCACGCCCGAGGCAGTACAGTGGTAAACAGCAAATAAAAACACCATGGCAGGTCAAGAGAGAGACCAGGGCAGCAAGGACACAGTTTTTTTGTCCTGCTTTCTGCACAAAACAACCCTACACTTTTGCTGTGCACTGGGCCCTGCAAATTATGAAGCTCGTCCCCCAAAAACTAACTGCTACTAATCTTCTAGGGCCCAAAGAGCAGCTCTGGGAAAATCCACAGACCAGTAGTTTAAACAACACACATTTGTTTTTGTTTGTTTGTTTTGAGACAGAGTCTCACTCTGTTGCCTGGGCTAGAGTGCCATGGCATCAGCCTAGCTCACAGCAACCTCCAACTCCTGGGCTCAATCGATCCTCCTGCCTCAGCCTCCCGAGTAGCTGGGACTACAGGCATGCACCACCATGCTCGGCTAAGTTTTCTATATATATTTTTAGTTGGCCGATTAATTTCTTTCTATTTTTAGAAGAGACGGGGTCTCGCTCTTGCTCAGGCTGGTTTCAAACTCCTGACCTTGGGCGATCCTCTCGCCTTGGCCTCCCAGAGTACTAGGATTATAGGCGTGAGCCACCATGCCCGGCCCACACATTTGTTTTTTCAGAGTTCTAGAGGTTGGAAGTCTGAGATCAAGGTGTCCACAGGGTTGGTTCCTTCTGAAGCCTCTTCCTGGCTTGTAGGACACCTTCTTGCTGTGTCCCCATGTGGCCTTTCTGCCTGGCGTCTCTTCCACTTCCTATAAGTACACCAGTCCCAGGGATTAGGTCCCCACCCTTATTTAACCTTAATTACTTCCTTAAAGGCCCTGTCTAAAAATACAGCTGCATTGGGGGTTGGAGCGTCAACATGTGAGTTTGCAGAGAGCACAATTCGGTCCCTAGCAGGGTCCTTTAACATCTTTAGCTGGCAGGGGATGCACAGGTACATGGGACGGGTTCTGCGGCCCATCTGGGGTGCAGGGAAAGATCTTTAGGACCAGCAGGCGTAATCTACTCTTCCAAGATATTAGGCAACGACAAGGTCACAAAAGGGCAGCTTCATGAGCAAAGTGTGGTGCACAGTTTAAAGTCTATAATGTAAACATAAATTAGTACAACTTTTTTGGAAAGTGGTTTGGCTGGAATTTTTAAGACTCATAAAAATGTCCATGCTATTGACCTATTAATCCAGCTTCTGGGAATTTATTATTAGGAAAAATTTCAAAACAGGGAAGTCCTTTCTGTGCATATTTATCATGAGTATAATTTACTTGTTTTAAGAGAACAGGATCTTTTCTTCAATGTGTCCCCTTGAGGGACTCTTATGCAGTCAACAAAGTATTAATTACGAAAGAAAGGGAGAAGGATGGGAAAATGCTTATGAAATAATTATAATAATTATATTAGGTGGGGGAAAAAGGCCAGAAATCAAAGAGTAAAGATTGGGTATGCGTATGGACAGAGCTGGGGAAGGGAAATGAAAAGAACACCAGTGTGCTCTGTTGGAGGTTGTGGGATGGTGGAAGAATTTTTCCTCCCTTTTATTTGGATTTATGTGAATATTGGTTGTGCAATGAACAACAATAAAGGACGCAAATGGACTCTCTGGGGAGAGGTAGCTGACTGCCAGCCGTCCCCACGTGGACCAAGTTTCAGTCCAGTTTCCCGCACAGGGAGCAGGGCCCAGAGCTGGCAGGTGCTGGAAGGGCTGGCTGGTGGGCAGGGAGGGGCCTGCCGGGGCACAGAGGACCAGCTGGGCACGGGGACCCCTGCAGAGGGAAGCAGGGACCAGGGGAGCTGGGAAGAGATGTGGCCTTAAATCAGTTTGGAAGCTGGAGGTTCCATCCAGGAGGTTGCACTATTTCTCTTCGTCACTCATGACCCCAATATTAAAACCAGAGCTTACAAAACTCAGAATGTTCTTACTACCGCTACTAAGCTGTGGTGTGTCTTGGAGCTCAGGGGCATCATGAGAAGCACTGCCTTGAAACTGTCGGGCTTTCTGTTCTCCAGCAGCCCCGTCTTACTACTCGTCACCTAGTTGGGGCCGAATATTGGACAGACACACTGGTTCTAGAATGAAATCTGGCCTATGATGATTTCTTCAGAAGACAATTCCTGAGGCTACCTGGGCTGTGACTGGGCCATCATTTCATTTCCTTGGGGACAGCTGTGGCCAGCACACAGCCAGCAGGCAGTGAGCATACCTAGACAGCCCTGCCCAGGGTTTGTAGCGTGCCTGAGTCGGCGCAGCCCCCGATCGCCCAGGACACATAGGGGTGCTGGGTCATAGTGATGAAGCTACGCGTCCCTCCTCTTCGTATTGTGAAACGGCTGCTTAAGGAAACGTCTCCAAGAGGAAAGGGAAGGTGTTATGGGACGGTTGTTTGCTGAGGAGGGAAATAGGGGTCTAGAAGAAGGGTTGGAGGATGTGGAGAAGGAAGGGAGGGTGTCAATGTGAAGGCAGTCTTCGCCCACCCAGAGAGGCCGTCAGTCACCGTACCATGTGAGCAGGAAAGAGGTCTGGCCGAGTCTGCTGCAGGGCGAAGTTGCTCCAGGCAGCTGGAGCCGGCTGGAGGGAAAGCCCCGGGGCTCTGGAGCAAGCCCTTGGGTTAGGATTTATTTGCCGCAAATCATTACACTGGACAACTTGAACAGCTCTAACTGTAAAAGGAGGTAATAATGGTACTTCCTTAGTCCGTTCAGGCTGCCATAACAAAATAGCCTAGACTGGATCATTTATAAACAACAGACATTTATTGCTCACAGTTCTGGAGCCTGGGAAGTCCAAGTTCAAGGCTCCAGCAGACTCGGTGTCTGGGGAGGGCCTCTTTCTCATCGATGGTGGCTTCTATGTGTCCGCACAAGGCAGAGAGGGCGAACAGCTCCCTCCAACCTCGTTTACAAGGTCGCTAATTTCATTCATGAGGGCTCTGCCCTGGTAACTTCATCACCTCCTAAAGGCCCCACTTCTTAATATTAATACTATCACTTTGGTGATTAAGTTTCACGTATGAATTTTGGGAGGACACATTCAGACTGCAGCAGGTACTCACCTCCTAAAATTGAGAGCATAACAGCACCTGGTGTCTTGAGTTGATCTACATGGGACTGCTGATATACGGTCACTTTTCAACAGCAAAAGGTGACTGTTTCAGATGGATCAACCTAATACCTGATGCTTAGATTAGCACAGCCGTTCACAAACTTTGCACCCTGCAATTACTTTGAGATCTTTTAAAAATTCCAAAGCCCAGACCAATTTAATCACAATTTCTGCAGGTGGGACACCTGACCAGGTGATTCTATATGCAGACAGGTTGGGGACTGCTGGCTTAGCGCAAGGCCTGGGATCTATGAAAGCACTCAATGCTGGCCACCTCTGCTTTTCATTCATCCATTGTTTACTGAGTACCTTCTGCATGCATGCCCGGCTCTGGCTGGGCTTACCTCGTGTTACCTGGACCTCCCTCCCCAGCCGCTGACCTCTCCCTTCCCCTTCTCCCCTCCGCAGTGTCCAGGCCGCGCAGCTCCCCAGATGACCTGAAGGCGCTGACCCGGAACGTGAACCGGCTGAACGAGAGCTTCCGGGACTTGCAGCTGCGGCTGCTGCAGGCTCCGCTGCAGGCGGACCTGAGCGAGCAGGTGTGGAAGGTGCAGGACGCGCTGCAGAACCAGTCGGACTCGCTGCTGGCGCTGGCGGGCGCGGTGCAGCGGCTGGAGGGCGCGCTGTGGGGGCTGCACGCGCAGGCGGCGCAGACGGAGCAGGCAGTGGCCCTGCTGCGCGACCGGACGGGCCAGCAGAGCGACGCGGCGCAGCTGGAGCTGTACCAGCTGCAGGTGGAGAGCAACGGCAGCCAGCTGCTGCTGCGGCGCCACGCGGGCCTGCTGGACGGGCTGGCGCGCAGGGTGGGCGTCCTGGGCGAGGAGCTGGCCGACGTGGGCGGCGCGCTGCGCGGCCTCAACCACAGCCTGTCCTACGACGTGGCCCTGCACCGCACGCGGCTGCAGGACCTGCAGGTGCTGGTGAGCAACGCCAGCGAGGACACGCGCCGCATGCGGCTGGCGCACCTGCGCATGGAGCTGCAGCTCAAGCAGGAGCTGGCCATGCTCAACACTGTCACCGAGGACCTGCGCCTCAAGGACTGGGAGCACTCCATCGCGCTGCGGAACATCTCCCTCGCCAAAGGTACCGCCCGGCCCGCGGCCTGCAGTGCCTCCAAGGACCCTCTGGCACGTCCGCCCTTGTGTCCCCTGAGTCCGCCATCCCAGATTGCACCGGCCTTTCCCAGCCCATACCCCCTCCTTAAGTCCCACCCTACAGGACTCTGGAATTTTCTGCCCCAGTGGCCTGTGCCCACTTCCAGGGCCCGAACAGGCCTCTCCCCTAGGTCACGTTCCCTCGGGCCGAGAGTGGAGGCAGTGTCCACACCCCTAGGCGTGAGAATTAGCACCAAAGGGGGCTGGTGCGAGGCTGGGTGGTCAGAGCTTGGATGGGCCTGCTGGGGCCTCCAAGAGCTCGGGGGACAGGGGAGAAGACTCCCAGTGTCACAGTGTTCCCACAGGAAGAACCCCAAGGTGGTAGAGAATTCCAAATTTGAACTTGGCTTTCCAGGTAGAAGAACATAGTTCATTTCGTGACTTATTATTAAGAGTTTCATATGTAACTCTTAACTACGATGACAAAAATGTGGGGGCCTCCACTGTACTCTTGCCGTGTGGGCCCACAAATGTGAAAGCCTGAAGACCCGGCTTCCCTTTCTTCACCCCTGACAAACTGGTCCCCCTCAGCCCTGCCTTGCTCCTTCCTCCCGCATGCACTGGGAGAGGCATCCACATCACCCCCTGCTCAAAACCCACATGGCTCCCCAAGGTCTGCTGGTTTCATTAAAAACTCCCTAGCCTGACAGTCACCTAAGGTCCTGTAGGACAAGGCTTAAAAGAGCACTAATAATGTGACTTTGAGCACCTACTATGTGTCAGAGACTGTGCCAAGTGTAGCTTACACAGCATCTTTAAAAACAGCAGCTCTCTGGGGGTGTGGTGTTGTCCCCATCTTGTAGACAAGCAAGCAGAAGTGTCCCTGCCCAGTCTGTTTTCTGGTCCTGGGTCACTTTGGGCTTTTGCATCTCAGAAATCAAAGGCGGATAGGAGGTGGAATTTCTTTGCCCAACTCCATGCCCTGGGATCTTAGCTTTTCCTTTCTTCTCTTTTCCTCGGCCTCCCCTGCCCCTACCAGTCTGTTCAGGTCCTCACTAGTAGTAGTAGCTTCAGTGAGTTACAGCCTACGAAGAGGCAGCTGTTTTGTAAACATTAATTCTCCAAATAGATGTTCAAGACTGCTCATCCTCATGTCCTGCAAAAAGGTATTATTGTCCCCACTTGATAGATGAGGCACCTGAATAACTGTCCCACTGTTTCTTATGCAGTTGGCAAGTGGCGAAGCCAAGTTCTAAACCAGGGTCCGTCTGGCCCAGAAACCCAGCTGTTGTCCCCGACCATCCTGCCTCCCAGCTATAAGCAATGCAGAGACAAAACAGCGCGGTCCCTTGGCTCGATTCCTGTGTTTGGGGACACTTCCCCTGTCCTTCCTCTCCCAGGTGGCAGGCGTCACCGTGCTTCCTGCGAGTGTATCCCGGCCTCCCTGAACGCTGCACAGCCAGGTCCTTTCATTTGCAAGTCCACTCTCCTTAGCTCAAACCGAAACCGCCCTGGGTCACTCATTTGCCAGGGTTCTCCCGGGCAACCCTTCACGCCGTCTCTCTTTGGTTCTCAAACCAAGTTTAACACTCAGTTTTCTCAAACTGAGAGTTTCGTCCTGATCCTGCCTGGGCTTGCCAGGTCTTCAAGCTCTGAATTGTGGACGGGTGTGTTAGTCTGTTCAGGCTGTGTAACAAAACACCACCGACTGGGCGGCTTATAAACAACAGATGCTTGTTTCTCACAGTTCTGGGACTGGGAAGTTCAAAATCAAGGTGCCGGCAGACTCGGGGTCTGTCGAGGGCCCTCTTTCTGGTTCCGAGTTGGCGAGTTCTTGCCCTGTTCTCACGTGGGGGAAGGGCTGAGACAGCTCACTGGGTCTCCTGTATAAGGATACTGATCCCATTTGACCTAGTCCCCTCCCCAAGGCCACCTCCTGATCCCATCACCCTGGGGATTAGGTTTCAACAGGAATCTCTGGGGGACACAGACATTCAGTCCATAGCGCTGGGGCTCCCGGCTTGTCACAGCTGAGCAGCTCTTGGCACCTCCAGCTCTCAGTATCGCCACTGTATCTGGGACCTGCCCTTCCCCACCTCCCTCTCCCACTGTTGCCAGGGACCTGGTGGTCACGATTTACAAGACTTCTGCTGGCATGTCTGAACGCAGTCACCGTTCAACTCTCACGGACAAAACTCCGCCCTGGCAGCGGACGAGGGTGTTTTTCCAGATGCACTTTCCTGCGTTCCCACGCTCCTGTCTAGAGTGGCCTTGCTGCCCTGCTCTGTGCAGCTCCTCTCTTAAGGTCTTTAAACACACACATACATAATACACACATGCATACACGTGTACAGACACACGTGCACATATACATGTATGTATGCCTTCACAGATGTATATGCACATGCGTATACATATACACACATACATAAACACACATATACTATTTTGTAGTGAGCACATCTATGCAAACCTACCCCCAATGTCTGAGCAAGCTGAGAGGTCAAAGAAAGAGCCTGACAAATCCATTTTTTTTTTTAGAAAGAAACATTTAACAGGAACTTTCAAACAGAAGCCATGTCCCAAGGCGGCTACCCCTAGACCCAGGGCTCAAACACCACAGGGGAGAAGTATGTAGGACAATTGAAGTTGACCCCTCAGGGGAAGACAAGAGTGCTATGTGGATCTGCCTAAGGGCAGGATTCATGGTCAAGGTTGTTTTGATCTAAGGGCAGGATTTATAGTAACTGTAGGTAAAGTAGAAATCTTACAGGGATCCCCAGAACCAGGGGTTAATCGGAAGTCAATGTAGTGGATTAGCATCCAAGATAGAGTTGTTTTAGCCTGTATATATACATACAGGCATACACATATACACATATATACACACACACATGTACACACATATGCATAGGCAGATGCACGTACACACATGCATACATATATACACATACTGGCAATACATGCATGTATGTATGCATACATGTACATATATGCACACACTGTGTACATGTATACATACATGCACATACACACAACACTCTCTCTTTGCCCTCTCTTGACTCAGAATCCACAAATACCCAACTATGTGTATTTTTCAGATATGAGCTTATTTACATTCTTCTTAAGCTTGACCCAAATGGTTTTTCTTCCCTCACTTTGTTATACAGTTTTCCATGAGCTTTGTCTCCAGTTTGTCTTTGTGGATATCCGTAGCAGGGCTTTGTGTTTTCTGTTTTTTCTGTTTTGGATTTTTAGCATTAACCCGGTCTGTTGAAATCTGTCTGTGGGTTTGAAAGCAGCAGAGAATTTAGATTATCAGAGCGGGGAGGCGGCCCAGGAAGGGGGAGGTGGTCCAGGAGGGGGGAGGTGTGAGCGAAGCCTGCAAGCATGGCCCATCCGCCACAAGCAGATGGCTGTTTGCTAGGTTGCGAGTTTTCCAGAATCCCGGAATTTGGAGTGGTGCTAGATCTCTGACATCCTCTGATCCGATCCTCTTGTTTTGCAGTTGGGGACCCTGAGGCCAGAGAGGGGAAATGACTTGCCCAAGTCAGAGACTGAGCCAGTGGCCCAGCTGAAACTAGAACATACATCTCGGAATTTGTGAAAACAAGTTTGCAAAGCAGATTCATCTGTGGGCTGCTTTTTCAAGAAAAAACACAATCTAGCAGAGAGTCCAGTCCAGCAGATACTTGTAAAGGCATGGAGGAGCGGGGTTGGATTCGGGTTCCAGGCTGACGTTGGGGACTTTGGCTTCTATTAATAGTTAGTAAGATCTGTAGAAGGTCTGCGGAGCATCTCTGTGAACAGAGCGACGTGGAAAGTAGCATTTCCACTCTACTAGGGATCGGGAAGTGTGGCCTGGGCAGGGATCCCCCGGGGTCTCTCCTTCCACCTTGGCTCTGCTGGGCAGGGAGTGGGGCTGTCCCCGCCCTGCCACCATGCTTAGTGCCTTTGAGGCCCAGAGGACCACAGCTCGGGGCAGTCCCTGCACCTGTTCGGGCCTGAGTCTCCTTGGCTGTGATGTGGGGCTGGCGTTCCCCACCCAGCCACTCCTCTGTCAGTGCCCTGGGGTTCGCGTGGTTCTGGGACGGGCTTTACCTTACGACTGTGGTTGCCATACTGCTGGCTTCAGGCTGGGTTCATTGTTTGCCTTGGTCATTTGTTCTTAGCGGGTCACCCTGATTCAAGCACACGCAGGCCCCGCCCCCTGGCATGTGTTCCCGGGTCCAGGAGGGGAGAAGGGGTTGCTTGTCCCTCCCGTCACTGGTCCCCAGGCAAACCCTGGTGCTTCTCCCGAAGGCTCTGTCACGATGCTCCATTCTGTTCCGAAGAAGCTTCCAGTGGGTGTATCCCACGGGCAGCCAGGCAAGGGCAGAGCTGCACGGGGGGCCGCGTGAGGGTAGTGGGCTAGACAGGCGGACAGGCCCTGAGAGGGGACCCCAGGATGCTGCTCCCCCTTGTCCTGCACATCCTGGCGATGGAAAAGAAGAGGAATGTGACGGTTTCAAACGTCTCGAAGTGGAAAAGCTCACCTGGGTTCTGGCCGGGGAGGCCTGGAGGATGGGAGCAGGGAGAAGCGGGGCGGGTGCATCCTAGTGACTGAGATCCAAGGGCCCTCTCTGGTGCCCTTTGCTGCAGCCTTGGCCTTGAGGGGAGGTAGCCAGAATGGAGCCTTTCACTGGCTGTGCAATCCCCGGCCCATTCCCAGCAGTGCTCTGCCTCAACCCCGTGGGCTGAAAACTGGGAACCCTGTGACAGCCTTGCTTTCCTTACTTCACAGAAAAGAGGAGAATGGCTACAAAACCCAGTCCTCCTTAAATGATTTATATAACTCGTGCATTTAAACACTGTTGATTGCCTTTTCTCTGTGTCTGCGCCGTTGAATTGTTTTAAACAGCTGTCAACTTTGCTTAGGGTCTGAGGACAGTGCCAACTCGCGCAACGTATCGGTACATCGCGATCTTGGCCGCCTGGTTGTTTTGTGTGTGTTATTAACACCCTCTGATCTCCCATACTCATTCATTCACCAGATATTTATTGTGCAAGGTGTTGCTGCTATGCTGTGAGTGTGCGGATTTTGGTTTCCTAGGGCTGCTGTGCCACAAACTTAGTGGCTCAACGGAAGTTTTATTTTCTCAAAGTTCTGGAGGCTGGAAGTCTGAAGTCAAGGTGTCCACAGGGCTGAGTTCCCTTAGAAAGCTTCAGAGGAGGGTCCTTGCTGGCCTCTTCCTAACCCGTGCGGCTGCTGGCAATCCTTGGCTTGTGGACGCATCACTCCAGTCTCTGGCTCTGTTGTCCCGTTGTGTTCTGCTGACATCTCTGCATCTCTGTTTTCTCTTTTTATGAGGACACCAGTCGTTGGACTAGGGTCCACCCTACTCCAGTCCTCATCTTAACTAATTGCATCTGCAAAGACCCTATTTCCAAATAAGGTCACATTCTGAGGTTTTGGGTAGACATGAATTGGGGAGCGGAGGGGACTCGGGGCCACCTGGTCCAATGTGATTCAACTGATCTGATCCTCTTTTAATCTTTCGAAGCAGCAGGAGGCAGGAGCCCGAGTCTGGGTCTTCTCAGCTGGTACAGGGAGGAAAGGACATAGCGCGGTTTCCGGGAGCTGGCAATTTTGTTAGGAAGGACAGAACACGTTCTCTAAGACCACGGGACAAGGCAGTGGAGATAACTGTCAAATGGCACCAAGTACGCGCACTCAACAGGTCCCGACCACTTCCAGCAGGAACGATGGGTGAGGGGAGGTTTCACCAGCAAGGTGGCCGTGAGCAGCCTCAGGGGCTGGCAGTGACTGGGGGTGGCAGGGAGGGCTCACGGGCTCACCTGCCTGGGTGCGGCGGGAAGGCTCTGGAATGGCGGGACGTCTGGCCCCTGGGTGTGGCGGAGAGGACCCGGGCCGGTCAGACCTTCACTCACTGGTCAGCTGCGTGGTCTCAGACAAGTAACTTGACACACAGGCCCTGCCACGCGGGAGCTGGCCTGGAAGGCAGCCCCACGCAGGAGTGGTCAGAAACCCCTCTTCCATCCAGAAATGAGCGTGACCCTGGCCTCTTCCTCCCCGGCCTTCAACACGGAGCCAAAGTCGGTCCCTTCTACTTTCTACACAGCGTCGAACGTGTCCTTGTCGTCCCTCTGACAGCCACTTCTCCCATCCCGGGCTCTGCCGCCTCTCACCTGGATGCATGGCAGCCTCCACTGCAGCCTTCCTCCGTCCCGACCCATTTGCACGTGGCAGCCGGAGCCGTCCTCCTGCCTGCAGATCTGACCGGGCCCCTGCCACGGCGCCTGGTGCCCTGGGGCAGGGCTGAGTGCAGCCTTCAGGCCAGGCCCCCCCGTTTTTGCTGTGTGCCCCCAGTTTCTTATCCCACCATGGTTCCCACATCTCTGTTGGCCCTTTCAGCCCTTGTAGGGACTGTAGCCTATGCCCGGAACTCTTCCTTTTCACGCCGTGTAACAAAATACCATGAACTGAGCGGCTTTAAAAAAAAAGCATTTGTTTCTCATGGTTCTGGAGGCCGAAAGTCCCAGATCAGGACATGGGCAGGGTCAGGTCCTGGTGCGGGCTGTCTTCCTGGTTTGCAGACTGCTGCCTTCCTGCTGTATCTTTCCATGGGGGCAGGGGTGTGGGAGGAGGGGAAGGGGGACGGGGGAGAAAGAGGGGGAGGGGAGGGGGAGGGCGCATGTGCACACTAGCTCCCTAGCTCCCTGGTATCTTTTCTTATAAAATCACTAATCCCATCCTGAGGCCCTCACACTCATGACCTCATCTACACATAATCACCTCCCAAACCCTAAACCCACCGCATTGGGAATTAGGATGTCAACATATGGATGTGGGAGGGCACAAACATTCGGGTCCATGCTCCCACCCCTCCCTTAACTGAGCTGGCTCCTGTTTCTCTCTCAGATTTCGCTTTGGATGTTACTTCTTCCAGGAAGCCTTCCCTGATGCCCCCCCAAGACCGGGTTAGGGGTGCCCTAGGTGCTTTCAAAGCTAATGCTGACCCTTCCTCTCACCAGAGAGGGAGTTTTGTTTCCTCTCCAGACGGCCTTTTCCTGCTCTCGAAAGGACTCCCCTAACCTTGGTGTTGTTTTAACCCTTCCAGGGCCACCGGGACCCAAGGGTGACCAGGGGAATGAAGGAAAGGAAGGCCAGCCTGGCATCCCTGGATCGCCTGGACTTCGAGGTAATGGGGAGTCCCCTGGGAGGGGCCTGGAGACCCCCAAATCCTCCCTGACTCTCCACTTTCTTGTTGGTATAAAGGGTGGCGCTCCCGGGGCCGCCCCGTCGTCTCAGCTTCAGTCTCTGGCTGCGGAACCACTTCTTCTGCCTTGGCGATTCGAATCATAGGGTCAGAGCCTGTGCACACCCTGCACTAGATCCAGAATTCTGTGGCCACGGAGCCATTCGACTCTGGGAACAGATATGTGGTGTGAGGAGGGAAGAGAAGGAAATTCAATCAGTCCTCCCCGAGGTCCTCCCGCCCTCCTGAGACGCTGGTCCTCTCCCAGACGTTTGACATCAGCACTGGAGGGATCATTAATTACTGCCAGACAGGTTTCTCCCTGTCACAAGAAAAGCGCAAGGAAAGCCAACTAGCATTCCAAGCGGGAAGGAACAATTAGTGGGTTAATTAAGGGCGCTCAGCTTTGCAGAGATAACTGTGGGCTCAGGCCAGGGCGGTCAGGGCGTTTGTTTATGCTGGCTCTCCGTGGCGCAATCTGTGCTGCTGAGGCCACGGGCCTCGTGGCTGGGAGCCCTGGGGCCTGACCCGGCAGCAGGCCGCCCACCCCATCTCCCGACCCTCTCGGCCTCCAGTTCTCTTTGCTCCGCCTCCCCGTGTTTGCCAAAGGGAAGGGATCTTTCTGGTTTTTCCTAAGCAGGATGAGGAGCTGTTTCATCTTCCTCCTATTTGATCCTGCCCATCCCTCTGTGCCCCCCTAAGTGCCAGTGAGCCCTTTGGATCCAGCATGACCATGAACTGGAACTTCGGGAAGAGCAGGGCTCAGATCCTGCTGCAACCCTTTTTGCTGTGTGTCCTTGGCCAGGTTCCTTCACCTCTCTGGGCCCCAGTTGCCTCATTCATAACACAGGTGAAGTAATACCTCCCAGTTTGTTGTGATGATTAAATAAGAAACGTTGTGAAAAGCACCCAGAGCAGTGCCTGGCACACAGAAAGTGCTCATAAAAAAAAAAAAAATGCTGAATCCAAATCGCCAGCACGCCAGAGTATAAAGGGATGCCTCCTAAAGATGGTTGGCACCCCCACCCCGCTACCACTCGCAGCAGCACCAGACCTTGCAGGGGGAGGGACCCGAGCCTAACAGATGAAAGGTGCTCTTGGGCAGCGACTGAGCGTTGAACCAGACCGTGACCTCCAAGGGCCCTTCCTGTTCTGTGTCCGAAGCTCCACTGCTCATCTCTTCTCTCCCCAGGTCTGCCAGGGGAGAGGGGTACCCCAGGGCTGCCTGGCCCCAAGGGTGACGACGGGAAGCTGGGGGCCACAGGACCGATGGGCATGCGTGGGTTCAAAGGTAATAACGGATCTCGGGGTGCCCCAGAGCCCCGGGGCAGGGGTGGAGCAGGGCTCTCACCCTCGCCGCCTCTGGCCTGCAGAGCCACCTGGGCAAGTCGCTTCATCTTGGGAAGCATTAGTGTTTCCTCTAAAAGGTAGAAATCCTCATGGCACTGTATCTCACGGGCCCGCCAGGATGCGTAAATGAGCACGTAGGTGGGAGAACACTCTGCAGACACTAAAGTCCTCGTAGAAAATGCGAGGCTGCCTTCTGCAGCTTGCAGCCCAGACATGTGACCCAAGGAGGGTGGCCCACAGGACACACACAGAGGCCTCAGGCTCCTCCCCAGACCTGCCAGATTCCAGCTTTAATTCCGTTCTAAGATTTGCATCTCCCAACCGTGTCTCTTCTGATGTTTTTTTTTCTTCCTATAGATAGTTCCCGTGTTCATCTTTAGGGGAACCTGCTTTATAGTGAGTCTGTCTTTCCGCGCTTCTCTCAGAATTGTCCAGATCTCCAGTCTTCACAGCAGAAGATGAACATCTGACACTCTTTCCCCAGGCTTCCTGCTCTTCACTTGTTAAAATGAAAACTAAGGAAAAAAGTCCTGTTAATCCTTCCCACCCTGTGTCTGGGATGGTCCCTTGATCTGGGATCACTGGGAAATTTTGTTTTATTTTCTGGTTGATGATGAAACAGGCTGAGGTTTTCCTTTCTTTTATGATCCCATTTGAAAAAAAAATTGATGTTAAAACAGATTATAAAAGCAGCACATGCTTGTTGAAAAAAAAATGAGACAATATAGAAGTGCATAAAGTAAAAAGCAAAAAGTGGATCCTTACCCCCGGCCCCCTCAGCTCTTACTCTTTAGAGTAATCACTGTAGACACTTTGGAGCACATCCTGGCAGACATTTTTCTAAGCACATTCCTATATACACATATGGTTGCCTGTGATTTTTTTCAAAACTTGGATCACCCTTGGCATTCTCCCCTGGAAATTGTTGGCTTGTGTTTTACACCGGACAGTATGCCCATGGGCTTTTGATTTACAGATATCTTTCTGGAGGTCTTTGGAATAGAAATCCCTTATCATTTTCATGCCCATTGAGTAGTGCCAGGACTACTACTTCTTTGTAGAGGGAGATGCCAGCTGGGAAGAGAGGTCTGCTCCTTTAACCATATCCTGGGAAGGAAATTCCACAGTTCCCTGGGAACCCACACCATGTTTTACGGTCTCCCCCATGGGAAAATCTGCCTGGCGTATAACCCGCCGCATTCTTATGTAACTGAAGCCCGTCTGCCTTGTTCGTCCCTGTGCTTGGATGTGGACTTCTATGACCTTGACCATTGAATGGGAATGTCTTTGCTTTCTCTTCTTCCTGCTGAGTTCCACGCGCTCTTGGAGGCTGTGCTGGTAGACGCTGCTCTTCTGCGCTTTAGGAGGGAGTGAAGCTTTCTCATCGGGCCCCTCCTCCTCCTCCTCCCGGGTGCCCAGAGCAGGCAGCAGAACCGGCTGTGCCCTGACCCTGCCTGCCCAGGCCCTCTTGGCTCCTGCCGGAGGGCTTCTCTTGTCTTGGGTTCATGAGTCTCCTGCAGATAACACTGTAGTCACAATTAATATTTGTTTCCATTCCTAACGCCAGTTTTCCTCCTCTTTTTTTAGGTGACCGAGGCCCGAAAGGAGAGAAAGGAGAGAAGGGAGACAGAGCCGGGGATGCCAGTAAGGAAATTCTGCCGGGGCCACCAGACACTGCGGGCACAGGGGGAGCTGTCCCCCAAGCAGCCCCATGAGTTTGGGGGTCCAGAGGGTGGACCGCCCAGTGCAGGAATGAGCGTCTTTCTGATGGGGTCCTTCCTAAAATGTTGACAAGGGAAGCCAGCTTATCTAGCTGTGCCACTCCTTTCTGGGGTTCCCCCCTCCGCCTCCGCCCCCCCCCCCCACAGAGGGCTACGTGTAGAATCTTGGAGAGAAACCAGAGAAGAGTTAACAGAGAGAGTCTCCCAGCCAAGTTTCAGGGGGGAAAAAAAGCCACTATCCCAAACCAGCATGTCATATTATGAAATGTGGCCGTCCCATGTGAGGGCACAAGCAGATATCCATCCCCTCCTCGGGCATCCGTGAGGACTGGGCCCGGGGAAGCAGAGCCTGCGTTACAGGTTCTCTGTGCACACTCAGGGACAGGTACCACTGCAGAGTCACAAGCTGGACCCAGGTTGAGGACTCCCTAAGGCTGATCTTGCTCGGTTTCAGTAGGCCCTTCAAGTGACACTTTCACCCCAGGACCAGAAGGAGCCCTCTCCCCTGGAAGGGACCCTCCCAAGGCCCCAGGACACTTAACTTACCTGCTGCTTCCTCTGCCCTCCCCTGCCCTGGGGCAGTGACTAAGGATCACATGGGAACAATACATGTGACAGCACTTTGTCCTCTAAAGTGATGGATCCAGCAGAGGAAAACCAAGGAAGTGCCCAGGCCCATCCCGGACTTCCCGTGCCCACATCACTGAGATGCTGAAACCCACAAAGCAATCTGTGTGCTTCACAGTGTCTCTAGGGGCCTTTCGGAGGGCTTGCCCGGCTGTGCGTGGCTAGACGAGGCCATCTGGTGGCCCCGTCCAAGGCTCTTTATCTGCAGGGCTGGGCCCCGCTCTGTGTGCTGACTGCGTCTGATAGGAGGCTGCCGAGGTAGCTGCGATGGATCCTGGCGTTTAGTTCCGAGAAATAAATAACTCCTGACTCGGGTGGGCGGGAAGGGAGGAACCGTGGGGAGAGATGACCTTTGAGAGGGAGATCAGACACGCTGCCCGCGTAGCAGAGGGGCTCCTTGTCGGGAGGGCTTTGGCAGCTGTTCCTGCAGCCGACTTGAGAGAGGACAGGGGAGGTCCGAGCTAGCAGGGCATTAGTTACCGCTGCTAGGAAGGGTGGTTTGGTCCCGTCGCCCTTGCTTCAGTGGGTTCTGCGCTTGGACCGGGCTCCGAGGCTGGGGCATGGCGTGAGGAGGTGGGAGCCAGAGGCACGGTGGTGGGGCTCCCGGGGGATGGGTGGGGAGGTGTGGGGGAAGGGCGCCCATCCACTTGGCCCTGGAGCCCCGTGACTGCCCGGCGGGAGGCTGAGATCAGCGCTGGACGCTCTCCTTGGGGACGGAGGCTTCTTTCCCGCCGCCAAGAGGCTACACCCTCACTGGAGCCCAGCACGCAGACACGGGCTCAGGGCCTGAGCTTGCACAACGCTCTGCGCTTTTCCTCCCTGCTCCCCACCCACCCCGCTCCAAACGGTCTCCATGGGCACAGGAACTCAAAGGTGAGGGGCCTCAGCAGGGACAGCCGCATTGCCAGGAGGCTGCACACAGCATGTGGCACATGGGAGTGGCAGGACACAGACACTGGAAGGCCACCTGCATCTCCCCTCCTCCAGAGGCCCAGGGAGGAAGACTGCCTTCTTCCTCTAAGCCAGACACCCAGCCCCTGACTTCCGCTGACGCTGGGACGACAGCTTAGGCCCCAGCCTCAGACGGTATGGCCAGCACCTTAAAATCTCCAGGGATTCCCTCTTTTACTGGTAGCTCCGACACCGCCCTGGGCTGACCAGATGGTTGGAGCTACTCAAGACTGAGGTTTGTGCCCCATGGGGGGTCATCTTCCCACAGCCTCCACCCCGCCATCCCCTCCACTGACCACGCCAAAGCCATGCTTATGTTTCCAAGGAACTCGGGTCCCAGAGGCGGTAAGGATATCCCTGAGACCCAGGCTCTGACCAGAGCGCCAAGGCTCATCTTTCAAGAAAGTGTGGAAATTCTGACGGACACGGTGCCCACGTCTGGGGGTTTCTTAGTCACTCCCTGGGCTCTGGGCAGCCCCACCGTGGGACCCACAGTGTGGGAAGAAAGAGCTCGGCACTGGGAGCTGCCGTCCTCCAAAAGCCAGTGCTGTGGGGAGGGAGCCCTCAGCCAGGCTGGTCTCTGGTGTCCTGGCCATCCCTGAGGCCACTAAACCTTTCCCAGACACCCACCTCCGTGCACACCTTTAGCAGCAGAAACCTAAAGTTCCAGCAGGCGGGGATGTTACCACATTAAAGGGATTGGTGAGAAAACAAGGTACCGTGTTTCCCTGAAAATAAGACAGGATCTTATATTTATTTTTCCTCAAAAAACACCCTAGGGCTTATTTTCAGGGGATGTGTGTTTTTTTTTAAGTACGGTACAACAATCTACTTTTATTCAAATATAGTTAAGTCGTCTTCTTCTGGAACATCATCATAACTCTCCAAACCCCAAATTCCATCCTGAATTTCTTGCGACTCTGTTTCCTTTAGAACCATTGGCCCCAATCTCTCATGTGGAGCCACAGAGCTCTCCTGGGGCGGATGAGAAGGGCTGCTCTTCTTCTTTACCGCTCCTTGACGACATGCATGGGTTGTGCAGACGCGCTGCGTAGCCACGCCCAGCACTAGGGCTTATTTTCGGGGTAGGGGCTTCTATTGCTCAAATGCTTAGAAATCCTGCTAGGGCTTATTTTATGGGTAGGTCTTATTTTCGGGAAACACGGTAGTTACCCTTCCCTTGGATCCTGGAAGTCTGGGATTTTCATTTGAGAAGGGCATGACACAGAAGGTTTCTCAGGACCCATTTGAGTTAATAGTAAAATATTTTTCAGAACAAAACTCTTGCCATTGTTTACCCATGTTTTGATCCGGAGTCCTAGGGTTTGGGGATTGGAAGGATTTCAGATCAGCTCCTCTCCCTGTCTCCACCCTGCCCACCAGTCCCATGAACAGAGCCCAGCAACAGAGAGACGGAGGGAATCCCCTCGGTCACCCGCTTAGGTCATGGCCAAGTTGGGTCTTGAATCCAGATCTCCTGATTTCTGCTTGATGAGAAACAAAGATTTTTTTTTTTTCCCTCAGGCCAGGGTGATAAGTCATTCTGTTAGATGTTTGGCTTTTGGAAGTTTAGCCAGAAGAAAAAAAAAAGAAAAATAGTTATATATACACATCTTAAGAGAGAAAGATATTTGTTTTACCCTAGTATAGGGTCCGTTTGCAAGAAAAATAAATAGTATTTTTGCAACCAAGGGGTGGGTAAAGGGTTCAGTTTTGTTTAAGTCCCACAGTGTGAATTTAAAGCAGGATATAAGTTCAGATTGTTTAAAAAAAAACCTTTCTCGATTTGGTTTCACTTGGAAAAATATATGCGATGACATGGGTGAATTCTAAACCAGTGCTTGTTGTTAGTTACCATTGGTGGCTCAGAGAACTGGAAAGATGTTTAAGGCTTTTTGTGTGTTTTCAATATTTAGGGAAGTAAGTTTGGGGTGGGCCTCCAGTGTGCAGTGTAAACTCAAAAATGATCAGAGAGGAGGTTTCTGGACAGTTTTTCCCATAGTTGCTGAGATGTTTCTATCTCTATTTTAGAATAAAACAGGCAAAGAGAGTGCTTTAGGGTCCGTGGACTCCTTTCCTTCCCTCTCTGTGCCTAGCGTCGGCTATACCAGGTGTCGTGGGCAGTCCTGTAGGACAGTGTAGCTCCAAAGTTAGCCTCATCCCCATAAAAGCGACTGCACCTTTTATATGCAAATGTATTTCTTTATTGACTTAACCACACATATCTCCTCAATTTCTTACAGAACTTTCATACCGCAGCAGTGACATGACTTAAGAGTAAACCACACTTCTAAGAAACATTGACCATGCACATGGTTTTATACTATTAATAAACTTGTGCCTGGTGCTGTGAGTAGTAAAGTTTCTGTGCTCATCACATCACTTAGTCCTCGCAGTGCTGTTCAGGAGGCAGATCACGTCCGTGTTAGACAGGTGAGGGGGCGGAGGGTGGGGAGGGTTAGGAACTTTGTCTCGGTCACTGGAGTTTGTAAGGGAGGGCGCCAGGATGCCATCAGGTCTGTCTGGCCCGGCCGAGTCCACACTCTCACGCCTTGTGCTGCCGTCTTTGGTTCTGTTCAGCACGGGGGTCCTCGTGGGCCACTCTGTCTCTTCTGAGTGGTTTGTTTAGTATGGAGGTGCTAATCTCTTAGCAATTCTCAGCTACTGTTAAGGTCCTCTTCTCTATTTCAGATTTTGCTGTTAATTTCGCCAGGCCTTGGCCACCTTAACCCACTTCTGTGGCTCTGAGACAGGGCCAGGCCACCTTCCCCCCTTTGTTTGCCTTTTATGCGAGTGGTGACTGTGGACACCGAGCACATGCTTAGGCCGGAGAACCCAAGTCCCCACTTGGTGATCCTAAGAGGTCATGAACAGGCCCACTAATATTTGTCCTGTGAGTGTGTGCTAAGGGAGAGCAGGAGGCAGGGCTGGAGCCTGAGAACTGCTAGCTGGAAGGAAATAAGCGAGGCAGTGTTTGCAGGGAGTGGTCAGGTGTGCGCATGCGGCCGCCGGGCCTCATGCTTGCGGGGCACGGTAACAAGTTTGACCCTAAGCAGACAGGCGGTGGCTTCTGGGTTTGCCCTGCAAGAAAATCCTTTTTTTTTTTTTTTTTTCTGAGGCAGAGTCTCACTCTGTTGCCCAGGCTAGAGTGCCTTGGCTTCAGCCTAGCTCACAGCAACCTCAAACTCCTGGGCTCAAGCGATCCTCCTGCCTCAGCCTCCTGAGTAGCTGGGACTACAGGCACGCACCATGGGTAATTTTTTCTGTTTTTAGTTGTTTGGCTAATTTCTTTCTATTTATAGTAGAGATGGCGTTTCACTCTTGGCTCAGGCTGTTCTCGAACTCCTGAGCTCAAGCAATCCTCCTGCCTTGGCCTCCCGAAGTGCTAGGATTACAGGCGTGAGCCACAGTGCCCGGCCAAGAAAATTCTTTTTAGAATTCAAACCTCACACTGAAGGTGAGCACAGAAATTTTCTGCAAAAACAATGCCTTGCAACCACAGAAGTAGTGAAATTTGGACCTTTGATGTGGGTTTTGCATGAAGAAACATTGAGACTAAGTTGAGATGTACATTAAAGCCAGGCATGGTTTGTTTATTTAGGAAACATTTCAGACAAACTTGGGAATTGTTCTTAATCCCCGTGACCCTGAGCTCTCCGGTTGTGCCGGGAGGTGATGGGGCTGCAGGCGCTCGGATTAAGTTTGGTGGGGACTGGGGTCCCCAGGTGCCTTTGATGTAAGTGGGTTGGCCGTGGTGCCACTGCATTAACGTCACAGCTCCCTGTCCCCTCCTGCCTGTGGAGGACACCCTGCGGGGTGCTTAGGAGCACCTATCGAGCTGGACTCGCTGTCCCTATGTTTCAGCCTCTTTTCTTCAGGGAGCTGTTTGTCCAGTTCAGATGGAAGGAGGAGAGGCAGGCAGAGCCCGGCCCCTCGGGAGGTCCCCAGCCGGCTGTGGCAGGAGGAGCCCGTGGCTGGCTTCCTCGCTGACTCAGAGGCCGCACACGTCACTTGCCACAGCGCCTCGGTCCCCCACCACGATCCTTGGGATTATACTGAGTTCACCACTGTTGAGACCGACCACCCCAGTCCCTGAGCTCCTGGTCTTTCAGAATAACTCGCTAAGGTATGTGTCGTTCCCCCAGCTGACAGAGGAGGAAACCACACTGACAGGTCAAATTCCTTGCCCGAGGCCACGGGGTTAGCTCCTGCCTTGGAGGACTGATAAGCATCCCAGACAGGGGCTCAGCCTAGGACCTGGAGGAGCAGAACTGAGACAGGAACCAGGGCAGGGTGGGGACAGGGTGAGTGAAGGCAGAGGGGATAAACGAGCCCAAAGGCCACTAGCCCTGGGCCTGGAGATAAAAACAAGGGTTTGTCGCAAAGCCTTAGAGAGGGAGCTTTGTAAATGCCAGCACCTGCTCGAGGTATTTGCCAGAAGGGCAGGCTAGAAGGCCTGATAAAACCGGCCTTCAGCATGGCCAGGATTTCTTTCTGGTCCTAAATGCCTGTTGACCCTGACCTCTCACTGCCCTTCGAGAGGCCTAGGAGCAAAAGGACTGGCTTGGACGCCCAGGCCACCCGGGAAATTCCTGCAAACCCTGCTCAGAGCAGAGCTGCTGGGCCTGAAGGACATCCGCCCACCGCAGTGGGGTGAGCTCCCCGTGCAGGGCCGGGCAGGGAAACTCTTCATTTATTATTCGATCTGACACGTTTTTATTAAACACCAGGCAGCCAGGAATAGCAAAATCAGACCAAACTCCCAGTTTCCAAAGAATATAAAACACAGTTGGGGAGACAAAGGAGTGAGTTCACGGTTCCAAAGAGTCCAGTGCGGCTCATCAGAGCAGTGACAACCCGGGTGATATCTCTGCTGCTCCTGCCCAGCAAAGCCCCAAGCTCCCTGTGTGACCCCCAATCACAGACACAGGACTCTGGGAACATGAGTGTGGGCCTGGTCTGGCCCCTTTATCATGTGACCTTGAGAAAGTCACCTCCCTTCTTTGAGTCTCAGCTTTCTCCCCCATAAAGTGGGGCTCCCACCACCCACCTTCGGGCAGGGCCGAAAACACCAAATGAGACCGCTAATAAAAGTGCTTTGAAGAGTCGCAGAGGACCCTATTAAGTTAAGAGCAGATTCCCATCAGGAAATCGCATTTTATAATAAAGCACACCCACAGGCCAGACCACATTTTGAAAGCAATGCCCTGCAGGAGAGCGCCCGGACCAGAAATTCCTCATTTTGCTGTTGGGATGGCTCCTGTCCTTCCCATATGGATCACATTTCCCGTTGAGCAGTGTCACCTCGGTCTCAGGAAGGTGGGGCCACGGAGCCCCTGCGCTGAAGGCCGGCTGGGGGCATGGGGAGTTCTTTCTTTACAAGAGAATGAAAGTTCAACTTCCTTAATGGGCAGATGGTCCAAATTATCCCCGGGGCTCTACTCTGCAGCTGCAGAAAATCAGAGCCTGTTTTCCCAGCCCCATGTGTTTATTTCTGTGCTCTGCAACCTCCCCTCTTCCCTCCTGTTTTGCTTTGGCAGGGGGACTGGGGGGCAGGGGACACAAACACAGAGGAGCTGTAATATCCCAGGCTTAGGGTGGGTTTTCTCTCCTCTGCTTTCCTTTAGAAGCAAAGTTCCCTGGGCTTTAGGGCCCTTCTGATGCACTTGCCAAGCGGGTTCTGGGGTACACGGTGATCAGTGCCATTCTCTGAGCCCCACTCATCCATTTGTTCACCGGGTCATTCCCAATCATTCACTCCACACGATTTGCCGTGGGACGTGGGACGGGCAGGGCTCTGTTTGCAAGAGGGGGCGTGACGAGAACCACAAGAATGCTGATCTCTGAGCCTGCATGCAGCTTCCCGTGGGGGTGCATGGCGACGAGGAAGAGGAAGTTGCAGTGCAGTATTTCTCGTAGTGGGGAGCACATATTGGGGCCACGGGTCAGGGAAGCCTTCCCAGAAGAAGTGACATCTATCTGCCTTTCTCACAAAGCCCAGCAACTTGGGGAGTCGTGGAGCCAGGGCTCGATCCCCCATCCATCCTCTCCTGCGAATTGTTCAGAGCTGGCCTGTCGCCCCGTGGGTGTCAGAGCTTCCCAGGTGATTTGGGTGGGAACGCTGCTTTAAGTCTAAGACTCTCATTCCCTTCAGCCCGAGGACATGGGCTGTTGTGAGAGAGATGAAAACCATTTTACATTTGGAGAGGGCTGGTCTTAAATATTTGTCTTAAGTCTTTGGCCTGGGGGTCAGCTCTGTGGTTTGAAAATAAAAGCCCTCTGCTCTTTCTGACTCTGCCAGGTAGCAGGCTGTGTGACCCTGGGCACATTACTGGACTTCTCCGGGCCTGTTTTCTCTTAAATAAGAGCTGTAGTAACTAACTCATGGAGCTGTTGCCAAGAGCACACGAGAAAACGCACGTGTACGGCACCCCGCACCGTTCCTGACGGGGAACTCAGTAGACAGGCATGAATTCTCTTCCCTGCTCATGTGTGACTTGAACTCTCTCCTGGACTGTGCCCAGAACGTGGCCTTGTTGCAGTCGGGTTTGGAGGCGGCTCCGAGCCGGGTGTCGGCAAGCCCTGCGGGCAGTAGACAGCGCCGAGCTTCCCTCAGCCCTGGAAACCGGTTCTGAGAGGCCGTGCTACCGGCCATCGAGTGGTCCTCCTCGACCCACCTAGGGGCCCAGTAATAAAGTCACTTGCAGGGAGAAAGGGAAGAATATTCCTCCTCTCACTCCACAATTACAGCTGTGAGACGCAGAGCACACAGTGTAAAATGAGGCAGAGCATAATCAGATAAAAACACACTGCGGACACCCAGAGATGCCAGTGTCTGGTACATGAAACCAGATGCTGGCTCTAAAATCCTGCAGCAGATTCCCCAGAGACGCTGCCAAGTTCTCTTCCATTCCCCGCGGCAGGACAAGCAGCTGTCAGGAGTGGCACGGCGAGGACAGGGTTCCTGTGTTTGGAACGGGGGAGGACAGCTCGGCCTCACGCAGAACAGCCGGTCCTGTGCGAATATTCACGAGGCAGAGAGACCAAAGAAATGTCTGTTTGGGAGGAGAATCCCCAAGTAGGAGAAGATTCGTGAGGGCTGCGCTGGGAACCGGAGAGCGACCTCAGCCCTCGAACTGCATTCCCGCCATTCCAGAGCTGCCTTGCCTAACCTGCCACATCCAGTTTGCAGGGCGCAGAAAGTTGCTGACAGCAGGAGCAGGCCTTTGCCTCCTGGGACGCCCTGGTGCCCTCCCCCAGTGCGCCGAGGAGCCAGGAGCCGAGCCCTGGGAGCACGGGGGAAGTTAGGAGACTGATCCAGCTGCGCGGTGAGCACTTTGCTGCCACTCCCCACGGGACAAAGAGGCTTTCCAGGATGCGATCCAACTCGGCCACCGGCATCCAGGCCGTCCTCGGCGACACGTGGAGACCCTCAGAGCTCCCACGCGCTGCTGGCAGACGGCCGGCCGGCCAGGGTGGGCGCTCACAGCAGTGGGTGCCCGAGATGTGCCCAGTCCTTGACGCCCTGCTGTTCCCAGCGGCACCGTCATACCCATTTCAAGAAGAGGGTCGGTGTGGAGAGGTCACGTCTGGCCAGATCCCAACCCTGCGCCTGAGACCAGAACCAGCCTCCTTCCACCCTCTCGAGTCTCCTCCTCCCGGAAATCCCACACCCGTGTTTGACTCCATCCCAATTAATTCCCTGGCCCCCCGGGCCAAGGAGGCAAGCAGCCGACCAGCCCTTAGGTGGGCGCGTGGGATTCACAGGTGCTCGCTCTGGGTTTTCTGATGGCAAGGACCAGGGACTCATCCGCGTCACTTCAAGTAAAGGGGGTTTCTAGTAAGGACACCTGATGAGACTTTGGAGGACCAGATTCCGTAACACCTGTGGGCCTCGCAGAGGTGGAGTGAGAAGGGCGTGCAGAACCCGAGGCTGTCCTGGGGCCACCGCCCAGGGGCTCTTCTCCAGCGTGGCTGACTGACTCCACGGTCCCCAGGCTGGGGAAGCACCGTTCCTGCCCCCTCCACCGGGCGCTGGGGGAGATCTAGGGGTGGGCACAGCACCCATTCTGAACAGCCAGGCACTGAAGGTTAAGACGGGAGCCCGAGAGGGACAGGAGTCCCGGGGCCTTTAGAAGGAGAGCCCAGTCGTGCCTGCTAACAGTCACGCATCCTCCACGCGTCGCCCTCCGTGCCAGGCTCTCGCCCAGCGTTTCTGCAGGCTGTGACGTTAAGTACTGAGGGGCCGTGAGCAAACGAGACGTCATCTCTCTTCCTGAGGGAACACAGGGTGTGTGCACGTGGCCCTCACACATCAAGAGCTTTTCTTGAGCCCTCGAGCAGCGCCGGCTGGTCCGAGGGTGCCCGCCCGCCCGCCTCCCCCGGGCCCTGCTGGTGCAACCTCAGACCAGCTTCTCGCGGGTGATGGCTTCGCGCTGAAAGTGGCCGGCGTGGGCGGGAGCAGTGGCTAGAAAGAGGGATCCGGCATCCCCAGAACAGCGGGTTACGCTCTCTCTCAACCTCAGTTTCCTCTTCTTTCAATGAGGGGTTTGGCCTTGGGAGTCCCTGAGTTCTCTGCCAACTCTGACATTCTGTGGTCTGTCTTATCCATTTTAGGCCGTTGGTTCATTTCAGTGTTGCAAGGGCAAAGACAACACTTGTCCTTGTGTCCTCAGGCCTAGCGCAACCCTGGCGTGTGGTCAGGATTCCAGACAAGCCTCTGGAGGGATAAATAAATGAGTAATCGAAAAAAAGAAATGCAGACATTGATAAAGACATGTGTAAAGAGTTCATACAAATGATGCATTTTTAGTGTCCCAAATCTGCGCACAGGAAGTAGAATCACTCTGGACTTCAGCGAATATTATTATTTTCTTCAAAAGCTCAGGCTGATTGTTCCTTCCTCTGCCGGGAATCGCTGGCATGTTCATTTTCAAATGCAAACTCAGCAGGAGCCAGGTCCACAAGGGCATCCCTCCTGTCTTGGTGAATCGCAGGTAGAAGCATAGCGGTTCTGGGGTAGAAATCTGTTTTTCATGTAACTTCTGTATTAAATGGTGTCTTGCATCGAAGCCGTGAAGCGGATTAGCGGACCCTGCCCAGAGATCTTACGAAGAAGGAAGGACCCTGGGAAAGAAAGGGGGGTGTAGATAGGGAACTTTCCCGGGGGTTAAGTCTCAGGTTCAGGCCCCAGCTCTTCTACCAGCTGTGGGTGACTTGGGGGAGGCGTGTCCCCTCTCCGGGCCTCTGTGTCATCCTCAGGTCTCTGCCAGCTGGCAGATATTATGCTGCTCTGTCACTTGCGGTCACTAGACAGCCCAAAGACTGTGCCACAATTACTTAAAAGCAGCTCCAAGCACTAAGTGATGGGACATTGGTCACCCATACTAGGCTAACGGGAGCTGCTGTGGGTGCCGACCTTGGACAGCACCAGCTTCCTGGTCCGGGGCCACAGCATGTTCCTCTCCGTGACCTGGCCCACCCTCTCTACTAGGGAGCCAGGTCAGGGTCTGAGAGATCTGGGGGCCTGCTGCAGGAGGGTGGCTGGGGGGGCGGTGGCACAGGGCTGGTCCCAGGGTGGCCTGGGCAGTGGGGAGGGGTGCTGTGGTCTGGGCTGCAGCGAGGCAGAAAGCCCCACGCAGAGGTTGGAAACATTGACGCTGCAGAAACTTGTGGCTGAAACGGTGATGAGTCCCTTGATCTGGGAGACGGCGGGAGGCCACCAAGCCAGACGGGCCCAGGCTTCCACCTGGGTTCCCTCATGTCACTCGTCACTGTCCTCCCCGGGCAGTGATGCTTCTGGTCTAGACTTTGATTTGGAAGCACGTTTCCCCGTCTGCTTCTCCGTATAAAAGGGGAGACCCTTTGCCGTAGGGTGCTATAGGGCCCAAGGTTCCCCACTTCTGGGCCAGCAGGGCAAAGAGGAACAGAGACCCAGCCCTGTGGACATCTGGGAGTCCCTACTGGGGAGGGTGGGCTGGGGGTTGCAAGGGAAGCCCTGCCCGAGGCTTGCGGGCTGGGGATTGGGACAGGCTGTCACGTTCAAACAGCCTCCCTCGGCCTCCTTTTTTGAGTGAGGAACAGCTGCTCAGTTTCCCTTAAGCTTGGGCTCTCCAGCCAGGTGGCGGGACGTGCCCATGCGTGCACTGTGCGTGCCCAAAGCCGGTGGGGCCAGCCTCGCAGTCAGTACCGTCCCCTCCACTTGTAAACGTGGGCACGCGGACAGGTAGAGCGCAGTCTCCAGGCCAGGGACACGGGACGAGAGGAAGCGCCCTCTTCTCTACCCGGTGGATCCAAACCAGACGCCAGATGGGCTGGCGGGCAGGGGGCAGGGCTTCCAATGGGGTTGCTGACCTCGGTTTGCTGAGGAAGGATTTTCCAGGGGAGCCTCCCAGTCAGTGTGATTAGGGGAAGTGGCTGCAGTGTTGGAGCCTGGGTCCCCCCATTCATCGTGAGTGTCCTCGCCGTTTGCCCTCTCCCTCGACTGTCCCCTGTTGCTACAGGCGTGAGTTTCAGGAACCCGCCTCCCGTTTCCTCTGCTGCCGCATGCAAGGAGCCCCAGTGTCCTGCAGGGACCACGCTGGCGGGGCATCTGAGCTAACCAAAAGTGGACTAACCTGGACTAACCAAAAGTGTCCTGGGGGGGGTGTCGCAAACCAGGCTGAGGTCATCCCTCAGGCCCTGTCTGGTGAAGTAGGGGCTGACGCATTGGTGGTTGGTTGCTTGGTGGGAAAGCTTTGCCCTGCGGCAGAAACTGCTGGGAAAAAGCAGAGTTTAAACCCTCTGCCCACAGAAACAGAAACCTCTAAACAAGTCGCGAGGTCAGGCTAGAGAGCGGGTCGCGTTGGAGGGTGCTCGGCGATTCCCCGAGTGCGACGCTGGAGGCGGCATCGTTGCTCAGGCCTGGGAGGGCTCCTGCCTGTCACCCCCTTACCCACCACGGCTCTTCAGGGCAAAGGAGGCAAATGCTCCACTCGGGGGTGCTGGCAGCCGGGGAGGCTGTGCTTGTGTGGGCCGGGGGGTGGCTATGGGACTCTGTGCCTTGAACTTTGCTGTGAACCTAAAACTGCTTTTGCGAAAAAAGCTCTTGAAAAAAGGAGACTGGGGGAGGCTGACAGAGGGCAGGAGGGACACAGGGTGATCCAGGGGCTTACGTCCTACCGTGGCTGGAGCCCCAGCCTCTCTGCCCTGCTTCCGAGGGGCGGAGGGCGTCAGAGGAGGTGCCAGCAGGCCCTGCTGCGTCACGGCTGGTAGTGACTGTCACTGCTCCCCGCAGGTGTCGTGGAGGCCCCGATGCTGATCCGCCTGGTGAACGGCTCGGGCCCGCACGAGGGCCGCGTGGAGGTGTACCACGACCGGCGCTGGGGCACCGTGTGCGACGACGGCTGGGACAAGAAGGACGGGGACGTGGTGTGCCGCATGCTGGGCTTCCGCGGCGTGGAGGAGGTGTACCGGACGGCCCGGTTCGGGCAAGGTAAGCTCCGGATCCTAGGGCGGGGCCCCGCTCCAAAGCCTGAGTCCCCTCCACTGCGATTCTGCCAGGTGTCACCTGGCTTGGCCCCGGCTACTTCTGCAGCGGGAACTCGCCGTCCCCTAGGCAACCGTCTCCAGTTGTCTTCGGACTGTTGCAATTGTTAGAACCTTCTTCCTTCCCCTGGACCTCCGTCTTGTCTCCTGTCTGTTCCCCGTGCTGGCCCCGGCCCCCGCCCCGGTCCCCCACCCCGGTCTGTCTCAGGCACAGGTCTGGTCTCCCGCCCGGCTGGCTCTTCAGATCTCTGTAACCTCCCTCCCGTCTCTGTCACGGTTTTGTTACTACTTAACACTCACACAGAACTATGTTCTAAACACAATGCAAGTACTCACTCGTCTCATCCACACAGCGCTAGGAAGGAGACATGGATTCCATCCCTGGTTTTCACATGAGGAAACCAAGGCGCAGAGAGGTTGGGGAACTGAAGTGGAGGTGAAACGTTTGTAGAAAAAAATTTGCAGCATTATGTCCCCATCATAGTGCACTGACCTCACTCACACGCTGTTCAAGACCTTGGCTGGGAAGCAGGCCAGGTTCACTAATGATGCACACAGGGCCATGGGGACCTGGGCAGGGCAGGCCTGGCACAGCCACGGCCCCTGGTGCCCTCTCTGCCAGCCCAGGCTGCACCCACCATCTCTTCCTTCTCTCCATAGCAGTTTCCGGGCACCTTCTGCGGGCCAGGCGCGGGGTGCAGGGCTGGGGGACGAGCTGACGAGCCCCGTGCTGACCACACACGTGCAGTTTGGAGGGGGGTTCTCAACAGGTGCTCGGCTGAGAGGGGAGGAGAGGTCCACGTCTCCTGGCAGTGGCTGAGCCATAGATGGCCACCTCCCCACCACCCTCAGTGCCTGCCTCATCCTGCTTGGATGGGGTGAGCCGTGGGTGGAGCCCAGGCTCTGGACTCAAGCCACCCACGGCAGAATCCCTGGGCTGCTTATTGGCTGGCTAACCTCAGCTTCACTTCTGCACTTTGTAAGAATTATTGCAAGCGTTGAGTGAGACCCTGCATGTCCAGCAATTAGCTCGATGCAGGCACCGTGGGCCCCCTTCTCTGTGGGTGCTGAGTGAGGTGGGTGTCGTGGAAGTGGGTGTGGCAGAGGCTCTGATCCTCCTCGAGCTACCCTGCTGCGGCCACCGCACGCGCAGGCTGGCTGCTGTGGCCCTTCCTCCTCCTGCTTCCGGGGCTCTTTCTGGTCACTCCCTGCCTGGAAGCATAGTGGATCTTTCTTGCTCTCGGGACCAAGTTTGCTTCCTTAGCTCTGCACTCAAGGCCTTTCTTCACCCACCCACCCACTGCCTGCCCTGCACGTTGTCACGCTGCCCTGTCCTGTGCATCTGCTGTGGTCCTTCGGGCACGGGTAACGCTGTCTCCTGTCCCACATCTTCTCACGCGCCACCCTCCCGCTGGACGGCCTCTCCCTCCCTCTCCAGCCAGGGGACGCCCACTTAACTTTCAGAGTCAGCCCGGTTACTGTCTCTGCAGGGAAACTTTCTGGCTCCTTCCGTCCTCTCCCCCGTGATGCGAGCGCCCCTAATCTCTGCTCCCACGGTGTTCTCTGTGCACTGTTCTGTCACAGCACCTCTTACACTCTCCCGGCCGATCATATATTTGCAGACATCTTGAGGGCCTTGGCTTATAGTTTCAAAACCCAACACCATGCTTGGGACATAATGGAAACTGGGTAAATGTGAGAAGGAATAAAGGAAGGAAGGAAGGAAGGGAGGGAGGGAGGAAGGGGAAAGCAGGAAGGATGGAAGGAAGGAATCCCAGTGTCTCCCTGACCCCAGTCCTGCCCAGTGTAATATAAGATGTCCCCAATCCCTGCCGGTTCTCCCAGGGGTCTGGCACCATAAAATTTTTCCTGGACAGGGCTTAGTAATCAAATGATCTGTTTCTCTGGGGAAAAATAAGGAAAGACCCAAATGGGAGAGCCTTGAAGATGTTTTAAATTTTGAATTAGTCCAGGAGGCATTGGGGAGGGAGTGATACAAATGCAGAGGTGGAGGAGTAGGTTCTAGAAGTCATGGGTGGGAGTGGGACCTAGCATGGGGGAAGGGGGGTAGGGAAATGGCCCTGGAGCAGCAGGGAACATCTCCCTGTGAGATGGACAGACAGACAGACAGGAGATAAGGATGGGTGGACGTCAGACAAATTTGTAGAGCAGAGTGGGTGGTGCAGAGTTGGGAGTTTCCATTTGCCCCTTTTCCTAAGATAAGACTCCAGTACTGGGAGATGGCTTAGTACAGGGCTCAGCCAACATTTTCTGCAAAGGGCCAGACAGCAAATAGTTAAAGCTTTGTGGACCAGGTGGTTTCTGTCACAACTACTCATTTCTGCAATTGTAGCAGGAAAGCAATCATAAACAATATCCAATCAAATAGTGGGTCCATGTTCCAATAAAACTTTATTTATAAAAACAGGCATGGGGCTGGATTTGGCCCACAGTTTGCCACCATCTGGCCTAGTGTCTTGTGCTGTGGGCTGCAGACGTCGTTGTGTAAGGAGCAAAGACTGGGCTGGCCGGGCATTGGAGACCGGATCGTGGTCTCTTCCCCTCGGTAGTTATGGGACAGTAGACGCATCATTCAGTCTTTTCTGGTGCCTCAGTTTTCTTCTGGGAACATCTGTTATTAATAAATAGCTGTCCTGCCTACCCCAGAGGCCCAGATGGAAGCCTGTAGGGTTCAGTATAACTTATTCCTACCACTAATATTACTCTAAATAAACATAAGAGTACATTAGCTCCGTCAGGCAGAGATTTTTTTGCTTTTGTCTTTTTTTGTTCACTGAAATATTCCAAACATTCGTAATAGTCCTGAGCCCCCAGGAGACCCTCAGTTATTTGTGGAACGAATGAATGATGCGGCTAAAATAGAATCTACACCCACCTACCCAAGCTGCGTCCCCTTCCCGCAGCTCCTAGTACCCTCCGCATCAGGCAGCCGGGGCTCTGGGCTCAGCGTGGCCTCCTCTAGATAAAACGCACCCTTGCTTCACTTTTCCCATCTGTAAAACGGGGAGCGTAGGACCCACCCTGCTTGCCTAACGGGGCTTTGTCGTGCAGCTCAAAAGAGACAGCCCGTGTAGAAGCACAGATGTAACCTAGGGCCAGAGGAGCAAGTGACTGTCCTGTCCCGGGACCTTGTGAGGATACAGGTGCTGATGCGGGTCCGGGTGGGGCCCCAGACTCTGCATTTCTGGTCCTCGGACCACACGTGGAGTAATTGGATGTCAGTTCTGAAGCTAATGCGGTGACTGGTACCTGCAGCTGGCGGAGTCTAGCCTCTGTGACACGGCGTGAGGAGCAGAGAGGGGTGTCGGATAAGGTCTCCATCAGCGACGCCCACGCTGCTATTGTCACTGCGGAGATTCAGTGCCGCTCGCTTAATGACCCTGCTCCATTTTACTGGCCCGTCCATGCCGGGACATCAGCCAGAACTCCCTGGCTACACCCCAGCTAGAGTTGAGCTTCGAGATCCTATAGACGCATTTGGGCTGGGTGACCTTGGGCCTGTTCCTTCTTTGTCATCTCCTGTATTTGCTTTGGGTGTGACCAGTCCTGCAGAGCTCTTGGGCCTGCAGCCTCTTCCTGGCTAATGTGTAAACTGATGTGTTTTCCAGGAGACGTTTAATCTGCAGATGATTGCTCTCTGCCTCCGAGGGCTTATTGTGTAAGAGCCGCGGCTACCCAGGCCAGGGGGAGGCTCTGGAGAAGGGACAACGTCCAAGAAGGCGGCGGAAGGAGGCCGCCCCTCCCTGCTGTGTCCCCAAATTCACTCCCCGGCAATCCCATGACAATAGATGCTGAAAATCTCTCCATGACCAAAAGGCGTCTAAGCCACTTAGTGCACGCGGTAGATTCGTTCTTTGCAAGGGGTTTCACACGTGCAAGCCGGAAGCAAATGACATAGTCCAGAGCTATGGTAGCCCTGACGAATCTGCTGTGAAGGAGAGGCTGGCAGCTGCTCGGAGCTCCTCTTCCGCAGGCTTTGGTAGACATCAAAGCCCTTGCTTTCCCGTGCAGGCGCTGCTACCTCATTGCCTTGCTCAGGCTGGCACAGCCCGAGATGCCAGAACCCGGTTTATGACCCTTAACACCATGCTTTTTGGTGCCAGGTCATAGCCCTAACCGGTGAGGTGCCGGGTGACTGGCTGTCCTGGCTTGCCCAGAGCTTTCTGTGTTTTGACGTCAGGAGCCCCATGCCCTGGGAAGCCCCTCTCAGTTTGCAAACTGGCCCGGTCACCCCGGATGGTGCAACCCAGATGGGAGAGACTCAAACGGGGGCGTGTCCTGCTGCGCCGCCCTGCTCCTGCTCTCGACCAGCCCCCGGGCTGCAGAGCTGGCCCACTTTGCCGAGATGGCGATGCTGGCTCCGGAGGGCTCGGGCAGTCCCTGAGGTCCTGCAATTCTAACACACTCCCGGTGACGCCATTGCCGCATGGCCAACATCTCACTTTGAGTGCTGAGGCTCCAGCCCTGCTTCCATGGGACCCCTGGGGCTCAGGGATCCTTCCAGAAGGCTTCTGAATGGGCTCCCATTATCTGGGGCCAGGGATGGCCATCAGCCCAGAGAGCCCACCAGTGCCACAGGCGATGTCCCTGCCAGCTCTTCAGTGGGGCCTCGAGGTGACATCTGTGCAGCGCACTCCCCTTTCTGCTGCCCCCTCACCCTGGACAAGCCCTTTCCTTTCACTCTCAGAGGCTGCTCAGCTGCCCTGTCCCCTGGTGTTCACTGAGCGACCGCAGGGCCAAGCGTGTGCCTTGTAGGCTCAGGTGCAAACCCCGAGGAGCCCACGAAAGTGCCAGGGCCCCTGCGTGGCACCTTCACACCAGCTGGTTGGTCCCCTTAGGAGCCGGGTTAACAGGGCTGGCTGCAGGGCAAACTGCCAAACAGGTTGTCTTAGGGACCTTGTGTGTAGAGAACTAACCTCATACTATGGTTGAGGGATGCTCCTGTATATCCTTAACTCTGCATCTGGTTTTAGTGTGACATTCCGGCTCCCTTGCCGCTCCAGAGCCATTGTTTTGCTGGGGGGACAGAATGAGCCCATCTGCTTTAACCCCCAGAAGATCAGCAGAGGCTGGGCACGGTGGCTCACACCTGTAATCCCAGCACTCTGGGAGGTGGAGGCGGGTGGATTGCTAAAGGTCAGGAGTTCAAAACCAGCCTGAGCAAGAGCAAGACCCCGTCTCTACTATAAATAGAAAGAAATTAATTGGCCAACTAATATATGTAGAAAAAATTAGCCGGGCATGGTGGCGCATGCCTGTAGTCCCAGCTACTCGGGAGGCTGAGGTAGGAGGATCGCTTGAGCCTAGGAGTCTGAGGTTGCTGTGAGCTAGGCTGACGCCGAGGTACTCTAGCCCAGGCAACAGAGTGAGACTCTGTCTCAAAGGAAAAAAAAGATCAGCAGCGATGCTGGGACCGACAGGCTCGGCTCTGGGGCCCTGGGACAGTCCGAGATCTGTGTGACGTTGCGCCTCTGGTTAGGTCCTGACTAACGACGCCATGAGATAGTGCATCTCAAACACGGCGCAGCGTCTCACACAAAGCATGGGCCCAGTAGCTGGCAAGACTTGGGTTTGGGTTCAGACTCTGCACCTTACACGCTGAGCGACCTTGCACTGGTTGCTCTCTGAGCCTCAGTTTTCCCATCTATAAAATGGGTTTATGAATACCTACCTCAGAGCACCATGGTGAGGACAGAGGAAACACATTCGTGTAAGATGCCTGACATGCAGAAGATAGTCATAGATACTACCGGCATCACCACGGATGATGGGGATTCTGCCCTCAAGAAACTGAACTAGAAACAAGTATGGGGTTTTCGTGGGGTGGAGAGGGCAGCTGGAAGGCCCCAGATTTGAGCCGGGCCAGCAGAGCCAGGGCCAGCCCGGGCAAGGGCAGACACCGTCATGCTCCCCTCCCCCTCCTGGCCCCCTGCGCACCTGCTGAGAAACCGTGTTGACTTGTCTCTGCAGGCTCGGGGAGGATTTGGATGGACGACGTCGCCTGCAAGGGCACAGAGGACAGCATCTTCCGCTGCAGCTTCTCCAAATGGGGGGTGACAAACTGTGGTCACGCCGAGGACGCCGGGGTGACGTGCAACAGATACTGAAAGCCGAGGCTGGGGCCCTGCGCCAGCCTCCTTCCCGCAGCCCGGGTGGGGGCAGGCTCGGGGCCACCTGACCACACCCCTGCCCGCCCAGCCTAGCACCCCCAGTCCCCAGCCCCCAGCCCAGGGACGCGGGGGCCTGTTGACATTGTCCTCTTGGCGACTGCTCCAAAGTGCGACTCTGGGATCTCCTGACGGTCCCTCCCTCCCACCAGGGTCCCTGCACGGGAGGCCGGGTCAGCTGGATGGCGACCCCGCCCAGCCTTCCCAACACGTGCGCCGGGCCGCAGTGGCCACGCTCCCCTGGGCCTGCTAGCTGCAGGCGGATGCTGAGAGCATGTCAGAGACGAGTGCCTCGGTGGAGACGGGAGGTGTTGTGGATCGTTTACCCTTCAGATAATTCCCAGACCTCGGCTAGGCCGAGCGTTCATCTTCCTCTCCAGCAGGAGGCAACGCTGAGTGACGCGCCTCCCCCTCACTCTGCCTCTGCACACCGTGTGCTAGTCTGGGGACGTGGCGCCCGGGAAGCCAGCTGTGGGAGTGAGAGGGACATGCAAGACCCCCGCAGGAATCCAGCTAGATTTGCAGACGGGGAAAGAACCTGACGTTGAATGTCTACCACGGTGTGCCAGATGGTATCTTGGGTGCTAAACTCGTTTATCCACTTTGCGGTGTTGGTCTGAGGCCTGTCAGTCCGGGAGGACCTCACCTCCAGGCAGCACTTACCGGGCCCCTCCCCTGGCCCACGAGTCAGAAGACAGAATGACGGAGTCTGTGTTCCCAGCTGAACCTTAGTGTGTCCTTCCTAGGCCTGAGCAAGAAGCGTGGGCTCAAGACACGTGTGACTAGAAAGTTGCACAGCTCTGAGGCCGGGCGAGGTGGCTCACGCCTGTAATCCTAGCACTCTGGGAGGCCGAGGCGGGCGGATCGCTCAAGGTCAGGAGTTCAAAATCAGCCTGAGCAAGACCAAGACCCCATCTCTATTAAAAAATAGAAAGAAATTAATTGGCCAACTAAAAATATATAGAAAAAATTAGCCGGGCATGGTGGCGCATGCCTGTAGTCCCAGCTACTGGGGAGGCTGAAGCAGAAGGATCGCTTGAGCCCAGGAGTTTCAGGTTGCTGTGAGCTAGGCTGATACCATGGCACTCTAGCCCGGGCAATAGAGTGAGACTCTGTCTCAAAAAAAAAAAAGTTGCACGCTCTGGAACCTACGGTGTGTGAGCACAAGATCAGATGTGAGTGGCGTCCAGGCCTAGCATCTGTGCAGGGGAGATGATTTGGAGAGTGACATGGGAGTTGCTCAGTCCTCAGGCAGTCAGGGTAAAGCCAAGTCACCTATGTCTCAGCCGTTTGGAGGTGAGGATATTGTGCCTTCCAGGCCTCTTCCGGTGTGAGTCTGTGGTCGGGAAAACACAAGTCCTGGTGGATCCCACAGGGGTTGGAGGAAGTGAGGACTCCCTGTTACCTCCAGGAAGGTAAGGGGTCTCGGCCCCTGCGGATTCATTGTCTACACTCCCCTCCTAGTGACAGGGAGATCATAGCCCACTTTTTAAGCACAGATGAGGTTGAACTGGCTTCTTGTTCTAGAACTAGGGGTGCTACATGGTAGCATATGATCACAGACCCACAGGCCTCGGACACATGATCACCTGTCACATCAGGTGATCATCGATTGCTGCCCGGGGAGAGTGAGGCCTGGGCCCCTCCTGGTGTAGACAGCAGAGTTCCTGGCTGACAGTTAAGCCACTACATGGCTCGGGCACTCATTCTCGCTTACAATACGCTTGCTGCTCATCACTGTCCTAATGACGAGAGCCTTTCCTTCTGACCGATTGCCATGTTTACATTACACGCATGTGCTCATGCATCTTCTTCCAGAGCCGATGTACGTACGCATATATAAACATAGCACTCTCTACTACGTAGCTCAACCCATTGCAAAGTTTGCATTAAAAGAAAATACTGCAGGTGGAAAGATGTCGCATTGAACAGAGTAAATTCCCAGCTCTGTTCCGACGAGGAGTCCAGTTAGTCTGCCTGTGAAGAGCCGGGTAACTCCGTCGGGCTTTTCATTCGGGGAAAACAGGAGTCTCGTTCTACGTCAAATGAAAACGATGTTGAAAAGCGTTTGAACCTTAAAAATGAAAGTCTACTAGCTTACATGCCCACGTAAGAGGACGTGGGGATGACCATGGATCTGTGTTTCAGGGACTAAAGGAAGTCAGGCCTGGCCCCAAATGCATCAGACCAGAACTTTTTGTAAGGAAGAATTTCAATAAAGCCAAAAAACATGTCACTAACAAGCTCTCCATGACTTTCTTTCTCATGGAAACCCTGTGGATATGGGGAGGGCTACTGAAATTGGATGGTCTGATCATTTTTCAGTGGGGAGAGCTGACGAAAAGCTACCTTAATACTACCGAATGACGATCCACGCCGTCTGGACCAAGAACATGATGGAACATGATGTCTCAAGTCTTATTTGGTAAACAAATACCCTTTCCACAGGCTCTCAGTGTAACAAGGGCGATGATGTCCAACAACAGGAAACACACAGGTGAAGGGGACAGTGGTTGCTTGCTGAGCTACTTAAGGAAAACACAAATGGCACATTGTTAAAAAAAACAAATTTTTTTTAACACCATCTTCATTGCTAGTGAGTTGACCATAGCACAGGTGGCTCTGGTTATCCACAAAATCAACAAGACGAGATGGAGATGATTAAACACTAAGCACATAAACCCCTTTATTCAAAACGGTAGTAGACAAGCATCTGATAGAAACAATAGTTACATCCCTGGAAACTTCTCGGTGCGGCAGGCAGCTCTAAGGGCTTTATAAGAATGAAGTTCCCGAATCTTCGTCACCACGGGTTCTATTCTAATCAGCCCCGTTCTATGTGGGAGGAAACTTAGGCACTGAGAGGATCACACAGTAAGTGGGGAAGTCAGGACTCGAATCCAAGAAACCTTAAACACTCCACTCTATGCAACATAAACAACACTACCGCGGGGATTCTAAAAGGCCAACTAAGGAAAGTGGATCCTAGAGCGGGCATGTTGGAATACAGCTATTCGAGCCCTAGGGTCCTGCTAACATGCCTGCAGACATAAACAGCTCTGCGTTTACTTGCCTACGGCCCCGATGCCCCGCCTGTAGAGAGTAAGCCCACAGCACACCCTTTATCTAGGACTGACCCAGACAGACAGATCACAGATGCCTTACGATCCCCACTGGACTCTCAAAAGAGGCTGGAGACGACTCCTCCCTGGCCAGTCCTGAAGATCTAGCTTTTTTTGCAGTATTTAAAGGAGCCGGGTTCCAGGCATGGCCGCTCATGCCTGTAATCCCAGCACTTTGGGATTGCAAGACCCCATCTCCACAGAAAATTTTAAAAATTAGCTGGGCATGGTGGCGTGCACCTGTAGGTCATCCCACCTACTTGGGAGGCTAAGAGGGAGGCTTGCTTGAGCCCAGGAACTTGAGGCTTCAGTGAGCTATGATCATGCCACTATACTCCAGTATGGGTGACAGAGCAAGACTCTGTCTATATATAAATGAATGAGTGAATGAAAAATACAGTTGTGGAGTTTCTATGATCCATTCATCTGCTACATCATCAAAACAGTCCCCAGTGACCCGAAAGACTTCGGGTTTCTTTCTTCCATATCACTCGGCAGCACCTTTGGTCTGCAACTATTCCTAAAATAGTCTCTCTCTACAAAGAATTTCAAACCAAACTATTTTTGCATAAAAATTCTTCCCTCTCTAAAACCATTTGCATATTTATTTATTCTTGAACCACAAACCAGACTGAGGAGGAAGTTGTTTGACATTTGGGGCTTTGTAACATGCTGCAGAGAAGAAATGTCAGCCAGGTCCCCCCATAAACACGTGCCCATCGTGACAAGTGGGATAACATTTCCTGAATCGAGATTAAGGGTCACTTACTATTTATGCTGAACTTATTTCCTGGGTTATCTAGTTCTAATCAGACACGTATCTTACCTCTCCCATGTGTTTCTGAGAAGTAGTTATGTATGAACACAGAAAAACCAGACAGTTAAGAAACGTATCTCAAAGGTTGGTCTTTTGAGATCCTTCCTGGGTAGCCTCGTGTTGGGTGGGAGGGGGCATCTCTGCATTTGCACAGGTGGGTGTGCCCGAGGGGGGTTGGTTCAGGCTGGGGTAGGAGGTGGAGTGGTGGGGGAAGACGCCATTAACAGGAGGAAAATTGGGATGCGAGTTGGGTTTCTTGTCAGTGTAGAGCCTCCTATGAGGAGGATTCAGAGCTTGAAGTCGGGGCACCCAGAACTTCAAGGTTCTGTTATATAAATGAACCAAGAGAAAGGCGATTTGAGTACAGGATCGTCTTATTATTCAATGTGAACCCTCCCTACTGACAACTTCTTATCTACAATTCTACACCTGAATCGTGCAATAGTATCTAACAAAATAGCATCTGTAATTAAAAATCTTCCCACAAAGAAAACACTGGGCTCAGATGACTTAAAAGGGAAGCTCTAACAAACATTTGAAGAACAGAGCATCTGTGTCTTGTACAAAAACTCCCAGAGAATAGAAAAGGAGAAAATGCTCCACCTGATTTATTTTAGGAAATTCGAATACATTTTATCACAAAACAAGACAAAAACATATGAAAAGGGGAAGATTATAGGACAATCTCACTCATCAACATCAATGCAAAAACAATAACACATTAACAAATAGAATCCTACAAAATGTAAAAAGCATTATACATCATCCCACGTTGGATGTATCTTAGGAATGCGAACTTGGCTTTACCATCAGAAAACCTATTCATGTATTTCATCGTAATAACAGATTAAAGGAGAAAAAGTATATGGTTATCTCAATAGATACAGAAAATTCAATAATCATTAACAACAAAAACTCTTTGCAAACCAAGGATAGGTGAGAATTTCTCATACAGGTATCTTTCAAAAACCTGTAATAAACATACTGAAGTATAAATATTAGCAACCTACATTTTAGACATTAGGAACAAGATAAAGATGACAACAATCTCTGCTACCTTTTAGTAATAGGCGAGAGATCTTGACTTGCATGGTAAGAAAAGGAAAAGAAATAAAATTCATGAAGATTTGAAAGGAAGAAACCAAAGTAAGTATCTGCAGGTGATATGATTGTATGCATAGAACACTCAAAATATTCTATGGACAGACTATTAAAATAAATGTGACGGCCGGGCGTGGTGGCTCACGCCTGTAATCCTAGCACTTTGGGAAGCCGAGGCGGGCGGATTGCTCAAGGTCAGGAGTTCGAAACCAGCCTGAGCGAGACCCCGTCTCTACCAAAAATAGAAAGAAATTAATTGACCAACTAAAAATATATATACAAAAAATTAGCCGGGCATGGTGGCGCATGCCTGTAGTCCCAGCTACTCAGGAGGCTGAGGCTGGAGGATCGCTGAGCCCCGGAGATTGAGGTTGCTGTGAGCCAGGCTGATGCCACGGCACTCACTCTAGCCTGGGCAACAAAGTGAGACTCTGTCTCAAAAATAAATAAATAAATAAATGTGAGAGTTCAATGCCTAAATGAACTAAGATGTAAAAATGTCTTCTCACTTCCAGGTAGACTCTTAATTCAAATGTTTTTAAGAAATGAAAAATTATATTGGAGCGTTAAGGTTTAAGCTTCTCAAAAGATATGAATAGCAGCAGAATGCTCCCATTGAAATTTTGGAACCAAAATTGGTGTGTGGGGGTCCATGAAGCCCTCGACCATCTGGCCCCCGGCCATCTCTGCAGTCCCAGCTTGTCCCACTGCCCCACTCCCACCCCTTACTACCACTGTCCTTCAGGTCTCAGCCCAGCCATCACTGCTTCTGAAGGGAGCCTTCCCTTGATGCCCACACTGGGGGGTGTCCCGTGTCAGCTGCCGCGGTACCCTGCTCTTCCCCTTTCACATCACCACTCTTTGTCCTGTGTCTGATGTCCTCGATAGACTGTCAACTCCATGAAGGCAGGAACTGAGCCTTATCCTCCACCGTTTCATCAGCACCCGATACACACTCTGTGCTAGGGGCTGAATGTTTATTTTCCCCCTAAATTCCGATGTAGAAT
Source organism: Microcebus murinus (assembly GCF_040939455.1). Taxonomy (NCBI): domain Eukaryota; kingdom Metazoa; phylum Chordata; class Mammalia; order Primates; family Cheirogaleidae; genus Microcebus; species Microcebus murinus. The sequence goes on along the minus strand of NC_134127.1, from coordinate 23,183,508 downwards.
CCTGGCTCCCAAGGGGGCGGTATTAGGAAGTGGGGCTCTGGGCTTACTCTGGTATTAGGAGCGATTAGGTCATCAGGTTGGGGCCGTCATGAATGGGATTAGTGTCCTTACCAAAGAGACCCAGGAGAGCTCCCTCACCCGTGGGGACACAGTGAGAACACGGCTGTCTGTGAACCAGGAAGTGGATCCTCAGCAGACACTGGATCTGCCAGCACCTTGACCTTGGACTTCCCAGCCCCCGGACTTGTGAGAACTAAATTTCTGTTGTTTGTAAGCTACTTAATCTATGGTGGTTTGTTACGGCAGCCCGAAAAGACTGAGACACTAAGTACTTAATATTTGAGAAAAAAGGGAAGATAAAATCCTCTTCTGCACTAAAGAGAGGAAAGAGAATTTATACTGGGGGGACCTTCCAGGGATGGTGGGGGAGAGGCGAGGTTCACTTTGCTTCCTGGGGAGATAGCCCCATCCTGTGGCATTTTGGATTATTACTTTTAAAGTCCATTTTGTGCAGTAGCGTCTTCCCATCTGCAGACACAATGGATCAATATCTGATCAGTTATGGCTGGTAAATTGCAGTGATGAAAAAAAATATTAGTAGGTAAAAATGTTAAATCCCCAGATAAAACATCTCAGTGGTGGGTAACAATACCTTGATGCCATTCATTGAGCAGAATTTTTATCATAATTAGTGGGGGCCATTTGGTAAAATAGGAAAGAGTGTGGAATGTGAGATTAGAGACCTGGGTTCAAGTCTCAGCTCCACGACTTACTGGGTGCATCTCTGGCCTCAGCGTCATCTCTGTAAATGAAGCATCCTATACACTTTCTGTTAAGAAGATTTGAAAGAAAGTGAAATTGGCCAGGCGCGGTGGCTCACGCCTGTAACCCTAGCACTCTGGGAGGCCGAGGCGGGCGGATTGCTCCAGGTCAGGAGTTCAAAACCAGCCTGAGCAAGAGCGAGACCCTGTCTCTACTATAAATAGAAAGAAATTAATTGGCTAACTAATATATATCGAAAAAATTAGCCGGGCATGGTGGTGCATGCCTGTAGTCCCAGCTACTTGGGAGGCTGAGGCAGGAGGATCGCTTGAGCCCAGGAGTTTGAGGTTGCTGTGAGCTAGGCTGACGCCACGGCACTCACTCTAGCCTGGACAACAAAGTGAGACTCTGTCTCAAAAAAAAAAGAAAGAAAGAAAGTGAAATTGAAAGTGTTTTACAAACTCTGAAGCGTTATACAAATAACATCCTTTGTATAATAACAAGGAAGACTGGCCTTTGGTCTATCGGTTAGGTAGTCATTATAATGTGTAATTGTAGGGAATTGATTGACAACAAAATACATTACAAATGCCTTAGTAAATAGATTCTAAGGCCAAAATACATTATACTTCATTAGATTACATTCTTGGAGTGCCAATATTAACCATAGATTTTCCTGAATTTGCAAGGAAACACAAGATGTGTGTGTGTGTGTGTGTTTTAAATCACTCCATCGGAGTCTGCGCATGAGAAAGAGGGGCGTTGGGTCCAGCTCTTTTCTGGGGGCGTCTGTGCTGTGGACAGCTTCACAATGCACTTTGCAGCCCATTTCACTGCAGCAGGCCAGAGACCTCAAGGGATCTCTAAGGGCAGGAGGTGGAGAAGAGCAAGAAGTAAAGCTGGAGAGGAAAAGTCCACCGCTCGGCTCTCTGGCGCCCTCTGCAGGCGAATGAGAGAAAGAACTGAAAGCTTTAGGGAAAATACACAACATGTCTAGGGCCAAAATCAATCGGATTTCTAAAGAGGACTCTAGGTGCGCAGGAATCCCCTGGGAATGTTGTTGAAACACAGATCCTCATTCATTCGGTCCCAGGCGGGGCCGAGAGTCCCTGTTCCCGGTAAGCTCCCAGGTGATGCTGCAACCTGTCCACAGCCACCTGCAGAGCCACCAGGCTGGAAGGGACTTTACAGTGTTAACTCTCAGAGGTGGCAAGGATATCAGAAGTATTCAACCTCCTTATTTTACAGGTGAGGAAACAAAACTGAGAGGAGGCAGGAACTACCACAAATGTATAGACTCCCATGCATATACAGGATAGGCACGTTAATAAACTGCTCTTCATTTTTCTCTTGTTAATCTGTCTTTTGTTACAGGAGCACCAGCCAAGAACTTAGAAGGATAGAGGGGAAATTATTTTTCCCTCCCCTACACTTTCCAGCTCTGATATTTAATGATGACATCCTAGCCCAGGGCCACACTGCTGGACACAGCAAGCAGTGGCAGGACTGTTTTTACCTCCCTCGACAGGTGAGAACAGCAGAGGCCACCGAAGAGTATTCTGATTGGCAAAAGCCTAGGGCATGAGATATATATATATATATATATATATATATATATAGTTTCTCCTTGACCTGCTGCTTGTGGGGGACATAACCAGTTCTAGGTGAGGTTCCCAAATGAAATTGACATTTCCCAGCTGGTGGGAGCCCAATCCAGATTGCTTGGGGCTGGACGGAGGTAACAAGTTCTTCTTCCTATCACCTCTGCACCTCTAGCTGTAGTAACAAAAGACAACTCCCAGAACAGACCGCTGCAGCCTGTCACCCACCAGGTGACAGCAGGGCTGCCACCGCTCCCCGGGGGCATCCACTTCCCCGGTGCTATGGGGTCCCCCTCCCCAGTGCCACGGTTGCTCCTGTAGCCACGCTATGGGGGAAACAAACAGGACTGTTGATTTTTAATTCAAGGACATTTAGAGACAAATTCAACCCACTCTCATCTCTTCGGTGTAATTGCTCCAAGCTTTGGAAGGAATTACCTTCAGGAAACAGCCAACACTGCACTTAATAATCCAGGGCCTTGGAACGGATTACCCCCGAACCACAATTAATTGGCGGAATATGGAACACAAGCCCTGACTCATGGAAGTCATTAATATTACCATTTAGAGGAATGGCTGAGCTGTAAGAATTTAGAAATGCAGAAATGACACTTGTGTGTATACTCTGGCAAGGGGGAGTGGAAAATTTCCCGAGCCGGGAGGCAGAAGATAAGGGCTTTCTCCTGGCCCTGCCACTAACTGCACGTGTGTCCTTGTGCAAGCGGCTTAGCCTCTCTGGGACTCAAGTTCCTGCCTTTGTACTAGACGATTTCTCAGCTCCCTTCCCGTTCCAGCGTTTTATGACCTGTGCAGTCTAAGAAAAAATCCACAATTTCTACAGAAGAAAAATGTTCCTAGTAAGAACTCTTCTGTACCCTAATGTCGCACACAGAACTGTCTGTCGTGCTTGGGTTGATGGATGGGAAGGCGGCGTGCATAGCTAGTGGCTTGTCGTCGGGGCCTGGGTCCTATTCGGCTTTGTTTCCTGGGGAAGTAGCACAGTATTTGTCACATAGCAGGACGTCATGAATGCTGAGCGCATGTGTGTGAATAAAAAAGAGTCAAGTGTTAATTTAGAGATTCTAAAATTTCGGCAAGGCTTAAGAACACAATTTCCTTCTTTCTACTTCCGGTTACTCTCCTATCTCCTCTTTAAAGCCAAATCTCAAAAGAGCTGATCTGCCGACCTCATTTTCTCACCTCCACGCCCTCCTCAGCATGTTCCAGCCCGCCACCCCTGTGGGCCACTGAAACAGTCCTAAACTTACCGATGACTTCAGTGGTACTCACTTAGAAAATAGCTTTTGCTTTTTATTTTTTTAATTTATTTTTGAGACAGAGTCTCACTCTGTTGCCCGGGCTAGAGTGCCGTGGCGTCAGCCTAGCTCACAGCAACCTCAAACTCCTGGGCTCAAGCGATCCTCCTGCCTCAGCCTCCCGAGTAGCTGGGACTACAGGCATGCGCCACCATGCCCGGCTAATATTTATATATATATGTATATATATATATACACGTATATATATATATATATATTTTTTTTTTAGTTGGCCAGTTAATTTCTTTCTATTTTTAGTAGAGACAGGGTCTCACTCTTGCTCAGACTAGTTTCGAACTCCTAACCTTGGATGATCTACCCACCTCGGCCTCCCAGAGTGCTGGGATTACAGGTGTGAGCCACCGCGCCGGGCCAGCTTTTATTTTTCAAAAAAGGCCTTGTCTTAAACATAATGCATCTTTTGCCACTTGCTATATATGGCATTGCACATCTCCAATATGAAAATCTAACAATGGTGATGAAATCGGCAAAGACGTTTGAAAAAATGCCAAGAAAGGGATTAAGAATTGAGAGGCGGGAGGATGTCAAAGCACACAGTTGAAGCAAAGGTGTGTCCTATCCCTGGTAAGAGCTTGAAAATTGGCTAGGTCAAGCCAGAGCACCAAGGAGTCACAAAGTATAAAGTTAGCAGCATATAAAATGTAATAAATAAATGTATTTGGCAAGTAGAACCTAAAGTAAGAGGCACGAGGCAATCAGAGCAACCCAGAGAGACAATGTGAGTGTGGAGAAAGGAGCTGCCCTTAGAAATGCCAGATTCTAGGCCGGGCGCGGTGGCTCAGCCCGTAATCCCAGCACTCTGGGAGGCCGAGGTGGGAGGCTTGAGCTCAGGAGTTTGAGACAAGCCTGAGCAAGACCCTGTTTCTACTACAACAAAGGAAAAATTAGCCGGGAATGGTGGCGCATGCCTGTAGTACCAGCTACTTTGGAGGCTGAGGCAGGAGGATCCCTTGAGCCCAGGAGTTTGAGGTTGCTGTGAGCCACAATGACACCATTGCACTCTACCTAGGCTACCTAGAGTGAGCCTCTGTCTCAAAAAAAAAAAAAAAAAGAAAAGAAAAAAAGAAATGCCAGATTTTAGATATATCTATAATAGGAAGGGAGAATTTCAAGGAGTTCATTGGTTATAGGTGACAGATAGAGAAGTTTCTGGAAGCATCAGCAGAAAACATCAGAGCAAGAGGGGTTCTTTGGACATGGGAGTGGAAGGGAAACATAGGTTCAGTTTGAGGCATATTGAATTTGAGGTGCTTCTGTTAGGTGGATAGTTAGGATCTCTGGCTCCTCTGGGGACAAGGGCTTCCTGCTTGGTGCTGTTTGGAGCAATTGCTCCACCTGGGAAGAAGAGTAAGAGCGGGACTCCAATTTGGCCTAGTCCCACCCTTAACCCTGCCCTGAGCAACTGCTACGCCTGGGGGGAGGGGCTGCTTTATCAGTCTGGGAACTCCCCAGCCCGGGTATGGCAGGCTTTAGAGAGTGACCTAGAGTAACCCGAGTGTAACTAACATGCCACTAGCCTCACTCCACCTTGCGGGTCGTGCCCCCAGGTGGGCTTTCTCAGCGCGAGCTCGTGAGTATGCACGCAGATGGAATTTTGAGGGCACCTGTTGATCATTTGGTAACATCCTACACCTCCCAAGGGCCCCTCCAGACTGGGCTGATAAAAGGAAACAGTCCGAGGCGATGGTGGTGAGTGGGTCAGTCTCTCTTCACTCATGGGGACAGACCCGTTTTATTCTACGGCAAAGAGCCGCTTATGTGAAACTGCTCCCCGCCTGGGGCTACCCCGTCCTGTTGGCCTTGCTGGTGATTTTTCCAAGAAAGCAGTTGGAGGACCAGGACAATAGTGTGGACTTGACACTTGGCGTGTCTGGTCGTTCTTCGGCCAAGCGCGCACCATGAGCCGTGGGCAGACTCCCACCCTGACATCTTTGGTGCCCAAACCCAGGATTCTGACGCTTCAGAGACATCCAGGTCGAGGAGTCAGGAAGGCAACTTAGTACGTGAGTACTGAGCTGGAAATACAGAATTAGAAGCTGTTAGCACTTGCTATACAGTAGGTAGAACTAATGCCATGGAGAAAGATAAGATTGCTTTGGGAGACAGTATAAAACGAAAAAACAAAATGACCTAACATCTAAAGCCAGATATTTGACTTGAAGTAAATTTTAGCTACGGTTTTTTTTTTTGTTTTTTTTTTTTTTTCTTTTTTCTTGAGACAGAGTCTCACTCTGTTGCCCAGGCTAGAATGTCATGGCATCAGCCTTGCTCACAGCAACCTCCAACACCTGGGCTCAAGCAATCCTTCTGTCTCAGCCTCCTGAGTAGCTGGGACTACAGGCATAAACCACCCTGTCTGGCTAATTTTTTTTTTCTATATATATTTTTTAGTTGGCCAATTTCTTTCTATTTTTAGTAGAGACGGGGGTCTCGCTCTGGAACTCCAGACCTCAAGCAATCCTCCCGCCTCGGCCTCCCAGAGTGCTAGGATTACAGACGTGAGCCACCATGCCTGGCCAATTTCGGCTATGTTTAAAATTTATTTAAATACATGTTTAAAGGATGGTTTGAATTGGAGAGCGCAAAAATTGCAGGTGGCTAATAGCAACAGGCTGTAGAGAAACGTTTTATGTAAAATTAACTTCTTGGTAGTTAACATTGGAAATTTTGATAATAGAGAATTTCTATTTAGCCCTGTGTATGGAAAAATCTTATCTAAAGAAACCTTCCTGTTTCTTTACATGTCTTGTAATTTTTGTTGTTGTTGAAAACTGGACATTTTAGATAATGTAGAAAATCTGGGTACTGATACCCCTGGTCTTTGCATAGGGCTTGTTATTATTTACTTATTTGTTTAGTAACTGGCTGGGTTGCATGGTCATCCTAACAAGAGCCCTTTTTGCAGGGCTCCCTTTGATTGTCTCTTTCCCTGATCATACCCAGCTGCTAGGCTCCACGAATTCCTAGTTTATTGCTCTATGGTTGTCTACTTTTCTCGGGGGCATAAATTGCTCCATAGTCTCATCCAACAGAATGCGAGCCCCCTTGCAAGCGTCATTTTTGATGCCAGTGTTTGAGCTTCCTCCTAACAATCGCAGCACACTCTTCTGAGCTGTCTCTTCCACTGGTTCTCTGTAGTAAACTAGCCGGCCCATGGTTAAAGTTTGTGGCTTTCACAAAGCTATTAATATCAGCCTCCTCTTAATTGCTTGCTATCAAAACCCTCATTGGTTTTGAGGCTTTAACATCCTCATGCTCTGTTTCAAATGAAGTCAATTCCTTTGGGGAGAGCTCGGGAGCTCTGTCCTTCAGGCCTGCCTCTCCCCGGGATGAAATCTCTGTCTCAGCCCTGGTGCTGGAGGTGGGGGCAGTGGCCTGCTTCTCTCTGCTCTATGAGCAGGGTGCCAGGTGGAGGTGGCAGCCTCTGGTCGTCTTGGCTGTGCATATTTGCTATACGCCCTTGGGGTGATTGATTGCCAGAGACTTTAAATTCAGGGGTTTTAAAAATATTTTTCACCACTTATGTTTGCTCTGCTGGAGATGTGGAGCTGCTCACACTGCCGTTCCAGAAGTGGAAATCCAAGTGATTGTTGTTCACACTGCAAAGATTGTGGTCCTTTGTCATGTGCCATAGAAAACCATTGTGCGGGGAACTAGTGCTCCACAATTTTTTCTTTTCTTTTTTTTAGGCAGAGTCTCACTTTGTTGCCCCGGCTGGAGTGCCGTGGCGTCAGCCTAGCTCACAGCAACCTCAGACTCCTGGGCTCAAGCGATCCTTCTGCCTCAGCCTCCTGAGTAGCTAGGACTACAGGCATGCGCCACCATGCCCAGCTAATTTTTTCTGTGTATTTTTAGTTGGTCAATTTCTTTCTATTTTTAGTAGAGACGGGGTCTTGCTCTTGCCAGAGCTGGTTTTGAATTCCTGACCTTGAGCAATCCACCTGCCTCGGCCCCCCCAGAGTGCTAGGATTACAGGTGTGAGCCACCGCGCCCGCCAACAAAATTTACTTTAAGAGACCCTGATGTAAGCTGACCAAGCGTTGGAGTAAGTTGAGATTAAGTCAAAAATGACACATTTAATGATTAATGGAAAACATACCAATTGTACCTATTTCAACAGTGAAGTATTTTTATATATGATTTTGAAAGGAAGAGCTTACTAATCTCATTCAGTGGCCAAGACGCCACCATCACCTCATGGCCATATATATTAATTACAGGCAAATACATTTTAGAAGATTGAGGAAGCCAGGTTAAATATGCCAGACTGTATGTTTTGGATGAAGCTGAAACATAATTCCTGTTAATATATAAAAATGAAAATACTGAGTGAATATTCACTTTACCGAAATATTTAATAAACACTCCTTTACATAGACAGCTATCCCAGCGTATTTGCACCTCTTATTTATTTATTTATTTTCGAAACAGTCTCGCTTTGTTGCCCGGGCTAGAGTGAGTGCCGTGGCGTCAGCCTAGCTCACAGCAACCTCAAACTCCTGGGCTCAAGCGATCCTTCTGCCTCAGCCTCCCAAGTAGCTGGGACTACAGGCATGCGCCACCACGCTCGGCTAATTTTTTCTATATATTTTTAGTTGGCCAATTAATTTCTTTCTATTTTTATTAGAGACGGGGGTCTCGCTCTTGCTCAGGCTGGTTCCGAACTCCTGACCTCGAGCAATCTGCCCGCTTCGGCCTCCTAGAGTGCTAGGATTACAGGCGTGAGCCACGACGCCCGGCCTCTACCTCCTTATATTCAAGTACTTGTCAAAGAAACTTGGAGAACTAGAGTTGAAAAGATAAAAGTACATACATTGACATTTAGCCATACTTGGAGATTAAGCACCTGTGAGATGACAGCGTGTGGACGGGGAAGCAGATTGAGTGTGGGAAGTCAGATTTATACAACAGTCTTCGGGAATGCGGCTACTCTGTGAAAATAAGGAATACTTATGTTCATTGCTAACCTAATTCAGGGTTAAAATTCCAGGATGCTTTTCTGTCAGTGTAATATGTCTCCGAGAAACCCTCCTGCACTTGGAGAGCGGGGCAGCTGCTCTGGGCTCCACCCAGCTGAGGCTAACATCTCTGTCATTCTTCACAAGCTAATAAAGCCTCTGGAGTTTTCTCACGATGATTAAACACTGACAAAGGCCTTGCCAGAGCTGCTCAGCGAAGAGCTGGCATGGGAGGTTTCCAGTAACGGAGTGGCCGCAGGCGGTCGTAGCAAAGACCAGAATCAAGTTCTGGGGAAAACGTGTCACCTTTGGGGAAAGAGTCGGCACTGGCTTCTGGCGCCGCGGAGCCCGCGGTGAAGGCGGATCCTGCGCAGAGGTGTCTGCTGGAGGTGAACGGAATGCATCACTGCTGCCTCGTTCTCCATTTTTAATTTCATGCTGTTCCTCCGGGGAATTATACGAGTTTTTATTTTTCTCTTCCGTTTTCCCCCTTTACCAGAGAAATTAAATAATTCACTCATCCCACAAGTTATTTGGAATATGAAGAATCAATAGGACAAAGCAAAATATCTTCCAAACAAATGATGTAAATGTCTTTCTCCCCTTTCTTTAGAATATAAAAGGTTTTGAAATACATTATAATTCTGGCAAAGTCTCCTCATCTGGTCTTCGGAGTAGGGGGGTAAAGCTCAGATTCCTTCAAGCCGAAAGGAGATGCAGGTTGATGATAGCTCATGCTTCAGAGGCAGATCAGAATGGCTATTTCCGGAGGTTTTCTTCCTGTTTGAGAAGGCCCACTTACTTTCAAAGCCAGCATGTGCAGGCTTTTTGTAGAGATGAGGTTTTGTTATGTTGCCCAGCTGGTCCTGAACTCCTGATCTCAAGCAATCCTCCCACTTTGGCCTCCCAAAGTGCTAGGATTACAGTCAAGAGCCACCACACCTGGCCAGATTTATTTTTTTTTAAGGCTCTTGCCTGTAATCCTAGCACTTTGGGAGGCCAGGGTGTGAGGATTGCTTGCGATCAGGAGTTCAGGACCAGCCGGGCAACATAGCAAAACCTCATCTCTACAAAAAATAAAAAAAAAATCATCCAGGCATGGTGGTGCATGCCTGTAGTCCCAGATTATTGGGGGGCTGCAGCAGGAGGATCGCTTGAGTCCAGGAGTTTGAGGTTGCAGTGAGCTGTCATGAGGCAACTGCACTGCACTCTTAGCCTAGGCAACAGAGTGAGACTCTGTCTTAAAAAGAAAAAAGAAAAACATCAAAGATCACAGATCTCTAAAACAAATATAACAGAAAAGTTTGAAATATTATGAGAATTACCAAAATATGACACAAAGATATGAAGTGTGAGCACATGCTGTTGGAAAAATGCAGCCATTAGACTTGCTGGATGCAGGGTTGCTATAGCAAACCTTCAATTTATAAATGCAATATCTGCGAAACACAATACAGCCAAGTACGCCTGTATTTGGGAAAGCCTTTTGGCCTTCTTTTTCCACTTGCTCAGACACATTGACATGGCCTTTCTCTTTTGATCATGTTCTAATACTTTTCTTGAGGAGTCAAACTCCTTTTGTTTTGTCAATAGGCCTGTAATGACCTCATAAGCCCTGCAGTCGATTCTACCTCATAAACACTGCCTGGATTAGTTTTGTCCTTTCCAGCCCTTGGCCACTGGCCAGCCAGTATGACCCCTCACAACCTCTCACCTAGAGTATCACAACATCCCATTGCCTGCTCTCTCCAATAATCCTAAGGAGATTTCTCCACCTAACTCATAATTCTGATGATGTCACTTCCTGTTTTAAATCCTTCTGTGGTTCCCTAGGACCTATAAAACAAAAATCCAAATTCTCACTATTGGAAAAGCCCATGATCTGGCCTTTTTGTATTTCCTGTTACTTTCCTGTGCTCTTTATTGCTCCAAGACTATTGATCTTTCCTCATGACTCTACACATTATCTATCCTCTGCCTAGAGAGCCCTCCCCCTCCCATTCTGCCCACCAATTAGGATCACCATGCAAATTCCTCTCAACGGCCCCTCCCATTCTACCTACCAATTAGAGGCTCACCATGCAAATTCCCCTTATCAGCTCGCATCCTGCCCAACCAGCATGTTCGTGCAAATTCCTCTCATCTGCCCCTCCCATTCTGCCCACCAATCAGGATCTCCATGTAAATTCCTCTCAGCCCCTCCCATTCTGCCCACCAATCAGGATTGTCACACAAACTTCTCATTCTTCAGACCAAAATCAATGAAATCATGCCCCGCCCCTCAAGCACAGTCGGGCTCTCTGTTCTCCATTGTATACTTACCACACTATAGAATCTATTAATATTTGCTAACTGGTCTGTATGCTTTCTGAAAGCAGGACTTTTTAAAGTACTCATAATTTTTAACTTCCAGCACCTGGATCAAGATCATCTGTTCAATGAATAAGAATAAGGGAGAGAGTTGAATGAGTTTACCCAATTTTGGAGTTTCATGAGCAATTCTAAAAATGCTGTTCCTACTCCCACACACAGGGAAGAACTTCATCAAAGTCCACTGGGTTCCAGTTCACAATTTAAACAAAGAAAAACAAAGAACTCATTCACCATATCGGCCATCTAGTTAGTTATATGCTTAACCTAGAACTGTTCTCTGATTCACAGTTGCTGAATTTATGCTGAGAATATTAAGGTACATGACGGGGCATAGGTATTAGGGCCTCAGGAAACTCTTTCCTTCTGATATCCACCTAGCCCTTCATTGTGCCTGAGGAACAGTTATTTAAAAAACAAACAAATTGCTATATCATGTTGCTGGAAAAGTGATTGCTGCTTAAGGGACATTGAGTGGTAACAAGCTCTGGGCTTGTTTTCATGCCTCTGTTTCATGGGTTCTAATATGACCAGCTTCTTCATTTAACTATCTTCCTTGAGGAAGGTTCTGAACCAACAGTTTCAATTTGTCTTGAGAGCATCTGGCTGATTTCTTCCACACAATATGTTCAGTGGATGCTGTTGCCTTAGTGGCAGGATGATTTCAAACAGCATGCGGTATGCAGGAGGACTTCCACTCTCAGTAAGCCCCTCGACACCCTACACATTCTAGGTGGGTACCGACTAGTTAAAATGTAAACCACCAAAAATTCTTTCCTATTAATCCCTTTCGTTAGGTTGTATTGATTCACCTTAACAAGTTGAGAATCGAGACAATTTTTTTCTGGCTGAGTTAGAAAATATTGTGGAACAAAAACAATGTCAGGGTGTTGAGACCATGGCCAGATGTCAGGGCCAGCCCAGAAATCTTACACAACCACAGAGGATGGAAAACTCATCGTTGTTAGGCATTAAGTAGGCGTGTTCCCTTAGGGAGGGTTTGGGTTCCCAGTCACATCTTCTCGGTTCTCGGGACCACGATGGAGGCAGGAACTCATCAATTACAGGCGACTCAGATCCCAGCACATTTTCCAAAGCACTTCTTGTTTTTCAAGCCCCATATTCCCAGAAGTAGAACATTTTACTTCTTATTGGGAGGTAGGAAAAGTCAGAAAGCTGAGAGTGGAAACCTTTAGCCATGGAGGATGAGCAAAGCGGGCGGAGCCCACCCTTCCCGGCGTGGCTGTTGTATGGAGGTTTCCCCGCCCCTGCTTTTTCCCTTTGAATTTCCTGGGTGATAGAAGCATCAAGGAGGTGACTATTGGTGGCTCCTGGATAAGGGCTGGTCACCAGAAGGACCAAGCCACGATTAGGGCTTAGAATTTTCAGCCCACACCACCTGCCCCCATCCTTCAGGGAGGGGAGAGGAGCTGGGGATTGCATTAATAATCATGCCTATGTGATGAAGCCTCCATAAAAACAAATCTCTAGAAGATGGGGTTCAGGGCTCTTCCAGGTTGGTGAACACATGCACATGCTGGGAGGGTAGTGCACCCCAACTGTACAAGGACAGAAGCTCCTGCACTCAGGACCTTTCTAGACCTTGCCGTATGTACCTGTTCATCTGGTTAAAATATCCTTTGTAATACATTGACAATAGTAAGCTGTTTTCCTGGACTCTGGGAGCTGCTCTAGCAAACTATGGAACCCAAGGAGGTGGTCATGGGAAGCTCCGGTATATAGCCAGGTCAGACAGAAGGTGTAGGTAACTTGGGGACCTACTACTTGAGATTGGCATCTGAAGTGGGGGGCAGTCTGGTGGGGCTAATTCTGGTTGGTGTCAGAATTGAATTGAATTGTAGGACGCCCAGCTGGCATGGGAGAGTTGGCCAGTGTGGGAAAAAGCACCCCCCTCTGGTCACAGAAGCGTTGAGTGTGAGTATAAAGACAGTTTGCTTTTCCACGTGCACCTGCCCATGGCCAGGCAGAAGACAGACTGGGGATGTCAGGTTCATGTTGGATTCAAGGACATGCACCATAGCTGTGACCTGGGGGTCAGGAGACCACCACTGACACTGCAGGTGTCTTTCAATGCCCACGAAGTGAGTGATGCTGGAACACAGCTGCTGAAACCCCCAAAGCCCCAACTGTGCTTACCCTGTCCCCCGGGTACCCCAAGGGAAACAGGTGAAGAGGCAGGAAGGGGGGGGCTCTATTTCTGCTTCCAAGTTGCACCATCAAATCCACAAACAGAACCTTTCCACTTTGTCCACCACACAGGTGGCCGACCTTCCCAGCTTCACCTCCCATCACACTCTTTCTTCTCCTTCCTTTGCTTTTTAAAAACTCTTCCATTGTGAACAATAACAACAATACAGAAATGTGCTCAAAACAAAATGACCAGTGTGATGATTTATCCAAGGAAACCCTCATGTGGCATCACCCAGGTCAAGAGCTGGAATGACAGCACCTCAGGAGCCCCTCTCGTTCTTCCCCCATGATACTTCCTGCTCCTTTCCTCCAAAGGGACCTTGAACCTGATTTTGATGGTAATCACTTTGGTGTGTTTTTCTTCTTTTAATGTTTTTGCCAGTTAAACATGTACCTCTACATATTATGGCTTTGTTTTGCCCACTTTTGAGCTTTATATGAATAGAATGATGCAGTATGGTGTTCTTTTGCATTTAGCTTCTTTGCTGAACATCTCGAGGTTAATCCAAGCTGTTTCAGACTATAACCCTGCTATATAGCATTGTGCTATGCACCATTTATTTAGCCTTTCTACTGTGGATGGACATTGGGGTTGTTTCCTGTTTTGGCTTCTGTGAATAATTATGCACATGTCTTTTGGTGCACTTATGTGCTTTTCAGTTGGGTCTATCTATATCCAGGTGTGGGCTGTGATCCATTTTGCATTTAATTTTGGTATAAGGTGTGATGCTTAGGGTGAAGTTTATTTTTCAGCCTACGGATGTCCAGTTGCTCCAGAACCATTTGTTGAAAAGGTGGGACTGTTTATTTTTTGCATATCATCCAGAGTGATCCTTGTAAACTAAAAATCAGACAGAGTCACTCCCTGCCTAATTTCTTTAATGGCTTCCTGTTGCACTAGGAAGCCACCTACCTTCCCAGCCTCCTCTCTCTCCTTCTTCCACCTATACCTCTACCACTCCAGTTTCCTCTTAGCCCCCAATACTCCAAAGCATTTGCACTTGCCTTCCCTCTGCTTGGAAGGCCTGTCCCTCGGGTACCCCCAGGCTGGCTCCTTACCATCCCCAATGTCTCAGTATGACGTCACACCTCATGTTCTGAGCACCCTCCCCACCCCTACTGTCATTCTCAACAGCAGCCCGCACATGCGCTTCATGACCCTGGTCACCATTTGCAAGTGCTTTTGTGACTGATGTATTGTCTTCCTCCCTAAGTAGATGTAAGATCTGTGAAAGGGACTGATTTGGTGATTTAGTTGACTGTTGAGCCCCAGCGTTAGCACCGCGTTTGGCTAGAGTTTGAGATACTGTGTCAAAGTCTGTCCCAACGTTAGGAAGAATTTCCTGCAAACTGGAGCTCTATGACAAGGACGGGCTGCTTGGCTTGTCTGAAGTCCTCAGACAAGTGCAGGAAGATGCAGAGAGGCACTCCCACAACTTGAGTAGTCAAAGTGACATCTGAGGTTTCTCTCAACTTCTACTCTGAGACTGGTGTGGTGCTGGACGTGGTGTCAGCAGGGAAGACACAAGGTGGGTCCATTACAGACAAGCACAGATGTCAGACAAGTCCTCGAATGATGGATGAGTCTGGTTTGGAGCCTCATGCGTTTTTAGTACCACAAAGAGAATCTATTGGGAAAACGAGTAATTGCAAGAATATGCAGGTGTGAGGGAGGAAAACCGTCTTAAATTCCTTGCTATTCTTTTCCTTCCCCTTCCCCGTGCTGGAGTTAGCCACTGGCAGAGCTGCAGCATCTCGGTTTGCTTAGGCTGCCGTAACAAAACACTATAGAAATAGACTTTTCTCCCGGCTCTAGAGGCTGGAAGTCCAAGATCAGGGTGCTGGCATGGCTGGGTGCTGGGGAGGGCCTCTTCCTGGCCTTGTGACAGCTGCCTTCTCACTGTGTCCTCCCATGGCAGAGACAGCAGGCAAGGAAGGGCAAGCTCTCTAGTGTCTCTTCTTACAAGGACACCAGTCCCATCTGACCAGAGTCCCAGCCTCATGACCTCACCCAGACCTAACTGCAGTCGGCCCCCATATCTACAGCTTTTGCCTCTGGCTTCAACCAACTATGGATCGGAGATGTAGTTAGGACTATGATGTTATCGTGTTTCCCCGAAATAAGACCTGCCCATAAAATAAGCCCTAGCAGGATTTCTAAGCATTTGCACAACAGAAGCCCTACCCTGAAAATAAGCCCTAGTGCTGGGCGTGGCTACACAGCGCGTCTGCACAACCCATGCATTTTCTCTCGGGGCGGTAAAGAAGATGAGCAGCCCTCCTCATCTGCCCCGTGAGAGCTCTGTTGCTTCACATGAGAGATTGGGGCCAATGGTTCTAAAGGAAACAGAGTCACAAGAAATTCAGGATGGAATTCTGGGTTTGGAGAGTGATGATGATATTCCAGAAGACGACGACTTAACTATATTTGAATAAATGTAGATTGTTGTACTGTACTTAAAAATAACACATCCCCTGAAAATAAGCCCCAGGGTGTCATCTTGAGGAAAAATAAATATAAGACCCTGTCTTATTTTCGGGAAAACACGATAGCATCGGTACTGAACACGTACAGACTTTAGTTTCTTGTCGTTACTCCCTAAACAATACAGTATGAAAACTATTTGCGTAGCATTTGCATTGGATTAGGTATTACAAGTGATCTAGAGATGATTTAAAGTGTACAGGAGGATGTGCACAGGTTATATGCAAATGGGACCTCATTTTACACAAGGGACTCCAGCATCCATGGACTTTGGCACCCACAGGGGGTCCTAGCACGGATCCCCCATGGATATGGAAGGACAACTGTACGTCACAAAGTCCCTATCTCCAAATACTGTCACAGCAGGGGACAGGGATTCAACATAGGAACTTTGGGCCCGGGGGACTGGGGAGACACGGTTCAGCCCACAGCAGTCAGCAACACAGATTCAGGGACTGTCGCGGATTCTTTAAGTTGCCAGCTCGGTGACTGTTCCCAGACCAACTGGCGTGTTCTGTGTCGCTGGAGGGCAGGTGGGATTCTATGTGCAGTCATGCTTGTCCGTGTCCGTCTTTTCATTCACTGGCAACATTTCTGAGCTCTCGCCCAGGCATGCGGGGGAGGGGTACAGAGCCGGGACACTCTAGCAGGTAAGATGGAAGCACAGAGAACATTCCAGCGCTCTGTGCTGAGCTGGGAGAACCGGGAGGCACCGTGGGAGCTCGGAGCAGGAGTAACAGGCTGGGGGGATTCGGGAGGGTGTCCAGGAGCAGGCAGAGCCTGGGCTGAGTCCTGAAGCTGAGCTGATCCCGTCCAGGAGGGGGGCCAGGGGCTTTCGTGGCAGAGAAGGGTGCACATGTATGTGCTGGGGCTGCGAGGAAATACCAGTGCTCTGGACTGGAAACGACCTGGAGACCAGACTCCCAGATCAGTCATCATGGGGGCGGATTTTACCCTGAAGCTGATGAGGAGCCCTGAAAGGGAGTTCAAGCAGGGGAGTGACTGATCCCTTTACAGAGATTAACCAGGCCGCAATGCAGGCGGAAATGACCAGAGGGGAGGAGCTGCCTGAGGCAGGGTGACAAGTCAGGTAGTTACCATGTTTCCCGAAAATAAGACAGGGTCTTATGTTTATTTTTCCTCAAGAAGACACCCTAGGGCTTATTTTCAGGGGATGTGTAATTTTCCCCTCAAAGCCTCAGCTTGCAGCACGCACAGGATGGCCGGGACCTGATGGGGAGCCGACCTTGTGAGTGGGGCTGCCCCCACCTTTCCGGTCACCTCTGGGGTAGTAGCTGTCACGATGGGGCAGATGAGAAGGGCTGCTCATCTTCTTTACCGCTCTGAGACGACACGCATGGGTTGTGCAGATGCGCTGCGTAGCCACGCCCAGCACTAGGGCTTATTTTCAGGGTAGGGCTTCTATTGCGCAAATGCTTAGAAATCCTGCTAGGGCTTGTTTTATGGGTAGGGCTTATTTTCGGGGAAACACAGTAGGTCGCTGGAGTCAAGCAGAGAGAAGTGAGGGTTTACAGTCCAAGGTGGAGGAAGATGCGATGAAGAGGAAGGAAGGGAATTTAGAGTCACAGGAGAGAGTCAGAACTTGAACGGGTGAAGGACAGAGAAGCCCAGCTTAGGTCCTGGGGACAAACAGACTACGACCAAGACGAAGACCCAGGGGAGCAGCACCCTGAGGGGCTCAGCGTCTCCCTGAGGACCTGATGTCTTAGGTAGCCTGGTGGGGTTGAATCCACAAATGAAATAAAATCTTGACATAAAAATATTTTTCTTTCCTAAATGTTCCCAACATTCTCCTAGCCAATCAGCAGAATCTACATGGTCTCAAAGAGAATTAGAATGCAAAGCAGTGAAAAAGAACAACAAAAAAAGAAAAAAAATGTTAATTTTTTTTTTTTTTTTAATTTTCAAACTAGACCCTTGAAAGTCAAAAGGTGAGGCCCTGAATGGAGCCGAAGTTAGAGTTTATAAAACCATTACGAGGTGACAGTGCTGATGTTCCTCTGGGCCCAATCAGCCGAGAGGCAAATAGAGTTCTGGCTTCTTTCTCTAAGCCAAGGAATTCAGGCCATGGAGATACTGAACAAAATAACTGATCCAGGTTGCAAGTTGTTTCCCATGACAACTAACTAGTATGTAAGATTTTAAGATTAATGGTCGCATTTTACAGGCGATAACATCAAACTTGGGAAGTTCAGATGTTCTTATGGGTAATCTCTAGGGGTGCTTTTATGATTACAAGATGGGAACGGGATGGTTAAGAGTGTAAGTCTTTAGCCAGGGCCTTCATTCTCGTGCGTGCTTTTGGCATCCTCTTACACCTGTGTCGATGACCTCATCTCCCCGGAGTTTCTTTGCACAAGCAGTGGTTAGTTATGAAGCTTTCAGGCTCTGGCTTTAGGCAGGATTTTATTAGGCAGTAAGAATAGATATTTTCTTAAAATCTACAAACCCTCAAAATACAGGGTTTGTAAAATGTAGGACTTCATAAAAAAAAGTACAGAGCATTATATTAATAGATCTTTAAAGAAAAGATGGAGAGGTCTGTAATACGCCTCCACAAAAAAAATTAGAATGAGAATAGAGAGGAGTTTAGAAGGCTGGGGGTGGAGAGCTGTGTGTGTGTGTGTGTGTGTGTGTAGGTGTGCATAAGATGGAAGAGATTTTTTGAACACATTTGTTAGGAAATCTAAGCTCAATATGGGTTCGAATCCTGGCTCTATCAATTATTAGCTCTGTGACAAATTACTTAACCTTTCTGTGTCTGTTTCCCCACTTGAAAAATGGGGTTTGCGACCATAGTTACCTACATCATAGGGTTTCAAGGAGGATTAAATGAATTAATCTATGAAACAATGCCTGACACACAATAAGTGCTGCTATTACTGTTTGATTTTAGAAGAAAACGGACCCCTAGAGAGGGTGAGTGTGAAGACCTAGGAGAGGAGGGGGTTGGATGTAGCAAGGGACAGACAGGGTGTTCTCCATGGCATGGCGGGCTGACCCATCTCCTTATGTAGGAGAGAAGACCTTTGCTCCTGAGGCAGGGACATGGGCCAAGGAGGCTCTTGGATGCAGGTAGATCTGACTCTGAAGGCTGGAAGTTGAGCAAGAGTCTGTGGTGGCCTCGATTTTATTCTGAAGTGGGTAGGGAGAGGGAACGTGCCACTTCGCCCTGTCTGGGGTACTGTGTTAGCCTCCTGATCAGTCTCCTCACTGCCTCTTTCTTCCTCATCTACATCTCCAACAGCTGTTTAACACAACACAGAACACAGTGATCAAAACTCCTTGTTGGTTGATTTGGCAGGAAGTAGATATAAACCCAAACTTCTCTCCCCATTTAAAAAAAATGTATTTCATGATTGTACATGGAGAGATACTTGCAAGAGCCCCCATTTCTTATACAGACCTGTAGACAGAGCGGCCAACACGCTTATAAAATGTGCCCCCTAAATGGGATTGGAAGCTTTCTGAAGCTCAGAAGTAAAGAGGCAGTAACGTCAATGAAATTGATCTCACCAGAAGAGTGTAGTGAAATCACACACACACACACACACACACACACACACACACACACACACACACACACACACGTCTTTCTAGGCCCAGATTGAAGGCTGATTCTCCCCAGTTGAAAAGGTCACCATCTTGTGAATGTCTAGCGCATTGTGCTTCTCTTGGAGAAGTTCCGCAGTCTCTTTTCTCTGTGTGTGTGTGTGTGCGTGTGCACGCGTTTCTTAGGGCCCTTTCCCAGCCTTCACCTCCCATAGACTCCAGGCCGCTCCTGAGCAGGGAGGATTCTGTGACTTA
Organism: Microcebus murinus; assembly: GCF_040939455.1. NCBI lineage: Eukaryota > Metazoa > Chordata > Mammalia > Primates > Cheirogaleidae > Microcebus > Microcebus murinus. Next base: position 23,163,956 of record NC_134127.1, on the reverse strand, counting down.
GCCATCTGTATGTCTCTTGTAGTGACAACTATATCCTACTCCTTCGGCATTCAATGCACACCTGGCACATAGTAGGTGCTCTATAAATAACCGTTGAGTAAATGAATGTTGAACTGAATGTGGTAATTACAAGAGTTAGCCAAATTTCTAAATATCTACTTTTCTTCTCGGCCAAGCACGATTGTTGTTATAAGCTAACGCATTTGTAGTAACGGTGTTTCAAGGCCACATTAATCCGTAATAAAATCTACATAATAATCATTACACATTCTGGGCACAGATCTAAGCGTCTGAGGAAGAGCTTCAGTCTTCAAAACGGGCGTATATATTCTTTTCAACCAGGTTGTGTTCTCTGAAGGGCTGACGGTGGCTGTGACGATCAGTTGGTTCTTTCCTATCCCGTTCCCTCTGCGTTTGAAGCGCGCCTATTCGGCCGCGGGGAGGAGCCGGTGAGAGCGGCGGGCGGCCGGGGCGAGGACCGGCGAACTCGGCGTGCTGTGTCCTTCGCGGCGCCCCGTAGCCCAGGCCGGCGGGCGGGGGCGGCGCGCGGCCTTTTGAAAGCCGGGAGGCTGCAAAACGCCAACGGCCGCCTCCGAGCGCTTGCCTGGCTGTGCGGGCGGCGGCGGGGTCCTCCTGGGGCCGCTCGGGACCGGTTTTCAAGAGGGTCTGGGCTTCGACCTCTCGCCACCTCGGCCTTTCCCTACCCGGGTGCGACTCGGGTAAGCGCGGCTGTTTTGCGGGCCGGGCGGGGGCCTTGGGGACAGGCCCAGCGGGAGGGAGGATTTTAACCGCGAGCGGCGGACAAACGGCCTGCCCTCTGCCCCAGACACCCTACGAGGGTGTGAGGGGTGAAGACATTAGAAATAATCCCATCCCGACTATTCCTTTTACATTCGAATTTCTACTGTGTGTTTCTGTTTTTCATTATCTTTACGTTTTCTCTTTCTCTCGTTTCACCGTTTTCTGTTTCCCGTCTGCATCGTAGCTTTGCCAGTAGCATCCAGATACTTGTTGAGCCCCAGGGTGGCTTAGGGTATAAAAGTTATTGACCTCGGATCCAGTAGATTTATTGATTAGCTTGCGGAGCCCAGGGAGCTTTCTAATGCTGCTGCTTAAACCGTACTTGATTGTTAAAAGTGTCTTAGGTGTTCCATAGAGTATGTGTCACTGTGCCCATAGTCATATTATGGTCATTTTATCTAAAATATTCAGTTTTATGCCGTTATCTGCGCAAGAACCTTGTGGTTTAGAATTAGTATATTATTTAATGTCTATAGACTTGAGCACTAGAGTGTCCTATAATATAAAATGTTAAAAATCTTCTCTTGAAACCCAGTTGTTTTTAATAGAAAGTAGGGTTTGTTTGTTTTTTTCCTTAAAACACTAGTGCTGCTTCTGAATATCAAATCTTCCTTATGCTGAGGGGAAAAGGCAGTGAGACTCATAAGGCCCTAAGATTCCCAAGATACCCTACTTGCCTGAGTTTTCCCTGTCCTACTCTGCTGGCCCTCCTCAGATTGCTGTTTGTTCTTTATTTCTCGTTTTGGGATGGGCTGTTTCTTTCCTATCTACGCTTCTACTCCCTAGATGTCTTACCTAGTTTCTTGGCTTTAATACCACCTGTGTGCTGATATCCCACAAGTTTATATCTTTAGCTTGGATTCCAGATCCATATCCAGCTGCCTATTTGGCATTTCCACTTAGATGTCTAATTAGGCATCCAAAATTGGGCTCCGGGTGTCAATTAGAGGCACCCCTATTTTTCCAGTTGTTAATCAAAAAAACTTGGAGCCATTCTTAACTCTTCTTTCCTAACTACAGTCTACATTATCAGGAAATCCTGTTGGCTGCAGGTTCAAAATATGTCCAGAACCCAGCTATTTCTTACCATCTCTACTACCATGCCGATCCAAGCCAGCATCATCTCTCTTAGACTATTGTAATAGCCACCTTGTTGGTCTGATTGCCTCTGCCTTTATTCCCCACCAGAGTGGTCCTGGTTATCCTGTTGAAACATTACTTGGAGTGTATCCTTCCAAAACTCTCCAGTAGCTTCCTGTCTCTCAGGAAAAGCTGAACTCCTTGCTGTGACTGCAGCTCTCTGAGTGGAGGCCACAGTCCTTATGGCTACTTGTTCTGCTTGATTTGCCCCACCCCCAGCCTCTCTGACTTCATTTCCTTCTCTTCCAAGCTGTGTCCTGGCTTTTCCTTGAACATGTCTGCCTAAGGGTCTTCCTATTTCCTACTTCCTCATTCTGGAAGATTTCCTCTAGATATTTGCATGGGCCTGCTCTCTTCTTTCAGATGACAATTTCTCAAGAAAACCTTCCTTGACCTCCTCAACTCTTCCCAACACCTGCCTCCCTTCTCCTGAGATATTATATATTTATCCTATTGTTTGGGTCTTGTTTGCTGCTGTGTTTCGAGTGCCTAGAGCAGTGTGCTGTTATTGTACATGGTACATGCTCAGTAAGTACATGTAGACTGAATGAGTTAAGGAGTGGTTTCACATAGGTAGGTAGAAATTGTAGATCTCTGAGGTGCTCTATCACAGTATCTTGTGGGGAAAGATGAATGCACATGGAAAAGGGGGAATCAGAATCATGTGGGGAAATTATTTTCAAAGTAGAAGTACCTTCTCCTGCAACCTACTCTGCTAAACAGTTTATCCTTCCCAAAGTTCTGAAACCGGTCTCAGAAATACTATATTGTTCCTGCCTTTAAGTTACATGTGTCACTTGATAAAATATATTTTTGGCAAGTACATGTAAAGGCCTCTTTAGTATTCTCAATACAGACAAATCTGAAGACTGTAGTGACAGTCACTACTTTTTATTTTTTTGAGACAGAATATCGCCCTGTTGCCCAGGCACTGGAGTGCAGTGGCGTCAGCCTAGCTCACAGCAACCTCCAACTCCTGGGCTCAAGTGATCCTCCTACCTCAGCCTCCTGAGTACTGGGACTACAGGCATGCGCCACCATGCCCGGCTTATTTTTTCTGTTTTTAGTAGGGGGGGGGGTCTCGCTCTTGCTGAGGCTGGTCTTGAACTCCAGACCTCAAGTGATCCTCCCACCTGAGCCTCCCAGAATGCTAGGATTATAGGTGGGAGCAACCACACCTGGTCAGTAGCTACATTTTAAATAAAATGAACAAACTTATTAATAGACAAAGTTGGGCCTTTGGGGTGATTTTTCCCCCCTTGGTACAGTTTTTAAAGGTGCTATTACGGGCTCCAAAATTTATGACAATCTTTTCTCTGCCTCCCAATTTTTTAATAGACAAATGAGCTTTATAGACATGTAAGAAGTTTTGCATCTGTGGATTTGCCTATGCTGGGCATATCCTATAATGGGATCATCATATATGTGGCCTTTATGTGTTTGGCTTCTTTTGCTTAGCATAATGTTTTCGAGCTTTGTTCATGTTGTATATATCAGTACTTTATTCCTCCTTATGACTGAATAATATTCTGTATGGCTGTGTACCACATTGTGTTAATCCATTCATTGTCTGAGGGAGTTTTGTTGTTTCTACTTTTTGGCTATTATGAATGCTGCTGTGTACACAGTTTTTTTTTTTTTTTTTTGAGACAGAGTCTTGCTTTGTGACCCAGGCTAGGGTGAGTGCCATGGCATCAGCCTAGCTCACAGCAACCTCAAACTCTTGGACTCAAGCGATCCTCCTGCCTCAGCCTCCCAAGTAGCTGGGACTACAGGCATGCACCACCATGCCTGGCTAATTTTTTTCTATATATATTAGTTGGCCAATTAATTTCTATTTATAGTAGAGACGGGGTCTCGATCTTGCTCAGGCTGGTTTTGAACTCTTGACCTCGAGGTATCCGCCCGCCTCAGCCTCCCAGAGTGCTAGAATTACAGGCGTGAGCCACCACGCCCGGCCTGCGTACACAGTTTTCTTAAAAGGATGTAAGAGACCTGTTAACAGCTACTCCTGGGAAGCGTGAGAGGGAGACAAACTGTTTACCTTGTTGTACTAGGTGATTTTTAACAATTGCATATATTACTTTATAATTAAAACAAAAGTACCCAATCACTATTATTGAACATGGGTAAGAAATTGTATCTCTAGGTTTCAGTTTTCTTGTAAATAAAATTGGACTAAATATTTGTTGGTCTTTTTTTCAGTTTTTGAATTTTATGTTTATATGATAAATTGAGTGATACTGTTCTAGGAATATTTTTCTTCAAGAAATGAGAGTTCTATTCTTTATAACTATAATGTAACTTTCAGTGTGTTTTCAATTTAGGACCTAGAGTGGTGGTTACAATGGAAGGAATCAGTAATTTCAAGACACCAAGTAAATTATCTGAAAAAAGTAAATCTGGTAAGATAGCAGATGTAAGACCTTTCTTATTTGCTTTTGTTATCGCTGTTAGAAATGTCTTCATGTACAGTTTTAGCATAAATCTCCTTTATAATATTAATCTTAAGACATTTTATAGTTGTTCATGAACAGAAGCAAAACTCTGTCTCATCTTTTTTATGACTGAATACTCTGTAATATTTACATACCATAATTATGCCTCAATGATGCTCACTTAGGTTTTTTGTTTGCAGCCACAAAAGCAAATCCCAGTGTATAAAAGAATATGCTTGCATGCATGTATGTGTGTGGTCTCTTTGGGTACATACTGTAGTGCAAGGGTCAGCAAACTTTTTGTAAAGGGCCAGATAAAACATAGTTTAGGCTTTGTGGGCCACATAGGGATTCGGTTGCATATTCTTCTGTTTCTTTCTTTACTTTTCAACAGCACTTTAAAAATGTAAAAACAACTTTTAGCTTGTGGGCCATACAAAAACAGGCCATTTACCAACCTGTGCTTCGGTGGTGTTACTGTAGGAGACTAGAGCTCCAAAAGTAGACTTGGTCAAAGGGTATCCATTTAAAATTAGGACAGATACTGTCAGATTATTCTCCAAAAAGATTATGTCAATTAATACTCTTAGCAATAGTATATTAAGAATGTTAGGATGCTTTTGTATAGATCTTTGCAAATATTAATTTTGTTTATTTCTCTTTCTGACATTAAGCATCATGTTCAACTCCATGTATAAATATCCCTGCCTCTCCATTTATGCAGAAGCTTGGCTTTGGTACTGGGGTAAATGTTTACCTAATGAAAAGGTGAGTGTAAGATTTCAGATTAGCGTTTTTTATGTGGAATCGTAGTAGTTCACTGTACTTGGAGGCAAAACAAAGGAATATAAAAATTCAAATATTTAGATTTGGGGTAGGTTCCTGATCCTACCTGACTGCCATATTCTTGTCGCTAGAACTTTTTATATCTTTTCCAGAGTTTTGGTTGGTATATTGGCCGGGCACCGTGGCTCACACCTGTAATCCTAGCACTCTGGGAGGCCGAGGTGGGCAGATTGCTTGAGGTCAGGAGTTCGAAACCAGCCTGAGCAAGAGTGAGACCCCCGTCTCTACTATAAATAGAAAGAAATTAGCCGGGCATGGTGGTGCCTGCCTATAGTCCCAGCTACTCGGGAGGCTGAGGCAGGAGTATCGCTTGAGCCTAGGAGTTTGAGGTTGCTGTGAGCTAGGCTGACGCCACTGCACTCATTCTAGCCTGGGCAACAAAGCAAGACTCTAGCATTCTATAAGTCATCTCTACATATACATGTTTGATGAAGAGTTGGTAGTCTGACATGCTCAAATGGAAAAGTTATAATAGAAAATAGTGTAGCAGTTCTAAGTTTAAAATTTATAATATTTTATCCATATCCTTCCAGTTCTTTTTATCCCTTCCCTTCTAGTATATAGATAGGAGACTTTCTCAGTATATCAGATACTTATCTCCCAATTGAAATGGAAATGTATTCTAAAATATTTTACATTTTTAAAAATAAATTACTATCAAGTCTTTTCAAAATTTGGAATTTTTTTAGTCATTTCACAATTGTATTGTGGCTTTTATCCTTTAGATCTCCAAGAGGTTTGTCTCATTCTCCTTGGGCTGTGAAGAAGATTAATCCTATATGTAATGAACATTATCGAAGTGTGTATCAAAAGAGATTAACTGATGAAGCTAAGATTTTAAAAAGCCTTCACCATCCAAACATTGTAGGTAAGTTTAAATTTATTTGGTAGCATTATCTGGTCTAATTATTATTCTTTTTATCTAGAAACAGTTTATACACTCTTTACTGGTTTCACAAATAAAAATGAGGAGGATGAGGCTAAAGATTGTCAGGAATCAAATTAATTTGATCACTCTAAAAATTCACATGTAATATTTTTAGATACTTAAGTACTATATTAAACTTCATGGGAATAGATATAGTCATTATGGTGCTGGTACTTTAGAGATTTCAGGAATATAAAATGATCCTTAATTTCCTAGTTTTCATTTTGCATTTTTATTTTTATTTTTATTTTTTTTTGAGACAGTGTGTCTCACTTTGTTGCCCAGGCTAGAGTGAGTGCCGTGGCGTCAGCCTGGCTCACAGCAACCTCAATCTCCGGGGCTCAGCGATCCTCCTGCCTCAGCCTCCCGAGTAGCTGGGACTACAGGCATGTGCCACCATGCCCGGCTAATTTTTTGTATATATATTTTTAGTTGGTCAATTAATTTATTTCTATTTTTGGTAGAGACGGGGTCTCGCTCAGGCTGGTTTCGAACTCCTGACCTTGAGCAATCCACCCGCCTCGGCCTCCCAAAGTGCTAGGATTACAGGCGTGAGCCACCATGCCCAGCCATTTTGCATTTTTAATACAAGTATAGCTGGTGAAACTATTATATTTAAGGAAGTATAGAATAGTAAAATATTTTAATTTGTGGTACTATTGTCAAACATTGAAGGCATTTTAAATTAGACCTACTGGATTAGTTTTGTAAATAATGGCTGTTTCATTGTATATTTGCCATTGTTAGTCCAGATCCATGTTTTCAATCACATTACTATAAAAAACTTAAATACTTTTATTCTTCCCTGTACTAGTAAAGAAATGTCTTGTTTTCTTTAAGGCTATCGTGCTTTTACTGAAGCCAGTGATGGCAGTCTATGTCTTGCTATGGAATATGGAGGTGAAAAGTCCCTAAATGACTTAATAGAAGAAAGAAGAAAAGATAGCCGAGATCCATTTCCAGCAGCCATAATTTTAAAAGTTGCTTTGAACATGGCAAGAGGGTTAAAGGTAACTATGCCATTGTATTTTAAATAACTTTTGTGGAATATGAAGACATTAAACACTTACCTATACCTAGTTACAAGGTGGGATTTTTCTTTTCTCCTAAAAGAGGGAATTTGCTTAAGTCAGCATAGAGTCACATTACAGAGTGCACCATTTTTTCAGTTTAGTGATCTCCCAACTGAATTGTTTGGACCGAGAGTGCACTATTTCTTCATTTTAATAAGCAAAGTATTGTTTGGGGCCCTCACATAAAGCATGAAATAATCTACATCAGGTAGTTTTGCTGTAGAGATCATGTGTTAGATTTAGTTCAATGGATTAATACATCTAACACAAATTTAGCAATTATTCCTAAGGGTATAGCCTAACCCTCTGATGCGAGCAAAGCTCTTAAAGATTACGTTGTGGGGTATGTTTTGGACATCATGAGTATATCTACAGGTCTACTGAAAAAAGCGCTCTCAATATTATGCAAAGAAATTATGCTTTCTGTAAGAAATTTAAAAAATTCTATATGCTAAAAAAACAGAAGTAATGACTGCTCCAGGAAACTATTGGATGATTTAAGAGTTCAAATAAAGATAAGTATAGTGGCTCACGCCTATAATCCCAGCACTTTCAGAGGCCAGGGGTTTGAGACCACCCTGGGCAAAAAAGGCCTTGTTTCACAAAAAACAAATGTTTCTAAATGTATTATTTAGATTATATTTTAAGTAGCTAGGATAAACTAATTTGAGTTATTTAATAACTAAATTTTAAATGTATAATGGAATTAATAAATTACATTGTAAATGTATTTAGGCCTATTCACTTATGGTGGGCATTTATATACCAAGAAATGTCTGTCTTCTCCATGCCCAGCTCACAGAGGAGATATTCAAATGCTGAAAAATGAACAAATAGCCATTTTGCAGGACATCTTTTAGCATGGGTGAATATCATTACTTGTTAAGAGGGGGGTTAATGTATAAAACAAAATATAGTATTAGGTTACATTTCTGCTTCCTCTTCATGTGAATTAACAGTGAAATACATCATTTGGCAATTTTTTTTATTTTTGAAACAGAGTCTCACTTTGTTGCCCAGGCTCGAGGTCAGTGCTGTGGCGTCAGCCTAGCTCACAGCAACCTCAATTTCCTGGGCTCTAGCGATCCTCCTGCCTCAGCCTCCCGAGTAGCTGGGACTACAGGCATGCGCCACCATGCCCAGCTAATTTTTTTTTGTATATGTATTTTTAGTTGGTCAATTACTTTCTATTTTTAGAGAGACGGGGGTCTTGCTCTTGCTCAGGCTGGTTTCGAACTCCTGACCTTGAGCGATCCACCTACCTTGGCCTCCCAGAGTGCTAGGATTATAGGCGTGAGCCACTGTGCCTGGCCCATTTGGCAATTTGGTTGCTGTGTATTTACACAAACCTAGATGGCATAGCCTACTGTGCCCCTTAGCTAGATAGCCTATTACTCCCAGGCTACAAACCTGTACAGCATGTTACTATACTGAATACTGTAGGCAGTTGTAACAGTGACAAATATTTGTATATCTAAACAAAGAAAAGGTGCAGTAAAATTACAATATTATAATCTTAGACCATTGTTGTATATTCTGTCATTGACCAAAACATCATTATGTTGTACATGACTGTATGTGGCCCTAAGTCATCTGTTGTCTCATTGTTTAAATAGAATAGCTTCAAGTAAAATTGCAGTAGTACCTTATGATATAAAAATATGTATGATGAGTTTGAAAATACAAAGTTAAACATCTTCTAAAAAAAATCTGGTAGATTTCTGGTATGGCAAACCAACATATTATAATACAGAATGGTCCTTTTTCCTGCTTCAGGTAATTTGAAATGCTGGACAAATATAACCTTCAAATAAAAACATCTTGAACACCCTATCTAAACTATAGGCTTATATTTTTTATTCATATTTTTACTATTTTAGTATCTGCACCAAGAAAAGAAACTGCTTCATGGAGACATAAAGTCTTCAAATGTTGTAATTAAAGGTGATTTTGAAACAATTAAAATCTGTGATGTAGGAGTTTCTCTAACATTGGATGAAAATATGACTGGTAAGTAGTATTTTATATAGTGTTTGTATTTTTAAATACATAAATCAAAAACTATTTTTAAAAGTATATAATAAAAAGTCTCCCATCTTGACCAGATGTTGAAAACAGCTATAGTAATTAAAGCTGTGATACTCATGCCAGAGGAGGCAGAAAAATATGAAGAGTCTGGAAATAGTTCCCAATATAGAGAAGAATTTGTTATGTGATAGTTTAGGCAGTGATTGGACATTTTAGAAAAAAATACTGTTTTCTATGCTTATACTTTAATCCCTGTAGATTGGGGGGGTGGGAGTAGAAAAAAATTATAGATAATATGTAATGTTAGGCCGGGCGCGGTGGCTCACGCCTATAATCCTAGCTCTCTGGGAGGCCGAGACGGGTGGATTGCTCAAAGTCAGGAGTTCGAAACCAGCCTGAGCAAGAGCGAGACCTCGTCTCTACTATAAATAGAAAGAAATTAATTGGCCAACTAATATATATAGAAAAAATTAGCCGGGCATGGTGGCGCATGCCTGTAGTCCCAGCTACTCGGGAGGCTGAGGCAGTAGGATCGCTTGAGCCCAGGAGTTTGAGGTTGCTGTGAGCTAGGCTGATGCCACGGCACTCACTCTAGCCTGGGCAACAAAGCAAGACTCTGTCTCAAAAAAAAAAAAAACAAAAACAAAAAAAAATATGTAATGTTAATTCTTCTCAAATTGATCTAGAGATTCAGTCCAGTCAGAATTCTAGCTGGTTTTTTCACTGAAATTGATAAATTGACTCAAATTTAAATGGAAATGTGTGTGGACCCTTTCCTTGACTTAGTAGTCATAAAAGCATAGGAATAGCACTTATCTTAGTATAATGACGATGTAATTCATACAGTGGAGAAAATGAGATCCAGAAGTGACATGATCTGCTCAGTCACACAGCTTGCACATGTCTTTCACCCAGGCAAGGAAGTTGGTGCCAGAGTCTAAAATCTTGATATCCTACTACTAAGAGAAGTGCTGTTACCCTACATATTTGCTAGCTGACCAGCTTCATGAATATTTACCAATCTGATATGTAGAAAGTAATCCTTATTAATGATTAATAATTAATCCTCATTATTGCGTGTATTTTCACATTTACTGGTGATGTTAACTCGTGTACTACCTGTTCAAATTGCTTGCCCATTTTTGTGATTTCTAGGGCCTATTCTCATGACCATTTTATTTGTATTTTGCTTGTTTCAGTGACGGACCCTGAGGCCTGTTACATTGGCACAGAGCCTTGGAAACCCAAGGAAGCTTTGGAGGAGAATGGTATTATTACTGACAAGGCAGACATATTTGCCTTTGGCCTTACTCTATGGGAAATGATGACTTTGTCTATTCCACACATGAATCTTTCAGATGATGATGATGATGGTATGAATGTACTTTTTAAAAACATAAATCCCAATCTCTTTACACTAATTTATATCTTTCCATTAAGATATAGGTTAATATTGATCACTAATTTGGTACTATGTAAGCTTAACGTCGTCATACCCTCATACATATGAGATGTAGATTGAGAATAGGGAGAGAACTTTTTCTCTGGGTTTTCTTATTTTAAAAACTCCTTATCTATGATATAATGGAAAGCATACTGGATACTAAATTCTTATTTCACAAGGGTGAACTATTAAGCTTTTCCATGACTTAAAGTGATTTATTATTTTAATCTCTGACTCCTTCAAGATAAAACTTTTGATGAAAGTGACTTTGATGATGAAGCATACTATGCAGCTTTGGGAACCAGGCCACCTATTAACATGGAAGAATTGGATGAATCGTACCAGAAAGTAATTGAACTGTTCTCTGTATGTACTAATGAAGAGCCTAAAGATCGTCCTTCTGCTGCACGTATCGTTGAAGCTTTGGAAATAGATGTCCAGTATTAAGTATTGCTTATGTATAGAACTATTTACTCTGATACATTTATGTAGTTACTATAATGATTTGTAGTTAGTTATTAGACTCTTTAGAGGTGGCCTATTTGAGGACCATAGTATCTTGATACCATTTGAATAACTATTTCTAATATATTTCATGTAAGCACTTGGAATTATACTAGGTTTCCTATGAAGTTTAAGAAACTAGCTACACAAGTACTTTGCTCATGCAGACTTAAAACACTAGCACCAAAATGCTGTAAACTGCTTAACATTAATTTCAATTGAATGATCATTATTTTTATTAATCTTTCTCAAATTCTATTTTAATATATTCAAATTAGCACTTCATACAGTATAAAATAAGCTTACATTTGTTTATATTTTAAAACATCAAACCTTGTGCTTATTAAGTGGTCACTGGAAGCTGAGGAGAATATGACTCAAAAGAGTAGCTCCTTGGATATTTCCAGACTCTGGTTCCAGCTCGTCTTGCTTTTTCTCAGGTCTTTGTTTTTTGCTTTAATTTATTAAATGTATTTTCTGTAATGAGATTGTTTTATGTACTAATCTGTATCTTAAACACTTCAGTTCTGATGTAAAAATAATAAAACTCAAACAGGGTGATTATTCTAATAAAGGACATTTTGGTCCCAGAAGGTGTCTCAGCATTATCTTATACTTTTGAGTAAAATGTTAGCATTAAACATGTTTTCCTATCTTGAGACAGAGTCTTACTCTGTTGCCTCGGCTAGAGTGCCATGGCATCAGCCTAGCTCACAGCAACCTCTAACTCCTGGGCTCAAGCGATTCTCCTGCCTCAGCCTCCTGAGTAGCTGGGACTACAGGCATGCACCACCATGCCCAACTAATGTTGTCTATATATTTTTAGTTGGCCAATTAATTTCTATTTTTAGTAGAGATGGTTCACTCTTGCCCAGGCTGGTTTCAAATTCCTGACCTTGAGTGATCTGCCTGCCTCAGCCTCCCAGCGTGCTAGGATTACAGGCATGAGCCACCACACCCAGCCTTGAGTGTCATCATTAAACATGTTGAATGGATGTGAGGAGGTTTCTTTCCCTATCTATAAAATGAGGTTGATTTGGATCAGTAGTTTGTGAGCTATAGCCAGCTGCCTCAAAATTATCTAATTGTGAACGAACCTAGGTGATAAGTAGACATGATTTTAAAATTACTGTTACAAGGGGGTTCTTAGATTAGGTAACACTGTACTCTGAGCTTTAAAAAATCCTAGAATTTACTGACAGGTTTCTTTTAGCACAAGATTGTACCAAGCAAGGCAAAGATTAATTAGCACATCTTTCATCAAAATATTCAAGTAACAATGTAAACTGAAAGTTGACTTTGGGCACAGTGGCTCACGCCCATAATCCTAACACTCTGGGAGGCTGAGGTGGGAGGATTGCTGGAGGTTGAGACCAGCCTCTGCAAGAGCCAGACCCTGTTCTCTACTAAAAATAGAAATAATTAGGCACAGTGATTATGCTTATAGTCCCAGCTACTCAAGAAGCAGAGGGAGGAGGATCACTTGAGCCCAGGAGTTTGAGGCTGCAGTGAGCTACGATGTGCCACTGCACTATACCCAGGGCAACAGAGCGAGACTGTCTCAAAAAAATTCACAAAGAAATCTTACTTGTATTATTTTGCATTCTGATATTCGATGAGATCTACTATCCTCACTCTGACCTATATGTCATTCTTTTTTGCCAAGTTAACAAAGTAGCTTCTCCCAGCCCATTTTCTTCTTAGCAAGAATAGCAATTCCTGCTTGTATAAGACAGACAATGAAGGGATCTTTTTAACACATAAACCAGTATTTTTCATTGACAAATTTGTTTCCATTACTTGATATATTAAAACTATGGCCACTCACCTGATTTTTGGTTCTTCTGAAGGCACTTTGCTTGCATGGACGGTTGTTGAATTAGGTGTTCCCTCGGAGGGACGATCCCTGGAAGTTTCCATTCGGCCATCTTATTCCACCCCTCTGACAAATTGTGTTTAGTTTCTATAGTTGGGATATCTAAATAAGAACAAACTAATGCCAAGGACTGGGCCAGCAAATTCACAGCAATTGAGTCTGGGTAGGTCCTGGAAACCTCAACACAAGATTGCAGACAATTTGCTACCAACTGCAAGAAAACTTTAAATTCTTATTCTAGAACTTGCTCTTTAGGTCTCAGACATATCTTCCTTTTTGGCCATTTGCTTCATTCTCAAGAGAACAACATGACTGGGTTGAGGGCAGCAGGACTACCTTTTTGCTGAAATAGTAAATCAAAACAGCCTTTTCCCAAGTAGCTTTCTTACCTCCCAGAAAAATCTCTCCCTTTATCATCAGTTTAAGGCCTCTAGGAGCCTGTCTGCACCTCTGTAAGATGGAGATAATCAGCTGCTTAGGAAATGTTAAGGATTATTCTTAAATAACAAAACCTATGATAAATAGAAACAATAGAAAACAAACCTGATAGGATCAACAATGCCAAAAGTTAAGCCTTTAAAAATACTAACAAAATTCAAAAGAACAAAAGTCACTCTATAAAAAAGACACCTGCACTCAAATGTTTATAGCAGTACAATTCACAACTGTGAAGATGTGGAAACAACCGAAGTGCCCATCAATACATGAGTAGATTAATAAAATATGGTATATGTATACCATGGAGTACTATTCAGCTACAAGAAACAACGGCAATAGAGTACCTCTTGTGTTTTCCTGGATAGAGCTGAAACCCATTCTATTGAAGTATCCCAAGAATGGAAAAATAAGCACCACATGTACTCACCAGCAAATTGGTATTAACTGATCAACACCTAAGTGGACATATAGGAATAACATTTATCGGGCGTCAGGCAGATGGGGTGGGTAGGAGGAGACGGGTGTATGCATGCATAATGAGTGCCAGGCGCACCAACTGGGGGATGGACCCGCTTGAAGCTCTGACTCAAGGGAGGAGGGGGGACAAGGGCAATATACGTAACCTTAACATTTGTATGCCCATAATATGCTGAAAAAAATAAATTAGAAAAAATACTAACAAAATTGATAAACCCATAATAAGACATCTAGACATGTCATGAATGAAAAAAAAAGACATGTCATGAATGAAAAAAAGTAACTTTACTGCAGATACCCAGTCTCATGAACACATGAAAAATCCTAAACAAAATATTAACCAAAGGCAGTAATATAAGAAAAACATCAAGACCAAGTTGGTTCTATTTCAGAAAGGCTAGATTGATTTAACATTCAAAGAACACTGTAACCACCATATTAACGCAATGAAGAAATATCAAAATTATCTCAAGACAGAAAAGCTTGGTACCTGCTTGATCTTCTACAATTTGATTAAAATAAAAATTAGGATTCTTAAATAATTCTTAAGACATTTAATGTAGGTTAGGCTAAGCTACGTTTGGTAGGTAGGGTGCATTAAATGCATTTTTGACTTATATTTTCAACTTATATTTATTGGGATATAGCCCCATCGTAAGGTGGGGAGCATCTATATTTGGAATTTTTCTGCACAGATTTGTCTATTCTCTTCCATTTCTTTATTTCAATAATTTAACAGTATGGACTTATGGATATTTATTTTATACTTTATATTGTTGCTCAAATTGTTCGAGTGTCAGCCATTTGGAGCACTTTCGGTATCGCTGTGACTTGCTCCAATCATTGGGAATTTTTAAAAGCGTGTTTGTACTTTTTTTTTCTGGCATTAGATGCCCTCCAAGACCTCCACAGGGATACCTGAAACCATGGATAGTACTGAACTCAATTGCCGTCAATCAGAACACATTTCTGTTCATATCTTCTGCCCACAAATTTAATGCTTTTTCCATCTTAACTGAACAATTACCATATGCCGTGGCCATAGCTTTTACAGCTTTAGGGCGACAATAAAACCAGCACAAATCTTTTTCCTTCTGCACACCTCCATGGATAAAAAATTCGTTCTTAACCATAGATCTTAGCAACCTCAGCACACAATTTTTCTTTAAGTCAAAGACTTTCACCTTTTCACTGAAAGGAAGTACTTTATCACTTCTCTTTGGCATGTCTTAATTGCCAACATCACTACTCTTGTACTTCGGGGCCATTATCAAGTAAAATAAAAGTTACTTGAAGACAGCACTGCGATGCTAACAGATCTGATAAACTCCATCTAGTAAGTGACTAACAGGAGGGTAGCATATACTGTATGGATATGCTGGACGAAAATATGACATCCAGGGTGGGATGGTACAAGATTTCATCACATTATTCTGAATAGCAGCAATTTTAAACTTATGGTTTATTTCTATAATTTTCCATTTAATAATTTTGGACCATAGTTGACCTTGAGTAACTGAAACCTCAGAACACAAAACTGTGAATAGGACAAGGGGTTACTGCTGTGCAAGATGTTCTAGGCTCATCTTGTACATAGTCTCAAGCCTTAGAATGAGCCATTTCTCCAAGGAGCCCCAGTTCCTTTTTTTTTTTTGGAGAAAGGTATTGGAAACTAAGATCTTGGTGTTAGATGTGCTCACTGCTGTTAGGGTATCATTGCTTTGAGGTCTTCTTAGTGCATTTGCTTCTTTTATGTGCTATACTTAGATAAAAAAGAACCCAAGCAAACCAAAAGTATCAACAGCAAATCATGGCATGTATGTAAAACAGAAATAGGTACTTGAAATACAACATGTCTAAGAAACACTGAAGTGAACCAAGTTGCAAAATAACTGCATATATATTTAATTAATCTGAAGTAATATACACTAAACTCAAAGTAGGATTATGGGGAACTTCTTTTAGTAATCTCTATTTCTGTATTATCTGAATTTCTTTTTTTTTTTTGTCAGAGTCTCACTCTGTTGCCGGGGCTAGCGTACTGTGGTGTCAATGTAGCTCACAGCAACCTCAACTCCCGGGCTCAAGTGATCCTACTGCCTCAGCCTCCCGAGTAGCTGGGACTATAGGCATGCACCACCATGCCCAGCTAATTTTTTCTATGTATTTTTAGTTGGCCAATTAATTTCTTTCTATTTTTTGTAGAGACAGTCTCGCTCTTGCTCAGGCTGTTTCGAACTCCTGACCTTGAGCAATCCGCCCGCCTCAGCCTCCCAGAGTGCTGGGGATTACAGGCATGAGCCACTGCGTCTGGCCAGTATTTTTACTATAATAATTTAAAAAGAACATCAGATTATATGAGACTAGACAGTATTTAAAAGAATTTTAATTGATACATCACAAAAGCATTGAGCAAACAAAATAGGTAATAAACATTTTTAAATAAATTTTTTAAAGAATTTTAAAGAACAGCAGTGCAGAAAATAGTATTAAAATGTTTACATTATTACACACATTTTAACACTTCTACATTCCTTTTGGAACCCAGGCTTTTAAATTGTGGAACCATGTTAACTTACAGGCAAAACGATTGCAGATGAGCAGATTCTACAGAGTTACAACTTGAAGAGCTACTCACCTAGAGTCTTATTGCCAGATAGTAAAAGATTTTTTAGAATCAAAACAATCTGAATAATTTCTATTTGCTTTACAAAGCAAGCATGAAAGAATTATACTAGAAAAATGTGCACACATTTAGGTGTAGTTACATAATGTCATCATATTCTCTGGTCCACCAGCCTAGATATATTTACTAACCCTGGTTCTGTGACCATACATTTTGCAAAGATCTTCGCCAGATGTCTCAGAACAAGAAGGTGTATTTTAAATAAGTAAAAAAATACAAAAACAAAACCAAACAAATTAGGCATCCATTTTGTTAATAACATCAATTCCTAGTAACAAGTTCCTAAAGTAGCACTGTCAGTATTTTCACACAACAAAAATCAATGAAATGATAATAGTGTAATTACTAAGTATAATTTTAATTAAATTTGATGGCAGTTGTATATTTAATTTTCAAAGAGATTAAAACATTAAGCCATGGAATTCTGTTCTACGTAAGTAGATATGGGATGTCTTACTCTTTCCTTACCACCTTTTCTTGTTACAGATAAGAAACTCAAAATTTCTAAATATATTCAGACTGAGTTGCTATAAAGGACCTATAAAGTGAGAACTTTGTATATAGAATTCAGGAATTATCTTTAAAAATTGAGCATGGAAATATTTTTGTCTGGTTTAAATTTGCCTCTTTGCTTCTGATGTGGCATGAGATAATCCTGGTCTAAAGGTGTGCTTTATAAAAGACCAGGTTGGGGCACATTTTCTAGAGACCTCTTGAAGCAATGTGCTCCAGGCTGGTCACACACATTCAAGCTCAAAATAAACCTGTTTAAATTAAAAAAAAGAAAAGAAAACAACAAAAAAGCCTAAAAAAACAAAAGACCAGATCACATTTCTGTAGAAAACACCTTTGTCAATACTCTTAAACAGGAGTCAAGTAATTTTTCAGTTATAGCTACAAAGTTTCATAATTAAGGATTTATAGTGCTAATCAATACATCACCCAAAGAATTTCCTTTTCTTTAAATCCCTAGATAATTTTTGAGCTTATCCACACAGTAACTGTTTTATATTTGAAACTGGCTTTAACCATTAAAATTGTATACCAGGAAATTAGGGGTGTTGCAGTACTTGGTTGCAAATAACTTGCCATCTGGTGTTGGGTCAGAGAATGCTATTTCATCAGTGCTGAGAAAACAGCCAAACATGAAGCAATTCCTAAAAAGAAGAAAAGATGATTTAACAATGGAACCAACTTAATTCTATTTTATTTTATTTTTTTTGAAACAGAGTCTCACTCTGTTGCCTGGGCTAGAGTGCCATGGCATCAACCTAGCTCACAGCAACCTCAAACTCCTGGACTAAAGCAATCCTCCTGCCTCAGCCTCCCCAGCAGCTCTACAGGCACACACCACCACACCTGGATAAGCTAGTTCTTGTAGAGACGGGGTCTCACTCTTGTTCAGACTGGTCTTAAACTCCTGGCCTCAAGTGATCCACCCACCTTGGCCTCCTAGAAGTGCTAGGATTACAGGTGTGAGCCACTACACCCCTTAATTCTAAGTAAACATTAGCACAATTTAAGTAAATACTCTTGACTTAAATTGACATTTTTCTTATATTAAGTGATAAAATGCCTCAGATTTTAGAGACAGAAGTGTAACATTTCACAGAGAAGAAAATAGATTCAGAAAAAATTCTGCAATCCTAGACAGGAAAAAATCAATTCCGTGAAGCACATTGGAGACAATTGATGAAACTGAAATATGAAGCATCAATTAGATAAAAGCATTATATCATTATTAAACTCCCCTTTTTGATAATTGTACTGTGGTTATGTAAGAGAATATTTTTGTTCTTAAGAAATACACACTCAAGCATGAAGGGGTGAAGGGGCATAATGGATGTAACCTACTTTTAAATAATTCAGTAAGAAAGTGTATCCATGGATAGAATGGTAAAGCAAATGAGGTAAAATGATGTACTGAATGAATCTTGGCAAAGGTATATGGGGGTTACTTCTATCTTGCTGTTCTTTTGTAAGTCTGAAATTATTTCAGAATAAAAAAAAATTAAAGAATTGGCCAGGCGTGATGGCTCATGCTAGTAATCATTAGCACTCTGGGAGGCCGAGGCAGGCGGATTACTCGAGGTCAGGAGTTCAAAACCAGCCTGAGCAAGAGTGAGACCCCGTCGTCTCTACTAAAAATAGAAAGAAATTAATTGGCCAACTAAAAATATATAGAAAAAATTAGTGACACATGGTGGTGCATGCCTGTAGTCCCAGCTACTCGGGAGGCTGAGGCAGGAGGATCTCTTGAGCCCAGGAGTTTGAGGTTGCTGTGAGCTAGGCTGACGCCACGGCACTCACTCTAGCCTGGGCAACAAAGTGAGACTCTGTCTCAAAAAAAAAAAAAAAAAAAAAAAAAAAAAAAATTAAACAATTGACTTCAATTAAAAGATACAACCTTCTAGTATTCTTATTAATACTATAGTTGAATACACAATTTATTGCCAAACTTACTAGAATCCAAAGCAAACTACTGGTTAAATAGCTGTTACTGTCTTTATTAAGTAGTAACTATAGAAAGAACACCAGACTTCTGTATTTGATTCTTAACTCTGCCCTTGACTAGCTCAATAGGGTGAATCTGTATAAATAGTCCTGAGCCCTAGCTCAGGACTATGTAAAACATAGTAAAACAACTAGAAATTGTAAAACAACTCTATGTAAAACAACTAGAAATGTAAAACATTTCCTATGTAAAACAACTAGAAATGATATTCTATTTCTGTAATAGAAATTATTACAGATATGTAAAACAACTAGAAATGTAAAACAACTAGAAATGATATTCTATTTCTGTAAGGACTTAAACATACTCATCTCCTGTATGGAAAAGACAGAGTTTAGCCTAAGGCCCCTATGTACAGGATAGCTGCCAATTATGTTACCTATATCTTCCACTTAAATATGTGGGAAGATACAGGTGTTTTCAAATGTGTTTTCTCTTTCCTTTGTGGGTAATTTAATTTTTGCTAATTATTGTTTATACCTTTTACTTTACTACTCAAAGTATGATATACGGACCAGCAATATCCAACATCACCTGACAGCTTATTAGGAATGCAGAAGAAAGTCAAGCCCCACCCAAAACCTACTGAATCACAACCTACATTTTAACAAGATCTCCAGGTGATTCATAGGCACATTCAAGTTTGAGAAGCATTGGTGGTATTGGGTTAGATATTGGTATTCCTCATACCAAATTTATACATCTCTTCATATAAAATATAGAAAACAGAGGTATTTCATAACTATCAAATAAAAACCTTTATAAAATACCAATTTTTCTAATTCCTTTCTTAATTTTAAATTTTTTATTTTTTTTAACCAACCCTCCTAAATTCCCTTTTTAAGGATGTGTGGGTGACTACGATTATGATCCAAGATTGGATCCCCATAGTGGTCTTGGTATTCATTCTTTAAAAGTGGCACAGAACTTAAGACTTGAAAAATGCTATTCAAAGTGTGGTCCTTGGTTTGTCAAAGTATGGTCACTGGTTTGTAATCTTGTTACCTGTCCACAGTGAGATATGTGTACAAGTTGAGAGAATAAGTGTTTTGAGATTCATCCATGTAACTTAGATTAGGTAAATTACTGAGCAAGTTTGTAGGTCACATTAGATACTTTAAATATCAATATAAAATATTAGTTGAAAGTGTGCACATTAGAGTTTAAAATGGAGAATCATTAATTTATTTATTGAGACATAATTCATATAAGACTCATCCTGTAAAAGTATACAATTCAGTGGTTTTGTATATATTCACAAAAATCATCCAATCACCACCACTATCTAATCACAAGACATTTTCATCGCCTCCCAAACCCTGTACCATTAGCTGCTCTCCAGTCACCCTTCCCTCAGTCCCTGGAAACTACTAAACTACTTATTGTTTCTATGGATTTGCCTATACTGGACATTTTACATAAATGGAATCATACAAAGTGGGATCTTTTGGACTAGCTTATTTCAGTTAACATAATGTTTTCAAGGTTCATCCATGTTGTAGCATGTGTTAGAATTTCCTTTCTATGGCTGAATAATATCCTATTGTTATTACTGAATGGATATACAACATTTTACTTATCCATTCAACACAGATTGGATTGTTTATACTTTTTTGGCTATTGAATAATGCTGCTGGGTACCTCCATGTACAAGTTTTTGTGTGGACACATGCTTTCATTTATCTTGCGTATATACCTAGGAGAACTGCTGGGTCATACGGTAACAGTTTAACTTTTGAGAAACTGCCAGACTATATTCCACAGCATCTGTACCATTTTACATTCCTATTAGCAATGTATGAGGGTTCCAATTTCCTCCACACCCTCACCAGCACCTGTTATTTTCCCTTTTCTTGATTACAATCACCCTGATGGGTATAAAGGGGCATCTCACAGTGGTTTGGGTTTGTGATTTCCTTGATAAAGATGTTGAGCATCTTTATGTTTATTGTACATTTGTATTTCTTTGGAGAAATGTCTTTAGAAATTCTTTGCCCATTTTCGAAGTCAGGCTTTTTACTGTTGTGTTATAAGAATTCTTTACATATGCTAGATATGAGACCCTGAAACAATTTGTAAATATTTTCTCCAATTCTATGGGTTGTCTTGCTCTCTTTTTATGTTTAAACTTATGAATTATAGCAAGTCTTTATTTTATTTTTTTTTGAGACAGAGTCTCGCTTTGTTGCCCAGGCTAGAGTGAGTGCCGTGGCGTCAAACTCCTGGGCTCAAGCAATCCTACTGCCTCAGCTTCCTGTGTAGCCCGGACTATAGGCATGCACCACCATGCCGGGCTAATTTTATATATATATATTTTTTTTTTTTTTTTTTTTTAGTACAGACGGGGTCTCACTCTTCCTCAAGCTGGTCTCGAACTCCTGAGCTCAAACTGATCTGCCTGCCTCAGCCTCCCAGAGTACTAGGATTACAGGCATGAGCCACCATGCCTAGCCTGATAGTATTTTATAGAAGTGTCCTACCAATATCCTTCTCTTTGGCTTAGAAGCTGAGAGGTTCTGGAAAAGCTAAGAAGCTAAGGTTCTAGTCTTGATCCATTTTCTTTCTTTCTTTAACTGCAAAATATGTTTATTGATGGTAATGTTATATAATTTATTCCTAATATTTTATGTTTTAAACTTTAGGGTTTTTGAGATATGCAGAATCCTTGTACGTTAACTGACGTAAACCTTACTATGAGAGCTGTCTTAATCGCTTTTGTGATTCTTTCTGCTTCCTCCCAAAGACCTGTTATGTTCCCTTCATAAGTACATCCTGTAAATAGAGAATTAAACTGGGACAAAAGCTGTACATTCTTCTAATCTACATTGTTTTCGCACAAGATACATTTCTTAACAGGCTCCCCATAATGATATTCCACTGGAATAGCAGATTCTCATTGCTGGTTTCCTGTTTATATTGTGAACCACCTCTGATCCATAGCACTGCATGAGTCCTGGCTGTTACCCAGTGTGTCAACTTTTTCCTCCCTAGACCACTGCCAACAGCACCTGTAGCTACTGTGATTCCTCATTTTATTTTCTTACCTGAGAGTATCCACCAGTCGTCTAGCAATACGCTTTCTTCTCTTCAATCTGAAAACCCAGATTCTACTTATCCCACAGATCGCAGGTTCTGGTACATTTGAACATTGCCACGCCCTAGGACATTCTTTAGAGCTTAGGGATTCCGGGCCAGTTGGTTCAGACAGGACACGAAAGGCCTGAAGTGATATACAGAAACATCTTTAGCTAACACCACAGATTGAGTTCACAGTTCTTTTAAAGGAAAACTTCCCTTATATAAAACTGAAGTATCTAAAATTAATTTTACATCTCCACTAAAAGTGTTAAACATTCTTTTATATTTTTAAAATTCTTATCCATTTATAGTCACACTGTGCTTAAAAAAATTGGTGTTGAGATATTTCCACATTCCCATGCATTCCATACCATTATGAAACTTCCCTCTTTAATTAAAAAACCTTACTTTTAATAAAGGACATAACCTTCTCCCATTATCTTCATCCTAAATTTATATATAACCTAAAAAAACTAATAATACTACAGAAGGTTTACATATATTAACCATGAAATTTGGTTGGTATTTAAGTTTTTTTTTTTAATTCTGAAATAATTATAGATTCATAAGAAGTTGAAAAACCGGTACAGAGGACCCATGTATTCTTCACTCAGTTTTGCTCAGTGGTTACTTCTTGTACTATGGTACATACTCAAACCAAGAAATTATCATTGGTATGATATGTAAGGTTCCATGACATTTCATCACACCTGTGTATTCGTTTACCTACCACCACAATCAAGATACAGACCTGAAACTGTAAAACCACTAGGAGAAAACAGTAGCATTCCTGACATTGGTCTGGGCAATTATTTCTGATTTTTTGGATATGACCCCAAAAGCACAGCCAATAAAAGCAAAAACATACAAATGGGACTACATCAAACTACAAAGCTTCTGCCTAGCAAAGGAAACAACAGTGAAAAATATAACTTACCAATTGAAAGAAAATATTTGCAAACCACACATATGAGGGGTAATATACGAAATACATAAGGGACTCAAACTCAAGGGGGCAAGTAAACACAATTAAAAAGTGGGCAAAGAACCTGAATAGACATTTCTAAAAAGAAGACACAGAAGTGAGAAACAGGTATATGAAAAAATGCTCATCAACATGAATCATCAGAGAAATGCAAATTAAAACCATAAAGAGGTATCATTTCACACCTGTTATGATTATTACAAAAATAGAACTACCACATGATTCAACAATCCTACTACTGAGTATATATCCAAAGGAACAGAAATCAGTATGTTGAAGAAATATAGGTACTAATTGCAGCACAACAGTTAAAAACATTAATCAACCTAAGTATCCATCAATGGATGAATAAAGAAAATGTGTTATATATACACATGGAATATTATTCAGCCTTAAAAAAGAAGGGATCCTGTCATTTGCAACAACATGAATGAACCTGGAGGACATTAAGCTAAGTGAAATCATTCAGAAAAAAAAGACAAATATTGCATAATCTCACTTATATGTGGAATCTAAAGAAGCTGAACTCACAGAAACAGACGGTAGGATGGTGGGTGCTGGAGGTTGGGGTGGGTGATGAGGGAAATGGGAAAATGTTGATAAAAGGGTACAAAGTTTCAGTTAGGATGAATTAAGTTCTGGAGATCTATTGTACAGTATGGTCATTATAGTTAATGTATATTTGAAAACTGCTAAGACAGCTCTTAAATGTCCTCATCACAAAAAAATGGTAAGTATGTGCAATAAAGGACGTCAGTCATTTTACAAGGCATACATATATCAAAACATCTCATTATACACTGTAAATAAGATACACTTTTCATTTGTCAGTTATACGTTAATAAAGCTGAGGGGAGGAAAAGGCCAAATTGATCACTTTTACTGCCAATAATACAAACCTGCTGCATTTCTCCCCAACTCCTAATACAAGGGAAGACCGTAACACCTTCTAGAACATTGCTAATTAGTACCTAAATTAGATTTTCATTAAGGGATAAGTAATTATTTTGTCATACATATTAACCGTTACTAAGTTACATGTTTAATAACTTGAGTCTATCGATTTGCTTATTTAAAATCACTATACTATGGAAATGATTTTCTGAATATAAGACCAGCTTACTTATCCTGCTTATATAAGGTAAAATGTCCAAATGTTAATAAAAATAAATGACTTCTATTATCCATATGGTCAAGGATATTTTAGTAGGAAAAAGTCATTAATGGTAGCGATCTTAAATGTTTATTGACACTCCTCCCAACTTTTTCTTCTGGTCACAAATTATACCAATAATTTAAAAGACATATACCATACCTGTTTGATTGGCTCTGCAATTAAACATCCAACTACTCTCTTTTCATCAGATATAAAGAGAAAAGTTTTGGTTTTGTTTGGATACTGGGAAACAACTTGCTGGAAGCCCAATTCACTATCAACAAGTTCTTGGACATCTTCTACCTAACGATGTTAAAACAAAAAAAGGTGAATTTGTTTTTAAAAGTACAGTAGAAACTACACATTTATATGCACAAAATGTATGATTACTACCATTTTAGTCTTTTAATTCTAATTCCCTAAATTTACACACACCCCCAAATTATTTCACTATTGATGCATGTATCTGCTACTTTGGAAACAGGATTTTATAAACCAATTTTAAAGATTAAAAAAAAGGGCCAGGCGCGGTGGCTCACGCCTGTAATCCTAGCACTCTGGGAGGCCGAGGCGGATGGATTGCTCGAGGTCAGGAGATCGAAACCAGCCTGAGCAACAGCGAGACCCCATCTCTACTATAAATAGAAAGAAATTAATTGGCCAACTAATATATATAGAAAAAATCAGCCGGGCATGGTGGCGCATGCCTGTAGTCCCAGCTACTTGGGAGGCTGAGGCAGAAGGATTGCTTGAGCCCAGGAGTTTGAGGTTGCTGTGAGCTAGGCCGACACCACGGCACTCACTCTAGCCTAGCCAACAAAGCGAGACTCTGTCTCAAAAAAAAAAAAAAAAAAAAAAAAAGATAAAAAAAAGATCATTTTCACCAGAATGAAATTCAGACACCTGGGAGGGATAAGGAGAAGTACCAAAAGAGATTTGTTTACACTTGATTCACTGTTTATGGTGACATCCAACCCTAGAAACACAGGAAACACCAACATAAGAAAGATACCCCAGGGCCATTAATTTCTCAACACTGAAAAGCTTAGTTTATCTTTCACAAGTAAAAGAAGGTGAAAGACAAGCTGTGCGGCATTATCTGCTTTCTTGTAATTCTAAATTTAGTTTAGTATAAACTACAAAAGTCATCCTTAGGCACACATACCCAAGTGTATTATATGTCAGCAAAGGCAGTTCACACTTTAACAAAGGTTGATTTCTTGGGTGTGGGGGAAGAACAAGGATTAAAAAGATAATGTTCCACACCTTTCTGAGAGCGTAACTTGGATCACGAGGCAGGACCAACACGATTTTCCCATCCCAAAACTCTGCTACTACTCGTTCTTTCTTCCACCCCTGGCAAAAGGGGATAAAAGGGGGTCACACTTTAACTTGTGAAGAGGAAAACAACATTAGATAATTTGGTCTGGAGAACACAAAAGGCTAAACATTAATGATATTAACATTAAGACAGGATGAAGTCAACTAAAAGTAACATGAGAAGGGAAACAAAAGATGCCTAAAACAAAAGTGCTTGTCCTCAATGGGCTGACATGCTATTTGGAGACATATATATAATAATCCAGTATAAAACAAAATAAAACAAGAGCCCTTCATAGAAATATAGAGAAATACTGAATTATCAGGGGTGGGCAGGTGGGGGAGGGGTAGTAGGATAAGCAGAACTCCAAGGAAAGGCTTAGTAGGAGTCTTTAGACTTCTTTCCCCTATGCTTGACAAGACTGGCAGACAGGCTCACTGTCTTACTAACCACTTTAATCCCAGTCCCTAGCACAGTGCTTTGGCACGTGGACCCAGTACTTAACTGAAATATGTTGAAGTAGTATGACATTTGACAAGGGTTTTAAAAAGCTTGGTAAAGTTTCAATGAACATAATGGGGAAGGTGGTCACTCTAGGCTAAAGTAACTTATTGAATAAGCAAAGGTGCAGAGAATGGCAAAAAGTCTGATGTGATTGATTGAATGACTAGAAGAAATGAGACTGGGATATCTGGAATAAATTTAATAAGATCCACATGAAGAAAACTATAAAATTTTCCTGAAGGATATAAAAGACATGAATCAACAGAGTTACACTAAGTTCCTGAACTAGAAGACTCACTATGAAAAATAGAAATTTTTTTACCCTAGAGAAAATTACATCAGTTTGACTATAATTTAAATCAAAATTCCAATAGGTTTTTTATTTTGGGGGAACTTAATGATAGGTTCATTTTACAGTTTATGTGGAAGAGTAATGTGCAGAAAAAGTCAAGACATTTTTAAAGATGAAAGAGGACTTACTTGACTAGATATCCAGAGTATGAAGCTACATTTAAGAGTATGGTACTGGCACAGAGACAGACTAATGGTGCAGCACAATGTTCACTAACAGACTCATTTGTATGTGGGAATTTAGAATACATTAAAGGTGACATTGATAATCAGTGTGGAACATGAACTAGTCAAACAGTAATGTTGGCACACTTGGCAACCCTTTAGGAAAAATACAAAGTTAAGATCCAACTCCAATGCTATGCCTTAAAACATTTCCTGTGGATTAAAGATCTAAATATAAAATTTATAGCTATAAAAATATTTTTTAAAATATAAGAAATGGGAAGAGGGAGGAGGGGTTGGGTAAATTCACACCTATTAGGCACAATACACACTATCTGGGTGATGGGCACACTTATAACATGGACCCAAATTTTATAAAACCAATACATGTAGCCAGAACATTTGTATCCCACTAATATTCTGAAATTTATATATTATATATATGAAAAACTTTTTATTAATCTTGGGATTGAGAATGATGTTCCTAAAACCCAGTGGTCACAAATTAGTTAATTAAAATTTCAATTTTAATTTTCTGTGGCAATACACACCATAAAAAGGTTTTAAAAAATCAAGTAATGGTATTTGTATATTCAGAAAATATCTCTGGAAGACATACAGATGAAACTGTTAACACTGGATGCCTGTGGATAGGGGAACTGATAACTGAAAGGGGTAGGGAGAATTTTCACTGGATACATTTTTGCACCTTATGAATTTTGACACATGTGAAAGAAAGCAACCCAATACGGTATAGACAGACTTCATCAGAAGAATTTGGTTTGTTCCAGAGGCCAGATCTGAGAGCTCAATGGGGAATGTGCCATGTGACGAGGTGGGCTGGGGCCAGATAATGAAGAGCTCAGCTGGCCATGGTGAGGAGTTTGGGTTTTATTCCCAGTGCAACGGGAAGCTGTCAAATTTGAAGCAGGAAACATCAGAATTATACTTGTATCTTAGAAAGAACTCCCTGGCTGATGTACAGAAAACAGATCAGAGAGGGCATGAATTTAAACTATACACATACACACATTCTCTCATATACATTTTATATATACATATATAGAGAAGGTTGAGGCCAGATTAAGGAGCCCCTAACTGCTGGCAGGAGTTTTTCTAAAACCACGTAGAATCATACTAGACTCATGTTTTAAGAAATTATTCTGATTGCACTGTGGGAGCCCAGTAAGGAAGCTGGTTTAATAAACCAAGATAAAAATACTGTAAAGGCATGAACTATGACAATAAAAATAGGAAAAAAAGGAATGTATTTGAGTAAGCAGGTACAATCATAAAGATAAGGCCAACCATAGGCTGTGTTTGGACTTCAAAGTTGTTTGATAAAGACATAGGACCTCTCAGAAAAAGCCTGGAAAAATCAAAGGTTGCTTTTCTAAAGCCAGTTATAAAGAAGAGATGACAGTGGGAAGAGGGGATCTCTTCAAGTCTTCGAGTTTTGTACCTTTCTGACTATTCACCTCTGCTCAGAATGCAGGGTATTTACAAAACAGTTCTTTTATATTAGGATACTAAGTTTGAAACATTAAAAGTTTTAATAGTGTCAGCCTCAAATTTTAAGGACAAGAAAACTGCAGACAATGAAATATTTATGGATGCATAGATCTTTCATATTTAATTTTAAAAGTCTCTTTTAAGGAAGTTTTACTTTTAGGACAAATTGAAAAGATTACCTTCTGACTTACCACATATTTGATTCCTTCCAGAAATCGGTGGTGATGCTGAACATGCTGCATTTCATCTTCAGGGTTGGAGGCACTATATATCATGCCACAAGACTTACACATAGTAGCCCCAAAATGTTTCTGACCTGCATCCTGTAATTGGGTGGGTGGGGGGAGCCAATCTAAATATATCACAAATAGCTCTAAATTAAGTTCATGTAACTATTCACTCAAATTTCTCCTTATTTTTCTTTTATGCTGGCAATAAGTGGAAAACTTTCGGCTAGGCGCGGTGGCTCACGCCTGTAATCCTAGCACTCTGGGAGGCCGAGAGGAGTTCGAAATCAGCCTGAGCAAGAGCAAGAACCCGTCTCTACTAAAAATAGAAAGAAATTAATTGACCAACTAAAAATATATAAACAAAAAATTAGCCGGGCATGGTGGCGCATGCCTGTAGTCCCAGCTACTCAGGAGGCTGAGGCAGTAGGATCGCTTGAGCCCAGAAGATTGAGGTTGCTGTGAGCTAGACTGACACCACAGCACTCACTCTAGCCTGGGCAACAAAGTGAGACTATGTCTCAAAAATCAAAAAAAGACTTTCATTTATGTCTGGTTACTACACCTTCCTCTCTCCCCTCCCCTCCCCCAAAACAAAGTAGAATGAAAAGAGACCTAAAAATGCAATAAATTGATAAAAGTGATAGAATTGTTTCTTTAAAAGGACGGTATAAAAAAAAAAAAAAAACTAAGATTCTTCATAAAAATGATAGCTAGAATGAACCATGGGACTTCTTTACAAAGCTCTAAAAGACCTAAAATAATCTTATTTCTCTCAGCTTTCAGATGTCTGCGTGGAAAAAAGAAAATCTTATTTAAAGGAGAAAGGGCAAAAAACTTTCAGGATTTCTATATTAATTATATAGTATTTTCTCCTTAAGCAGTTAGGAATATTAAGTTCTTTATTTTTAAAGAATATTAAGATTCTTTGACCCAAGAACTTATAAAAAATATATAATAAAAGTCCAGGAAAAGCATGGATACATTCATAAATATAGGGAAGTCAAGAACATTCAATGCCAAAATCTACCAATGAAAATACCAGCTTCTCAACTGTCTAACACAGGGCTTGACGAACTTTTTCCTGTAAAGGACCAGACAGTAAATCTTTTAGGCTTTGCAGGCCACACATGGTTTGTCACATACTCTTGCTCTTTTTCAAACCTTTAAAACTGTAAAAACCACTTTCAGCTTATAGGCCATGGATCAGGTTTGGCCCATGGTCATTGTATGCCAACCCAGGCCTAACTCAGTATAGCTATTCCCATCAAATCTTTTGTCAATCAACAATAATTTTCTTTACCTGGAGACAACTCATTGATCACATTCTACGAAAATACTAGCATCGTCCAATATTATCAGTTCAAAAGTCTACTAACTAGCTTTAATGTGATCAGTATAACAAAACTGGCATTTATAAAACTCAGAATATCAATAAACCCAAGTTAATTATGCTAAGTTTAAATATCTGACTTCATGTTCTTTATGTGACAGCCATGACAAGAGCTTTCTCTTGAATTTACTCACAATGACAAGCTGGTCTTTTGATTCTTTATTTGTATCTCTGGCATTAGTATTTTTCTGGGTATTGGTCTGTTTCAAGACGTTAGTACATATGATGGATCCCACAGAAAACTGTTCTTCAGCTAGAGATCTTGAAATAGAAAATTGATAAATATTATATAATAACCTTAAAATGTTTGAGGAATTACAATTAAAACAGACATATGTATATAACATTTATAGAGCGCCTTGCGATTTTTAGTCTTTTCTATCTGATAGTAACTTGATGAAGTAGTAGGGACAGGAATGATGAGAAACCTCAGGCCCACTCAGAGAGGGTAATTTACTCAAGGTAAAGTAACTAGTGATCAGGAGTGTTAAGTCAAATCCTGGTCTTCTGACTCTAATCCAAGGAACTTTCCTTTACAGTATCAGATGCACATAGGTAGAACCACTATGGAAGTTGACTTCGCCCTTAAAAGATCTTTTTCTTTTTTTTTTTCCTTTATCAAATCTTAGGACATTTACCTGTGTAGGTATAAAAAAATTCCTACAGCAAATAAGTAGACTCCAATACTGAATCTCACAGATCCACAGGAAATCAGTTACCAGCATATTATGATCCAACAACTTTTTACTTGGGCCATGAGGCTAATAAATTCACTTTTCCTCATATAGAAAGCAGCACCCCACTACTGTAAAATTCTTAAGGAAAAATAAAATAAAATAAATGTTTGGCTGGATAGCTGTAGTTGAGCCAACCTCTTCCCATTAGGAAAGAATGTTGGGATTGGCTTATAGAGGTTTCAAACTAGAGCCCTTCAGGCCAAATCCAGCTAGCAAATATGTTTTGGGTGGCCCACATGATGTTTTAAACTTTGGATTAGCTATCAATATTTTAAAATCTAGAGATTTCACTTAAAAATGTGTATTTCCAACATTACAAGAGACACTACAAAATCACTAGACTGCTCTATCCTTCAAAGAAGCAACTAGTTGGAGCTTGAAATAGCACATGCTCTTTTAAATGTGGCATGCCGTTCTCCAAGTGGCCCTAGTCTCCACCCAGCCTGATGGCTCTGGAGGCACAGAGTTTGTAACCCTTGCTTTATAATGAAAGGACCTTGGTTTTCCAGAATGAAAAGAAGTCCTTAAAGAAAAGAAGTAAATAGGCAAGGAAAAAACTAAGTGCCCAAAGTAAGAAGACAGCAGAAAAAAAATCTGACAAGTAAAAAGAAAGTAGAATAAAACCTACACAATGCTTTAAGCTAAGTCAAGCTGTCTTGTTATCATTTGTCGGAAAAAGTGTCTTTCAAAATGACTTGACAAACCTATGGTAAGAGATGTATTTCATATCAAGACTAGTACACAAGGCCGGGCGCGGTGGCTCACGCCTGTAATCCTAGCACTCTGGGAGGCCGAGGCGGGCGGATTGCTTAAGATCAGGAGTTCGAAACCAGCCTGAGCAAGAATGTGACCTCATCTCTACTATAAGTAGAAAGAAATTAATTGGCCAACTAATATATATAGAAAAAATTAGTCGGACATGGTGGTGCATGCCTGTAGTCCCAGCTACTCGGGAGGCTGAGGCAGAAGGATTGCTTGAGCCCAGGAGTCTGAGGTTGCTGTGAGCTAGGCTGACGCCACAGCACTCACTCTAGCCTGGGCAACAAAGCAAGACTCTGTCTCAAAAAAAAAAAAAAAAAAAGACTAGTACACATATATAACTAAAACCCAAGTCTCACTAAATACATTTGCTGTGTGGGATGTACTATTCCATTAAAAAAACTCTGGATATGACACCCCAAAATGGGTTTGACAAACTACTAAAGAGCTGCTATCTGCAGTATGAAAAACACTTGTCAAGATCACTAACTCTTTCTACTTTATGCAGCCTTTGATAAATAACTCAGCTCTCCCTGACCTTGCATACATGACAGCAATCTCTTTATTTTCATTTTAACAACTGTAACACTTTTATACTCATGTCTTTAAATGTCTGTCTTCCTCTAACCAAAACCTCCCTTGATAGCAGGACTATGTGCTATTTAGCTTCACATATCTAGAACTCAGGATATAATTCAAAAGCACACACTAGATGCTCTCTACATGTGTCTGTCAAATGAATGAATACAAAAAACAAAAATGTGAGACTATGCACTTGGAGAGTCTATAATCTACTTGAAGCAAAAGTAATAAATTTAACCACAAGAAATTGCTGTCATCTGATGTCTTAGAGTCTACAAAAAAAGTAATTTCATATAACAGTGTCCTAATATCTCTTTATGGTAGATGAAATTAGTATATATTTTTAATCAGCTAATTGTAGTAGGCTTCTGCTATGGTTTGAATGTCACCCAAAGTTAACGTGTGGAAGGAAACTTAATCCCTAATGCAACAGAATTGGGAAGTGGGGCCTAATGGGAGGTGTTTAGCTCATGAGAACGCCATCCTAATGAATGGATTAATGTCAATTATTAAAGCCTTTGTGGCTGCAAGCAAGCTCTCTTGCTTTTTTGTATCAATTCTCTTTGTCTTTCTGCCACAGGATGACGCAGAAAGAGGACCCTCACCAGATGTGGCTGCTAGGTCCTCGACTTACCAGCCTCCAGAATGGTAAGCCAAATAAATTCTTGGCCATTATAAATTACCGAGTCTGTGGTATTCTATGATAGCAACACAAAACAAACTAAGCGTCCATCTTTAATAACAAATCACAAAACACAGGCAAGAAAAGGCAAAGATGAGAAAAACTGGGATCCTGGCCTTGAAAAGGAAAGTTGCTCAACCAACCTAATCACTGAATCAATTTAAGGTGAGGTACTCTAAGAATTAGAAAATTTAGCCAGGAAGTTCCTTGCTTAATACCTCAAGTTATTTATCATCAAATAGGGAGAAAAGAATCAAAACTACTCAGGAAGATGGTTGGACCATAAGAAACTTCTTTTTCAGAGCTCTGCCACCTATCATGCTCTCTACCCATCCACACTTCCCCCCACTGCAGGCTCTAACTTTGAACAGGGTAGTGGTAGCAGCTAGAATTATGATAACATTAAGCCTCTGTAAGTTACTTACTCCTCTGGCCAGTTTCCCCATCTATAATGTAGGGTAATAATGCTACCTACATCATAAGGTTGTAAATGCTTATTAAATTTTAGCTATTATTAATATATCATCACCCAGGGAGGGCAATATAGCCTAATGGGCTATCGATTCAGGTATGAATTCTAGTCCTGCCACTAACAGCTGTGCAATCGTGGCTAAATCACTAACACTTTCCCAGGCTGAAATGAATAATAGTATCTACCTTCTGAGTTGCTGTAAGGATTAAGTGAGACAATAGATACAAACTACTTATTATGGACCAGGTACTATATAATGTAATTATTATTATTCAAGAAGTTCTTAGGCAGTTTCTATGAGAGGGACTGATTTCATCTCCTATTCTTTTCTTTTCTTTTTTGAGACAGAGTCTTGCTTTTTGTTGCCCAGGCTAGAGTGAGTGCCATGGCATCAGCCTAGCTCACAGCAACCTCAAACTCCTGGGCTCAAGCAATCCTCCTGCCTCAGCCTCCCCAGTAGCTGGGACTACAGGCATGCGCCACCGTGTCCAACTAATTTTTTTTATATATATTAGTTGGCCAATTGATTTCTTTCTATTTATAGTAGAGATGGGGTCTCCCTGTTGCTCAGGCTGGTTTCGAACTCCTGGCCTCAGCTTCCCAGAGTGCTAGGATTACAGGCGTGATCATCTCCTGTTCTCAATGTTATTCTCCTATTCCCTTTAGTAAGGAAGAAAAAAATGTTGCCTAAGTTAAATTAGCATAAGAAAGAAAAAAAGACCCCAAGGACCTATGTAACCAATAATCCTTGAACTTTAAAACAAAAACAATGGTTACCTTTTTGTATTGACTGAAGACACATTGAAGATGGGATAGATGGAGGACTCGGAAGAAACTGAAAGGGGGAAAAATGACAATAATTTATATCACCATACAAAATCAAACCTTTAAATCATAAGATTTTAAAGGTTAATAAGACCAAAAACTCACATTACTCAAATTCAAGATTTAACAGTAATCAAGACAGTATATTAGAAAAAGAATAAACAGATCAGTAGATCAAAATAGAACTCAAAATAGACCCATGCAAACTCAACTTATTTTTGACAAAGTGACAAACGTAATCCTGTGGAGAAAGGTGAGTCTTCAATAAATGGTGTTGGAACAATTAAATGTCCATATGTAAGCAATTACACATACATCTTATGTAAAACTTAACTCAAAATGGATCACAGATCTAAATATAAAACATAAATTATAAAACTCCCAGAAAAAATATTAGAGAAAAAGTTACATGAACTTGGGTTTGTTAAGTTTTTAGGTACAACACCACAAGCATAATATATGAAAGAACTCTTATGGTACACCTACAGTTTAGTGATAAATGGGAATCGCCACTAATATATGCAACATGGATGCATTTTAAGTGCATTACTAAGTAAAAGCAGCCAGACCCAAAAGGCTATATATTGTACGATTTCATTTGTATAATGTTTTTACCTGAAAAGGTAGGACTATAGGAATAAAAAACAGATTGATTAATGGCTGCCAGGGGGCTGGAGGAGGGGCGAGTGTAGTTAGTTGACTACAAAGGGTAGGTATAAGGGAAATTTAGGGTGAAGAAATCTATGCATTTAACAACCCATAGAACTGTATATCACGAAGAGTAAATGTCAATGTATACCAAAATAAGAAAAAAATATATATAAACCAGAATATTGAGGGATCCCAAGAGAGAATGCAGACTGTAACACATGAATTGAACTGTATGGCATAACTACGCTAAAGGAAGCAGGGGGGAGAAGGAGAAGCTGACCCAAGTAACTTTAGCAAATGGTATTTTGACTAGAAATTATGAGGTTAAAGACAGAAAGACTGTAAGACTGTACTTAATGATTATAATCTAATAGATAATTTTTTTCTCACAGGGGTATGAATTAACAATTTTGAAACTGTTTTACATATATACTGGGACTGAATAAATAAAAGTAGGTAGCTAGTAAATGGCGGAAACATGTTTCACCTTTGTGAGAGGGAAGTTACAGATAAAAGGACAGAATAAACCCTGTGGTACTGGATTTGTGTCAGACATTAATATTAGCTCATGTTTATTTGGTACATATACAGATGGAGAGAAACAGAAACAATTATAAATGTGTGGATACGTACTGTCTAGCTGTCTACTAAGGGGGCCTAGAAACAATACTGCAATAGGAACAATCACACCCAGAGTCCAAATCTTGGTTTCTAAATACCATTCTCTAATAAAAGTAACCAAGTTCCTTGGAGAAATGGATGATTCTAGTACCAGGGCAGGGTAGATACAAGATGAGCCTGCCACTATAGTGCCGAGAAGAAAGTACCCCCAAAACAGAAAGACAGGACATGTCACAGAGAATAAAAGAGCTCCCAGTGGCCAAAGCTGGAACAACTTGAGCAATAAAATAATGTAATGGGTTAATAACCCAAATGTAAAATATATATTTGCAAGTCCCTACTGATACTGATTCAATCATTTATTTAAATAATTGAAGAAAGGGGGATTAGAGACAAATCTTATTTACAGCAGAATTTCAAATACTGTATGTAGTTATTTTCCCCTTCAGGTGAGGAAGCTTAATTCCCACCAACCCCCTAAAAGGTAGGTTAGGCTTAATAGTGACTAGGTTTCAAAGAATAGAATACAGGAAAGGCAAAATAGTAACTTTATAGTGGAGAAACCTGACAAACATGACCTTAACCTATTAATGAAGGCGAACATCACTAGTGATGCTGTGTACCTATTATGTGCCCACTGATATGGTGTGATCAGAAGGCCACTTCACTTCTATGGTGTGATCAGAAGGGCACTTCACTTCTATGGTATTCTTTCCAAAATCCCCTAACAGTCTAATGATGTGAAAAACATGAGACAAACCTAGATTCAGGGACATTCTACAGGGTATCTGGCCAGTCTTCCTCAAGAATGTCATGGTCATAAAAAACACAGAAACAAAGAAAAGACAGTAAAAATGTCACAGATCAGAGAAGCCTAAAGAGACATGACAACTAAATGTAACACACTCAGAGTACAATCATGGTACCTGGATTGGATCCTAGAACAGAAAGAGGACATTAATGAAAAACTCCAAATAAAATCTAGTGTTTAATTAACAGTAATATACTAAAACCAATATTTGGTGAACTCCAAATAAAGTCTAGTTTCTTAGTTTTGACAAAGGTGCTATGGTACTATAAGTTGTTAACAATGGAGGAAATAAGGTAAGGGATGGGATATGTAGCAATTCTCTGTACTATAACTTTTCTGTAAAAATACAATTATAGCAAAATAAAAAGCCTATATATAAAAAAAGACCAAAGTTAAAATAGCAGTTGATTTGAGAAAAATAATAAATTGAAAGTGGGCTATTTAGTAAAAAAGCAAACTGTAACTTTGCATTAAAAAACAATTAGAGGTCATCTTCTAAAAACAAGACTAAAGGAGGTGAGAGCCTGATCTGGTATGGGTAAGATACTTAACCTAAGTCAATTTCCTCATCTATAAATGGGCGTAAAAGAACCAATTTCCTAGGGTGACTGGGAGAATTACATGATAAACTGCAATTATTAAGGACTAAACATCAATCATTTATATACTACTTTCATGATGTTTGCCATATCCTTGTATCATCTATTATTTGTATTTATGAAACATTTTTCTTTAAATTGACTAACATACTGAAATAAATTTATTGTAAAAGAAAAATTTATAACAATTGTAAATAGAAGCCATTATCTTTGTTATACGACGTTCTATTATATCAGTACCAGGCATACAACCATGGGAAACACATAATGTATACTACTTATCACTGCTTGCTACATATTCAGCACTCAGTATATACTAGTTATTAACATTACCTCTCAGAATTATCACAATTTATAATTATTCTATACATCATTAGATCCTCTAAGGGTTATTGTACCAGATTAAGCTTTTAGTTTTACTTTTTATTTCCTTCCTATGAGCTATAGCTTCTCATTACAGTCAACATGTCTACTCCTAGAATTTTAATTTATTTCCAAATTTATAGACATAACCAATGAGGTGAAGTTGCCAAGAATATGGCTGGGAAGTAAAATGCTAATTAACCTCTTTATATATTGGGCTTTGATCACAAATATATATATGACATACATTGTTTTAACTCCTATTATTATGAGTAAAAGATAGGGTGGGTAATGATTTTATAAGAGCTTAACTGGCCATGGACACAGATGAATTAAGCACTAGTATTTTGTCTGAAGTTTTAACCTAAGATCTCCTTGTCTCTGCTTTTCAAAATGTACTGCACTTGCTTTGCCACAGAAGAGTCACAGAGATAAACACAAAGATACTAACCACAGGCATGCTACTGAGAAAAAAAAAAACAAACAGAAATTATATGAATTGTTTATGACACATGTAATGAAGCATTATCACAAGTAGCCAAATTCATGCGACTTTTCTCTTACTTACTTGTCTTGTTCTCACCAAGAGAATCCTCTGAAGAAAAATATTTATTTTTATCCACTTTACATTCCCTTGAAGAAACTACTCCATCTGATGAATCCTGAAAATGAACAGGTTTTTTTAAAAAGGAAATCTATAATTCTCATGTGTTTTCTATTTAGTGAATGAACCCTAATAGATGTTTCTAAGACAAAATATTTAGTTTATTACACTTCATATGATTTTAAATCAATTTTCAGTCTATTTTAAGAAAAATGTCCTCTATTTAATGTACATCACCTTTTATTTATTTATTTTTGAGACAGTGTCTCACTGTGTTGCCCAGGCTAGAGTGAGTGCCGTGGCGTCAGCATAGCTCACAGCAACCTCAAACTCCTGGGCTCAAGCGATCCTACTGCCTCAGTCTCCCGATTAGCTGGGACTACAGGCATGCCCCACCATGCCTAATTTTTTGTATATATATTTTTAGTTGGTCAATTAATTTCTACTTTTAGTATAGATGTGGTCTTGCTCAGGCTGGTTTCGAACTCCTGACCTCGAGCAATCTGCCCGCCTCAGCCTCCCAGAGTGCTAGGATCACAGGCGTGAGCCACTGTGCCAGGCCATGTACATCACCTTTTAAAAGCCAGAGTATACATATTGTAATTTGTCGTCCTGTCAAAAATGTATTATATACCCTGATAAAGATGGCAGAAGATTATAGACCATCACTTCCATAACAATTAAATGAACAAGAAAAATTAGTAAGAATGGCGAAATTTTCCCCAGCAGCCACCAAATTGGAAAGAGACTTTTTGTCATAAAGTTGAAAAGCGAGCAGTGAAAGAAAGAACAACATTCTGGAGTCACTGGAAAGGCTTCTCCCACAAAGGTTGCCACTTTTCGAACAGGGAAATAGGAAAAGCAAAGTACAAAAAAATCCTGACAAATTTCCCTGACAAAACCACTAATTTTGGAATTATACTGGGGTTTAGAGAAAAAGGGAAAAAAACCTCGTTTAAAGTAGAACTTCTACTCAAGACCATGTCTCAGCAGAGAGCAGGTAACCTATCTGTTTGCCATTTCTCAGGACTCCATAATGACTTGGGGAATGGGTATCTTCATGAAAATTAGATTCATCGTTAGCTAGCAGATATGAATCCTAGCAGTGGGTATTTAACAAATTCATCAAAGCAGAGCTCAGTTCTACAAATTTAAGATGCACAAAACCTTAGCTTCTCATTCTACTGAAAACTAGATAGAACTCAATACCATCTCCTT
Source organism: Microcebus murinus (assembly GCF_040939455.1). Lineage (NCBI taxonomy): Eukaryota > Metazoa > Chordata > Mammalia > Primates > Cheirogaleidae > Microcebus > Microcebus murinus. The sequence continues at coordinate 23,125,146 of NC_134127.1, read as the reverse complement.
AAAGTGAAGCTCAGAAAAGAAAAGGAAAATAAGGCAGAAAAGGGTGTTGCAAAGAATTTACCAGGTCTCCAGATCAAGGTTGTACCAAATAGAGAATAACTGGGAGATGGATGAAGAAATTGCTGACTACCTCCACTTTATTTTGCTGGATTGAGATTTAATTTTGGCATAAATTGTGCCCAAATGTTTTTTAAATTGAGGTAAATTTAAATACAGCGAAATGTACAGGTATAAATATACAGTTGGATGAATTTTGATAAACTTACATACCCATGTAACCCAAATCCCTATCAAGACACAGGGGTGTTTTATTGGTAGAAACAGAATACGAACAATTAGAATTAGACTGTCATAGCTTAGCCAGCAAGAACATGTCTCATTTAATAATATACTTGACAATACTTGATAAACAGGAAGAAACATTTACAGTGGGGACTATAAACTTAAATGCCTACAAGGGCAGAAGGTAAGTAAAATTATCAAAACTGACCTAAATACATATATATACTGACTTAGTGGAAGGAAATGAAGAGCCCATAAGGGTCAAATGGTATGATACTCAGCCTGATACTCGGCTGAGAGATTATTGCCATGTAGAAAGGAAGGCTCTGCTTTGCCACACCTTCCAATTTTTCAAGACACCAGAAATCTGTTTTCTTGAATTTTAAAAAAATTTTAATTATGTAGGCCAAACAAAACATCCATAGGCTAGATTTGGTTCACTGGCCACCAATTTAGAAACTTTGCCATTGAGGTTTGAAATTTAGGTGATTATAAGAGGTACGAACTGGAGTTGAGAGAAAGCAGGGGAAAGGACAATGAGAGGTGGATTAGGAGGGAAATTACCACAGAGTGTTTGAATTGCTGGATATATGAAGCTATCATTTCTGCAGCTGCAAACGTAGTGATGAGTATAAATAAACCACCACAGACACAGAAGCCTTGATCTGGGAGACAGCCTTTCTTAAGGCCTGATACCTCAATTGTTTTCTAGCCCTAGCTACTTGAAAAAACCTTTTTTGGATGGAGTTTATAGACAGGAAGTCAACAATATAAGTTCTAGACTACTGTAGTCTAATATGGTAGCCACCAGCCACATATAGCTAATAAGAACTTGAAACATGGGTAGTCCAAATTGAGCTAAAACACGGATTTCAAGGACTTTATACAAAAAAGAATGTAAAATATCTTATAACTTTTTATATTGATTACGTTGAAATGGTAACATTTACAATATACTGGTTAAAATTTTTTTTTACTTTTATTGTGACCAGTAGACAAATTTAAAATTACATTTGGCTCATATCAGCCAGCAGTTGTCTAGGCTAGCTGTGTTAAATATGAGCAAGACCAAATGAAAGCACATAGAATAGGAACTGTGAAAACACAGTATCTAAAATAAACTATATATTTACAGTGATCATCTCTAGGTAGTGGGATTACAGAAGATATTTTTTTATATATGGTTTCTATATTCTCCAAAGTTTCTAGAATAATCTACTTTAAATAAGCTGAAACAAATTAAGAAATGACATGCTTACACTCTGGAAACATATTACCTGAATTTTGTTATATCTACTTTCTAAAATCACTGATTACCAAATAAAGGTTAAGTTTCTTTGGACAGACCTTAATTTACTTATGAGGGAATTTAATGAAATGTATACTTTAATGCCAAAAAAATGTCAGTAGGCTTCCTTAAGCCAAAAAAGGGGAAAAAATCTCATCTTTCCACTCTGCCTCTAAATTCTTTACATTTGGCTAAACTCTATTTGGCTTTATAAAAGCAATCCTCCAGACTGTAAAGAAAATCAAGTTTTGTTCAACTATGTTATACCCGTTATTTATATTGAAATTTTGTTATATATAGCCAACTGTTTTTAAAGTGATATATTTAGCTTTCTTTACCTTTATTAATTTGTCTTCATTTTTACTTCTTGCACTCAGTAGCTCAACATTCAATTTCCTTTCCAGTAATAAGTACTTTGGCACTTGCCTTGTCTCGAAAGATTTTCTTTCACTGACAGTCTCTACATCAGAATCTTCAGTCATCGATTTATTCTTTTGGGTGAGTCCTAGTGATGGCTCATTTTCCTGAGAAATTTTTCTAAGACAGGATTTTTTTCTACTAACAAAAAATGCCGCTCCACCCTGGAGTGTAACCTGTGGTTTTATTTTTTGGCTTAAAATTCGAGGAGCATTAGGATTACTTTTAGCTGAATAACAATTATTCTCTTTCTCTATAATTGACTTAAAGGCTACTCGATTTTGCTTAGAATTTTTAGAGTTCCTTGATGCAGGCTTGATGTGCTTATAAGTCGGCTGATACTTAGCAGTTAAACTCTTCTGTGGTTTTTTCTTCCTCTTCTTGGAGCAAACTGCTTTTCCCTGAATTTTTTCTGTCACACCGGGAAAAGATTTATCTTCATTAGTTTTTAGACAAGTGGATCTACTCTCTTTTATTAACTTTCTCTCCAGTGGATTGAGGTACGACTTATTTTTGTTGTTGTAAAAGGATACAGTGGACACAGCAGACTTAAATGGTGAATTTGGATTTGCAGATGGCATTTTATCTTCTTCAGTTGTTTTGAGTGAACTTAAGATGAAATGGCCTTGAGAGCAATGCACCTTTTCTTCATTTTTATCACTGCTTTGACAAATGTGCTTCTTATTAGGTGATGGAAACAGATTTTCAGTGAAGTGCAAAATTGATTTCTTTGATGGAATGTCTGACAATAGGCTATGAAAAAAAACAAAGTCCATTATTTTGCTTCAAAATTTATGTAAATGACCTAATAAACTCTACCCTAGTTCATATTGAAAACAATACATCCCTCCCCAAACATATATACACATTAGTTTAAAAGTAGAATTATGTCCTCATCAAACAACATTCAAATATCATTCCAAAGTAAGATCCTATTAATGTTCATGAAAATAGACATTGTATACAAAGAATCTCTGATATACATGTATACGTGTGTGTTTTAAAATCTATTTCTGTATCTTGGCCATATACAATTACAGCCCATAAAATTTGCTCAAGTGGCTACAAGAAATCCCCTAAAATGATTAATTGTGTAATAAACCGACTCCCTGGGGCCTTTCCTATAGAAAGTAATTTATATCTGTGAATACAGACTTTCTAGGATTGCTTACAGACAGGCATCTATTATATGCAAACCACCATGTAAAATATCACATTATTACATAAGAGAAATGAAAAAAGCAATCAAATATTTCCAGCCATGGAAAATAGCCGATTCCCTCCAAAAGGACTAAATTCACTCAAAAACTGTATTTCCTGACTAGAGTTAGAATACATCATATTACAATAGCCACAGGAAGCAGACTAATCGTAGAATGGAAATTTTAGAAAATAGGAAACAGAACAATAGAAACAGGGAGGTGGATTTTCTATATGTATATTTTTTTTTTTATAGAGGTGGGATCTCGCTCTTGCTCAGGCTGGTCTCAAACTCCTGACCTCAAGCCATCCTCCCGCCTCCCAAGAGTGCTAGGATTATAGGCTTGAGCCACCGCCCCTGGTCTGGATTTTTCTTTTTTCAAGAGTTTCTGTGCATTAGATGAGACTCACTTTTCACAGTTCAAAGAATGCTGCTTCCTCTTCCTTGGAGTAGAAGATGCCATCTTAATTCCTAAAAGCAGTAGGACAATTATAATTATAATAGGTAGTAGGACAATTAAAAAAGCAGTAGGACAATTAAATTATAATAATCAAATTCATCAAAAGGGTATAAAAATCACTATTGATACCTTAAAAGTCTGAAAACTTTTCAGATGGGTGATGGTCCATAAAGATCCAAGAAAATGATTTTTTAAAAAGCAAATTACTTTAATAAAGATGTAAACCATGAATTTAAAAATAGAAAACACTACACCACAGAAGCACATTAAGAACAGAAAAGTAGGGATTATATCTATGTTTCAAGCTGGAAAATGATCTTACCAAAAAGGAAACAGTTTTTATCCTAATTCAGAGCACACTTTCCCCTTTAGTTAGCCTGATTAATTCACATTAAGTCTAAACACTATTTTCTGGGAAGCCTTCCACCGTTAGATGCTCTAGTTCTCTTACTTCCATTGCACCCCATATTCCCTTGATATTCTATTTAACATTTTTTTTGTTGTTTACCCATCTCAACAGCCGGTATGTTCAATAAAAGCAGAGACTAGAGACCATTTTTAACTTTTCATCAGAGCCCAGCAAGAAAATGGATGAAGCATAATTCTCTCCCATTGTACCAGCTGAGGAGCCTCGAGCAAGCCGTTTGCTTATTTATAAAACACCGACGTCCTCAGGCTGCTGAAAACAAATTCTAGCATGCTCGTTAGCTCTTGAGCGGAAAGTATGCTGCTCAATAAAAGCTCATTCCCTTCGCCTTCCTTTGAGTCAGGTGTATTCCTCCCCAAAAAGTTGCCTCAGCGTGATTTCAAAGGTAAGCGGACAAACAGAAAGACCAGGGTCTCTGAGAATTTATATCAAGCTGCGGCTTACAGGAAGACCACTCTGGGGCTGAGGGGACAGGAAAGGTAGGAGAGAGAAGCGTCCCGAATCCTGAACCCTGTCAGGGCAAAAAGACGGAAACCCGGTGCAGGAGAGTGTGGAGAACCGGCCGGTGGCTCGGTCCCCGGCCGCTGACGCGCCAAGCCACGGCAAAAGCTCTTTTCCCTGGACAGTCACCCCCGTGTTCCACAGAGTCACCTGTTCCCCTCAGCCTTCCACCCCCAGCTTTGACTTTCCCCAGCTTTTACCTGCGCCTCAGAGCTTGGCGACCTCTCCTCAGCCGAACCAGCCGCTCTGAGAAGCGTATTCAAATCAACGCGCGCCAAGCAAGGAAGAAGCCGCCGCGTTCCGATTCGCCGCTGCTCAGCGCTTCCAGGAGCTGGCTCCGTGACTGGCGGCTCACTAGCTCTTGCCCCGCCCACCTGGAGATGGTGTCTCCAAAATTCTCCCGCCCTTCGGAGGCGGAAAGCTGTCTTCTCAGGAAAACCACGCCTCCCACAATCCCTTGCCACCATGCCGGGCTCCGTTCCCGGGGCCGTGTTTAGAGGCATTCTGGGAATTGTAGTTTTCGGCCCACTTGAACGCGTACGTTCTGGGATCGCTTGATAATAAGACGTTTTTGTAAAGTAGCCTCTCCAAGATTCTCGAAGCAATTATTTTTCACATTTGAAACTTGGTCGTTAGTTTCACTTTTTTTATTAGTAACTTTAGGTTTCTGTTTCATTATTTTTCAAGTTAAACTAGAAAAGATAAATCAGGGGGTGAACACTGGCTTCTGTGCCAGGCATTCTTAGACGCTTTACATGTTTTGTTTCATTTACTCCTCGCCACCTTCTACGAGGTATATATCATCATTCCTATTTCATAGAGAATAAAACTGATAGCCTGCAAACAATAACTGTTTGCAGGGAATAACTAGGTTCGCAAAGCCAGAAGGTTCCTCACGCCATTCATTGTCATTGTTATCTTTGTGTCACCAGCTCCTGGTACAGCCTCTGGGACATTTTTAGTTCTAAATAAATTTAGTTAAGTGATGTGCTCAGCTGCATAGAATGATGTCGACGAGGATGAAGCAAGGGTGTCCGCCTAAAAGGTAGAGGCTGAGGCACAAAATACAATTTGAAGAGTTAACTTGAACCAAAGTGAAGACAGCTGCCCACAAGACTCAGCCTCAGGTAGCCTTGGATGTGAGCTCCACCTGGCCTTGGGTACAAGCAAGTTTTTTTTTTTAATTTTTTATTATAATATTTTTACATTTATCTCTTTTCTTCTTTATTTTTTTGATCCTTTGAATTCAGCTGTAGATAAGCAAGTTTTTAAAGGCAAAAAAAGGGGACCAGGAGTAGGCTGTTAACAAAGCTGTCAGGAATTCTCACGGCTTACGTAAATAACATTGATAGTAATTGGCTATACATTGTTTTGCTGTGGGGGTGGGTTACAGTGTCCCGAGCAATTCTTAGGTTAATTTATAGCTACTTAGGTCAACAGCAAGCAATTCTGAGAGATGAATGTGTAGCTCAAGGAGGGGAAGTAGGACATGATTACTGTTTCATTGTAATGTCCTTCAGGGCCTGATAATGTAAAGGACTAGCATTCCTCAGATAAAAGTTATTTTCTTTTCTCGAGAGAAATAATTAGGTCAAAGCTAAGTGCTGTGGGGAGTTTGAGGGAACTATGTTCCAAACCCTTGACTCCTAATAACTTATTTAATCCTAGAAAAATATCCTGTGAGTTAGCTGCATTAGCATCACCTTCATGTCGCAGCTGAGGAAAGTGAAGTAGAGAGGTTAATTAATATGCAGGGATGCCCATTCTCTTTTCCTCAACCACAAGTCATTGGCTTCGCGCCTCACCAATACCCTTCACTTAGCCAGGATTAAAGATGGCGCCGGTGGCCCGGCGTTATGACGCGATCCAGCGCCCGCCGGAAGTGCGCGGAGGAGTTCCGGGGTAGGGGTGGCTGCTTCGCTTCTGTATCCCGAGCTTCGCGAGTTGAGTGCTGCAACTCCGCGGTGGAGTCGCCGCACGGTTTCAGGGATCATGGTGTTCTACTTCACCAGCAGCAGCGGTGAGTAGGCGCCGCGCCCTCCCGAGTCCTTGCTAGACAGTGAGCTCCGAAACCGGGATCTCCAGGCCGCCGCTGCGCGTGATTCTCGTCCTAAAGCGCCTCATTGGCAGCGAGTGCCTCTTCCCGCGCCCTCTCGGCTCCCCGCGCGTCAGTTCCACCCAGATGCTGTGTCGTCCTCGGCGTTCCCTCGTCAGGGCCTGAGGGGCGCGGAGGGGCGCGGAGGGGCGCTGTCTCTGTTGTGTTTGCATCTGCAAGTTCTCGTCCTCAATCGGAAAGACCTCCTATTGCCCCCTGGAACTGGGCAGACTTTGTGGGCCCCTTCACACCTGCCCCCATCCTCACCCCTCCCCTCCCTGTTTTGGCTGCACCCGGGTAAGGATCTCCTTTGAGAAAGGAGACACCTGCCAATAACTCTTAGGGATAAGTGCGCCTTAACCTCTAGGAAGTGGCTACTCACCTGGCAGTTGATATCCCAGATACTGAAAAATGACATGATGATGCTTCAGATTTGTCTTTGGCAGGCAAGGAAAGGGTGCTTTTAGTTTCCAGGAAATGCTGTATCTCAACTTCGTTTCTCTGTTCATGTTATTTCTCTTGCCTAAAATCAGCTCCTAGTTAACTCCTCTGTTAGGACACCTCTGGCCCATCTTTTGCAGGATGCCTTTCCTGACTTAGCTCTCATTCCAAGATAGCTTAGGTATGTCTTTTCTGGGACCCACTTAACATTCCAAGTATACCTTTAGCATTGCACTTACCACATGGTGCACTTACCAAATGGTGTCTGCCTGAGCTCAGGTGTAAGCCCCCTCAGGGCATGGACAGGATCTCTTCACAGTAGTCTCCGCTTATCTTCCCTTTCACTTTCTGTGGTCACATCTCAAGAAGGGTGAATACAGTACAATAAGATATTTTGAGAGAGAGTACATTCACATAACTTTTATTACAGTATATTATTATAATTATTATTGTTAATCTCTAGTGCCTAATTTCTAAATTAAACTTTATCAAAAGTATGTGTAGGGAAAAACAATATAGTCATGTGTCACTTCAGGACATGAATATGTTCTGAGAAATGCATCATTGGTTGATTTCGCCCTTGTTTCAACATCCTAGAGTGCACTTACACAAACCTAGATGGTATAGCTACTACACTAGGCTATAGAGCCTATTGCTCCTAGGCTACAAACCTGTACGGCATGTTACTGTATTGAATGCTGTAGGCAATTGTAACACAAGGGTAAGTATTTGTGTATTTAAACATATATTAGGTGATGTGTTGTGCTGTCACATTACCTAACATGTTACAATGGCTATGAAGTCACTAGATAATAGGGATTTTTCAACTCCATTATCTTATGGGACCACCATGGTACATACAGTACTATCTGCAGTTTCAGGCAACACGGGGGTCTTGGAACATATCTCCCTGCTGATAAGGGGGGACTACTGTGCTTGTTTCCATAACATAGTGTCTGGCTAATAATGGTTCTCAATAAATGCTTGTTGAATAAATGAATGATATTTTTTTACTTATAGCACTCTTTTATTACTACTCTATGCTTGCTGGTTAAAGGTGAGATTTAAGTGAAACTAGTTCCACATTGTTTGTGTGGGTTTGAATAGGGTAGTATTTTCTCTTTAGAGATGAGAAGATTGAGGCCTGGGAAGCTGTCACTCACAGACCCCTGCTCTTCCTCCTTCCTCACATGGCCACATCTCATTATTTTTCTCAGTAGTTTAGGCTTCCAGTGTGTCATAAAATATTTCTCCGCCCCTGTTGATTTGGTTTGTTTTACCCATATTATTAAAATTACAAGAAACAAAATTCAAAACTAGCCTGAAGGCCGGGCGCTGTGGCTCACGCCTGTAATCCTAGCTCTTGGGAGGCCGAGGCGGGCGGATTGCTCAAGGTCAGGAGTTCAAAACCAGCCTGAGCAAGAGCGAGACCCCGTCTCTACTATAAATAGAAAGAAAATTAATTGGCCAACTGATATATATATAAAAAATTAGCCGGGCATGGTGGCGCATGCCTGTAGTCCCAGCTACTCGGGAGGCTGAGGCAGCAGGATCACTGGAGCCCAGGAGTTTGAGGTTGCTGTGAGCTAGGCTGACGCCACGGCACTCACTCTAGCCTGGACAACAAAGCGAGACTCTGTCTCAAAAAAAAAAAAAAAAAAAAAAACTAGCCTGAAAAATTGCATACTCGTATAGGCCTCTAAGCATTTTCATCCTTGATAACTTAGGCATTTTCCACTCATGAGAGTCCCCAACAGTAGATATCCATACAAACCCAAGAATGGAAAAAAATTACAACAGGGTATATAGGTACTAAATGTATTTTATGCTAGCTGCTCTATTCCCTTTAAAGCTATTCTGGATTCTTTAAGTGCTAGTCATACATAGAACAGAATGTTTCAGCAGATTTGTGGATCCCATGACTTACCTTATAATGTCAGAACTGCTTCCTGTTAGAAACATATCTGGCCTCTAAGTCTAATAAAACTGCACTTGTGTAGGAGATCTTTTAAAATTGCAAAGTTAATGGAAAAATCATAACTTTCACAATAAAATAGTAAAATTTTATATATTGGCAGTACAGAAAAAAACTTGAACATATAGAATCTTTAGGAAATGAATTTGTATGGATAGCCAAATTTTCAACCAACTCAGTTTACTGCATAAAAACTTTTTTAAAAATGGGAAGAAAGGCCCCGCTTGGTGGCTCACTTGGTGGCTCACGCCTGTAATCCTAGCACTCTGAGAGGCCGAGGCGGGCGGATTGCTCAAGGTCAGGAGTTCAAAACCAGCCTGAGCGAGACCCTGTCTCTACCATAAAAATAGAAAGAAATTAATTGGCCAACTAATATATATATATATATATATCAGCTGGGCATGGTGGCTCGTGCCTGTAGTCCCAGCTACTTGGGAGGCTGAGGCAGGAGGATCACTTGAGCCCAGGAGTTTGAGGTTGCTGTGAGCTAGGCTGACACCACGGCACTCACTCTAGCCTGGACAACAAAGCAAGACTCTGTCTCAAAAAAAAAAAAAGGAAGAAAATCTCCATAGAAAGGGTTTTTACCTTTCCTTTTAAGATTAGTATTTCTGAATAAAATTTGTTCCATTTTAATTCTTTCATGCTTTCTCATAAGGGAATAATTGAACATTAGTCTTACATATTACCAGTGTCAAATTCGTTACCATCTGATTTATGGATACCTATACTTGGCTCATTAAGTCCACTTGTACTTTTAGTATTTGTTATCTTTTCCTTTTTTAATATGGAAAGGAGCTTAATTCAGATTTCTTGCTCAGCAGTCATTTTCCTTTTTATTTTTAATATTGATATAATTTCAGTTTTTCCCAAAAGTTGCAAAAATACTAAAGATTTCTTGTATGTTTCTCCCAGATTCCTCAATTTCTAACATTTTGCCACATTTGCCTTATCTCTTTCCTTCTTCCTCTTTCCTTATTGTCCTCTGTCACGCTTTTCCTGAACTATTCATTAGAAAGTTGCAATTAACCTGTAAATGCTTCAATTTTACTTCCTCAAATCAAGGGCATTCTCTTCTCAAAAGACATTCTTCCTTATCAAATTTAGGAAATTAACATTGCAGCAATACTATTTTCTAATCAACAGGCTTTATTCAGTTTCATCAGTATCCCAATGTATTTTATAACAAAAAAAAATTACAAATCATTGTTGCTTTAGTTATTACTCTTTAGCCTCCTCTAATCTGGAGCAGTTGTTCAGTCTTTGTCTTTCATAACATTGTTAGTTGAATTATTTTGTAGAATGCCTCTCAGGTTTGTTGTGATCATTTTCTTAATCACCTCATTTATTTGGTCAGCCATCAAAACATTTCTCTGTCATTCTCTTGGCTGTACAGAGATTTTATTTTATTTCTGTTATCTTTTAAATTTTGTTCTGATTTCACAAGCCATCTGTATGTTTTGTAGCAAGCTACCAAAGGTAATTATTAGCAAATATATATCCTTCCATACATATAACATGTGTGCATATAAAATATATATAAACATGTTTATGTATATACCATTATAACATTAATACAAGTCATTTATTTTTCATAAATTGAATCTTTCCGTGTATAGCTACCCAAAAATACTGTTCTGCTACTTAATTTCTTTACCTATCCTTTCTTTTTAATGGGTACATAGTATTTTGTTTATGGATGTTCTATGATATGTTTAACCAGACTGTTAATCGGTGTTTAGTTTGTAAAAAGATCTTTGCTTGGTGGAATATTTTGGTAGAATGTACTCCCTGTGGTGACATCAAAGGATTAAAAGGGTGTACCCTTGAAATACTGCCAGGCCATGCAAAGAAAATCTGAAACACTTTAATTTGATTCCCACCCTTTTGGCATTTGTTACATGCTATGCTAAGGCCTGATCAAGCTAATGTAATGCTCAGTTATAGACGAGCTTTTCTGTAAACTAACCAGTGCGAGCATTCTCTACTTTCAAGTTTATTTCTCTCAACCACCTGCAAGTAATTGTGGACTGTAGTCATTATAACTGCCAGCAGAAGGAATTAGAAGTTTTTTCTCCCCCAAGAAAGGCAACTAGGATCGATAATTTAAGAAGCATCTATTACTGCAAGTACAGGAAATCCCCAGTGTAGGGATTTATTTATGAGAGTGCTGCTCCCTGGCCTTCAGAGGTCCACTTACGTGTGTGTTCTGTGCTCTGGGGCAACAGCCAACGCTGTCCAGCCCAACCCTGCACTTATCAGTATTTATGCATCAGTATTTATTTATGTTTAAGTACTTACTGTCTACTCAGGCTTTGTAGCCTGAGACCCAGCGACTATTAATTCAAGAGTTTAGATCCAACTGGGGTCAAACAAGTTTTGGTAGACTGGCTTGGAAACCCAGTACTGAGTTATAATTTCAGTAGGAAACTTTTTAATTACAGATCACGGATGCCCATGTGAAAACACTACCTCAGTAAAGCAGATCTCTTGTTCCTATGATAAGCCACCCCCAGAAGATTCCTTTTGATTTGTGATAGTTCCTAACCCTGACTTCATATTAAAATCACTTGGAAGGCTTTTGAAAACACCAGGGCTCACTCTTGCTTCACCAGAGGTTTGGATTTAGTTGATTGGAGGTGGAGCTGGGGCATAGTTCGAGGATTCTAATGTATAAGCCAGGTTCAGAGTCACTGATTCAGAAGTTTGAGAGCCACACTTCCACTGAATGGGATAGGGAGCCCCTTAGAATCTGCAGCACACCTGGAATATAATATTGGCTAAATAAAATTAGGCAAACTAAAACTTGGGTAAACACAGGAACCTGTTTCTAAATAAATGGTTGAGATATAGTAAAGTTTTTTGTTTTTATTTTAACTCCTGAAGAATGCAAAAGTATAGGACTGAACTAGAGATTGCCATTGAACTATATCTTTGAGAAGGTAGGAAAGTACCATTTATAAAGATTGGTAAATTTTTGCTGTTAGGGCCAGATAGTATTTTAGGCTTTGTGAGACACATGCAGTCTCTCTAGCTTATTCTTCTTTGTTTTTGTTTTTAATCCTTTACAAATGTAAAAACCATTCTGGGCTTAAGGGCTATCCAAAAACAGGTGGTGGGCTGGATTTGAACTGCAGGCCATGGTTTGCCGACCCCTGATCTAAGCATTGTCACTAGTTTTTCCGATGAAACAGTTTTGTTAGTGATGAAGTCTACCTAATTGTTTTTTCTTTTTGTTTTCTCACAGCTAATTCATCTGCTTACACTATTTACATGGGAAAGGATAAATATGAAAGTAAGTTTTCAAAAGCATTTGATTTTGAAATTTCCAGCAGGTAAGTGTTGTCTCCTGCTCTCCCATCCCCAAGTTTGTTGGATATGAGTTTTCTATTTCAATAAGTTAGCTTTTAGAAATAAGTCACACCCATTATAAGGAACTCCGAAGGATTAATTTCCTTTGAGTTTAGTTATATCACCTAATATCTGAACCAACTGGTCCATCTGCTGATTAGAAACTTTAAAAAGAGTTTTGTAGAATTTGATTTAGAGTAATGTGAATCAGAAATTAACTTGTGCTAATTTATTAGACCAAATGAAAATCCTCTATGGTTTGGATTTTGAAGAGATCATTTTTTGTGTTTTTTTAAACCATTTTTTAAATTATTGGAAACATCTTTTGGGTTTTTTTTAAGTCTGAAGATGTTCTTTTTGACTCACGAAATATTTTTCAGACTTTGACCACTCTCCTCAGTGTGAAATACATTATATTTTGAAGTACACATTCATATAACCAGAACAAAAGTTGATATAAATTACCCATGCTATTTGCTACAGAGGGTAAATAGAGATTACCCTCTATTTTCTGTTTCTATTTTACTTCATTTTAAAAAGCTTGTCTCAACCTGCTAAACTAATTTTTTTGGCCCACTAATGAATTTAAAGTTTAAAAGAACACTTTTTCCTGATAATGAATTTTTGACACTGACTTTGGGTGTGACTTAATGATGGAGCAGTCTGCAGCACATTAATACTTGAGTTTTATATTTCTCCTAGTAACCCATAAATCATCATAGATCATTTTTGTTCCTAAAAAGTCATCCTAATACAGCTGAGGAGGGGATGCTATCTCCCTGTGTTACACTGAACAATAAGGCAAAGTAACAAGTCATAGTTATTTACAGTGGATGTGACTCCAAATCTTCTGACCTAATCTGTTTTTCTACCAAATCAAAGGTGAGACCCCCAGACTTAGGTTACTGAGAAGCACGAATGGAGAGCTACTACATATGGTTGTGCGGGTTTTGCACTGTGCACCTGGGGGGCGGGGCTTTGTGTATTTCTCACAATGAAAGGCTGTCTTGATTCTGGTTCACACAGATGGGATAGCAGCGGTATTGACCTAAGGCAGCCGTGTCTAGATAGTGACATTCTCACCGTATCTCTTTGTCCTTCTGTGTTGTTTTACTGTTTGCTGGGGGCTTATCTGTGTGGGGTCATATGCCAGCCTATGTGAGGTATCTAAAGAGGAAGATTTAGTCCAAGCTTTCTCGGTATTCAGTTGGACTCACATAAAAATAAGTATGAGTCAATATTGTTGTACACCTAGAACTGCTCTTAAAAAGTCTGTTAAAAAAAAGTACAGTTAGGCATAGTGGCTCATGCCTGTAATCTCAGCTATTTGGGAGGCTGAGGCAAGAGGATCACTTATGCCCAGGAGTTCAAGGCTGCAGTGAGCTGTGACTGTACCACTGCACTCCAGCCTGGGGGACAGGGCAAGACCCTGTCTCTAAAATAATAAAATAAAAAAGCATGGGCAAAATGAAGTAACTTTAATAGCAAATGCAGTAGAAGTCGAGTCAGACATAGTAAATGTGACTAGGGATTGCTGAGAAGGCTATCATGGAGGAGTGAGTTAGGATGGGCTAGGTAATTGTGGAATCCTTTAAATGTCTGTTGTAAGAATTTATTTCCACAGATACAAACCTAGATATAGCTTCTCTGTCAACAGACGTAAATTTAGATGATATCTAGAGTCCTCGGACTGCTGTTTTGCTGTCATTCAAATGTATGTAGAAATAAGTATATGTATAGAACATTTTTCCCCAGGAACCCTTGGAGTCATTTGGAGGTGTCACCTTTGCCTAGTCTGCCTCAATAGAATTTTAAAGCACCTTGTTCTCCAGCATTCCTAGTACATCACACTTCTAATAGTCTTGGTGACTTCAGACTAAGGACAGTAGAACCCTAAGTGAATTTTATTTTTATTTATTTATTTACTTATTTTGAGACAGAGTATTGCTTTGTTGCCCCGGCTAGATAGAGTGAGTGCCGTGGTATCAGCCTAGCCCACAGCAACCTCAAACTCCTGGGCTCAAGCGATCCTCCTGCCTCAGCCTCCTGAGTAGCTGGGACTACAGGCATGCGCCACCATGCCCAGCTAATTTTTTCTATATATTTTTAGTTGGCCAATTAATTTCTTTCAATTTTTGGTAGAGACGGGGGTCTCGATCTTGCTCAGGCTGGTTTCGAACTCCTGGCCTCCAGCAATCTGCCTACCTTGGCCTCCCAGAGTGCTAGGATTACAGGTGTGAGCCACCACGCCTGGCCCTAAGTGAATTTTAAATGAAACAATTTACTTGATTTACTTTCACTAAAAAGCTTTGGGGGAATGTTCTTTTTATTAGCCAGCAGGTGTCATTAGGGAGCCAAATGTTGCCTGACTGAGGAATAGAGGTTTTTATATTTTCCTTTCCTTTTTCTGACTACGGGCTGGCTATTTGCTCAGTCCCACTTCCACTAGTAGAAAGCCCTTCAGAAAACTCTGGGTCTGCAGTTGCTAAGAGTGCCTACATCCTTGATTTGTCATCCTTTGGTTTTCTGGACAGTAAACATCCCATTCAAGTTATGTAGACCATACTTTCTTGGATACATTTTAATCATCATATATGAATGTTTTGTTTACCTTTAAATTAATGTGGTTATTGGAAGTATATATTGATATAACCTCTCTGTAGTCATATATATTATTAGCCTTAAAGATGTGCATATTCTTTGAACTAATACTTTAGCTTTTAGAAATTTTTTCTTTAAGGATATAATTAAGAATATGGACATCTTTATTTTAAAAATATTTATTGATGCATTTATAATTAGAAACAACTCAAGGGTCAACAATAGAAAAGTTTATATGATATGATAGAATTGGGTAGTCATTGTTTCCAAAGAACTTTTTAAATTTTTATTTTTATCTAACAAATACATAGTTTAAACAGTCAAATAGTAACAGATTGCTTATAATAAAAAGCATCAGTTCCCCAGCCCATACTTCCCAATGCCCATCTTCCACCCCCACCTCCTGAGACAATTATTAATACTTTTCACTCTTTTAGCTATCTCTTCTGATTTTTATGTCCATATGTGGTAGAATTTTAGGTGATTTTAATTTTCTTTTTATACTTCTGGTATTTGTTTTTAATTTTCTATAATTTTCAAACGAGGAGTTATTTTTTTCTTAAAGAAGTAAAATGCAGTCTATTGTCTTAAAGTGTCAGCAAAAGTTATAAGACAAACTAAGGCTTAGAGAAAATGATATAAAAAAGTTTCAGCAAAAAATCATTTTAACATTTAAGTATTTTTACGGTGAATCAGTTTTCTAAAACATCTGACTTGTCAGTGTTTAGTCAATGTTTTATCATCATCAAACAGAAATATCTTTGAGCTTTAGAAGTATTAAAAAATTATGAAGTTTATGTTCAATTGTGAAAATTATTTTTATTTTTCTATACTTTCAAGCATCAAGGACTTGCTTAATTACCCTCCTCTCCATTAAGGGAGAGAAAAAATTATGGAAGGAATTGGTATTTCTCCCCTTCTTAATTTATTATAAATCCTGGCATATCTTCATTTGACAGTGTTTCTCATCTTTTCTTTATTCTTTTATCTCTCATTGTAGATGAAGATCTGATAAAGTATGGCTGGCCTGAAGATATTTGGTAAGTAACAATTTTGGTTCTGCTTCATGTGTATCATCAATTACTTTTCTGGACTTGGCCAACCACCTGACTGCTGTGATTAAAACTAGAACTTGCCTTTTATATTTTTGTTTATGGGTGTCCAGTGGTAAATAGCTGACTGCCAGTTCTGTTCATCTTATAATTACCCTGTAAATTGCGAACGATGTCTTGGGGTCTGCTTACAAGCCTGACAGCAGGCATTCAGTAAAGGACCAGGGGTTAAGCAGGGAGAGGAAGATGAGAAGGACAAAAGGAATTAGTAGTCATAATTTAAACTCTGAGTAAGCATTTTCAGAGGTTTAGGAAGTTTGTTTTTGTTTTTTAAGGAAACTTGCTCAAGATAGTTTGTTCATAGAGCTGAATTCTTTAAACTTTTCAGCCAAAGCCCCATACTTTGATCCATTTCCCCTGCCTTTTGTAGAGGTGTACCGACCTTGTACCTGAAATTGGTGTGAAGTTGGTGTATCTCAGCAGTAGTATTCCTGTGTGTGTTTTGGTTCAAGTAAAAGTTGGAATGGGAGAAGTTAGTTCTCACTTGATCTTGGTTGCCAGTGTGGTATTTCCCTAAGATTCTGAAAGAGGATATTGAGATGTAATATTTAGATTTGCAAAAAACACAGATTTTTCTGCGTGGAAAATGCCCAGCTAAAGGTGATAATTATTACGAAATTCTCATATGAGAATGCAAATGAGTAAATGAACCACTTGGATAAACATAAATAGGATGTTATATCCATTTCAGGCTATCAGTAATGACTAAGAATAAAACCTAGAGTCATCATAAACTATTTGCCAAAATGCCTAATATTTTTTCTGTATCCAAAGTGAACAGCAAAGATATTTGACCTCCCTAAAGTGGGCATTTAACTTTTATATGGAATCATACTGTCTACATCTTGTACTAGATGCAAGCATGTGACCATTTCACTTCTAAAAAATTCATGAATGCCAAGAAAATGTCTAGAGAAATATATAATGGGATATAATGGTGACTTTAAGGTTTTACTGAACATTCTTCTGTCTGGAAAGGAAAGGACTAAGGAAGCAATATGACTAAAGTTAACAGAATCACAAAGTGACAGTCATCTGTCACCTTGTCTGTTGTTTGATGCTAGGATTTTGGGGCCATCTCTGGGTATTAGAAAGACAAAAGAAAGCCAACTTCGTTTGATGAATTGTAAACATGAAAAATCTAATATCTCATATTGTTGAATAGATTTTAAAAGATTTAACTAAATTGATAGATGATGGAGCCCTAAGAGAGGAAGATTTACGGTGTCAGGGTGAAGGCCACTCTGTTTTTAGGGCAATGTCATAAGAGACAGTGTTCACCCCCGAGATGCATATTAGTGTCACTATTAGAATACAGGGCTGGATGAATTGTTGGGCTGGCCAGTGTCATGATGTGTTCTGCTTAGTGTCTTTAACTCTTCCAACTCTGTCTGTACTTGACATTCTCTTTGGATTGTCATCCAGTTGCTTGAAAGTCAGGAAGTCCCAAACAAAACCCTCATCTTTTCCTGCAAACTGTGGTCCTGCAAGTCTCCCGGGCTTGCAACATTGGAGTCTCACTGACTTCTTTCATTCCCTTCTCTTCTCACCTAAAATTCTTTTTCCTGTTTTCCTCTCAATCCTATGCTTCAGTCGGGGACCAGCCAAATCTGAGGTCTTCCACAAAGCCTTTGGTCAGTGATAGCTCTTTTTATCACTTGAAAAATCACCTTTACCAGTGCATTTAACATTGATTAGCTCTACTCATCTGGGCACTTAATACACACAGCTGCATAACTTTCAGTGTTCACCTTACCTCTTAGGTTGGTAGTGAGCCCTTTGGAGATGGTGACTGTGTTCTGGTGCTTAGCATGTGGTTGGCACTGAGTGAACACCTTTCATTATGGAGTGCTTTAAATGCAAGTGGTTTGAGGAGATGGATGTCTTGTACCTCTTGCTAAAAGTGGTTTTCATTCTTTGTAGGTTTCATGTGGACAAACTCTCTTCGGCTCATGTATACCTTCGATTACATAAGGTAACTGAATTTAAACATTGGATTCATGACCTTTTCTCCTGATGAGCATCTTATCTTGTTCTTTATCCTTTTTTTGCATTTAAATTGCCTAACGTAATATGTGTGAACATCTAAAAGTTAGCAAATGAAGAGCTCTCTTCCCCCGCCCCAGAAAATCACTATGGAAAAATCTGGGTGATTCCTGAGACTTAGAAGGGGCATAGTACATATTTCCCGGCAAAAAGCACTGCCTTGTCCTGCCGCTTCTCGTGTGCTGTCTGTCAACTTCTGCTTTCTTTCCCTTTCAGATGTTGGACTTTCTGTCTTCTCCAATGGATATCACCTGTGGTTCCATTTTCTCAGGCTCCTGCCTCCCTGAAGGCAGATGTTCCCAGTTAGGGGCTTCTTTGGGAAGTTTAAAGCAGCATAATAGTATTAATAATAAAGGAGAAAAGATTAAATGTCCACTAGTAATACAACACTGTTTTTCCAATCTGCCTATATTTGTGTTTGATATAGTTGAAACATGGGGTATATATTGCTTTTTTTTAGTAAACTTTTTACTTTGGAATAATTGTAGATTTACAGAAAAGTTGCACAGATAGTGCAGAGTTCTCATACACCCTTCACCTCATTTTCCTCATTGTTAACATCTTACATTACCATGGTGGATTTGTCAAAACAAAGCAACTAACATTGGCACGTTATTAACTAGACTGGACTTTATTTGATCTCACTAGTTTTCCCATTAGTGTCCTCCTTCCGTTCCAGGATCCAGTCTAGGGTACCCTGTTACATTTAGTTGTCCTGTCTGTCCAGTCTCCTCTGGTCTGTGACAGTTTCTCATTCTTTCCCTGTTTTTCATGACCTTGACAGTTTGAGAAGTACTGCTCAGGTATTTTGTAGAATGGCACTCAATTGAGGTTTATCTGATCTTTTTCTCATGACTAGACTGGAGTTATGGGTTTTGGGGGAAGAATACCACAGAGTTGAAGTGTCCTTCTCATCACATTGTATTAGGAGGTGCATGATTGACACGACCCATCACTGATGATGGGAACCTGGAGTGCTTGGCCAGGGTATTGTTTGCCAGGTTTCTCCACTGTAAGTTGCTTTTCTCTCCATTCCCTACTCTGTTACTTGGAAGGAAGTCACTAAGTCCAGCCCATACTCAAAAGGATCAGGGATGGAATTAAGCTCCGCTTCCTGGAGTGTCTACATACATTATTTGGAATTCTTTTTTTTTTTTTTTTTTTTGAGACAGAGTCTCGCTTTGTTGCCCAGGCTAGAATGAGTGCCGTGGTGTCTGCCTAGCTCACAGCAACCTCAATCTCCTGGGCTCAAGCGATCCTCCTGCCTCAGCCTCCCAAGTAGCTGGGACTACAGGCATTCGCCACCATGCCCGGCTAATTTTTTGTATATATATTAGTTGGCCAATTAATTTCTATTTATAGTAGAGACGGGGTCTCACTCTTGCTCAGGCTGGTTTCGAACTCCTGACCTCGAGCAATCCGCCCGCCTTGGCCTCCCAGAGAGCTAGGATTACAGGCGTGAGCCACCGCGCCTCGGCCCATTATTTGGAATTCTTATGGAAGGAAGATCTGTCTCTTCTCCCCCATTTGTTTATTCACTCATTGATTTGCATGAGAATGGACTCATACTTTGAGTTATATTCTGATACTGTTTTTTGTTGCTGATACTGGCTTTGACTGCAGCCCTTTCAGCTTGGCTTCTGTGTTTCTCTGACGTATCCCATCCTTTTGGTTTTTGAGCATGTCTTTACTTTCCGGCATGGCAAATTGCTCTGAGCTCATCTTGCATTTTCCCTGCCCCAGCTCTGGAATCAGTCATTTCTCCAAGGAACCCTAGTTCCTTTTATTGGTAAATGGTGTTTCCAAAGCAACATCTGGACTCTGAGTGTACCAGCTACCACTGGAGAGTCATTGCCTCCAGGTCTCCTCAGGTGACAGAGCTAGGAAATATATGTATGTATACTGACCCATGTGTATACACATACTCATAATTGTTTCTGTAGCTCACCATCTGTGTCTGTTAAGCTAAACCTGAGCTCATACTGATGCCTCTGACTGTAGTCCCTTACTACAGAGTTCATTCCAGCCTCCCCTTGCTCACCTGTAACCTCTCACTCCAACAGGAGAAGCCTGCCTCCCAGTGTCCCCCTTCATGGACTTATTTATTTGACTCCAGTACATGCATACGTACTGGAACTGTTAACCTATGAAAAACAGCTTTATCAACGAAAGTACAGTGCTTGTGCACAGTTATTTTTGTCATTCTGCTTTACTATTTCCAGTGAAAACATTGTTTTCCAAAGTTACATGTAAGCTGCATTTTCCCCACCCCTTTCAGTGATATCATATCTTACATTTGTCATTTGTAGTGCAGTTAAATTCTTTTTTTTCGGTCCACACTTTATCTTGGCATTCCCTGGTTGACTGTATTAAAGTGACAGTTTATGAACTTTTTCATGTTACTATCTTGCTCTGTTGCCTGAGCTAGAGTGCTATGGCATCAGCCTAGCTCATAGCAACCTCAACCTCAAACTCCTGGGCTCAAGTGATTCTCCTGCCTCAGGCTCCTGAGTAGCTGGGACTACAGGCATGCGCCACCATGCCCGGCTACTTTTTCTATTTTTAGTAGAGATGGATGGGGTCTCACTCTTTCTTAGGCTGTTCTCAAACTCCTGATCTCAAGTGATTTTCCCGCCTTGGCCTCCCAGAATGCTCGTATTACAGGTGTAAGCTACCGTGCCCAGCCTATAATTTTTATATTTACTGTTTTGACTACCTGCATTGAGTTAGTAGTATGCCACAATTAATATGAAAGCTCTTTTATCAGAATATAGGTTATTTGTAGTTTATCAGTGTTATAAATCTCTAGGGAATATCTTTTTTTATTTTCTTTTTCTAAGTCTATTCTCTAGGTGGAACCAGGAAATATCTTTTTATGAACTGCTTTCTGGTTGGGTTGGTTTTGGATTTTTTAAGCTATTTTTTAGAGTAAGTCTTAGGAATGGAATTACTGGATACATATTTTGGTAACTCTTCAAATTGCCCTCTGAAAGTAGTTTAGAATGCTATCTACTATTTAAAGTTTTTCCAAAACCTTTTTGGGTTTTGTGATTAAAAAAAGAAACCTTTTGACCATTTTGATAAATACAAGATGCTACTTCATTATGGCCATAATATTTACTTCTTAATTTACTAGCGAGGTTAAACATTGTGCCCCATCTGTACTGACACAATTTATTTTTTGAGGACTGTACTGTAAAGGAAGGAATGGAAGAGGATTATGAATTCCATGCTGGAGTAAATTCTGAATTCGCCTAGGCAAATTCTTGCCATTTTGTAACTATTAGATTTGGAGAAAATAAGTATGGTGTTACCAAGTTTCCTTTTGGTACAGATTAATTTTTTTCTTTGGTGTCTGCTGTATCGGAAAATGGAAATAATGGTGGAAGTAATGGTGGTAGTCCCAAATTCACATTACCACCAATTGGCTTATTTGAATAGAAATTCAATCTGAGTTTCTTTTGGACACATACAATGTATCAGTTTGAAAGTGTGTGCTCCTTGAGGAACTTTTACCTGGTTGATTTCCAGCAGTAGAGGGCATAGGCCTTGTACTTAGTAGGTGCCAAGCACGTGTTGAAGATACAGTAAGACTAAGGGGTTCAGACGCCAGGTCGAGCTAGACTGCTGCCTTTGAATCCTGGTTCTGCTTGCTAGCCGCATGACTTTGAGCAAGTTACTTACCTCTGCCTGTTTCATCTGTATTGGGTCTTTGTGAGGACTAAGTGAGCTAGCTTATCTTAAAGCACTTAGAATAAAGCTTGACATGAGCTAAGGGCTATATGTTAATGTTGTTTTTTGTTAAATTCAGTTGAATTTGACCCATACCTAAAGAGCACAGATACTCAGCAGTGTTCTTTCCTAGGCTTTGATTTTGAAACCCACAGAAAAATCTTACCTATCTAGAGGTTTGGTTTCTTATTTTATTAACACAGATAGCACAAACCCCACAGTCAAAATTCTGGGCTTTACATATTGAGAGTCCCTTAGACCCTCCACTTAGATAGAGCTCTCTTACTCTAAACTTAATCCTCCAGCTTAGTACCAGAGAATTTTATTTATTTTTATATATATATAATTTTATATATTTATAATTATATATATCATTTTATATATTTATAATTTTATACATTATATTTAATTATATTATATATTATATTTAATTATAATTTTATTTATAATTATATATATAATTTTTTTTTGGTCTGTTCATACTATACTGGAAGTAGCAAAACAAGAGGAGATTGCTTTAGGAATAGTGACAGCCACTGGTATTAATAGTAAGAAGAGTTACTGGGACACAGCCAGACATCAGGGACAAAGAAACTATGTGGTTCCATAGAACCCCATAAGCACCATAGTCTGAGCCAGGTTTGGAGCTTGGCTTTAAACCTAGGTTCATCTTTCTGCTCTGTCACTCACTAGATATGGGGACCTTGGCCTAGTTACTTAACCTCACTGAGCTTTGGTTTCTTCATGGGCAAAGTGAGGATAATACTATCCCATTTCTTATGGCTATTTCCTTGGTACCTGGCTTATGGTAGGTACTCAAAAAGTGGTGGCTGGGTTTTTTATTAATTATTCATTTTTATTTTATTAAGTACAGGGTCAGTCAGCTTCTGTATATCCCTATCACTATATTATAGCCTAGTATAATGGCTGATAGTCATAATAATGACAATATGTTATTACGATGTTAAATTCAAAATCCTCTTTAAATGGCTGGGGATATGCACAGGATGAGATACATCTTTAAAGTAGTGACAAACTCAGATCACTTATTTTTTGGACAAAATTTATGTATTTGAGAGTTTTCCATTTAAAATGAAAAAAATTTAGGAACATAATGGAATAAACTTATCTCAAATATTTAGTTAGATGGACTATTTTATTATATTTCCAGACAGAGGTGTTTCTATAATCCCATGTCTAGTAGGAGTCAGCACTAAATCGATTTCCACTTGCTCTTGCCTCTGAAATATTTTTGTTCTTTTGGAATTGCTTCCTTTACTCATCTTTGATTTTGATATATATTTCTATAGAGGAAAAGAATCAATGTTATTTCTGTGTTATTTCTCCCTTACAGTGAATGGGTGAGATCGAACAGAAAGAAGAGCTTTTTTTCCCTGATTAAGGTTGAGGATAGATGACCTACCAGATGTTTGAGACCCAAAACTACAAGTTTTCTCTGAGGAAGGAGGAAGTTTGTAGGTACCTCAGCCAGGAAGACATCCATCCAGTTTTAAGAAATAGGCACCATTTCCCCACAAGGTTTCTAGAAGTAAGAATGAAAAGAAAGAGAACAAAAATTACTCAGACATAATTATAGTTAATATTTTGGAAGTTTTCTTCCATATGTTTTTTTTTTGTTTGTTTTTTGTTTTTTACTTATTGGGTGTATTTTCCACATTACTGCCTTCTCTTAGTTTTAATAAATATTCCCATAATAGCCACAGTAAATTTACTTTTTTTCAATGTTCTGTAATACAATTAAAGAGCTTCTGCTTATAATAAAATTGTGAAGGCGGCAAATGCCCTTTGGGTGCTCCAGTATGAATTAATAATGAGGTCGTGGGCCATTTGGCTTATTTTTGTGTTTCAGGGAGAGAATATAGAAGACATTCCAAAGGAAGTGCTGATGGACTGTGCCCACCTTGTGAAGGCTAATAGCATTCAAGGTCAGTTTTCCTAGTGGTGTTTTTAGAATTAGCACTGACTTTATGTCTGAAATGGATTACCTTTTAGAGAACATGCTATTGACTTTGGCTTATGCCGAAGGAATAACACATAATTTGTGTTTGCCTTGTTTTGTTCTTTAAGATGGATGGCAATTTTGCTGCTTGTCAAAGAATTAAAATCTCATCTCCTCACTCCTCTGATTTTCATGGTCCTATCTGAGTCTCAGCTCTTTTTATTCTGTTAACTTACTTTGAATAGAAGGTTATCTAGATGTGCCTACCCTGAAGGGTATTTGTAAAGGGACTTTTGGAAATTTGGTGATGTTGATACCTAAGCCAGAGAGACGTGTCTCATGGCTTCATTTTTAATGTTGTTTGATATCTTCATTTCCATTATTTGTCATTAGATTCCAGAACTAGAGTCTCTAAATCACATTTTTCTGCTTTTTCTTTCTTTCCTCCTCCCTTTACATATTTTTTTTTTTTTTTGCCCCTTAAATTGTGATGGTGTCAAGTCAGTTGATTTCGTTACCCTCCAGAGAATCTTATATAATTGGTCTGTGGTGGTCCCTGAGTGTGTCAGTTTTTAAAAAGCTCTCCAGGTGATTCTGATGTGCAGCGTGTGTTTAAAACAGTTGGCCTACGTATTTTAGGTCGGGCCTGGTTTACTGTGCTTGGTGCTTGTTTATTCCTGCTATACAAGATTTCATCTAATAGTCATTAAAAGTCAAGAGGAATGATTATTGTGGTGAAGGTGGTGATTAAGAGGGGCAGCCAGGATGTAATACTCTAAGAATAATCCAGTGGATTGGATTTTAGGTGTAGACGTAGATAGAATAAGGGTAATTGTGGTTTGATATGAAGTTGAGGGATGATCAGAGAGTTGGAAAGAATATGGTCTGGGTAGAAGATAAACATAGGACAGACCCATAGCTGATTACAGGTACCAGAGGGTAGGGATTATAAAACAGGAGCCCGGCATCATACCCCAGTCCCTGTAGACAGGGGGTCTTCAAACTTTTTAAACAGGGGCCAGTTCACTGTCCCTCAGACCGTTGGAGGGTTAGACTATCGTTTAAAAAAAACTATGAACAAATTCCTAAGCACACTGCACATATCTTATTTTGAAGTAAAAAAACAAACAGGCAAAAAACACCCACATGTGGCCCGCCGACTGTAGTTTGTGGACGCCTGCTGTAGATTGTGTTTCTTGAATCTTCACTTAGGCAGCCTTAATAATGAATCAGGTACCTAGACAAAGAAGGTAGAAGTCTGGCCTATAGAGCCATTCATTTTTAAACTATAAATCAACAAATTGTAATGGGTTTTAGGACATTCCATTTTATAAGTAGAACAGAATTTAAATTTTTGGTTGAGATTTTCAGTTAATGAAATAAAAAATGGCTGTAACAATCACTATCCTCTTTTCTTTTGTGTTCCAACTTCCTGCACATGTCCTTGTCCCTTCCATGCACCTCTAGCTGGCAGATATGCCTTTGTTAAAAGAGGTTTGGACTCCTTATTCTTAGCCCAGCCTGTTTCTTCTTAATCTCTTCATAGTTTACTAGTTCTAGAGAAAACAGAGGAGGGAAGAGTCATGAGACTAGATTACTCTTTTCTCTCCTCTTCATCCTTCCACAGTGTCAGCTCACCTAGCAAAATCAGGAGCTAAGCCCAAGGGTCTTACTCTCATGAGTTAATATCAGAGGATGTGCTAAGGAGTGAAGAAAATGGTCGTTGTTATGAGATCTGTAAAGGACACTGTGTAGCTACAAAATTTTCCTTCCTGGTTGACTACCTTCAGTTGGGTTTAAACTTGTCTGTTGTCATCAAATCAGCCTATTCTACCTTTACCCAATGGATCTTGCCAGACTAAACTATCTAAAAGTTTAGAAACTCTGTAACTCACCTTGGCCTCTATACATTCAGTCCAAGCTTCTGAAGCTGGCATTTAAGCATCTGTGATCTGATTACAGACTTCTTTCCCTTCCCATATTTTACACTCCAGCCAAAGCATGTATATGCTGTTTTCCAACCTTGTACCTTTGTGTATATTGTTCCCTCTGCCCTCGAGTTTGTCCTCCTTAGTCATCACATATCCAGATCCAAGCTAAGGTTCAAGGTCCACATAGTAGTTGTAATTAATGGTAGTAATTGCTAACGTTGATGGAGTGTTGATTACATGTGTAGCCCTGTGCTTAAAACATCACAAGTTATTTTTCAACTCTATTGAGTTTGGTATTATTTTCATTTTATAGAGGAAGAAACTAAGCTTAAAGAGAATTAAGGAACTTGCCTTGCCCAAGCTTTCAGAGCTCTGAAGTATAGTAGCAACTGGATTTGAAGTCAGACTGCCTGACTCTAAAGTGTTCTGTCTTAACCACTGAGCTCACTAACCTCCATGTAGCCTTTTCCTTCCCCAGTTTTGAGTGGTCCCTGCTGCCTTTGTATCACCTTAGCACTTTACTTATACCTTTCCAACAGGATTTGATTAGTTCTCATTTTAATTGAAGTTACTCATGTGTTTATCTCCCCTCCTTTAGCATCCTAGAAGGCAGGGTCTGTTGCTTCATCCTGTGTGTATTACCCATGGTGCCTGGCACATAGAGATGTTTTTTAAACTTTATTTTGAAAAATACCTTTCAAACATACAGAAAAGTTACAGGAAGAACACAACTCCCATATCCCATTTACTCAGATTCACCAATTTTTTAAATTTTTCCACACTTATTTGCTTTCCTGCTACATGTAGTGTACTCATTAACTTTTTTAACTGAACCACCTGAAAGAAACTCGTAGACATCATGGCCCTTCAACATGTATCTCCTAAGAACGAGGACATTATCTTAAATAACTGTGAAATTCAGGGAATTTAACATGGCTAGAATACTATTAATATTTTTTGATATACAGCCCATATTTAAGTTTTGCAGTTGTCCCACACTGTCCATTTATAGCCTTTCCTTTTTTTCTGATCCAGGAAAAAGAAAACTCTTTTATTTATTTATTTTTTTCTTTGAGACAGAGTCTCACTCTGTTGCCCGGGCTAGAGTGCCATGGTATCAACCTAGCTCACAGCAACCTCAAACTCCTGGGCTCAAGCAATCCTTCTGCCTCAGCCTCCTGAGTAGCTGGGACTACAGGCATGTGCCACCATGCCCAGCTAATTTTTTCTAGATATATTTTCAGTTGGCCAATTAATTTCTTTCTATTTTTAGTAGAGATGGGGTCTCGCTCTTGCTCAGGCTGATTTCGAACTCCTGACCTTGAGCGATCCTCCCACCTCAGCCTCCCAGAGTGCTAGGATTACAGGTGTGAGCCACTACGCCCGACCAAAGAAAACTCTTTTAAAGAGTGTAGACCAGTTGTAGGGTATCCTGCCAGTTTGGGTTCATCTGATGCTTCCTCTTGATAAGAATCCCACTGTGCATTTTTGGGCAGGAATACTACATAAGTGAAGCTTTTCACATTATAGTCAGATGGCACGTGATGTCATTTTGCCCCATTTTTGGTGATGTTAACTTTGATTGGGTAAGGTGGTGGTCACCAGCTTTCTCAAGCGTACATGAAGATTTAATAAACATTGAAATCTCCTGCTGTCTCATCTGGACAGACCGGAGAGCGCATCAGATCAATGATTAAACTATGAATCTCAAAGCTGCCTGGGAAGCTGTTGTAGCCTGAGGGCACACATGTGGTGGGGGTGGTGTGAGGGGACAAAAGGAGATGAACAGGGGACCCAGCACCCCTTTCATCCAGAGTATCTCTGCTTCGATGACTTTTATGTTTTCTTCATTAAAAGTGTTTCACTGCTAAAAGAAACAATAAACAAAACCCTATTAAACCAGTCCAGTTTCCTCATGTTTCATTTGAGATTCAGAGAGCTGTGGGGACTTTCCCAGAGTGGCACAGCTGGTTTGTGGCAGTGCCCAGACAGAGTCCAGGTCTCCTGAATCCTACGCCATGGCTTTCTCTTGCTGCTCAACCTTTGTGGAGTTCAGGGCTCCTTTGAGAACCTGAGGAAATGTATTCGGTCCTTTTCTCTTAAAAAAATGCACATGATAATTTTGCATTCAATCTTAGGGAGTTCTCTGAAGTCCCTGGAGCTAATCTGTGCACCCCAGTTTTCCACTGTAATACTTTCATTTGCATTATGTTTAATGCCAGCTTTACCATTTGCCTTTTGTGGGTGGTTTTTGAAATAGTATTTGGTGGTTTGAAACAGTGGGTGACTTATTCGTTGGAAGCCATTTCCCTTGTTGGATTATGATAATTTGCCAGTGGGCAGGGGAACACATTGCTCAGTCTCATCCTGCCTGCATGTTGAAGACAGTCTCTCTTGGCAGGCTGCAAGATGAACAACGTTAATGTGGTATATACGCCGTGGTCTAACCTGAAGAAAACAGCTGACATGGATGTGGGGCAGATAGGCTTTCACAGGCAAAAGGATGTAAGTGTTTGGCACCACTTGAGGCGGCGGAGTCTGGATACTGAATGGAGTGTCCTATCCATCTTTCCTGTCTGACATCATTGTTGTTGAGGGCTGAGCATGATGTATGTTTTCTAAAGGGAAACTGGGTTGCTAAACCCCTGGAGAGCCTTGCCCCTCTTATAGGAGAAAAAAATAAAGATGCAATATTTTTTCCCGTATCTCCCTTGAAGGTAAAAATTGTGACAGTGGAGAAGAAAGTAAATGAGATCCTGAACCGATTAGAAAAGACCAAAGTGGAGCGGTTCCCAGACCTAGCAGCAGAGAAGGAATGCAGAGATCGTGAAGAGAGGAATGAAAAAAAGGCTCAAATTCAGGAAATGAAAAGGAAAGAAAAAGAAGAAATGAAGAAGAAGAGGGAAATGGATGAACTTAGGTATGTTGGAGCTCCAGTATGGAAACTGACCTCAAAAGATTGTTTTCCACTGATTTTAATCATCAACCCTCAAGAATGATAATGTGGGTATAAGGAGGAACATATTAATACAAGCTCACAGACTTAAATGGGTTAAAATAAAAGCATTTATATTAATGTGTTGGTCAAATGAATTGCTCGTTTATAGGGGCAGGTTATGAGAGTATGTGAAATAAAACAATTTTATTCTCAGATAAACCTTCATAGGTTATCTTTAAGGTCTGGTGTGTAAAGTCCTTCAGGAAAGGAAAAGATGCTTTAATAAGTATATAATATTAACTACCTATATTATTTGAATAAAGTTGTCTTGGCTCTAAAGGCCAACACTAATAACTCTCACACGCACATTTCTGTTGGGGTTCTACTAAGATGCGATGAGTAGGTTCATTTTAAATGTAATATTCAAATGAAGAGCTCCAGGACTGTTATCCTGAGTTGTAATCTGCTAACATGAGGCAGACTAATGCATAGATTTAAATATTGGATATGGCCTAGAATTGTGAGTTGGCTTTGTGTTGCAAGTAAAAGAAAAATTATCAACTCCATGAGTGTGGTAAGATTTGTGCAATTCTGAGTGATGCAGGATTTTAGAGCAGTTTAATTCTTTTTTGTTTTTAGCTTAGAGTAGGGGAAAATTGAAAACATGCATTTTTGTGCCCTTTACAGGTCTAACATAATTTTGTTTAGGAACATGATGTTATGTGTTAGAAACAGATCGCTTACTTATAACATTTAGTAAGAAAGAATAACTAACATTTTTGAACATTTACCATCTGCCAAGCACTGTACTCAATGTGCTTTACTGCATTATCTCATTTAATCCTAACCATAGGCATATCAGATACTTTCATCTGCATTTTATAGAAGAGGAAACTGAGTTTGAGAAAAAGTAACTTGCTGAAAGTCACTTGGTTGTCTGATTCTCACACCCAGATACATTATTATACTCTTCTGCCCTCTGTTCAAGTCTATTCAGTTTTAAATAGTTATTCAGTATAAATCAAGTAATTTCACGTTATTCACATTAAGCTGTATGCTATTAAAATTCAGAGCATTTAATTTGACTTTACTAGTTTCCAAAGTTACAAGCATTTAAACAAAAGAATCAACCAAAATAGTTTTCGTATCTTCTGGGCTTTCTTCATAGTGTCAACAACATATAAAATATTCATATGAATTGAGGGGCGTGGGAAATTCTCAATCTTATTGAATAAAATTTTTGCTCCAATAGTTTAATCAGTCCTATTTTTCTAAGCTGGCACTAGTCACTTGTATTTTTTAAGCATCACCATGGGCCTCAGAAAACCAAAAACAGTTGATGTGTTTATTTCTGTTAATCATATGCCACACAAACAACTTTCTGTCACATGCCACAGAAGATAGAAGAATGTGACACAGGGCTGCGGTGCCAGGAATAGGACATGGTGACATAGCAAGGAATTGTTTGGCATATCCAGAGCTGTGGTTGCTTGCTGGATTCTGAGCTTGTGTGAAATTCCAACAATAGGATGTAAGCTTCTTATTTTGTAGTCTGTTTTTATACATTTGTAGTGCTTTGTGTGACATTAATTTCTGTCTTTGAATCTTCCACCTAAGAGATTGAAATCTATGCCTATTATCTGCTTTACTTTAATCTTGTATTCTCTTATTTGAAAATATATACTCATCACATATATGGTGAGTGATTAGTCAATATATCATAAATGAATGGGTAACTGAGATTAGCTTCTTTTTTTTTTTTTTTTTCTTTTTCCCTAAATGTAAGAACATGTTCTGTAATATGAGATTAGCTTCTTGCTTTAACCTCTTCTCCTCTCTTCTCTCTAGTGTTTGCTACAGATTACTTTTTTTAAAAACTGGTATTATGTAGTCTTCCTTTCCTTTGTGGGTTTTTAAAAATTATTAATAATAGTAGTTTTCACTGTAGCTATTGCTGAATAGGTCTTAATTTCCCTCCCAGTAAGTTCTTTGGGAGCTTGGCTTTGTGTTCATCATTTTCTGTTTTTTCCTCAAGCCATCCTCCACCCAGGCTTTAGCACAGGGTCTTGTACATCATGGATATTTAATAAATACTCATCAAATCTGATGTCTTTTTACTCAGTCATATATTGTGGCTTCTTGCTGAACAGTGTTCACTCACACACTTGGGACGACATAATTGGCCCTGCATCATGCCTGATGTCCCACTACTTTACTTCTAAAGTGCACTTGAGCGAGCCTGATCTTCGACATGTCATTATAGACGTTATCTCTTTGGCTTTGCTCTTTCTGTTCTCTGGATCTGAAATGCCTTCCTTACTCATCCTACCCAGTTTCCTGGCTTGATGTGTCTGCCTG
The DNA here is from genome assembly GCF_040939455.1 of Microcebus murinus. Lineage (NCBI taxonomy): Eukaryota > Metazoa > Chordata > Mammalia > Primates > Cheirogaleidae > Microcebus > Microcebus murinus. Next base: position 23,094,030 of record NC_134127.1, on the reverse strand, counting down.
TCTGTGAGGTGCCCTGACAGTTCCTGCCCACACTGATGTTTCCTCTTCTGAATTCCTGTAGCACTTACCCTGGGCTATGTACCTCAGATCTTGGCTGTAGATGAATGTCCTTATCTGAAAAAGAGGAACAATGCCACCTACCTCACAAAGTTATTGTGGAGGTAATATGAAATGAGTAGGAGAAAGCACATCTTATTTATTGTTCATAGGTATTTATTCTTTTAATGTTACAGTCTCCATAAGGGCAAGGATTATATCAAATAGCTCTTATGTTTCTTCTTAAACCCCGCAGCAGTACTAGATACAAGGTAAAATGTTCATGAAATATTTGTTGGCCAGATAACCTTATTTTAAATGTGTTGTTTCTTCTAGGAGCTACTCATCACTAATGAAAGCTGAAAATATGTCATCAAATCAGGTATGTTTAAGTTACTTGCTCTAATGTTTACCTTTAAATAATTCACTAAGGGTTTTTAATAATTATGTTACTGGCATTACAGACTTACATGTTGCAAATAGTTTATTCACGTAGGATTCTGTTAAGCATTCCCCCCCACCCCCATTCCCTGTGGACTTCTTCATGTGTGTTTTTAAGTAGGTCACCTCAGGGAGAAAGATTGCCATACCTTGTCTGCTGTGAAGTACGGGTCTGTTAGTATTTACAGGACTTTCTCCCACTCTTTTTTTTTTTTTTTTTTTTTTTTTTTGAGACAGAGTCTCACTTTGTTGCCCAGGCTAGAGTGAGTGCCGTGGTGTCAGCCTGGCTCACAGCAACCTCAATCTCCTGGGCTCAGCGATCCTACTGTCTCAGCCTCCCGAGTAGCTGGGACTACAGGCATGTGCCACCATGCCCGGCTAATTTTTTGTATATATATTTTTAGTTGGTCAATTAATTTCTTTCTATTTTTGGTAGAGACAGGGTCTCGCTCAGGCTGGTTTCGAACTCTTGACCTTGAGCAATCCGCCCGCCTCGGCCTCCCAAAGTGCTAGGATTACAGGCGTGAGCCACCGCGCCCGGCCTCTCCCACTCCTTTTTCCCCTCTTTCCTAGTTGCAGGCATGCAAAAGTGCCTTTATGAATGTTCTTCATGAGTGTGACTGTAGATCCTATATTGTAATTGAGGACAAAAATATCACCTTCAATTAAAATAAAAGTACCAACCCTAAGGTCTTATACTGCAGCCTGAGGGAGAAAATTGGTTGCTGTCATGCTCCCCAGGACCTGAATAAAGAGAATTGGTGACCCATAACATAGCACTGACAGGATCTTTGTCACATCCACATTTTACCGGAACTGTGTCAGAGACTTACTGTCCTTGAGAGCTGTCTTTCCCAGAACTTATTTTGAAGTATTTAAAGATAGCACAATTTAGCTATTATTGAACAGTCTTTGTAGGAAATTGAAACTGGGTAGATATATTTGGGATATTGCATGTTTTATACCATGTTTCCCCGAAAATAAGATCTACCCATAAAATAAGCCCTAGCAGGATTTCTAAGCATTTGCACAATATAAGCCCTACCCAGAAAATAAGACCTAGCGATTGGCATGGCTACGCAGCGTATCTGCACAACCCATGCATTTCATCATCTCAGAGCGGTAAAGGAACAAAAAATAACACATCCCCTGAAAATAAGCCATAGGGTGTCTTCTTGAGGAAAAATAAACATAGGACCCTGTCTTATTTTCGGGGAAATACAGTAGTAAAACTTAAAAATACAGTTGTCCCTCAGTATCCATGGAGGATTGGTTTGAAGATCCTCCTCAGATACCAAAATCCACGGATGCTCAAGTTCCTCATATAATATAGCTTAGCATATTTTGCATACAACCTATGTGAACCTTCCCATATACTTTAAATCATCTCTAGATTACTTATAATACTATGTAAATAGTTGTTATACTGTATCTTTTTAAATTTGTATTTTTTATTGTGTTTGTTTTGTTTTATCCCAAATATTTTTGATCCACGGTTGGTTGAAACCCGTGGAGGCCAGGCGCGGTGGCTCATGCTTGTAATCCTAGCACTCTGGGAGGCTGAGGCGGGTGGATTGCTAGAGGTCAGAAGTTCGAAACCAGCCTGAGCAAGAGCGAGACCCCGTCTCTACTATAAATAGAAAGAAATTAATTGGCCAACTAATATATATATAAAATTAGCCGGGCATGGTGGCGCATGCCTGTAGTCCCAGCTACTCGGGAGGCTGAGGCAGAAGGATTGCTTGAGCCCAGGAGTTTGAGGTTGCTGTGAGCTAGGCTGACGCCATGGCACTCACTCTAGCCTGGTCAACAAGCGAGACTCTGTCTCAAAAAAAAAAAAAAAAAAAAAAAAAAAATCAAGGCTATCTTGTTAAGTCACGAAGCTATGATAACCTTTGGACTCAAAATACTGGAATATAGGCCAGAAATATATGTTGGCATAAGGGTATTGAGACAGTGTTTGTTTAGGATCAATCATGTTTTCTTATAGTCACACTTAGTACACCATACTAAATCAGGTGAGACTTACTTCGTAATTTGGAAGTCATTGGTCACTTGTTGCTGTGTAATTAGGCCACGTAAGGACACCTTAGAAAACCGAGCTGCTAATCCAGCCATTCTAGGGAACTGACAATTTAAGATAGTGAAGAAGTGATGAACGAATTTGGTTTTTTTTTTTTTTACTTTCTCAACTTGGAGATTAGTTAAGATTATAAGTGTAAATTTTAAATACTGAATTACTTATTTTCAAGGCTTTTACAGTTTCACTTTTTTGTTTCCTGCAGGACGGCAATGATTCAGATGAATTCATGTGAAAGGAGAAAAGGACCTTTGGAAGATGCCAACATAGAGACAGTTGCAGACCTTTTGATTTCATCTCTGTTCTGAATTATAAAAAACAACCAAAATTCTACTTCATTCTACACAGATATTGTTGATTTGGGAGTTTTAAGAAAAAAAGATTCTTTTTTACTAACAGAAAAGGATCGGATATGTATAAAATAGTTGAGCTTGACAGCATATAACTTAAGGAAAGTGAAAATATTTTTGCCAGAACATGTCTTGGTATCTCATGAAAGCTGGCTGCCCTTGTTCTTAAGACAGACTTTAGAGCAAACCAACTCTGAAAAGTATTTCTGTTGCTGTGGTCTATCCCTGAAAACAGATGTCTTGAAGTGCTTTTCATATTCTCAAAATATCTTCACTTCTGTTAAGAGGAATGTGCTGGTGGGCAATATGTGCAAATGTTTCCCCATCCCTGATTTCCTGATTAGAAAAAAAGGCAGATGGGTTTTGAAGATGAGTGATATTTTCGGATTACTGGCTTCAACATTCACCGTTCCGTCACATCGTGTGAGCCTGTCAGGGTGGTGATCCTCAGCTCTCAGCTTGTCTCAGCTTTGACATCCCTGCTTTCTCCTAGTGGGGGCCTCCACTGTAGTAGTAGTATATTTAAAGAAATGGTGTTAATCAAGTTTGGGCCTTGTGGCAGTTGTTATCTGAGCACCAATTATCTATGTGACAACTTCCAGGCCTGGGAGTCATTTCTCAGCACTTCGGGAGAAATACGAAGGAGTGCTCTGTGAATCATTTGGGTGTGATGTAAGGTTACCCAATTTTTGTCTTGGGCTATAGCATGAAGCAGAGGTCCAGATTGCAATTATGACTTTATAAAGAATTAAGCTTTTCACTAGCCAGCCAAGTAAATTTTTTCCTTACCTTGAAATATTTGAGTTTAATCCCAGAGTTTGGATTTCTTATTGTAGACTCAGTATCTTACCATGTAACATTTTATTACTCATTTGACCCACCTGCTGTGATTCTGAATAGAAGCTGTATATTTATTGCACCATGTAAGGCAACCCCTATAAAAAGAAACAAAACAAGGAGAAAGAAAACAAAGCCTACGGGATAGGAGACATATAAATTGACATTTTAACCCCATCCAGAATTCTGTGCCCGGCTTTCTTACTCTTGTCGCAAACTCCTGACCTCAAGCACTTTGGCCTCCGAGAGTGCTAGGATTACAGGTCACCGTCCCCAGCCTGGACTTCCTTAATTGTATTCTAGCCTAGGAAAAATGGTCTCCTACAGCAGATATTCTACCTGTAATAGCACTTTAGAACTTAGGGTAAAACCAAAAGACTAGTATATCCATTTATTCCAAGTTGATGTGTGAGGTTGAACTGCAAAATTCCTTGAGGCATAACTCATCGGCCAAATGTTGAGGGGTTTGGAAGATGACTCCAGAGATTAGTAATTTTGTGTGTGTCTAATAATATTCAGCCTCGAGTTCTGCAATTAAAAGTTACAATAAAGATCATTTCTTGTCTGAAAGGACATTGATAAGTGAATTCTTAGAATTTGTTATAAAAAGGGCAGCTCCATCCACAAGCTGGTTTTGAAGGTGCTCTTGTTGTAAAACCCTCATGTATCACAAGCTCAATCTGACAGGTTCTGTTGTGGGTATCATCTTCCTCCATTGATAAATGCCTCCTTCATCCAGATTCCCTCGGAGTCCAAATGGATGACCTTTCTCAGACACACTCTTGATGGACTGTGGAGTCACTGTGGAGCTTGCATCAGACTGTTCTGTCTGGTGGCTCTGAGCACACCTTGGAACACTCTGTGGCAGGCACCTCATGCGGGGAGTTGCACACATGTTGACAGTTTTGGAATATATATCTCTACTGTAGTATGAGAGATCTTGGGGTCCAATATTTAACATTTCATAACTCTTAGCTTACAGTGGTTTAAGATGCCAAGGCCTCTCTGCTTGACTATGTTGAATCCTAGAGCTCTCAACCTCTTCAGCTGCCTGTGCTGGCTTCCCCCACCCCTTGCCTCTGTGTGTTTTGGTCCCAGGGAAGGCACTGACATTTTGTTTTGAGGACACAGAGGTTCATTGCCAGCAGGTCAGACTGTTGGCATTGATGACATCTCACTTGCTGTTGGCATGTTTCCGAAATGTTTGATAGGAAAATTCCAAATTGTTGCTATTTTTATGAGCTGTGTGTGCCCTTGATCCAATCTGTGCATCCTGAGGGTTTCTCTGTGAATCTGAGTCACCTCGCCAACCCTGTCTCCAGTTTCATCACTCTGACCTGCATGCAGGTGAGGGTCATAGTATCATTTAATTGACTTCACAAACTCTGCTCTATTTTTGCATTCTGACAGCTTTAGACTTCACATTTCTTATCCAGCTTTGTCTAGGGCCATAATCTTTGGGCAAGGGAGATTGTCATGGTGCTTGTGCTGGAACAGATGTTGACGTTTTGACATTAGCAAGTGACAGGCTCTAGTTGAACCTCTTCGGCATCTTTCTGTGTTTTGTTGTATAGTCCTCATGTAGATTTCAGTGAGCCTTTCACTGCACACCTCCACCCCTCGGAGGGATGTGAGCCATGCTCTCAGCAAGATTAGAGGGAGAGTGCAGCTCCAGCCTCTGCTTCTTCCTCCCACTGTTGTGTGTATCTGAGAGGGGAGGTGTTTTCTGAACTGGAAGTGTTTATGGGGGAAAACTGAGCGCGGTGGCAAAATGGAGAAATGGAACAATTTTCTGGTTTCTCCTGAACTGTGATATTGAAGCCTTTTTCTCTGATTTGAAATACAGCATGTGAATTACATTTCAAAATGATCATATTAGATTAGGCAACCTTTAGATTTTAAAGTAGACTACAGAAATGGACCAAACTATAATCAAAAGTATAAAATCAGAAACTTAAAAGTCCAAGCTAAAATTCAGTCCCCACCCACTTACCTCCAATGAGTATGTGGCAGCAGCTCAAGTAAGGAGGGCACTACTGCTGCCCAAGCCAGTTCACATTCAAGCTGCACTTAGTGAGAGCTCGTCTCTGCTGGGCAAACCAGTCCAGCATGGTCAAGAGACTTTTATGTGCATTTTATCATTTCAAAAATGAGACGATGCCAACCATAGACACAGCATGTCCTGGATGAATGATCTGTAAAATATAATAAAAGCTTATAGTTTGAGTAGAACCATGTGTGTTTGTGAGATTTCATTCTTTACTTCTCAAAGGCTCAGTGTCACTGATGAGGTGTGCATGCTTATTTGGGGTAAGTAGGGAAAAGGAGGTTCTGGCACTACGTGTGAAGATACCCTTCAAACAGTCAGTTTTGCTCCCTAGCAGGAGGAGAAAAGCAAGAGTAAAGGGAGAAGCACCCAAGAATTCCCAGGAAGAGGACTGGAGAACCCAGAGCTGGAAGGCTGTGACATCTGAACACTAGCATTTGGAGTTTAAAACTTGACCCCTGACCTCCCAGAATTCCCAGGGGGTCTGTCTGAAATTTTTGCCAGGGTGAGGCTGCCAATGTGAAGACTTCCTGGAATGGTTTCATTGATGCATGTAGGGCCCAGGGTCGTATTCAGTTTATAGGTTTTTACCCCTTCTGTGATAGAGCTTACTCATGTTAGCATGTTTTCAAGAGGTATTAGGATCAAGGGAATGGCACAAACACAAGTTTTTCTCCCCACTATAAAAGCATATTTGAGAACATTTGGGTTGTATTTCTCTCTAGTCAGGGCAACACCTGCATACTTTGGTTTTAACTGCCTTAGCTACTAGAATTCTGGGGTTTAAATGTTTGAGTAAATTAAATAGAGAATGTAGTTTATAACCAGAATTTTCATACAGAAAAATGTAGAGATCTGTGTATATGCTAGATGACTTAGCAATGCACCGAAAATACAAACACCTATCTAACGCCATCTCTTACCACTAGATTATACATACCTCTGTCTGTCTCACATTGATTAGTTTTATCTTTCTGGTCTCATCATTGTATCAGTTATTGGAGGAACTCTGAGCTTTCCACCTTAGTGGTTATGAATACAGGCCTGCACCGTAGCCAGATGGAAAACTGGACTCTGCCATCGGCATGTGCTGAGTGGCACTGACCCAACTTCTGCATTGAACAGCCAAGGAACGGTGGCCAGGGGAAATTATTGCTCACTCTAGAAATCCATGTAGTGTTTACTAGTTCTCAAGCCTGATGAGTGGGTGTCAATACTGAAGGCTGGAAAAAAGAATTCTCCAAAGTCAGTTACTGTGTTTTGTTCCGACATCACCCTTGTCTTGTAACCACTGCGGTAAAAATACAAGACTAATGGCCTGACATTTCACATCCTGCCTAGATGAGGCCTTAGCTGCCCGGCTCCTGCTGGTGTTTTGTTTTCTGCCTCAGCAGTCTGCTTTGCATAGAGGAGGCTAACATTTGCTTAAGATTTCGGAAGAGGACTGGGATCTTTCAGGTGGTAAAGGCTTGGTGTTGAAGCTTTTTGACTCTTGGTGAAGACAGAATCCAAGGTCAACAGATCAAAACTACAGACTGAAAAAGATGAAGTATTGGAGGCACTGCACGGTACCCTTTAAAGCAGCTAGGCCTGGCAGGAACTATCTTCTACTGTGAAGCCCTTGGCTTCATGTTATGACATCCCTTCAAGTCCGCATTTTTTATCCTATGGTTAAGGTACTGGCATCAGTGAGGCTTACATAACTCATTTCAAAACTGGAATTACTTTTAGGAGAGTCTTTGAAAAGGGAAGGAAGGTCTGAAATAGACAAAGTTTAAATTTGGATACCAAAAAGGCTTTACTGGTGCCTGTGATTAGAAAATACATCAATTACCTGGACTTTTTGTTGCTCTCATTGCTATCAAAACAAGACAACCAAAGAAGTTCATCTGGCAGGATTGAAGAGGGTAAAAGCACACACATCCCCACATCTCAGCTGTCCGCCCTTCTAGCCTTCAGGGTCAGGGAGAATTGCTAAACTTCTTTCACTTGGATGGATAGCTAGGTACACATGATTCAGAATCCAAGAGGTATAAAAGGGTATAGGGGGGAAAGTGTTTCCAGTCCCCCTTTGGGCAACCGATGCTACCATTGTTTAAACTCAAGGCAGAAGCTCTAGATCTAGACTCGGCTGAGCTTGAGGGTCTGCCTGCTTCTGTGGCTCAGCTGCGGAGGGGGCTCCTCTCTGCCCTCCCCTCTGGGGCCTGTGATCCAGGAGAAAATGCCCCGAGGCTTCCCAGGTCTTATGGGGGTTTAGATGGAGATAATGAGTTCAGAAACAGGGAGTAACAGAGAATTAGGAGTCCCTTGGTGTCCTACCCACGAACCAGCCTCTGCTTGGACACTGAGTTACGGGATGGATTGTCTGTTCCAATTAAAGACAGAGAATGAAGCAAAGAAAGTGAGAAGGCTGCTTGCTTTCATCTCAGTTTGTGCATGAGGGTGGGGAATAAGCGTGGGTGAGGGGCAAGGGGGTGTTGGGAACAGGGCTGGCCTCAGGCAACATCTTTGATTTTCCCCACCTGGCCAGCTGCCTTAGCCTCCAGTGCCCCGAAAGGATGGGAGGGCAGCTGTCATGTGGACGAGGCTGTCTGTGAACAGTGTACCAAAGGAAAAGGAGCCACATGCCACTTTCACGCCTAGACTTTACCTTCAGGGGTGTGGATTTTAGAATACAACTCTCCACTTTTCTATGTGACGACTCACTTATCGCCTCCAGTCCTCTGTTTGGCAGATGATGAGGAATAGGACAAGAGCAGGGACTGTAAATTCCAGCACTGCAGGGCAGGGCAGGTAGCGATGACAATGCCAGGACAATGCTGCTCTTCTAACTGGGCAGCTGCTGCACTTGGCTAAGTACTGCCGTGGGGAAATCAAGTTTTGTTAGGGAATCCAGTGAGGAACGTGCATCAAAACGTGACTGGAAAATGGAAGTGGTGGTTTTCTCCCAACTTCAACACAGCTCTGCTTTCTCTCCCCACCTTTCCATGGCATCTTAGATGAACAGATCTGACTCTGTGACTTTCCAATCACTTTCTTTTTTTTTTTTTTTTTTTTTTTGAGACAGAGTCTCTCTTTGTTGTCCAGGCTAGAGTGAGTGCCGTGGCGTCAGCCTAGCTCACAGCAACCTCAAACTCCTGGGCTCGAGCGATCCTTCTGCCTCAGCCTCCCGAGTAGCTGGGACTACAGGCATGCGCCACCATGCCCGGCTAATTTTTTATATATATATCAGTTGGCCAATTAATTTCTTTCTATTTATAGTAGAGACGGGGTCTCGCTCTTGCTCAGGCTGGTTTTGAACTCCTGACCTTGAGCAATCCGCCCGCCTCGGCCTCCCAAGAGCTAGGATTACAGGCGTGAGCCACAGCGCCCGGCCTCCAATCACTTTCTGATACAAGAACTGCTCCATTTTAAAATGACAATTCCCTTGTAGACATGAAAAACTCATCTCATTTAAATCAAAACTTCAATCTCACATGTAACTCAAAACTTTAGGGCACCTCCTAGTTCAGGTCTGATTCTTCACTCTGCCTCTTCCCCAGCACCAGCTCCTCCAGGATTGGGGCGGAGGCCAGATAAGGCAGGTTTATGGAGGATTAGCCCACGACAGGGGCAGAGGTAGGGGCTGTGGGAAAAGAGGAGACTCTTTCGTGACTGGCTCTATTAGAATCTGGCTTTCGGTGGCCCCCCACACAGCAGCTGCTGCAGTGCTGATTCTTCATGCTCCCATCTGTGGGTTCTTCGGGAGCATTAAAAGGGTCGTCAGTGGCATAGTTCTCTGACCTGGGAATGCACTTCCTAGCTGAGTCCTTGTATCCTTCCCCATCTTGTATCCTTCCCCAACCACAAGTGGCACACCCACAGCCCCTGCTGAGACTGGAGTCCATGTGCCTTGGCAGCAGCCCTGTTCAGTAAAGTCTCAACAATCAGCTCTCACCTGGAACCCAGTTTTCTCTCTCTGCTTCCCTGTAGGGAAACCCCACTTGCCAAATGAGTCAAGTCCAGTTTGGCCAGCTGCTACCATTATCCTGTCGATGTGGGAAGCTCTAGCTAGTTTCCTGCCTTTTGAATTCTACAGGGGAGAAGCATTATCAGTCTTTGTGGTAAAACAGACCAAAGACTCAGCAAACCTGCACCCACCCACATCCCAGGCCCACCCCCAAGTTCTTGAAGGCTCCTTGTTTGGCTTGGGGTAGTGGGAGCAAAGGTCCAAGCTCTTTCTTCCTATGCTTGTGGATTTTCTTCAGTGTAGCCCTTTAGAGGTATCGTTTCTTGTATAGCTGTTGCAGTGACTGGTTTTGCTATCCTTTGGTGCATCCTTAATTAGTGTGTCTTGCAACTAGAGTGTAGATGTACTCACCACTTATTGCTCTCTGCTTTGAGACTTCATGAATATCCAGTATCATAATACATTGGAAACCTAGACTTTTAGCTAACATTTCCACATTTGCTTATGTTGGTTTAAAACTATTCAGCATTGTGTGGGCCAAACAAGGCCTGTCTATGGCTGTGTATTTCCCCTGAGCTATCAGTGTTTGAGGGGTCTGGATTAGAATGAGCTCTGGGTCTTCTCCATGAATTTGTGATTTTTCCTGGATTTAGTATGAGCCACTGAAGGAGCAGCTTCCTGGCAATGTACCATTCTTAGTGGACACCACCAATGTCTGGGGGAAGCAAGCAACGAAGGGAAGAGCCAGCAGGTGGCAGGAGAGTATAAGCACGGGTCTCCTTGTCTATCCCATTGACATTCCAGCTGCCCTTGAGTCCACGCTGTTCTCCCGCAGGGTACAAGAGGTTGGACTCAGAATCTTGCTGCAAATCTCATGAAGCTGTGCTTCTCAGCAGGTCTCAAAGCTCTTTGCCATTGAAATTTTAGAAATGTGGGGTGGAAGGTGCCTGAACCTTCTAAACCAACAACACCATGTATTGATTTAAAAAGTAAATTGCCCTAGCACTCTGGGAGGCCAATGCGGTCAGATCGTTTGAGCTCAGGAGTTCAAGATCAGCCTGAGCAAGAGCAAGACCCTGTCTCTACTAAAAAAAAAAAAAATAGAAAGAAATTAGCTGGACAACTAAAAATATATAGAGAAAAAATTAGCCGGGCATGATGGTGCATGCCTGCAGTACCAGCTACTTGAGAGCCTGAGGCAGAAGGATTGCTTGAGCCCAGGAGTTTGAGGTTGCTGTGAGCTAGGCTGACGCCATGGCACTCCAGCCTGGGCAACAGAGTGAGGCTTTGTCTCAAAAAAAAAACAAAAAAATAAAGTAAATTTTTGTCAAGACACAATGCTTACAATGCTTATATTTAAAAACAAATCTCTTTTTGTTTTGGAATCAGCTTCTAGCTTTCCTTTGCATGCTCCAGGCACAGGTTTCATAGAATCATAGGCCGTGGAGGATGGAAGGGACCTAAGCCAATCAGACTCTTCTGTGAGAGTCACAACACCCTTAGCTAAACACAAAACATCACCCTCAGCATGAACGCATCCAGGGACAGAAACCTGCAGCTTGCTAAAGCCCATACGATTTTAGAAAAGTTACTTTATTGAGCCACAGTTGGCCTCACAGTGACTTCTACCTGTTGTTTTGCCTTCTGGAGCCACACAGGGCAAGTTGAATTCCTCTTTCATGTGACAGCTTGAAAGGTTTGAAGACGGCTGTCAGCTGCCACCTGTGACTCCTCCTGAACATCCCATTCTCTGTGATCCAGTGTGACACTGAAAGAAAAGCAGGCGTCTGAGAACACAGGACATGCGAGGCCCCAACTCTCCTCTGTTTACCTAACTCCCAAGAAGAGCAGCTTCTGAGCTGGGCAGCGTCTCCTGGCATGACCCCAGCTGGCCCTCACAAGAGTAGGAAAGAGATGATTCTTCTCCAAATGTAGCTGTAGAGATCACCTGACTCTTTGGCTTTCGTTGTCAATTAAATCCCCTGTCTTTTCCACACACCATGTTGATTAGATTATTCTGGGATCTTTTCATTTTTTTATGAAGTGGGGGAGGGTTTGGATCATGGTATAGAATTTTAGATTTATTCTTTAAATTTTTTTTTTACTATATAATGTAACAAACACACAAAACAGTGTATGAAAAGATATGTTCCTTTTCAAAGATAATAATATAAATAATTATGTTCTACTATCCTCCCGGTTAAGAAATAGAACAGTACCTGCACCCCTCAAAGCCCCCTTTTTTCACTTTCCTAATCACATCCCTGCCTACCCCTACCCCTCACCTACCTTTTGTGATAATCATGTCTTATATCCCTGACATGCACTTCTCTAAACAATACACTGCTTTTGCCTGCTTTGAAATTCATATTCATGGAATCTTCTTAACGTTTTTTTCTATGTATGACTTGCTCCTTTCACTATTATGTTTTTAATGAATTTTCCCTATTAAAGATACCTTGTTGGAATCTGCCTATTGAGCTCATTGTGGTTCTAATTATTTCCTCTAACATCATTTCCTTCACAAATGTTGTCTACATGTTTGTAAACATTCCTTCTATACTATCATCCAAAAAATTTGGAAAACCTTTGAATGAGATGTCTTGGGTCAGTACCTTGAGCAAACATCCTTTCTGGCTGAGATTAATCCATCTTCAGTACTCTTTGGGCACACCCAACAGGATACTAATTCTGCTGATTTTACTTTAATCTGCACCATGTTTTCCTACTTGCTCACAAGTTTATCAAAAAACACCTTGCTACTGGACATGGTGGCTCACACCTGTAATCCTAGCACTCTGGGAGGCCAAGACGAAAGGATTGCTTGAGCTCAGGAGTCCCAAACCAGCCTGAGCAAGAGAGAGACCCTGTCTCTACTAAAAATAGAAAAAAAAATCAGCTGGGCAACTAAAAATAGAAAAATTTAGCTGGGTGCAGTGGTGTGCACCTGTAGTCCCAGCTACTCAGGAGGCTGAGGCAGGAGTGTGAGGTTGCTGTGAGCTAGAGTGATGCCACAGCACCCTAGCCTGGGCAATAGAGTGAGACTCTGTCTCAAAAAAATAAATAACCAAAAATAACAACAAATTATATCATAAAGTAAATAAGGTAGGTTTACCTTGTTCCCAAAGGTGATACAGAGAGATCCTGGAAATAAGACTTCCTGAAAGACATTAAAGAGACAGAAAAAGAAAATTACAAATGATGATTAAACATATAAAAAGATGATCAACTCCACTCATACTAAAAGAAATGCAAATTTAGCCTACACAGAGGCATCACGTCTCACCTATTGGATGGGAAAAAAGCTAGAAGTTTGACCACATACCCTAATCTAGATAATTCCAGAAGACAGGGTGTACTGGGGGTAGAGTTTTTAAAAAGATAGATTTTATCTTGATCTGATAAGTTAAATATTTGAATTCCAGGAGATTTTGGATTAAGCACATAAGAAAATGGTGAATTGGAAAAGAGAAGCCCAGTCTTTGTCCCTTCCTTCTGGAAAGATCTTCCTGGCCCCAAGACTAGTTTGTGCTCTTATACTGCCCAGTATATATTCCTAGGGTGCCAATTTATAACAATGATGTAAGCAGGGACAATTGTTCGACTACTGTTGTATCCCCAATGCCTGGCCCATGGTGGGTGTTCAATAAATACTTGTTGAACAAATAAATACATGAATAAGTGATTGGACTCCCATGTTCGGATGCAGAAAGTGAGGTTTGGAAAGGCCAAACCAGTTACTCCAGGTCACCCAGCCGAGATCTGAACTGAGGTCCCTGTGGCTCCAAACCCCAGGACCCCTGTCTGGCGACAGGACACTGCATCGTTCCACTTGCCTTTGCTTTGACACTGGCTCCTCTGACTCAGTGGGGATTGAACTCCCAGGGCTCTTGGGGGTGGTTTTATCTCCAGCTGGTCCTGCCTGGGTCTGCCAAGGTCCCACAGTGGGTTCCTGTTGGCCACATGCCCGAAATAAAGGAGGGAGGCGGCGGGCGGGGTCACCCCCTTTCCCTACCAGGCTCCTTCCACCTGTCCCTCTTTTCTTATCCCCTCCACAACCCCCCTTGGAGCACTCACTTCCTCTGCCCCTGGCACCTGCAGAAACACAGACCTTGGGGTTTACGGGGGGGATGCAGGGTGGGAAGTTCAAGGGAGGCGGCTTGCGGGTCCCCTCGATCATCGCTCCCTTAATGAGCAGGGGTGTGAGTTCCGTTTTGGCCGAATTCACAGGACGCAGCCGCCCTCTGGGGAGAAGTCGGGGCTGAAAGTTTAGATTATTTTGCAGCTTCAGAAGTAAACATTCACTCAGAAACCATGATGTCACCAGGGATGGCTGGCTCACCCTGCGGGGCGCTGGCAGCAAAGACATCCTTCCCAGCTTGTGCTCGTCCTCCCACAGCACAGGGGCAAGAAGAGCCTCCGTCTGAGGCGAGCCGCCTCACGTCGTGCGGCTGCGCGTGTGCGGCTGCGCGTGTGCGGCTGCGCGTGTGCGGCTGCGCGTGTGCGGCTGCGCGTGTGCGGCTGCGCGTGTGCGGCTGCGCGTGTGCGGCTGCGCGTGTGCGGCTGCGCGTGTGCGGCTGCGCGTGCGCATGCACTCCTGTGCGCGTGCGTGCGCGCGTGTGAGCGAGAGAGAGAGATGGAGTCCCTGAAACGAAGCCTTAGCAGAGGCCAGTTAGGGAAACTTCCCTCTAGTCCAGCCCAGTCCAGGGTCTTTAACATCCGCCCGAAGGCAGCCGAGTGGGGGCTGCTAGCTTTTATTTTGCCTTTGAGAGGCCAGCCCTGAGCCCCAGGAATCCTGAGAGGAATATCTTCATCTTTATGTCGTATTCTTTCTCCTTTTCCCTCTTCCACTCCTTTCCTTGTACTTTGACTTCTTCCTCATGTTGAATGTTCCTCTTTCTCCATTTTTTCTTCCTTCTGCTTTCTCTTTTCTTCTCCTTCTTACCTTAAAGCTAATAATATCTGACCTTGTCGATCATCAAATGCCAGCTCCCCCTTATGCTAAATAGCTTATATGCAGTTTATCATTTTATCAAATCTCTTGTTTTCCTTTTACATCATATTTGTTTTACACAGGCAATTCTTGCTTACTATAAAAAAAAAAATAATGATGATAGAAAGCACAGCTAAGCAAAACACAAACAAAACACCACCAAAAAAAGGCCAAATTTAAGTTACTCAGAATCACATTGTTGACATTTTGATGTATGTTCTCCTAGATTTCTGTCTAAGAATGAACCCCTCAAAACGGACTAGGAGATTCTTTGGAGGTGAGAAGCCCTGGGTTTGTAGTTCAAACCCCACCTTGAATGAGCCGTGCAACCTTGAACAAGTCACCCCCACCCTGGTCTCAGTTTCCCGGGGCTGTGTCTGCATCCTGGGAACAGGTCTGGCTATGCCAGCTGGAAACGACACCCGTTGCTGGTTGAGAGACCAGATTTTTCTCTCAAGGAAGCACCAGCCTGTTGCCTTTTGCCACCCTTTCAAGAACTAGACCTCAATTCTGGGCCCACCCAGCCACCCCCTCCTGTCCTGTTCCCTGGGGCCTCACCCGGGCTTCTCAGCTTTCACTTTTTCTGCCGATGCAGTTGGAAACTGTGGATTTGCTATTTTCCCTCCACCTGCACTAACAACACAAATTGCTGCCCCAGCACTATTCCCACGTTCCCATGTCCTCTGCCGGGCACAGGTGCCGCAGATCATGTTCTAAGGGTCCCTGGGCATGGCTCTTTCTCTCTTGATGTGCCCAGCATGGCTGTGGGCATGGGAGGCCCCTCTCCTGTGTGGCTTGGGTTGTTTTTTCCCTTGGAGCCTTGTGGCTGAGTTTCCATGGTCCTGTGTTCAGGGACCCTGGGCCAGGGCTGCGGGTGCGGGCAGCCTTGGGGCTCTCAGTTCCGTGTGGGTTCTCGACAGGAAGGGCTTTCATGTGGGTGCCAGCTGGACTCCTGAGCCCAACTTCAGGCCTGGCAGGACAAGAGGAGGGAGAGCTGCAAGTGTGAAAAACACTCTCTGTTTGGGAGCTGGTTGATGGAAAAGAAAGACAAGATGGGGGGGGGGGCAAGCTTAGAGGAGAGAGGCCATCGTGCCCCTGGGGAAATGAGACGATTCAGCCTTTTCCACCCAAGAAGAGACCTTGGCAGAGAAACAAGGAAGAAAAGTCTGTTGGGTGGAGAAGGAAAACAGTTTCTCAAGCCTGCCTTTGCTCCCTCCCTCTCCCCAGCTCACTGAGCCTAATCAGGTCAAGCATGCAGTTCCCTGCCAGACACTGTGGCATTGTTTAAAGCCACCGCCTCCCCCAGCCCCTCTCCCCTGAGAACCGAATTCTTACAAAGAAAGCCCTGAGGGACAGGCTGAGAGGACAGAAGCCCAAGGTCCCAAGGTCCCTGGAGACAGGGTTCCGACTCTGTGGCTCTCTCCTCCCTCCCACTGGTTATTTTTCTGCCCAGGACCTAAGGGAGAAAACAAGCCAGGCCCTGGCAGACCTGGAGGCTGTTTTTGTTTACGTAAGGGCATTTTCCAAACAAACTGCCGCAAAAGGTCAGCTGTAGTCCCAGGCAGTGCTGGGACTGAGCAGCGGGTTTGGGAGGTGTGGAGAGAAAGGAAACTGCAGGCTGCTTGGGGTCAGATGGCTTTACCAGAGTGGGAAGAGGCTGGCCTGGGGGCCAGGAGGGGGGCTTCCTGGAGATGGAGCTCTGGAAGACCTTGGCTACTCCATAAAACTTAAATAGGACTTGAAGTAACCTGTTTACCTGCCTTCCAGCACACCCAAGAGAGTCACAGAGAGACTGGAGCTCTGGGCAAGGCCCAAGTGAGACTGGCCTCAGAGGCTGGACCTGCCACTGCCTTTGGCTTCATCCCCTGCAGGCCTCTGCTGGGGGGCACCAAAGGGGAAGAACTTTGAGGTTCCTACTGACACATATTCTACTACTGACAAAATCCCACCCTACGATCTTATCATCTTGTTTTAAATGGTCAGTTGTCTTTTAAGAAAATCCAGAGAAGAAAAAAATACATACATTTTAATACTTACCTGCTCATCTACCACCGTTCTCCATTTCTTCTTGCAGATCCAAGTTTCTATCTGATATTTCCTGTTAACGTGAAGACTATCCTTTAGCAATTTTTATAGGGCATATATACTGGCTATGAACTTTCATTTCTGTGAACTTTCATTTTTCTGAAAATGTCTTTCGTTTTCCCTCATTCTTGAAGGATATTTTCACTGGATATAAAATTCTGTGTGGACAGAATTTTTCTTTGAAAATGAAAAAGATTTCAGATTTCTGGTTCTGAGGACATAGCTGAAGCAGAACAGGATTGGAGGTGCTCCTTAGGAAGCACTGCCCAAGATGGGCCTGGTGGGGCTCTGGGTGTGGCTGCGAGGGGTAAAATTGTCAGAAACTTACAGCAACAGAGTCAGCTCATTTCCCTTGGCTCTGCAATGGCTCTCGGTAGTTTAGTGGTAGTTTTAGTTTTGTGCACCCACCACCACAATATAATTTTAGGACATTTCCATCACTTCAAAAGGAAATCTCAGCCCATTTACACTCATTTTCTGTTCCTTCCTCCAGCCCCTGGAAACCACTAGTCTCCTTTCTGTCTTTCTAGATTTGCCTATTCTAGACAATTCATATAAATGAAATCATACCACATGTGAAAAAAATAAAAACTTCAAACATTTCATTCAATTGTTTCTGATTTCTTCACTGTTTCTGGTAAGAGCAGTGATTTTTAATAACATTGTTCCTCTGTATGAAATGTGTCTCTTATTCTCTATCCCTAGTCTTGAGCAATTTGAGTAAGTCCAAGTGCATAGGTGTGATTTTTCTTTGTATTTATCTTCAAGTTTTTTTTCTGAGTGTCCAATTTGTATGATAGACCATTTTATATTTTCTCATGTCCCCATGGAGTTCTATTTTTTTTTTTTGCTGTATTTTTATCTTTATTCTTCAGTTTGGAAAATTTCTGTTGATTGCTTTTAAGTTTACTGTCTTTTTTCTTTTTCCATTTCCAATGTGCTATTAAATTTTTCCAGTGAGTACTTTATTTCATTTATTGTAATTTTCACTTCTAAAATTTCCATTGGTTCTTTTCTAAAACTTCCACTTCTCTTCTGAGATTCCTTATTTTGTCACTCATTATGACCATATTTTCCTTTAGTTCTTTGAACATTTTTATTATCATGCTTTTAGTCTTTGTCTGCTAACATTTGGCTCATTTCTGGATCAATTTCTATTGTTTATTTTTTCCTTGACAGTAGGTCACGTTTTTTTTTTTTTTTTCCACACTTAGTTATTTTTTATTCTCTGTTGGACATTGTCAATGACACATTTTAGAAACTATGGAATCTGTTATTTTCTGCAGAAGAGCATTAATTTTTGGTCTAGCATACAGTTCCATCACTAGCTGTTCCCCTTGAACTTGTCTTGACTTTATTTTGGGCTTTGTTATAGCAAGTCTGTGAAAAGCCCAGGGTATCTTTTCAGGTTCTCTAACTTCATGGCACTCAATCTCCAAACCCTATCTCTTAGATTTTTTTCAGGGCTTAGCTTTAGTTAGTTAGTTAGTTAGTTAGTTAGTTAGTTAGTTAGTTAGTTAGTTAGTTAGTTTAGGGTAGGTCTGTGATAGGCCTTACTCTAAGGTATAGTCCTTACCCTTGAAGCATAGGAGTGCTGATGCCTGAGATGTTAACAAGGTGTTGATGACATCTCTCCATTCTGGCTGGTCTGGGTCTCCAATATCCCCAGGACTTCTTGACCTCTTATATCCGGCTCCATTCTCAACCCCTCATCAGACTCTCTGTAATCCTACGTGGTCTTGCCCTGTGCCTGTGCAGCCCAGCCCTCATCAGAGTCCTAATGGATGATCCAAACACAACTTTTAGGCCCATGTCCTGCACATCTCTCTTTTCTCCAACGCCCTGCCCCTGACATTCCAGTCGTTTCAGCTGCCACAAACTCTGAACTCTGACTTCCCAGCTCGGCAAGACTCTGTATTTTGATTGGACTTTAACCCTCTGCCCCAAAGTTACAAAACTGTCCCCAGGGTGATGATGAAGCTTCACCTTGTGAGTATTCTTTCTCTCGGGGACTGTAGTCTTGCACTGCCTGTTGTTCACTGTTGTGTCATACATTTTGTCTTGTTTATGATGGAAGGGCTTGTCCGGTACCAGTAACTATGAGTGGAGGTCACCTATTGGATTTCAGATAGGGAAGTCTCAAAATCACTTCCGTCTGTGCCATGTGGCGAAGCACTGAGGAAGCTCTTCAGAAGATCTTCAAGCTACTCTGAGATGAGAGTGGGCCACCCTACTGAGCTCTGACCACCATCTTCCCCCTTTCCATCCCTTCCTTTCTCTGTATCCCTTTCCCCAGGTACATTCTTGCCCTCCAGTGGTTTGGTCCTTCTAGGATATGAGGGGACACACAGATGCGTTTAACTCCTTTGGCTGGGGGTCATCTGCTTGTAGGCCATTTACAGGCACGCATCTCTCTCTTTCTGGGGTCACTTTCCACTCCTCCTCCTTGTCCCCTGTTATCCTGGATGGGCCAAGTTCACAACTTAGGTCATAAAGAGACTGTGCTTTGCAAACCGTCATGGGGCTGAGCCCCCTGTTAATTGGAGTCCATTCACTTCTTATTCCCACACACCCCCTCCTGCCCCACTGCTCAGCCATCCATTTCCCCAACTAGCTGCTCACTCTTTTCTTCTTCTACACATGCTTTTTCTCTCTTTACTGTCTTGCCTATTTTTTTTTTAATTTCTTATTTTTTGAGTCATATGAATATGTATGTATATATTTATCTGTGGCTCAATTTGCCTATACATAAGCATGTGGCGGGTGGTCCTGCACGTGCCAGGAAGAGTGGGTACGGCGGGGTTTCCGTGGAATGAACTTGGCAGAATGAGGTTGGAGAATTTCCAGGGAGAGAGAACTACACATACTAGGCACTGACTCTGAGTCAAGGCACTAAAATAGACCTTTTGCCTACACATCTCATTTCATCCTCATGACTACCCTGTGATTCTTGCTTTCACTTTTCAGAAAGAAAAGTGAAAAGGTGACTTGCCCGAGACCACTGGTAAGCCACAGAGTGACCTTTCAGACCGACATCCCTCTGGCTCAAACCTGGGGTCCTTTCACTCTGTAATACTCTATCCCCAGAAAGAATCTACTAAGAAATGTGATCAAAGGGTACATAGTTCCCTACAGAAGATACACGGGGAAGGTGACACATGGTCTGGCATCACCTTATTGGAATTGTTGGACCTTGGGGGTCCTTTATCATAACCTCCTACCTGAAGCCTGAGTGCTTTTGCGACCCTGCGAAGGAGAATGATAAGGGTGGGAGAACTTAGCTGAGGGCATCAGAGGTGTAAGTAACTGAAAAGTGCAGACAAAGAATGACAAAAGTCACAAGGAAACGGGCCCAAGGTGTAGGAGGAGAAGGGATTGCGGATGAGGTCAGCGGGAAGAACAGGACCCTGGGGTGACAAAAGGGTCACTTGTGTGCTGAAATTTACAGGAATTGCCCGGGGCGGGTGGTGGTGGGCAGGATTAACACAGCAGATGGACAGGCTTTCCCAGAAGGGACAGCGGTCCAGTGAGCTCAACCAGCCTGTCCGGTCTCAGCAGGGGGCTGTCAACACACATTATCATCAGAATGAAGCAAGTGGTTAGGTTGGCAGTGTCAGCATATTGTGAAAGTGTATGAGATGAAGCATGATGTCATGACAAGTGCAAGAAGAAGGGAAGGAGCCAGAGAGTTTGAAAGAGGGGTGGGGGGAACCAGATGTGTGGCCTCTCTGTAAAGCTGAACTTTGTAACAAGCACTGATGAATCCCCCAACCCTCCCCGGGCTGGATTAGATGTAAATACTCCCTGCTGTGACGAGGCAGCCTACCTTCTTCATTTTTTTTATGTTTCAAAATAGAAATGATCACTTAACACATCCACAAAATCCAAAGCAGCAGAAGAGTACACAGGGAAATATCGGTATCCCTCCCTCCCGCCTCTGTCCCCAGCAGATGTTTACTGCTGCGGTAAACATCCTTGAACATGCATCATTCCGTGTTGTGAGAAAGAGGGGGACAGAGACAGAATGAGAGAGTGAGAGAGAGGATGTGTTTTGAGATATGGAGAATGCTGGTCTCCCTGCCTTATGTGTGTGCTGCTGTCCGTCTGTTAGCAGGTGGGGCTGGCCAGTCACGTCTCCGACTGGTGGGAGGAAACCGATCAGAGATACCATCGCCTGTGCTACTTGTCTCAGTTCTTCTGACAGTGCTGTGAAATACAGAGGCGGGCAATTCTTACGTTTTGTTCCAGAGAGGCAAGCTCAGAAGGTGCTAGAAATTCCCAAGAGTCTGGGCAACTTCTGATCAGTCTGTCAAAGGAAAAGAAGACAAACTCTGTAAAATAATTCAAGGAGGTTTATTCTGAGCCAAATTGGAGGACCATGGCCCAGAGCCATCCCCAAGAAGCCTTGAGCAAGTGGACTCGGTGTGGCTGGGTTACAGTTTGGTTTTATACATTTCCGGGAGACAGGAATTACAGGCAAAGTCATAAATCAATACAGGGAAGTTGTACACTGGTTTGGCCCAAAAAGATGGGACATCTCAAAGCAGGGGCTTACAAATCACAGGTGGGTTTCAGGATTCTTCAGTTGACAATTGGCTGAAAGAATTAGGCTTTGTCCAAAAGACTAGGAAATCAGTGGAAAGGAATGCTTGAGTTAAGATATCCTTCGTGTGATGCTCTACCGGAATCAGGTTGGGAAGTAAACCACATTACAAACACCTGTTTACTGAGACTTTATCATTTGTAGGCATGACTCACCAGGCCCCTTAGAAAGGAACTTTTTACAGAGTATAGTCCTCAAGTCTCTTGGGTGCTCTAATACTGGGAAAGGTAGCATCTCTCTGGACAAAGGATATAGGTATTTGGACTCTAGAAGTAAGACTTGCTCATGATAAATACCTGAACCAGCTTTCTGGTTCAAGCTGGCCTTGGAGTGGGCCCAGGAGCCTCTGCTGGGTCCTGCTCAGCCTGAACACGGCAGAGTGAGCACACTTGGGCCTGCCCCAATCTTGCCAGGTTCTGTGAGCCCCCGGGGCCCTGAGATGACCCGGCTGGCCCAGCCCCAAATGCAGGGGTCGCCAGATTCTAGAGCAATGAGGTGTCTTCTCCATGACTGCACACCTGCACCCAAACACAGCAGGACTCGTGTTTTCAAAGACAAGGCCTTGGGAATCCTGTTCTCCCCTTTGCATTCCTCCTCTGCGCTGTGAAAGATGACGAGATATAAATGTGCCACAGCTCAGTGCGTTATCAGCATCCGGCATTGGGTCACTGGCTTAGCGTGGCACATCCCAGAATCATCGCACTTTTGATCAACAGCTCCTGTGTCACTTCCTCGTTCCTCGGGAGATTCCTCCCCAGCCTGGCAGAAAGCCCTTTCCCTCTCAGCACACCAGGTTCAGGTTCTGTGGACACACAAGCTGTTCCCGCCATCCCTCCACGCCGCCTTTGGGTCACAACTGGGCATCCACCGACTCCCAGATCCAGAGGGTGGCTCCGTTTCCCATGGACACTTCCAGAGCTCATTCACCAGATCTCTCTCCTCGGGCCCCTGTGGGGACACGCTCCCCCTCACACCCTGGTTCTGACCTTCAGGCCTGTTGTAATTGGTTTGCTCCATTTCCCAGAATATTTCTCATGGAATCCCGAGTTCTAAGGAGCTGCTTGGGGGGCTGCTGCAGAGAGCCCTTCAAACACAGAGCTCCCCACTCCACCCCTTTTTTAAAAAGCACTGTGAAAAAATACACCACACTTTCAGAAAAGTACAAAAACATACATGTACATGTACAGTTTAATAATTATAAAGCCAGTACCTGCGTAACCTTCACCCAGGTCAAGAAACAGAATATTGTCAGTATCAGAAAAAGCCCCCTAGGTGGCCCTTCCTAATTTAGTTTATATGTTGAAATTGCAGGTAAGATTGCCCTCCCTAAGCAGGTCTGAAAATCGCTGGGTTCCAGGATTCCTTCCTAAGCCATATTCCCTGCAGCTGAGCGTATTAATAGTAATTCCTGTCTTCCCTCCAGCTCTCTGAAGCTCTGCAACTTTGCTCTCAACCCCTGACCTCTGCCCCACACCCCGATGGGCAGGAAATAAATAGTAGTAGTTGGTAAAAAAAAAAAACAGAAAAACAAAAAAAAAACTTAACAAAATGCATAGGTGAGGGAGAGGTGGTTTTCTTTCTTTCTTCTTTTTTAAGCAACAAAAATGAGGTCTAAGGCCAGCCTGGTGGCTCACGTCTGTAATCCTAGCACTCTGGGAGGCCATGGCGGGAGGATCACTTGAGGTCAAGAGTTCAAGACCAACCTGAGCAAGAGCAAGACCCCTGTCTCTACTAAAAATAGAAAAAAATCGCCAGACAACTAAAAATAGATACAAAAAATAAGCCGGGCATGGTGGCGCATGCCTGTAGTCCCAGTTACTTGGGAGGCTGAGGCAGGAGAATCACTTGAGCCCAGGAGTTTAAGGTTGTGTGAGCTAGGCTGATGCCACGGCACTCTAGCCAGGTGACAGAGCGAGACTGTGTCTCAAACAACAACAACAACAAAATGAGGTCTATTGAGTTAGAGCAAGAGCAAGATATAGGTTTACAAAGCAAGGTACATATGCCACAGATGACAACCGAACCCATTGTTATAGCAAAAGAGGGAGAGGTGGTTTTCTATGGTAAATCTTCCCTTTGCTTTTTTTAATTAAAGTTTTTTTATTTGCCAATATCAAGGACTTTGGCAGCTCTTTCCCTTATCTGCTGCTTTCTACCCTCTTCTTTCACTCATTCTCCATCATAAAGTCGTCACTGACCATCAGTCATGAGTACAACACATTCCCTCCTTAAGATGGAAATAGTATAATTATAGAGTTATTATTATAATAATGATAGATTACAAACCATATGCAGGTCACTAATTGCAGGTACAAAGATTGATCACAGAATCCAGTTCTATCATTTTTACTTAGAATACTTAAGTACAGGAGGCATTTTATAAATATTTTTGAATGATTTAAGCGATCCTCCTGCCTCAGCCTCCTGAGTAGCTGGGACTACAGGCATGCGCCACCATGCCCGGCTAAGTTTTTCTATATATATTAGTTGGCCAATTAATTTCTTTCTATTTATAGTAGAGATGGGGTCTTGCTCTTGCTCAGGCTGGTTTTGAACTCCTGACCTTGAGCAATCCGCCCGCCTCGGTCTCCCAAAGTGCTAGGATTACAGGCATGAGCCACCACGCCCGGCCAATATTGAACTATTAAAACGCAGAAATTTGGAGGTGGGGGGGGCAGAAAGCTGGAATTCAGACATTCGACTCAGCTCAGCTGATGCTGACGTCTCTGAGCTCAGGGAAGGGGACCCAGGCCTCTGAGAAGGGGGCGCCGGCCAGCTGGTGCCGGTGTCTCCAGCAGCGGAGGGGGTTTGGATAAGGCCGATTCCGTGCTGGAGGAACTTTGCCCTGGACTCAGTTGCTGCCGTGGGGAGGAATTGCTGCTGCCCTTGCAGAGGGAGAGGGAGGCTGGCGTGATGCTGGGAGGACCGAAGCCCGCCGCAAGCAGGCAGGAAGGGACGGGTCCCTCTGCTCCTCCACGCCTGCAGTCTCCGTCCTATGGGCAGAGCCAGGTGGGTAAGAGAAGCGGGGCTGGCAGAGTCCCGGACTAGTGTCGTAAAGCAGTCATAGAGCAGAGGAGAGGTCGGGGCTGGGAGACGGTAGCTTAACAACTGGCACTAACCCAGGGCTGGCTCCCTGAGACCTCCAGGCCTCCCTGAGGCCTGTGTCTGCTCCATTTCAGCTCACCTGCACGGAGCACTTTCTCCCTGTCTGGAGAAGCAGAGACTGATATACGGAACGCAGCCCCTGCCCTCACGCGCCTACACCGTCTCCTGGGACAGTGGACGCTGGCTATCACAGTGCCAGCAGTGAGTGCCAAATGCTCCCTCTGCAGTTCACCCGGCCCCTCCTGTTAATTTCTCCCCCTGTTTTAGTAGGGACAATCAGGGAAGCCCCCTCTGAGGAGGTGACGTGTGAGTGGAGTCCTAAAGGCTGAGAAGGAATCAGCCGTATAAAGGTCAAGGGGGAGAGAGTCCC
Organism: Microcebus murinus; assembly: GCF_040939455.1. Lineage (NCBI taxonomy): Eukaryota > Metazoa > Chordata > Mammalia > Primates > Cheirogaleidae > Microcebus > Microcebus murinus. Next base: position 23,069,134 of record NC_134127.1, on the reverse strand, counting down.
AGGCCGTGAAATTCACGCGTGTTCACACCCTGAAGTCGGGACCCGCCTGGCCTGCTCGGGGAAGGTCGGGAAGGCCACGTGTCCGGGGGAGAGAGCGAGAGTGGAATGACAGGGGTTGGAGAAGTCAGCAGGGCCCAGCGCTGGCTGCTGGCTGTGGCTGCATTCGGGGACTCTAATATTGGTGTCAGGCACTGTGTCTGCTTTCTCATGGTGGCTTCTTTCTCAGGCAGGGTCTTCTTTCCTATTTGGGCAAATGGCCACCACAACTCCAGGCTCTCAGCCTTCTGAATTAGCAACCCAGAGAACAGACAGCAAAACGCCTCTTTTCTAATACTCCCAGCTGACGTCTGGGAGCAGACTCTCTTTGACTAATTGGAACGGCCTGGATAACATGCCTGTTCCTGCCATCGGGTGGTCTGACCTGAGTCACCTGCCCACCTCTAGGGGGACGTGGGTGGTGAGGTCAGCCCCACTGGAAACCCTTGAAGTGATCAAAGGTGTTTATCCGAAGGAAATCAGGGCTGTTGCTACCTGAGGAAGAGGGAGTGGTTGCTGGGTAAACTAACACAACAGATGTAGGCAGCGTTTGAGCTGGGTTTGCAGGACAGCTAGGATTTAAGCCTGGAGCGATAAGGAGGAAGGGAATTCTGGGAGAAAGAAATGGCACAAGCATGAGCCAGGGAGGTGAACTGGAGACAGTTTAACCGGCAGCCCGGACCCCCTGGGAGCCCCACGATGATCAGTGTGGAGAGAAGCCTCATGCCCTCCTTGTATCCTATTAAAATAACATTTGTTGTCGTCATCATCATCATCATCATCATTATTTTTTGTCTTTAAAGTTTTTATTATGGAAGATTTCAAACATACACAGAGGTAACCAGACGAGATAATGAACCTCCATGAACCCATCACCCAGTTTTACAGTTAGTACTGTTTTGCCCATCTTGTTGCACTTACCTTAGCCCGTGGAAGATTTTAAAGCAAATCCCAGACATCACATCATTTTACTCCTAAATATTTCAGATTTGTATCTCTAATATACAGAGGCTTTAAAAAAAAAGAAATAATCACAATACAAAACCACACTTAATAATTTCTTAATATGGTCTGATAACAAATCTTTGTTCAAAGTTCTATGATTTTCTCCAAAATGCCTTTATTTGTAAGTTGGCTTGTTTGCATTAAGGTCCAAGCACAGCATTTGGTTGACTTATCTCTTAAGTCCCTCTCTCTTTTCAATAAACTTTTATTTGAAGATTAATTTTAAGCCTCTTTTAATTTAGAACATTCTCTCTGCTCCTTTTCCCCCCATGCTGTGTATTTGTTGAAGAGACTGGGTCACAGTGCATTTGGCCAACATCCCAACATCACGAAGATGGTTTAACATGTTTCTTTCTTTGGAGCTGTTGCCTATAAACTAGAAGCTAAGTCTACAGGCTTGAATACATTGAGGGTCCATTTTCTTTTCTTTTCTTCCCTTTTTAGGCAAGTGGACCTCACAGGTGGTGCTGCATACTTTCTGCTGTACTGTAAACAGGAGGCACATAATGTCTGCTTCTCTTGAAGGGAATACTCTCAATTCTTCACCTTAGTGAAAGATGTTTGCTGTGTGCTTTTTAGATAGATACTATACATTATATCTAAAAGTTCCTTTTTATTCCTAGTTTGGTAAGATTTTTAAAAAATTGTTAATGGGTGCTTAATTTAGTAAATGTCCTTTATGTATCTATGTATATATTTTCTTTCCTGGTTTTGTTATCAGGATTTTCTTCTGTCCTCATAAATTAAGTTGGCCGATGATCCTTATTTGTTCTGTTCTCTGGAAGAGTTTGTGTTGGATTGGAATTCTGTCTTCTTTGAGTGTTCTGGTAGAATTTGACTGTAAGTCTTTCTGCGTGGGCCTGGTATTTTCCTTATTGTAACAGAGGGAATGGTCTGAAAAAAGGATAAAATGTTTTACGAGTGCTCTTTAAAACTGCCCCCACTGTTTTTGGGGAATTAAAACCAACATCCCTCCCTGAGATTAGTAATCAAAGGGGCAGGGGAGTGTTCTTTGTACCATCAAAGATGGCTCAATAGAATTGTCTGGGCAGGAGGTTGGGAGATTGTCTTCACAAGGTGAGATGGGTCAGAACCATCAACTGTAGTTAAACAGCAATCGCCTAGTTGAACCCCCTCCCTTTAAAAGCTCTGTATTCCTGCTTATAGTTAGGATGATGACACTTTAAGACAAGAGTCTGCCATCCTCCTCATTTGCAGGCAAATTAATAAACGTCCTTTTCCTTCTCCTCAAACCACTTGTGTTAGTTCTGATGCTGCCTCAGGGACAAGTGCCCACTTTCCATAACATTATGGAAATATTTAAAACAACCGATTTCAATTTCTTCAGTGGTCTCAGAGTATTCAGGTTTTCTACTTCTTGAGTCAGTTTTGGTGAGTTATATTTTCCTATGAATTTGTTCCATCTAAGTTTACAAATTTTTTTTTTTTTTTTTTTTTTTTTGAGACAGAGTCTCACTTTGTTGCCCAGGCTAGAGTGAGTGCCGTGGCGTCAGCCTAGCTCACAGCAACCTCAAACTCCTGGGCTCGAGCGATCCTTCTGCCTCAGCCTCCCGGGTAGCTGGGACTACAGGCATGCGCCACCATGCCCGGCTAATTTTTTATATATATATCAGTTGGCCAATTAATTTCTTTGTATTTATAGTAGAGACGGGGTCTCACTCTTGCTCAGGCTGGTTTTGAACTCCTGACCTTGAGCAATCCGCCCGCCTCGGCCTCCCAAGAGCTAGGATTACAGGCGTGAGCCACAGCGCCCGGCCAGTTTACAAATTTATTGGCATCAAATTGTCATAATATTTCTTCTTAATGTCATCTTTTCCATTGCTAATGAATATTCTCCATTTATATCTTCTTTCATTTTCTTGATCCATATTGCCTAGGTTTTATCAATTTTCTTGGTCTTTTCAAAGAACCAATTTTGGCTTTGTTAATCCTCTCTGTTCCAAACTCTTTTTTTTTCCATTTCATTAATTTTTAGCCTTTATTATTTCCTTCTATTAATACTTTATGTGTATTCTGGTGTACTTCCTCAAACTTCTCTTTATTTATTTTTACATTTATTTTTATTTTTTTAGAGAAGGGGACCTCACTATGTTACCCAGGCTAGAGTGCAGTAGCTATTCACAGGCACGATCATGGTGTACTACAGCCTTGAACTTCTGGGCTCAAGCAATACTCCCACCTCAGCCTCTCAAGTAGCTGGGACTACAGGCGCCACTGCACCAGGCCCAACTTCTTAAGTTGTATGCTTAGCTCATTAATTTTAGCTTTTCTTCTTTTCCTAATATAAATGTTTAAGGTTATTTTCTCTCCAAGTAGTGCCTCAGCCACATTCCTCATCTTCTTTCATTACAAAATAGTTTGAAAATATTTTATATATTTACTTAAACTCATTTTTATTGTTTCTGTTTTGACTCACAAGCATGCAAGTGAATGTCTATTTTTTATGACTTTTTTTTAAGAAACTGACTTTCAATTTATATTCAGTGAAATGCCCAGATCCTGTGTAGAGTTTGATGCGTTTTACCAAACGCATAAAACACACATCCATCAATATAGAGACCGTTTCCATGGCAGCAAAAACTTGTCCTTTGCTTTTTCCGTCAATCATTGATCTTCTCCTGTACAACCTGAGGCAATGAGTATTCTGATATTTAGTATCACAGAGTAGCTTTCCCTCTTCTAAAATTTAATATAAATGTTATATGTATGCTTTTGTGTCTACCTTCTTTTCTTCATTATAGTGCTTTTTAGTTCTTTTCATGTTGTTGCTTGTATTTTGCTATTTTGCTTCTACTTTCTCTTCTTCTTTTTCCTCCTCCTCCCTCTCCCTCTCCTCTTCCCTTTCCCCCTCATCCTCTTCTTCCTCCTTCAAAGTGTTCAATTGCATGAAAATACCACCATTTATTAATATTTACTCTTTCTCCTGTAGATGGAAATATGGGCTGTTTCCAGCTTGGGGAAATTATGATTAAAGCAGCTATAAATGTTTTTGTGCTAGTGTTTTTGTAGAATATGTTTTTACTTCTCTTGGGCAAATACCTAGGCGTGGAAACGCTGAGTCACATGGCAGGTGAATGTTTACCTTTATAAGAAGCCAAACAGTTTTCCAAAGAGGTTCTACCACTTTACATTCCTAGTAGGAAAATCCTCACTAACAGTTGACATTTTAAGTCTTTTTAATTTTAATTATTTCAAGGAGTAAAAATATGGTATCCTCGGATTTTTTAAAATCAATTTTATAATGTGTAATTTAGATATAATAAAATGCACACATTTAAAGTGTATAATGTGGCAAGTTTTGACAAATGTATACACCTGTATAACCACCACCCTAATCAAGATACAGAACATTCCTATCATCTCAGAAAATTCCCTCATGCTTCTTTATGGTCAATCACACCCACTTCTGCCACAGATAATGACCAATCTTATTTCTATCAATGTAGGTTGGTTTTGCCTGTTCTAGAATTTTACATAAATGGAATCGCACACTATGTACCATTTTTTTGCATGGTATATTTCAATCAGCATAGTTTTTTTGAGATTCATTCATATTTTTGTGTCTAACATCATTTATTCCTTTTATTTCTGAGTGCTATTCCATTGTATGGATATACTACAACTTGTTTATCCGTTTTCCTGATGATGGACATTTGGTTTGTTTTTAGTTTTTGGCTAATTATGAATAATTATTCACAATCTTCTGTGAATATTCTCTTTTTTTTTTTTTTTGAGACAGAGTCTCACTTTGTTGCCCAGGCTAGAGTGCCATGGCATCAGCCTAGCTCACAGCAACCTCCAACTCCTGGGCTCAAGCAATCTTTTTGCCTCAGCCTCCTGAGTAACTGGGACTACAGGCATGCGCCACCATGACCAGCTAATTTTTTCTATATGTTTTTAGCTTTCCAGCTAATTTCTTTCTATTTTTAGTAGAGATGGGGGTCTTGCTCTTGCTCAGACTGGTCTCGAACTCCTAAGCTCAAACAATCCACCCGCCTCGGCCTCCTAGAGTGCCAGGATTACAGGCGTGAGCCACCGTGCCCAGCCTGTGAATATTCTTATACAAGTATTTTTGGATATTTATTGTTATTTTTCTTGGGTAGATTCCAGGAGTGGAATGACTGGACCATATGGGAAGTGTATATTTAACTTTTTGAGAAGTTACTGTAAACTAAAATAAAACCTTAAGCCCCCAGCTGACAGAATGGACCCGCTCTTAGCCAAGGGGACCCCAGAGTTATCCTAAAGCTGATTTGCTGGCCATTAGAAGGGAGGTCAGACATGCCCCCTCCCTTGTTAGAGATGTCCTTTGTAACTCATTAGCAGGCCTGAGGCTACGCAAGACAAAGCTTAAACCACACCTGCAGGTCATCAATTTACCTAACCGATCACTGGAGTGTGAGTATCTGTCTGGTGGCTTGTCTCTGGCTAACAGACTTCCTTATCTTAATTTAAAACATTCCTCACCTTTGGCCAACAGGGTGGCTCATGCCTGTAATCCCAGCACTCTAGGAGGCCGAGGCAGGCGGATTGCTCGAGGTCAGGAGTTCAAAACCAGCCTGAGCAAGAGGGAGACCCCCGTCTCTACTATAAATAGAAAGAAATTAATTAGCCAACTAATATATATAGAAAAAATCAGCCGGGCATGGTGGCGCATGCCTGTAGTCCCTGGGAGGCTGAGGCAGGAGGATCACTTGAGCCCAGGAGTTTGAGGTTGCTGTGAGCTAGGCTGACGCCACGGCACTCACTCTAGCCTGGGCAACAAAGCGAGACTGTCTCAAAAAATAAATAAATAAGTAAAACATTCCTCACCTTTAAACAAAGCTTCATTTCTTTAACCAATTACAAATCAAAGAATCTTCAAACCCACCTATAACCTGTTAATTCCTTGCTTGGAGATGTCCTGCCTTCCCAACCGCAGGGAGGCCACTTGCTCATGGCTTATTGGGTGTGGCATTCCAGGCCACCTGTTGCCCATATTCGGCTCTGAATACACCTCTTTAAATTATTTTACAGAATGTGGGCTCTTTTCAGTTGATACTACCAAACTGTTTCCCAAAGTGGCTGTATCATTTTACATTCCCACCAGTGTTCCCAAACCATACTGGGGCAACCCCCCAGGACAGCAAAGCCGGACGTCGAAGCTGAGAACCGCAACAGGAGAGGAGGCTCCGTTGTCGCAGGGCACCGTGCGGGGAGCGTGGGGTACAGCAGCTGATGTCGAGGACATGAACTCCCTGACAAGCCAGGGCTTATAAAGGCAGGGGTGCATTTCAGGAAAGCAAAATTATAAATCCATAAATACCGTGTTTCCCCCAAAATAAGACAGGGTCTTATATTTATTTTTCCTCAAGAAGACACCCTGAGGCTTATTTTCAGGAGATGTGTTGTTTTTTTCTAAGTACAGTACAACAATCTACATTTATTCAAATAGAGTTAAGTCATCTTCTTCTGGAACATCATCATAACTCTCCAAACCCCGAATTCCATCCTGAATTTCTTGCGACTCTATTTCCTTTAGAACCATTGGCCCCAATCTCTCATGTGGAGCAACAGAGCTCTCATGGGGCAGATGAGAAGGGCTGCTCGTCTTCTTTGCCGCACTGCGACAAAATGCATGGGTTGTGCAGACGCGCTGCGTAGCCACGCCCATCACGAGGTCTTATTTTCGGGGTAGGGCTTCTATTGCGCAAATGCTTAGAAATCCTGCTAGGGCTTATTTTCGGGGAAACACAGTATATGGAGTTTATACGTTAGCTTGGCCCCCAAAGGTGGGATATCCTGAAGTTGGGGGCCCCTGTGGGTCTTAGGTGCCTCAGAGATTCTTGGATTAGCAGAAAGGAATGGTAAGATGGCTGTGACAGGCCCCTCAGGGGGAAATTTAGGACAAATGGCAGACAGAATTGAATTCCTCAATTCCCTCTTCTCTGCATTTTCCATCTCGTGGGGGTTTCTAAAAAACAACTCCAGAACTTATATTAAGATGCCCTCTTTGGCCGGGCGCGGTGGCTCACGCCTGTAATCCTAGCACTCTGGGAGGCCGAGGCGGGCGGATTGCTCAAGGTCAGGAGTTCAAAACCAGCCTGAGCGAGACCCCGTCTCTACCATAAAAATAGAAAGAAATTAATTGGCCAACTAATATATATATATATATAAAAATCAGCCGGGCATGGTGGCTTGTGCCTGTAGTCCCAGCTACTCGGGAGGCTGAGGCAGGAGGATCGCTTGAGCCCAGGAGTTTGAGGTTGCTGTGAGCTAGGCTGACGCCACGGCACTCACTCTAGCCTAGGCAAGAAAGCGAGACTCTGTCTCAAAAAAAAAAAAAAAAAAAAAGATGCCCTCTTTGAGTTTCCCTGGAGAACCCAAACACCTTGAGACTCTGGCTCCCTGGGAGGGCCACTGTTGTCACCAGGTTGCACATTCACTTTTCAAGGCCAGCCAGGGCCCAGAATGTCCCACGCAGGGACTCAAGCTTCTCCTGTAGTTCCATACTTAGAGGCCTCACAGGTGCCCAGGTAGCGCTGGACCTAGAATGAGTTGGGAAGCATTCCTTTCCCTTCTGTTTTCTGGAAGAATTTGTGTAGAATTTGTATTATTTCTTCCTTAAATGTTTGGCAGAATTCCCTAGTTAGGTCACATGGGTTGATAGTCATGTTCGAGACTTACTGCTTTTCTGTTTACTTATTCTATCAATTATTGGCAGACAGATGTTGTTTTTTGGCTTTGTTACTATAGGTCTAGTGGTTTTACTTTTTTTTTTTTGAGACAGAGTCTCACTCTGTTGCTGGGGCTAGAGTGCTGTGGCCTCAGCCTAGCTCACAGCAACCTCCAACTCCTGGGCTCAAGCAAGTCCTGCCTCGGCCTCCCGAGTAGCTAGGACTACAGGCATGCGCCACCATGCCCGGCTAATTTTTTCTATATATTTTTAGTTGGCCAATTAATTTCTTTCTATGTTTAGTAGAGACAGGGTCTGGTTCTTTCTCAGGCTGGTTTTGAACTCCTGACCTTGAGTGATCTGTCCACCTCAACCTCCCGGAGTGCTAGGATTACAGGCATGAGCCACCACTGGCTGGTTTTACTTTTAAATCATGACTTTTCTGGTGTCTCAACTGAATGCGTGGTATGTTTGGCCAGGCCCAGCTGGTCAGACCTCCAAAATCTCCCACCACTGGACACCCTTCAGCATCTCCTGTCAGCCCATGGATCCCCACTGAGCTGCACATGCAAGCCAACAACGCAGCAGTAAGTCTGCAGAGATCCGAGCTCCTCTGCACGGCTCCCTCCTGCCCGGTCCCCTGTCCAGTATCCCATTCCAGTTGCCTTGGCAGCCCCAAACTCCAATCTCTGTTCTTCCACCCATGAGCCCCCTGCTCCCTGTTTGGGTTCCAGTTCTCTGTATGGTCGCTTGGACAGTGGCCCGGGGCAGGAAGCCAACGTGAATCTGGAGGCAGCCTTTTCTGTACATTTGTGGCAGCTACTTAGCAGCTCAGTAACTATCTGTTGAATGCATGAACAGATTGAGGGGGATCCCACACCGCCTGTTAAGGTCTCCGATGTCTCTGTGTCTGGAAGAAGGGAGGCCTGTGACACTGAAATCGTGACAACAGTGGATGTTGGGGACAAGCAAGTTCCAAGTTGCAAACTTAGGGAACAGGTTTGTCTGGGGCATTTAGAGGGTCTGGGAGTTCTGAAGGGGAAGGAGCCATCAGATTACAAATCTGGGTAAAATCATCACAAGGAGATGCTCTTTCTTCCTTTCCTTTAAAAGGGGGAGCTCAGTTTCATCACAGAGGGGAACACGGGAAGCAACGGTGTTGGCTTTGAGCAGTAATGTTCAGATATTTCACTCACGTCCTCTACTAGTAAAACAATTTTTTCCCATCCCGTTAGAATATATAAATTGATTTATTTATAAATTATTTTCATGGACTAGTACTGGCTACTAGTCAAGGCATAGTATGAACTTGAGGGGACATGTATCATTAAGGAAGTCAATAGAGATTCGGTTTCAAATCACATTCTCGGTCACCCCAGACTTTTCGGTTGGCTTCATGTCAGATCTGATTATGTGAAAATAAAATGCAACCCAAAAGAGATGAAACACAGTAAGAAGTTTTAACATTTGATAGTTTGCTCCTCACCCCAGATGACTTAGTTGGGCCCCTGTTTTGGAGACCCTGGGCTCAGGGGAAAAGCCCTGGGAGGGAGGACATGGCCGGGCTGAGGGTTAGCACCTGGCCTCCGGTGAGAAGCCTCCCGCTGTCTCAGCGAGAAGAGCTCTCCTGTTGTTGACTCCCGCACGACTCTTCCTGGCGGCGTTTACAGACAGGGCAGCCCTTGATTTGAGTCCTTGTCACAGCTTTGCCACAAATGGGACCTTGAGCAAGCCCATTTCTGTGCACCTGAGCTTCCTCACCTGATTTCCAATCCCACCATTCAGCTCAGTCTAGCAGCTCAGTGTAGCAGCTTCCGTAAATCCTGGGTTCAAATCCACTGAAATCTACGTGGCCTTGAGCAAATCCATTAGCTTTGCTGAGCTTTGTTTTCTGACCTATAAAATGCAAATGCACTTTGCCTGTATGCATAAATCAAAAAACAATATTTTTCTTTCTTTATCTCCTGCATCTGTGGTTCTCACATTTTATGTGTGGCGTCAGAATCCCTGGGAAACTTGGGTCAGTGCACATTCCTTCCCTCCCACCCCTCCCACCCCACCCCATCTCTGTGGCTATGAATCAGAGCCTCAGGGGTGCAGGCCAGCAATCTGCATTTTTATGGGCTCCTGCATGGTTGTTCCCATAGTAGGTGGTCCCTGTGCCACCAGCCTTTGCACATCTCCTGCCACACCAAGCACAGAGCTTTGAACTTGGAAATGTTTAAAAGAAAACTAAAGGACAGAATGGGTGAAGGCAGAGACAGGGAATGACCGGTGCTCCTGCAGTTTGAGGCTTGACAGCCCAGCCCTGCTGGAAAGTTCGGTGTGGTCAAACCATGTTTTTCAGCTCCCTGATGTCTCCTGTGGTTCTGTTTTGACAGGTGTACCTGGGGCTGGTGCAGCAGAAGTTGCCAGCTCAGTGCTGGCCAGGGAACAGGAGCTGAGGAAGGGCAGGAGGTGTGACTGGCCCCCTGTCCTGCCCCAGCTGGAGAGGTGCTGAGATTGCTGGGGTAGAGTGAATGGGCCCGCCTGGGGTGCCCAGCGTTTTTAGAAGTGCTCAAAGGACGTGGCCCAGGCCTATAGCGTCTAGGAAGTCCCTTGTTCTCCTTAGAAGGAGGCCCAGGAGTGACTTCAGGGCTTTGCAAATCTGGTGGGGATTAAAACCACCCCAATGGCGAAGGCCATGCATGCATGCTTCTAATCCAGTGACTGAAGTTCCACTGGCCATCACTGCTCAGTGTGGGTTTAGACTTCATTGCCTTGGCCCTGGCAAGTTCCAGAAAAGCAACCGAGCAGGCCAGGAGAGAGAGCACTTGGCTAAAACTGCAGGACCGAGGAATGCAGTGTGCCAGGCCCGTCACGGATTTTGCTGCCAGCTTTGCCCGTAGTCACTCTTGCACTTGTGTCTCTAAGTTTTCCCTCCCTTTCCCTTCGTGGGCACAGCTCACTGGACTAGGGTAGACCGTGGATCTAAGGAGTCATTATAGGATTGCTCTCCTAGAAATGGGATTGGTGGGCTGGGTCTAGTGGTGACAAGTAGTGGCTCTGCTTGGCCCCACCCTCATTCTCCCACCCCTTTGCTCACTTCCTTCACTGAGCACTCCTCCCCCCAAAACAGGGCCCAGGCCTTGCACTCTGAACACAGGCCGTGTTCTACTGGCAAACGATGTTGCTGTGCCTTAAGCGTCCTACTGGAGCAGGCCCCGGCTAACCCACGGGGGACCCAGCTGTCCTCTGCCTCTCGTGGACCCCACTGGGCCAGGCCCCCTGGGGAGGTGTGGCCTGGTCCCTGCCTCCTCTTCTGCTCTGTCTCCTTGTCTCAGAGACAAAGGCAGGAGGCAGGAGGTACCGCGCAGGTGTCCGGGCCTGCCCTGTTTTCCAATCTTGTTTCTGCTAACGAGCCCTGGGGCCACACTGCCAGGCCCAGGGAGCTCAGTTTCCCACCTGGTTCCGGTTTCTAGGAGTGGCTCCTTCAGACGCTCTTGGTCCCTGGCCCCAAGGGTCCCTGCGAGCTCCTGGCAGAGCTCAGTGTTTCTGGAATGAGGGGTCAAGATGTTAGATCCAGGCCTTCTCTTCCCGGTTCTTCCCGGAGTCGGGAAAAGCTGGGTTGAGAGGGCGAAAAAAAAAAAAAAAAAAAGATGTTAGATCCAACTGCACAGTGGGACTGAATTTCTAGGGGACCTTTGTCATGGGTTGCCCTTCACAGGCCAACGTGAAGCGGGGCCCAGGTCAGACAGAAAGGACTAGCAGACACTCCCGTCCTGGAAACAGCTCTTTACTGAGTCAGTAATACTATGTCGCGTGATATTATCGTATGTAGACGGGAGTTACACAGCCGTGGGGCGGGCAGGCAGTGCAAGCCAGTTGCACGTCCAGGACAGTAAGGAAGGGGACAGAAAGGCTTTGAGCGGGGAAGGGCTGGTCTCTGAGTCCGTGTTGGGGAGGAGACAGCTCCACGCCCCCAGCCCAGGGCTGGTCTGAATCGGTTTGAACATAAAGGCAGGCAGGTTACAGCGAGTGTAGCCAGTGGGAGACCTCCAGCCTGCAGGGTGACTTCCCAGCGCCCCTTTCAGCCAGTGTGCACAGGAAGTTGGCCGGGGCCGAGGGGTGATGGCAGAGGGGGGCCTCTCGTGGGTGTCCAGGCCCCTCCCACTCCTAGTCCAGCTGGCTGCTGACACGGACACCCTCTGGGCCATTCTGGGTCCTCGTGGGACGAGGTCAGCGTGTGCCCATGGGCAGGAGAGTCGCCCTGTTCTGAGAGGTCGGCCCTCCTGCGGCCTGGTCTTCCTGCCACCCTAGAGGAGCCCCCTCGGGGAACGGGGCAGCCCAGCCTGGGGAAGGGCGGCAAGGGAGGCAGCTGTGCAGAGAGAACCTTCTCGCCCGCCTCTGTGTCCCGCCTGGGGCTCCCTGTGTGCTGGGGACCATGCAGGCAGAATGTTCTGGGGCCTGCAGGGTCACCCCATGATGATAAAACTCCTGCTTGGATTCCATCCAGGCCGTTCCTGAGAGGCAGAGGTGAGGATGAAAAGAGGAATTTTCTGGACACGTGAAGAGAACATGTTGCACTTCCCAGGCCCACGGTGGGAGGTGGGGTAGCTTCCCAAGGACTCTGTCTCCACCAGGATGGGGAGGGTCATGAGGTTGCCAGATCCGCCTTATCTCTGGAGTTTTGACCACAACACCCTGCAGAGGTCTCCTTGGGTCTTGTCAACCACAGGGAGCCCCAGGACGCTGCTGGGTGTGACAGAGCCGGTCACGTTCAGAGACAGACCCGAGACATTCCCCCCGAGGTAGCCACCTCCCCAGCAGGCTCAGTCACAGGAGAGGGGGCCTTCTTCTGCCTTCTCCTCCTGCCCAGCCCCCCAGCCAGCAAGGCAGTGTGCGTGTGCGTGTGCGTGGAGGGGGCTGCTTTCCTATGGCACGGTCACTATGGGGGAGCCCACAGCTGTAGGGTCAGCCCTGGGAGACCCCTCTTCAGAATCAAAGGACCACAACTATCTGTAGGAGACGTTTTCTTGGGGAGCTCCCGCTACCCTGAGCCCCCTTTGGCATTCTGTGTGGCAGTGTCCGGTCCAGGGACCCTCCTCAGTAGGAGCTCTGGCTTCCTGGTGGGCCTGGGGGCCCCGGGAGGCCGGGGGGCCCCTGGATCCCTGGTTCACCCTTAGGGCCCATGGCCCCCCGCTGGCCTGGAGACCCTGTCTTCCCTGCGATCCCTGGTTTTCCCTGAGGCCCCTCTGGCCCTGGAGATCCTGGGGGCCCCTCTGGCCCTGGGGGCCCCACATCCCCTTTGGGGCCTGGCTGTCCCCTCGGGCCTCCATTTCCAAAGCTGCCCTTTAAGCCTTTGAGGCCCGGGAACCCTCGAGGGCCAACCGGTCCCCTTTCTCCCACAGGTCCAGCTTCTCCGGGATTCCCCTGAGGGCCCTGGGGTCCTGGGGGGCCCAAGCTGCCCGGGTCTCCTTTGGGTCCTCGGCTGCCAGCAGGCCCTTTCACGCCCCCGTCTCCTTTGACTCCTCTTGGTCCTGGAGGGCCAGGGGCACCTGGGATTGGAGAGAAGAAGGGAGAGGTCAGTCTGGGAGGGGCTGCCCGCCCAAGGCTCGCCCCCGGACAGAGGGTCAGACAAGCCCAGGTCCACGCCTCTGGGCTCAGGGAGTGTAGGCGACTGCAGCTCCCTTGAGCCTGCTTTACCACTTGGGGGTGAGAGCAGCAGACTCTGTGCGACAACACATGACCGTGTCCGCATGAGGCCTGTGCCTGGCAGACCCGCATTATTCTGCCTTCGAGAATCGTCCATAGCTCCAGACATGCAGCCAAGTTGGGGGATCCAGAGAACCAGATCCTTCCAGGAAAAGGCCAAGGTTGTCCGGAATTGTCTGTCTTGCTCTTGAGGCCGGGCCGGCCTCCTACACCTCCTCATGGCCTTTGACCTCTGTACTCACCCCCAGCCCACCCCTATGACCTCCTGGGTGTCTGGCAACAGGGGTGGAGTCGGGGGGCATGGAGGAGAAAGCCAAAAAGCAAGGCACGAGAAGCAGGCGCCACCCAGTGTGACCCCTCAGAGAAAGGGGATCCCCCCAGGAACCCGCCCCTGACCACTCCTGCTTCTTCTTGGAGCTCTTAAAGCTACTGTAATAATTTCTGAGTCTTTTAGTTGACACATAGAAAAAGAAGTCAGGCCAGGCGCAGTGGCTCACGCCTGTAATCCTAGCACTCTGGGAGGCCGAGGCGGGCGGATTGCTCGAGGTCAGGAGTTCAGACCAGCCTGAGCAAGAGCGAGACCCTGTCTCTACTAAAAATAGAAACAAATTATCTGGACAACTAAAAATATGTAGAAAAAAAAAATTAGCTGGGCATGGTGGCACATGCCTGTAGTCCCAGCTACTTGGGAGGCTGAGGCAGGAGGGTCGCTTGAGCCCAGGAGTTTGAGGTTGCTGCGAGCTAGACTGATGCCACGGCAGTCTTCCCTGGGCAACAGAGCGAGACTCTTTCTAAAAAAAAGAAAGAAAGAAGAGAAGTCACAGCACAGTGAAAGCAAATAGTCGGTGCCTATCCAGTAGATGGGGGGGAGCCCCAGGAAGACAGTGAGGGCACAGAGCCGGCGTGTAGCTGGAAGCTCAGCGTGTGCTTGAAGAGGGTGATCACCAAGCAGTGCACCCTGCTACGGGCCTGGCTCTGGACAAGCACCTGGGGAGAGGCTGAGATGAAGATATGGCCCTTCCTCGAGGACCCCTGCCCAGTGCCCACGCCAGATGCCCTCCTGTCCTCTGGCTTCGTAGGTCTGAGGGTCTCCACCTCTCAGAGCTGTGCCAACCCTGAGGACACAGTGGAAAGTGGCCGTCACTGCCCAGGCATGTCAGCACACCTCAGGACCACACAGGAAAGAGAATTGGCCGGCCCTGTGGGGACGGCAGTGGTGGAAAACAACTGCTTTAGCCATCACAGGGACAAGGCACAGGGTGGACCTGGCTTTCTCCGGTGGGCTGGGCAAGGGATAAGTGGGTGGGGCTGGCAGGAGCTGAGCGTGCCAGGGCTGGCCTGGAAGGCGAATTGTAGTGCCCAGGCCCAGGTCTCCCGAGAACTCTGCTGTTTAATCAGGCCCTTTGCAATCAAGTGCTAGAGTTTTTGAGCTCTGTGTGACCTAGTCCAATTCTTTTATTTCACAGTGGAGCCACCAACGGCCTTGTGCCTTCCTGGGCAGAAATCAGAGCCCAGGTGGGGCCCTGAGGTGCAGGACTCTGTGTGCTGGGAGCCAGGAGCCCTCTGAGCTGCCACAGTTCAGTTCTGTGACACGGGGCCCCTTCATCCTGGCTGGTGCAACCTGAGCTCTCCCTGCCCCGTGCCACCCACCCTCTGCTGTCCCCTCTGTCTCGTCCAGGAGTGTTTCTAAGTGGAACAGTGTCAGCAAATACCGTCCTCTATCATGACCTAGGCTGGACACCTCCCGCCATGGGGCAGTGGCCCAGCGTCTGTGCCAGCGGCAGCAGGGCTCAGGCTCTGCCAGTGGGCTGGCCGGGGCGAGGGGTGGCCGGCAGCAATGGCCTCGGAGAAGCCGGGAAGCGGGCGCTGCTGTCTGGCCCACAGTGAGCGCAGGCGCTGGGCAGGCAGAGCGGCGAGGCGCAGGCCAGAGCCCACGCGGGAGCCGCCCCCCCTCCCCCGGCAAGACCTGCTGGGACTGGCAGAGCCACAGCGTCTGTCTGTCTTCACCCTGCCTCTGCTCCCGGCCCCCGGGCCAGCCGAGGTTTGGAAAAGCAGGGAGTTTCCCAGAGGTGGAGGGCCCCAAGAGGCTGCGTGGCGCTGCTGGGCAAGCCCCTCTCCCGTCCCAGAACTCAGGCCTCTCAGCAGCGAGAGCAGCTCTTGGCTTCTAAGGGCCCCTGCAGCTCTGGGACCTTGGCTGTGTTTGTGTTTTCCAGCCAGATGTTCCCCAGGGTGCACGTCCCCAGCTCCCTGGTCCTTCGCTCTCCCGCTCTCGCCCTGCGTAGACAAGTGCACAGTCCCCACCCCCAGCCTCCACTCAGGGAAGCCTGGCACGTCTCGTCTGGAGAGATGCCTGCCCACGCCCAAGCCCTCACTTTCTCCCTGGGACCCCCAGGGCGACCTCTCTTCCCAGCCCCGAGGAGCACAGCAGCCGCTACGGGGATTTCCAGGGGTTTCATGCCAGCAGCCAAGCAGAAAGGCAGAGATATAGGCCCCCCTTCTGGGGGAGCTTCCGGCTTCTTTCTCCGCGTGGGAGGCCCAGCGCCCACACGTTGCTGGCGGAGGCTGGTGCAGAAGCCACGACCGCGCCGTCCGCGTCGTTCCCCGGGGCTGCAGCCCGAGAGAGGAGAGGGAGAATGAAAGAGAAGGGCTCCCTCCCAATCCACGTCCACTCCCCCCTCCCGACTCCTGGCCACGGCTGCCACTGCCACTGCCACGGCTGCCACAGGTGTGGTGGTGCACACCTGTTGTCCTAGCTACTTGGGAAGCTGAGGACCCAGACGGGGGCAGCGGCGGTGGGGACCTGTGTCCCACGCAGCGGCCATGAGATGGGGTGGATGGCGCCATCGGGGCTAGCTGCATCTCACGGGCCTCTGTGTGGGCTGCTGACGGGGACCTGTGCTTCAGACAGACCCCTCCCTGGCCACCCATGTCTCAGCCAGCTGACGGAGCCCGCACTGTGCGGGGTATCAGGTGGCCCAACGACAGACGGGTCTGGCCCACTCGCTATCTGCTGTGGCCTGCATCCTTGAATCTCCCACGGCAGGGAGAAGGGAGGGACCAGGAGAGCATCTGTCAACCTTTGTCAACACTCATCCGCTGAGTGTCTGCTATGTGGCCGGCAGGAGGCTGCGGCCTCACTTCACAGGCGAGAATCGTGGTGCAGAGGGTGGCAACTTGGGAGGTCAGGGCCCAGGGTCCCAAACTAGCCCAAGAGGCTCTGAGACCCATGCTCCTGCCCCCACGCCTCTGCCTCTGCTCCTGGTCACACCACGGCGGGGCCTCCTGGGCCTCTTCCAGCGTCCCACGGCCGAGGCCTCTGGTCCTGGTGCCTCCTGGAAGAGGGGAGGCCCCACTCTCTGAAGAGTGCTGGGGCCCTTGTGGAGCAGAAGGGGACTCGGGCAGACCATTTTCCTCAGGTGAGCAGAGCCCCCTGCCCCTGCGGCCAGCCGTGAGTCATGCGGCCGGCGGGAGACCTGGGCACGGCCTGGTCTGGCCAGGGAGGACGTCAACAACCGTAGTTTAGTGGTCAGCGTGGGGGAAAGGAACGTGGGTGGAGATGATCAAGTCTCTCTCCAGGACAGCATGCCCCGACCTGGCCAGGAACATTGGCAAAAGTAAAGGGCAGAGGAGGGAGGGCTGGCGGCCACGCTGGGCAGAGGGGAGATGCCTCGGGCCAAGGGGGACACGAGAGCAGAGGGGCTGGGAGAAGGCCCAGTGCGCCCCGGAGTCCGGGGAACCCGTGATTACTCAGGAAGCCACAGGCTGTAATCAGGCTCTCCAGGCCCATTAGTGTCCAGCCACAGCTGACTGCATGTCTGGGAGCCGTGGGGTGGCCTCCCTCTGTCGTCTGCACTCAGGCAGGGAGGGGCTGTGGGGTGGGCAGAGTACCCAGGGTCTCAGGCACGAGCACCACCCACTCAAGGGGCAGGAGGTGCATGGTGGGAGAAGCCTGCACATCTCATGGCCAGAGGCCACTGGCCAGCTTATACAGCAGAAGGAAATAAACCAGAAGGGATGCCTCTGGGGGGACTGGCCTGATGCCATGGAAGGCACACTGGCCTGGACATCAGGCACCCCAGGTTTGAGTCCCAGCCCTGGTATTAGCAATTGGGTGGCTCAGCCTCAGGCTCCCTCTGCTCAATGAGTATGCTGGCCTGGGACTAGTTTATAAAAGACTGAACCTCCCACTGAGAACCAACAGAGCTGTTGGAGAAAAGACCAAAACACCTTTCTGGGCCAGATGCAGTGGCTCACGCCTGTAATCCTAACACTCTGGGAGGCCGAGGGGGGAGGATAGCTCGGGTCAGGAGTTCGAGACCAGCCTGAGCAAGAGCGAGACCCTGTCTCTACTGAAAAAAATAGAAGAAAAAAAAATTAGCCGGGCAACTAAAAATAGAAAAAATTAGCCCGGTGTGGTGGTGCACACCTGTTGTCCCAGCTACTTGGGAAGCTGAGGCAGGAGGATCACTTGAGCCTGGGAGTTTGAGGTTGCTGTGAGCTAGGCTGACGACATGGCACTCTAGCCTGGGCAACAGAGTGAGACCCTGACTCAAAAAAAAAAAACAAAAAAACAAAAATGTGTGGTGGCTCACACCTATAATCCTAGCACTCTGGAAGGCTGCGGCAGGAGGATCGCTGGATCACTTGAGGTCAGGAGTTCAAGACAAAAAAGGTTTGCAAGGACATCTCTTAAAGCGGCCTTTTGCTGCAGGCATTTGCTAGGGTATTGCGTTGGCCCAGTAGCATTTGACCTAAATCCAGGTACTTCTGTGTCCGGCAAGATCGCCAAGGCCACCCCGTGGCGGCTCCGTGGCAGCCCTGCCTGGACCCGGCTCTTACCTCGGAGGACGGTGACGTTGCGGAGGATCTCTCCGTGCTGCGTGTCCACGGCCTTCATCTCCTCCACGATCATGGAGAGGTTCCGCACGTTGAGGTCCAGCCGGGCGCTGAGCAGCCCGAAGCGCTCCCGGAGCAGGTCCGTGGTGCCCAGCATGAGGGAGACCGACTTGTTCAGGTAGTAGAGCTCCTCGGCGTGGCTGTGGAAGCCCAGCGTGCAGGAGAGCCGCACGTCGTCCAGGTACTTGAGCATGCTGTGCACGTGGTTGTCGGTGGCATTGATGTTGGTGAAGATGGTGCCGATTTCGATCTCGTGAGACGCCATGCGCCCTTCCAGCGACTCGAACCTCTCCACGGTGCGGTTCTGGGCGTAGCGGGTGTGGTACTGGAGGTCGTGCATGTTCTCCTCGTGGTCGTCCAGGAAGGACGAGATGTTATCCAGCTGCAGCTGCAAGCCCATGACCTGCAGCACCAGGTCGTGCATGCTCTCGGCGTTCTGGCTGATGCGTTGGGACGAGGCCCCCAGGGAGGCTTGGATGCTCTTGACCACCTCCCCGGTCTTGGTGGAGGTGGTGCGCAGGCCGCTGAAGAGCCGGGTGTAGTTCTGCCAGTCGGTGACAATCTTCTGCAGGGTCAGGGTCTCCTCATCCGTCTTTCGCTGGATTCCGTGGATCCACTCGGAAGTCTGCCCCACCGTGAAGTTGATCTGGTGCACCGCAGCCTTGGCGTCGTAGCACTCCTGGGTGAGGTCCTTCAGAGAGAGGTCCAGGCCAGCGGTGGTGGCCTGCCAACCTCTCACCTGGGTCAGGAAGAGCCCCAGAGACTGGTTGACCTGGTGGATGGAGAAGGAGCAGCTGCCCATCTCCTGGGAGATTTGCCTGCTGGTGCTGGAGAGCAGTTCATGGGCCTGAGAGGTCTGGTCCAGCTGCACCTCCTGGGCTAGAAGCTTCTTCTGAATTCCCTCCAGCTCCTCCTGCAGTTTTCGGATCTCTGGCCCCAGCTGTCTGGCTTCGTGGCAGAAAGAGCAGTTGTTCAGGGCTTTTGGATCTTCAGGAGAAAGAGACCACAGTTTGAGGTGTTGAAAGGTCATGGTATTAATACAACGGTTCTCCTTTAAATTAACTATTTCAGAGCAAGTGGCTTCCCAACCTTGCTCCCTTCCCCAAGTCCCGCTAGGAAATCCTCAGAAGAAGACAGTCATTGCTGTCTCTATGGGATCTCTTTGCTAGCAAATGTCTTGACTATGATCTGAAATGGAGGATTTTGAATGTTTTTTCCATTTCACCAACAAATTCTCAAGAATATCTCTCCCTCACTTTTCAGAGGCAGCCAAGAACCTCCCATTAAAGCTTCATTGTCAGATTTCTCCAAATAGCTTCATATCTGTTATCTTCTCACAATAAGCTTGCAGGGAAGGCGGCACAGGGATTTTCACCCTGTAACTCAGGAGGAGCCAGACACAGAGAAGTGGATTGCCAAATAGCACTCAGCTGGTGACAGACCAGAACTTTCTATTTGCATCAGAGCAGACCCCCTCCAAACCCTTCTGTCACCGCTCCTCTGTCCCATTCTCTCTTAGAATGTTCCCCATTAAAGCAGGAGATAAGAAGAACATCATGCACTGTGGCACGGTTTAAGCAGTGATGAGGAAAGGACTGACCTGTCAGGAGGTTTTGGAAGGGTCTGAAACTCGTCATTTCAGATGCATGGGGATAATTTGGGAATGGACTATATTTAGGCTCCTTTTCTGCCTGGAGACTCTGGCTAGATCTGCGCCCCACACAGAACCCCTTGCCCCAGCCCTGGGCATGTCCCAAGGTAGCAGCCTTCTTTGATGGAAGCTGCATTGGCTGGAGAGGGAAGCAGGGAGCCAGGGCTTCCTTCTCTTGTGTCTACCATGTTTCCCCGAAAATAAGACAGGGCCTTATATTTATTTTTCCTCAAGAAGATACCTAAGGCTTATTTTTAGGGGATGTGTTATTTTTTTTAAGTACAGTGCAACAATCTACATTTATTCAAATAGAGTTAAGTCATCTTCTTCTGGAACATCATCATAACTCTCCAAATCCCGAATTCCATCCTGAATTGCTTGTGACTCTGTTTCCTTTAGATCCATTGGCCCCAATCTCTCATGTGGAGCCACAGAGCTCTCACGGGGCAGATGAGAAGGGCTGCTCGTCTTCTTTCCTGCTCCGAGACGACATGCATGGGTTGTGCAGATGCGCTGCGTAGCCACGCCCAGCACTAGGGCTTATTTTCGGGGTAGGGCTTCTATTGCACACATGCTTAGAAATCCTGCTAGGGCTTATTTTATGGGCAGGTCTTATTTTGGGGGAAACACGGTAAGACGCTGGTGAAGGCTGCCCTGCTCCGTGGCACCGGGACGGCACGCTTGCCCCACCCAGTTAACGCTGGCCACAGTCACTAGCACGCCCACCTACCCAGTCCCTGGAGATTCTCCTGCATCGACACAAGCTTCTTGTCATATACGGCCTGGGCCAAGGAGATGTCTTCCGAGAGAGCGTCCACCTTCCTGAACACTGTAGGGGAGAAACAGATGAGAGACCGGGGCAGGTCTTAGTTCAGAGAAGCAGCAGTGTTTGCTGAGAAGGCATTTTTATCGGCCCGTCTGCAACCAAACCCATCCCCCTCTGCTACGAGGCTTCCCAACGGCGGGAAGGGAAGGTGCTGCTTATGGCCAGAGTTCAACACACAGCCCTCTAAAAAAATAATAAGCCACCCCCCACCTTAGACTTTAGAAATTTAGAAACAGGACCCAGAACATAGGTTAGAATAGGTGAAAATCAGAAAAAATAAAATAAAACAGAAAATAAAAATTATTCTTAATCCTACTACCCAGGGATTGCCACCATTGGTATCCTCATGTATTTCTTCTAGTCTTGTTCACAGTGAGAACCGTTCTTCTTCTACAGCTACAGAGACAAGTCCCCTTGTCCTTGGGTGGGCAGGGGGTGGGGGTGGCATACATTCCAAGCACCCAGTGGATGCCTGAAAGTGAACCCTATATATTCAAATTTGTTGGTGACTTTGGTCATTAAGTCCATTAACCTTTCTGGAACTCAATTTAATCATCCATCAAATGCAAATATGGAGCCAGAGATGTCTGAGGCTCTTATCAGCTCCCAAATCCTATTCTTTCAAATGATTTGGAATCTCTGGGCTCCAGTGAACACTGTACATCTCAAAGCTGTCAAGAGATTTGTCTAATTAGTAACAGCAACATGTTGAGAGAACTGAGAACAAACATATGCTATTACAGGAGACTAGCACTTTACAGTGTACAATAGTTATTATTCCTCTTGGGCCTCCCTCCAGTTGAGATATAGAGGGAAGAAGAGAGGTGGAGAGAGACTGGATGACTTGAATTCCTGTTCCAAGGCTTCATTAAGTCTACTTATAAGCCACCCATGAGGCCAGGATGGTGCCAACACTGTTCTAGTGTCCTGGCATACCCAAACTGGAGGCAGAAACACAAAAGGAAACCCCAAAAGTCTGCCATAATTTGCCAAACACACACTGCTCACTCCTAGTTCTTCTCATGCTTTGCTTATTCACTCTATATCTTTGGGAAAAACATGTAACCTTCCCAGCTCTGTTCTTTCCTATGAGCAATGGGCCAACCTCCCATTTGAGGGCTGTTGAGAGGACTTATGGACATCACGTATGTGACAGTGCCTGGAACTCTGTCATCCCCTCTGAAACGCTTTGGTGCCTGCGCTCCACTCTGGGCTCGGGCCTGCGACTACAGGGAGCTTTATTAATAGCTGCAGGTCCCCGGCGTGCTGCACATTGAGGTCCCGAAAGGGTTGACAGGAACCTTTGCAAGGTCTCTGATGGCCAGTTTGCTGCCTCTGATCTGTGGGCCGTGGCTTGTCTCCTCCTCTGGCCCAGGACTTTGGCTACTTTCTGAAAGGCCACACCTGGTAAAGTGACTCAGCAGAGAGAAGTGAAACTGAATAGGGCGAGGGGCTTGGGAAGTTCTGAAATCCGTGGTCCTGACAGCTGGCTACACATTGGATTCCACCGAGGAGCTTTTATAAAAGATTAAGGCCTAGGTCCTGCCCGGAGATGATGATTTAATTCATCTGGAGTGGGGGCTGGCACTGGGATTTTTAAATATTCTCCAAGGGATTCTAATAGCCCCCCATGAGTGGGGAGAACCACTCCCTTTGATGGCGTGATATTGCTCTCAGTGTTCCCACTACCAACAGCAGTCACGTGACTTGTGTTGGATTAATTAGTGCCTCCAGATTTACTGGAAGATGGCTTGTGTCTACTTAAATCATTACTATACTAGCCTCCGCCTTCCAGCCAAGAAGGCTGGTTACTGAACAGCTCCCACCAGGGCCAGGGCCAGGTGCCCCTCTTAGGGTTAGCACTGAGAGCCAGGGCCAACTCCCCCCCCCCCCCCCGCCCGTGACTCAATTACCCTCCCTACTCCAGGCTTTGTCTCTAAAATCTAGTAGACTGGCACGAACAAACTACTGAAGCCTGGATTTTCAACGTCTGAAGCCAAGGATGGAATGGGATTGCAATGAGACACCACCGCATTTGTTTTAACCAGTTTACCATAATCAGCATCCAGAAGGTGGAAGTTTCCAGAATCTGTATACTGTGTCGCCTGTAGCTATGACAGTCATACAAACTGTAGTACGTAGGAGAAGAACCAAACCTAAGCTCCCTGGGCCTCGCCACCGGACTCCGACTTAGCAGGTCTGGGTGGGATCCAGGAATTTGCACATAATAAATGATGCAGGTGGCTGTCCAACCTCACTTTTAGAAACATTCACATGGACCATCCGAGGGGCTTAGAAGTCACTGGTCCAGTGATCCCAACCCTGGGTGTACAACCGAGTCATCTGGAGGCCAAAAGACAGTGAATCAGTTCCACTATCTAGGTTGGGGCTCAGGCATCAATATATTTTAAAGCTCTTGGTGACTCTAACACAGAGCTGAAATGCAGAGTCACTAATGGAGTCCTGTCGTCTCCTTTTATCAACGGAAAAACAGAGGTCCTAAGGGGTGCCTTGCTCAAGGACCCCCAGCTAATTCGGAGTCAGCCTTTGCAGTCTGGATTGGGCATTAAGGTTCCCCAGCCAGGGCCGGGCGAGGTGGCTCATGCCTGTAATCCTAGCTCTCTGGGAGGCTGAGGCGGGCAGATTGCTCGAGGTCAGGAGTTCAAAACCAGCCTGAGCAAGAGCGAGACCCTGTCTCTACTATAAATAGAAAGAAATTAATTGGCCAACTGATATATATATAAAAAATTAGCCGGGCATGGTGGCGCATGCCTGTAGTCCCAGCTACTTGGGAGGCTGAGGCAGAAAGGATTGCTTGAGCCCAGGAGTTTGAGGTTGCTGTGAGCTAGGCTGACGCCACGGCACTTACTCTAGCTTAGGCAACAAAGCGAGACTCTGTCTCAAAAAAAAAAACAAGGTTCCCCAGCCAGAAAGATGCCAGTTCTGGGCCCTTGGTACAGATGTCCAGGGTCTGTCCTTGCAGGGAGCTTTAGGTGCTTGAGCGCTGACCAGACAGTGCCCTTCAGCCCGGGGTGGGCGAGCCCTGGACTCACCCAGAGAGGCCAGCACGGCCACGGCCACCAGGAGCAGGGCCAGGAAGAGGTAAAGGATCCGCACGGACGTGTGCAAGGACAGGTTCCTCTGGCAGCGGCTGCAGCGGGGCCCTGGCCGGCCTGTGGGGGACAGAAGCGGGGCAGGGGCTCAGGCCAGTGGCCCAGGCGGGAGCTGAAGGGCAGAGCCCTGTTCCTGCTCTGGCCAGTCCCATCATGTCTCAAACCAGGCTCAGAAGGGGCGTCATTCTCGACCCTCATCCTCTTCCCACCTCACCACCTTTCTCTAGGTGGCAGCACTTTCTGGAATGGAGTTGATCAAGCCAGGGTCTGCAAACAGCAGCCTCATCACTACTGTCCCCCTCTCTGTGCCATCTCACTCATTCCACGACCTGAGGCAGCCCCGCTTCCCCTCGCCCTGGTCCCACTGATGATCCATGACACGGACGGCAGCCTGTTGCACCCCTGGGTGCCCAGTGTGTTCTGCTTGCCCAGGTCCCTCCAGGTTCCAGCCCTGGGAGTCCCCAGGCACGGGAACGCCTCAGCGTGGGGCAAACCAGGGTGGTTTGTGAAGACTGTCTCTGTTCTTAAAACTGGAAGTCCTACGCCCTGGGAAACCCCCCAGTCCCGGGCAAACCAGAGGGTCAGTCACCGGTCGCCAATCTTAGCGACAGGCAGCGGTTCTCCTGGAAACCGAACCCAGCCCACCAGTGGGGGTGCTGGTATGGGGGAAGGAGGGTGCTGGTGTTCCTGGGCACTCTGGTGAGTGGCAGGTGCCCAGCGGGAACCAGTGACGGCCCCACTGTGAAATTCCCGAGGCATGTGTGAGGACTGGAAGTGCTTACAAACCCTGTGTCCGTCCACACTCCAGACCAAATGAATCAGGATTTCCCAGGTGGGTCCCAGGCAGCCCTGGGTGATTACAATGCTCTAATCTATGCTGGGAGCCACCAGAGGCCCTACTCCAAATAGCAGTTCAGGTGGCCTGGGGCATGATGGAGGGGACAGTTCTGGGTCAGCTAAGACAGAGGACAGGGTGTCTGGCTGGCAGAGGTGGCAGAAGTCCCTGATAGGTCCCGGGAGGAGCCCTGGAGACAGATGGCACTTGGGGCAAACTTGGACCTCACCCCGACTGCATAGCACAGGGCATGAACTCTGCCCTTTGACCCTCCAGGACGCAGTGAGGAAAGGACAGCCAGGGTTTTGAAGTCAGAGAGAGAGACACACACACACATCTGTCACCAGCCTGGGGACAGGGACAGGAAGCTCTCAGCCCAGAGAGGGGATGGGTAGTCCCCAGGGCCCTTACCCTCCTGGGTGCACGGGAAGGTTGGCATGTCCTCCTCTTCACCAGCCAGTTCCTCTTCTGTGACGCACAAGGCATCTCCGTCGCCGCCGGCTGACCTCACTGTGGGGGAGCCAGTGCCATCAGACCCCCGGCTGGGACTCCGGGCCGTGCCACCCTTCCCCAGCTGCCCGTTCATCTGCCCGTCCCCACAGCCTGTGCCCGCCCCCACCCCTGGGTCCAAGCCAGGTGACCTGGTGTAAGCTGCGAAAAGGGGGACGGACATGAGAATCAGGTGGCTGCGGAGCTGGGCTGGCCCATCGTCCCGGGTAGGGAGATCTTGCCACCTCCTGCAAGCTGGGAAAGGGCCATAGCCCAGCTCAGCAACCTACTCTCTCTGCACTTGCTCAAGCCCCCGGGCTGGGCAAGAAGGAAGAAGAGCTGGTGGCTCGATGTGACTCAGTGCCTTCCATTCCCTGACACCTGGTGACCAAAGCAGAATTCCTGTTGTCCAGGGACAAGGCTGGACCTGGCCCCAGCACGCTGCCCATCTAGACTCCACATCCAGCCCAGCTGTGGGGCCAAGGAGAGGAGGAGCCCAAGGGTGGGAGGATACGGAATGGGCACAGACCTCTGCCTCCCACTGTCTCACCCGGGACGCG
This sequence comes from Microcebus murinus, assembly GCF_040939455.1. Classification (NCBI taxonomy): domain Eukaryota; kingdom Metazoa; phylum Chordata; class Mammalia; order Primates; family Cheirogaleidae; genus Microcebus; species Microcebus murinus. The sequence continues at coordinate 23,043,353 of NC_134127.1, read as the reverse complement.
CCAGGTGTCAAAGGAACAGGTCTCCTGTCTGAGGCTGATTCTGAGCTTGTGTTCTGGGATCAGGCCCTAAATAAGACCTAAATGACCTCATTCAGAAGGTTGTACTAGTGCCGTGGAGACCTCACACCTCTCCCTCCTTGTAAGTCGTGGTCTTTTATAAGCAATGAGGAGAAAGACACCTAAAATATGGCTGAACGAGCCAAATCCCTGAGCAAGGCGGGGGGTGGGGGGTGGGGGGGGGTGTATAAGAAATGACAGGTGGCCTGAATTGAGCTAACCAGGGCTTTTGTTCCAGGAAGTGGAGGATGCAGGCTCATGAGGAAACCTCAATTGCTTGGGATATGTCTGCAGAAGGGATTTTTTTTTTTAAACTGTGCCTCCAAATTCAGAGGCAATAAAAGAAAAGATCAAAATATTTGACTGCCTGACAATAAAATAAAAACATCTTTGCATGGCAAAACAAAAATCTGCTAGAAGCAAAGGTAAAAGTCAATACCCAAATGACAAACTGAGAGGATATATTCACAACATACATGACAGATAAAGATAATATACAAAATTTATAAAGAGCTTTTTTTTTTGAGATAGGGTCTCACTCTGTTGCCCAGGCTAGAGTGCAGTGGTGTCAGCCTAGCTCACAGCAACCTCAAACTCCTGTGCTCAAGCGATCCTCCTGCCTCGGCCTCCCAAGTGGCTGGGAATACAGGCATGCGCCACCATGCCCGGCTAATTTTTCTATGTTTAGTAGAGCTTGGATCGCCCACGTGTGCACATAGTATATAAACTGAAACCCCAGACCCACATGAGGGCAAGCCCATGTTTAGCCAGCACAGCCCTTTTCTCCTGGCCTGGAGTCTCTGAAGACATGAGGTGTCCCCCTGGATCCTGGCAGATAGATTCCCCCCCCCCCCCCCCCCGCTCCCAGCCCCTTGCACCCCTCCTCCCCATTTTTTTATTTCAGTATATTATGGGGGTACAAATGTTAAGGTTACGTATATTGCCCATGCCACCCCTTCCCCCTCAAGTCAGAGCTTGAAGCGTGACCATCCCCCAAACATTGCACATCTCACTCATTGTGTTTGTATGTACCCATCCCCTCCTCGCCCCTCCCACCTGCCCGACACCTGATAAATGTTATTCCTATGTGTCCACTTAGGTGCTGCTCAGTTAATACCAATTTGCTGATGAGTATATGTGGTGCTTGTTTTTCCATTCTTGAGATACTTCACTTAGTAGAATGGGTTCCACCTCTGTATTTCCAGGAAAATACAAGAGGTGCTAGATCACCATTGTTTCTTAAAGCTGAATAGTACTCCATGGTGTACATATACCGCATTTTATTAATCCACTCATGAATTGATAGGCACTTGGGTTGTTTCCAATACTTTGCAATTGTGAATTGTGCTGCTATAAACATTCGAGTGCAGGTGTCTTTTTCATAGAGTGACTTTTGATCTTTTGGGTAGATGCCCAGCAATGGGATTGCTGGATCAAATGGTAGATCCACTTGTATCGCTTTAAGGTGTCTCCATATTGCTTTCCACAGAGGTTGCACTAGTTTGCAGTCCCACTCCTCCCCATTTTTGCAATGCAGACCACCTGGGGCCAGAGTCAAAATCTCTAGCAACAGGTACATCATAGCACTGACCCACTTAAAGGATTTGTTCTGTAAAATTTGGATTCGGTCAAAAGGCCACATTTAAGGACCTAGAAGGCCACATGTCCTCCTATCAGACAGGTCTCTGGTCCAGCTGCCCCCCCTTGTGCCCCCCCTCGGCCACATGCTCAAGCGCCCAAGACTCGAGATTCCTGGTCTCCACTTCTGTGCTGTTGACCTGTCTGGCTTCAGCTCCTAATGTGAATTTCTTATTTTTTCCTTCCTCCCTCCCTCCCTCCCTAAAATATCATCCTTCCCGGCTTGCCTCTGTGCCTTGGGCCGCTGTCCCATCAGCAATCTGCCAACAGTTTACAAGGACAGCTCAGCCTGGGCGGCTCCCAGGATTACAATCTCTTTCCCCTGCCCTGGGCGAGGCGGGGCAGGATTCCTTGGTGCCTTCTGTGCCCGGCTGGCCACAAGCTGCCCCTGCTAGCCGTGGCCTCTCACCGCCAAGAGGATCCCGGCCAGAGCCACTCGTGGGCTGTGGGATTTATTTACCACGGCCCCAGTGGGAGGTGCTCCTTCCACTGCTCAGGGCAGATGCCTTCTGGGCTCTGTTCCTCATCCCTGCCCATCCCTAGATGGTGCTCCTCCCTGGAGACGGCCTCCTCCCTGTTCTGGCTGCACGGCCAGTTTCATCACTTTGCTGTTTACGGCCTTTGCAGGGAATCGGGATGACTTAAATCAAGCAAGGCTCATACTGACCATCAGCAAACACCGCTCAGAAAGCACATGGCTTTGTTACAATCTACCGTCCCATGAGAGCCCTGCAGACATGCAATCTGTGGCCTGTGGGGATTAATAACGACTGCTTTCCCGTACCGCAGGGAGTGGCCCATGGGATGGGACGCAACATCTGCCAGCATGGGTGTCAGATCTCTCTAGACTAGGGGCTCCTGAGTGTTTGGTCCTCTTGCCTTCGCTGACATCCCAGCTCCATCTCCTCTTCCTAATCCCTGGGATTTCCTGTTCTCCAGGGCCGCACCCCGACCTCGGGGACCCCTGACTTACCTATGCTGGAACGACTCCCCATTTTAGACTTGCTCCCTTAATGAGAACATAACCCAAAGCACTTGTGAGGCTTTTATAAACCAAACCCTTTGTAAGCACAAGCTCATTATATTCACATTACAACGAGGTGGTTCTGGTCCGAGTACAAATGAAGACACAGACATAAGGATGAAACCCCTTGGCTGTAGACAGAGTGGTGACGGATCAGAGGACGACGGATAGAGAGGAATCTGCACCCCCCGCCAGCACTGGTCTAGTGGGGTCCATACAGATGGGAAAAGAATTTTCCTCCTCCCTCCCCAGTTCCCCATTCCCCTACCTCCTGGGGCAAAATGACTTAGCCCTGGGTGCATCAGCTTTCTGAAGTGTTTTTAGGGGTAGAGAACCACAGACTGGGAGAGTGGGAAGAGAACTTATAAGTCCACCTCTGTCATGTCACAGAGGCTTAGAGAGTTTAAGTGACCCGCCAGCTGCTTGGTGGCTCCTAAAAGTCCAGGAATCTGCAGCAAGATCCAAATATGCACACATATTTGTCTGCACACACCTGGCTCAGAAAGGCCACAGAGGAGCTGGGACAAGGTCTGACGTCTGCTCTCAAGTCATGCCTCCCAGCAGTGTGCCACCTCCTGGGCTCAGGAGGGCCCCCCCTCAGCCCGTGTCAGCACAGAGCTGATCACACGCCGCACACCGCGTGCCCCGTAAAGGAGCATTTCCTAACCCCTTGCAAAGGCTGCATCCTCAGTTCACCATTCCCCTCTGTTGTTTCAATCAGAAGCTCATGTTTGTCACCAAGTGAAGCTTAATGACTTAAAATATGGTTTAAATCTGCTTTAGTCGCAGAGTTCTTCCCAGCTAGGGAATATTGTGGAGTATCGAGGTTGCAAAGGCTTAAAGCAGCAGAGACAATACTCACAAACCAGACCTGATGATGTTTAAACTTCAAAGGAATGAACTTGTTGGGGGAGGGCAGTAAAATTTAGGCTCTGCTTCTCTGCCCCTTCTCAGAACTAGAACCAGTGGTATGCTATTCCTTTCTTAAAACTAAAGAGGTAGGCCGGGTGTGGTGGCTCACTCCTGTAATCCTAGCACTCTGGGAGGCCGAGGCAGGCGGATTGCTCGAGGTCAGGAGTTTGAAACCAGCCTGAGCAAGACCCCGTCTCTACTAAAAATAGAGAGAAATTAATTGACGAACTAAAAATATATATACAAAAAATTATCCAGGCATGGTGGTGCATGGCTATAGTCCCTCCTACTCGGGAGGCTGAGGCAGGAGGATCTCTTGAGCCCAGGAGTTTGAGGTTGCTGTGAGCTAGGCTGACGCCACGGCACTCACTCTAGCCTGGACAACAAGGTGAGACTCTGTCTCAAAAAAAAAAAAAAAACTAAGAAGCTCTTGTTTGGGCGTGGGGTGGGGGCGAGTTCTATTTTTTCCATTGTCCTGGCTTGCTGTCTTATAATACTGCCCATATGTCCACGGCCATCTAAGATAAGGCTGTGGTTCTTGTCTGTGTCAAGACCTCACTCTTCCTGCAGATCGATACCTAAATTGCAGGCAGCGTGCTTAGAAAAAACTGTCAGATGGCCTTTGAAGGCCAGTATTGCAAGCCCCGATCCACAAAACAGTGGCACCTCTGGAGATCTGAAAGGGCCTCGGTTCCTCTCATCCCTCAGGTCATAATATCTAACTCGAACACCACAAGCACAGCCATACGAGGAGGAAGTTTTTTTCTAAGCCTTTTTTTTTTCTAAGCCTCTGACCCCACAGAGCCACGTAGCAAGTGTGATCGAAGGTGCATGCCTTGCACACTGCTAAGCACGGCTGCTGGCCCTGCTCAGGGGTCAGCGTGGTTCCTCTCTCCTTCTGGGGGTGGAAAATCGCCCGGACCCATTACCCAGCCGCGAACTCGACTGTGGTTACCAACGCCGGCTTTCTTTTGGTTGCCCAAAAATGTGTAGTTGGTTGACTCTTTCGCCTTTCCGAGACTGCATTCTTCCTTCCAAGTCAACAAGGGGGAGAGATTCGAGGAACTGAATAAAAGGTCTTTCTTTGGGCACTTCAAGGAACATATTTTGATGATTATCTTCTGCACGGTTCACAGAGTGGGTTTTCCCAACAGCCAATTGGGTCAGTAAAAATAAAAGATTTCAGAGTCTTCTCATGAGCCGATGCTATGTTTAAAGTGCAGAATGGCTATAGTTTACGGTTGGAGAATGCTGTAATTAAGGTTGCAAAATTGTTTTCATTAGAACCCTCCCACCACTACACCCCCAACAGGCTTCCTTTGTGGGACTGTCCATAATCGGGTGGGAATCGTCTGTCCCTCTCGACTCTAAAGAGGGGCCCTTTCTGTTCAGATCCTCCTGCTCTGCAATTCGTCCTCATCTCTCCCTCACCCCGCTGTCTCGCTCTTCCGACGCTCACCCCATTTTGGGATTCTTACACTCTCGCATCCCTAAATCCACATCTGCTCCTCTGGGACGGGCTCCTCTCCCCATTCCTGCCACCCCTGCCTGAATTGCCCAGCTCCCTGTGTCTCCCACTGTGTTTTTTTTTTTTTTTGAGACAGAGTCTCACTCTCTTGCCCGGGCTAGAGTGCCGTGGCGTCAGCCTAGCTCTCAGTAACCTCAAACTCCTGGGCTCCAACGATCCTCCTGCCTCAGCCTCCCGGGTAGCTGGGATTACAGGCACCTGCCACCATGCCCGTCTAATTTTTTCTATTTTTAGCTGTCCAATTAACTTCTTTCTATTTTTAGTAGAGATGGGGTCTCACTCTTGCTCAGGCTGGTCTCCAACTCCTTAGCTCAAGCTATCCTCCCACCTCGGCCTCCCAGAGTGCTAGGATTACAGGCATGAGCCACCACTCCCGGCCTCCTGCTGTGTTCTTAGTGACCACAGAAGTTGTGGGTAAATCCTGTCTTTAGCCTAAACCCTCTTTCTCCTCGATGACTTTCCTCCCTTTTTTTTTCTTTGCCTTTGGCTTTTCTAATGGGGATACCATTGCCCTTCAGGGTGGCACATTTTTTTTTTATTTTTATTTTTTTTGAGACAGAGTCTCACTGTTACACAGGCTAGAGTGAGTGCCGTGACGTCAGCCTAGCTCACAGCAACCTTAATCTCCTGGGCTCAAGCGATCCTCCTGCCTCAGCCTCCTGAGTAGCTAGGACTACAGGCACGCACCACCGTGCCCAGCTAATTTTTTCTATATATTTTTAGTTGTTCAATTAATTTCTATTTTTAGTAGAGACGGGGTCTTGCTCAGGCTGGTTTCAAACTCCTGACCTCGAGCAATCCGCCCGCCTCAGCCTCCCAGAATGCTAGGATTACCGGCGTGAGCCACCATGCCTAGCCTAGGGTGGCACAATTCTTTGTGAGATGGCACTTACCCACTCTGCACAGACATTTAGCATCCTGGACTTGCCCTCTATGTGCTGGTGGCAATCCCTGGTCATGATGACAACCCTGAATGTCCACCCCATTTCTAAATACTCCTTCAAGGGCCGGTGTCACCTCCGGTTGAGACAAGAACCCAGGCTGTTCACTCAACACGGCAGACCCGTCACACACACTGGTCTCCTGGGTAGACAGCCCCTCCTCTGCTCCCCTGAACTCCAGAATCCAGTGGCACGGGAGGGGCGGGCATCACCAGTGTTCGTGGTCCCTGTTGTCACCTCCAGTGCCCCCAGCCCTACACTCTATCTCACAGGGGCACTCCTTTCTCTTCTTTGACCTTGATGCTCTGTATGTGTAAACAGTGGGAAGACCATCTGCTTCACAGCGTTGCTGTGAAAATTCAGTGAGACGTTTACGAAAAGTACCCAGCACACAGCAAATGCCTGATAAATAGTAGTGACGATTAGTCGCTTTTATTAGAATTATTTTTCTATCCTACTCCAATTAATGCTGTCATTTGTCACCATTTCCCAATCCTCATCCCTCTCAGGACCAATTTCCAACTTTCGAGAACTCCATTTTTCAAAATGTGTCCCATGGAACACTAGTTCCAGAACAGTCTTTGTGAAAAAGGGTTCTTTGGTCAAGTCAGTTTGGAATATGCCGAATACTCTGTCATCATCTTAGAGATTCATATGAATAGTAAACATTTTGAGAAGCCCTGCTACTCTGGAAAAAAAAAAAGTCCATTTAAATCCGTGTTTAATTCTATGTTTCTCAGATTTATCTGACCATAGAACTTCCTGCTGATCTGGAAAGAACAAGGTCTCTATTAATGCTGTGGAACTAGCATGCCGAGGTGCACCTGCTGTGTGAAACACCATTCTAGGTAATGACACCACCTGGATTGGATCACCTCCTCGTCCTGTCTCCTGCCAACAACCTGAATGGAGGCAACATGCACGCTGCCACTCGGGGTTCCTGGACCTGAAATGCACAGATCTCATATCCACGAGCACCTTGCTTTCCCCATCCCCCCTGCACTAAACCTTTCCTCCACCCTCTCCTTCATCCAGGCTGTCATCCATCCTGAGCTCCAAGACCCTCGTCCCCAGGGCTGGCTTCAGCCCCCTGGAGCCTGGAGCTCCCTCTGGGCCATGGTGTCATTCAGTGCTCAGCCTGCTTCCTCTGCACCATGCCAGGGCAGCCCAGCGCTGCTGCCGAGCATGGCAGAGGGGCGGTGTGGGCTTGGCTCCAACCAAGTCCTGCCATCTGGACCCTCACTTCCGGTTCCTGAGCTCCTCCTCCTGTCAGCCCACCTCATTCTCCAAAGAGGAGCTCTCATCCCTTCCTTTTCTAAAAGATCGAGACCACAAGGTTCCAACTGCTTCCTTTATCTTCCACTAACTCTCTCCAGATGCCTAAACCTCAAACCCAGCGTGGGCGGAGGGACGTGGAAAGGGGCCCTCTCGTGCACTTGGAGCAGTCTAGTAACACTGCAAAGGAGCGCGTCCCTGACTCAGCCACCTCGCTTCTAGGAACTTCTTTCTAAGAGGGCAAGTGCACAACCCGGCAAAGACGGGCATGCCAAGGCGCTCACAGCGTGCCATGACAAACCTGCACAGCTTCCACGCCCGTCGGCAGGGGCTTGGTTAAACGACTCTCGTACAGTTTTACCTTGGGTGTTATGCAACCAATTAGAAAAACGGTGCAGATCTATAGTGATTGCCGGGGGAAGATACTGTGTTTCCCCCAAAACAAGACAGGGTCTTATATTTGTTTTTCCTCAAGAAGACACCCTAGCGCTTGTTTTCAGGGGATGTATTATTTTTTGTAAGTACAGTACAACAATCTATATTTCTTCAAATATAGTTAAGTCGTCGTCTTCTGGAACATCATCATCACTCTCCAAATCCTGAATTCCATCCTGAATTTCTTGCGACTCTATTTCCTTTAGAACCATTGGCCAGTACCTGACAGGGGGAGCCGACCTTGTTGGTGGGGCTGTCCACACCTTTCTGTCACCTCTGGGATAGTAGCTGTCACAGTGGGGCAGATAGATGAGAAGGGCTGCTCGTCGTCTTTACCGCTCTGCGACGAAACGCATGGGTTGTGCAGACGCGCTGCGTAGCCACGCCCAGCACTAGGTCTCATTTTCCGGGTAGGGCTTCTATTGCGCACATGCTTAGAAATCCTGCTAGGGCTTATTTTATGGGCAGGTCTTATTTTCGGGGAAACACGGTATCTATGTCCTCTTGCTGAATTTTAAAGCTACATATGACAAAATAACACAGATAGTATAACCTTACCTGTGTGGAAAAAAAATTCTGTGTGCAAATATACACATACATGGAAAGATCTCTGGAAAAATGTTCATTTGCATCTTCTCATTTATTATCTCTGTGGGGTAGGATTTCACCTCAGTGATAGTTTCTTTCCTTTTCTGAATTTTTTGATGTGATAAAATAATAATGAGTATGTACCATAAAAAGATCGAATGCAGCTAGTAATGCAAAAAGTCTGTCTATATCCATCGTTTCTCCTTCCCTTGTTGCCAGTGGAGAACCCTTCTTCTTTCCGAGGTGAGTCTAATGCCACCCCCTCTGTCCCCAGGGTCCCCCAGGCCCCCTCTCTTCCGTCCCTCTACCTTCCAATGAGCCCAGGCCACCCTGGCCGTGAAAGCCCTTCGTGCCAGACCCTGCTTCTCTGACTGCCTCCTTCCTCCCTCCTTCCTCTGTCGCCCCTGTCCCCTCTGCCCCTTGCAGCCTGGCTTTCTCATCGGTGCACCCGACGCTGACTTTGCTGATCCACAGTCAACACCATGGGTCACTTCCTCCCTCTCAGAACTTTCTCCTCTTGATTTCCATGACACAACCATCACAGTTCTCTGCCCGTGTCCCTGACCGCTCCCCTTGGCTCCTTCCACAAGCTCATTTTCTTTCCTCCCACTCCCTAAAAGGAGAGATTTCCCAACACGGGCTGAAGCCACGAGAGAAAGTCTCCAGGGAGAAGCGGCACACAGGCCTCCTGCCGACAAGCCCGTCCCCGGGGCTCTCCAATGTCAACAGGACACAATCGGAAAGTCTTTTGTGGGGCACTCGAGGCTTCTCTCGGCAAACTCTAAACCAAGCAATCTCAACCACCCCCACTAACCACACGTCCCAGAGGACCTGACACCCAGTCCTTGCCAGCACGACTTCCTGCCCCTCCTGAACGACTATTCCAAGTCTTCCCGTCCTTCTCCTCCCTGAAGCCTTTCTGAGCTGCTCCAACGTAAGCGCTCTCTTTCTTCCTGGAGACTCGCGTTGAATCCACTGCACGCGCCACTCACTTCTCTTTTGCGTCACCTGCCTTGATTGTTCAGTTCCCGTCTCAGGTGTGCGTGTCTCGTCTCTGCCGGGAGGGCGGGAAGCATCCCTGCTTGCCTTCTGACTAGCATGCTTCCTGCCCAAAGTGCGGGGCAACATCCCAGAATAACCAGCCGTTTCGCTTGGGTTCAGGTGGAGGTGAAGGTCTCTCTTCTGGAGCTTGGGGAAGGCGTCTGCAGTGTCCTCCGGCAGGTGTGGAGGACGTTGTTGGAAACGTAGGTCTGGCACCGTTCCCGTGTGTCAAATCTATGAGACCGGGAGTGACTGTTCAGGGGACAGGCATCCAGTAAGGACCAAGAAACCCGTGGCTGAAACCACGGACTCATCCTGGAGTCTGGAGAGAGTTAGGAGCAAAGGAAGGAAAAGATCCAACGCCACCCTAAACTCCCTCCTTGGGGCCTGCCTTAGGACATTTACCACTTTTAGTCTTTTTGAGTGATTTGGGAATAAATCTTCAGCACCCTAGTAAAGGGTGAGCTCCTTGAGAAAGTGTCTGAGCTCTTCGCTGTGTCCTTCTTGCTCATTAGACACACGCAGACACCCGCCCTGGCCTGGCAGCTGGTCTGCGTCTTTAGGTTGTGATGATGCGGTGGTCCAAGTCTTGCCTTTGAAGGATCTTGGCCCAGCGGGTGCTCAGATGTCCACACTGAACAGGTGTAATGAACACTCCACAAGTGCCAGGGGGCAGGCAGAGTCCCCTCGAGCATGAAGCTCACACTCCAGCACTACCCTGTGGGGCCTGCCGGTCCACTTGGACAAGGGGGCTGAGCCCAGGGGCCCAGGGCATCCCAGGGACTTCATCCCAGTGCTAAAGCAGGTCTGTGACAGGGGACAGGGCTTGGCCTGACCTCAGGCTTTGGTGCTCTACACACACACACACACACACACACACCACACACACACGTGCACACACCCTAACATAGACATTATGAACACAGATGGCGTATGTGAGCAGCACAGCGGCCATGCTGCCCTGTGCGCCAATTCTAACACCCAGGGCAGCAGCCTGTCCTTCACTGAGTCTTTAGTTATTAAAATTCCCCCAGCTGGGTGGTAGCGGTGACCCTTTTGTTAGGGACGTGTGTCTAAGGGTTTGGAGCCCATCTCCAACCTGAGTCCCCGGGGACTCCGGGCTCCCCGAGTCGGGCTGTCTGGGATTCTTTCCACCACGTCAGCTCCTTTTCTTCCTGCAGTGGGGGGCTGGGGAGGGGTCCAGGCTTTCTGAAGGACCCGGGCTGGCCCCACCCGAGTGGACATCATCTCCTCCCAGCCAGCCAAGCCACGTGGGGCGAGCTGGGATCTCACTGCTATATTTTCACAGCTCCCCCCTCTCCCTGCCCACCTTGCCCATGTGGTGTAGGCACCGCTCTCCAATTCTGCAGGGAGGGGTTGTTCCGCCCATGCTCGGGGAACAGCGGGCTGTGGCTGTGCCCTGTCCACCGCAGCCGGGCACAGGCCTCTTGGGGGCAGAGGAAAGGCCGTGTGGCAGGCCCACTTCCAGCCACCACTCCACTGAGTCACTTCCACTCCCCAAGTGGTGCTCAGGGACCACCCAGCAAAGGAACAGCTCGGAGAGGGCAGATGACAAGCCAGGACTAGAGCCCATGTCTTTGACTCTCAAATCTGTCACCTTTACAGCGAATCACGCTGTGTCTTGGGGATCCAGGAGGGCTCCCACGTCAAGACCCTCCCACCACAGGTGTGGGAACAATCACACAGGTGGCTGTTAATGGCTCAGACAAGCCAGCGGGAAGCTCCGAGGTGGGCCTGTCACCAAGAGGCTGGTGGCAGCCGAGTGTCCCCTAGGAGCATGTGTGACAGGGATCAGGTGCCAGCTTGCATGAAAGGATGTGGCAGCCTGGGAGGCCCAGCCAGCTGGCTGTGGGGCAGGGGGGCCTCGGGGCGGAAGTGGCTGGGCTGGCAGAGTGGGCCCTGGCCCCCGGCCGCTGGGGGGCTGGGCCGCCCAACAAGCGTGTTTTCTTAAATACCGTCCTCACCAACGCCCCTAACCCCCAGAACACATCACTGTGTTTGCTTTGAGCAGGGATGTAACTGGAAGATCAGCGTGGCCTTTGGAAGAACACAGGAAGGGCTTTTCTGGAGTGGGCTGCCCGCCTGCTCTGCCAGGCACTTTACTTTTTCCACTTGGGTGAGAAAAATCCTGGTTCTTCACACCCCACAGATCTGAAAGGCCAAATATTTGCTGTCTGCCCCGAGTTTCCATCGCAGGTAGAGGTGGCGGCTCTTCCTGCCTGGGACTCAGCCCCGCCTCCCCCATCCCTGCAGCCCTCCGGTCCCCGGGATGTTCCAGGAGATCACAGAGGGTTTCCTGAAGCTGGAGGGAAAACACGCAGGAGCCGCCCTCAAGGCCTCAGTGGACAGGAATTGCACGTGGTGAGGCTGTGGGTTCTGAGCAGGAAAGGAGGTGACAGGCAGGGCTCGGGCTTCTGCCACGAGCAAGGAGGCTCCAGAACCCGATGACATGAGTCCACATGTCCTCCTCGGGCACCTCCTCCTAAATATCCACTCTTCATTCTCACCAGCTCTTTTCTCCCCACTGCACAGGATTTCAGCCCTGGCTGTCCAGCCCTCGCTGTAAGTCTCTCACAGTTTCTGTCTGCTACAGCAGCAGGGCCCCAACCACCCCAAGGACACGCAGATCTTACCACACCACTGCGGCCCGGACCAGGCAGCCGAGGCCCGTGGTGAGATGTGGTCCACGACCGTGCTGGAGGCTCTGCTGATGGCCTGCCCTGGCCTGTGACCGGGGAGGGCACAGCCCCAAGGATGTGGCAGCTAGGAGCAGGAGCTCAGGGGCGAGGCTCCTCACTGCCACCAAGGGAACTCCCTGGGGTTGATTATAACTTGCCCGGCTCGTCCCAGACAGCCCAGGACGTGGTGAGGCCACCAGAAGGCACGGACAGAAAGTGCCAGAGGCCAGAGGGAAGGCAGCAGCAGAGAGTCAGGGGTATAGATACTCCGGCCTAGAAGCCAAGAGCCCTGGGCTCCTATTCCCCTGACTCGCTGTGACTCTTAAGCAGTCACTTCACCCGTCCACAGGACCAGCGACATAATTTTCGGGGCCCAGTGTAAAATGAAAGGGGGATTCCCTGGTTTAAAAATTATCAAGAATTTTAAGACAGCACCAGCAGAACATTAAGCCAAGTGGGGGACCCTGTGGGATGGCACAGGTTGCACACCCATGAAGCCAGCCCTACCTGCTTGGGCCTCAGTTTCCTCAGCTAGGCAACGTAGAGGCTGCATTGGGTCAGGGGTTTTTCTGTGGGGCCCTTTCTTCCAACGAACCCTCAGCCTTACATGTAAAACAGACAAGCAGCCGCCTGGCTGAGGCGGGCTCCAGAGTCTGGGCCCACTTCCGCTGCCCCCAAACCTGCCAACGCCACCTGAGAGCGCAGTGTAGCGTGCGGGATGCTCTCGAAGGCCCTGTTCAGTTTCAACTTTCAGGAAGTCCACGAGGTGGTGGGGTTCTCCTGCTGGCACCCAAGCGTCTGCCTGGGTTGTCGCAGGAGGATTACCGAAAGGCACCGGAGATGGCATTTAAAAAACCTCAAAGGTTCCCTGTCCCACAGGGTGACCCCAAAGGTGGCTTCCCCTCTAGCCTCACAGTGAGCTTGACCACCAAGCGACCAAGCGTGCTCTCTCCTGGGCATCAAGAAATCCAGGTCCCGGAAATGCCACCTGGGACCACTTGTGGTTTTAATTCCCATCTCACGAACCTGCCACAAGGCCCCTTGGAGATGGCGGCCACTCCCTGGCGCTGGACCACAGGGCTTCCCCAGCTGCTTGTCCCAAGGAGGTCAGAGGGCAGGTCAAAGGTTGGGAGGGACAGCGCTGGGGTATTGAGGGGCTCTGACACAGCAGGAAGGGCTGAAGTTCCTGGAGGACCCTAGGCCTGGCCCTTGGGGGAAGAAGGCCGGGCAGGGGCTGCAGGAGGCTCAGGGACTGTCCTCAGATCGGGATTTACACTGCTGGAAAGTTGGGCTGATGACACCTTTCTGCGCTGACTGGCTACAGGGATCAGAAACTTCTCTGGACTTTAAAATTGTTTTTGAGGATAGAGCCAGGGCCGAGAGCAGGGCTGTGAGCGACCCCATGCTGCCTCCCCGGACTGCAGGGCTCCGTCCCGTCCTCCCAGGCGCCTGCAGGCGGGCCGCGGCTTACCTTTCATCGTCCCTCCTGCCGGCCTCGGGCGGCCGCGGGCGCTGGAGCTGCGCTGGAGCCGCCGGCAGGTCCTCGGGCGCCCGTCGCCGCCCTACGCGCCGCCCGCGGCCGGGGGGCTCGGGCGGGGAGTCATGCCGGCGGGCCGAGGGAGGGCCGCGGGGTCGCAGCCGGGACGCCCGCCGGGCGCCTAGCGCCGCGCCCCGCCGCCCGGAGCGCGCATCCCGCCGCCGCCCGCGCTTCCCGCTGCGGCCCGGCGAGCTCTGCCGCCGCCCGCCCGCGCCGCCCTCCCTCCGCCTCGGCCACGGCCTCTCCCTCCCTCCCCTCGTCACTTCTTGGGCCCCGGCCCAGATCAACTTCCTTGGTATTTTCAAAACTGCCGCGGCCGGCCTCTTTGTGCCGCCGCCCAGGCCCCGCGGCCCGCCCGCGCCCCCGCGCCCCCGCGCCCCCGCGCCCCCGCGCCCCCGCGCCCCCGCGCCCCCGCGCCCCCGCGCCCCCGCGCCCCCGCGCCCCCGCGCCCCCGCGCCCCCGCGCCCCCGCGCCCCCGCGCCCCCGCGCCCCCGCGCCCCCGCGCCCCCGCGCCCCCGCGCCCCCGCGCCCCCGCGCCCCCGCGCCCCCGCGCCCCCGCGCCCCCGCGCCCCCGCGCCCGGCCTCGAACCCGGCCCGCGCGTCCTCCCCACTGGGGGCCGCCACGCGCCGGCCGCGGCTGCGACGGGGCACGCTCGGGGAGGGAGTTCCACCGCAGTGGATTCCACCATTGCGACGCCACGTGGCTGGGGCGGGGGGCGGGGACCCCGGATTTTAGCCCTGCACGATGGTCTCCCCCATCTGTGGGGTGCAGGGACTAGGGAAGGGAAGCGTTCCTGGGCTCCAGCCCAGCTCCAGCCGTCCGGGTTTGCCTCAGACCGTTCCCATTTTAGCGATTGGGACGGTTGGTCACCCCTGGACCTCCTGTGACTTCGGGCATCCACTTCGTGTCGCCAATCCTCAGTTTTCTGCATGACAGAACTGGGCCTGGAACGCTCCCACATTCTGTGATTTTGTTGGTGGCGGGGCCTCTGGTGTAAACAGTGACATCTGAGGGGAAGTGACCTCAAGCAGGGAGTTGGGACTCTGGCCATAAGCGTTCCTCCGGATCCTCGGATCCTCGCGCGTCATTTTTCATTGATTGAGCAAACATGTGCTGAGCACCTGCCAGGTACCAGGCTCTGCCCGAGCTCTGGGGAGAGTGGGGAACGCGGCACACGGCCAGTCTGGTGAGGAGAGCCAGTAATTAATCGAGCAAAAACACAGAGGTGGATGAGCCTTATGAGAAGAACCTGCAGGGAGAAATGGGACCACTGAGTGGGGACAGTCCAGTCTTGACTGCCACCGTCAGCCCCTTCTCCACAGCCCCAGGCCTCCACACCCACCACGTTTGAGGCTGGCGAGGCCCAAGGGTAGAGAAAGCATCTCCTAAGCTGGGAGCAGAGAAGGAGCCAAGGACAGCCACTGCTGTTCACGGATCCCAGGATCCCAGCAGAACAGAGAAGGAAACGCTCTGTCATCTCTAACCGCCAGCTTGCCATGACAGGTTTGCAGTCTTCGAAGTGCCTAGCCTCCGCTATCTCTGCAGGACCTCACAACAACCCTGAGGGAGGCAGCCCAGGAACTATGCCACCCATTTTACAGATGAGGAGACTGAGGTTTAGGGCGGACATCAGAGAGATAGTCATTATGTACTCCTGTGACCTTGTATCTGGGGTCCGAGCCTGCCGAGTGAGCCTGAGTCTCCCAGGATTGTGACGTGGGTCAGGAGAGATGCTTTGTAAACAGGGAGATATTCACAATAAAGGAACTTTACCTCAGAGGTTACCTACATGTTAGCTTCTGTAATCCTCACATCAGTCCTATGAGGTAAGTGCCATTATTGTCCTCATTTCACAGAGGAGGAAACTGAGGCACGGAGGAGATAAATCACGTGCTTTGCATCATTGTAGCTGATAAGTGGAGACTTTGGGATTCGAAGCCAGGCAGGCTAAATCTAGCCACAGTGGCACCACACTGCCTCATAGAAAGTGCTGGAATATTTGTAGACAGGACAATAAATGTGAGGATGTAGATTACAGCTATTATGGAAAACAGTGTGGAGCTTCCTCCGAAAAACAAAAGCTAGAACTACCATATGATCCAGCAATCCCACGCTGGGTGCGTATCCACAAGAAAGGAAATCAGTAGATCGAAGAGATCTCTGCACTCCCATGCTATGGCAGCCCTATTGGCAATAGCCAAGATATGGAATTAACCTGGGTGTCTCTCAGCAGATGCATGGATAAAGAAAATGTGGCATAGATACACAATGGAATACTATCCGGCCATAAAAAACGAAATCCTGTCATTTGCAGCAGCGTGGATGAAGCTGGAGGTCATTACTCTAAGTGAAATAAGCCGGACACAGAAAGGCAAATACTGCAAGTTCTCACTCATACGTGGAAGCTAAAAAAGTGGATCATGGAAGTGGAGAGTAGAATGGTAGTTGTCAGAGGAAGGGGCAAAGGAGGAGGAAGAGAATTTGGTTAATGGGTACAAATACACAGTTAGACAGAAGGAATAGTTTCTGGTACTCAGTGGCAGGGAAATTATAGTTAACAAAAATTTACTGTATATTTCAAAATAGCTAGAAGAGAAGAATTGGAACGTTCCCAACACAAAGAAAAGATAAATGTTCGAGGGGATGGATATTCTTATTACCCTGATTTGAACATTACGCATTGTATGCATGTATTAACAAATCATATGTACTCCCAAAATATATACAACTAGGATATATTGATAAGAAAAAGAAAAGAAATAAAATTAGAGCCTACATCATAAAAGAAAGCAAGAACAGAATAATGACCCGTGCTTTCTTTAGTCGGTGGGTGGGAAGAGGGCCTGGCGTGGGGCGTGCTGACTCGCAGCTCCTGCCCTTTTGGGGTTGGGGGTGTCTAGTGCGGGTGTATCCTGGGCTGTTGCCACGACGATGCAGACACAGCAGCGAAGGAATGCAGGGACGCTGGTGCCTGGTCAAGGATGGGCCCTGAGTGAGCACAGCGGGGCCCCAGCCCTGAAGAGGTACAGAGGAGGAACCCCAGTTCCAAAAGGACTCTGGGGAGAGGGGCCCGGCCTTGTGGGGGCAGCAGAAAAGAGCAGAAGTGTGGGTGGACAGCAGAGGTCACAGAGCGAAGGAGGCAGCAAGGGGAGGGGGAAGAAGAAGCCAGCTCGCATCACGGATGAGCAGGGACCAGACAGGACTCCCCAGAGGCCGCCCCAGCCCTTGGGGGAAGCTTCCAGCTGCAGTTTCAGGCCATTTCTACCAACAACCAGAGGGGTGGTTCCAGGGTCCACTGGAAGGCCTCCCCCTGAGAGACCAGATTAGGGGTTCATTGGGATATGGCGCAAGCTGGGATTTGACTTGACTGGGAAGGCCACACCCTTAATCTAATCATCTCACCTGGCTAGGTCTAAATGGGCCTTGGCAGCAGAAAATCTTTCCAGATCTATTTTTGCTACTTGGGCTCTAGAAGCAGCTGGTGTTTTCCTCTCTCTCAGGCTTAACTTACCTGGAATCTGCTTATTTCCTCTCTTTTCTCTTTGCAAACCAGCCACTTCTCACAAGCGCCTCTCTTTCTTGCATTGCTTCTGCCAAATACAGGCAATAGCAGAGAACACACACGATGGCTTAGATTCTTTCCAACAAATGCCCCCAGGCTTGCTCAGTAGCAGACAGCGCAGGGTCTGCTAACTACCCAATGTTTTGCCACCGCATAGCACAGATTGTCATCGTTAGCCTCCTAATATCAGGGTCCTCACCTCCTGCTACTCAGTATTTACACATTTACTTCTTGTTATTATAGTGGCATCTCATTTCAAGATAGCAGTTTCTAGAGTTGTTAGAGCACGCGTAGCTCTAGCTCTAAAAAACAACTGTAAGATTTTAATGACAGCACAATGATCATTTATTTCTCATTCATATCACAGTGCATTGCAGGTTGGGTAGCTCTCTGACCGATATTGATTTAGGAATCCAGGGTTCTTACATCTGTGACGCTACCATCTTCAGTATGTAGCCTCCAAGGCTGTGGTAGAAGGAAAGCGAGATTGGAGGAGTGTGTGATGGGGAGGATTGCGGGGGACAGGCCTGGAGGAGGCATGCAGTCGCCATCAGCCATGTTCGTCCCATTGGCCGGAGCTCAATCCTACGGCTCCAACCAATGGGCAAGGGGGCTAGGCAGATCCTTTGGCTCAGTTACCGTGAAGAAGGGGAGGAACAAGGATGTTGGTGAGCCCTAAAGTCCATTAACAAACCCCTTCTCAATCCAGACCTTTGCAGGTTTCACCTTTTCTGCCTCAATGAACTCTCTAATGCCACGAATTTAAACTCCATGCAGTGTTGCTATCTTGGTTTCTCCCAAATAATCAACACTTTGAAAGCTAAAGAGCAAAAGACTTTCAAGAGGACACAGAAGGCTAGTTAAGGGTATTTCATAATTATGTTTTAGCAAAATTGTCTGTAAAGCAAAAACCTAAATCTCATTCATCTACTATGAACTTCAATTAAAAACACGAAATGAGCTGGGCACCGTAGCATATGCCTATAGTCCCAGCTATTCAGGAGGCTGAGGCAAGAAGATCATTTGAGCCCAGGAGTTTGAGGCCATACTGGGCAACATATCAAGATCCTCATCTCTAACAAATAATAAATAAATAAAATAAGAAATAGAATGTCCTGGAAAAAAAGTCCATCAACATTCTCAATAGAAGACTTGTCTAGATAAGTGTTGACTTTTTTAAGCCCGTTTTTTAACTATGTGATGTTTTCACAATTCTGAAGCCTCCTTTCTTTTGTTGCTTCCTTGCAGAAATTCTGCTATGATATCTACCACGACTGGGTTCTTGTCTTTCTTTATATTTGCCAATACTGGAATTTTTGAGTATTATAATGGCCAAGTGGTGCCTTGCAATACCGCTCTTGACCAGCGGGTGGTGCTATATAACATGAACGCTTCTGGCCTGAGAAACCCTCACTGGGGGCTTCATAGGGTTAAATTCATACCTTGTTTTATTAACAAAATCCATTATTTATACACACACACACATGCACACACATATTTTAATATAAATGTATGTATTTAAATAGACATTCTGCTGGGCACGGTGGCTCATTCTTGTAATGCCAACACTTTGGGAGGCTGAGGTGAGAAGATCATTTGAAGCCAGGAGTTTGAGACCAGCCTGGGCAACATAGCAAAAGCCTATCTATCTCTATAAAACAACAACAACAAAAAGAAAGAAATTAAAATTAGAGAAAATTAAATGGACACCCACTTTACTTTCAAAGCAGGAGATTTAGAGAGGAACTGAAAATAAGACAGAGAAAGGCAGGGAGGGAAGGAGTGAGGGAAGGAGGAAGAGAAAAGGAGGGTCGATCACTCAGTAAGTATTAACGTTTCTCCCCGAATCTCGGCGTAAAACTGGAGCCAGTGGCTTCTGTGTCTGTCCACACCACAGCCTGTCCCAGAGGGCAGCTTGCACCAACCTGAGAAGCACAAGGTAACAGTCAGGTATCTGAAACCTCCCTCTGTGCAAGGTCAAAGGACCTTTTACTATAAGGAGATACATTTGAGACACAATATTGGTTTTCAAATGTTTGAAGGGCTGTCTTATAGAGGAGGGGTCAACTTACCATATGTTGCCTTAGAAATAAGATACAGGACAAAGGAAGAAATGATAAGCAAGCAGACTTCAGCTCAGTGCCAACAAAAGCCTGCTAACTAAGAGTCCTTTGCCCGCCCCTACCCTCTTCTATAAATCGAGAAGGCTACCAATACTCTGACAATGGCAGACAGATGCAATGAGGATAACTGGGCTAACATGCAAGCTGGCAATTTGTAAATTCAGAAGTTGTGGTCCTCAACTTGGACGCCTCATGGAAACGACTTGGAGAGTTTTGAAAATCCTGATGCACCCCGATGATGTCAGTCACAACCTCTGGAGGTGGGACTCAGGCAGTGGTAATCTTCAAAGCTCCCAGGTGATTCCATTGTGCAGTTCCACTGAGAACCGCCGATCTAAAATAATTGTTAGTTAGAATCAAGGTAGGTGTCAAACACACATCAGCAGGTACCATCGGTCTCTGCACAGGAAAAAGTAGGTTTGACTTGAGGCAGATCTGGCTCCAAACTTTTTTTTTTTTAAAGGCTCATTCACCTAAACAGTTGGAGCTAAAGTCTAGAGCTAAGCAACTTTGGAGTGACATGTAGACAGCATAGCCAATGGCATGAGCAACTGTGACGACAGTGTGAGTAACATTTGTCTATTTGTAAACCCATGATAGGCAACTTAGGATTGGCTGGCCTCAAACCTCTTCCCAACAAGAACCTAAATGGGAAGGTGAGGGGGGCCAACTGATGGAGTGGATGCTTCTGGACTTCAGGGAGGCCTGGGAAGACCTCTGTATCAACTGTGGCCTGATTTTACTAGATATGATTTTATTAGCCATGATTTTATCATAAGCCTATAATTGACTGAATGTACACACCCATTAAAGAATTATAGCCAGGGCGGGGCGCAGTGGCTCACACCTGTAATCCTAGCACTCTGGGAGGCCAAGGCAGGAGGATTGCTCGAGGTCAGGAGTTCAAAGCCAGCCTGAGCAAGAGCAAGACCCCATCTCTAGTAAAAATAGAAATAAATTAATTGGCCAACTAAAAATATATAGACACAATTAGCCAGGCATGGTGGCGCATGCCTGTAGTCCCAACGACTCAGAAGGCTGAGACAGGAGGATCGCTTGAGCCCAGGAGTCTGAGGTTGCTGTGAGCTAGGCTGACACCACGGCACTCTAGTCCAGGCAACAGAGTGAGACTCTGTCTCAAAAAAATAAAAGAATTACTGCCAGGAGAGTAATTCTTTTATTTTATTTTTAATTGACACATGATAATTGTACATAGTTTGGGGTGCAGTGTGATGCTGCAGTACATGTACACATTGTGTAATGATCAAATCGGGGTAATCAGCAAATCCATCATCTCAAACATTTATCACTTCTTTGTGGTGAGAACATCCAAAATTCTCTCTTCTAGCTATTTGGAAATACACAATGCATTATTGTTAACTACAGTCGCCCTGCGGTGCCATGGAGAGCAGAACGGGTTCCTCCCATCTAACTGTAACTTTGTACCTGTGGACCAGCCTGTCCCCTCCTCTGCACCTGGGAGAGTGATCCTTAATCAGGCTACGGGATACTGCTCCCAATCATTTCTATTATAGCTTGTTCCAGCTGCATCAGTGCTGGCTGAGCTGGCGGGCTGGTGGCGCCGAGCCGGACAAAGGCAGGGGTGGGGGTGTGTAACAAGGACACTGCGTAGTGAACCGGGCTGGGACACATTTGGGCAGCTACAGAGGGTGGGCAAAGCCTACAGAGATAAACATATGCGGAAAGCTCTTTACTTGTCTTCTCTGTGCCTCTCCCCAGGGGCCCTGCCACTCCAAGAAAAGAAATCAGGCTAAAACCCCAAAGCCAGCTGTACAAGTCCACGGTGGGAGACAAAAGATCAAACAGCACCTGCCAAAAAGATGACGCATTCTATGTGAATCAGCCCGCTGACTCAGCATCTGGACAGAGTGTGTTGGGAGGGGTGGTCCTGCCTTGCTCCGTGTGCTCAGGTCCCCTGGCATTGGCAGGCCCAGTGCTGGGCCCAGGGTTTCAGGAGAGACAAGGTCCAGGAGGCCAAAGGGTTGGGGAACAGTCTGCAACTGATAACTGAGTGCATCTCATTGGGAGATGCAGACTAAGTTGCCTTCAGAAACCAGAAGGGCTCCCAGGGAAGAGATGGGGTGGATTTTCTGTGTGTGGTTCCAGAGCACCAGACCTGGGGGGCTGGGGACCAGCTCGTACAGGAGCCAGATAGTGACTCAACAAAAGAAGGCCCTAACTTTATCAATGGCTATATTAGAGAACTTGTCACATGGAAAGTAGTGAGCTCCCTGTTACTGGTGGTATTCAAACACAGGCAGGATGATCACCTGGTGTGGGGATCAAACAGTGTGTGGGCTTAACCAGTCGACCTCTATGACCTGTTTAGAATATTAAAAATCCAATGATGCATTTATGGCCCTTTCAAAATTCATACTTTCTTGTAATTAGAGTTTAATCTTCCAAATCTTGTTTGCTTTTGTAGCTGGAGTCATCAAGTATTCATTCCCAGGGGATCACGGGCATGGCCGTGAACCGTGCTATTTTCTCCTAAATCCCTTCTTCCTCTCCTCCCTTCCCCTACTTCAGCTGACTAAGGCAGAATCTCCCTGCCTGACCTTCAAAATCCAGTTTTTAAAAATGCAACTATGGTAGATTTATGCCTCCTGTACCGGAAGCCGGGGAGCTACAGAGCAGAAATGTTACAAGGAGCGAGCTCAAAAACAATTCTTCTGACCTCACACGCTGATATTCTAAGGGGGAGGCACTTTCCCCAGAAAATGTAGCTGATCATTAGATGTTTTTTTTTAAGGAAAATAAAATGAAGCCTCTTCTTGGGGAAAAAGTATTGCTCCAAGGCCTTGCTGGATTTTTTTTTTTTTTCTGGACTGGTGAACTTCTTATGCTTGGCATTGCATCAGGTTAGGTTGAAGGGACCTAAGAGATTACACATTCACAGTCC
The DNA here is from genome assembly GCF_040939455.1 of Microcebus murinus. NCBI lineage: Eukaryota > Metazoa > Chordata > Mammalia > Primates > Cheirogaleidae > Microcebus > Microcebus murinus. Next base: position 23,021,069 of record NC_134127.1, on the reverse strand, counting down.
TCATTGTCCAGATGAAGAAACTGAGGCCTGAGGGCAAAGTGGGACTGGTCCAAGTTCACCCAGTGCCTCCAGGCACAGCTAAGAAAGGCTGTAGTCAGATTTCCCTGCGCCTTCCACTTCTGCAGGCCTAGAAGACTCCCCCAAGGCTGTCTCCTGAAAAGGGCTGGGATCCTAGTGGCCCCTGGACCTCGGGCAGCTGGGGACTGTGCCCCCAGGCTGTGACTGCATAGGGTGGACAGGAAAATTCAGCCCTTAGTGTGCAGTCAGCCACCGGAATTGGGCTGCCTGTATCTGCCCCGCCACCCATCTCCCGCATCCCCATGATAGTGACTGTCAGCCCCTTGCCCTCCCTCTTGGAGCTCAGCTTCCTCCCCCATAAGCAGAGTCTCCTCCCCGGGTTTCTGGATTGTTCCTTCCGTGTCCGAGGGTGCAGTGTTTGGGGCAGAAGGAACAGCATGGCAGTGTTGCTTCCAGCCAAACCCTCTGGACGTAGATCTATCTGGCTGCCTCATTGGCCAGACCCAGTGAACGCCTAAAATGTAGCGCCCCGCATCCGAAAACTGTCAAGAAATTCCAGACTGCAACTGTAGTGCCTTAAACCAAGTGTTCGTCTGCAGGGGTCCCACCCCCATGCAGCCCACCCTGCCTGGCTGGGCCCCAAGTGGATGGGGACAATAATTGCTTTAAGCTTCTTGGATCAAGGAGCCAGGAGAGGGCTGCTGGCCCCCCGACACACGCTCTGCTCGATTCTGTGTCCGCCCCCCACCAGGTCAGTGGAGGGACCCACCGCCACGCGATGGTCTCGGAGTCTGCACTTCAGTGCCCCTGTGTTGTCTTTTGTAGCACAACCCAGCCTCCCCATGTCTGTCCGACACTTTCCTATTTCAATGTCCTAAGAGAAGTGGCGCCTGTGCCGCGTGAAAGGTTAACGTTCAATAGGGCGGGGAACCGTGGTACTGTATTTTGGATTGGGACCGGGCCAGGGGCGCAGCGGACCCCTCCAATCCTACGGAGAGGGGCGCCCGGCTGGCGGGGGGCGGAGCGCGGCCGCACCCCTGCGTCCCCTGGAACCAGGGCGGCCATTCGCGTTGCCGACGCGCCCCCCCCTCGGCGCCCCTGCCCGGTGCTGCGCCCGCCCCCCACCTCCCCGCTTCCAGAAAGCTCCCGGTGCATCGCGGGGCATTCTTTGGGCGTGAGTCACGCAGGTTTGCAGCCAGCCCCAAAGTGGGTGTGCGCGAGCCCAGCGCTATAAATACGGCGCCTCGCCGTGTCTCCACGCGGCGTCGCCAGGAGCAGCGCGGGCGCCGGGTGCTGCAAGCCGGTGAGATGGCCCGTCTCCCTGCCCCTGCGCGGACACAGACGGGCAGGCGGGGGTGGCAGCCGGGCGGGAGCGATGACAAGTCGCCGCCATAGCCCCGCACTTTAGGTGGAGCCGGGGAAGCCTGGGAAGGGAGGTGGCGGGAGCGCCACCGGCGGGCAGCTGAGCCGGGGCGAATTGCGGCGGGGTGGCGGGGGGACGCAGCCTGCGACTCGGGCTCTGCGTGCACTGAGCTCCAGCCACCATTCCATGGGGGTAAATAGGACAGGTGTAATGCCCCTGCTTTTGCAAAGTTGGGGAAACTGAGCCCTGGAGACCTGCGGCGCCTTGCGGGAGGCCCCAGCTAGCAGGTTGCGGACAGGGGTGGGGGTGGGGGGCGGGGGGAGGGTGCCGCACCGTCTCCCGGGAGAGGATGCTGATCCTTCAGGTGCTGCTGCTGCCGGCTTGCGCACCAGTCATCTTGTTTTCTTCCGAGTTCTCTAGTTCTCTCATAGTGTGTTTCTCAGTGCGATGTCATGGATTTAAGTATATGCTGCAACCACCTAAATCCTACTTTTTCTGCTTTCTAATGCACTCAACGTGCAGCAGAGAAAAGTCGCACAAACTCCATCAGGCCTCAGATGTCTGATACCGCTGTCTCATTTTACAGATGATAATCTGAGGCCCCGCGAGGTTTAGGACTGTCTCCAGCTAATCAGCAAATAAGTGTCGGAACCGGGATTACAGCCAAAGGCCCTTGGCCTTCCAGAATTTCTGGACCTAGTAAAAAAAAATAAGCTGATTATTATTACTATTATCTTAAAGGGAGAGGTTAGAAATTTCAGAATGTAAAATAGCTGCTGTAAAAGGATGCTCTTGAGAATGTAAATTATAATAATATTGGGGCATTAGAGACAACTCAAATGCCTAACCTTGTGAGAATGGTAAAATAAACTTGGGTACATCAGAAAGTAGAATCTTTTTTTTTTTTTTTTTTTTTTTTGAGACAGAGTCTCACTCTATTGCCCAGGCTAGAGTGCAGTAGCATCATCATAGCTCACTGCAACTTCAAATTCCTGGGGTCAAGCGATCCTCCTGCCTCAGCCTCCCAAGTAGCTAGGACTATAGGCACGGACCACGATGCCTGGCTAACTTTTTCTATTTTTAGTTGCCAGGCTAAATTTTCTATTTTTAGTAGAGATGGGTCTCTCGCTCTTGCTCAGGCTGGTCTCGAACTCCTGACCTCAAGCATGATCCTCTCGCCTTGGCCTCCAAGAATGCTAGAACTATAGGTGTGAGCCAGTGCACCTGGCCAGAAAGTAGGATCTTATACAGCCACAAAAATGTGCTTTTAAAGAATATTTGAGGCCGGGCCCGGTGGCTCACGCCTGTAATCCCAGCACTCTGTGAGGCCGAGGCGTGTGGATTGCTCGAGGTCAGGAGTTCAAAACCAGCCTGAGCAAGAATGAGACCCCGTCTCTACTATAAATAGAAAGAAACTAATTGGCCAACTAATATATATAGAAAAAATTAGCTGGGCATGGTGGCGCATGCCTGTAGTCCCAGCTACTCGGGAGGCTGAGGCAGGAGGATTGCTTGAGTCTAGGAGTTTGAGGTTGCTGTGAGCCAGGATGACACCACCTAGCCTGGGCAACAAAGCGAGACTCTGTCTCAAAAAAATAAATAAAGAAACAAAGAATATTTGAGGATGGGGGTGCAAAGGATATGATGATATAAAAATGCAAAGAAGATGGAAGGAAGTATACCAGTGTCAATATTTGCCTTTGGGTGGGGTGATTACAGGTGACTCCTTTTCTCGTTTTTCCTTTTGGTTTAGTTTTCTCCAAATGGGGAGGCAGTTGGGTAGGAGCCAGGGCTTTGGGTTTTCGACTCTGCTGGCTTGTCCCCGTGTGCTTCCCACAGCTCTTGATACATTGTTGCTGGTGTTCCTAAGCCCCCAGCCCGGCCTTGCTGGGACATTTCTGGCTTTGCAGGTGTGCTTTTGGGAAGCTGGTGAGTTTCAGGCTCCCAGGAGGGTGTGCCTGGAGCAGAGCTCCCCTCCAGGTCCACCTGATCCTCGTCTGTCTCCTCCTCCTTGTCCCATACAGCCGCCTTGTTCCCAGGGCCTGCCTTTTCAGGTCAAAGCAGCCAGGCCTGGTGGTTTAAGCCTCCCTATGGGGAAAGAAGCTGTGTCGTAGTGGTGGGGACTCGAGGGCCTTGGCCTCCGCGTGGCTTGTCCGTGGGGTGGCTGGTGGCCAGGTGCCTGGGAGGCGGGGGGGGGGGGGGGACAGGGCGGTTCAGCTGTGCAGCTGCTGCTCTGGCGCCGTCCTTGGGCCAGCAGCATCACCTCCCCTGCGAGCTCGCCAGCAAAGCAAATTCGCACTCAGAACCAGCGTGAGAACAAGCCCGCCTCGTAATTCATAAGCGCTTTAAAAGGTAGCTGATCATTTCACCAAGGCAGAGCCACACACTCAGGGGAGGGGAGACCGCAGGTGGCCTCTGTGGGCCTGCTTCAGTTTCCTGCCGCTCTCCAGACATGCCCGCTAGACATTGCCAATGCCCAGGATTGGTCCTGGGTCCGATTTTGAAGTAGTCAGAATTTAATATGATGGTATGAGACCCTCATGTTTACAGAATACAGTCATCTCTGAGGTCTGTATTAGGTCCATTCTACAGATGAAAAAACTGAGGCTCAGAGGCTTAAGTGACTCTGTGGCAAGGGAAGAATACTGGCCTGGGTGTTGGGAGGGCTGTGTTCTCATCCTGGGGTTGCCATGAGCTTGCTGTGGGCTTGGGGAGCCCCTTGTCAGCTCTGGGCTGCAGTCTCCCCTCTAAGGCAGAGGGGGTGGGTGGGAGAATGATCCCTTTCTCAGCTCTGAGCTTGGTGGCTTGCCAGGGACCCCAGGCTCCTGGTGGCAGACCCTGGGCCCGCTGCTGAGTCGTGCAACCCCTCCCCTAGTGCCCTGCCCTGCTGCCCGGTTCTTCGGGATACAACACCCTGTCTTCTGGTTGGAACCTCTTTCTGTAGGGGTTTCCCAGGGGTCCCCGCAGAGAGGTGTTTCTGGCTGGCTTTGTCTCTGGTGTGACAAAGGCTCTGTCCCTACTGGACGCATTTCAGGCCTCAGTGGGCAGCTGGGTGGGAGCCCGTGTGACCCACTGCCGTAGTCCTGGCGAGCCCATCCAGCCGCCCACCCCGTCTTAGTGAAGGCACTGACCGCGTCTCTTCTCCCACGCTGCGCCTGTGCTGTGCGTGCCTAATGACTTTGATGAGAAGCTTTCCTTATTAATGTTGTACCCGGTGTCCAGATGGGCCCTCAGGGCTGAGCAGGTTTTGGATGGGGACCATTGCAGGCAGTGGGGGGTGGGGGGGCCTCCCGGTTCTTCCTGTTATGGGAAATGGGTGAGCTCAGATAAGCAAGGGGGGAGGGGAGGGATTCTGTTTTATGCAACAACTTCAGCTTCTGGGAAAGGGTCCATTGTGTAAGACCCGGGCTGTGGCCCATGTCCCCTGGCTCAGGGCAGCCAGCCCGGTGGTGCTGGCAACACCGGCAGGGCACAGTGCTGTGGGCTTAGAGAGGACGGGCCGTGTGAAGGGGCCGGGCAGAGCAAAGGGGCAGCCTCACCGTTAACCCTCCGACCCTGCCCTTCCTCTCTGCCCCCTGCGGAGAAGCGTCCTCCTTCCTGGCTCTACTCTATTCACAGCTCTCAGTGCCCAGCTCAGGGCTCACGTGCTTGCTCGCCTGGGATGCAGATGGATTTAATCTCCATGCCAAGCCAGGGGCTGGCTCTTACTGCCTTAGACTCTTGAAAAGCCAGTTCAAGTGGTGCTGGGGCTCCGTGCGGGAATCCCATGGTCTGCTGCAGGGGTAGGGGGTGGGTTGCAGTGCACATTGCAGGGGACAGGGCTGGGCCTGGGATGTGGTCCTTCTGGAGGGGGGCACGGGGAGGGACGCAGGAGTGACTCCGGGAAGGTATTTTCGGTGTTTGGCATGATAGACGCCCTTTCTGGACAAGGCACAAGGAGGCCGCGTGCCAGGCGGAGGCGCATGCAGCTGCTGCGGGGAAGGAGGCGGCGGGGATGGGAGCCTGGCTCCTCTGCCACGAACGTCCTTGTTCCTTCTGCCCCACGGCCGTCTGCAGTTCCTCCCTCCCTGTACCTCCCGCCTTCACTTTTTTTTGAAGTGTCAGTGGCAAGTCTGGTCTCTGCCCCCAGTTTCCTCGGGGATAAAAATGCAGCAGTGCCCGCTGAGGGGACAGCCGAGGGCACCGAGTCCTGCAGGTTCCTGGGAAGCTGCCGCAGGCAGGCGGCAGGCTGGGCAGGCAACCAGCGGCTGTCTAGCTGTTACCATGACGGTCTCCTGTTCCCCGCAGAGGCGAGCTGGGCTTCCAGAATTGCAGAGGGAGGCGCGATGAAGACTCTGCTGCTGTTTGTGGGGCTGCTGATGGCCTGGGAGAGGGGGCAGGTCCTGGGAGACCAGGGAGACCAGGTGGTGTCCAGCAAGGAGCTCCAGGGTAAGTAGAACCGCGAGACTCCGGAGGGCTGCAAGGTGGCGAGGCCAGAGGGCGCGACTGCTGCGTCAGCCTAGCTCACAGCAACCTCAAACTCCTGGGCTCAAGCGATCCTCCTGCCTCAGCCTCCCGAGTAGCTGGGACTACAGGCATGTGCCACCATGATGCCTGGCTAATTTTGTCCAATTAACTTCTTTCTATTTTTGGTAGAGATGGGGTCTCGCTCTTGCATGGGTTGGTCTCAAACTCCTGGGCTCAAACAATCCTCCTGCCTCGGCCTCCCAGAGTGCCAGGATTATAGTGTGAGCCACCGGCCTCTTCCCTCATTTTTATTGAAGTCTAATTGACAAATAAAAACCATATATAGAAGGTGTACAACGTGATGTGTTGCAAGACATATACGTTGTGAAATGATTATCACTGTCGAGCTAGTTAGCAGATCCGTCACCTCACACAGTTACCTTTTTCTGTGTGTGGTGAGAACACGTAAGATCTAGTCCCTTAGCAAATTCCAGGTCGCAACGCCGTGTCGCCAACTGCAGGCGCCAGCGCCCGGCAGACCCGCAGAGCCTCCTCCTGCCTCGCTGACACTCTGCCCTGGGCGCCTCCTCCCTCTGCTTCTTCCCCGTCTGTGGCGTGGGCGTGGTGACGGTGCCGGAGCGTTCCGCGAGATGCACATGAAGTGTCTGGCACCGCGCTCGCTTGGGACAGGCACCCGACGAGTGGCACTTGGGTGACACGGTGTTCCGTAGCATCTGGCACGGATCAGGGCTGTGCCCCGATCGCTCACTCGTCTTCCCGTCCCCATCGCCTGGCACCGTGCATGGGAACAACCAAGCACAAATGTCTGGTTAGACTGAGTTCCAGAAAGGTCTGTGTCCAGAGTAACGACGCAGGTGCGCTGGCTCCCGTGTCTGGCTGTGACGGGAACCTGTGTCAGGGAGAGGCTGGGGTTGTGACGGTGCCAGTGGGGGAGCGGGAGTCCCAGCCTCGGCAGCCCCGGGACTGAATGTCCCTTTCTAATCATTCCAGCTGGTTCCAGGGTGACAGCCCCACGCCATCACTTCCTCTCGCCTCAGTCTACCTCCTGCCCTTCTCTTGCAGAAATGTCCAACCAGGGGAGTAAGTACATTAATAAGGAAATTCAAAATGCTGTCAACGGGGTGAAAGAGATAAAGTCCCTAATAGTAAAAACCAACGAAGAGCGCAAGTCACTGCTGCACGTCCTAGAGCAGGCCAAGAAGCAGAAAGAGGTAAGGAGGGGCCTGCTGACCACCGCTGCCCCGGCCCTCTTGCTGGAGGGGACGGGGGCGTTGCGGGGGGCCTTGCTGGGTTGCCATGGTGACCCACAGTCCTCCCAGGGCTGCTTCAGCTGATGCTGGGGCTGCTGTTAGGAAATAGGGAAGGTTTATTCGCTTTTGAAAGCTTCACAGGGTCTGATCTTGAATCTGGTTTTGTTCCAAGTCTGGCCCAGGGCCTGGCGCCCAGATACCCTTCAGTAGATGTCTCTAAACCTCGGCCCTGTGCAGCTCCGAGTGAGGCTCTGGTTAGGGTGGTGGGAGGGGTGGGGCGGGGGAAGGCGCCCTCCTTTCTAGAAGCTTATCTAGTGGGGGTGATACGGTCGGGTTAGGGCAGGCACACGCTGGGTGACCCTGTCTTTCTAGAGTTCTGGACTATTTCATAAAGAGACACCTTAAGTCCAATAGTGGACATAGCAGGGCTAGCCTGTGCTTAATGAGGCAACAAAACTAAAACAGCTTATTTTAAAAATGAACAGCTTATTTTAAAAATCAATAATCTCAGGCAGGGCGCGGTGGCTCACGCCTATAATCCTAGCACTCTGGGAGGCGGGTGGATTGCTCAAGGTCAGGAGTTCAAAACCAGCCTGAGCAAGAGTGAGACCCCGTCTCTACTATGAATAGAAAGAAATTAATTGGCCAACTAATATATATAGAAAAAAATCACTGGGCATGGTGGTACATGCCTGTAGTCCCAGCTACTCGGGAGGCTGAGGCAGGAGGATCGCTTGAGCCCAGGAGTTTGAGGTTGCTGTGAGCTAGGCTGACGCCACGGCACTCACTCTAGCCTGGGCAACAGACTGAGATCCTGTCTCAAAAAAAAAAAAAATCAGTAATCTCCTTAAGAGTACCATAAGAACATGCTCCCACGCCACCCCCAAGAAGGAGCTGCTAAGCTGGAGCCACCTGCTGCCTTCATGATCCATCATGCATGCGAAAAGCATTTTAAAGGCTCTGAGAAGTTCTGCAGTAATACAACTCTTGGAACTTCATTTAACCCAGAGTTTTCCAAATCAAATTGACCAGGGGATTCATTTTGTTTTTCCTAACCTCTTTTAGCACAATTCTATGGAAGCCACTTAAGGGAACGCCCGCCTGGTTACGGCTTTAACTTTCTTTCAAACTTCATGTCGTCTCTTGGCATCAGTTTTTTTTTTTTGAAGAGTCACACTCATTCATAGACATTTTAAGATAGCAAAGTGGAAGAGGAAAAGTTTTTCCATAATCCTTTTGCCCAAAGACAATTCACTATTCACACATGATCTATTTCTTACTACTCTGTTTCTCTGTACTTTTTTTGACAGTGGCTACATTAATATTATGAATTTTTAACATAATGCATATGATAATTTTAAAACTTATTATAAACATCCCTTGTAACGCTATGCTATCTGCCCTTTGTGTGTACTGCAGTTTGTTCAACTTGTCTTCTATTTTTGATCATCTGGGTTGATTCTGATTTTCCTTTGTCATAAACTAATACTATAACAAATATATTTACACATACAGATTTCTTATTAGGGGCATTCTTTGGTATAGATTCTTACTCAACTTTGGGGTCAGGTGTCGAGGGCACTTTAGAGGGCACTGGCGGTTGGCGAGGCGTTGGTTTGGGAAGCCTGCGACTCCCTTTGCATGCCAGGGGCCAAGGCGGCAACAGCAAAGTAAGATTCAGGGAGCCTTCAGCCTGCTCTGGAAAGTGACATTGAAGCACCAGAAGCCGAGAGTAGAAACTGAGGCCTCGTGGGAGCTCACCCCTGCGGCAGTGTCAGTGCTCTGAGGCCGAGAGGGGAGAGTGCGCGCGGGTTCCAGGAGTCGGGAAGGACTCTGGAGAGCAGTGGCTCCCGTCACCGGGGATGCTGAGAGCCGGGGGGAGAGCATCCACGTTCCGGGTGGGCGAAGGAGGGAAACCTGAGCTGGAGCAGGGGTGGGGACCCCCAGACCGCAGGGCGTGAAGCCTGTGATCTCCGTGGGGCTCACCCGGCCTCATCGTGCCTTCCCGTAGGATGCCCTAAATGAGACCAGGGACTCGGAAACGAGGCTGAAGGCGTTATCGGGAGTGTGCAACGAGACCATGATGGCCCTCTGGGAAGAGTGCAAGCCCTGCCTGAAGCAGACCTGCATGAAGTTCTACGCGCGCGTCTGCAGAAGCGGCTCGGGCGTGGTTGGCCACCAGGTGAAAGGGGACATGTGTGTGGCCGAGGCTCCGAGTGGGGAATGAGGGGAACCCAGTGAACTACGCAGTTGATTAGTGCTGGCTAGCTGCACTGGGGCCTAGAGTGCCATGCTCTATTGGTAATGTCTGGCACAGGTGCAGACATAAGGATGTCGGTCAGGTATCTGCCGTCTGTTAAAACAGCGGTCCACAACCTTTTTGGCATCAAAGACTGGTTTCATGGAAGACAATTTCTCCACAGATGGGAGGGGGATGGTTTGGGGATGATTTCAGTGCACTACATTTATTGTGCACCTTATTTCTATTATTATTACATTGCAATATGTAATGAAACAATCATATAAACGTCTCTGCTAATGATAATCTGGATTTGCTGCTGCTCCCCAGCGCTAGCATCACCGCCTCAGCTCCACCTCAGATCATCAGGCATTAGGTTCTCATAAGGAGGCACAACGTAGACCCTTCCATGCACAGTTTACAGTAGGGGTCTGGGATGGGGAGCGGCCCGAGGGTTGGGGACGGTAGTCTCGGAAGAGTGTTATCCAGCAGTGATTAGCTGGATAACATCACAAAAGCCTTTGTGGCATGGCAGAGCCCTGTGTCCCCTTAAGGGGAACGAATTAAGAACTGTGAGCACATGACCTTGATCCTGTCCTCAGCTGTGGGCCCCTCTCGGTCGGGACTCAATGAGTTGCACCGATCCCCGAGGGTGGCCCCCAGCTGAGCAGGGGCGGGTGTCATCAGTGGCCAAAGACCGATCTGAAGTGACAGGCAGGCTCTGTGGCTCTCTTGGCCTCATGGTGTCTCCAAACTTTCCGCCATGGAGGGGGGTAGAACGAAAGGGCCTGACAGCTGGGACACCTGGGGGCCGGTCCCAGCTGGGCCTTCGGTCACCTGCCGTGTGACTGTCATGGCGAGGGGCACGGCCTGGCCCGTGTGGCCCAGAGGGAGGCACGGGAGGAGGCTGTGGCACGGGAGGCTGTGGCTGTGGTCAAGCCTCCCCTGACCATGCTGTTCCGGCCGCCCCAGCTCGAGGAGTTCCTGAACCAGAGCTCGCCCTTCTACTTCTGGATGAACGGCGACCGCGTGGACTCGCTGCTGGAGAGCGACCGGCAGCAGAGCCACATGCTGGACATCATGCAGGACCACTTCGGCCAGGCGTCCAGCATCATAGACGAGCTCTTCCGGGACAAGTTCTTCACGCGCGAGTACCCGGGCATCTCCCACTACCAGCCCTTCGACCTGCTGCACCGGAGGCCGCACATCTTGTTCCCCAAGTCCCGCTTCGCCCGCAGCCTCCTGCCGTACGCCCCGTTCGAGCCCCTCAACTTCCAGGACATGTTCCAGCCCTTCTTTGACATGATCCGCCAGGCCCAGCAGGCCATGGAAATCGACCTCCACAGCCCCGCCTTCCGGCCCCCGCAGATGGACTTCATAGCAGGTTAGACCGGTGTCTCCTTCGCCCGAGGAAGGGGGCGACCCCTTAGATATCCAGCACTGCGCTGGGGGCGTGGCAGGTGTCATCTTGATTTTTCTCCAGCAACCCCTTGGAGGTGTTCTTATCCCCATTTAAAGAGGACGAAAACTAAGGAAAGGCCCGTGTCCAGGGTTGCACACTGACAAAGCGGGATCCAGTGCAGCCTGACACTGCAGGGCTTGGCGTCTGCTCTTTCCAGAAAGCCCTGTCCCTTCCCGCAACTGCTAAGGGTGTCATAGTGACTCCTCGTCCTACAGAACCAGAGCCCTTTCCCCTGGGAGCTCGGGGCTTTGTGTGGAAGGTGTGCACGTGTTGGTGACAAATTATATAATCAGCCCATATTATGAATAAGGAAGTTGTTTGGGGCTGTGACATTAGGGCTGGGTATAAAAAGGGTGCTCCGTGCATATTTTTTGAATAAAGGAAGTTTAATGTAGATATGAAAAGCCAAAATTTTAAGGAGTGATTTCCTTCATTGACACAATAGACATTTGTTGGCTGATACGTCTTCTGTACGCTGCAATTTGACCAGTACCAGGGTTTGGCTTGAAATGGATAAAGTTGCATAAGCACTTATTGTGCCTCTATGACAGTGGACTCTGTGGTGTCAGGAGGCTCACACCTGTCCCCGGGGGTGTGCTGCCCACCCAGCACACCCTCTAGGAACAGAGAGCCAGGTAGATGCGGAATAGCAGGGGTTATGGTGCCACCGCGGAGAGCAGACCGTTGAGGGCTGTGGCAGCAGGAGAGGACGCCTGTGATGGAGATGGGGGAGGGGAGGCCACCCGCAGCCCAGGGGCACAGGACATCTGCAGGGACCTTGAGCACAGGCCTGTGTCTGCAGACAAAAACAAATTCTGTCCTGCTCTGGCCACAGCACCCTCTCCAAGGGCCACGCAGGAGCATGGAAGGGCTCAGGACGGTCAGTGGGCCCGTCTCTGTGTGGCTGGACGCCTCGGCCTGACACTTTCTCCCGTGCGTGTCTCTAGAAGGCGACGAGGACAACCGTGCCGTGTGCCGAGAAATCCGCCACAACTCCACGGGCTGCCTGAAGATGAAGGACCAGTGTGAGAAGTGCCAGGAGATCTTGTCCGTGGGTGAGTCGGGGCCAGACCACAAACCGCCCCCTGCCATCGGTGGCCTGTGTCCTGGGTCACGGGTGCATCACTGGGGCCGCCCTTATGGGGCCAGACGGACGGGCACCCAGATCCCAGCTGTGGCCCAGGGCGGGTCCTGAGCCTCGCACAGCGGGGCTGGTCCTCTGCAGGACAGGGTTACAGTGCCGGGTGTCCTGGGGTCGGGGGGCACTTTCCACGTGCCCCTCGTCCGGCCCGGGGAACACAGGCCGCCCGCAGTCCGCAAGCTGCTGTGCTTTTGCTAGAGAAAGCCTTTCGCCTTTGATTCCCCGGTTATTCTGTCCCAAAGGCCGAGCACGGTGGACATCCTCATTTTTGCTGCAGGTTAGGAAACTTTAGATAGTGTGTATTTTATTTAACAAAACTCACCATGTATCAGGCACTGTTCTAGTCACTTCACAGACTAGTCATTTTCTCAAAGCGACCCTACCAGGAAATCAGTCCTAGAAGTGCTAGTAACTTACCCATGTGGGTGAGCTGGGATTCGAGCCCAGACGTCTGGGATGGGTTTGTTCTCAGCCAGTGCGCCACCGTGTTCTCTCCCTGGGGACCTCTGGGAGCCTCGGGCCACCGGTCGGGGGACTTTGGCATCCTGGCAGTATTCCTTTGGTTGGCTGGTCCTCTAGGCAAAGGGAATATTTCTTTTCAGCCGTTCCTCTCTGTTTGATTGGATTTGGTCATTGATTAGCTTGTTCCCGCTTTGACCTAACAGCTGCAAAAGTGTTTAGAATAGTTCCTGGTACACGGGCGTTCATGCTCGGAAAGAGTTAATTGTTTCTGCTTCTGAATCGCTTATCACTCTTGTGGCTTTGCTCTTGCTTCACACGAGTGAGTTTGCCCGGCTCACCTAGCCCCAGCGTCACTCCTGTAATTCCAGAAGCCACCACAGAATAAATACCAGTGCTTTACAAGGCTGACGTATGACGCTGTCGATGAGTTCACAACCAAGCCTTTGGGGTTTTCCCGTAAGAACATTCTAGACTAGCATAAATGACACAGTGCCTCACCACAAGAAGAGGAAGAAGAAAGAGGAAGAAGAAACAAAGTACGGATGCCTGGGCTCAGTTGGGACCTCTGTGCCTCCCGGGAACTCTAGACTAGCGTTTCTCAAACTTCAACACTGTTGACATTTTGGACCAGGACTTTCTTGGTTGTGGGGGGCTGTCCTGTGCATTGTGGGGTGCATAGCGGAATCCTTGGCCTTTACCCACTACTTGCCAGTAGCACCCCAACAATTGCAACCACCAAAATGTCTTCAGAACTTGCCACATGTCCCTGGAGGACAGCATTGCCCCAGCTGGGAACTTCTGGAATGAGCCTCTGTTTCCAAGGACTTTTCTTATTTTTCAATTATTTCCCAATAAAAGAGTTAAGATTATTGATCACATATTTCTTTCCAGCCTGGCTTCTGGTTAGTAATCCTATTTGTTGCCACACCTAACATTTTGTTTTATTTTGATATAAATGATTGCAGTCACCATTCTGAAGTGTGCAAAGATCTCTTTTCCTCTTAGATTTGATATTCCCTCCTCTGCATATTTTTGAAATAGCTAAAGGGAAGAAAAATAGTAGTTGTTTTTTTTGTTTGTTTGCTTGCTTGTTTTTTTTGAGACAGAGTCTCACTCTATCTAGAGTACTGTGGCGTCAGCCTAGCTCTCAGCAACCTCAAACTCCTCGGCTCAAGCAATCCTTCTGCCTCAGCCTCGCGAGTGGCTGGGACTACTGGCATGCGCCACCATGCCTGGCTAATTTTTTCTATATATTTTTAGTTGGGCAGTTAATTTATTTCTATTTATAGTAGAGACGGAGTCTCACTCCTGGTCAGGCTGGTTTTGAACTCCTGACCTCGAGCAATCCTCCCGCCTCGGCCTCCCAGAGTGCTAGGATTACAGGCGTGAGCCACCGCGCCCGGCCTGGGGCGAACTCTTTACTAAATACTTTGTCACGGACCATAACAGACGGTCTGTGGACACCACTGAGGGTGATGCAGCCCGGGGATCCTGCCGTGCGGGCTGTTAACTCTCCCTTCACGCCTCTGCCTTTGGTTCCTCCCGTCCCCGGCAGACTGTTCGGCCAACAGCCCCTCTCAGGAGCAGCTGCGGCAGGAGCTCAACGACTCCCTGCGGATCGCCGAGCAGTTGACCAAGAAGTACAACGACCTGCTTCAGTCCTACCAGTGGAAGATGCTGAACACCTCCTCCCTGCTGGACCGGCTGAACGAGCAGTTCAACTGGGTGTCCCGCCTGGCTAACCTCACCCAGGGCGAGGACCAGTACTACCTGCAGGTCATGACGGTGAGTTCTGTCCCGGCGCACGCTGACACTCTGGGGGCTCGAGGTGTGATCGGAGCTGGTACGCACCTCCGCAGACTTGAAATGAGATAAAGATACCAAGGCGGGGGCGTGCAAGCTTTTGATTGCGCATTCATCACCTGGCAGGAGTTGTAAAAACTTGACGTACCTTGCCGCCTGGCAGCCTTGTCACCCTGGGGAGTCGAATGTCACGAGCCCATTTAACAGATGGGGAAAGTGAGAGGCTCCACAGCCTGCCCAAGGTTGGGTAACAGATCACTGACTCACCTGGGTACTTGGACCTGTTTGCCTGGCTTGCAAAGCCTGCACTCTTTTTGTTGTTGTTGTTTTTGAGACAGAGTCTCACTCTGTTGCCAGGGCTAGAGTGCCATGGCGCCAGCCTAGCTCACAGCAACCTCCAACTCCTGGGCTCACACGATCCTCCTGCTTCAGCCTCCTGAGTAGTTGGGACTACAGGCATGTGCCACCATGCCTGGCTAATTTTTTCTATATATTTTTAGTTGGCCAATTAATTTCTTTCTAGTTTTAGTAGAGACGGGGTCTCACTTTTGCTAGGCTGGTCTCGAACTCCTGAGCTCAATGACAACCCCCCCCCCCCGGCCTTGACCTCCAGAGTGCTAGGATTATAGGAGTGAGCTGCGCCTGGCCTCTTTTTTAAAAATTTTTAAATTTTTGGTGCCAATGCCAGGAACAAACCAGAAGCCTGTGTTCTTTCCTCAAAGCTGCACGGCTGCCCTCTGCCATGTGGACAGGCTCATGAATTGGTGCCTTGTTCTCTGCCAGTGATAAAAACTTCTCTCTGGTGCTAGCAATGCTTTTTTTACCCCCCTTTTCTATTCTTTTTTTTCCCCCCTACCACAGTCTGTCTGGCCAGTGATTGCCCAAAGGAAATATTTGGAAACCACTTTTATTCTCTGGTGGCCCCCTGGGCTGGTCATTTGTAGATGGCATTTGCCCCCACAAATGCGTGTCTGTGAACTGGGACATTTCTGTCCACTGAGATGTACGGATGTCTAGATTAGTAAGAAGCGACGGGGTCAGCTGTCCAGATTTTCTGGAAGGAACAGGAGGCCTTCCCTACTGAAAGCCTGACTTGTGTTGCAGAATACGTGCGTTTTAACCATAACGTTTGAGCTCTTCTGTTCTTGTTTTCCTTCCAGGTGACGTCCCGAGCTCCTGACTCGGAGGCTCCCTCTGGTGCCACTGGGGTGTCTGTGAGGCTCTTTGGCTCGGACCCCATGACTGTGTGGGTCTCAGAAGAAGTCTCTAGGAACAACCCTAAATTTATAGAGACGGTGGCAGAGAAGGCGCTGCAGGAATACCGCAGAAAGTACCGGTGAGTGGGCCCGGCCGCTCCCTGGGAGCCGAGGAAAGGGAAAGAGGACGTTGTCTGGTGGGAACGGCTGCTCGTGGTGCCAGAGCCCAAGGCCGAAGCCAGGAAACCACTGGGAGTTTTATTTTTCCTTTGGAGAACGTTCTTCCGTGGTGGATGAGAGTTTGAGCGCTGGGCGCTGCTCTCACTGAACGTTAAGCCCTCCCCTGCCCCAGCCTGGCTTCTTTTGTGTTTCAGAGAGGAGTGAGATGCGGGCGATGCTCTTCCACGCACGGGGCGCCTGAGTCCAGCTCCCCCAGATGAGCCAGCGCCCCCGCCCAGAGAGAGCGCCGCGTGCCAAGTGACCAGGCCCACCCAGCCCCGTCCCCTCTGGATCCCGCATCTAACACCTGCCTCTGCCGCGGGGGGGAGAGCTGCCCCACATGCGACTAATTCAATAAATCTGCTTTGTGATCCGAGTGCTCTGAGCCTCCCCTTTTCCTGTGGGGTTTCTGGCCCCTGCATGCCTACGTTTTGGCGTGGGAGGTAAAAAAAAAAAGAAGCAGAAACAAAAAAAAAAAAAGCAGTTGGCTAAGAGGCAGTAGAGACTGTCGTACAGTGAGGAATGAAAGGGGTGTGGAGGCGAAATCGGCCCGATTCAAGAATGTCTTCCTTTCAGGAAGAGAGGTGCATTCCAACAAGCCAGCTAAAATGCCTTCCTGAAAAATGAACGTCCCATTCCATTACAAAACTGTCAGAGTATGCTGAGCGGGGTGAGGGCAAATCTGAAGGAATACACTGAAAATTAAGGCGATGGTAAGGCACACTGAATATTTTAATACGTAATTAATATTTTCCTTATGGAAACCATAGGCCCCAAAAGACCAAGTGAGGCAGTTTTCTGTTCAGTTGTAAGAGCTCAGAATTCCTGGGGCACTTTCTTGACGGTGGCTTTGTCTGTCCTCCGCCAGGTCATGCAATCTTCACTTCTTTTTCCCTGGACCACAGGAATTTCTCTGCTCAGTCTGGAAATATAGCTGGGCTGCAGTACCCAGTGCTGCCAGCAGGTGGCGCTGACCACCCACGGTACAAATCTCAACCTTCGCACTACAAACCTCTCGTTCTTCAACAGGCTCTCATTATAGAATTCTGTCCATCGAGTATACTGCAAATGGGAAAAACAGTCACCTGGCTGCACCCAGAATATTAGCAAAGTCCAAGTGTAAATCACAGCTTAGGTCATTGTCCCTTGTCTGTCTTTTAGGTTATAAGCACCTCAGCTACACAAACCACAAACTCGTGAGGCTTAGCTTGTGTCCAAAGTAAGTATTTTAGTATTGCTGTCAAGGAAATCCAGAATAAAGTTAGTATCATTCACTTAATGGAACACATTAACTAGGATTATGGGGTTAGAAGGGATTTATTTAAATGACCATAATTACAAAGTACATGTCACATTAACGTCACATGGCATGTTTCAAAAATTACTTTCTCTTTTCCTTTATGTTGCTAGATTCTGGCAGTCACTATATCCAGTATTTAAATTTTTTTTCATGCACCTACTTTAAACTCTCATATATTAGCACCCTAAAAGGCAGATCTGAAAGCTGCCTCTGAGCCTCCCTGGGACCCCTTGTCTGCACCCTCTTTCCCCTTCTGCACAGTGGCCTGGGTTTGAGGGTTGTTGGATGTAATAAAATACAATCTCTGATGACTACAAAGCAAATGACACCAGAGTTGTGCAGTGTACAGCTTGCACAACTGTGAACGGCCGCCTTGGCTGGGCTAACCAAAATGCTCTGATACCTGGGCCAAAGGCTTTGTGTAACCCCACTAGGTCCCCACAATTACCCTTAAGGCAGAGGTTGTTTCCTCCACATGACAAAGGCTTCCTGGGGTAGCCTTCGTCAGAGGAGTGTCCTGTAGCCAGGAAGGCCAGAATGTGGGAACACCCACCCCAATTCTTCGTGGCACACAGAGGCTGTGGAAGGGACCTCAGGGTTGCCTGCCTGCTGCGGTGAAGTAGCCAGGAGTAGGCCAGGGCTGGGGCCGGGACGCCGCCCTGGTATGGGCAGGGCAGGGTTGGCAGAAAGGCCGTTCTTTGCTGAGGAAAGGAGACTGATGTTCTCAAGCAAACTGTTCTATTAACTGCAGAGACTCAGGAAGGAAAAGGACCTGCTTGAGACGTCACCGAGTGAGGGGACGCTGGTTAGAATGAGTGAAATGGCCTCACGTTCGTGATCCAAGTGAGTCTCGACTCTGCAATCAGCTGGTTGCTGGAGCCGTTGGCCACAGCTGGGCACGAGGCTGGACCATGGAGGACACCTGGGGGAGGGCCTGGGCGGGACGCTGGGACTGACGGGGGCACCTACTCGCAGTCACGCAGCCGGTGAGTGCCAGAGCTGGGACCGAACCCGAGTCTGCACACTGGGCCTCACTGCCACCGTTGAGCTGCCCAGGGCTTCCCGCCTCCGCGTCCCAGCCTGACGTAGCGTTAACTGGCATTTCCCAGCTGTAAGAGGATAGCTTGGCAAACCCAGAAGTATGAAGTAGCTGTAGAGACAGTGCAACAAGCTCCACGCTCAGGGTTGATTAATAGAACCGACGATCACCAGTCAGCCAACGTGGCAGCAGTGAAGGCCAGACCATGGGACACACAGACGAGGTTAATAATGAACTCTCTGTTTGCCCGAGCTATTCTCACACGCTCATCCGGTTAATCTCTGACCCCCAACCCCTCGGCCATAATCCCAGATTATGACATTGCTCAGTGTCGGCTGGGTGACATCGGAGTGTGTGACTCCCCCAGCACCCTGAGGGCTCGCTCCCCGGAGGTCCAACAGGTGCCTCCAGCCGGCCCTGGCCCGCCCCAAGGTGGGGCCGGGGCTTACTCAGGCTAGGGAAGGGGACGGCAGAGGTACAGCACCTTTACCTGCCTGTCCTCATTTGTTATCACCCAGGGGAACGAACGAAGATGGTGACCTTGAGCTGGGACCATATATTACCCACGACCGGGCCCCCCTTGGCTGCCCAATATAACAGAGATGAGCCCCCAGCCTAAGGCTCACCCTGGGAACAGGGGGACACTCACCCCAGCCCCGCATTCATGGGCAGAGTTTGGACATCAGTGCCAATGACTTTGCGGGTATAAAGCCAGAGATGCAGTGACACCATCAAAGGAAGCTGTTCACTTTCCACATTTAAATCTCTCATCACCACCCGAGCCCAGACAGCACAAGGTACTGGCCTTGAGCACAGCACAGTATCATCTCACTCCGTGCGTGTAAAAGTGCACCAAAAATTGATAACAAACCAAAATTTCTATAACTCTGTTCTAGAATTTTCTGGCCCTCTGTCTCAAAAAAAAAAAAAAAAGAGTCTCGCTTTGTTGCCCAGACTAGAGTGAGTGCTGTGGCATCAGCCTAGCTCACAGCAACCTCAAACTCCTGGGCTTAAGCGATCCTCCTGCCTCAGCCTCCCGAGTAGCTGGGACTACAGGCATGCGCCACCATGCCCAGCTAATTTTTTCTATATATATATATATATATATATATATGAGTTGGCCAATTAATTTATTTCTATTTAGAGACGGGGGTTTCCGCTCTTGCTCAAGCTGGCTTTGAACTCCTGACCTCGAGCAATCTGCCCGCCTCAGCCTCCCAGAGTGCTAGGATTACAGGCGTGAGCTACCACACCCGGCCGGCCCTCTCTTGATCTCTGAAAAACCCTGCCTCGTGGGGAAGAAAACCAGGTAAAGGCTAGGCTAGGCCAGCCTCAAGTGATCCTCCCACCTCAGCCTCTCAAAGCTCTGGGATTGCAGGTGAGCCACTGTGCCCAGTCCTGCTTAATTTTTTGAGAAACCATCATACCATCTTACATTCTTCCACCAGCAAAGCACAAGGGTCCCAATTTCTTCATATCCTCACTAATACTTGCTAATTTCCTTTTAATACTGATTCAAACTGGTGTGAAGTGGTATCTCCTTGTGGTTTTACTTTCATTTCCCTAATGAGTAGTGATGTTGAGCATCTTTTCATGTGATCATTGGCCATTTGTAGCTTCTTTAGAGAAATGTCCATTAGAATCCTTTGCCTGCTTTTTTGATCGGGGTGTTTGTATTTTTGTTGTTGAGTTGTTGGAGTTCTCTATGTATTCTGGATATTAACCGCTCAAGAGAGAAATGATTAGGAGACAAATTTCTCGAGGGCAGGAACCTATAATATCTTAAGGTTCTTTTAATACCCCTACAGCACTTGGTGGGTAGCAGAGGATGGAGGAACGGGCTCCGTGAAGTCCACAAAGTCAGGCAGGTCAGAAGCAGATTGAAACTAAGCTCGGAAAAAGCCGTATGAGAAGCATTTTCTAGGCAAGACCAAACCCTGTTACCCTAGAAGAGAGACCTCCTGCTCCCAAAGCATTGCCTGGGACGTGAAGAGCAGGGAACAGAGAGGGATTGATTCTTAGTCTTTATTAAGAAGCCACAGAGGGTCCCAATGCCCAGACACCCCTGAAACAGACAAGCTGTGGGTCAGGCTACGGGAGGGCGCAGGGCCAGGCCCACCTAGAAGGGGCGGTCCCAGGGCAGGTGGGCGCTCACCTGAGCATCTGAAAGACCCTCCCCATGAGAGAAAGTAGAGCCCGGTGCACGCGACTTCTGGGACCAAACACGTGCCGAGGGCCCCTCCTTCCAATGAGGGCTGGAGAGGGAACCCCTGAAGCTACAGACCCTGGGAATTCCACTTCCACACCCAGGTGGAACCGGCGAATGACCCAATCCCTGCCCTCCTCGACTATGTGAGAAGTTAGGGCTCCCCTTTCTCCTGGGAAAACAGGATACAGTGGTCTCAGGCTTGGGACGCGGGGTCCATATCTCCAGTGGGGGTTCTGTGAGCACAAAGGATGTGAGGGAAGGGGGCTGCCGGGGCTCAGCTCATCACACGGGGTCGGGGGAAGGAGGGAGGTCTGCTCCCCTGGGCAGGGCGGCCGGCTTCCCGCCCGTTCAGTAGAACACCTTCTCCAGATACGCGTTCAGGAACATCCCGGCCGGGTCCAGCTTTTCTCGGATGGCGCAGAACTTTGGAAAGGCAGGGTACATGTTCTCAAAGTCGCTCCGGGTGCAGTTGTGGGCCTGCGGAAGCAACCAGACGCCATGGGCCTCGTGCCCAGAGCCGGGCGAGTCCGCAAGGCTGCACCGCCGGGCCCAGCAGCCCGTGTGTGCATGGCGCCCTTGCCCTGGGACACACACACGCCAAATAAAAAGGAGGGGCTTCTCTGCATGGCCCCAGCCACCGGCTGTGTGATGCAGTGGAGGTGGCTCTGGCCCCAGGCCCACTGCTCATTAGTAAGTCAGTCTTGCCACCCTCGAGTGACCTTCACTTTCCCATCTGTTAAATGCCTGCCTTATCCTGCTCAGAGGGTTTCTAACAGAATCAAATACAGTGGAAGATGAGGATTTCTCTGAAAACTCCAAAGGCATCACAGTCCTTGGGCTGTTGGAATAAGAGCTGGGGCAGGGGATGGTCTGGGCTCAGCCTCTCCTGACCTGTAGCCCCGGGCCGCCGAGGGGCAGGGAGCAGTGGTGCCCTCTGGTGGAGGTTGCCTTGCATAGCAGCTGCCCGCTGCCTGGGCCCTGAGCCTTGGGGCAGGTCTTACCTTGGCCCAGTGGGGCCTGCCGCCAACCTTCTTCATGATGGTCTCATAGGCCACCCAGTAGTCCAACCGAGGCACGTCCTTGCCATAGGGCCTGGTTAGGGGGGAGAAGGAGGTGAGCCCTGCCCCTGCCTGCCTCGCCCCTCCTGCACGGTGCCCTGCAGGGCTGGTTGGATGGCAAATGCGTCCACGTAGCACCTGGCATAAGTATGATCCTCCCTCCCGCTGACCTTCGACCTGGCCCCGGAGTCCTCAACACGGCACCCCAGGCTGTCAGACTGTACTTGCCATCCCATCATATCAGCTTCATAAATGGTCGCTGTTCCTATTAATATGACTTTTGAACTCATACTAATCATTGCATTAATAGGGTATAGACTAGAAATGGTGCATGCAGCAAGAGTCTACGGAGAGGAAGAGCTGTAGGAACTCAAGGGAAAGAGACTGTTCCCTGCTGCCAGGATCAGCAAAGTCCCCCCAGAGAAGGTGACATTAGAACTGGCATCAAAAGACTAGGGAAGGAGAGGGGTCCCTTTAAATTGGAGGGGATGGTTTCCCGCCCCACGCCCGCCCCTCCACGTGCCATCACCTGTACATGATGATGTTCACGTAGCAGCTGTCCCGCTGGAAGCAGGGGCTCAGCAGGATGTCGTCCCCCCGGGTGAAGCGCACCTCCACGGGGAAGTGGGCCACCACCTTGGGGTGGGCTTCCAGCATAGTCTTCAGCTCCAGCAGGGCCTCCTTGGTCTTCTCTCTGCACTCAGCCCGGGGGCAGCATCCAGACCTCAGGGCGGGTAGGGGCCCCAGGAGCCCTCCCTCAGGCTCCGCCCAGGCTCCCAGCCTCGTGCTGTCTTGCCCTGCCTTGGATACACCGGGACACCCCTAGATCTAGCCACAGTGGTCTCAGGTCCCTTGGTGTCCTCCTCTTCAGACAGAGTAAAGTCCCTCTGATTCTGATGCTTTTTTTTTAGTTGACCAATTAATTTCTATTTTTTTTCTTTTTAGTAGAGACGGGGTCTCACTCTTGCTCAGGCTGGTTTCGAACTCCTGACCTTGAACGATCTGCCTGCCTCAACCTCCCAGAGTGCTAGGGTTACAAGCGTGAGCCACCGCACTCAGCTGATTCTGATGCTTTTAACCAGGCGTCCTCAAACTACAGCCCACGGGCCACACATGGCCCGCCGAGCACATTTATCCGGCCCACAGGGTGTTTTTGCCGCCGCTGCCTGTCCTGCTTAGCAGCCGGCTCGTCCCGGGCCCACAGTGCGCACGTGTGGAATGTGCGCCGCACTCTCCAACGGTCTGAGGGACAGTGAACCGGCCCCCTGTTTAAAAAGTTTGAGGATCCCTGGTAACTGCCTAATATTCCCACGTGGAGGGTCAGAGGGCCACGCCCTTGAACTCAGTAACAGGCTTCCCCTGAGCCCCAGGCACCACCCCTCCTTCCTTGGAGAACGGGGTGAGGGTGAAGTTAGAAAGCCACAGAGGTTGGTGGCTCCCAGCACGCTGGGTGGGCTCTGCTAGCCGAGGGACGGGAAGCAGGCAGTGGGCGTTCGGACAGAGGAGAGGCTGGCCAGGGAGCCCCACGCTCCAAACCCGAACTCTGATGGCTGGACGGGGTGGGAGGAGAGGGAGGGACTGTGTGGCTGATTTTCCCCACGAGGCAGAGACGTGGGGTGTCCGGGGGCACGGGGAGAGGACTCAGGGCCTGTGGCCACCCACGGAAAGGGGACGGGACTCGGGGCCTGGCACTGTGCCTGCTAGGGCCGTGGCGAGGACCACGTCCAAGGGAGGGGGGCTCTGGGAAACCCACCGCCGCGGCCGCGGGGCACGGCCTACCTGGGGATGGCCCAGTCCTGCACGTGCTGCTTGAAGCGGCACTCGTAGCTGAACACCTTGTGGCTGAGGTCCACGTGCTCCCTCTTGCAGTTGAACAGGAGCCAGAAGAAAAAGCGGTTGATCCAGCCCACGAGGCACGGCAGGAAGGTGCTGCAGGGAAGGCAGGGGAGGGTGTCCGGGCTGGGTGGGGCGGTGCATGACAACCTCGAGACCCAGCATCTATTGGGCGCCAGCTGCATGACAGGCGCTGAGCTGAACTCGTTTTTATTATTTATTTATTTATTTTTTGGAGACAGAGTCTCGCTTTGTTGCCCCAGCTAGAGTGCCATGGCGTCAGCCTAGCTCACAGCAACCTCCAACTCCTGGGCTCAAGCGATCCTCCTGCCTCAGCCTCCCGAGTAGCTGGGACTACAGGCATGCGCCACCATGCCCGGCTAATTTTTTCCATATATTTTTAGTTGTCCAGCTAATTTCTTTCTATTTTTAGTAGAAACGAGGTGTCGCTCTTGCTCAGGCTGGTCTCAAACTCCTGAGCTAAAATGATCCGCGGGCCCGGGCCTCCCAGAGTGCTAGGATTACAGGCGTGAGCCACCGCGCCCGGCCCTGAGCTGAACTCTTTACAAACCAGGGCCTTGTTCTCGATATACTCTGCCACTTGGCTGGCCTTTGTCGCTTCTCTACAGCTGGGAATGCCTCCAGGCCATGCGAACACTGCTCTAGGGCAGTGGTCCCCAACCTTTGTGGCACCAGGAACCAGTTTCAAGGAAGGCAATTGTTCTATGGACTGGGGTAGGGGGAGGATGGTTTCAGACAAATTCTCACAAGGCATGCACCCTGAAGCCCAGACTCCCCCTCAGGGCTCAGGGATGCAGGATCATCCAGGGAGGTGAGCGACCAAAAATATTTCGGAAAAACAATTCTACAAACTTCCAAAAAGCAAAACTTGAATTTGCTATTTGCCAAGTAACACATCGAATCCACGTGAATGAAATGATATGTAGGCATTGTATTAGGCATTCCAGGTAATCCACAGATGATATAAAACTGTGGTCCCCAACCCCCAGGACACAGCTGGTAACGGTCGGTGGCCTGTTAGGAACCCAGCCGCACAGCAGGAGATGAGCGGAGGGGAGCAGCAGGTGAGCCAGCGAAGCTCCATCTGGATTTACAGCTGCTCCCCACCTCTCGCATCACGTAGAGCCAGGGGGCAGACTCCGTGTGCATGCAACCACATACGGGTGTGGTTATTCCCGCGGGCCACATCTCAACTGCACGGGGCCGATGCCTGGAAGGGTACCTTGGCATTCCTACCTGATCCACAGCAGGAACTCCAGTAGGTAGAATCCGATGGCATAGTCCCAAAACCAGTTGGCGGAAGAGGAGCGGGGCTGGGAGACAGAATTTGTCATCAGTTTGGGGCCAGAGCTGAGTTCCCTTCTGATCACGCATCTGCGTGTCCCATGAGAGGGAGCTGTGTCCCAGCTCTGTGTGGGGGAGGGGGTTGACCCACCCAGCAGGACAATTGAAAGCCTCACTTCCTTTTTTTTTTTTTTTAGACAGTCTCATTCTGTTGCCCAGGCTAGAGTGCCAGGGTGTCTGCCTAGCTCACAGCAACCTCAAACTCCTGGGCTCAGGTGATCCTCCTGCCTCAGCCTCCCAAGTAGCTGGAACTACAGGCATGCGCCACCATGCCCGGCTAATTTTTTCTATATATTTTTAGTTTCTTTCTATTTTTTTTAGTAGAGATGGGGTCTTGCTCTTGCTCGGGCTGGTTTGGAAATCCTGACCTAGAGCGATCCGCCCGTCTCAGCCTCCCAGAGTGCTAGGATTACAGGCGTGAGCCACCACGCCAGGCCCGAAAGCCTCACTTCTTGATGGCAGAGCCAATTCCCACCCCTAGCCCCTTTCATTTCTTGCTTTTAATTTATGTATTTATTTTGCACAAGAAAAAGATGTGCCCCGGCCGTCCTGGAGAGCCCGCAAGCCGGGTGTCCCGCGATCACGCGTTGCGAGCCCCACACCGGCCCCTCTGTGCAGCAGGTGTCGGCCTTTGTCTGACTTGCCCCAGCAGCGTTCTGCCCGCGCTGCTTCGCTCCCTCCTGCTGAGAACCAGCCTGTTTGCTAAGGACACGCGGGGAGGCAAAACTCTCCGCCTCTTCCACTGTGCAGCTGGAGGAGGGAAGTGGGTGTCAGGGCAGGCGGGGTGTGCGGGGCGGTTTCTGGGGTCTGGCCCGGGCACCCGGGACTCTACCCTCTCCTGTCCTGTCTGCCCCTCCCCCATATCCAGGCTGTCCCTTGGCCACACCCCCGACTTGTCCCCACTGCAGACACACTGGACCCCCACTCTGCCCACCTTCCTCCCTTCTTCCACCCTCGGCCCTCCTGCGTCTCCCCTGCGCTCAGTGACACTCCCCTTGTGTCCCGCTGCCATCCACTGGCCACCACGATGACCACAAGTGTCAGCCACCCTGGGAGTGGGCGGCCGTGCGGCCCGCAGGCTGTGGGTGAGGACGGGGAGGGGACGTGCAAGTCGCGGGCAGCCACCTGCCCCAGGACACCGGGCGGGGACGGGCGCGGCCGCGGCTACCTTGGTGGTGTGGTCCTGGTAGATGACGCTGACGTTCTCGCTGTGCGGGAACCACAGGAAGCGGAAGTACTCGGACCTCTTCAGGTGGCTGTCCAGGTTGTCCAGGACCTGACCTCCGCGGGAGGTGGGGAGGGAAACTGCGTTGGTCACGGCAAGATGGCAGGGAGTGCTGGAAGTCAGGGCCCAGGTGTGCCTCAGTTTCCCCTTATCAAACTAAAACACTTAATTAAATGTGTCCTAACCCTGCCAAACAGCAGGGAATGAGTCTTATAAACCACTGAGCATTAAAGTGGCCCATGTAAATGGTGACTTCCCTGAGTAGGTCAGGGATACAGGTGACTTCTTATTTGTCCTGGCTTGAGCGATTACTAGCTGTTGTGAGTTTGGGCAAGCTATCGAACATCGCTGGCCTCAGGTTCCTCATCTGTAAAATGGGGCTATTAACAGTGTTCATGTCAGGTCAGTCATGAGTATTCAATGAGAATGATGCCTAGAAAGTGCTTAACATGGTGCCAGGCTGGGCTGGGTGGCTCACGCCTGTAACCCTAGCACCGAGGTGGGCGGATTGCTCGAGGTCAGGAGTTCAAAACCAGCCTGAGCAAGAGCAAGACCCCGTCTCTACTATAAATAGAAAGAAATTAATTGGCCAACTGATACATATAGAAAAAATTAGCCGGGCATGGTGGCGCATGCCTGTAGTCCCAGCTACTTGGGAGGCTGAGGCAGGAGGATCACTTGAGCCCAGGAGTTTGAGGTTGCTGTGAGCTAGGCTGACGCCACGGCACTCACTCTAGCCTGGGCAACAAAGTGAGACTCTGTCTCAAAAAAAAAAAAAAAAACATAACATGGTGCCAGACACATGCTAAGCACCACACAGGTGCGAGCTTCGGCTTCTAGCACTGTTACTCTTACATTGTCATCGCCGTCATCCTCTCTTGTCCCTTGAGACATGGCGGGTGCCTAACGAAATGAGCAGGGGAGTCCTGCTCTGATGTGGCTGACCAGTACCTCTTTCAGGGTTGAGGGGAAGGACGTCTCCTGCAAGTGGAACTGGGGCACGCACTGCAGGGTCACGGTGAGGACGACCCCCAGGCAGCCCAGGTGCACCCGCGCGGCCTGGAACACGTCCGCGTTGCTGGACTCCGAGCACTCCAGGACGGTCCCGCTGGCCGTCAGCAGCGTCAGCGCCACCACCTGGCAGTGGGGAGAGCCGCACCTCAGGACCACCCCGCCCGGCCACCGCCCGCACTTCCTCGTTTGTCCTCGGCACAGAGGCCAGGCGTCACCTCCTCCCAGAAGGCCGTTGTTATCGGACCAGAGGACACCTCCAGCCGGGATACTGTCACAGCCGGGGGTCTCAGTCTCAGTCTCAAGCAGGAAAGGGGAGATGGGGGAAGGGAGGCCATGTCCGGGTGGGCCCAGAACCCAGTGAGGGTTCAAGGGCCCCACTGGCTTGTCCTCCCTTGGGTCTTCCTCTGCCAGGGGGCTCTGGGAGGAGACCAGGCTGCAAAGAGCCGTGAGCTCCCGGGTCAGGATGCCTGGAAGGCAGAGTGAGGACGTGTGTGCACCCGGGGGTGGGCCAGCCCCACTGCCCACACACAGCTGGAACCCAGGGTCCCCACGCCGCTCTCTGCCTGCTGCTCCTCCTGGGTGGCACGTCAGCCAAGCTGTCCCTCCCCTCATCTGGGACCTGCTCACTCGAGGAACTAGATTCTCCTACTCGGCGACACCCAACCAGGACCCTTTGAGTTCCTGCAAAGACCAGGACGCTCAGCTGGAAACTGACAACTAGCGCATCCTCTGCCCTTGGACCTAACTCCAAAGGAAACCTTTCCATTGCTGCCCAAGCCCTTCACGCTCCGCCACCTGCTAATTTGGATGGGTATCGCTTTTGACGTGCGTGGTTGGTGGCCGGGTGCTCGGGGTGAGAGAACGGATACAGCTGAACCAATTCCGATTAGCAGTGAGCACGGAGCAGAGGAGAAACGGGCAGAAACGGGGCACGGTGGCCATCTGAGGGCCGAGGGCATCAAAATGACTTTTGCAATGGTTTTGTCTGCGATCCAGGCAGTGACCGAGAGCTGGCCTGGGAAACACTTCGGCAGGACCCAGGACCCAGTAAAGGTTGGGCACGCTATCTGCTTGCTGGGTGTAACCTCAGGCATGTTTACAGACAAGCCCGTTGCCTTGTTTGTAAACTGGGGAGAGCAGTGATAATGGGCTCAGAGGGCCGCGGTGAGGCTGGGATGCGAGAACATGTCGGACACGCAGCTAACTGCACCGTGGACGTCAACCCCTTCCCCTTGCTCCTGCTGTTGGTGTCTGGTGGGGAATACAGCTGGGGTCTCGTCCCCCCGCTGGCTCCCAGGCCCGCTCCCTGGGCCTCCTAGGAGAAGGGGTCAGTACGTCTTGAGTGCATTTGGATCTGTGGCCACCTAGAATGACTCTCGCTCTCTACTAATCATTTTGGAGAAACCGAGGCGACCGACTTGACATCAGTCCTGGACGGTGAACTAGGACTGGGGCCAGATCTTGGGGAGGGGGTGGCTCTCATGCCTGTTTCCCACCCACAGTGACCACTGGACTCTCCTGGGCAGTGGACCCAGCTTCCAGGAGGAGACGACAATGTCCTTGGAGCTCCGGGACATCGGGACCCACAGGTCTCTGCGCTTTGCTGCAGAGCTCTTAGCACGGAGGGCTCAGGAATGATTGGCGTGGGTCAGTGGTCTCAGTGGCCCCCTTCCCTGGCTGGTCCCCTCAGGATGCCCCCTCTTGCCTAGTGATTCTGTAAGGCTTTGTGGTGAAAGGGGGAGGAGGGGGAAGGGGAGGAGAAGTGACCGGCCAGTGGATAAGACAGCAGAGCGAGTTTCAAGCAGTCATCACTGAAAATGAGGTTTACCTTCAGGAAGTTCAAGAAATACAAATAAGGGGGAGATACACATCTTAGGGTTCTGGTGAGCATTGTGGGGGGGGAGGGAATACCTCTAACCCTTCCTAGGGAAAGCCAAATATCAAAGATATACAATGTAACCAAAAGGTCAAAAAAGGAAAAAAAAAAAAAAAAGAAAACTTTTATCGGGCAGGGGGCAGATGGGAGGGGGGAGGAGGGAAGGATATATACTTACAAAATAGGCACACCACCTGGGGGTTGGACACGCTTGATGTTTTGACAAGGCAGGGGGAGGAATGGCAGGGGCAATATATGTAACCCCAACAATATTTGTACCCCCATAATATGATAAAATGAAAGGAAAAAATAAAAAAAAATACAAATGAAAAACCCAAGTGCCCTCCTTAGAAACTGCCTCTGGGCTATTTTCTTTTGATGTCAGTTGTGCTCTGAGCCAAAACCCAAGCCCAGCACGTAGCCCTGATGCTACAGTGGCCAGAGGCCACGAGTCCCATAACGCAAATGGGCTCGTGCAGGGGAGAGAAAAGACATCACGGGCTGTGGACCGCTATGCCAGCACAGGGGGCCCACCCGAGCCTGACAAGTGAGCAGCCAGCTCCGGACGGGCCGGGAAGCCCCTGTTAATATTGCACGCCAGAGGCGTTTGCCCTCCCGAGGGTGGCCCTGGACGCAGACATCCTCTGAACTGTCATTTGGACGCCACGCACTTCACAACTACTCTCGCGAGTTGAGGATTATTTTCCCCAGTTTAGAGGACGATTTTTACAGAAATGACCAGAGAAGTTAGGTGGCCTACCTAAATGTCATAGCCAGTGATGGCGGGGCCAGGTTTGGACCCAGGTCTGCGTCCCAAACCTCTGCCCTTAGCCAGATCCCCAGACTGGACTCTCGTGAGGGGTAAGAAACGCTTTTCAATAAAGGTCTAGCAGGGACTGCAGGCCCAAGTGCCGGGCTCCTGTCCCGGTCCCTCCCCGCATGGCTAACCTGGACAGCCCGTGCCCCGCCCGGCTGACCCCTTGGTGGCGACAGCACCCCTTCCCCCAATCCCCCAGCAGGGGGGAGGGCTCCGGCCCGCACAAGGGCTCCTTCATCACTGTCTGTGGAGCTGGGTGAGGTTCAGAGACGTACCTGGAGGCCCAAAGGGGGCGACCTGGGTGGTTTGAGGCCCCACGCAGCCGGGCCGCGATGTGGGGGAAGCAGGTAGACTCACCTGGGTGGCCAGGATGCCATGGTCGATCCCTGTGTTGTGCGTTCCAGACCCGATGACACCACCTGCGGTCACATCCGACACTGCACCCAGCCTGTGCTCAGCGGTGGAGTAAGAGGGACACAGGAGACCAGTTAGGCTTCCCGGGAGACAGGCACACGCGTGTGAGGGGGGCCCACAGGGCAGCAGAGGGGATTCCACTCCTGCCTGGGTCCTTGTCCCAAATCTCCTGTGACGTGGCCGACCCTTCTCTCTGGGCTACAGTTTCCGTGTCTCCCTGGGCCATCAGATGGGCCAGTGGGGACCTGCTTCCGGTCTGAAGGGAGGCCTGCCTGCCCTGACTCTGGGGGTCTCCACAGCTAAAACCCCATTTCCTCCAACCTCCGAGAACATCTCCACCAACCACAGACCAAACGCTCCCGCCAAGACTGCTCTGTACCCAGCCTGTCAAGGTACATCCCTGGGAACCGATGCAGTTCCAGATACACAAATAAATGTCCCAGAAAGGTTAAAGGAGCTGAGAGCATCCCTGAGCCGCCGGGGTCACCTCTCCTGCTCAGAAGCCCTCAGGGGCTCCCCGGGGCCTACAGGATAGAGGTCTCATCCCCCAGCCTGAGTTCCAGGCCCTGGCATGGGTAAGGGGTGGCTCCCGTGTGCACAGGAGGACCCCAAGGGGAGCAGCACCCCCCTCCGCAGGTGCGTGCTTCGGGAGCAGAACTATAAAGACCCTCCGGAGCTCAAGGTCAAGGGTGAAGAATGGATCAGGAGTTATAGTCTTACTTCTCAGGCGCTCTCTGGGAGACATCCCAGCCCCAGCTAAAGGAAGGAAAAGACTCACTGAGGGCTAAGGCGATTGTTCACCGCAGTGTGCCCTAGAGACGTGGGGCCCACGGTGGCCTGGCAGGTAGGAGAGGGGAGGTGGCAATGTGACCTCTTCCTGCACCTGTGACCTCCTTCCCTTCTGAGGGCCCTTGAGGCAGGCTGGAGGCTCCGCATTTCCTACTTTCAACCCAACCCCACATTAGGAAATCTCGCCTCACACCTTCCCGGGCAGAGGAGTTGAGAGTGGGGCTGCCCGGCGGAGCAGGACGGAGAAGGACACATAGGGCTCCCCTTCCCGCCTGCGCTGGTTGCTGTCCCCATCAGCCTGGCTGGCTGGTGATACGGCTCTTCTGGAAACGCCAGCTTGTGGAGAGAGGACCATCGACGCCCTGCCCTGGGAGACGCTCCGGCGTGCAGAAGGCACCCGAGTGAGGGTGTTCATCACAGCGCTGTTCGTGACAGTGCCGCTGATTGCGACCCAAATGCCAACGGAGCTTCTCTTCCCCGTGAACTTGGACCCGTCAAAAGAAATGGATGAAACTGGCCCCAGAAGGAAGGGTCAGTGTTTGGCCCCCGAGGTGGGGGGGGGACCAGGGCAGGGGCAAGGCACTGACGGAGCGGGAGAATGAGCCAGGCTGCCGCGTCCGGAACACCTGCTCCGTAGGGCAGCTCCAGCCCATCCCGTCCTCTGAATACCCCTGACTTGTAGACCAGGACGCGGTGGCCCCGAGGGGTCAAGGAACTGGACTAAAAGCTAGTGGGAGGCAGCAGTGGGCTCCCACCCATCGCCTGCTGCCGGCGCCGGGTCTCACCGTGGTGCTGCCACTCTACCTGGGGCACCAGACGCGGGAACGTCCGAGCCTCCCGTCCGTGAACTACACTGCTGTCCCCGCAGTGTTGGTGACAGTGTAAGGAGAGGGTGTCCAGACCTGGCACGTGGCCCCGCTGGCTGCGTTGTCCCTTCCTCTTCCCAGTGGCCCCCAGTGGCCGTGGAGCTATGGGCGCACAGGAGGGGACAACCAGCTCCCTTTGGAGAGGCGGATGGGCCTCACTTGAGCAGGATGGGTCCCCAGGGGAGGACAGGGACATCACAGACGGCACAGAGACGCAGCAGGGCCCAGAGGCCGATGCCCGTAATTAAGAACAGGTCTCCTCCCGCTGTCATCGGTCACGGGCTCTGCCCCACTGTCACCCGCCTGCCCCGCAGACCTCCCGCTCTTTTCCTCAGGGCTTTGGGCTGTTCTCTCTGCCTGGAATCACTTGTCTCCTCAATGTTTTTTCTGGTTAATTCCTCGTCATCTTTTTTTTTTTTTTTTTTTGAGACAGAGTCTCGCTTTGTTGCCCAGGCTAGAGTGAGTGCCGTGGCGTCAGCCTCGCTCACAGCAACCTCAAACTCCTGGGCTTGAGTGATCCTTCTGCCTCAGCCTCCCGGGTAGCTGGGACTACAGGCATGCGCCACCATGCCCGGCTAATTTTTTATATATATATCAGTTGGCCAATTAATTTCTTTCTATTTATAGTAGAGACGGGGTCTCGCTCTTGCTCAGGCTGGTTTCGAACTCCTGACCTTGAGCAATCTGCCCGCCTCGGCCTCCCAAGAGCCAGGATTACAGGCGTGAGCCACAGCGCCCGGCCTCCTCGTCATCTTTTAGGACTCAGCCAGGGTTGCCAATGGCAGGGAGCCTGCCCCGATGCCATTCCCTACATATCCCCCCACCTGCCAAGGCTGAAGTTGGGGCCACACGGTGGTGTACCCCACTGACGTCGAACGCCCTGCCCGAATCATGCTGCTCTGATTGTGTCCGCGACCCCCTTGCGGGGAGCTCTTTGCAGGTGGGGGTCCGGGTTTTATTCCTCTCTGCCTTTTGAGGGCCTGACGAGGCCTGCACGTGGCAGACACTCTAAGTGTCTGAGCAGCCGTGAGCCGTAGAGTGGAACAGATGGTTTCCAGAGTATAAACAAATCGTGCTCCTTGGGGTCTGCAGCCAGAAAGCTGGGGGGCGGGCAGACCACCCCCACCCGAAGACCAACCATAGGCTTCCCCGGGTGTGGTTTCCAGCTGTGGACAGACTGTGACCCCATGTCCAAACACCTCTGTCAGCTGTTTCCAATGGTTGAAATCCCACAGTGAGAGATTCACTCCTTTGGCTATGTTTGACGCCTCTTTCAAAGGAGATCCCCTGCTATTGCACCTGAGCAGTCACTGACACCCTGTCTGGATGTGCAGCCACAGGTGGGGACGCCACGAAGCCCTGTGGCTCGGGCGGCCTGCTCTTCTGTGGTTCTGAGGGCTTATCTGCATGTCCCTGTGTTTGGATCCCTGGAGTTGTTTTTTTTTTCAAGTTTTCAGAAAGACTTAAACTATGATTGTCCCACCCCCTGTTCAAGACTGTTATTTTATTTTATTTTTTTTTTTGAGACAGAGTCTCACTCTGTTGCCCGGGCTAGAGTGCCGTGGCGTCAGCCTAGCTCACAGCAACCTCAAACTCCTGGGCTCAAGCGATCCTCTTGCCTCAGCCTCCTGAGTAGCTGGGACTACAGGCATGTGCCACCATGCCCGGCTAATTTTTTCTGTATATTTTTAGCTGTCCAAATTAACTTCTTTCTATTTATAGTAGAGACGGGGTCTCGCTCTTGCTCAGGCTGGTTTTGAACTCCTGACCTCGAGCAATCCGCCCACCTCGGCCTCCCAGAGTGCAGGGATTACAGGCGTGAGCGCCCAGCCTAGACTGTTACTTAACACTCGCTCACTTCTGTTCCCACACGGCAGCCCCTGAACCCATGGCGGATGGGGAGACAGGCAGGGGTGAAGGGGGAAGAGTGGGAGGCCAGGGAAAGGGGTGCACCCCAGGATGTCCTTCTCTCTGCCAGGTCCCGAGTGTCCGGCCAGGCCAGGGCAGGAGGTGGCTGAGATCCCTGGTTGCCCAGGGGCGGGGGAGGGGCTCTTACTTGGACAGGGCCAGGCCGTGCTTGTCCAGCTGTGGGTGCAGGTCAGCCAGGAGGATGCCGGCCTCCACCGTCACCTGCTTCTTCTCCTTGTCCACCTGCAAGAGACCAGCCAGGCTGGGAGGACATCGCCCAGCCCAGACCCCTGCCACCAGGCTCCTTGGGAGGACAAGTGGGTCCATTTCAGCCTGGGGTTAGCTCGAGCCACCTCCCCTGCAGGAGCCCGAGAATGCTACAGCTTTGGGGATATTCTGCGTAACCCTCTGTTCGTAGGTGAAGGAAATGAGGCCACACCTGTGCCCCCACACTGGGGGATTGTTTTGTGCGGTTGTGCAAAGGCACCAAGAAAAGAGGGCCTGCTTCTGTAGGGACTTGTTTGCACCCTGGGGGGACCCAGGCAAAGACTAAGGATGGGGGCAGGGGAGAGGAGACGTAACGTCTGTTCGGTGCCTGCCACACCACGTTGGCTCTGGGAGGCAGGAACAGGGAGAGGACTGAGATCTGGGACTTGATGTCACTTGCCCAAGGTCACACAAACATCAGTGGCAGCACTGAGATGAGAATCCGCATCTGTCAGACTCCAAAGCCCAAGCTCAGCCCGCCGACCCCGAGCGCAGAGCTCGGTCAAATCAATTGCTGGAGCCAGTCCTCACTAATTAGCAATCAGAGTTCATTACGGCCGTGACTGATGTCAGGGCTGGAACGTTTTCTAAGAGACCGTCAGCCTGAGCAAATAAGGAAAGAGTGGAGAGAATCCCAGAACCTCGCCAGTGGGGCGGGGGGAAGGAGAGGTTATCTGGCAAAAATTACAGCCGAAAGGAGCTGGTCCAGCAGGTGAGAACGGGAGTCTAACATGCAGCACACCTGTCCCGCACCCAGACTCGCTGGCAGGCACCTGGGTTACTGACCCGGTGCTGGCTCAATTGCATGGACAGTGTCCCAGCATGGAGCTGGTGTCAGTCCTGAGTCTGTGGCCAGCTCTGCCACCGATCAGCTGTGTGGCCCCAGGCAAGTCAATCACTCTCTCTGATCTTTAGTTTCTCTACCTGTAAAACTAGCTAAGTGCCACTTTGGACCCTTCTGGATTTGTCACTGTGACAGTCTATTTTGGGGGCCGACTCACTGCTTCTGTTCTTGAGAAGGGGAGGGCAGGCTGTGGCAAGAGGGGAGGGTGGACACCCTCTCTGTGGCCTGGGGGTGTGTGGGCAGACCCGACAGGAGGCCTGAGCAAGCCCGGGGAGGGCTCGGGTAAGGGGTGCTGAGGGGCAGGCCAGGAATCAGGGTGTCACTCTGGGGACTTAGGGCAGGAAGGAGGGGGGAAGCGGAGGCTCCCAGTACCTGGAGGAGCCGGTTCATCTTGCCCATGTGAATCATGAAGCCGTCGGTGCAGGCGATGTCCGAGGGCGAGTGGCCACCGCCCACCACCTTCACCCGCTTCTTCTGCTGCCTGGCCAGGGCCAGCACCTGCCAGGACGGAGCTCAGGTCAGGCCTTTCTCC
Organism: Microcebus murinus; assembly: GCF_040939455.1. Taxonomy (NCBI): domain Eukaryota; kingdom Metazoa; phylum Chordata; class Mammalia; order Primates; family Cheirogaleidae; genus Microcebus; species Microcebus murinus. Next base: position 22,986,093 of record NC_134127.1, on the reverse strand, counting down.
GAGACAGCCAGAGTGCAAGGGCCGGGCCTGCCTGCAGGGGGTGCCCACGGCCCGGGTGACGCACCCCAGGCCTCCCAGGCCCCTGCTTGGCTCCAGGCCGAAATGCCGGCCACTCCAGGGGAGAGGGGCAGAAAGAAGGGTCAGGAAGTGAGCTGGGCTGGAGAAATAAAAACCCTCCTAAAGTTCCAGGCTTAGGTCTACTCTCCCCACGGCAGCCTGAGGCTTCCCTAAAGGCAAACTATTGCATTCTTTGTCAGTGCACGGCCTCCCAGGTGTGCGACCTTCCAGGTGCACGACCTTCCAAGGGCATCCCGGCTGAGGACAAGATCTAGGCTCCTTATCTCCTCTGCCTACGAGATCCTCCAGTCAGCCTCCCACTGTCCTCTAGGGCAGGGACAGTGGCTGAATTGGACTTTGTAAAGACACAGTGCAGAAGAAGAGAGCGCGGGCTCACACCCTTAGGAGGGCGAGAGTCAAAAGCAAGGTTCAAGCTGAAAAATAATGGCAAGGCAGAAATATGCAACGAAGGAGGCAGCAAGGAGCTGAGATAGAGGAAGTTTCGGGTAAGGCGGACTCTTCCGAAGAGAAGTTGACCCTGAGAGCTGAAGGCAGCTAGTCATGGGAAAAGCAAACAGACGGGCACTCCAGGCAGAGCGGACAGCAAGCGCAAAGGCCCTGAGGTGGGACCGAGCCCGCTTTGTTTGGCTGGGGGCAGAGGGCCAGGCAGGGAGGCACCTTCGAGCGGCTGGAGACACAGGCAGAGATGATGCAACCTCGGGGGTCAAGTTTGGGTTTTATTTCAAAAATAAATGGAATAATAAATGGAGCCTCTGAAGGGCTCCAAGCAGGGAAGCAACTCGAGCCCACTTACGTTAAAATTACTTTTACTGACTGTGGAAAGTGCATTCGAGGGAGGCAAGATTAGAAGCAGGGAGACCGGCGCAGGGGCCCTCCCGGGTGCTGCAGAGAAGGTGCTGGGTGCTGGAAACATCCGAGGTAGAACTGCGGACGTGAGACCAGGGTGAAGGGGGGCCGTGACCCACATCCTGGCTTTCGATTTAAGCAACCGTTTACCCCATACAGAGACCCGGGATGGGACAGACCCGCAGGCAAAACGACAGCAAAAACATAGCCTGGGGCTATGTTTCAGTTTGTGACGGCTTTGAGTCAGACAAGTAGAAAAGTCACATGCGAGTCTGCAGCTCAGAGAGGAGAGCCGGGCTGGAAAGGCAGACCAGGCAGACCTGGCAGTCGTTAGCACCTTGCTGCGCAGACTGGAGGGGGCACGGGTCATTGTAAGGTGGCCGCAGCGTGGAGCTGTGGCAGGCGAACTCGGGGCAGGAGTGCTGGGTGTAGCTGATGACATCGAGCTGTCACCTGGCCAGCAGTTCCGGCTGGGGGGCACGACCTTAGCCCAGGAAGTCCCAGGTCCCAGCCTCCTCTCTGGGTCTCAGGGCTATGGCCTCCAGGGCCAGGCCATTTCAGCCCTGGTGCCAAGACAGACACTCACCTCTCTGATCTCCTCCACGGACGTGGGCTGATAGTACATCTCTGGGCAACAGCTATAGGTCCGCGCCCAGTTTTCAAACTTGACCCCTCTGTGCCCGTGCACCTGTGCCAGGCAAAACACCAGGTCTCAGTGGATACGCAGGTGTGGGCTGCTCGGCCCCCATCGACTGTCCCCCGACCACCCCCACGCCCCACCGTGGCAGGGGGGGGGGCTGGGACTGCAGCACTGAGCCCAGGCTCTTCTCTGACCTAATCCCCCCTCGGGGCCACGGGACAATTAAACGGGGCTCTGCAGAGGCCTCCTGCTAGGTCTCCCTGGACCCCGCATGGTCAGCTGTGCGGAGAATTCTGCCCACTCTTAGGCGAAGGGGTCTAGGGAGGAGCCTGAGAAAGCGGGACTCAGGTCTCCACCGCTGCTCCTGGGCACCCTGCTGCGGCCGGGGCATGCTCGGCAGCTTTCCTGTCCTGTCTGGGGACTCCTCAGCAGTGCCATTCCCCTGGCCTCCGACCCACAGCTGTGGCGTCCTGGAGACAAGACCCCCGTTTGCTGGACACCCGCTGTGTTTCTGGCACTGAGCTGGGATCTTCATCCTCCTCCTCCTCCTCCTTGGAGACCTTACGGTAATTCCATGAATACTGATTATTACTCCCCTTTTTCAGGAGCAGAAACAGAGGCCCAGAGAGGTGAAGCCACTTCCCCAAACTCACACAGCAACCGAGTGAAGGTGCTGGAGTCCAACCCAGGCCCCGGCCTCTCTAACACCCCAGGACCTCCCTCCCCGGAGCCTCAAGTGCAATTCAAAAGTTTCCAGACTTGGCCCGACTTTGCCCCCGCACACCCGGCTCACAGCCTGGATGCAGCGTGGCTGGACCCCCGCTGCACTGTGGGCGCTCACCATGGCTCCGGCGGGCAGTGGCTCTCTGGGCGGCAGGCGCGAGGGTGCAGCGACCGACCTTGGTGCCGAGCTGAGCTGGTTGAATCCACAGCTGCTGCAGGCCAAGGGGCTTTGGGGCCGCAGAGGTGGATCAAAACAGTTTTGGGACAGGCTCCACCCAGCAGGGCTAAGGTTAACCAACAACAGGTCACGCCTGCCCCACCCCTGCCTGAGGCCCCTCTCGGGCCAGAACGTGGGAGGGGGCAGGGGAACCTGCAAACCCTGGAAGCTGCCTGAGCTCTGACCCACCCAGGGATTCTGGAGCCAAAGACTCCCGGCCTCAGAACTGGGTCTTTAACGCCAAAGGTCAGGGGAGGCTTGGTGTGGGGGACCTGGGGGTGATCTTAATGTGGTGGCCGCCGCAGGGCCCCGGCTTGCAGGAGGTGACACACACAGACCTGTGCCATGGAGTCCCAGTCCCTGCGGTCAGTTCATGGACAAGCCAAGCGCCCACCACGTTAGGGACACGGCAGGGGACCCTGGTGGCTGAAGCAGAGGGTAGGGCCCTAATCCAATGACTGGTGTCCCCAGGAGAGGAGGGGATGAGGATACAGACACACAGGGGCGACGACGTGAGGACACGGGGAGGAGACGGCCAAGGGGAGAGGGCTCAGGGGAAACCAGCCTGCCGCCACTTTGATGTCAGACTTGCAGCCCCAGAACTGTGCGCGAGTAGATGTCTGCGTTCAAGTCACTGGGTCCGCGGTACCGTGACGGCGCCAGGCTGCAGTCAGGAGAGGAGACCGGGTCTGTGCGCTTGGGGCTGTCCCCGAGGGCTGCCAGCTCCACTGCCCACGGCAAGAGACCCCCACAGAGCCCCAGACTCTGCCGGGAACCGCGGGGCTTGGGGCTGGCGCAGGGAGAAAGCACCTGCCAGGCTGGCTGCTGTCCCTTCTCCGCGCTCACTGTCCGAAGCCCAGGGGCTGTGGCCAACACAGGGACGGGGGCAGTGCCAAGTCCTGGGGACAGAAGGGGAGGGGACTGCTTGCTTCCTGCCTCCCCCGAAGCCCTATCCCCTCCTGTTCTTTTTTTTTTTTTTTTTTTTTGAGACAGAATCTCACTCTGCTGCCCGGGCTAGAGTGCCGTGGCGTCAGCCTAGCTCACAGCAACCTCAGACTCCTGGGCTCAAGCGATCCTCCTGCCTCAGCCTCCCCAGTAGCTGGGACTACAGGCATGCGCCACCATGCCTGGCTAATTTTTTCTATATATATTAGTTGGCCAATTAATTTCTTTCTATTTATAGTAGAGGCGGGATCTCGCTCTTGCTCAGGCTGGTTTCAAACTCCTGACCTTGAGCAATCCGCCCACCTCGGCCTCCCAGAGTGCTAGGATTACAGGAGTGGCCACCGTGCCGGCCACCCTCATGTTCTCTTGTTCACCCAGTGATCAGGGCGTGGGTGGAACCCCGCTGGGCTCCCGTCCTCTGCAAACACTTCCCAGAGCCCCCATCCAAGCAGGAGGTTTCCTTTCTTCACCTTGCACTATGCCCTTGGATGCAATGTGTTCACTTCCACCCTAAGCCAGTCACATCAGTTTTATAAATTGCCTTTATTAAAAAATAAAATAAAATTGCACGGGAACATAAAACTCAGCAAAAATGGTATGTGTCAGTGCATTCGATCTGTTGCCACCATCCTATGCTTGAGGTCTAGGGCTTATTATTTATTTCTTGTCTGAAGGACTCAGCTTGTTCAATAATTGCTGAGTCTTCACTTTTGCAAACACACCCTGACAAAGGAAATCAATGTTACCAGTTACAGTTTCAGTGGACCCTGGAGAGCTTGTTTTCAGATGTTGCCCCTCCCAGACTCGTACATCAATGACAATGAGCTTAACACACCATTTGTAGCTGATAATTTAACATATTTCTCTGAAACACCCCTGTGCTCACTGCAGATCTTGGGAAGAGTGTTGAATGGATTCTGGTCTGCAGATAACACTTCCTTGCCCCTCTTGGCTTCCGCAGTCTCTTTCTTTTTTTATATTTTTATTTTTTTGAGACAGAGTCTCACTCTGTTGCCCGGGCTAGAGTACCCGGCATCTAGGCATCAGCCTAGCTCACAGCAACCTCAAACTCCTGGGCTCAAGTGATCCTCTTGCTTCAGCCTCCTGCTGGGACTACAGGCACTTGCCACCATGCCTGCCTAATTTTTTCTATCTATTTTTAGTTGGCTGATTAATTTCTTTCTATTTTTAGTAGAGATGGGCTCTTGCTCTTGCTCAGGCTGGTTTCGAACTTCTGATCTTGAGCTATCAGCCTGCCTTGGCCTCCCAGAGTGCTAGGATTACAGGCGTGAGCCACCACACATTCTCTTTAAAATATGATGCAGGACAGAAAGTTCTTCAGCTCTCATAAAGCCATGTAGGATGAGACTGCCTAAAACATTCTGCGATGTTCCATCCTAATCCAGGATAATCTGCAAGAAAAAAAAAATAGACAACTATCCATCTCTCTTACTATATTCAAATTGAAATGAATACCACTGCTTGGGGCTTTCTCTCTGACTTTGGGCTGCATCATAAAAGAATTGTGAGGCCGGGTACTCATGCCTGTAATCCTAGTACTCTGGGAGGCTGAGGCGGGAGGATCCTTCAAGGTCAGGAGTTAGAAACCAGCCTGAGCAAGAGCAAGACCTTGTCTCTACTAAAAAAAGAAGTTAATTGGCCAACTAAAAATATATAGAAAAAATTAGCCGGGCATGGTGGTGCATGCCTGTAGTCCCAGCTACTCGTGAGGCTGAGGCAGGAGGATCGCCTGAGCCCAGGAGTTTGAGGTTGCTGTGAGCTAGGCTGATGCCACGGCACTCTAGCCCAGACAACAGAGTGAGACTCTGTTGAAAGAAAGGAAAGAAAGAAAGGAAGGCAGGAAGGCAGGAAGGCAGGAAGGAAGGAAGGAAGGAAGGAAGGAAGGAAGGAAGGAAGGAAATTAATTGTGTCTGTCTTTGGAATGGTGACAGGAGCCCAAACTGTCACATTGGAAGGGCCTCTGAGCAAGGTCTCTCTGACCGTCCCCTGCCCTCGTCTCCACCTCTCTTCCCGAAGAGAGTCACAGAAACCAGAATTCCTCTCCCCCAACCCCAGGTGGTCCCAGAAACTAGAACTCCTCTCCCTCAAAGCAAGTCATAAAATCTAGAGTTGGTCCCTCTCTGCTTTCTCCCTTCCACTTTGAAGATCTTCGTTCCAGAGGGTCCTGCCCCACACCTGGGAGGAAGGAATGCCACAGGGGAGGCCGGGAAGAATCTGCACGCACAGGCCTCGCGGGTGGCTCCCTCACATTTCTAGAAGGATGTCCTTTTTTCATTGAAGGTAAGCATGAAAGACAGTTTTCCCTGGGTCTTTGGCTCTTCATTTCTGAAGGCTCCCATCATGTGAAACTTTGATTGAATGAATTTGTCATCCTCTTCTCTTGTTTACCTGTCTTTTGTTCTAGGATAGTCAGCTGTGACCCTCCCGATGGGGAGGAAAGGTATCACTCCTCTCTACCTCTCCACCCGACACAACCTTGCCCACCGATTGGGAGAATACATCTGCATATCATGTATCTTACGAGGAATAAATATACAGAACGTACAAAGAGCTACAACTCAACAGCAACAACCAAACAAACAACCAATAAACAAACAAAACGAGCAAAAAACAAACAACCCAATAAAAAAAAAATGGGCAAAGCACTTGGAATAGATATTTCTCCGATATACAAATGGCCAATAAGCATAAGAAAACATCTCTAATTGTTAGGGAAAAACAAATAAAACCACAATGAGGGCTGGGTGTGGTGGTGGCTCAGGCCTGTAATCCTAGCACTTTGGGAGGCCAAGGGGGGAGGATTGCTTGAAGCCAGGAGATGGAGACTGCAGTGAGCTACGATGACAGCACTGCACTCTAGCCTGGACAAAAAAACAGAGTGAGACGCTGTCTCAAAAAACAAAACAAAACAAAACAAAAAGCCAAACAAACACAATGAGCTACCACACCATATCCATGAGGATAGCTATTATATGTATATATATATATATATATATATTTTTTTTTTTTTTTTTGAGACAGAGTCTCACTTTATTGCCCAGGCTAGAGTGAGTGCCGTGGCGTCAGCCTAGCTCACAGCAACCTCAAACTCCTGGCTCCTCCTGCCTCAGCCTCTTAGCTGGGACTACAGGCATGCGCCACCATGCCCGGCTAATTTTTTGTATATATATATTAGTTGGCCAATTAATTTCTTTCTATTTATAGTAGAGACAGGGTCTCGCTCTTGCTCAGGCTGGTTTGAACTCCTGACCTCGAGCAATCCGCCCGCCTCGGCCTCCCAGAGAGCTAGGATTACAGGCGTGAGCCACCTCGCCCGGCCTATGTATATATTTTTAAAAACCAGAAAATAGGCCAGGCGCAGAGGCTCACGCCTATAATCCTAGCTCTCTGAGAGGCGGAGGCAGGAGGATCGCAAAAGGTCAGGAGTTCAAAACCAGCCTCAGCAAGAGTAAGACCCCAACTCTACTAAAAATAGAAAGAAATTAATCGGCCAACTAAAAATATATAGAACAAATTAGCTGGGCATGGTGGTGCATGCCTGTAGTCCCAGCTAGTTGGGAGGCTAAGGCAGGAGGATCACTTGAGCCCAGGAGTGTGAGGTTGCTGTAAGCTAGGCTGACGCCACGGCACTCACTCTAGCCCAGGCAATAGGGTGAGCCTCTGTCTCAAAAAAAAAAAAAAAAGAAAAGAAAAGAAAGGAAAAAAACCAGAAAATAATGTGTTGGTGATGACGTGGAGAAATCAGAACCCTTGTGCATTGATGGTGGGAGTGTAACATGGTATAGCTATGCAAACAGGGTGATGGTCCCTCAAAAAATTAAACATAGAATGCTCTGGCAATTCTACTTATGGGTATGCACCAAAAAGGACTGAAAGAGGTGCCTTGAAGAGATATTTGTCACCCATGTCCACAGCAGCATCGTTCACATTAGCCAAAATGCAGAAGCAACCCAAGTCTCCATCAATGAGAGAGTGGATAAACAAAAAGCGGTCTTGACACACAGTGCAAGATTATCCAGCCATTAAATATGTGGCCGACGCTGAGCCTCAAAGCAGGAGGTGGCAGGTGGAAGCATTCCAGGCCAAAGGATGCGCAAAGCAGTTAGAACAGGGCAGGGGTGCGGGGGAGGAGCCAGGAGGAGCAGGGTGCTGTGTTGCAGGGCAGTCTGGAACAGGGAGTGGGTGCTGGGCCAGGCCGCGGGGAGCAGGGGCCCTGTGGGGCTCAGGATCCAGCCCTTGGGAGGGGAGCCCAGCTGAGCAGGGCTCTGGGGTCTGAAGCAGGGCAGAGGTGAGACGGGTGCCCACCTGGGCAAGCTGGGAGGAAGGACAGGGCAGGGGGGAAGATGGGCTAGATCTGTGCTGAGCCTCAAGGCAGCTGTTGGCTATTTAAATGTAAATTGTTAAAATTAAATAAACTTGGTTGGGTGTGGTGGCTCACGCCTATAATCCTAGCACTCTGGGAGGCCCAGGTGGGAGGATCGCTCAAGGTCAGGAGTTTGAAAACAGCCTGAGCAAGAGTGAGACCCCATCTCTACTAAAAATAGAAAGAAATTAGTGGGACAACTAAAAAATATATAGAAAAAATCAGCCGGACATGGTGGTGCATGCCTGTAGTCCCAGCTACTTGGGAGGCTGAGGCAGGAGGATCACTTGAGCCCAGGAGTTTGAGGTTGCTGTGAGCTAGGCTGACACCACGGCACTCTAGCCCGAGCAACAGAGTGAGACTCTGTCTCAAAAAAAAAAAAATTAAGTAAACTTTAAAACTCACTTCCTCAGCCTCACTAGCACATTTCAAGTGCCTGGTGCACACCTGTACCCAAGTAAACCCTGCTCCGGTAGCCGGGAGAAAGGCCACGTGGCTGCCCGTGGCCAGTGGCTGCTCCACGGGACAGAGCACAGCAGACCCGCCACCTGCCAGGAAGCCCCGGCCAGTGCTGGTCTAGACCACACAGCGCCTGGGCCACCAGAGCAGGGCTCAACAGCACAGGGAAGTGTCATTCTCTGAACAATGATTCTGCCGTCCCAAGAACATGAGGACTGAACTCCGATTTTTTTCTTTTGCTAAAAACTCTTTCCTAAGGAGGCCAGCTGTGTCAGGCTGACAAACGGTAAATTCCCACCAAGCGGCTTTTGTTAACTAAATGAAGCAGTGTACTTCCCGACCTGATTCTGGTATGGCATTAACCTCACCTAAAAGATAAGAAGCCCCTGTCTTAACTCAAGCATCCTAGCAGATGTCTATCATAAATTTAAAATGTCTTAACTCAAGCATCCTAACAGATTTAAATTTAAAGCATCTTAAAACATCCTAGCAGGTGTCTATTGTAAATTTAAAATGTCCTCCTGTCTGGACCTCCCAGAGTGCACACAACCTTATCTTAAAATAAGCACATCCGGCCGGGGGCGGTGGCTCACGCCTGTAATCCTAGCTCTCTGGGAGGCCGAGGCGGGCGGATCGCTCGAGGTCGGGAGTTCGAAACCAGCCTGAGCAAGAGCGAGACCCCATCTCTACTATAAATAGAAAGAAACTAATTGGCCAACTAATATATATAGAAAAAATTAGCCAGGCATGGTGGCGCATGCCTGTAGTCCCAGCTACTTGGGAGGCTGAGACAGAAGGATCACTTGAGCCCAGGAGTTGGAGGTTGCTGTGAGCTAGGCTGACGCCATGGCACTCACTCTAGCCTAGGCAACAAAGCAAGACTCTGTCTCAAAAAAAAAAAAAAAATAAGCATATCCTTTCTGGTCTTCTAGATAAAGCCTAACTCTCTCAGCCAATTGCCAGCCAAAGAATCTTTAATCCCACCTATAACCTGTAAGCCCCCCGCTTCCAGATATCCCACCTTTTTGGGCCAAACCAATGTATGCCTCTCATGTATTGATTTGTGACTTTGCCTGTAACCCCTGTCTCTCTGAAAATGTATAAAACTGAACTGTGACCCAGCCACAGCGAGCCCACTTGCTCAAGGCTTCTTGGGAGTGGCTCCGGGTCATGGTCCTCAAATTGGGCTCTTTCAAATATTGGGCTTTCAAAAATTGGGCTCTTTCAAATATTTCAGGGCTTGGATTTTTCCGTCCACAAACACAAAGAGCAACGTCACTGTCGTCTTGGCTTTATTGAATGAAGCACCCTCAACGCTACCGAGATGCCTCACAACAGACGGCTGCTTTTGCTGCAAATCTATGAATTGGTCAGTCAAAGGAAATCAGCACCCCAAATGTCCGCCCCACTGTGTCCCCCGCACAGGACACTACTGGTCCTTAGAGACAAAGGGACAATGCATTTATACCCAGAGGGTTAATAACGCCCGATTTCTCCTGGATCTCAAATGACATCAAATTTGATTCATTTCATTTAAAGAAAATCACACTTTTTTTGCAAATCTTTTCAGAGCAATGCTGCTGGTCACCAGAGACGCGCGCACGGCCACCTCTGGACGGACGGGAAGAACGGCGCCCCAGCGGAGGGAGGGATGGGCGGCAGCGCCCGCTGGGTGCGGGCACACGCCAGGCGCTACATCTTCGCGACCACCGGCGGGTTCCGGGCGTGGGTCTCCAGCCACTCAATGAGGATCTGATTCAACTCGGCGGGCCTGGGGCGGTGGAGACAAAAGGCTGCACACACGTGTCGGGCCGGCACCCCACGCTGAGGCCGAGGCGCGCGAATGAATGGCTAAGCCAGGCGCGGCCGCACAATGGGACCGGCAAGGCTCGGGGGCAGGGGAACAGGGCCCGTCCCATCTCCTTACTTCTCCATCTGCGTCCAGTGCCCACAGTCCTTGATGTGCCCCCTTTTCAGGTGGGGGATCTGAAAGAAACCCCAGCCAGAGGGTAAATAGGAGAAGGCAGGCGGGTCTGTGTCAGGTCAGGGCTGTGAGCGTGGGGGACACTTAACCCTCTGCTCCCCGGGCAGGGCCCTGCGTTGCTTGGGAGACGAAGGATGAGTGGAGGGCTGGCCACGCCAGCGCAGGGGAGGGGAGTGTCAGTCGGGTTGCTGCTCGCAGGAGGTGACAGTGATGTCACCGAGGAAGCCCCTTGTCAGGGAGGTGCCCCAACCCGCCGTCCCCTCTGGCATGACGGGGTGAGACCTCCGCTGCCGCCTCCCCTCTGGGCGGGATGCTCTGAGACCCCCGTGGGGGCCAGGCCTCCTCACCCAGTCCTCCATGTGCTTGGACATCTGAGGATGGAGCACGAAGTCCTTCTCCGCCGTCACCATCAGCGCCGGGATCAGGATCTGGGGAGGGAGAGCAGGAGACGGAGCCGCCGGTCCCCCCACCCGCCCCCGTCTCTCGGGGAGACCCGTGTCCACCGCACCACCATGGCCCTGGCTTTGTGTCTGCCGGACGTGGCATGAAGGTGACCGATGCTATGAAACTGAACCAATGGCACCGGAAGGGAGGAAAGGTGCCCTTGTGGCCGGGCGTGGTGGCTCCCGCCTGTAATCCCAGCACTCTGGGAGGCCGAGGCAGGAGGATTGCTCAACGTGTGTGAGGTCCTGTTCTTGACATTTTACGTGCATTGACCCATTTCATCCTTACACAGCTCTACGAGGGAGGCACTGTTCTTGTCTTTTTCATATTGCAAAAGAGGCAAGAAAGGATCAGAGTGGTTAAGTGCCTTTCCCAAGGTCACACAGGAATTAGACCCAGGCTGACTCACTCACTCCCCGGCCTGCTATTACCCACTATGTCATACGCTCTCCAGCCTCGAGACCTAACTCCAGGAGGTCAGGGCCTGATCTGTTTTGTTTGCCGTCCCCAAGGTCTGGCACGCTGCCTGGCACGTAGCAGGTGCGGTCACTCCCATTGAGCGGACTGGGGAGATAACCAGGACTGCGGAGGGAGCTGATGAAAGCCTGGCCACCTGCGTGACCTCGTGGGGGAAAAGCGCGATTTCCTGCAGGTTTTTACTGTTTTTGATGCAAACTGGGACCTCCACTCCCCCCTTGCAGACCCAGAGAGTGGAACGTCATTTTCTGCTTGACAAATGAGGACACTGAGGCCCAGAGATTGACTTGTTCAAGGTGACACAACCAGAGGCCAAAGCCACGTCTCTGTCAGAGTACAGAACGCTCCTCCGAAGCTCCACCCCGGGCCACGTGCTGCCCTGGCCGGAGGACCACAGGGAGACCCGGCATTCGGATAGAGGCTGCAGTCGCATGGACACGGCCCTGCTCTGTCCCCCACGCCAGGCTCCACCATTCCATGGGAAACCCTGGGGCGGAGTCACCCCCAAACCCAGAGGGAAACGAGGAAGCCGGCAGGTCTGTCCCCCCAGCTCTGGCCGAGGGTCGTATCAGGTTGGACCAACGGGAAGCCCTGATGGTGGCTCCATGGCAACGACGCTGCAGGCAGCTCTCACCTTGCGTCCCAAGCCTCGGCAGGCCCACCGCCAGTTCCTTTCCATGTTTCGGTACCAGTTTAGGGGGCCCCTGGGGGACAGATGAGAAGGTAAAATCAGGGCAGCTCTGGGCAGACGGCTGTGCCGCCGGCCCGCTCTGCACGGAGCCGGCGTCCCAGGAAGGGCAAAGCTTTCCGGGGGGCCAGAGCCCAGAGCCCAGGGCTGTCACCTCGCCCCGGGCGAGGCTGTCACCTCGCCCGAGGGCTTTCCGGATGCCGGAGCCGGCCCTACGGGACCCTCGGGGGACGTCCAGTCAGAGCGTGGAGAATTTGGTCTACCCTCCCGTAACCCCCCCCCCAATCGTCCAGGGGCCACTCCCTGCCCCAGAGCCCAGTAGAAAGGGACAGCAGCAGGAGGGGTGCAAAGGTGTCCCCTCCTGGTTGGACATTGGGAAGTGGTGCAAAGGCACCCGCATGCATGCAAATTTTGAGTTTATTTGTGTTTTTCTGAAGAAAGAGTGCAGAGCTGTCATCTCATTCTTGGAGGAGTCAGGACTGAAAATAAAAAAAACAGTTAAAAATCTCTGCGTTATGGCCGGGCGCGGTGGCTCACGCCTGTAATCCTAGCACTCTGGGAGGCCCAGACGGGTGGATAGCTCAAGGTCAGGAGTTCAAAACCAGCCAGCCTGAGCAAGAGTGAGACCTCGTCTCTACTATAAGTGGAAAGAAATTAATTGGCCAACTAAAAATATATAGAAAAAATTAGCCGGGCATGGTGGCGCATGCCTGTAGTCCCAGCTACTCGGGAGGCTGAGGCAGGAGGATCACCTGAGCCCAGGAGTTGGAGGTTGCTGTGAGCTAGGCTGATGCCACGGCATTCTAGCCCGGAGAACAGAGTGAGACTCTATCTCAAAAAACAAAACAAAACAAAACAAAACAAAGAAAACCTCTGCTTTGTGGGCAGCCCACAAGCATAAGGGGAGCAAGTTGAGCTATCCCAAATTAGAGCAGGCAGCATTGTGAGGTGGTGAGCCTCCCGACACTGGAGGCATCCAAACAGAGGCTGGCCCGGCACTCATGAGGGCTGCAGGTGAAGGGGAATCGAGCCTCACCCTCCACCCTGAGGGCTGAGTCCCTCTGGGCCAACCGTCTCTCATCTGTGCCTGTAGCACTGCGCTCTCCGTACCTGAAACCAGACTTCTGGAACTGCTGCACGTAGAACTGGATTTCCTCCTCGCTGACGATCCTGCTGAGGCTGGGCTCTTTCAGGGTCTTCACAAAGAGTCCTCCTGCAAAAAGCCACTCGTGGATTTTCCCACCTCCGGGCCAGGCACCTCACAGTCCCCATGTCCCCTTTGAACTGATGCGAAGGGTCTCACGTGCCTTCATCATCTGTGCTCTTCCTTTCTTCCCTACAGCGAACCTGTCTCCTCCAGAGCTCTGAGCTGTGACTGCACAGTCCCGGTGACCCAGGCCTTGACGTCACGGGCTGTCATCACTGCTCTAGGACAAACCACAGCTGCCCCTCCAACCAAACATACAGGCACAGCCCGGGCCGGGCAGACGTCGCTGCATCCCAGGTACTGCTCTCCATAGACCAAACCTTTTCTAAACAGTTGACTGTGTCTCCTTTGAGATATCTCCGTGAGAGTCTCGGAATGTTCACAGATGCTTGCTCCACTCTTCCTCTTAGACAGGAAGAAACTCTAGGCTGGGGTCCCCTATCCCATTGCCTCCCATGTGCCCAGCAGACCCTCCTGCAGTGTCCTTGCTGTCCTTGCCTTCCTGGTCCCCCCGAGGATGGCCTGAGATGACAGCTGGCAGCCCTGGGGTGACTGCACTTCACAGGGCACAGCCCCGAGGGGTACCCACGCCGGCGCCTGCACAGGCCGGCGCCATGCTCAGACCCAGGGAGCCCCAAGGAACAGGAGCTGGGTGTGTCATCAGGCCGTCTCCCCAAGAAGCAACCCCAAGCCTCCCGACAGGCCTCACTCTGGTCCGCTGTGCCTCAGTGCCCCTCTGCAACTCCCCAGGTGCTTCCTTCCTTCACACCTGGTGGCCTGCGTCCCCTGGAGACCATCGGCTCCCCGAGGACAGCTGCTCTGCTCTGCGCAGCTGGGCGCCTGTGGCACCCGGCGCCCGCCTCCCCAAGCGTGTGCTCAAAACAGCTGGGGAATGAATGAGTGAGTGAATGGACAGGCCACCGTGTGAATGAATGAATGGAGGAACGGAGGCATCGTGGGGAGGGAAGGAGATGTCCTCGGAGCAGTGACAAGAGCATGGCCTTTACGGTCAGAGGAGTTTAACTCCAGCTTGGTCACTCTAGGCAAGTCACTTAATGCTCTGAGACCCATTTTCCTTGTTTTTAAAATAGAAATAATAATGATATTTTTAGGGATGCTATGGAGGTGCCTAAATAACACACCGGAAGGCGGCTAGTCTAGTGTCTGATACACGCTGTCGGTGCAGAAGCAAGGGCTCGCAGCAGTATCACTAATAAAAATGCAAGTGAATAATGTCAAGGCCATAGGGTTGGGACTGAAATAAGGTTTTATGGGAAGCGTGCTGGATTCAGGGGCCATGGGAATGAGCCCTGGACTGGTCTGGACTCTGACCCCTCACTCACATCCAAGCCTAGAGGGCAACAAGAATGGCCCTCAAGTAAAGGAACCGGAAATGACTGGAACATGACGGAGAGACCTAGGTGGGGGCTGGGCCCATGCTGCCTTGCGTGCCCTAGTGACCCTGCAGAGATCGGTTCTCTATCCTGGGCTCGGGTCCTTATCAGTGGAGGGCAGGGATTGCCCTGGACAAGCTCTAAGACTCCTCCAGAAAGATCTGGAATCCGCAGATCCCTAGAGAAAAGGAACCGGGCCTGTGGTCAAGCCTGGGGTTAGAGTGAGCGACCCTTCACCCTGACGCCCTGACGGTTGGAAGGTTCCGGGCTTCTGCCCATAGTAGGCAGAGGGAGAAACACCCATGTCACATACGGCTGGTTCCAATGTGGCCCTCCCATCTCCCTTCTCTCCTGAGAACGTCTCTTACCCATTTCACGGACTCTGTGCATGGATAATACAGTCTGTAGGAAGATCAGAGTTAGACATGATGTCACGCGGGAAGCCAACGACAATATACTGGAACAACTCACCCAAAAACCCTGTCACATCGAAAGACCCGTGAGTGCCATACAAATGTGCTAAGCTCCCGAGAGAGCAAGGGGCCTCCTCAGGAGTCAGAGCGAGGAGGACGCTGGCTGACAACCCAGGCTGGGGCCAAGGCTGCTCCAGACTCCCCCCCGCCCCCCAGACTGTGGCAGTGTAAGAACTTGGGTCCATCAACCAATGGAAATAGGAGATGAGACCTCCAGCCTCTGGTGGGTGGGAAGTTAGGAATCAGATGCTCCCTGCCCGCTCCCATAATAAATCCAGTACATCTGGGGGCCTTGGTGTACTGAGGAGTTGAAGGGTGGACTAGAAAAAAATCTGCCCATTACAACAGAGAGATCACAGGAGCAGTACGAAGAGGACACCAAAAAAAAAAAAAAAAAAACTCCCCTGGGAATTCTTGGCTATAGGGCTGAATTCACAAGTGCTTGGATTTGAATTTGAATTTACACTGTCTGCATGATCTGGATCCTTCAGGGTGTGAAGTGTGTGACAACAGTAAGAAAGAGCCAGCCTGGGCTGGTAATGCCACCAGGATGCCTGGCAGAGGAAACCCTAACCCCCTCAGGAGGGTCATTTCCTCAGTCCAAACTGAAGCAGACTGAAGCAGATTGTTTCTAAAGATGAGCTCACAAAGCAAAATTACAAAACTCACATTCTCACACATATGCTTGCCCATAGCAAGAGACAGTGAATGTAGCAAACAGTAAAATAAGACTCCCCCAAAGCATAAAATAACAGAACATGCAGAGAGAGAGAGAGAGAATGATAAATGAATATGCTTAAAATTATTAAAGACATAAAAGAAGGAATTGAAAAATAAGAATAGTACAAGCACTCTAGGAGGCCGAGGCGGGCAGACTGCTCCAGGTCAGGAGGTCTAAACCAGCCTAAGCAAAAGCGAGACCTGTCTCTACTATAAGAAGAAATTAATTGGCCAACTAATATATATAGAAAAAAATTAGCCGGGCATGGTGGTGCATGCCTGTAGTCCCAGCTACTTGGGAGGCTGAGGCAGCAGGATTGCTTGAGCCCAGGAGTTTGAGGTTGCTGTGAGCTAGGCTGATGTCATGGCACTCACTCTAGCCTAGGCAACAAAGCAAAACTCTGTCTCAAAAAAAAAAAAAAAAAGAATAGCACAAGCCTTTATCAAAAGAGATCAGAATGATTTGAAAAAGAACCAAGGGCTAGGCATGGTGGTTAATGCCTATAATCCTAATACTTTGGGACGCCAGGGCAGGAGGATCACTTGAGAGTTCAAGACCAGCCTGGGCAACATAGCAAGATCCTGTCTCTACAAAAAATAAAAAAAAATTAGCTGGGTGTGGTGGCATGTACTTGTAGTCCTAGCTACTCTGGAGGCTGAGGTGGGAGGATCATTTGAGCTCAGGAGTTTAAGGTTGCAGTGAGCTATGATCATTTTACTGCACTCAAGCCCGGGACACAGAGGGAGACCCTGTCTTAAAAAACAAAACAAGGCCGGGCACGGTGGCTCATGCCTGTAATCCTAGCACTCTGGGAGGCCGAGGCGGGCAGAGTGCTCAAGGTCAGGAGTTCGAAACCAGCCTGAGCCAAGAGCAAGACACTGTCTCTACTAAAAAATTAGAAAGAAATTAATTGGCCAACTAAAAATATATAGAAAAAAGTAGCTGGGCATGGTGGCGCATGCCTGTAGTTCCAGCTACTAGGGAAGCTGAGGCAGGAGGATCGCTTGAGCCCAGGAGTTTGAGGTTGCTGTGAGCTAGGCAGATGCCACAGCACTCTAGTCCAGGCAACAGAATGAGACTCTGTCTCAAAAAAACAAAACAAAACACACACACACACACACAAACAACAAACCAAACAAACAAAAACCACTTTCACAAATTAAAAAAAATAAAGCCCTATTCATTTAAATTAAAAAGAAAATGTCAAAGATGAGTTAAACTGCAGATAAGACATGACAGCATGTAAGACCATTAATTGCCTAAAGACAATTAATATACAATTAATAGACCTGAGGCCCTTTCTCACAAGCAATGACAGAAGCTTGTAAAAGAAAATAATTGTCAACCTAGAATTCTATGCTCAGATAATCCATTCTTCAAGATTAAGAGCAAATAATGACATTTTCAGGCCAAAAAACTTTTTTTTTTTTTTTGGGACAGAGTCTCACTCTGTAGCCCAGGCTAGAGTGCCGTGGCGTCAGCCTAGCTCACAGCAACCTCAAACTCCTGGGCTCAAGCAATCCTCCTGCCTCAGCCTCCCAAGTAGGTGGGACTACAGGCATGTGCCACCATGCCCGGCTAATTTTTTCTATATATTTTTAGTTGGCCAATTAATTTCTTTCTATTTATAGTAGAGACGGGGTCTTGCTCTTGCTCAGGCTGGTTTCGAACTCCTGACCTTGAGCAATCCGCCCACCTCGGCCTCCCAGAGTGCTAGGATTATAGGCGTGAGCCACCGCGCCTGGCCCCAAAAAACTCTTGAGTTAACCAAAACCACTAACAGACTCTTATTGAGAGAGCTACTAAAGCAGGTATTTCAGGAAGAAGGAAACTGAAGTCAATGTGAATGAGTGAGAAGTGATCAGCAAAGAAACTGCAAAGCTTGGGACAGTCTCAGCAGGGCACTGACTGTATATAAAAAAACAACAGTGGCAGTGACTACCAACTCATGAGACAGGATGGTGCGGATGACCAAGTATTCTAAACTCCTTTGGTTGTTCAAGCAAAGAGAGACATCCATTAGTTTTGGACTTGGATGAGTCACTTATGCATATTCAAATGGCAATGGTGATAACAGCATCATTTCCAAACTGTCGCTATTACAATTATTCTCCAATCTCAGGTGACAGTCAGGATGTCACTTTTTCTCCATTAACCAGCAAAGTAAGGACCCCAATAACTCTAACTGTAGAAGTCAAACAAGAGAAGCCCAGGGGCCAGTTCCTAGGTGCTGCCACACCCCAGGTACCTGCTTCCTGCAGGGCAGCCCCCTCAGACCTCCCGCTCCCCCTCCCGCTCCCCTCCCGCCTCACCTCGTCACTTGCTCTGAAGAAGCTTTTGAAAGTCCGACTCAGGTTCTGTTCCAGTTCAGCTTCAGCCACTCCCTGAAAAACCAAGAAAGCTAAATGAAGGCCCCCTCGAAAATCTTGGAAACTGTACCCCTGCCCCATTGGATGGACAGCAGGGAGCACCCAAGCTCTGTCCCACCCAGCCCAAATCTCAATAGAATTGCATTCATTTGGATTTCATCTTGAAATACGTTTTTATTTATTTATTTTATTTTTAGATATTTTTTTGAGACAGAGTCTCACTCTGTTGCCCGGGCTAGAGCGCTGTGGCATCAGCCTAGCTCACAGCAACCTCAAACTTTTTGGCCCCAACAATCCTCCTGCCTCAGCCTCCCCAGCAGCTGGGACTACAGGCATGTGCCACCATGCCTAGCTAATTTTTCTATTTTTAGTAGAGATGGGTCTCACTCTTGCTCAGGCTGGTCTAGAACTCCTGACCTCAAGTGATCCTCCCACCTCAGCCTCCCAGAGTGCTAGGATTATAGGTGTGAGCCACCATGCCCTGCCCACACATTTTTAAAGAAGGTTAAAATAAAATGCAAGATGCTAACAGTGGTCCCCCCCCCCAGGTGGGTTTATGGATGAGGCCGTCTCCTATGTTTTCCAAAATTCCCACAATGAGAATGTGTGACTCATAACACTCCCTTGGAAGGGACAGGTTGGGGGCTGACGGGTGGTAAGAGGAGAAGGGCTCAAGGGTCCTGAGAATCCAAGTGGGAAGCCAGAAACTGAGCCAAAAGCTATTCCATTCATACATCTAAATTTTGCAATAATAACTTCAAAACCAACTCCTTTGATTTGGGCCGAACCACAGACCATCAGACTGCCCCTGGGTTGTCTTCCTGCAGACAAGGCAGCAAGGTGACCTTGTTAAAGAGCTGGGACAGGGCCCCTACTTGCCCACCTCCCGGTCTAACACATCCTGACTTCCAGCAAGAGCAAACTGAACTTCTCTCAGTTCGGCTTTCAACGCCCGACCCAAACACTGCCTTCTCCATGAAGTCCCGCCTTCTCCCACCCCCAAAGGATAGCTCCATTCTTCTTTATCTTGCAGAGCCTGGGCATGCTCTCCTGGGACCAGCACCAGGGCAGGGGCTCATCTTGCTCTCGGCAGCATCTGTAGCTAATCCTGGGACAGAGCAGGAGCTGAGTGTACGTTCCCAGGGAGGAGGACCCTAGAGCCAAGTCTACAGAGGGTTCCTCCCAGTGACTCGTGGTCCTGGGTCCCTGCACACGTTAGAGGTCACCTTTATTTTTGCTCTGCACATCACCCTCCCCCCACCCCGTGAGAACTCGGGATCTTTGCGATGGTTGCACAGAAGGAAATGAGACATTTATCAGCGGGCAGTGCTGGATCAGTGGTTGGAGACTTTCTGATGACAGCCACGCCTGTGTGTTAATTACACCTCCCCCCTATTTTGTAAGATTCCATTACAGTGGAGGATCGATGGGGCCTTCTGCCCCGGGACGATGAATGCCAGACAGGCAACAGCCGCGGGAGGAAGCACATTTCAGTGATCGATGCAAGCCCCGCTCAGCCCTGCGTGCTGCCCTCGGTCATCATTCTTATTTATTGAGAGCCGTCCCCGTCCCCGAAACAGTGGCTGTTCACGAGCTCGGGGATGCACTGCAGTGTTTGGAGGAAGCTGCAGGAGGCTGGACAGGGCTTTGGCCTCACATGATCTTGAAAAGAGCAAACGGATGCCGAAAGCATCAATAGAAGATCAAAGAGAGCAAAAGAGTAAAAAAATCAAAACAGCACATCAGATGGGCAGGGAGAATGGGATAAAGGTGAGGGTCAGGAAGGGAGGGAGATAACAGTGTTTGTGCTCGGGCTGTGTGCCCAGCTAAGCCCATTCAATGCTGATCTACATGGGGTAAGAGCATACTTTTTTTTTTTCTTTTGAGGCAGTCTCTGTGGCCAGGGCTAGAGTGCCGTGGCATCAGCCTAGCTCACAGCAACCTCAAACTCCTGGGCTCAAGCGATCCTCCTGCCTCAGCCTCCAGAGTGGCTGGGACTATAAGCATGTGCCACCATGCCCGGCTAAATTTTTCTATATATTTTTACTTGGCCAATTAATTTCTTTCTATTTTTAGTAAAGACGGGGTCTCGCTCTTGCTCAGGCTGGTTTTGAACTCCTGACCTTGAGCAATCAGCCTGCCTTGGCCTCCCAGAGTGCTAAGATTATAGGCGTGAGCCACCGAGGTCCCTCATCTTCTCTTTTATTCTTGCCAAGATGTAGACTAGGTATGCAGAGAAGATGCACTTAATTGCGGCTATTGTCTCATTGCTCAGGCAGTGGAGACAGCTGCTTCAATCAAATGGCAGCTTCCACAAAGCCGGAGCCCTGCCCAGCCTGGCCCGGCCTCCAGCCCTCTGGCACTAACAGCAGAGGATGGTCCTGCAGGGAAGACGGAGCCTCCCATGGGGCAGGGGATTGGGGCCAGCACCTCATCTGCTTGTTCTCTGTCCACCTAGACAACCCTGACTCGATTCCTGAGGCAGAGATCTCTAAGACAGGCCAGAAAGACACAGCTGGGGTGGTTGTCCCTGAGGTCAAAAATGCCTGTGGATAGAAGCTTCCAGAATCTGGGTAGAAAGAGCAAACCGCCTACCTTTGACTGTTGTCCGGCCAAACAAGAGAGGGGTGGAGAGTCCAGACTCAGGGTGGTTCTGAAAGGACCCAAGGTGGCACTTGGGTGCCATCTCCACATCTGGGGGCACTAACTCTCGCTCTCCACCGCGGCACCGAGTTGGGCAGCCCGGCACCAGGATGGAGACAGGCCGAGAGGTGCCCAGTGCCTCGTTCAAGCTCAGGCAGATTACAAATGCGGACGCTGGAGCCCAAACCTCTCAGTGCTGGGTTCTTTTCACCATAACACAACCAATTTAAGAAAAGGAAGACAAATGCCAAGGGTCTCTTCCATAAAACACACAAAAATTAAAGTCGTGGTAGTGAAAGCCTGGTATGTAATATAGCACATGGTGGTATTTTCTTGTAAGATGTATTATTCAGCTGTGAAAAATAACCAAAATAATGTCCCTCAACAGAGGATTGGTTAAATAAACCATGGTGCACATCTATTATGAAGCACCATGCAGCCATTAAAAAGTGAAATAAATCGTATGTGTGAACCTCAAAATATGCCCAAGATCTAGTAGATGTTAATCTTTATGTAAAATCTACATATACACACATGTACATGTGGGGGAAGTGGAGGAGGGGGACACACATGTTTGCTTAATAGCATATTTCAAAAATGTTTGAAAATTCCAAACTATCAATAATAATGCTAGTAGCTTCCATATGGGTGAAGGGAGATTTAAATTTTTACTTTACACAACTCAGTCTTTCTTTTAATAGCAAGCATGAATTATTTATAATCTTAAAAAAAAAAGCCTAAAAAATAAACCCTGTAACTGATTACTCCCTATAGCCTGAAGGAGCTACCGTGTTAAAAAAGACTCAGTGCTTCAAGGGAGAAAGAACTCCTTTGTGGATGTTGGGGTCCCCTTCAGCCAGGTGAAACCTTCTCCCATGATTCCTGCCTATAATTCCCTTTTCCCACACTTTCTCTCTGTCCCCTGGTTTCTCATCTGGTTAAATACTTAAACAAAAGGGGGTTTGGGTGCCTAAAATCTGCCTCTAGGTTGCTAACATATGGTGACATACAGAAACACACAAAAACACACACACGTGCCTGCCACCCACTCTTCCTCAAAGAAACAAGAATACATACCAAGAAATAAAAATGGAAGAAGTAAAAAGGAACAGTGTCAGGAGGTGGGAGAGGGAAGGGTTTGCGGGCCATCACTACACACGTTCTGATCTGGGGGGCGGTTAGGGGGCTCCGAGCTGTCCCCCAGGCTAAGCGAGGACTTTGAGAATCCTAAGAATCAAATGGAAGAGGTGTCAGAGCCGCCTCATCCATTCCTTTCTGACTATGCAAATGCACAGCCTGTTATTTCTTCTGTGAGAAGGAAAGAGAAACAAACCTTTTTAGTTTCCACCAGACTTGACAGATGCCCAGGACAAGACAGTGAAGCCCTGGCTAAGGGCTCACAGAGCCGGTGGCCAAATCTAAACCCGGTGTTGACCTAAGCCTCGCCCTGTGGGGCTCAGCAAAGAAGAGGCAGAGGCGGGGTGTTGGGTGCACCTACCACGCAGGTGGAGCCTTCCTTAGGCTGCCTGGGAGAAGCAGACACCATAAATGCCTCCTCCTGGCTGGGGAGGAGGGAGGGTAGGAAGAAGGGAGGTTGGAGAGGAGGGAGGCTGGGGAGGAGGGATTCCAGTACCCTCCCTGAACCAAAGAGTTGCTCTACATGTTGTCGGGTTTTTTTTGTTTTTTTTTTGGGGGGGGGGGCAGACAGAGTCTCACTCTGTTGCCCGGGCTAGAGTGCCGTGGTGTCAACCTAGCTCACAGCAACCTCAAACTCCTGGGCTCCAATGATCCTCCTGCCTCAGCCTCCCCAGTAGCTGGGACTACAGGCATGCACCACCATGCCCGGCTAACTTTTTCTATATATATTTTTAGTTGGCCAATTGATTTCTTTCTATTTTTAGTAGAGATGGGGTCTCACTCTTGCTCAGGCTGGTGCTGAACTCCTGACCTTGAGTGATCCTCCTGCCTCAGCCTCCCAGAGGAGGATTATAGGCGTGAGCCACCACGCCCGGCCAGTTGTCAGTTTTGTTTACTGACCTGATGTCAGCTTAAGTTTGACGCTATTACCTATTTGAAAACCAACCTTTTGCAGATGTGGAAACTGAGCCTTGCACACTCACTTCCTTAGAGAGTCGGTACCAGACAGGCAGTGCATAATCCCCCTTCAGACCCAGCCCCCTGCTGTCACGACATGTCCCAGCGGCTGGTCTCACCCCAACCTGGCTGCTGGGTGCCTTTGCGTGGCCAGACCACCAATTTGCACCAATTTGCATACCTACCATTTCCCTGCCAAAGGGCTTTGTTCTTAAGAACAAAACCATTCCCCAAACTCTCATTGTAGATTTAAACCGGCTGCTGCCACAGAATAGAGGTACTGATTTTTCTAAGATAATTGTAATGACCTTTGGAACAAAAGAACTTTGTCATTTGTACTAAGGCTGCAATTACTAAGCATCTTTCCCCGAAGGTCATTTTTTCAATCAGGACTTTGAACTTTATCTGGATTTGTTCCTCCTTCTCTGCTTAGATCCTCACGACACACAGAATAAAGTCCAAGCTCCCCTACCTCGGAGTGGCTTAGTGATAGGCACGTGGCCTTTGTAGTCAAACAAGTGTAGGTAGATATCCGGACCTGACCACGCACTGGGTCTCCGGTTAACCCCTCAGAGCCTCTGTCTGCCTGCCTGAGAAGATTAGAGAGGATTCCACAGGGTGGTTGTGATGGGTAGAGTCACCTGGCACATAGGTGCTCAAAAAAAGCAGTAGAGGCCGGGCACAGCGGCTCACGCCTGTAATCCTAGCACTCTGGGAGGCCCAGGCGGGAGGATTGCTCAAGGTCAGGAGTTCAGCACCAGCCTGAGCAAGGATGAGACCCCGTCTCTACTAAAAATAGAAAGAAATCAATTGGCCAACTAAAAAAATATATAGAAAAAGTTAGCTGGGCATGGTGGCGCATGCCTGTAGTCCCAGCTACTCAGGAGGCTGAGGCAGGAGGATTGCTTGAGCCCAGGAGATTGAGGTTGCTGTGAGCTAGGCTGACGCCACAGCACTCACTCTAGCCCGGGCAACAAAGTGAGACTCTGTCTCAAAAAAAAAAAGCAGTAGTTACAACCCAAGTGTCGATCAACAGGTGAATGGATAAATTAAATGTGTCATATGCATACCATGGGACATGATTCGGCCTTTAAAAAGAAGGAAATTCTGATACATGTATACAATGTCATACATTATAACATGGATGAACCTTGAAGACATTATGCCAAGTGAAATAAACCAGTTGCAAAAAGACAAATACTGTATGACTGCACTTATACAAGGTCCCTGGGGTAGCCAAATTCGTAGAGAGAGAAAGTGGGGGCTGCCAGGGGCTGGGAAGAGGGAGATGAGGAGTTAGTGTTTAATGTGGACAGAGCTTCAGCTTGGGGAGATGAAAAAGTTCCCGAGATCAATGGTTGCACAACAACATGGATGTACTTAATGCTGCTGAAGAACGGTTAAGATGGGAAATTTTATGTGTATTTTACAATTTTTGAAAAGTAAAGAAAAAAATACTTCAGTGAGCCAAGTGCCATTGCTAAATACTCTAGATGTGGGGTATAAATTTGAGGGACGCCTGTGGGTACTTTCTCTTCCCCCTCTTTTTTCCTTGCTCTTTCTCATTATTTTCAATCAATTCCTAAGACTCTTATCTGTTGCAAAGCAGAGAGGCTCCCAATGTGGGTGAGGGGTTGACCATTACAAATATGTTTCAGCGTCAGAAATGTTTTGACTGTTTCTCATGAAGAGTTAGCATTTGTTAATTCATCTAGCTGATACTTACACATCTTTTGTCCCATGCCAGTTTCCCCAGGGGATGTGGAGATGAGTGACCCCCAAGGGCCTAAAGAATTCTTGGGGGAGATGGGGAGGGAGCAGACAAGGGGAGAATCCGGCAGCAGGAAGGACACCTGGCTCTGGCTGCCCACAAGGAAACAAAGGTTTTTTTTTTTTTTTGAGACAGTCTCACTCTGTTGCCCAGGCTAGAGTGCCGTGGGCGCAGCAGCCTAGCTCACAGCAACCTCAAACTCCTGGGCTCAAGTGATCCTCCTGCCTCAGCCTCCTGAGTAGCTGGGATTTACAGGCATGTGCCACCATGCCCGGCTAATTTTTTCTGTATATTTTAGTTGGCCAATTAATTTCTTTCTATTTTTAGTAGAGACGGGGTCTGGCTCTTGCTCAGGCTGGTTTTGAACTCCTGACCTTGAGCGATCCTCCCGCCTCCCAGAGTGCTAGGATTATAGGTGTGAGCCACCAGACCCGGCCACAAAGTCACTTCTTATCACGGGAGAGAGCACCGGAGCTGGAGCAGGGAAGATGCGTAGGATGGGGTGGGTGGATTAAGAGGCCCTAATCCAATATGACTAGTGTCCTTGTAAGAAGACATTAGGACACAGGCACGCACAGGGGGACGACCACGTGAGGACACAGGGAGAAGATGCCATCTACAAGCCAAGGAGAGAAGCCTCAGGAGAAACCAGCCCTGCTGCCACCCTGACCTTGGCTTCCCGCCTCCAGACCTGTGCGAGAATGACTTTCTGTTGCTGAAGCCGCCCAGCCTGTGTTGTGGCAGCCCCAGCAAAGTGACGCACATCTGCATCATATCCACCCCTGACGATTCGGACCACCTCAACCGGAGCTCGGACATTTGATTCCATTCGAGCCAGAGGCAGCTCAGAGCTTCCCGCACACCAGGCCCGGCCCTGCTGTGGGATTTGGGACGTGATGCATGGAGCATCTTTTCAAAAGGCTGTGGGGATTTGGGTGTCTTCCCGGATGAGGTTGCTGCCTGCAGCACGCAGGCGCCAGTTATCAACGAAAACCGTCATGAGAGCAGAGTCACTCGCTGGATGGAAACGGGGATGGTCCTCACCAGCAGTGGGGCCTCCTAAGGGGACCAGAGGGACTGGGGAGACCTCTCAGGTCCTCCTTGTTAATTAAACCCGTTTCTTCTTCTCTCTTTGGAGTGTGGAGGAAACATCTTCTCTGGAATTATCCAGGCGTAGCTGGACTTTGGGGTCCAGAGCTTGCAAACAGCTGAGTATCAGGCGCCCCCCACAGAAGAAGGCAGCTGGGGGGCACAGGCCAGATGACATTCACTCCTGACACTGCTCTCCGCGAACCCCAGCCAGCGGCGGCACAGACACCCCAACACACGTACCACCCACCGTCCGCGCGCATCTC
This sequence comes from Microcebus murinus, assembly GCF_040939455.1. Taxonomy (NCBI): domain Eukaryota; kingdom Metazoa; phylum Chordata; class Mammalia; order Primates; family Cheirogaleidae; genus Microcebus; species Microcebus murinus. The sequence goes on along the minus strand of NC_134127.1, from coordinate 22,960,181 downwards.
GTGCCACGCGGGTTGACACCAAAGCCTTGCCCACGCTCTGCAAAGCGCAGTTGGGGCCTGCCTGCTGCAGGACTCTTAGGCTCCGGGTGCTGCAACCACAAAGCCCACTTCTCAGTGAGCAGAGACACCAGGTCCCCACGGACAGGCCCAGAGCTGTCACCAAGAGAGGTGGGTGTCACCAGCCTCTCAGCCAGAGAACTGGTAGGGGGCAGCTCTTAATGAGCCCTGAGTTATGTTACACAATTTCAGAGAAGCAGGAGAACTTGGTGCACCAACCCTGCACCTTCCTCCTTTCCACCCCCAACACACACGCACACATGCACGTGCGCACATGCACACACACACATGCACGCGCGCGCACACACATGCACGCACATGCACACAACATACATACACACATGCACACGCACACACGCATGCACGCACATGCACACACACAAATGTGCCTCCACCTAAAGCACTAGCCAAATGCTGCAGCCAGTTTCGCCCGAGCCCATTTGGAAAATCATTTCTGTCCAATGAATGCCACAGAAGATTACAGGGGCCAGAGATTCGCAGACAGGAAGGAGGGAGCGAGGGAGGGAGGGGGAAGACAAACATTGCAGCCCCAACGGCCCACACTCACCGGTTCTTGGAAGTAGAGCTGGTAGTCGAACACGGGGTTGGCTTTGATACTCTCCAAGGGGTGCACGCTGGGATTTGCCGGCATGAAGGGAGTATTCAGACTGGCCACTGCCCTGGGCAAACAAGCGCCGACAAGACAGGGACGCTGTGAGAAGACAGGCTTCGAGAACCAGAAGGGACTGTGCATGTCCAAACTGAAACTCGGCAGGGATATGAGTCCGAGGTCTCACACGGGCAGAGTGTGGGAGAGCGGGGATCCGAACTCAGACTGTTTGATTCATAGTCAGTGCTTTATTCCCACTCAACTGCAATACTTCTCACCTACTTGCCTTAGGCACCTACACACATGCCATGTGCACTATATCAACCTGATTAGAATATGGGGACACCCGATCTCTCCCTAGTTTTTAGAAATGCATTCATTTTTTCCCTCCCTTTATTCACTCACTGTGTCTCCTCTGGGTTGAGTGTAATTCTGTGCTATATTCTAGGGGAGAGAGAATATAAAATAGATAGAATTTCTCGCCCCAAGGAGCTTATTATAATCTAATAAGGAAGAATAGAAAAATACACGCACGACTACATCATGGGACAGACTGTCATAAGAGCCATAGAGTAGCCGAGCGAGTTCAAAGGAATTTCTGGCTTTGGGCATCATGGAAGATCTTGTGGACAAGAGAGCATTTGAGCTGGATTTTAAGGGCGGGGAGATTCGATTCTTTTCGGCCTTTGATATAATCCTACCATGTGAAGCTGCGCAAAGTTCCCCGACGGTTCTGATCTTGTAAACTTAGCAAACACAAGCAACTGGATTAGTTAGGGAGACACGGCCGGCCCTGAGGATGGTGTTTGTCTGACTTGCCGAGACCCCGGCTGACGCGGGAGGCAGGTCAGGCGGGTTTTAGCCGCAGTCTGCCAGTCCAGACGGAGCGTGGCCGCACACACCAGTGGGGCGGGAGTCACCGCCGCCACTCTGTGCCTAAGGACGCCAAGGCCTAAGAAGTGAAGGGACTTGTCACATAGCCAGGGCAGGGCAGAATTGAAGGCCACATTTTCCGACACCCAGTCCAGGGCTGAAGTCCTTCTTGGCACTCAACTCTACAAACCCGACTCCCCAGCTGCCTCACCCGGTCCCCTCAAGGTCAGCCATGGCTCATCCGTGTTCCCACGGGCCACCCGGGCCCAAGTGACTTGTCCACTGCCTGTAACTGGGACGGAGGCTGCTTCCTCAGACTTTAGCTCATCAGGGCTCCCTGCTTCTGTGTCAGTGGGCACTAAAGAGCTAAGGTATCGTCACCTTCCTGCATCATCTACTTGTTTTCCGGAAGTTTCCTGGGGTTAAAGATCCGAGGAACAACTCTCATGGGAACGCGAGCCCAGTGTCCCCCAAATGCCTGCCGCTCGGCCTGATTACCTCACTCTCTCGGGGAAGAAGAGAGCCATGCTCCACACCAGCATGCCTCCCCAGTCGTGGCCGATGAACACGGCTTGAGAGAGGCCCTGGATGAGAAGGAGAAGGAAGGGGACCGAACGTGGGCGGGTTTCGGGAGTGAGGGGCCGAGAGCCCAAAGCCCTCCGCCATTCCCTCGAAGCGAGGGCCTCCTCCCCGACCCACGGCAGCTGTGCTCGAATGCCCAACATCCACCCTCCACACCCACCCCCACCAGCCAGACCCTCGACCAGTGCTCGGCCCTTTCGTTCTGAGCCGACCGGGGATTCCTCCTCCCTCTCTACTGTCCCACAAATCCAGTCTTGTGTCACCCTTTCCTCCCTTCTATCTTTTTTTTTTTTTTTTTTTTGAGACAAGAGTCTCACTCTGTTGCTGGGCTAGAGTGCCGTGGCGTCAGCCCAGCTCACAGCAACCTCAAACTCCTGGGCTCAAGTGATCCTGCTGCCTCAGCCTCCCGAGTAGCTGGGACTACAGGCATGAGCCAGCATGCCTGGCTAATTTTTTCTATATATTTTTAGTTGGCCAATTAATTTCTTTCTATTTATAGTAGAGACGGGGTCTCACTCTTGCTCAGGCTGGTTTCAAACTCCTGACCTTGAATGATCCTCCCGCCTAGGCCTCCCAGAGTGCTAGGATTACAGGCGTGAGCCACCTTGCCCGGCCTCTCTTTTCTGTCTTAAAAGAAGTATAATGATCTCCCACGTGTCCATGTACATCTGTCATTGAATGATTGTGATTCTACCCATTCCACTCCCTCACTTTTGGGAGCTCCCCTCCTTAATTAACCATTAATCATTCAAAATTTTCTTTAATCTCTCTCTGCCTGCACTTTCCTCTCTGCTGCTGCTACTAACAATGACAAGATCAGCTCCCCTTCACTGAGTGTCTACAGTCACATGTCGCTTAACAACAGGGACATCTGAACATCTCAACGTAGCACAAACATCACGGTGTGCACTGAGGCCCAGGCAGCATCCCTGCCACATTCCCTGGGTCGAAGACAGAAACGGTCTCCACCCCTATGCCCTGCAACTCGCTCTTCATTAAAGACAAGCAAGAAACAAGCTCGTCTCCACACTGTCCTCCAAATACCCTTGTTCCCAAAGTGCACCTCGCCTGCCCTTCCATCCGGCCCCAGGCACCGGCGGCCGACACCCTCAAAGCCTTAGACCTTTTCTCCAATCGCCCAGGCCCAGGCCCAAACCGACTTCTCCAAAGAGATCAGCTCAAAACAATTACTTACCAGCTTATCCAGGAAGGTTACCATCTCCTAGGGAAGAAAACACACATGCACAACCAGAAGTTGTACACAATCGCTTTAGCCTTTTTTTTTTTTTTTTTTTTTTTTTGAGACAGAGTCTCACTCTGTTGCCCTGGTTAGAGTGCCGTGGTGTCAGCCTAGCTCACAGCAACCTCAAACTCCTGGGCTCAAGTGATCCTCCTGCCTCAGCCTCCCGAGTAGCTGGGACTACAGGCATGCCTGGCTAATTTTTTTTTTCTATATATTTCTAGTTGGCCAATTAATTTCTTTCTATTTTTAGTAGAGACAGGGTCTTGCTCTTGCTCGGGCTGGTCTCCAACTCCTAACCTTGAGCAATCCTCCCACCTCAGACTCCCAGAGTGCTAGGATTACAGGCGTGAGCTACCGCGCCGGGCCTTGCTTTAGCCTTTGTGATGGGCTGACCTGTGTTTCCCCAAATCCCTATGTTGAAACCCTAACCCCGTACCTCAGATGCTCACTGTGTTTGAAGACAGGGTCCTTAGAGAGCTGATTAGGGTAAAATGAGGCCCTAGGGGCGGGCCCTAATGCATCATGACTATTGTCCTTGTTATTAGAGATCAGGGCACAGACGTGCACAGAGAAGAGGCCACGTGAGGCGAGGCACAGGCAGAAGGAGGCTGTCTGCAAGCCAAGGAGAGAGGCCGCAGGAGAAACCAGCCCAGCTGACACCTTCACCTTGGACTTCTAGCATCCAGATCTGTGAGAAAGCAAACATCTGCTCTCGATGCTGCCCAGTCTGTGGCCCGAGCTGGCTCCTGCAGGCTCCCCTCGTCCCAGCAGCCTTGCAGGCGTCCGTCCCCGCCTGTCCAGCACGCTCTCAGCAAGGAGGCAGACTCCAAACACGCATGTGCGTTGTTCCGTGTATGTCAGCACGCGTGCCTAGCCGGGCCACATCCGCTGTAAGACGGTGACCCTGGCCTCTTCCCTGGAGTGGGAGGGGACACAAGTGCCCTGCCGGGCTCACCCCGTGTTGGCCCAGCGTTGCTATGGGGACATTGTCCCACACCCAGGACAATGTGCTGCTGCCCCTCGTCCCTGACACAGGCGCTGGCCTCTTTCACCGCGCACCGTGTCCTGGAGGCCCGTTCACGCCCCCGCCTCCGCCGCCACTCGGACAGACCACGTCCTTGTCCCTTCCTCAGCCACTGTGGATAATGCTGCTGCGAATATTCACATCTGGGCTCTTCCGTGGACAGAGGCGCCCGTTCTCTTGGGCGGCCCCCTCGCCGGGCATGCACTGATGATTCTCGCGGGGCAGAAGGGGAGGAAGGGAGCAGCACGCTTCCTCCTGTTTCTGGTAAAAGGACTTTCTCCACGAGAGCAGTGCTCTTAAGTGACCCAACATAAGAGTCTCTCTCGGATACAGATTTCGAGGGTCCCCTCCCCCTGGCGCACCCCACACCGGTCTCAGCATAGGACCTGCATCCTTGTCGCAGCCCACACACTAACTCCCCAGATCTGGCCAACAGCAGCTTTACAGAAATAAAGTGTTTCTTTAAAAAGTCCTCAGAATGGAGAAGCAATTTAGTACAGAGTCGCAGAGTTCAAATCTGGCTCTGTCACCTCAGGCAATGACTTTAACCTCCCTGTGACTCAGTTTCCTCCTCTGCCAATTGCTTGGAGCAGGATTTGACACATAGTCGATGCTTCACATGTGTTGGGTATCATTTCCAAATATCATTCGATTTCTAGTAAAAATCTACAGCCAAATGCTACGAAATGAAGGCTCCCCAGGGTTTGGACGGACACCTGAGCTTCTGGCTTACGTTGATGAGAAACCCAGAATGGAAAAGACGTTACAGACGTTGCCCAAGATTCTTCTTACCTGACACAACACTTCCATGCAATATTCTTCTATGTCTGCAATTAAAAATAAAAGGAATATATTTAATTTACATGATTTAAAATATACCAAAAAATAAAAGGGCGTTTTTGCCAAAAAGAAACAAAACCCACAAAATCTTATTAAACCGTTAGACTGAGGTTGTCCCTCCTGTTTATTTTTACTTGTGTTGTTTGCATGTGTGGTGTCATATCTGTGAAATCATTGCCAAAGCCAATGCCAAGCTTTTCCCTGTGCTTTCTTCCAGTAGTTTTATAATTTCAGATATTATATTTAATATTATATTATAATATGTGATATTATAATATAATGATTATATTATAATTATATTACTATGTAATATTGTATTATAAAATATTATATTATTATATTTAAGTCTTTAATCCATTCTGAGTGCTTCCATATGAATTGAAGAATTGCTTTTATGGCCGGGCGCGGTGGCTCACACCTGTAATCCTAGCACTCTGGGAGGCCGAGGCGGGAGGATTACTCAAGGTCAGGAGTTCGAAACCAGTCTGAGCAAGAGTGAGACCCCATCTCTACTATAAATAGAAAGAAATTAATTGGCCAACTAATATATATAGAAAAAATTAGTTGGGCATGGTGGCACATGCCTATAGTCCTAGCTACTCAGGAGGCTGAGGCAGGAGGATTGCTTGAGCCCAGGAGTTGGAGGTTGCTGTGAGCTAGGCTGACGCCACGGCACTCACTCTAGCCTGGGCAACAAAGTGAGACTCTGTCTCAAAAAAAAAGAATTGCTTTTTCTTTTTCTTTAAAAAGTCCACTGGGGTTTTCACAGGGATTGCATGACATCTGTAGATAGCTTTGAGTTGTAAGAGTAGTATGGACGTTTTAACAATAATAGCATTTCTGGAAATCAAAAGGAAAAAGAAAGAACAAGTGAAACACAGAGAAAACAAAAGAAAAAGCTATTAAAGAAATAACTCAAGAAAAGTTCCAATAACTGCAAGATAAATGTACCTAGCAATGTGGATGGAAAAAAAAGACCCACGTCAGTGCACAATATCATATAACTTCAGAACACAACAGATAAGGAAAAGATCCCCAAAGTGTCAAAAGCCCCAGAGCTCACACAGAAACCTCCTAGATCAAAGTGGCCTGAGACTTCCCAACAGTGGGTCAGAGTAGGCCAAAGCCTTCAAAATTTTAAGGGCAAATGATTTGCAACCTAGAATCTATTGTCAAATGATATGAAACGTATACACAAGTGATCTGAAATGTAAATATGTATTCTAAATAATCATGCCTGGCATTAAAATTCATTTTATATATGACCTTTCAGCAATAGTTAATGCCTAAATTATGTTTTTCTTTAAAAAATGTTATAATTAGGGTAAGACCATAAGTCTCATATTGCCTAGAATAGTTCCAGTTTGTATGTGTTCTTTACAGTGTCTTATAACAGCTTTTAATAGTGTTCCAGTTTGAATATTAAATTATGTTACTAAGTTATGCCTAGAGAATTCAGAGAAGACAGTAGTATACGTGAATAAAAATTAAACATCTCAGTAATTAAATTAAGAAAAAAAAGACAGAAGCCCTTAGCTGACTTTCTGGGTGTTTAAATGAAGGCTTTTCTTTGTCTAAAATGCTTCTGCATCATTCGAGAGGCCATAGCAGCGGCTGAGTTGATGGGTGCACCACGACAGTTAGGAAATGACCACATAAGGCCCTTCCCGGCATGACATGTCAAGCGGCCTAGCAGGTGGCCGGTCACCTGAGTGACCAAGAGCCCCAGCCCAGGTCCGCTGGCTTCAAACCGCACAGCCAGATGTGTGGGGTTTGACTGTGGGGGAAGCAGCTCAGAAAAGGGGTGAGCAGCTGCCAACTGCGTCACTGGCACCTGGGGGCCCAGGGACTCTGCCACAGCGGGCTGCCTTAAAATTCCTGCCTGCACATCTGAGCTTCTTAACAATTTTTGGCTGAGAAGCCCCTGAAACTGATAAAAGCAAAGGACTCTCCCTGCTAGGAAAACGCTCATAAACCCACATGTTGTCCCAGGGGGCCACAGGCCATCTGGTGCCCACCCAGGATAGACCCCATTGGGATCCACAAGTGCTGGGCTGAGAATCTGGCCTGTGAACGACCACGTGACCCAGCAATTCTACTTCTGGGCAGAACTGACGCTGGGACACTGACAGGTGTCTGCACACCCAAGTTCACGGCGGCACTGTTCACAACAGCCACAGGTAGAGGCAACCCATGTGTCCGTTGGATAAACAGACAATAACATAGTACTCAGCCTCAGAGAGGAAGGAAATTCTGCAATCCACTGCAATCCACTGACATGAGGCGTCTATAGGAGTCAGAGTCATAGGGAGAGGGGGGTTGGGGGGAGGGAGGACTGGGGAGTTATTGATATTTAATGAGCACAGACTTTCAGTGCTGCAAGATGCAAGTCCTGGGGGCGGATGGTGCATCCTATGTCCTACTTCCCCATGGCTAGCAGGAGACTCCCTCGGGGACAGGCCTTTGGGGTTCTTGTATTCAGAGTATGGGGGTAGGGACATCTGAAACCCAAAGTGCACACACACAGGTCACTGCAGGACAGGGGAGGGGTGAGGTCAGGCCTCCTTAAAGGGCTGCCCGCTCTAAGCTGGGACCAGGGGAAGCACGGTGGGGCGGACAGCTCAGACAGTGAGAGGCATGACCAACACGGGACAGCTGTGGGACAGCGAACCCACCGGGAGGAGCGGACGACTCTCCGTAGCCTTTCATGTCCACGGCTAGAACCCGGTAACCCGCCTGGGCCAGAGCAGGGATCTAGAAGACAAACAGTTCAGGCACACTCCAACGTGGTCTCATCAGTCTTGGGCAAACACTCCCTCTTTGCTTCCCTCTTTCCCTCTGCTCCTGTAAATGGCTCAAACCAAAGTCCCACAGGGAACTACCTGGTACCTTCCCATGGAGCTGGGACGAGCCCACCTGGATAAGGCTGCCATGGATGGTGGCAGGGTTTGTGCACTGCTTAAATGGCACACCTAAGAGCACCTTTCTAGCAAAGCCCTTGCAGACACCTATGTTCACTACAAAGACTTCCCAGCAGGTGGCGTACAGTGTCTTGAAGAAGTCTGCCCTTGTTCAAATGTGTGAAGGAAGGTACCTCAAGACCCAGCACAGCCCTGAGATCTGGAGCCAACATTTCTGAGGCATCGTGGTCATGCTTTGGAAACAATAATGCTTCAGTGGCAGGTTTCAGCTTCTTCATGACATTCCAGGCTGGGCCACACCATGTAGACTCCCCTCCCACCTGTCCCCGACTAGGGTGCACCTTCCCTGGTTTTCCTTACCTGGTACCTCCAAGAGAACCAGCTCTCAGGAAATCCATGGCAGAGGCACACGGCAGGGCCGGAGCCCAGCTCCACAAAATGCAGACGGACCCCGGGCTGCGCAGGAGAGAGGGGAGGGGGATCTCGCATGACCCAGCTTTCTCAGCTAAAGACCCCGATCGATGTTAGATGAAGATGGCCGAGAAGAGACACTGGCCAAACTGTACAATAAAAACAGGCGGCTCTCATTGTCACCTAAGAAGCCCGAAGAGAAGATTATGGTGTTGGAAAACAACAAAACCAAAAACAACTCTGCCTTCCTCTCTGCAACGCCGTCGTGCTGTCAGTTTCGGGTGCTGCTCTGCTCTGTGTTTTCAAGATTTTAAACCAGAGGCTGATTTTGTGCAAAGCATAATATTCGTGGTAATGTGCAGAATACAATGAGTATTCCGTTAAAAGCTGTTTACTTCTTAAGTGTGAAATGTGTTCAAGCTTTGCTACACCCGCAGTCCTTTCGGAGGGAGGGCTCTGGGTGTGGCGGAGAATGCTGGGGCTCAGCATTCCCGGGGAAGTGCGTGGGGATGACCAGAGTCGCTTTACAGAAATTCACCTGGAACAATCCCACTTGGCCGTATCTCAGGCGACTCCTAGCCGTGCCTCATGCTGGAAGTTTCTTTCATGATTTGCAACAAGCTGTTTTGCTCAAGAAAACATCAGGTGGGCGTTGTGCAAGCCCTCTCATGCACTACAGTCTTTGTTTATCAGCATTTGTTCCGTAGTCTTCCGTTAGCACTCGGCAAAAGTTAACTGTAAATTCTGCCCTCCTCGCACTGAAGAACGTTTTCATGCCCACATCTGTTCTAGCACGAGTGGAGACCAAGCAGCTCGCTGCATAGCTCGGCAAGCGCGTGTGCTTTGCCACCCTCTCTTTTTTACATGTTAAAAAAAAAATGGCTGTAAAGCCAGGACACAAGAAAGATCTATTATCAACCCAGTTCCGGCTGCATTAGGACGCAGTGGAGATCAATGCACCAGCACCCCAGAGCCTGGCTCAGCTGGAACACCCCTCAGTTTCACTGCCCCGGCTTGTAAAATGTGGGACGGGCGTGAAGATGCCTAATGCAGCTCTGATCACATCCTGCAAGGTCAGATGAGGAATCTCTTGAAACTGGCTGGACACACAAGCCTCAAGAGGATTTTGAGAATAACCCTGTCTGTGGTGGTGAAGACGACAGGTCACTCCCCAGCCCCCAGCCCTATGCAAAATGCCCCTCACTACCAGAGAGAAGAGATTTGAAGGGACTTCACTAAACATTTGCCCCTTTAGGAGGGACCGCAGTGACGCCGACCAGTAGCTTTCAGTCCCCCTTTCTTATGATCCCAATCCCGCCCATCCTTAGATGCCCGCTTTGCATTTATGGGGCTGCCTCCCCCCCAACTCTAGCACTTCCGGGCACAGCCACTTAGCAGGGAACCCGTCCTGCGCTGCAGCCACAGGGCTGTGATCGTCGTCTCTTTGCACTGCGAAATCCCTGGGGTCGTGAAGGCACTGTGTGCTCCTCGGCACTTCTCTCTGGGCCAGGCACAGCGCCAACGCTCAGTGAGTATCTGAGAGGTCGTGACCCGGGGCAGCATGCCTCCAAGGCCACCAGCCCTCCTGTTCCTCAGCTACTATTTGTGGAGACGCAGGTGTTGGGTGCCCTGCCCCCTGGTCTACATGCAGGGTCGCACTTCATCACTTAATCCTTATCAGAATCGCGTGGGCAGGTGTCACCATCATCTCCTCCCAGAGGTGCGGGTACTGAGAAGCACAGGGACAGCACGCTTGCCCAAGGCTGCGATGGCAGTTAAGTGGCAACGCCAGGGGCCACACTGGGTGTCTCTGGCTCCAGAGCCACTGGCGTTGTCTGCTCACGAGCTGAGCCATAGCTGTAGCTCTATTCCCATTTAAATGGGGCCAATGACAAACGAAGGAAGATGCCAGAGTGACCCTGTGAGGATGCTGCAAAGCTCTGCCCCAGCAGGCCAGGTGAGCTCTCCCAGCCAGGTCAGGAGCTGGGGCCCTCTGCAGGTGGCCTTGGCCTTGGCCTGCCATAGCCCTGACCACCAGGCATTTAATGGCCTTTTCCCCTCTTTATCCTCAATGTGGGTTCCTTGAGGGTGGGTCTGCCTTGTTCATCACGGCTCCCTGTGTCTGGCCTCTGCCTGACTCAGAGGAAGTGCTCAGGAAGTACCTGTCACATGAAAACACCTTCTTCCCGGGACACAGGCCAGACGTGCACCTGCACTGGGCTACCCAGCACCCCCGGCCTGAAGTATGGTGAGGATTTGGCCACATTGGCCACACGGCTCCTCATAATCCGATGTGAGGTCCACGTCTTCTACCGATTTTTGAGGAATGAGACTGTGGGCAGTACTATTTCCTTCTAAACAGTGGATGTTCAACTACCCTTGATATTTAACAAATGTCTCTGCTGGTCACTGTAGGTGACCCGGTTGGAGAGCACACGGCCACCTGAGAGCGAAAGCCTACTCACCTTCACCTCGACGTACCCGTGGCTCACGTCACTTGGGTTGCAGGGGGCGGGCGGAGGGGCCACAGTGCTGAGAAGCTGCGAGTGGGGAAGAGACAGTGAGGGCACAGCCCAGCCTCCTCCCGAGAGACGCTCTCACGGTGAGTCTCCAACGCGCCAGGGGACTGGCACCGGGAGGGACCTTGGAGGTCGCTTCTCTTCACCGTCCCTGCTGAGCCTACGGCGAGGGCCAGCCCACCTCCCCTCCACCGGCACAGCCCCGCTTCCTTCCCTCCTGTGGCGTCCCTGCTACCGAGTTCTGGCCGAGGAAAGCGGACGGAGGGTGCAGCCTCCCGCCTGGCCGCGAACACCCCGCCCCAGCGAGTGTCCGCATTGTTTTCCCGGCTTCCAGCTGGGGTCTAGTGGGGCCTCACAAACCACATTAGGAGACGGCGGCTCCGTCATAAGCCTGGTTCCCGGATGACGGCTTGAAGCGGAGGGCCCCGGCCACCGCCAACCCAACCTTATATAAGCAAGAAGCAAGACCACTTGCTCCGCGTGTCCGAGAGTCCGGACGCTAACGCACAGACATCCCTGCAGCAGTCCCTCGGCTGCCGTTCCACTCTGCCCACCTCTGTCGAAATAAAGGTTTCTCCTTCGAGTCAGCCAAAATCAGACTCCCTGTGCCTCTGTGCAAGTCTGCCCAGGCCGCCGTGACAACATGCCACGGACCGCGCAGCTTCTACCACAAACGTTCGTTTCCTCCCAGTTCTGGAGGATGGAAGTCCAAGGTCAAGTGTCGGCAGGCTGGCTCTCCTGGGGCCTCGCCCCTTGGTCGTGGGCACTTGTCTCCTCCCTGCGTCCTCACACGGCCGTCCCTCTGCGAGTGTCTGTGTCCTGACCTCCTCTTCTCGTAAGGACACCACTCAGACCCACCCTTGCGACCTCATTTTAACTTAATCATCCCCTTCTAGGCCCTTTATTCAAATACAGTCACATTCTGAGGGCCTGGGCTTAGGGCTCCGGTGTGTGAATTTCGGGAGCGCACACTCGAGCCCGTAACTGTCTTCTGCCCGCAGGGTGCCATCCCCCCTCGTGGACCCACCACTCGTGGCTTATCCGCTCGTCTACCCACGGGCACGTGGGATGCTTCCGCCTTTCCTCTGCGTGAGCAAAGCTGCTGTGGACGTGGCTGTGAGCGTCGTCCTCCGCTTCTGTCACTTACTGGAATCGGTTTCCCGAGGCGACATTGACAAGGAACGAGATCCCAGGCACAGGGAAGTGGCTGTTTCATTTTGCCTGAACCCTGGTGCCGGACATGCTGTGAATTCTACTGCTGGATTTGTCATCTGTCGTCCTGAGGTGTCACTTGAGAAAGAACTGGCTGTCCTCAGTGACTCAGTTATCTGACCTCTAAAATGGGGAAGTAAATGATGGAATCAGAATGGGGCTGTATTTGGAGATGGGGCCTTTATCGAGATGATTCAGGTCAAATGAGGTGACAAGGGAGCACCCCTACCCAACCTGACCGGTGTCCTTGGAAGAGGAGGAAACTAGGACAGAGACAGGCAAGGGGACAGATCACATGAGGACACAGGGAGAAGATGGACACCCACAAGCCAAGGAGAGAGAGATCTGGGACTTCCAGCCTCCAGGACTGTGAGAAAATAAACATCTGTGGTTAAAGCCACGTGTCTGTGGCACTTTGTTCTGGCAATGAAAGCAAACCAACACGGGTCCCCCTGAGGCAATGGCAGTGCAGCCGTGGCTTAGCCGAGCACCCCCGCCTCCTGCCCCCCTCCCTGTGCCGACGGGACCCAGGCGCTGAGCTGCGCAGAAGACTGTGGACTCAGCGAGGTTGTCAATCTTAGGTCACCCCAAAAGTACAAGGTGCCTCAGACCTGGGGGGGCAGGTGAAACCCCACCAGCCTCAGGACGTCATGAAGGGTGTTCCATCCTCTTCTTTTTTTTTTTTTTTTTTTTTTTGTTGTTGCCTGGGCTAGAGTGAGTGCCGTGGCGTCAGCCTAGCTCACAGCAACCTCCAACTACTGGGCCCAAGCAATCCTCCTGCCTCAGCCTCCCAAGTAGCTGGGATTACAGGTATGTGCCATCATGCCCAGCTAATTTTTTCTATATATTTTTAATTGGCCAATTAATTTCTTTCTATTTTTAGTAGAGATGGGGTCTCACTCTTACTCAGGCTGGTTTTGAACTCATGACCAGAGTGATCGCGCCTTGGCCTCCCAGACTGCTAGGATTACAGGCGTGAGCCACCTGGCTCAGCCCCATCCTCCTCTTAAGAGGCTTCCCTCTGACTGCCGAGAGGCCGTGTGCTGGGTGGAGCGACAGGGTCGCTCAGAGTGCCAGCAGCAGGCTCGGGCAGCCCAGGCAGGGGCTATGCTCCTTAGAGAAAAACTTCCAATATTTACTCTGAAAAACAAGGTCAGAGTCTTTGAATGTCCCACCATTGTCTTGGTCCCCCAGACTCTGGTACCAAGACTAGTCCAAATGCTTGCTCTCAGAGCACCTGTCTCCCTGTGCATGGACTGCAGAGAAAAAAACAAGATGTTCTTCAAGGACACTGTGCCAAAGTGCCTGGTAGGTGACAGACCCCATGCAGAGGGCACCTGGGGTCATGCACACAGCAGTGAGCTCCACCAACCTGGCTTCTCCACTCTCGGTTTTCTCTGCTGCGTGTGCACACGACAGCCGGGTGGCAGGAAGCCTGAGCCACTCAGAGGTCAAGTTACCTGCATCCCAGTTACTTTCTCCAGTTCTCGCAGGGCCGAGTCAGTGTCGCGGACGAGGATGGTGACCATTCCCAAGTCCCGGGCCGGCTTCAGGTTAGCCCCCATGTCGTCTAAGAAAACAACCTGAACCCAAGACAGCAAGGGGGAGAACACCAGAAAGAAACACATTAAATCGCAAACAGGGATAATTTTATAATAAAGAGATGAAAAATTCTTTTTCTTTCAAGAGTAACTATTTACTCTTAAAACCGAAAACATTTAATTACATAAGCATACACATAAAAGCAAAGATTAATATGCCCCCATATACCTATTGGTTTCAGCCAACTCTGAATCTGCAAGATTAGGAGACGATAAACACTTGTCAAGATGACACTTACAATTCATCTGGGAAAATCAACAGGTGTGAATAGACAAAAAAAAAAAAAAGGTCTGGAAAAGAACTCTAATGAGTGCAGACAAAAAAACAGATTATGAAGCTACAAAGGTAGAAGAGTTTGGTCCTAGAAAAGAAACAGACATACCTATAAACTAGGAGAGAGTCTCGAAATAGATTCAAATACAAATGAGAATTTGTTTCTAAGGAAGATGCCAAAGATGTCCAGTTAGTGAGGAAGATTATTAAATGGCATTGGTGTAACTAGTTAATTGTTTAGGGGGAAAAATTGGATCCTTGTATTATATCTTGCCCCAAAATAGATTCTGAATGGATCAAAGATTTACATTTCAAAAGGAAGAAAGGAAGAAAAAAAAGACAGACAGACAGACAGACCCTGGGAGTTACAGAAGAAAGCATGGGAGAATTTATTGCTGCCAGGCCCCTCAGATGTACCCCATATGTTCGCTCCTCACGTTTTCTTTGGTTGCAACATCTCTAGAACATTCCTCTGCCCTGGAAGGAAGCATCTATGTACCTCACTGGGGCTGGCCTTCAGGGTGTCCAGGGCAAGCTTGTAGATCTGGGGGTCAGGCTTGGCCACGCCGACCTGACAGGACTCTATCAGGAAGTCGAAGTGCGGCCTCAGCTCACACATCATTCGGGCCAGGCCGCCTCGCTCGGCTCGGTCGTCCAGCCAGTTGTTGGTGAGGATGCAGGTGGTGAATCCTGCGCGGAAAGTCGCCAGTGAAGGGACCGGAGCTTTGCCTTGGGATGCGCCCAGCCCCCCACGGGGGACCCCCGATAATGGGACTGAGCGGGGTCCTGCTCACTTACGTCAACCTCCTTTCTCCCAGCTTTCTTGTGACAAGGGGGGAATAATCATCTTTGCCCGTAAGCACCTCCCGACACAGATGAGGGGGCACTAAGGGCTCTCGGAAGCCCAGATGGGGACACTACCACCCCTTCCTCCTTCCGGCTGTAGAGCAGTGTTTGGACATTGCCAGCTCCTTTGATACTCGGCACCTTGCAGAGGACAGGACTGACCTCGCTATCCCATAGTCACAGATGAGCAAACAAGGCTCAGACAGGTTACGAGCTGCCCAGACGCTCACGGTGAAGGTCCCGTGTCCCTCCCAGCCTATGCTGTCGCAAACTCTGCTCACTTACATTTCATGACATCTGCCTTGGCTATCGGGGACTGGGCTGTCATCTCAAAACTGGAGAAACATACACGGAGACAGCATTATCCCCCGCTTTACCTGCCTGCCCAGTAAGGGGGAGAACCAGGCGGAGCTGGAAACCAGACCCGGGTGGGTTGGTGGCGAAACTCTTCCCACGTAACTCGAGGGAGGATTATGGACGTGGGGGGCTTGGTCACACGGGTAGGTCTGCTCACATGGGGAGTGGGATGGTTTCCAGGGTGCCTACCAAGTGTCAGTGCACTGGCACTACATAAATGCCTGTGGGAAAACGCTGACCTTGTGTCTTAAACCAGGTGACATCACCTGAGCCGACGTCCCCGATGTCAGCCAGCTCATAGCCCAGCCACTCTGACACCCAGAGGCTGAGAAAAATCACAATTGCTTAAAAGGCGTTGTTTTTGATCACTGTGACAGAAGGTCAGGGCATCGCTAGTGCCACGGAAAGAGAGAATGTTGCTCGCAAGATAGTCACTGGCACAAATCGCTCCATTAGATAAAATTCTCTCACCTTCCCAGCTGTTCTATAAATAATAGTACTGGGTTTTGCCATTTGAGAAAGCTTGCTTTGGGGTCATGTTTTAAGAACAGTTTTCCATGGAGGCCCAGAAGATTTATGCCAGGGGTCCTCAAACTTTTTTAAACAGGGGCCAGTTCACTGTCCCTCAGACCGTTGGGGAGTGCGCACTGTGGGCCCGGGACGAGTCGGCTGCTAAGCAGGACAGGCAGCGGCGGCAAAAACACCTGGAGGGCCGGATAAATGTGCTAGGCGGCCAGCATGTGGCCCACGGGCCATAGTTTGAGGACGCCTGATCTATGATCTCAAAACCCACATAGTTGGATTCTGTGTGGTTGGGCCAGAGAATGGCCCGTATCAGACCCTTACCCTTCTTTCTGAGAGCGACAGCCGCCTGGAGCATGGGCCGGTTGATCTTCCTTGCTGAAATCCCCTGGCCAATGATTTGACTTATAGAGAAATCCTCGGGGAGGCGGATTCCGGAGGCCTCACAGTGTTTCTTGCAGTTTTCTTCCATGAGCGGCGCCCACTGTCAAAATGAATCGATGATACGATTGGTACAACCTCACAGAAAAGCTCTGGCAGTATTTACTAAATCCGAACATATGCATCCCCTGTAACCAAGCAATTCTTCTCCCGAACACATACCCACTGGAAATATCACCAGATGTTCCCCAAAACACACGGACAAAAATGTCCGTGGCTGCACTATTCCTAAGAGTCCCAAACAGGAAACTACCCCAATGCCCACTCACAGCAGCATGGACAGACTGTGGTAGATTTTACACACTGTGATTGTACTATTCGTAAGACCCTGTCTTAGTCTGTCTGGGCTGCTATAACAAAATATCAGAGGCTGCATAGCTCATAAACGACAGAAATTTATTTCTCCCCATTCAGCATGGGCTCACACATCAGCTAAACCAGGCTGCCTCTCTGGGAAGTCCAAGATCAAGGCACCTGCAGATTCGGTGTCTGGTAAGAACCCACTTCTTGGTTTACAGACGGTCCTTCTCGCTGTCCTCACCTGGTGGAAGGGGCTAGCTAGCTCTCTGGAATCTCTTTTGTGGTTTTTTTGGTTTCTTTTTTTTTTTTTGAGACAGAGTCTCACTCTGTTGCCCAAGCTTGAGTGCCGTGGCATCAGCCTAGCTCACAGCAACCTCCAACTCCTGGGCTCAAGCGATCCTCCTGCCTCAGCCTCCCAAGTAGCTGGGACTACAGGCATGTGCCACCATGCCTGGCTAATTTTTTCTATTGGAGACAAGGTCTCATTCTGCTCTAGCTGGTCTTGAACTCCTGTCCTCAAGCGGTCCTCCCACCTTGGCCTCCCAGAGTGCTGGGATTATAGGCGTGAGCCACCACATCCAGCCTCATCACAGTTTTCACTCACCATTTGCCGTGTGTGTGTGTGTGTGTGTGTGTGTGTGTGTGTGTGTTTTAAAGTGACCACAATACTCTCATTAATACTACATTCGCCTGTGTAGAAATAGTGGGTGTTTGCTATCATGGTGGGTCCCAAGTTTTCTGACAGAGTGACAGGTGGCTGTAATTCACAACATTAAAAACATTTATATATATTAGAATGTTTTATCTGTATACTTCTAAGTATATTCCCAATGGCCTTTCTTCTTAGGGAGGCACTAGTTGAGAATTCAAGTGGTGGCTAGATCCTGGTTACTTTGTTAAAAACCACTGAGGTTATACTAACAATAATAATCACTATTTTTTGAGCACTTACTACACGCCAGGCGCTATGCTAAGCACTTTCTATGCTTCACAACAACCGACGAAATGGGTTGCATTATCAACTCCATTTTACAGATGGCAAAACTGAGATTTAAAATAGTTAAGTAACTTGCTGTGGTCACACAGCCTGTAAGTGGGAGCTCTGATTCAAAACCTGTCCACCCATTAGATGGTTACTGAATTAATAGATCTGGTGGCCCTGACCTAAAATAGTCGCTCTGGCTGTGGTCACTTCGTGGTGTACAACTTTGAGGGCTTGGAAGTTTCCCTCTGCTTGGCCCCAAAACTGCAAACCAGTCTTTTTTTTTTTTTTTGAGACAGAGTCTCACTCTGTGGCCCAGGTTAGAGTGCCATGGTGTCAGCCTCGATCACAGCAACCTCAAACTCCTGGGCTCAAGCGATCCTCCTGCCTCAGCCTCCTGAGTAGCTGGGTCTACAGGCATGCGCCACCATGCCCAGCTAATTTTTCCTATATATTTTTAGTTGGCCAATTAGTTTCTATTTTTAGTAGAGACAGGGGTCTCGCTCTTGCTCAGGCTGATTTCGAACTCCTAACCTTGAGCGATCCACCTGCCTCGGCCTCCCAGAGTGCTAGGATTACAGGCGTGAGCCACAGTGCCCAGCCCTGCAAACCAGTCTTAAATGCCTGTTTTTACGTCCCCAGTCCTTCCAGATCAGCCCTGTGAGTCACGTGCTGCCAGGGGTCCTTGGGTAAAGATGTGGCCCCGCGCTCAGTGAGCTTCCGGTGAGCGCGGAAGATGAGCGTGTAGGCAGAGAACGCCTACCCAAGGGCGTCCGTGCGGTCACCCCTCACCTGGGAAAACGTGATCTCTCCTCTCATGAGGCGGGCAGAGGAGCCGTCCGGGCCTCCTTTATGGAAAGCTTCATTCAGAAAGCCTCTGGAAGACAGCAAGCGACAACATCCTGGACATTCCAATGGCTTCATCATGGCAGCACGTTGCGACAGACACTTTGTATTCCCCGAGAACTGCCCCTAGAAAGCCAGGCTGCCAGGGACTGGGAAATGCCAGCGCAGTTCAGGTTGGGCTCTTCGCCCGCCAGGAGCCGCCCAGCTGAGGATACGTGACCGCAAACTAAATGACAAATACACTCAGAGGAGAAGCAGCTCTTAGGAAACCACCTGGCAGAAACCTGGCCAGAGTGAAATGGGAGAGCAATTAAAATTATGAGCCCAAAGATGAGATCTGTTTTGTGGACCTAAAAGAAGCAGCTGAGGCAAGATTAATATTGACGTTTTATTTGGGCCAAAGTTGGGGACGGCAGCCAGGGACACGCTCCAAGTTGCCTTGGGGAGGGCTCAGTGCGGCCTTTCTCACACAGGCAGATTCCTCGAGGCAGAAGGGGGCAAGGGGTGCGCCGAGACAAAGCTGTCCGACAGGAATTCTCGCTGGTGCAGAGACGGCATTGACGAGTGGCCGGCTATCCACTGGTGCACTGAAAGGCGTGAGTTATGGGGTCCACTGTGTGGCATTTAATGGCCACTTGGAGTCTGGTAGTCTGGAGCCTGCATAGCCAGTGGCTGCAAGAGGTAATTATTTAGCTCAAGAGGGAAATGAGATGTGACTGCTGTCACCTTTTAAATGCTTCTTTGCCCGCCTGATAATTTAAAGGGACTCTCACTTTCCTCAGATAACAAGTTGTGTGTGTGTTTTTTTGTCCTTTCTCCTGTGGGAAGGTAAACTTTTTCAATAAATAAACAATAAGAATCCAGGTCAGATCAGAGAAGTAGTAGTCCCAGGACTCATGGGGAAAATTTCTCTAGAACCGCCTAGCGAGTTCTACGAACAAAAGCGCCCATCAAGTAACCAAGTACCAGGCAAAATCAATGAAAAAAAAAAGAAAGAAAGAAACACACACACACACACAAACCACCCAGGCATATGTTGGAGAAACGTTTCAATTCCTAGGATAAAAAAAGTGCAACAAACAACCTAGTAGAAAAACAGATTATGCACAAAAGAAAACCAATTCAGACGGATACCAGTGTTCTGTTCTGCGACTTTATTTATTTATTTACTTAATTTTTTTGAGACAGAGTCTCACTCTGTCGCCCAGGGTTGAGTGCCGTGGCGTCAGCCTAGCTCACAGCAACCTCAAACTCCTGAGCTCAAGCGATCCTCCTGCCTCAGCCTCCAGAGTAGCTGAGACTACAGGTTCGTGCCACCCCGCCTAGCTAGTTTTTTTCTATTTTTACTACAGATAGGGTCTCACTCTTCTTGCTCAGGCTGGTCTCAGACCACTGAACACAAGCAATCCTCCCGCCTCGGCCTCTTAGAGTGCTAGGATCACAGGTGTGAGCCACTGCCCCCAGCCTAAAACCCATTTGTAAAATTAAAAAAAAAAAGGAAAAGAAAAGATGAAATCTTCAGGGAGTGCATTAAAGCTCAGGGGTGTGAAAAGCAACTGCAGGACTTGGAAGGAGCCATTCAATAAATATTTACTGAAACAGTACACAGGATATACAATAAGAAGTCCTGTCTGTCAAATGCTCTTTCAACTTCCTCATAATGGTACTAGCTGATAACTTTTTTCTTTCCCTCAATAAACATGTACTGGGAGCCGGGCGCGGTGGCTCACGCCTGTAATCCTAGCTCTCCAGGAGGCTGAGGCGGGCGGATTCCTCGAGGTCAGGAGTTCGAAACCAGCTTGAGCAAGAGCAAGACCCTGTCTCTACTATAAATAGAAAGAAATTAATTGGCCAACTAATATATATAGAAAAAAGTAGCCGGGCAGGGTGGCGCATGCCTGTAGTCCCAGCTACTCGGGAGGCTGAGGCAGGAGGATTGCTTGAGCCCAGGAGTTTGAGGTTGCTGTGAGCTAGGCTGATGCCATGGCACTCACTCTAGCCTGGGCAACAAAGCGAGACTCTGTCACAAACAAACAAACAAACAAACAAAAAAACCATGTACTGGGGATTGCAAGTGGTGGCCACCTCAGGTTCTATATTACACATTTTCAAAAGAAATTGGATGCTTTGATCATGCCTACTGTTCCATCTTGCTGTGCGCCACAGACCACCGCAGTGACGTGGTGCGAGGAGGTATGGAATGAAGCTCACACAACCACCTACCAGTCAGATCTGGCTGTTGGGGCACCTTCCTGGTTCCTCCCGATCCCATCAGCCTTGGTTGCCAAGGCAACCACCACTGCCAGCATCCTAACCCTCTAAGGACACAGGTCTGTCCGGACAGACACAAACACAGGTGGTGCCTCCCTTTTCCTCCCTCCTCTGGGTGACACTGGAAGAACCTGCACCCCTGTCACTCTGCAGTCTCTTACTGCTGGAGTTCATGGCAGCCCAGGGCCACCAGCACCCCGTCCTCAGGTAGGATTTATAGCCGCTCAGGACCCTCACCAGCCCCCTGCCCGGAAGCCTCAGCGCTACCCTCACATGCTTCCTTTGGTCCTCAGTTGGACCCCGCAGCCTAGATTGTTTGCTCGTCTCCATGCCAACAACCCACAAACTCCCTGCTCAGAAAGGTCTTGTTCTCCCCAGGGCCAACCTCCATTCCATTCTACCTCCAATCTCCCGAACTCTCATCTCACTGTGAGCCTGAGCCTCTTGACTCAAATGATCAATTTCTTTGATCCATCACTCCAACCATTGGCTACCTTGACTCAGAGCTCCAACTATTTTTATTACTCCCTCTCCATCCTGACTCAAAAACCCTCAAGGACTCCCCACTGGCCACTGAAGTAGGTTCTCACTCATGCACCAGCTTTCACGCTGGACCATGATGCAGGCCAACCCCCTTCTCCACCTCCCTCCCCCACCGCCTGGAATATTCAGTGCTCTCGTGCACACTCCATGCTTGCCACCTCCCCAGCCTTTGCACACGACGTTCCCCTCACCTGGAAAGTTCGCCCTAGCAACCTCCTATCAGTCTTCCTCCATGAAGGCTTCCTGATCTTCCTGCTTAGACCTTTCCACCCCTTCCTTCGGCCACCCTAGAATTTCACCCCTCTTATGGCACTGCCTTCATCCTGAACCCTGGCCCCTTGCGAACACCTGGGTTTTCATTCCAGACAGGAAACATGTTGAAAATGCCCATTGCAAGGTAGGGCCCTCATCTTCACCTTCTGAATTAATACCTTCAAGGTTGGTTCACAAACCTGACAGGCTAATAAGGTCAAGGTCATGTGCTCTGACCTCCTGAGGTCAGCCAGCTTTGCTGTGCCCTGTTTTATGGCAACTGGGAGAAATCCCAACCAGGTCACAAAGGGAGGAGGCAATTTAGAACAACATCAGATAATTCACCCTGGACAGAGGTTGAGATCTTTCCCAGAACTAGCCAGGAAGGTGGAAAGTCATAATTAACCAGAAAGGAAAGACTCCTAGACTCCAGAGCCACCTGTGGTTAACTCCTGTATAATCTGCAACAAATTTTTAATTCCCTCCCTAAGCCTCAGTCCACACGTCTGTAAAGTGGGGATGCTGAGTCCCCTTTTGGTCTGGCATGTTTGCAGATGCTAGCTTTTTCTAATTTATATAGTATACTATATATACTTAGATATATTTATATAATATACTATATATACACCTGTTGGCCTTGGTGTCATTAGCATTCTAGAATTCCTTAGATGGGGCAGAACCCTCAGAATGTGAAGCTTCCACTCTGCTCTTTAATCTTGCCAGTACTTTAGAATGTGCTCTTCCTCCTTTATCTTGGGTGTTGCCAGAATGACTTCCCTTTTCTTTTTTCTTTTTTTAGAGACAGGGTCTCACTCTGTTGCTCAGGTTGGAGTGCAGTAGCACCATGATATAGCTCACTGTAACCTCAAAATCCTGGGCTCAAGTGATCCTCCTGCCTCAGCCTTCCTAGTAGCTAGGACTAAATGCATGTACCACCATGCTTGGCTATTTAAAAAAAAAAATGTAGAGATGTGGTTTCACTATGTTGTCCAGGCTGATCTGGAAGTCCTGGCCTCAAGACATCTTCCCACCACAGGCCTCAGTTTCCCAAAGTGCTGTGATTACAGATGGGAACCACAGCACCTGGCCCACCTTTCTTTCTTTTTTTAACTTTTTAAATAAATATGCTTCTCTCCCCTCTGATTGTAGGAGTAATATATGTTTGCAAATATATGTTTAGAAGTTGGAAAATACAAAAAAAGTAGAAAAATAGAGAAAATCATTCATAATCCCACCTGGAATTAATAATCCAGGGATATTTTGGTATATTTCTTCCAGACACTTTTCTACATGTCGCTTTTTTCCATAGTTGAAACCATATTGCATACATGGTTTTACAGTCCGGTGGGTTTGGGGTTTTTTTGTGTGTGTACGATGAGAGATATTTTCTGGTGTCACTGAAATCTCAACCTGAACGCCACACTTATTGGTGGATGCTTTCCCATTTCCCAGTGATTGGGCTTTGGGCTGTTTCTGTAGCTCACTATTATATTAAGTAAAACTGCAACCCACACTTTCGGACAGAACTTTCTCCTAAATCTCAGTGCACCTCTTTAAGACCCATTGCCTTGGGTAGAACTACTCAGACAGCAGATAGCTCAGAGAGTAATTCCTCTCACTTTTGGAAAAGTTCAACACAGAGGGCAATTTTGGAGTCCTTGACAAGTTTAATTCCCGAACATCGAGAAAGACAAAGGCTGTAACAACATACACTGGCATTTCAGGGCCAGGTAATTATTTTAATGGTAGGCAGGCAGGCAGGGCTCTCGCCCCAAGCCATCTGAAACCAGGGCCCACGTCCAGAAAGGCCACTTCGGGACAGGGATCCCGCCTCAGCGCGCACGGAGCGGCGCGGCGCCGGGGCCCCTTACCTGGGCAGCGCCAGGGCCTCCTCGCTGCGGCCGAGGGCGCCGTAGACCCCGGGCAGCGCCAGCACCCCGTCGAGGTCGAACACGGCCACACGCAGCGCCATGGCAGCCTGGGACCCGCCTCCCGCCTCGGCACCGAGTGCTCGCAGAGCCCAGTGATGGCGGGGGCCAGGGACTGCGGCCTGCCCGCTCCAGCCCGGCCACGCCCCGGCCACGCCCAGGAACCGCCGCCGCCCTGCCCCTGCCCTGCCCCGGACACGCCCCGGACACGCCCCCTGCTTCCTGCCCGTTCAGGCCCCGCCTCTGCTCTCTCCGCCCCCAGCCCTGGTCTCAAGCAAAAGTCCGGAGTCCCCTGCCCCCACCTCCCCGCGCATGCTCTCCTAGGACGTGCTAGAAGAGGTGGACCCTGGCCCGGGCCTCCTGGACAAACTGACCAGTGGAAGAGAACGTGTGTGTGTTTGTCTTTGTTGTGTGTTGTCAGACTCTTTTCCACCCGGTATTTACACCCTGTGTTTGCTTTGGTTGGCATATCCGGTAAACTAATCGCTTTGCTGCCCAACTTTTCTAGTCTAGCCTTGGGACACCTGTTTGCAGATCCCCAGCTATCTGGATGGCTCCTCTGGGCACGCCTTCGTTGCCAAGGCAAAATGTTTTTTCGAAAATACAATATAATGCCCCTGGTGTGATGTGCCAGCCCAGAATACTTCGATTACAGTCTCTTGTGGAATGAGTCTTAGAAGAAATACGTTTGGGCTATCATTTTCCCAATGTGCATTCTACTTGTAATCACTGCTGCCCAAAAACGTTCGAGGTTTGTATTTAATAGCCGATTTCTGCACTGTTGGCTCATTTATGTTCCTAGAAAAACCAAAACCTTGGTTGGGAGTCCTTGAGGTGTGCTTGTGCAGCAGATGTTGGAGCCCTCATGCCTTCGCAGTGTAGCTCTAGGAGTTTTAAAAATGTGCTTTTACCGAGTCCTCCAACTTACCAAGAGCACAGCTGTAGACCTTGAAGACATTGTTCTTTTGTTGTTGTTGTTTGAGGCAGGGTCTAGCTGTGTTGCCCAGGTTAGAGTGCAGTGGCATCATTGTAGCTCACTGCAGCCTCGAAACTCCTGAGCTCAAGAGATCCTCCAGCCTTGGCCTCCCAAAGTGTTAGGACTACAGGCGTGAGCCACTGTGCTCGGCCAAGACCTCACTCTTGAATGTGTTGTCTGTGAATTTATTTAAGATATTCTCTACAATCATTTAGCTTCGAGAATGTTGTGAGAGGTTGTCAGGTAGCTTACTGAAATCCAGAGGTCTGTGACAGTCTTTAGATCATCGATTGGATCCAGAAGAGCAATGAGTTCACTCTTGGCTGGTTTGTTCTGGGGGGACAAGCCTGACCCTTCTCATGCTTCATGGCATCCAGCTGCCTGGGGCAGGGGTAGCAGCTCTTAGTTCAGTGGTGGTGTTTTCTGGGAGTCCTTCCTAAATGCCCAGCCTGGAGCTCACTCTTCCATTCCCTTTAAAGATTTTGTAGGCTCCTAATCTCCCATCTTACATCCCTTTCTTCTGTTTCTATATAAAATAGTGACAGTGATTTCTGTTGCCTGTATCTGAATCCTGCATCTGGTACTGTATTGTTTGCGAATACATAAATACTGTTTATAGGCCGGGCGCGGTGGCTCACGCCTATAATCCTAGCACTCTGGGAGGCCAAGGCGGGCGGATTGCTTGAGGTCAGGAGTTCGAAACCAGCCTGAGCAAGAGCGAGACCCCCGTCTCCACTATAAATAGAAAGAAATTAATTGGCCAACTAATATATACAGAAAAAATTAGCTGGGCATGGTGGCACATGCCTGTAGTCCCAGCTACCCGGGAGGCTGAGGCAGGAGGATCGCTTGAGCCCAGGAGTTTGAGGTTGCTGTGAGCTAGGCTGACGCCACGGCACTCTAACCCAGACAACAGAGCAAGACTCCGTCTCAAAAAATAAAAATAAAATGAAATAAAATAATAAGAAATAAAAATACAATAAAATACTCCAGACAAAAGCTATTTATTAGTTAACTTCTCCTGAATAAATAAAAGGTCCATGTGATAGCTTAACCAAAGAGGAAAGTGGAATCTCATATTTCTAAGTCTCTTATTTTTCTTCTCAAAAGAAAGATTTATAAAATCCAGTTCTGTAGGTGTGTCCTTCCTCTTCACTTTGCTACTTTTATAAACAGTATTTTTTTTTTTTTTGAGACAGAGTCTTGCTTTGTTGCCCAGGCTAGAGTGAGTAGCTGGGACTATAGGCCACCATGCCCGGCTAATTTTTCTATTTTTAGTAGAGACAGGGTCTGGCTCTTGCTCAGGCTGGTCTCGAACTCCTGAGCTCAAGTGATCCCCCCTGCCTCGGCCTCCCAGAGTGCTAGGATTACAGGCCTGAGCCACCGTGCCTGGCCTGGATTATTTTCTACATTGTGAGTTACAGAACTTTCTGGCTGAATTGCTTAAGCAAAGATTAAAGGTCTCAACTGCATTTTACTGTGCTCTGTTCTTTTTCATGTGTCATGATGCCCTGTGCTTTCTTCTACCCAAGGTCCAGGGAGATAAGAGCTTGCCCAGCTGCGCTATGGGAACTGGATATCTTTTTGCAACGTAAAGCCTGTTCCCTATGTCTGGTAATTTTATTTTATTTTATTTTATTTTTATTTTTTTTATTTTTTCTTTTTTTTAGATAGAATGAGGCCAAGTGATCGTAATTTTAATATTTATATACACGTAGTGTGGAGTGCTACTCAGTGATAAGAGAGAATGAAATAATGTCATTTGCAACAACTTGGATGGGACTAGAGGCCATTATCCGAAGTGAACTAATCCAGGAATGGAAAAATAAATGCCACATGGGAGCTAAACTACGCCGACGCAGGGCACACAAAGTGGTATAATGGAACTTGGAGACTCAAAGAGGGGGCGAGGGATAGAAACTCACCTATGGGGCACAAATGGACGCTACTGGGTTGATGGATACACCAAAAGCCCAGAGCCTCTGTACGATGTGTACATTCAACCGAATTCAACGTGTACACCCTAAATCTACCACAATTTTAAAAAGGAAAAACCAAACCAAACCAAAGACACAGGCTGCTGGGTTGCTCCCACGTGGTTTGCGTCAGCTCCTGCTTGGTTTCTTTGCTGGCTCTGCAATCTCTTCCCTGATCTCTAAACAAGAGGCCAGTCCTTGGGCTGCTTCTCCTGCTTGTCTGCAATTGCTCTCTTGGCGATCTCTGCCAGTCTCCTCTTCTCTAAAGGAGTGTTCTCGCAGTCTGCCCCACGCGTGACGCCTGGCCGCAGGCAACCGTGGGCAGCTGCGAGGGCTGTGGTCCCCACGCCAAGAGGGCTGCAGAGAGGCGATGGCTGAAAGTCCCCCTGCCCCGCCTGTGCCAGAAATGACAAGAAACTTCCTCCTCCCCCCATAGTGTCTTTCCTGTGCTCTCTGCTGAGGAAACATCGTGGGCACTTCAAAGGAGAGAGGATTAAAGAGACATACTGAACATGCAACAAATTGATAACTGCCCAGATGACTAAAATTCAAGTTCAAATTTTTTTTTTTTTTTTTTGAGACAGAGTCTCATTTTTGTTGCCAGTGCTATAGTGCCAAGGCGTCAGCCTAGCTCACAGCAACCTCAAACTCCTGGGCTCAAGCGATCCTTCTGCCTCAGCCTCCCAAGTAGCTGGCACCACCATGCCTAGCTAATTTATACATATATATGTTTAGTTGGCCAATTAATTTCTTTCTATTTATAGTAGAGACGGGGTCTCACTCTTGCTCAGGCTGGTTTTGAACTCCTGACCTCAAGCAATCCGCCTGCCTCGGCCTCCCAGAGTGCTAGGATTACAGGCGTGCTAGGATTACAGGCATGAACCACTGCGCCTGGCCCAAGTTCAAATTTTGATCCTGGGATTTGCCCATTGCATCAGGATGGACTGGGGCGAAATACGACTTTAATAATCATGTAGGTTCCCATGACAAATGCCACGGAGCCTCCCTTGTCAATCCAAGATGCTTCTCTTTCCAGATGAGCTTGTTCCTGCCTAAGCTGAAAATCCTGGCACATTTGTAAAAAGAAAATCAAAGTCTCAGGGCCACCTCCTAGCTCCTCATGCCAAAGAGAAGGCGAAAGCTCAGGCGCCCGTGTAGAGCTGGCCCCACAGGTCACTCGTTAAGGAAAGTCCTTGCTGGCCTCCCGTGAGCAAGGACGTGCAAGTTGCACCTAGGTCCAGCACCTAAAACCAAAGCCTGTTCCATCCCACGCTGCTGATGAGTGACACGTTTATCTTACAGGTAACAGAGCTGGAGACAAGACAGCATCAGACATTCCTCTGCCTGCCTAGGGACATCTACATCATTGAAGCTTCCTTCACTCCCTTATTTTACATAAAATGTAAATTTGGGGGGCCTCTCAAGAATGTAATTGCTTTCCCATCACCTCCCCACCCACTGCCTGCCTTTTTCCTTTTCTCTGTATGGCTTTAAAATGCTGAAGGTTCCAACCTCCCCTTTTGGAAAAACAGCCACACCCCATCTGTGGTTTATGTTTTCCCCCGGGCGTGTCCTCAAAATCTTGGCTTAATAAACCTCCATAGATTAGGATTTTTGCCTCTGTCATTTATTTGGGCTGACACATCCTCGCCTAAAGGACGGGCACTAGATTAGCTGGCTTTCCACACCCTCCCCCATCCTTCCACCCCTTTCTGCCTCTGGGCTTGAGTAGCTTGAGCTGGAGTCGGATTCCCACCTGCCCCAGCTTGTAGGTTCCACGAAGACACCTGGGAAGAAACACAAAACTCCCCCAATCTCCGCACGATTCTGCTCATTTGTGTTCACTACCTGGGGAGCGTATGTACTGTGTTTCCTTGAAAATAAGACAGGGTTTTATATTTATTTTTCCTCAAGAAAGACACCCTAGGGTTTATTTTCAGGGGAAGTGTTATTTTTTTTAAGTACAGTGCAACCATCTACATTTATTCAAATAGAGTTAAGTCATCTTCTTCTGGAATATCATCATAACTCTCCAAACCCCAAATTCCATCCTGAATTTCTTTCAACTCTATTTCCTTTAGAACCATTGGCCCCAACCTCTCATGTGGAGCCACAGAGCTCTCATGGGGTGGATGAGAAGGGCTGCTCGTCTTCTTTCCCGCTCCACGACGACACGCATGGGTTGTGCAGACGCGCTGCGTAGCCACACCCAGCACTGGGTCTTATTTTCGGGGTAGGGCTTCTATTGCGCAAATGCTTAGAAATCCTGCTAGGGCTTATTTTATGGGTAGGTCTTATTTTCGGGGAAACACGGTAGAAGTGGATTCTTAAGGTACTAGACCAGAGACAGAGAGTTGAAAGAGAGCCTAGCTGACCGAGGAGGGTGGGCTTTCTAAAGACTTTGGTTTAGTCTACAAATCCCAACAGTTGAGCAGGGTACCATGGAATCCTCCCAGCAGCTGTGACAAAGCCCGACCTCCGGAGCCCAGAGGTCCAAATTATTCACCTGGTGTCAAGGTGATTACATTGAACCCCTACCATGCCATGTGGAGGGGGAGCAATTTGGCTTTTATAGAAGACAGGGACGCTTTTTCTGGAGCGCGATGGAGAAGAAAGCCACAAACACCAGTTCTAGCTCCATGAGCTACTACTACAACAAGGATTGTACCTATCCGTATTCTCTTCCTTACTTTTTTTTTTGAGACAGAGTCTCACTTTGTTGCCCAGACTAGAGTGCCATGGCATCAGCCTAGCTCACAGCAACCTCAAACTCCTGGGCTCAAGCAATCCTCCTGCCTCAGCCTCCCGAGTAGCTGGGACTACAGGCATGCGCCACCATGCCTGGCTAATTTTTTCTCTATATATTTTTAGTTGGTCAATTAATTTCTTTCTATTTTTAGTAGAGATGGGGTCTCGCTCTTGCTCAGGCTGTTTTCAAACTCTTGGCCTTGAGCAATCCTCCTGCCTTGGCCTCCCAGAGTGCTAGGATTATCGGCGTGAGCCTCCGTGCCCAGCCTTTACTTTGAAAATTTATTTTGTTTTTTGACCACCCTGTTACTGTATAGGCAGTGTGTTTTTGATGAGCTTCATGATTTACTCCATAGAAAACGGAAATGCACAATGACATTGTGTCAGGACTAGAGCAGGAAGGACTTGGAGCCGGACAGAGTAACCGGTGAGACTTGGGGCTGTGTCGCTGTGTTTAGGGTGAGCCCCTTTGCGTGAGGAATGGCTGCATCGTGTTGGTTAGGTTCTGCGTTTGTCTGTTTGACGTCCACTACTCACAGGGCCAAACGAACAGCCAATGTTGTTTACATCTCCCCTGCAACTGGCTTTTGTCGGCTTGCAAAACTCATATCACAAACCCTCTGCCCCATCCACTTTCTTTATCTAGCCCTCACACACCAAGCTGATATTCCTCTGCCCTAAGTCACCCCAGAGCCAGGTACTGGACAACGCAGACGACCACTCTAGCCCAGAGCCCACCAACGTTATTCAAACTCTCCCATCTTTTGCCGTCTACCCTGCTCTGCCTTTCTCACACAAGCCCTGGGTAAGGCTCTGGGCTGCACATTCTCCCTACCCTCCTGCCTCCCGACCAGCCCTGGTGCAGCCCTGTGTGGCCCTGCATGTCATGACATGGCTCCTGCTTCTGTCTTCTTCATGACTGTCACTTCTGTGTCTGCATGTCTTACCACGCCTGATTCAAACAAATTCTCAATCAGGCGAGGTGGCTCACGCCTGTAATCTTAGCACTTTGGGAGGCTGAGGCAGGAGGATCGCTTGAGCTCAGGAGTTTGAGACCAGCCTGAGCAGGAGTGAGACCCCATCATTACAAAAAAAAACCCAGAAAAAATAGCCAGGTGTGGTGGTGTGGGCCTGTAGTCCTAGCTATTAGGGAGGCTGAGGCAGAAGGATCCCTTTAGCCCAGGAGTTTTGGTTGCAGGAAGCTATGATGACACCACTGCACTCTAGCCCGGGTGACAGAGTGAGAGACCCTGTCTTAGAACAAAACAAAACAAAACTCCCCAGTACAAATTTTAGGACAATTAAGCATAAACATTTTCTTCAAAGTGTGACTATGGAAAGTTGGGTGTGCTTTGACTTCAGGAGCCAAAGAGCTAGATTTCCTAGCTCTTAAACTCTTTTCAAATATTTTGGGAATGTCTCCACTTTGAAGGGGGCAGAGCCCACAGTCCACATGGGACTCGGAGCACCAGGTCCCTGCGTCCTCAGCCTTCCTTGCATCTATCTGGTTTAATCTGATGCATCCGTCCCGACTTTTGTGTCGGGAGCTAGTGACAGAGAGGCAAAGCTAGAGGAGAATTAACTGTGGCAGTAGTCGTGACAACAGCAGGGGCGGCTGGCTTTCAGGGACAGCGGTGACGGCAGCACCAGTGACGGGGCCAGGTTTGCGCCCAGCTCTGCAGCAGCCACCGCTGTGGTCACTCTGGGCTGACCGGCTGCAGTGGAGGCTGCTGCCTCCCTGTTGTCACCCTCTGTCCAGGCAGCTCCTCCAGCTTCTAGGTGCTTCTGAGAACTAGCCACTGTCCGTTAACACAATCGTCCAATCCAACCTCATCGGGAGGTTTTTATTGCTTGTAACCAAGAATCCTGATGGTAAAGTATTAACATTTGTTAATACAGATAGTGAAAATGTGGGTGTTTATGATTTTTTTCTATTTTATGACTTTTAATTTTCTCAAAAGCTGACAGCAGCAACCACAGACGCAGGTGTATGCGCGGTGCACGTGCAGGTGTGTGTGTCTGTACGTGCCGTGCGCTGTCCTGCTGTTCCAGGCGCTTTGTTTATGCTGTCACAACTCATTTACTCCTCCTAACAGGCCTGCGAAATAGGAGCCATCGTTCACGTCCTCCTTTGACACTCGGGGAAACCGAGGCACAGGACGTGTAAGAGACCTGGTCAGGATCTCTCGGCTGTTGAAGAGCAGAGTCAGAAATCAAACCTCGGTGGTCCCTGTCCCCGGCCTTTGCTTTGAACAAACTAAAGGAGATGAGAGAGCGAGCAGCTTGAGGGGGAGGCGGAACCCAGAGAGATTTGAGTGTGGGCAAGGAGCTTTTTAGGGGCGGAGGGGAAGGACGCAGCGGGGAGGGGAGCAGAGGCCCGAGGAAGCCGGGGCTGATAATAGATGGGGGCCCTCAAGATCCCAGGGGCCAAGATGCACCATGTTCGGGAGGAGGAACAGGGTTCCTGGTTTGATACGAGAGAAAAGGGGGCTTCTGTGGGACATGGAAGGCAAGGTCACCTGCAAGGAGGCTGAGGAGGTGGCAGGCAAGTGACCCGGTGGTCCTGTAGGTGGCTGGGTCAGGGGAAGGGGGAGAAGAGGGAGGAGAGAACTGCGGGCTGGCGGCCAGGGACAGCCAGGTCCCAGGAGCGACTCCCCTGTGGCTCAGGGGCGCCAGGCAATGCCGATGCCGGGCACAGGGTGCTTCGGAGCAGGGAGGGAGGGAGGCATCACAGCAAGTGGACAGCGGGAAAGCAGGTCTGCGCCTGTCCCCACTGGACACTGAACGGTCACAGGCTCCTCCTCCTCTTCGTTCCCCTCCAGAGAGGGAGCGTGTGTGTGTGTGTGTGTGTGTGTGTGTGTGTTTGTGTGTGTGTGACAGAGAGAGAGAGAGAGAGAGAGAGAGAGAGAGAGAAGGAGAGGAGATCGTGAGCCCCTGCGCTCGTTTGCTAAGCCCTTGGCCCCTGCTGGGGTCAGGCCTGGGCTTTACCTGCCGACCCCCCTGTGCCTGCCCCCCAGACTGCCCTCCTCATGAAGCCAGGAACATGTGGCACCTGCGTGAAGCCTCCTCGGGCTGTCAGAGCCGGGCAGCCCCGGGAGAACTGACCTCCCTGCAGAGCTTGTCCAGCTGTCCCCGTCCCTGGGAAGCCCACTGACCCTCCCACAGTCTCCCTCCTCTCAACAGGGTGTCCCCAAACCCCCAAGCTTCAGCCTCTGACCGTGAAATGCAGTGACCATTCTGTGCCTGCCACTCTGCTTCTGGGGGGACTTTTGTCAGCTGCCCAGAGTCACCAAGCCAGCACGGCTCTCTGCACCCCGTGAATGGCCTGTCATCTTCGGTGACCACAGGTAAGAAAGCTGCCCCAAGGCTTCTGCCCGGGACGCCGTGCATGTGGGGAGATTGTGGGTTTGGGGGCAACGAGATACCGCTAGCAGCTTCCGGGTACTCAGAAGGGGGTTATGTCAGAATGCTTGAAGTCGCCTGCTCCTAGAAAAATTTTAGCCTCCTAAAATTTTAGTCCTGGGCTCTGGGCTGGTGTGGATAGCTCTGTCTCAGGACTTGTGACTTTACTGTATCCGCTCCTCTGTCTTTATTGCTACGATTCCTTCTTTTGCTCTTTTCTTTATTCATTCAGCAAATATTCTGTGTGCTTTATGAAAGGCTAACAGGCACCGATGGTGTTCACTGACTTGGGAGGGAGCAAGCGCTTCTTTGCTGGGTTGTTACGAGGCTGGACTTTCCTGCCCGGGCTGGTGTAGTAGCTCAGATGACCTTTAAGATTCTACACAACCTTGAGCTGATAAGCTTCTGCCACTGATCACGTTATTGAGCAGAGCAGATACAGAAACTAGAAACATGCTCTCTACCCCCTAAGCACCTCTAGTGAAATTCTTTGGAGGAAGACACAGTATCATTTCCTGTAATCGAGGGGTTTCTTTGGGGGTACAGTCTTGGCAATTGTGACAGAGCTGGGACTCCCGTGCCTGGTGGCGGGGCGGGAGCTGGATGGTTTCTGGATGGCAGAGAAGGACTGGGGGGGTTCTAAGAGAGAAGAAGGTGGCCTGGTGGGTGAGAAGTTGAAAAACCAGCTGCAGTGGGAAGATGAACAGGGAAATGAGCCCAGATTACCTTGACTTCAAAGGAACCAGGGTTCAGGGGGGTGGGAGGGGTTGCAATGAGTGTGAAGTCGAGTTGGAGTCGGGGGCAGGGAGAGGGTGGTCTGGGCAAGGGCTACAGCGACAATACAAATCCCCCCAACAGGCGCTGATATTCGAGTGCTTTATGAAGCAATGTCTTTTGCACAAGCTCCTCTGTGCACGCTACCCACTTAGCCCCACTTCACAGATAGAGACGTCACCCACTGCCACCCCCTCCCCCAGACCTGCCAATCCAGCCACTCAGGGGGTCAGAGTCTGTAGCTTTTTTTTTTCTCTTTCAACACCTTCCTAACTAGAGGTGGAAGGTTGCTCCAATTACTGTCAACTACCCAGAACTATTCCTCCTTTGGTTTCCTGTGACATATTAATAAAATTATTGTAGCAGGCCAACTGGAGGGATGCAGATTTGAGGCATCTTGTTAGAATAAGTCCTCTAGAGTCACTGCGTCTCATTTGCACACGGGACAGCTCTCCCTGGATCTCTAAATGATGTAATTTCAGCATGCCTGCATTCCTGTTCTCACTAGTGGGAAGAAATCTTTCTTTTTATTACTTGCACTTGGTTGAAACAGATCACAGCCTTGGAATTTGCGGCCATGATATTGTTTGGAAGGATTAGTAACTGTACCTGCACCTAGAGGAAGCTCCTAGAACCTTAGAGCCAGGTGGGCCCAGCTTTGGGGTGGGGTAGGGTCTGTCCCTTCATCACCCATCCCCCACAGACCTCAGTCCTGATGGTGGCTTCACAGGGACAGTCATGGTGTTCGGGTCTGCAGAACACAGGCAGGTACCGGGGAGTTGCTTATGCAAAACTGCCCTCCTGGTTAGTACCACATTGTAATTTATCACATTATAGTTTAGAAGCTGAAGACCTTAGCTTGAATCCCAGCATCATCACTTTTATTCTTTTTTTTTTTTTTGAGTCAGAGTCTCACTCTGTTGCCTGGACTAGAGTGCTGTGGCGCCAACCTAGCTCACAGCAACCTCAAACTCCTGGGCTCAGGCGATCCTCCTGCCTCAGCCTCTCGAGTAGCTGGGACTACAGGCATGCGCCACCATGCCCGGCTAAGTTTTTGTATATATATTTTTAGTTGGTCAATTAATTTCTCTACTATTTTTAGTAGAGACGGGGTCTCGCTCAGGCTGGTTTCGAACTTCTGGCCTTGAGCAATCCTCCCGCCTCAGCCTCCCAGAGTGCTAGGATTACAGGTATGAGCCTCCGTGCCCGGCCAGCTTCTTCACTTTTTAACTATGCGAACTTGGGCAAATTGGTCAACTTCTCTGAACATCAGTTTTTTTTAATTTATATAAAAGCGATAATACTATCTCCCTCCCGGGGGTGACGTGAGGTCCAAATGAGGCCGAGGTGCCCTGTAAACCTGAAAACGAGGCATGTGCATGTTGTTCTTAGGAGTTAACATCAACGGGGGGCCTGGAACCTTCTTCCCTCTGCACTTCCCAGCCCTGTTTCCCAACATCTAAGGGAAGCAGTGGCCTCTTCCTGCCTGTGCCATGGTAGACGCCAGCCACGGAATGCCATAACTCTTTTTTGTTTTAACAAGCAAACAAAACTTGCGGGTGGTGGTGACTTACAGGTGAACGAGAGGATGGGACACCTGGGATGCTAAGCACTGCAGGGTAGGGAGGATGAGAGAGAGAAGGAACCACACAGGCGCTCCGTGGAGGGCAGGAGTTTGAACGAGTGCAGGGAGCAGAGGAAGAACTCCACCTGCTCTGCAGCTTCCCTGGGTGTCAACAAAGTTTAGCCTCTGGTGGCAACACCAGGATCTCTCAGCTCAACTCGACTCGACAGATGCTTCCTTAGAGTCAGACTCAGGGAAGAACTTCCCGACGTGTGGAATTGTAAAAAGCCTGGAAAGGATGCTCCGGGGAGTTGGAGTTTCGTGGATGGCTTTGAAACCAATGAGGCTAAATAAATAAGGTCGTGCCTCCCATCGCAGGTGAATGGGTGGATGAGATGCTAGAATTTTCCTTCCTTCTAATTCTTCTATACTGTGTCCGCTCAGGACCTCGTTCACTCAGGTCTCTGTGCCTAGCGCCTGGCACATTGTTGGCCACGATAAAGGATGAGGAGGTGGAAAGATAATGAACAAAGGCAAGAGGGAACAGCTGGATTATGGATGCAAATGTCTGACACGGTGTCGCTCCCTAACTTCAGGGCCAGCCGAGCTCTCCCTCCACCGACTCTCTCGGAGCTTCCTCCTCCCCTGGGCTCCTCTCAGCACAGCCCCGAGCTGCTGCCTTCTGATGTCCAGGGGCAGCCGGACCTGTCCTCTGAAGCCATGGGCCCCTCCCGTCCTGCGCTCCTGTCCCTCAGGAGGCTCGGCCTGTGCTGGCTCCTGCTGACTCCGACAGGTGAGTTGGCGTCACCAGGGAGACCTCATGTCACGCCTGTAAGCTCACAAGCTGTTTGGACTCATTGCAACCAACCGTCAAAGCTGCAGGGGACATTAGCAGCCATCAGCCGGGTGGCTTGTTCTACTGGGAGAGGTGGGTGGGGGGTGGGGTGGGAGCGGTCAGAGCTCTGACATTAGCAGCTGTGTCACCTTGAACGTCCCCGAGTGTCAATGTTCCTCAGCTGCAAAACACAAATAGTGCTGTGGACCTCCCAGGGCTATTGTGAGGACGAACGAAAGTCTCCCTAGCATGGCGGACACAGCAGGGCACATGCAAGGCGGCTATTGTCACTGCTGTGCTGTCCGTCCCAGATGGTGCTGACACATTTTTCTGGATTTTGGAGCCATAGTTCTTAGTTCCCGACTTGCTCAGGCAGCAGAGCCCTGAAGTGGCGAAGCTCTTTGCAGATCACAGTGAAAGCCAGCCAGGAAGATAGCAAGTTCCCAGCACTTTGCCAGCCTGGTCAGAGGCGGCGAATGCGAGTGGTTTAAGAAAAATCGAGGAGATGCTGGGAGTGGCAGAGGGTTTCCCTGTTAGCGGCAATGGCCTGTCTGACAGTGGGGGAAACAGGTGCTGCTCACCCCTGCCGGGCTCCTGCGATGCCCAAGGGACCCTTCTCCCTGCAGCTCCCCTCACTCAGACCAGGCGTCTCCCCCATATCACGGCCATCCTCGGGGCTGAACCTTGTCTCTAGGTCTGAGTCCCCACTTCCCTGTGTCTCGCCCCTCTGCAGCACCTGTTCCCACTCGCCTTTCTTGATCTCTGTGCGGTGCGCTCTGAACTGTGTTAAGCCCGGATAGACATCATTCTAGTTAATCCTCAACAGCGTTCCGAGATAGGTTCTGGATTCGCATCCCCATTTTACAGATGAGCAAACTGAGGCCCCAGTGAGGCTGAGTGGCTCTGATTTCACAGCAGGTGGAGAGGAAACCCAGCGCTCACATCCCCCGGAGCCCGGAGGCACCCTGTCCTCTCCCGGTCCCCTGGTGCCAGCGCAGCGAGGCTCCCACACCCACGCCGAGGACCACCTCTTCAAGCACCTCTTTGGCGGCTACAACCGCTGGGCGCGCCCGGTGCCCAACACCTTGGACGTGGTGATCGTGCGCTTCGGGTTGTCCATCGCCCAGCTCATCGACGTGGTGCGCCTGTCCCCCGCCCTCGTCCCCAGTCAGCCCGAGACACACACTGCTCCGCCCCCACTATTTCTCCAGGCTCCTTCCTGGGTCTCAGCCCCGCCCCCCATTGGCCTCGGAGGCGGGGCCAGCTCCATGGCCCCACCCCCAGCCCTGGAGCCCCTCCCAGCGGGGCAGTGATCGGCAACGCTGCCTGTGTGACCCTGGAGACTGAGTGAGGGTGGCAGTGTCGGGAGGGGTGGCGGCGGGCTGCGCTCAGGATGCCCTGTTAGAGGGTCTTCCCGCGAGCGGGCCTGGAACAGCCCTGCCACTCCTCCCTGTTTCCCGGGCCGGGTCCACCCCCCTGACTGTGCTCACTCTCCCTGCTCCCGCCAGGACGAGAAGAACCAGATGATGACCACCAACGTCTGGCTGAAGCAGGTGAGGCCTCCCCTGGCCCTGGAGGGAGAGGGGCGGAATCCAGGCAGCCCCGTCACTAAGGAGGGGCCAGGGAACAGCAAGACCCAAATTCACACCTGACCATACTGTTGCCCCTCGGCCGGTCCCAAAGCCAGCCCGCTGCAGGGTCTGAGAAGGCAGGAGGTTCTCCCTAGCTGGAGGTGTGGAAAACCTGAGACGCACCAAAGATGGTGACTTCACTACAGGTGAGTGAAGTGGCCGCTGGGTCATCCAGCCAGGGAGAGGCAGGGTGAGGCGTAGACGCAGGCTGGAGTGTCCAGTCCACTGGGTGTGCCGGGACCTTGGCTACTGAAGGAGGGGCAAAGCGAGACGGTCGGCCACTAGGTCCGAGCCCTGTCCTGGCGTGGCAGTCCCTTCTGTCCCGAGGGGCCGGGTAGGGAGCTCTAGGTGCTCTGAACCAGCGGCTCGGCCCAGGTTGGGGGTGCCCGGCTGGCCCAGGCCCTGCCCCGGCGGCACTGGTGAGTGACACCCGCCCCCCCCATGTGCAGGAGTGGAACGACTACAAGCTGCGCTGGAACCCGGCCGACTTCGGCAACATCACGTCCCTCCGGGTCCCTTCGGAGATGATCTGGACACCCGATATCGTCCTCTACAACAAGTAGGAAGCCATGGCGGTGCTGGGAGGCCCCTGGGAGGGCCGGGTACATGGACCTGGGGTGTGTCCCTCTCCACTGCTCTGCTGGGTGTGTGTGCGCCCACCTCCCCTATTCCTTTGATTTTGTTCCCTCACTCACACCCTAAGACACACTAGCGCCCACTGTGTACCGGTGCCTGGCACCGTGCTAGTGGGACATAGGTTTGCCGATCTGAGCATTCCTTGAAAAATGTGATGCTGGCTCAGAAAACAATGCCTTGGGGCTGGAGTGTTGAAGGAAGGTGCCTGGTTCAAACAGGTAAGCCGCATCCTGGGATAACACCCTGGAAGGGACAAACTCACTTTTTTTTTTTTTAAATCTTGTTATTTTATAGTTAGTTGTCTTCAAGAACAAAAGGACCAACCTTTGAACATAATGACTAGAAGCTAATAGAAGGTGGGGGGAACCTAGAGAAAGCCCCAGTGGACAAAAATTGAATTAAATTTAAAAAAATAAACATATAACATTTTTTAAATTTGTGAAATAGGATCTTGCTCTGTTGTCTAGGCTAGAGTACAGTGGCGTCATCATAGCTCACTGCAGCCTTCAACTCTTGGGCTCAAGCCGTCCTCCTGCCTCAGCCTCCCGAGTAGCTGGGACTACGGGGGCATGTCACCATGTCTGGCTAATTTTTTTTTTTTTTTTTTAATTTTAGAGATGGGCTCTGGCTATGTTGCTCAGGCTGGTCTGAAACTCCTAGGATCAATGATCCTCCCACGTTGGTCTCCCAAAGTGCTGGGATTACAGGCGTGAGCCTCCAAGCCTGACCTAGATAGAATGAACAGAAATCTACCATTTCATTTGCGTGTTTGATATCAGATAATCTTTCCTTTAGAGGTCAAGCAGTTCAAATTAAAAGGTGTTTGGTGTCATGTTCACCTAAAAATGTTTTCTAAAGGCTCTAAGGAGCCCCACTTCCTCAAGATATGAGTAGGTATGAAGAAGGGTTCTGCAGTCAGATAATTTCGGGTAACATTGTCTGTCGCTACTCCCGCCCCAGTACTTTGGAAAACGGCAGAGCACAATAGCATTTTAGATGTTGTTAGAAGTTCTGCAGCAAAAAACTCCATCCAGCCCCGCATTCCCCAATTCATTTGACCCTGCTTTGGAAATGCTATTTTTTTTTTTTTTTTTTTTGAGACAGAGTCTCCCTTTCTTGTCCAGGCTAGAGTGAGTGCCGTGGCGTCAGCCTAGCTCACAGCAACCTCAAACTCCTGGGCTCAAGCAATCCTCCTGCCTCAGCCTCCCGAGTAGCTGGGACTACAGGCATGCGCCACCATGCCCGGCTAATTTTTTTATATATATATCAGTTGGCCAATTAATTTCTTTCTATTTATAGTAGAGACAGGGTCTCGCTCTTGCTCAGGCTGGTTTTGAACTCCTGACCTTGAGCAATCCGCCCGCCTCGGCCTCCCAAGAGCTAGGATTACAGGCGTGAGCCACAGCGCCCGGCCTGGAAATGCTATTTTTAAACAATGAAATAAAGGGGAAAGAGTCCCACATCTGGATTCAGCACCCCCAGATAGGACAGGTGGCTCCTTACACTGTCTAGGTCCACCACGCCTAGGCCACCTTGGTGAGCACGTTTCCCCACGGGGTTACCTGGCAGGTCTCCCACTGCAGGTGTCCAGTGATTGCGGCTAACGAGGGGCTCCCGGACCCCCCACCCCATGATGTCCCTGTGCCCTGGAGGTGGCACCCAGGGTCCGTCTAGGTTCTGCTTCCTGTGTCTCTGGCAGAGGGCAGGAGCAAAGTCCCACAGCAGGTAGGACTTGGAGTCGTAGGACTGCCAATAAGGCTTCGATCGGTGTTCCTTGATCATTACAAGAAACTCTTTCGACAGTTCAAAAGTCCGAACCAAACTCTGTGGACATTTAAAGAAGGAGCCCCTCAGAGCAGACTCGCAGGCCAGGTTAGCGGGAAGGTGCTCCGTCCTCCAGGTGGGCGCACGCTGCCATCTAGTGGTGACTATGTGTAATAATCAAAGTGCCCCCCCACCTTTTTTTTTTTAATTTAAACTTTTGCACATAAGCAATTTATTACTCTCTTTCAAAGTAGCTGTTTGCAGCCTGCCTATATGTCTACCCTGAAACTACTCCATGGAAAAAAGTCTCTCTTCCCATGTATTCTTTGGGTTCCCTGGAGCTTAGGGTTGACTGACGGGTCACCATGGTTCCAGTATCCCCAGAGTCCTTGTGGATCCTTGGACGCCTGGTCCCACAGTGCTCCCTCTCCCGGTGCACCCTGTGAGTTTTGCCCTTCCCGCCTGTTCCTTGCTCCCCCGGGGCCCTGTGCTGGTTCACTCTCCACCTGTCTGTCCGCCCAACCCTACCGTGGGTCGGGGCCCTGTGCAGACGGCCGCCTTCACCGTGACCACCCCTCCTCCGACTCACCCAGTGGGTCTGGGGCGCCCTCCGCCCACCCTCACCGTGCTGCTGCCAAGCTGCCTCCTGAGCCGCAGTGGCTTGGCTGTGTCTCATCTCTTCCCGATCCCTTAAGGGCAGCGATCTTGTCTCACGTTCCTCTTCTGGCTCTGATAGAGGCCCTGCCGGGCAAGGCTGTCTCCAAAATGCATGTCACATGGGTGGATTCGGGAAGTATCTTCACCAGCAAAGACCTTAGGTCCCTTCTGAGCAGGGAGTGAAAGGTCCCAGGTGCAAAGGACATGAACCCCCACTTGAGGGGCCGACTTGCCATCCGATACAGAAAAAAACACGTAATCACCAAGAATCACTTTAAAATATTAGGCCGGGTGCAGTGACTCATGCCTGTAATCCTAGCACTCTGGGAGGCTGAGGCAGGTGGATCGCTCAAGGTCAGGAGTTCGAAACCAGCCTGAGCAAGAGCGAGACCCTGTCTCTACTAAAAATAGAAAGAATTAATTGGCCAACTAAAAATATATAGAAAAAATTAGCCGGGCATGGTGGCACATGCCTATAGTCCCACTACTCAGGAGGCTGGGGCAGGAGGATTGCTTGAGCCCAGGAGTTTGAGGTTGCTGTGAGCTAGGCTGACGCCACGGCACTCTAGCCCGGGCAACAGAGTGAGACTCTGACTCAAAAAAACAAACAAACAAAATTAAATGAGCAAGAAAAGGCAAACTCTATAAACCCCATGAGCACAAATATGTATGTATATGACCATCATATAGATCATACATATAATAGTTTCACATGATATATACAACATCAAAAATGTTAGTAGTGGTTATCTTAAACATTCTCAGCACTTTATTCTTTTTATTTATTTATTTTTTTTGAGACAGAGTCTCACTCCATTGCCCAGGCTAGAGTGAGTGCTGTGGAGTCAGCCTAGCTCACAGCAACCTCAAACTCCTGGGCTCAAGCGATCCTCCTGCCTCAGCCTCCCGAGTAGCTGGGACTACAGGCGTGCGCCACCATGCCCGGCTAATTTTTTTCTATATATATTAGTTGGCCAATTAATTTCTTTCTATTTATAGTAGAGACGGGGTCTCGCTCTTGCTCAGGCTGGTTTCGAACTCCTGACCTGGAGCAATCCACCCGCCTTGGTCTCCCAGAGAGCTAGGATTACAGGCGTGAGCCACCGCACCCGGCCAGCACTTTATTCTTGACAATTCCTACTTTTGTAATGAAAACGATGGTAGTTGGAAGGTGGCTTGGGAGGCTATAAACATGTGTGTGCTGGGAGAGACTCACACGTGTGCGTGAACCCGACAGCCGGCCAGGTCTGCCTCCGTCCTGCTGCCGGCCGTGAGCAGCCTGGCTCGGGCAGGGGTGTGCGGGGCACCCAGGTCCTCTCCTCTCCCCAGTGCAGATGGGGAGTTTGCGGTGACCCACATGACCAAGGCCCACCTCTTCTCCACGGGCACCGTGCACTGGGTGCCCCCGGCCATCTACAAGAGCTCCTGCAGCATCGACGTCACCTTCTTCCCCTTCGACCAGCAGAGCTGCAAGATGAAGTTCGGCTCCTGGACCTACGACAAGGCCAAGATCGACCTGGAGCAGATGGGGCAGTCGGTGGACCTGAAGGACTACTGGGAGAGCGGGGAGTGGGCCATCGTCAACGCCACGGGCACCTACAACTCCAAGAAGTACGACTGCTGCGCCGAGATCTACCCCGACGTCACCTACACCTTCGTCATCCGGCGGCTGCCGCTGTTCTACACGGTGAACCTCATCATCCCCTGCCTGCTCATCTCCTGCCTCACAGTGCTGGTCTTCTACCTGCCGTCCGACTGCGGCGAGAAGGTCACGCTGTGCATCTCCGTGCTGCTGTCGCTCACCGTCTTCCTGCTGCTCATCACCGAGATCATCCCGTCCACCTCGCTGGTCATCCCGCTCATCGGCGAGTACCTGCTCTTCACCATGATCTTCGTCACCCTGTCCATCGTGGTGACCGTCTTCGTGCTCAACGTGCACCACCGCTCGCCCAGCACCCACACCATGCCCCGCTGGGTGCGGGGGGCCCTGCTGGGCTGCGTGCCCCGCTGGCTCCTGATGGCTCGGCCCCCGCCAACGCCCTTGGCGCTCCGCGACCCCCCGGGCCCGAGGCCTGGCCCCTCCTACCGCTGGCTGGAGACCAACGTGGACGCCGAGGACAGGGGGGCGCTGGCGGTGGCGGAGGACAGATGGGCTCGTGCCGGCTGCTCCGCGCCCCCCGCCAGGGCCCGCCGCAGCCACGGCGGCCTGCACCCGGGGGCCTCGGGGCCCCAGGCCGAGGCTCCCGTGCAGGAGAGCGAGATCCTGCTGTCGCCTCGCATGCAGAAGGCGCTGGAAGGCGTGCACTACATCGCCGACCACCTGCGGTCTGAGGATGCTGACTCTTCGGTGCGTGGGGGCTGGGCGAGGGGACAGGCTGGGTGACTCTGACTGCCTTGCAGGGGACCTCCTCTCTCCCGGTGTGAGCTCAGGCCAGCCCTTCCCTGAGGACCCCTCGTGGCCCTTAGGAGCCTAGACTAACTGGTGAGAGGGAATGTCCAGTGGCAGCTCTTGGGACATTTATTGGCAGGGGCAGGTGCCATGCCACAGGGTCAAGTGTGCCCAGCTTGGCCTAACTGGGAGCCCACGAGCCAGAGAGGGAGGACAGCACTGGCTGAACCCTGTGCCTCCCACAGGCCACCAGCTGTCACTGTTGCCCTGGTGGTGGGGGGATTATTTCAAGAGAGGCCCAGCAAATGAGCCCAGCCTTCCTCCTTCACCCTGCATGGTCTCCTCTTCCTCCTCCTCCTCCTCCTTGTTCATGGGCCCTGGGCATTTTGCAGACTCCACTGTTCACCCACAAACCCTGTAGATTCTCAGTTCTACGGGGGGAGGGGTGTGTATGTGTAGGGTCCAGCATGATCAGGTGAGCAGGCCACTGCCCCTTCACAAAGCTCTTATCAGCCCAGCAAGGATAAAAGGCCAGGAGGTTGTTACACTAAGTAGATAAGAAAATTAACCATTATCTAACCCAGGAGCATGTGGAGCCCAGACTCCCCCTGCCTGGGCTGCCGAGCCCAAGGTCACAAAGCCCCACCCTTCCCCAACCCGCCCTGGGTCATGCCCACCTTCACTTGCCCCCTCCTCTCCACGTCCAGCAGGTGAGTGGGCTGGCAACTTGGGGACAGCAAAGTCTGCAGCATTTCGTAACTGCTGCATTTAAACTGATGCTGCACTGAAATCCCTAGCTGGTTCTGCCACCTCCTGTGCCCCCTGGTGTCCCTTTACCTGCAACCTGAGAGCAGGTGGGCCGTGTGGAGGGGCAAGAGGCTCTGAGCAAGAGGCTCTGGGCCGTGTGGAGGGGCTGGGGTGGGACAGGAGTCACCAGGGAGTTGTCTGAGCCTGGAGGCCACCTTGTCTGTCCCCTCCACTCCCACCTGCACTCACCTTCGCTGCCCAGGTCCCCTGTGGTCATCGTTGCAGGGGCTTTGCACAGGGGACACTGCCCCTCCACGAGGCGCAGCCCCGTCACTGAGAGCCGGTTTCCGCCTGCAGGTGAAGGAGGACTGGAAGTGCGTGGCCATGGTCATCGACAGGGTTTTCCTCTGGCTGTTCATCGTCGTCTGCTTCCTGGGCACCGTCGGCCTCTTCCTCCCCCCGTTCCTGGCGGGAATGATCTGACCCTCTCTCCTCTCCGTTACTCCCAGGTGGCCCCGCTGGCCACCTTCTGACCACCCTTAACTGCGGCTGCCTCTAGAGCAGCGTCCGGGGTGGATGCCGTCTGCCCGCAGGTGCCTCTGCACGGAGTCCCCGCACCTCCAGTCAC
Organism: Microcebus murinus; assembly: GCF_040939455.1. Taxonomy (NCBI): domain Eukaryota; kingdom Metazoa; phylum Chordata; class Mammalia; order Primates; family Cheirogaleidae; genus Microcebus; species Microcebus murinus. The sequence goes on along the minus strand of NC_134127.1, from coordinate 22,915,999 downwards.
CGGGCACTTCTGGAACACCCCCTGACATCACTGCACCGAGTGCCGAGACGCTGCTGGGTGCAGAGCCCTGTTCGGGTGCCGGGGAGCTGGGGGAGGGAGGCGCTCGCAGAAGGTTAGGATGCGGTGACAACAACGTGGGGCAGGACCAGATTGTCCTGGAAGAGCAGCACAGCCCTACCCTGCGGGGCCAGGCAGGAGTCCCCAGGGGGCAGAGCCAGCTGGAGACAAAGGGGACTCGGACCTCACAGGAGGGACCTGTGGGGAAGCAGGGAGGGTGTCCGGGGTGCAAGGGCTCTGAACGGCATTTTGGGTTCGGGAATGAGCCCCAGTGCCAGGGACGGGGCTCTGTTTTGGGGAGCAGCAGGAGGAGGCTGGAGAGGCGGGTTGGGGTCTCTCTAAGTCAGGCTGAGCGCGAAGTGCAGAGTCTGTCTGAGCCTGCAGGGTTCTGAGCTGTCAGGAACTGCAGGAAGATGACAGACTCTTCCGGAAAGGCAGGGCCTGCATGTGGCCCTCCCGGTGGAGGCGGGAAGGATGGATGGGTGCAGGTGGCTGGGCCATTCCACCCACCTGGAAGCGCTTTTGGCCCTCTCCAACTGCCCCAACCGGCTTCTCCTGATGTCTGCCCTCCCTTTCCTTGCTGCAGAAGGGCTGAGCACCAGCCAGGCCCCCAGGAGGTTTGGGGGAGCTGAGTGCCACTGCCCGCAGATCACTGTCCTTGAACAGGCAGCGGGCAAACTAGACGCACCATCCTGAGCCGCTCCTGACTCAGCTCCAACAGGCGGCGTGTCCAGCCTGCCCTCCCTCCCAGACCCCCTGGTCCTGGTCCCTGCTCCATCAGCACGCCTCACATGGGAGTTCAAGACCTTTGCTCCGGTCCCTTTGAGTCTGAACTCCTCAAGGCCAGGGCCCCTGCCTTGCGTTTGTCCTGGTGTCCAGCACGCGGCACGGCGCCGGGCAGTGGCGTCCAGCACTCAGGATGTTTGTTCTGCGTGGTTGAGGGGCGTGAACTGGGTCACTTTGGACCCTAAGACCACTGTGTAGATGGCAAAGCTGCAGGACTGCGCCCTTCCCAGCCTGTCCCCCCATCCTGTCCTTGCCAGAGGCCTGAGATGTGTCCGACCTGCTCTGAACCCTTCAGGGCGGCCTGTTCTCACACCTTGGACTAACACTCCAGGGCCAGCTGCTGTTCCCAGGATCGGGGAATGGGGGTCGGCCTGGGGGCTCTCCTGAGCTCCGTCCAGCCCCCGTGGGCGGGATGTCAGCAGCGAGCAGACGTGGGCACAGGGGTCCGCAGACAGTGTGGGGGCTTCGGGCAGGAAACCGGGCAGGGCAAGCTCCTGGTTTCCTTTCGGTCTTTGGGGTCCCCTCCTGCCCATGCCCTGCACCCTGCTCCCTGACAGGCCGGGAAGCCTGCCTGCCCGTGACACCTGGCCCAGGCCCCGCTCCTCATTTCTCTCCCAAGATGCTCCACGCAGGGCCCATTCTGGCTTCTGGCTCGTGCTGGCTTGTGTGCACGCAGCCCCGGCCCTCCCCTCCCCTCCCCTCCCCTCTGGGCTCCCTGGCCCAGGCTCCCAGACCTGCCCTCCCCGTGCAGTGACGTGCACGCGTGTCACTCACGCCTCCTGCCTGTCGTGCATGTGAGTAAAGAGATGAGACGCAGGTGAGTCCGCTGCTCATTGGCATCGTCAACATCACCCAAGCCCCTCCAGAGCCTGGGTTGCATCGGGCCAGCCGGGAGAGGAGTGACACGTGCCATTCCTCATGTGACCATGGAGGGGACCACCCTGGGTCCCTGGGGAAGTTGCCCTGGGGTCAGGTGCCACCACTGCCCACGCAAGGGCAAAAGGGCCATACACCTGAAACACTGCGGGTCCCTGCACACCCCTCCTGGGCTGGGGCCCAGAGCTGGTCAGCCCTTGGTCTGCCGGAGCACAGCGGCTGCCACCATTGTCCCCCATGGGGCCGAGCAAATCAACAAAACAAACGAACCACAAAGCAAATGGGAACGATTTTAATTCAGCCACAAGTCAAATAGAAAGAAGGTAAGAGTGTTCGACACAAACACGTGAGAAAAGGGGCAGGTGGGAGAAGGAGGCGTAAGAAAAGAGAGGAGAAAAGGAGGAAGGGAAGAAACGGGAGGAGGAGAGAGGGCAGGAGAGAGCGGGCTCGGCCCAGGCCCAGACTTGGAGGCGTCTCTCCCGTCTTTCCCGACACTGGGTCCTGCGCTGTGCCCACGCTCCCGGCTAGCGCGTTCCCAACCGCGTTCAGTTCCCGCAGCAGGGCATGCGCTGTCAGTCCACGCCAAACTCACATTAAATAAATTCCGCTATACACTGTACAAGAACGCCAGGCTCTGCCCTCATCTCACCGGCCCCCTGGCCCCACAAATAAAGCCCCTCCGGCCCCTCTGTGCATCAGGGGACCTCTGACCTCTGCTGAGGAGGAGCGGCCGGCCGTGTCCATGTGAAAGCCATCTCGGCCGCTGGGGGCACCACGTGACCCCCCCAGCCCCCAACCACCACGAGCGCCCAGCATGGGCCGGGCCGGGCCGGGATGGGAGGGCTGGCCGGGCCGCAGCAGTGTCCCCCCCGAGCCATCTCTGTCACCCCACCCCGTGTCCACAGCTCAAGGTCCCCTCTATCCAGCTGCAGCCTGGGCAGCTTGGTCTGGGGCGGGGCGGGGGAGGGGTCGTGCAGAGAGGCCAGGCCTTGCCCCCGAGGAGGCCCGCATGGCCGAAGGCGAGGCAGGGAGGGTACACGACAGGCGGGGGTGGAAGACGCGGGCAGGCAGCCCCGTGCTCGGTCACTCTGCAGGCGGGTGCGCCAGGTTGGCCAGAACCTTGGCCTGGTCCACAGCATCGAGCAGGTTCTTGGCATCCACAGCCAGGGTGTGGGAGGCCGTGAGCATCTGCCGCTTGCACTCCTCGCTCAGGGAGGTCACCGCGTTCTGCTGCGCCAGCCGCATCTTGTTGATGAGCTCCGCCAGGTCTTTGTTGAGCAGTTTCTGGGTCCCCTCGATCTGTAGGAAGAGCATACAGGGGAGGGGGTGCTGAGGGGCCACGAGTCTGCCTGGAGGATGGGGCAGCCACGGGGGTGTCCACCTGCGTGTGGGCTGAGGCCAAGGGAAGTTCCCTGGGGGCAAATCAGCCCTAGGCCTGGGCTGAATCCAATGCCGCCGGCGGGCTGGAGCTGGGTCTGCAAGGACCGAAATCACCGGCACCCCAGCCCCAGACAGCCTGGGCCAGCGGGACAGACTGTCCCTTTGTGGCGGCGTCCCCACGCACTGGCCAGCACTGGAGTGCACCGTCAGAGGTAAAGGTGGCAGTCTACCATCAAATCAAGAGATCAAGGCCGGGCGCGGTGGCTCACGCCTGTAATCCTAGTACTCTGGGAGGCCGAGGCGGGTGGATCACTCAAGGTCAGGAGTTCAAAATCAGCCTGAGCAAGAGCGAGACCCCGTCTCTACTAAAAAATAGAAAGAAATTAATTGACCAACTAAAATATATAGAAAAAATTAGCCGGGCATGGTGGCACATGCCTGTAGTCCCAGCTACTCGGGAGGCTGAGGCAGAAGGATCACTTAAGCCCAGGAGATTGAGGTTGCTGTGAGCTAGGCTGACGCCACGGCACTCACTCTAGCCTGGGCAACAAAGCGAGACTCTGTCTCAAAAAAAAAAAAAAAAAAAAAGAGATCAGGGACTGCTTGTTTGCCACTATATCCCCAGCGCTAGCACAGTGCTGAGTGCAGGCATACCCTGGCAAGATTGTGGATTCGGTTCCAGACCACCTCAGTAAAGTGAATAGTGCAATAAAGTGAGTCACGTGACCTTTTGGCGTCCCAGTGCATATAAAGTTAAATGTTCACACTGCACTGTAGTCTAGTGAGTGTGATCAGATGTGCTGTGCGGAAGCCCCGCCGGGGACTCAGAGGGCAGAAGCGAGGCAGCCAGGCTCATGCGCCTCTGGAGGGAAGCACACCTAGGGACAGGTGGAGGCGCAGGAGAAAGGGGGCAGATTTCGGCACCGGCTGGGACAAGGACACTCACCTCTGTCCGTGAAGACGATGGCAAGGAGGGCAGGAGGTCATCCACGCTCCCGATGAGCTTCCGCAGGGTCAGCCCCACGTTCTGGGGAGAGAAGGGGGCAGGGTGGCTCTTGTCACCTCTTGCTTTGGGAGAAAGCCACACTTCCCTCGGGGAGAGCGCTTTTGAGCGGTGCCTCCCGCCCTGGGACTGGATTCCCCTGGGCCACCCTGCTCCAAGGGGGTCTGCCGGGCTGGCCGGCAAGGAATCGAGGCCTCGTCCCTTCCGGGGCTGCGGGGAGCAGCGTCCGCCTCCCCTGCCCCAGCCCGGCTCCCACCTTCACCACCACGACGTAGCCCTCGGGCGGCAGCTGGCAGAGCTCGTTCTTGAGGTCCAGCACGGCCCGCACCAGCTCCATGACGTTGAGGTACACCTGGTCGTCGGTCCGGTCCAGGTTGGCCGTGGGCTGGATGGACTGGGGGGAGGGGGTCGAGGTGAGTCGGGGGACATTGCCACTCTTCATGGGCAGGTGTGACCGGTGCCAACACAGCCACCAGCCCGATTGAAAGGACTCTTCTCTGTCCCAGGGGTGCCCCCTCCCTTCCACGTCCAGGGCAGTGGTTTTCCAGCTGGGGAGTCTTTAGCGAAATACTAGTGGCGGCCTCACGCCAGACCAACTGACCCATCACCTGGGCACGGGGGGCAGGTAGTCTCAAAGCTCCTCAGGTGATTATAACGGACAGCCCAGGACGAGAACCACCGTCCCACCCCAGGGCTGCTGTGAGGACAGCAGGGTGCTGGGAGCCAAGGGGAGAGGCTCCAGAAGGAAGGGGTCCCCCACTCCAGGGCTGGACTGGTGAGCTGTCTTCCAGGTTGGGGAGGGGCCCCAGAGGACAGGAGGCTGGTTCCCCTTGGGTGTTCGTGAATGAGCTGTGTGGCCTTAGGCAAGTTGCCTCCCCTCTCTGGGCCTCCTCTATATAATGAGGATCCGGGACTAGACTCCATCTGAGCGACTGTGACGTTTCCACAATCCATGGTCTCATCAGCTTCAGCAGAGCCAGCACGTACCTGCGCGCCCAGCCGCGGTGGCTTCTGTGGGGGCCCCGTGAACTCCACTGCAAGGAAAAGCATGGTGAGTGGGGGGCGGCTCTCAGCACCCCGACCCTTCCCTTTGTGCCTGCTGAACCTCTCTCCCCTGCCACCAGGAGAGCCCAGGGACGTGAACCCCAAAGTCCAGGATGGCAGGGAAAATGACCTTCTGCTCTCCCTGGTTTTCCAGTAACCAGGGACACGCACTGCCGTCCCATTTATAGAAAGAAAAAACCAGAGCCATAGCCGAGCTGGAGCTGGCAGTGGGCGTCCTGCCCCGGCTCGTGCTTGCTCCCCGGTGGGTGCCGGGCGCAGGAACCAGCACACACTGTGGCCCTGTGGTCCCTGGGGGAGAAGCCTCACGTGGGAGGTGGCAGGTGTCTGGGGCCTGGGGCAGGTTTGTGAGGATTCTCTAACGCTTTGCCTTAGCATTTGGGGCTGAGGAAGCAGGATAGCAGCGGAGCCCAGCTTTTCCTCTGCGGAGTGAGCGCGGCGTGAAACACCTGGTTCAGAACACCTGGTTCTACTCTTGCCTCTAGCTCCGCCACCTGGGGCCGCTCAGGTACACACCCTGGGCCTTAATTTTCTTTTTTTTCTTTTTGAGACAGAGTCTCACTTTGTTGTCCAGGCTAGAGTGAGTGCCGTGGCGTCAGCCTAGCTCATAGCAACCTCAAACTCCTGGGCTCAAGCGATCCTCCTGCCTCAGCCTCCCAAGTAGCTGGGACTACAGGCACATGCCACCATGGCCGGCTAATTTTTTCTATATATATTAGTTGGCCAATTAATTTTTTTCTATTTATAGTAGAGACGGGGTCTCACTCTTGCTCAGGCTGGTTTCAAACTCCTGACCTCAAGCAATCGGCCCGCCTCGGCCTCCCAGAGTGCTACAATGACAGGCGTGAGCCACCGCGCCTGGTCCTTAATTTTCATTTGTAAAATAAGACTAGCTCAGGAGGGACCCTGGAGCCAGAATGCATGTGTTCAAATCTTTGAGCTTTCCTAATTATTAGCTGTGTGACTTTGGGCAAGTTACTCAACCATCCTGTGCCTCTTTGTGCCAGGCCTGTGCCTGACTTGGGTTAAGTTCTCTGTGACTGTTGTCATCACCACCATCAGCCCCGCCCCTCTAGGACGCAGCTGCCGGGCTCCCCGCTGGCTCTTCCCTCCCTGCCTTCTGCAGAGGCTTTGGAGACCCGGAGGGCCTGGCTTCCCCTCCCGCTTTCTCTCTTCCATCCCTCGGCTAGAGAAGATGAATGTGAAGCAGGAGAGGCGGGTGGAGCTACTTCGTTTTCCTCCCCAAGGAGCCTCCGACAGAGTGAGCGGAAAGAGAAAGGAGAGAAGCCCCAGCTCCTGGGGACAAATGCAGGGGGGAGGTGACCTGAGAAGGGACTGAGAGAGGGACGAGGAAGGTGCCAGGCAGGGGGTGAGGGATGTAGGTGGCAGAGCAGCGTGGTGGCTCTGCGCCCCAAAGCCGGCCCTCCCTGCACTCTCCCAGTTAAAGCGAGGCAGGTGCTTCCTAGAGTCGCAGAGACGCGGTTGTCCCCGGCACTGGGCAATGAGCGAGGGCAGCGGCCCCGCCCAAGAAGCCAAGCAGAAACCCCCCAAAGGGAGGCAGGAGCACTTACTGTAGCCGGCCTCCTTCTCCGGGGTCTGGAAGGAAGGGAGGAAAGAGAATCTGTCACTCACACTGCTCTGGGGACAACCCCCTCCCCCCTTCATCTGTCCCCAGCTCCTCCACTGTGGTTAGAGATTAGGGCCGTTGGAGGGGGTGCCTGGGAGCTCCTGACCAGAAGGACCTTTCTGGGAGGCAGAGGGGCCCCGAGGAAGGCCACAGCAGTGCTAAGGGCGCGGGTCACACACGAGCTCGGAGAAGAGCTGCGTGGAGGCTGGCACGTGGGGAAGAGACACCTCCCAGGACAGGGATGGGGGTGGGGTGGGCAGCCGAGGGGGAGCTGGGCAGGCCCGGGATGGGGGAGTCGGGGGTCCTGAGGTGCAGGGTCTTCTCTCCTGCTGACTTACCAGCGGGGACTTGTCGTTCATGTAAACCATGGGGTCCTGCAGAGAAGGAGACCAAAGCAAGGGACTTAGGGTTCCAGAACCGAAAGTACCAGGAACGAATCCGCTCGGGCTAGCCGGGGGTATGGAAGGGGACTCGGGGGGACGCAGGACACGGAGACCCCACCCCGGGCCGGCGCTCGCTCACCAGGGACTTCTCCTCCTCCCGCAGCCACTGGTAATCCAGCACCATCTGCTTCTGCTGCTTGTCCAGGATCTGCCGCATCTTGACCTTCTCGGCCTCCCACAGCTGCTGGGCCTCCTCTCGGCTGCTGGGCCGGATGAAGTCCTCCTCCTGGAGCACGGCGGGGCAAAGAGAGGACGCAGTGAGCCCCGCCCTCGGACTCCGAGGAGGGACAGACCTCTGAAGAGCCCCGAGGGAGTTGCAAGTCTCGGCCTCGCCAGCTGCTTTTTTCTTGCAAGTTTGCTCCTAGAGCCCCAGCCGTGTGTGCAGACAGCGGTTACCTGGCGCCAGCCTCGAGCGCGTGCCTGTGTTGCCCTGAGACGCCAAACCCGAGGACGCGCTGTTTAACATGCACGGCATGCAGACGATCACTGATCTGTCAATGACGTTTTATCCTCTAGCGACTGCCCTAACATTGTTTCGTCAGTTGGCATTTGTGACGGTTGCTGTCATTTAATAATAGATTTAGAAATGTCTACCCAAAAGATCAAATGACACTCTACAAATGGGACACCTGCACTCGAATGTTTACAGCAGCACAGTTCACAGTCGCAAAGGTGTGGAAACAACCCAGGTGCCCATCAGTACATGAGTGGATTAATAAAATGTGGTATATGTATGCCATGGAGTACTATTCAGCTTTAAGAAACAATGGTGGCCGGTCGCGGTGGCTCACACCTGTAATCCTAGCACTCTGGGAGGGCGAGGTGGGAGGATTGCTCAAGGTCAGGAGTTCAAAATCAGCCTGAGCAAGAGCGAGATCCCGTCTCTACTATAAATAGAAAGAAATTAATTGGCTAACTAATATATATATATAGAACAAATTAGCCAGCCATGGTGGCGCACTCCTGTAGTCCCAGCTACTTGGGAGGCTGAGGCAGGAGGATTGCTTGAGCCCAGGAGTGGGAGGTTGCTGTGAGCTAGGCTGACGCCACGGCACTCACTCTAGCCTGGGCAACAAAGTGAGATTCTGTCTCAAAAAAGAAAAAGAAAAGAGAAACAATGGTGATATAGCACCTCTTGTATTTTCCTGGATACAGCTGGAACCCATTCTACTAAGTGATGTATCTCAAGAATGGAAAAACCAGCACCACGTGTACTCACCAGCAAATTGGTATTAACAGATCAACACTTAAGTGGACACATAGGAATAACATTTATCGAGTGTCAGGCAGGTGGGAGGGGGGAGTGGGGCATGGGCGATATACGTAACCTTAACATTTGTACCCCCATAATATGCTGAAATGAAAAAAAAAAAGAAAAGAAAAAGAAATGCAAAGCCAGCCTTCTGGAAACCCTTTGGTGCTTATCTCCACCTAAGCAACCAAGTTGGCAGGTCTGGAGGCTTCCAGAGACCGTGGTGCTGTCTCTAACCCTGCAATACGCAGCCCCACGTGCATCCGTGGCTGAGCAGAGCCTGGGAGAAGGAGCATGACTTCCTAGTAAGACGTACTCTTTATTAAGATAACATTAATAGCTTGGGTTATTTAAATAATGGTTAGAAGAAATGCAAGCGCTAAGAGAGAAAATGAGAGCAAAATTTAAAGAGATATAGCTCTATAGGTATAAGATAAATCCTTCCTCTCCCTAAACTTATTAACCTAACCCTTCTTTTAACTCAACTGTGAGGCTTTGGACCTATTCATAGTTTCAGCTGCTGGTTCAGAAACAAAAGGTATTGCATGCCTGCCTATTTTCCCTCAATTGTTCCCAGGGTTCACTTGTATAATTATCTGCTCAGTCCCTCCAAACTATTTGGCTTTTTTTCTGCTGCCTATGATCACCCTGGCTTCCTGGACTGGTGGAGGAAGCATGTTATTGGCATCCTCTTGATTGTACAAAGCCCAGGGATTGCCTTTGCCACAGGCAGGATTCTTCTATAACCCCCAAAATGCTAAAATGATCAAGGGACCAAGCTGGCAGTTCCCTTAATTCCTTTCCTTCAAAGTGGCATTTACATACAAGTCACTTGCAGAAAATGCTAAAAATGATCTCTATCTACTTCTAGCAAGCCATAATCCCTGCTAAATCTCTTAAAAGTTTCCCCCTAAACCCTACAAAACATTGAATATTACAATATGGTTCAAAATAGTTTTATTGGGATATTTTTCCTAGTGCTCACTGAGCTTCAGTTACTGATCTCAATTTTTAATAATACCACTCCCCACAAATTAGGCTTTTTGCTGAAATATTCTTTGTCCACTAATCTATTCAATAACTATTTATTAAGCAACTATGTGGCAGGCATAGGACTAGGTACTGGAAGGACAGTGGTTTTAAAATATACAGTGTTCCTGTTTTCATGGAGCTAAATAAATAATAGACCAGGTTAGTGCTCAACCTCAACACTATTGACATTTGGGGCCAGATAATTCTTTATTTCAGGGAAATTTTTTGTACATTGCAGGAAGCTTGGCGTCTTTCCTGGCCTCACCCACTAGATACTGGTAACACCTCCCAGTTGTAACAAAAATGCCTCCAGACATTATCAAATGTCCCCTCACAGGGAAACTCATGTTAGTTGAGAACCACTGAGCTAGACTTTATTTTAGAATACATTTCAGAATGTAAGAGTATTTTATAATTATAGAACTGTTAAAAATAAAATAGGATTTGGCTGGGTGCAGTGGCTCATGCCTATAATCCCAGCACTTTGTGAGCCTGAGCTGGGAGGATCCCTTGAGCCCAGGAGTTTGAGGCAACATAGCAAGACCCCATCTCTGCAAAAGTTTTTAAAAAGTTAGCCGGATGTGGTGGTGCACACCTGTAGTCCCAGCTACTTGGGAGGCTGAGGTGGGAGGATCGCTTGAGCCCAGAAGTTCCAGGCTGCAGTGAGCTATGATCATGACACTGCTCTCAGCCTGGGTGACAGAGTGAGACTCTGTCTCTAAAAAAATTAAATACATACATGCATACATACATACATACATAGGATTAATTTCTCAGAGGCTGATGCTCCAAAATGAGGAATATTTAAGGCTATAATAAATCTCCCCAGTTAAATGTCAACACCTGCAAACACAATGATATAGTTGCTCAGGCTAAATAATGACAAATAGGAACTACGATGTCAAAATTTCTAAATATAAAGTTAGAAATTTCTAGGGAAAAATGTATTGACTGAGGAAGACCAGGCTAAATACTGGTAGGATGAGTTACTACTAGAGTCAAGAAAATACTACACAGTTTTACAAGTGCTGAGAGAAGATTTCCACCACTAAAATGTTGAACATGCCCAAGGACTGATTGTCCTAAATATTTTAACAAACACACATGGGAAGACTTATTCTGATGTCTTCCAATTTCATAATAAAACTCAAGGAGAAAATGAAAAAAACATTTAATCTCTTAAGAGCTGCCTGTGCTGAAATGCAGCTCAGGTATTCTTATTGGGGAACGGCTGCTTACATTTCTGATTACACTGCACTCTTAAAAGGAATCAGGTGTTTTATAATGACTCTAATGGCTGTGCACCTGCCACAATTAGGCTACCACCCGTCCTGTCAGCCTTATTTTCACCTGCCCAGGTGCCCTTCCTTGTCCTAGCCAAGCAGCTCCTGCACGTGCCCTGTGGTTTCCCAACACTCAGTCTAGGCTCCTACTAATACCTCTGGCTCTTCCATTCCCTGCATGCCAATTTCTTCCTGTCCAAACCTCCCCTTCCTTCAAGGCCCATCGGAATAAAGCAGCTGGAAGGAATTATTCTCCTCTCTGCACTCCCATTCTGTGGCACCTACAACCTCCGACTTGCAATGACAGGTACGCGTGTACCTGGCCTCTTCCCTCTGGCCGACTGGAAGCTCTTTGAAGGCAGAACTGCTGGGTTCCCTCTTCAGCACCCAGGACAGCGACTGGCAATCAGCACATGCTGTACTGCTTATTGAATATTACTATTTTAAATCTCAATTGTGAGTCCTCCAAGAGGGGAGACTGCCGCCCTCCCTTCTCTGGCGTGGCATCCCACAGACTCCCAGATGAGTCAGGCTATAGAGCCAGTAATTAGAAAAATTGTTTTATTGTCAGAAAACCATCTACAAATTTTTGTTAAATGCTTTCAAACGCTTTGCAGGGAGCCTATTATACCTTTTCAGCATTCTACCTGGAAGAGACTTTCTCAATGTTTCTGATCTATATCATGACATGCAGTTTATATTTTTAACTTTATTTTTGGGGGGGAGAGTTTATTTAAAGACATGCTCATTGTGTTCTTTCAGGGAGATTTTCCTTATGGCAATTACTTATAAACTCCTGACACAAAAGGTCTTTCTTTCCTGCTGCACAGTCTGTCTTTATGGAACTGAACAAAGTCCTCATGGAGAAGCAGGCCTTAGACAACATACTCCTCAAATGTGCCAAAAAGAACATTGTTCTAAAAGAACACATTTTTTAAGCAAAACTCAGTAAAACTTAATTAGTTACGAATAAAGACTCAAGGGCAGGAAGGGTGCAGGAACTGAACACAGCCTGAATTATAGTACACGCCTAAAAATGCAGTTTTATTATTGTTAAGCATATGGAAAGATAAAAATTGGTTCAATTAATGTAAAAGAAAAAAGCGAGGTAGGTCAGGGGAAATTTATTTCACAATAGTTCTTGGTGTCTTGAATTCTAAGTTCTCATGTTTGTTTCAAAAGTTTTCTAAACTAAGAATAATGGCGTAGAACTAGATCAACACATTTGCCTACATTTTCCAAATCTATTATAATAAAAATGTTTTTTTCTAAAAAAAAATTTTAGTCATGTATACTGAGCGTGAAATGTCATGCATGTATACAGAGAGCTAAAATATTAATAAGAGTTTTAGTCTGTTTTGTTACTCGGTTTAGTAAAATGTATCATGGCAACTGACCCTCAGGTGCATTTGTATGAGGGAGACGGTTGGGGGCCAGTGCCCATCCGGTTATAAGCAAAAATATTCTTGTTACAAGACCTGACAATCAGAAACTAGCGCAGGAAGCACTCAGGGCTCTGCCGGCAGCTGACAATGCAGAGGTGATGGGGGCGGGGCATAGCTCCCTGCCTATATCCACACTGGCCCTAACCTCCTTCCCACCCAGCCGCAGCCTTTGCAAAAGCAGCAGGAGCAGTGGCCACGGGAAGCCTTTCCTTTTTCGTGAGGAGAGACTTAGCAACCAAAGCCACCAGGCAGGCAGGCAGGGTGGGGCGGAGCTCTAGCGCCACTGGCTTGGCAGTGCTGTGCCCATGGGGCTTCGTGCCGCCAGGGACCACCCTACCCTGGGGGCTCAGGGGAGGCAGAGATTTTTACAACATCAGCCGCAGCACCTGCATGGACAGGGGCCGGTTCGGGTCCAGCCGGCGTCCCAGAGGTGGGGGGGAAGAGCCCGGCTCTGCCCCCAGCCTCTGCCATGTGTGCAAAGGGAAGGGAGTCACCGAGCCCCTCGGTGGCCTGACCGGAGGAGCATGGCAGCATGGAGGGCATCTCCTGAGCCTGAGCACACGGGGTTCCCGGCGTCCCAGGCCACCTCCCACCAGCAGCCTCCTCGGTCCAGGCGGGGACCCAGCATGCAGAGCCGTCTTACCCGCATGCTGTGGCGCTTGAAGACATTGTGCCGGTGGAGAGGTGGGGTGTGCAGCGAGTTAACGGGAGACGGGTACTCCATAGGGCTGGTGAGCGTGGGGGAGCTGGCACACAGACCCTCCGGGACCTATTCAGGAGACGCAAAGAAGCACAGGACACAGGACGAGGCAGGAAGGGGGACAATTAGCTGCTACGAACACGAGCACAAAGACACGATGCACAGGCGCTGCGGGGGCACGGGGCTCGCCCCCAGGGGCTGAGCAAGAACGGGCCTGGGGGTGGTCCCCACAGGTTGCCGACCTACTGAGGCCAGGTCTCCTCCCTCAGCATTCATCGGAAAAGAGTCGTGTTACAGACTGGCAGGTACGATTAGCCCACGGATTTATATTTCTATATGAAATTTTTTTTTAATTAAAAAAATGTATTCCTCTTTTGAATACCCCATAAGTATATGTTTCCTTTTTAAGGACATTGTTTCCATCTTTTGAATCAAGTCTTTTTCTCCCCATGAAGAAGATTTATTAGTTCTTGCATACGCTGGCTTTGGCACTGGGACGTTCCCTGGAGAAGAAATCTGTGACCACACGACACCACCTTTCTGTAAAGAGCACGAAATGCATGCGCGCGGTTTCTGTTGGGTGAGATGGTCCCTTTTTGAGCAACGACTCTGAGCTGGGGAGGCCTCAGAAGAAATGAGAGGAGACCGGGTCCCTCTCTCCTAGATGTGACGACAAGAGACCCACGGGGCAGAAACGTTCACAGTCAGGGCCCCAAAGCCTGGGAGAGTCGCGGCTAGCGAGGACAGAGGTGGGGACAGCTCGGGGAAGCCCTGCCAGCTCTCCAGTCGCCACCCTGTTTCTGTCCACGGCCTCTGCGGGGAGCCCCGGGGAGCGACTCCATTCTCTGGAGAATGTCACTGTCCCTGGCTCCCTGGGACTCCTTGCCCAGGGTAGGAGGCCGGTGGGGGGCTTGGACACGGAGGGTAGCTGCAGGCAGGCACGTGAAGCGGCGGACACCGTAGACAGAGGGACTGGGCATAAGGCAGGTCTCAGCTGCGGACAGCCTGGCAGGGTTGCATTTTTATTTTTCCTGATCTGAGCTTAAATTCTGTCCTGGGTGCCGGGGAAGAGCTAACCCGGGCCCTCTCCTCCACCACCCCAGTGGGTGGTCACTGCTCCCCGAAGGCATGAGAACGGAACGTCGGAAAGGACCTGGAGGAGGGATGCCCGTGAACTTTGCCAGCCCTCTGCCTCCGTAGTTACCTGGAACTGCAGCTTGGGAGCCAGAAGGTTGGTTTGCGGAGGGGGTCTGTACTTGGGCCGGCTGGGCTGGAGAGAGAACACAGAGGTACATCAGTCCCTGTCTCTGTCCTCGAGTGAACACGGCTCACAAGGGGCCAGCAGGCAGGAGACAGCTCCGGCTTGTCCAGAAGGAAGGAGACTTGAGGGACAAAGTGATCAATATCGAAACATCTTTCTTCGTCCACTTACTGAACACCAATTGCCTGCTGAGTGGTGGGCGGTACAGAGAGGCCACCTCTCTGCCCCCCAGGAGGATCGCTAATTGGAGGGGTTAATGACCTGTGTGCATGTAGCCTCCCTCAGTGTGGGAGCACCTGCCAACTCAGGCATCCACAGCCACGGACATTCGGAGCTAGGAGGCCACCAGGGCTCGGGCACTCGTGGAAACTTCGTGGAGCTGGGCCTGAGGGAAGGGGCAGGACGTGCCAGGCAAGAGGGACTGGATTGGGCATTGTTGGGGACTGAATGTTCATGTCACCCCCCCTCGATTCATATGTTGAAGCCCTAACCCCTACAGTGATGGTATTGGGAGGCTCAGCCCTTGGGAGATGATTAGGGTTAGATGAGGTCATGGGGCGGGCGGCCCTGCAGTGGGATTAGCACTCTAATGAGAAGAGGAAGAGGGACCAGATCTCTCTCTCTCTCTTTCTCTCTTCCCGGTGAGGACACAGCAAGGCGGCCATCTGCAGGCCAGGACGAGACACCAGCACCTTGACCTTGGACTTCCCAGCCTCCAGAACTGGGAGAGACAAATGTCTGTGGTTTAAGCCACCCGGTCTGCGGTATTTTCTTACAGCAGCTCTAGCTGACTAATACGGGCATGGTCTCCTGGAAGCCACCCACCTCATGGCAGTGGAGCCCTGGTTCCCGGGCCCAGGGCTGCCATGGAAGACAGGGACACAAAGACTAGACCCAAGGGACCCAGGACACTCCTTGTCTGTGTGTCCTCAGGGGATCTCATTTGTCCCTAGAAAACTCCTACAAGTGCCCAGCCTCTCTAAG
Organism: Microcebus murinus; assembly: GCF_040939455.1. Lineage (NCBI taxonomy): Eukaryota > Metazoa > Chordata > Mammalia > Primates > Cheirogaleidae > Microcebus > Microcebus murinus. Next base: position 22,900,808 of record NC_134127.1, on the reverse strand, counting down.
GAAGATTTTGAGGGACGACCTGCTGTCCCACAAGGTGCCTGAGTCTCAGATGCCACCTGTCCGGGCCCTGGTGTGACACGCTGGGTTGAAAGGCCGACCAAGGATGGTAGGGGCATCCTGGCTACGCAGGGAGTCAGACGGTGACCCACTTCCACTGTGACTCAGAGGACCCACAAGGCCAGAACTTGGCTTACCTTGGGTGGGGGTTCCTGGAAGGCCGTAGGCTCCAAGATTTTGGGGGGTCGGTAGCGAGCATTCCTCTCTTGCTCAATGGCAATGTCCTTCTCCATCTGATAAATGTCACTGCCGAGGAGTCAGGTCAGATGGGGGGAGAGAAACAAGGTCAAAGTAAGACACCCCTCAGGGGCTCCTGTTTGCAAGGGAACCACCAGATCCACTTCTGTGTCCATCTCCCTGCAGAGCGGCCTGGGACAGCCCTGAGACAGGCTGAAATGTGGCCCTGAGGCCTCTTGGTGCTGCTGCAGCTGCCGTGGCCCCTGCCTGCAGCCCTTGATCCCCGCTCACCTGAGGCTGCACACGAGCTCCGTGAAGCGGGGCCGGTCACTGGGGTCGTAGTCCCAGCAGCGGGTCATGAGGGTGTACAGCACAGGCGGGCAGAGGTCAGGCTTGGGCAGCCGGTCCCCTTTCTCGAGCACCCCGATGACGTCCTTGTTCTCCAGCCAGAAGAAAGGCTGCTTCCCAAAGCTCAGGATCTCCCACACGCACACGGCTGGGGGACGGGGGGAGGGATGCTCAGGCCCCATGCTGGGGACACGCCAGCCCTCCCCCCGGAACACTGTGGCCCTCAGTGTCCGTCCCAGCCAGGGAGGGGCTCCCGCCTCATCCTGCCTCTCCTCCCAGTGCCCGGGGCCTTGCCCGCCCTGGCGGCCCACCCGGGGGCTGACGACCTGATGAACTACGGCCCCTGACTCGGCCCCTTTGAGGTGCAGCTCTCAGGGCCCTAGAGGTGGCCGTCAAAGCACATCATTGGGACCCCCGGTGCCTTCTCTTAGAAGGGAGTGGAGCCCCCGCAAGAGAGCTGGAGGTGGAAGCTTAGTGCCGACACTTGCTGCCCATGCAGTCGTGGGCAAGCCCCCTGGGTTGTCCCCAGCCTCAGTTTCCCTGTCTGGAAAATGGGAGTGATAATTATGAGACTTTCCCGGAGGGCCGTGGGAGCACTAGGTGGGACCGCGCACAGGCTGGCGCTCTGTAAAGGAGACCAACCACCCCGCCTTTGTTCCCCCCGCTGCCTGAACCTCCTCCTCAGCACAAACGTCGAACCTGTGACTGCGACCTCCCTCCAGGGTGGCCCCGCACCAGTCCCTGGGGCTGCTTGGTGGAGCCCACACTCGTCACAAGAGCCTTTTCCAGGAAGGTGACCCCGTACGGCCCAGGCCAGCCCCCGCCCATGTCACCCCCACCGCCACCAGGCTCCTCTGGGACTTCTTAGTGGCCACAGCAAAGCAGGACCCTGGGAACCTGGGGAAGGGCAGAGCCCTGTTCCCCGAACCCCCTGTCCTGCCTGGTCACGCAGGGCAGGGCCCGAACCCTTTCCCACGCCCTCCCCAGTCACCACTCACCAAACATCCAGACGTCGCTGGCCGTCGTGAAGCGGCGGAAGTTGATAGACTCTGGGGACATCCATTTGATGGGGAGACGAGTCACAGAGGCTGTGGGTGGGCAAAGAGGTTTACAGCAGTTGATTAGGGAGAAAGATCCGGAATTATCCAGAAGTACGGCCTACTCCCAGGAGACCCCTGGCCTGGGCCACCCAGCCACAGGCTTCAGCGACCCTCCCGGTGAAAGCAGGGGCCAGAATGTCACCCTCACCTTTGTAATACTCCTCGTCCTCAATATACCGGGAAAGGCCAAAGTCCCCCAGCTTCACGCACTCAGGGGAGGCCACCAGGATGTTCCGGACGGCGATGTCCCTGGAAGAGGGAGGTCAGGACCAGGGTGGGGCGCTGCCCCCCTTGGGAGTGGGAACACTTTAGCGAGACAGAGAGGCAGGGGACAAGAGTGCCAGCCAGAGACCTGGTTGCCAGAGCAGAATCCGGCAGCTTCTGTGGGTGGCTGTCCCCACTGAGTGGTCTTGCTAAGGCACAGCTCAGGTGGGAGCCCGGCCAGCCCTCTGCCCCGACACGCACAGACCGTGTCATCTCCTTCCCTCCCGCTGCCGGGCTGCCTCTCGTCACCCTTGTCACCAGTCTCCAGCCCAAAGCACCTGCCCCCCACGTGCCCCTTCTGTGCCTGTGTGGTCCCCTGTGCTGGGGAGGCTGTCACCCTGCTGATTCTTCAAGGACGAACCCCAACCACCTCCCTGGCCACAGTCGTGTCCTGCTGCTCTGCATTGTACAGGACTGTGCAGGCTTCTGTCAGAGCAGCCGCCACAGCCGACTCTGATGGAGCACTTAGGATCCTACAGGTCTTCGTGTCACACACGGAGACCCTCAGAGCCCCCTGGTGCAGGGAGGAGACCTGCACAGAGAGCTGCAGGCACCTGCTCAGCAGGTCAAGGTGGAAAAGGGTGCAGCCCAGGTAGCTGAGCTCTCACATGCCCCAGGAGAAGCACTGCTGACTCAGTTTACCAAGTATTTATCTGTGTATTTCTTTTCTTTTTTTTTTTTTTGAGACAGAGTCTTGCTTTGTTGCCCAGGCTAGAGTGAGTGCCGTGGTGTCAGCCTAGCTCACAGCAACCTCAAACTCCTGGGCTCAAGCGATCCTCCTGCCTCAGCCTCCCAAGTAGCTGGGACTACAGGCATGCGCCACCATGCCCGGCTAATTTTTTCTATATATATTAGTTGGCCAATTAATTTCTTTCTATTTATAGTAGAGACAGGGTCTCACTCTTGCTCAGGCTGGTTTCGAACTCCTGACCTCGAGCAATCCACCCGCCTCGGCCTCCCAGAGAGCTAGGATTATAGGCGTGAGCCACCGCGCCCGGTCTATCGGCGTATTTCTCACAGGCAGACTCCACGCCTTAACAACGTTTGTTTTTATTATCGAAAAGGTGACTTAAAGGCAGGACAACTTCAAATAAACAAATGATCAAAGGAAACGAATCGGTCACCCCACCACTTCAGCCCAGGACTGTTGCCGTCTCACGTTTGACCCCCATGCTAGAATGTATGATTCCCGAGGAAAGGGACAGTTGTCTGTTTTGGTCACGACTTTGTCCCAGAGCCCGGGACAGTGCCTGGCACAGAATGAGAGTTCCATGATATTATCGTACCAGCGAATGCCGTTTATGTCCCCCAGTGTGACTCTGCGTGGAATCAGGCACGAGGCCACTCAGCAATGTCAATGTGGGGCAAGTGCCCTGTGGCTGACTCCTGAGGGTGCCAGGTTGCTGTGGCAGGGACGGAGCAAAGGCAGGTGGAGGAGGACCTGCTCCACGGCCTCGGGGAGGCTGGGACTCTGCAGCCCAGGGTGCCGGGGAACCAGGGTGCTGTCTGGGCCGGGACCCCAGGATCTTCCTGGCGCTGCTCCAACCCCGTCCCTTCTTCCCTGTGCCACCAAGCGCACCAGCTGGAGGACAGTGAGAGCCATTCGAGGCGGGAGGCGCCGACCTGGCACTCACAGGGGAGGGCTTGAGGAACTGAGCCACCATCGGACACCTTGGACTTTGGAGTTACCCTTTTTTTTTTTTTTTTTTTTTTTGAGACAGGGTCTCACTTTGTTGCCCAGGCTAGAGTGAGTGCCGTGGCATCAGCCTAGCTCACAGCAACCTCAAACTCCTGGGCTCAAGCAATCCTGCTGCCTCAGCCTCCCAAGTAGCTGGGACTACAGGCATGCACCACCATGCCTGGCTAATTTTTTTTTTCTATATATATATTAGTTGGCCAATTAATTTCTTTCTATTTATGGTAGAGATGGGGTCTCGCTCTTGCTCAGGCTGGTTCCGAACTCCTGACCTCGAGCAATCCACCCGCCTCGGCCTCCCAGAGTGCTAGGATTACAGGCGTGAGCCACCGCGCCTGGCCTGGAGTTACCCTTAACAGCCCCAAGAAGCGTGGGCGGCTCTTTCAATTTTACCTACGAAGGGGGGTCAGAGGCTGGTGGCACAGGTGGGGCCAACGCTGGGACCCCAACACTGGTCTGTGCGGGCTCCAGCTCTGCTTCACCCCGACCCCCGGGGGCAGGGGAAGGGCCCGGGTGCCTCCCTCTGTGCCTACCTGTGCACGCAGTTGATGCTCTCCAGGTAGGCCATGGCCTTGCATATCTGCAGCGCGTACAGGACCAGGGTGGGCACCTTCAGGGAGCTCTTGTTTCGCTCCAGGTAGTGGCCCAGCTGCAGGAAGGGAGGTCCGTCAAGACCCCCGGTGGGACCCCACCAAGGAGCCACGGGGCCCAGATTGCTGGCGGCCCCCCACCCTTCCCAGGGGGTAAACCCCAAGCCAGTGAGATGTTCCAGCAATTTCCTCTACAAATGGGCCCTCTGGGCTGTTTCAGCCGAACAGAGAAGCTGGGGAGGAAGGGTCCCCACTCTGGCCTGGTGGCCTTGCGGCCTTCCTGCCGCTTCTGGCTCACCTCCCCGTAGGAGTACAGCTCCATGATGATCCAGGTGGGCTCCTCTTCGATGATGCCGATCAGCTTCACGATGTGCGGGTGGTCGAGGTTCCTCATGATCACTGTGGCGGGGGCAAGGGGACCGGCCGGGGTGGCTCAAAGTCCAGCATGAGAAACGTGCTGTGCTGTCCCGGCCGGGAGACCAGCCCCTCCAACGTGGTCCCAGCACTGCTCACACCCCCCCACCTGCTGCCCCGCTACCCAGGCCCAGGACCCTCCCACCTTGGAGGCCGGGGGTCTCGGGTCCCACCCAGGGGACGCCTACCTGCCTCGCTCATGAACTTCTCCTTGTTGTCCAAAGTGCAGTCCTTCTTGCAGGTCTTGACGGCCACGTTGGTTTTCTCCCCTTTCTGCAACGGGAGTGTGCTCAGGGCCATGCGGTCCAGCCTGCGGCTCAGAAGAATGTGTCCCCTCCCGGCTTCACCCTGGTTCTCCCATGGATGTCATCAGCCAGGGAAGGCAGGGCATGTCTTTCTCCTATTTCTCTCCTCCTCCTCCTCCCCCACTTCCTTTCTTCTGGGTCGGGCTGTGTTGGAACTGGACAAATAACTCTAGCCTCTGGCTGTCCATGGGAGGACGCAGGGACCCCATCACCTGCCTAAAGTTACGGACATGTGGCAGAGCACCTGCAAGACCATCGTCAGATGTTATTGTCAGGTTTTAAATTCTTTTTTTTTTTTTTTTTTTTTTTTTGAGACAGAGTCTCGCTTTGTTGCCCAGGCTAGAGTTGAGTGCCGTGGCGTCAGCCTAGCTCACAGCAACCTCAAACTCCTGGGCTCAAGCCATCCTCCTGCCTCAGCCTCCCGAGTAACTGGGACTACAGGCATGCGCCACCATGCCCGGCTAAGTTTTTCTATATATATATATTAGTTGGCCAATTAATTTCTTTCTATTTATAGTAGAGACGGGGTCTCGCTCTTGCTCAGGCTGGTTTTGAACTCCTGACCTCGAGCAATCCGCCCGCCTCGGCCTCCCAGAGTGCTAGGATTACAGGCGTGAGCCACCGCGCCCGGCCAGGTTTTAAATTCCTGTTGCCCTTTTCCCGGGCTCGGCCTTTCCCCCGGGCCTGCTAGCAGCTCGTCTGCAGACACCAGCCTTGCCCAGCCTGTCAGTGGCCTTGAGCCCAACTCCACCGGGGGTCCTGCCCTTCCTTTCCTCAGAACCGCGTCTCCCGGTCCTGCCTCCACTTCCAGCCTGGCATTCTGTTCCCCTTCCTGGAAATGACACCCGTCTGCGTCGTTCCCCGGGCACTTTGTAAAGACTGTCCTGCCAAGCAGACGAGGGTCCCCATGTCATGTGGCCGCCTCCCGCCCGCTGAGATTCGAGCTCCTGTCTCGCCTCACAGCCAAGCAGAGGAGGAGTGTCAGGGAAGTGCAGGGAACTCACGTGATTCGTGTAGACACCTTCATAGACCTCCCCAAAAAAGCCTTCCCCGAGGATTCGATTCAGAACCACGTCTTCACGGGCGACGCCGTACTGCGGACCTGCAGCCGGAGGGGCAGCGGGTCACGGAGCACCCAGACCGGCCAGTGTCCCCTGGGGAGCCTGAGTGTCACCAGACCCCCCACAACACCTCAGCCAGGATCCCGAGGCTGGGCTGGGAAAGAGTCTAGAAGGTTCCATGGTCTCAGACCCAGGGAAGAGCCGCCACCCTGTCCCCTCCGCAGACTGGGTCTCAGTTCACATTCCTAGAATCCCCACCCGGCTCCCCAGGTGCACAAAGGTCAGTCGGTCGCTGCAGGGAGATAAAAGAACCGCCTCGGCTTCGAGTCAAAGGCGCTCCTGTCTGAGCCACACACAGGAAGATACAGGAAGAAAAGGATGTTCCCTGCGGTGACACGTGAGTCCTCACGATGTCATTTCGTGGGTGTGGTCGCCGTGGCGGGGTCAGGACCTACCTCCGGGCCTTCGCAGGGTCTCGTCGGGAATCTCCGCGTAGATGTCTGACTCTGGAACGACAGGAGGATGCCGTCAGCGGGCACCGCCGGGAGCCAGGTGTGTGGCTCCCACCTGGAGGCCAGCGGAGCCACAGGGGCAGGTCGGGGAGAAGCCAGGCGAGTCTCGGGCTCCCCTCCCAGGGTCCAGAGCGGCCACACAGCCGAGGGGACCTCGGCTTGAGCTCCTGCTCCCCACTTCCCAGCCGCGTAATGTGGCGCAAGTCGGTTACTGTCCTCTAATCTCAGGTTCCCTTTATGCGAAGTGAATGTCTCTGGGGAATGTTGTCAAGATTGAATAAAATAATACCTGTCACATTTTAATGCCATTACAGGGTGAATATTAGTGTCCCCTGCCAAATTCATACATGGAAGCCGTAACCCCAATGTTAGGAGGTGGGGCCACTGGGAGGTGATTAAGTTGTAGGGGTCAAGCCCCCATGATGGGATTAATGTCTTCATAGGAAGACGAAGAGAGACCAGAGCATTCTCTCTCTCTCTGTCTCTTTCTCTCCACCATGGGAGGACACAGTGAGTGACCAGCCATCTGCAAAAAAGGCACAGAATCTGCTGGCACCTTGATCTTGGACTTCCTAGCATCCAGATCTGTGACAATAAATTTCTGTATTTTTTTTTTTTTTTTTTGAGACAGAGTCTCATATTGTTGCCTGGGCTAGAGTGCCGTGGCATCAGCCTAGCTCACTGCAACTTCAAACTCCCAGGCTCAAGTTATCCTCCTGCCTCAGCCTCCTGAGTAGCTGGGACTACAGGTATGCGCCACCACACCCAGCTAATTTTTTCTACTTTTGGTAAAGATGGGGTCTTACTCTTGCTCAGGCTGGTCTTGAACTCCTGACCTCAAGTGATCCTCCTTGGATTCCCAGAGTGCTAGGATTACAGGAATGAGCCACCGTGCCTGGCCTTAAATGTCTGTTTTTAAGCCACCCTGTCGGTGGTGTTTTGCTACAGCAGTCTGAGCTGACCAAGATGAACACGGTGCCCAGTAGTAGGCACTCAGTACATGCTAGCTGCTACCATTCATGACATTTGTCGGCCGTCGTTGGGAAGTGATAAGGGAAGGTCGTTTTTCTATAACTTGGAGGAAACCCTGGCTGCCATCGCAAGAGCAGGCAGCAGTAAGCGAGCGGAAGGGAGGCAGGGGACGAGGCAGGCAGCTTACCGATGCTGCAGCTCTCTGATAGGTGGGACCGCCGGGCCTCCAGGGATCTGCAGGAGGACGTGAAAGGGCAGGAGCTGGTGAGCCCAGAGCCTGGCCGTGTTCCCCTGGGCAGCCTTGGCCCACCGTCTCCACCCACCCCACTTGGGAGGCAGCCCATCCTGATGAGCACCACCTGGGAGCACGCCCAGGCTGCAGGGGCTGGAGGGGAGGGCCCACAGTGATCCCCTAGGATAACACCAGGCGGCATTAGGACGTGGCAACATTCCTCCAAGTATTTGCTGGGGGCGGTGGGGAGGGCGCCCTTGTGAAAGCCAAGCTGGGGTTCCAGGGTTCTGGAGCCCGGGAGCCAGAAACCATGTATGTGGGGGGCCAGTTTGTTCTTTCTTCTCTCGGCAGACGCGGGCGGAGCTGGGCCCCGGCCTCTGCCTCCCCGTGGTACTCACAGCATGGGGATCTGGGGCAGGCTGTTCCGCTTCTCACCGTCTGGGGAGAGAGGAGGGAGAGGGGGTTGCAGGTGGGGGCACAGCGGCCTGCGTGGCCGGCTGACCTCCTCATGGTGGTCCCCCATCTGCCTCTTCCATTCTCCCTTAGCCGCAGAGTGGGGGCCAGGGAGGCCTCCGGCCAGAGCTGGGGTCCTCCTTTGCAGGCTGCCTCCTGCCAGACTCCACGCGGCCCCGCCCGGACCCCCACGTCCTGCTTCCAGCCCCCAAAGAGAGACACACAGGAAGGACCAGTCGAGTTCTAGCAATGGCTTTGCACTTCCCGGGGAGGCAAGCACCTTCCCTCCAGGAGCCGCCTCTGCGGGGCCTTTGACCGGAAGGGCCGGGGTGGGGGTGGGGGGAGGAACAGGGCCTGCAGCCCGAGATGGGCTCACAGGACGTGTCCGGCAGGGCCAGTGAGAAACCTCTTCCTCCACTTATGGGTTGACGGCTTAGCATCTCCCACTCTGCCTCTGGGGACTTGGCTCAACTGTGCTGCCGCCCACAGCCCGGCCACTTCGCCTTTAGGTGGAACGCACCTTTCCTGGGGTGGACGATGAGTGAGCCTCCGAGCTCCCCCTGCAGCCGGCAGTAGCCGTCGATGAGGTCCGCCATGTTCTCAGCCTCCGCAGGGGACGAGGTTTTGATGGACAAAGCCTGCAGAGAAGGGACCGGCCACGGTGAGACCCCAGAGCCTGGGCTAGGGGCTGTCCCCAGGGCTGGTGGAGGACGTGCCATTCACCCCTGCCAGGTGCCACCCAACCGCGCCCCCCACCCCTGCTCAGCTCTCTCCCTATGGCCACCAGGGGGCGCTCTGTCACCCCAACGCAGCACCCTGGGCTCTCTGAAGGCGGGTCCCAGGCCCCCCTTGCTTTGGTCTCTGAGCACACAGCACAGTGCACTGTCCTGGAAGGTGCTCGAGAAGTAAAAGCAGAAACTGAGAAAAGGGAAGGGAAGGGATCGCGGCAGGACAGATGCAGGAAAGGAGAGAGAGACGAAGGGCCTGCAGTCTGAGCTCTTTCACCCACACACACCCCACGCTGCTGAGGCCTCGGTTTCTGGGTCATTGTCCACTTGGCAAAACTTAGGCCTCTGATTTGTTCCTGATTTCTGGTCACCTGAGCTACCCCTAAAACCTTTCCCAATTTCTTTCCTGACAATTAAAAAAAAAATGTCTCCCGAATGTCCTTATGATTTATCAACATCCTGGCGTCCTGTCTCAGCACTGGGTGGTTTCTTGACAAGATCCCCCAAACCAGGACTCCTGCCCGCCCTGGTCGGCAGGCTGAGCAAGGCCCCCACCCTGTGGCTACACCCTTCGGAGTGCCCAGGGGTCCCAGTGCCCAGAGACGCTCACCTGGGGGGCGCCCTCGATGCCCAGCTGCAGCACCGCCTGGCCCTCCTCCAGCGGGAGGCACCGGATGGACTTGATGTGCTTGAACTCTGCCAGGCAGGTGGGCTGTGGGGAGGGACAGGGTCCTTAGGGCCATCCCACTGCAGGGATCAGGCCCTGTAGATTGGTCAAGGTCAAGGGCAGGGGTGTGGCGGGGAAGGGGGAGGGCCAAGGAGGATCAGGGAGTCTCTCTCTTGGGGGGGGGGAGAGAATCAAAGACCACTGGAGCCAGAAGGATGGTCTAGTCCCAGCCCCTCACTTCCTCACTTTGCAGGAGAGAAAAGGAGGTCTGGAGAGAACCAGGACTTGCCCAGGGTCATGTGCCAAGTTGGCGGTAGAGCCGTGACTGCACCCACGTACCCCCCTGGCTCCCAGGGGAGTCTTGCCCCATTTTGCCATTGAGGGAGCAACTCTTCCATCTGAGCCAGGAGAGTAACAGGGCACGTCACTCCCGCCTCCCGCCCACGCCCACCTTGGTGCAGAGGACAGTCACAGGCGCTGAAGAACCACCCGCCCGTCCTGTGGCGCCCAAGCACCCACACACCCGCTCACTCCAGGGCACGGCCTTGGCAGGTGTTTGCTCTCAGTGATAGGGACAAGGACAGCCATGGGGCAGGGGCAGCACACCCCTCCGCCTGGGCTGGGGAGGGCTGCCCCGGCCTCGCTCTACCTTTGCATCTTGGCTAGTCAGCTGGCGGATGCCTTTAGGGCCAATGACCAGGTCCACGGTGATGTTCCATCCTTGCTGGAATAAAAGGGGGGCAGACCATTGTCCCAGCTCTGCCCACCCTGCCACCCAGGAATCTGCAGGAAAGCCCCCGGGGCTAGACAAATGCCACTGTCTCCTGGGCTGTCCGGCTCCTCTGCCCTAAACCCATGGATGTCCCCCACCTGCCCACCTCCCGGAGCTGGTGGCCAACACTTCAGTCCCCGAGTCACCATTAATTCCACTGCAGGCAGGTCCGTGAGGCCCCGATGCCCGAGGACCCACAGCGAGGTTGGCCTCTCCCGGGCCCTGGAGCTGGGCCCCGGCCCCCTTTCCTGAGGGGCTTGGTTGGGATCGGGTCGGGGAGGACAGAGGGAGCGCGTGCTCACAATGAGTTCGCAGCGGTAGGTCTCCTGGTCGATGTTGGCGAAGCCGGCGAGCGTGTTGAAGAACTTCATGACGCACTCCTCCTCCCTGAGCGAGGCGTACTGCTGGAACGTCTGCTGGATCATCTTGCGGAACTGCTTGGGCTGGGGAAGGAGACGAGGTCAGCCAGGCCCGCCCCTGGGCTCTGACTCCTTTCCCTGGGGTCCCTCTGCCAGAGGATGGTCCCCAGGGCCTGTGATCGCAGCGGCCATCTATGACCCGTCGCCACCATGGCCCTGTGAGGGGGGCGGGGTGGCATCCCAGAGCTCAGGACGCAAAGGTGACAAGCCTGACGGGGGGCAGGAGCCTGGGCTCGTCACATCCCTGTTTCCAGCCCCAGAAGGGGCCCAGGCTGCGCTTAGTTGTCCTGTGTCCCGATGCTCAAGGCGGCAGACGCCCTGGCTTCTCCCAGTGTCCCGGCCTGATCCGTTCAGCTCCAGCCTTGGGGCCCAGCACAAGAGGGTCTTTCTGAGCCCCACCCGGCGGATTCCTCACCTTCAAGTTCTCCTGCATCTGCTTTGGGAAAAACAAGTCCAGCCCCACTTCCTTTCTGAAAGAAGGAAAAAAACAAAGCAGCATTTGACTCCCTCACCCCCACGCCAGGCCAATCAGGAGGAGGCGAGAGAGCTTGGGGACACTGAGACGACCCTGCCTGGCTCTGGGGGAGGCGGGAGGGGGTAGGGCCCCAGGACTTACTCCAGGAGCTCGAAGTTGGACTTCTTGTCCAGCGCGTTGTGGGGCATGTCCTTGAAGAACCGCCTGGAGAGAGAGAGACGGAGGGTGTGGGGAGGGCGGCTGACGGGTAGGTGGGGGGTGTGGCCATTAGGACCGGGGCACCCCGTGCCCATGGGTGGGCCTAGAAGCCCCTTTCCCCGCCAGATGTGGGGATTCCTGGGAGGGAGGAAGCTATAAAAGTCATAAAATGTGATATTTAAAAACTGAGAGGAGGCCGGGCGCGGTGGCTCACGCCTGTAATCCTAGCACTCTGGGAGGCCCAGGTGGGCGGTTTGCTTGAGGTCAGGAGTTCAAAACCAGCCTGAGCAAGAGCGAGACCCCGTCTCTACTATAAATAGAAAGAAATTAACTGGCCAACTAATAGATATAGAAAAAAATTAGCCGGGCATGGTGGCACATGCCTGTAGTCCCAGCTACTCGGGAGGCTGAGGCAGGAGGATCACTCGAGCCCAGGAGTTTGAGGTTGCTGTGAGCTAGGCTGACGCCACGGCACTCACTCTAGCCTGGGCAACAAAGTGAGACTCTGTCTCAAAAAAAAAAAGACTCCAGCCTTGTGCTCTGGGAGATCCACTCTAGGACTGGGCAGCGTTTGGGCCTAGGAAGAAGAGGGCAGCTCCGCGAGCACGTGACCCGCGGCAGCCAACGCTGGAGCTACCAGCCTCGGAACACACCCCCCCACCTTCAGGTCCTGGGTTCCCTTTGTGACTTCTTTTTCATTTATTTGCTGTCTCTGGGATAACTGATATTATATGTGTGTATGTTTTTTGTGTTCATCTAAATAATTATTAAATGCAGTACTGCTCATGTAAAAACTTTAGAATTTATAGAACAGAAGAAAATGAAAATAATCTGTAGTCCCACCACTAGACGTGACAGCTGTTAATATTTTAAATATGTTCTTTAAGTCCCATTTCTCCTAAAAATGTATGTTTTGATAAAGATTGTCATGTATTTTTATTTGTAGCAATTGTGTTTTAAGCCACTATTGCGTTAAGCCACGGCCTCCCTTCCCTAAGGTTACTGTGCTAGTAATTTTATTGGCTGTCGTAGACATGAAAAATAATAGCGATTTTAGAATGATTAGGGAGGTAGTGAACGGGAAAATGTTTTATTAGGGAAAAGGAAGCTCAGCAAACACACCCAGGGCATCCCAGTCTCCTGAATCCTGCTGGCTCAGCTCACTCGCTATGTCCCCAAGGGCCTCGTCTCAGTCCCCAAAGATCATTTACAGCCTGGCCGCTGACGAAGGTGCCCCAGTCCCTCAAATGTGCCACAGTCTGCGTGTTTCCACCACTTAGAGCAATCGAACGTCATTGGGGTGTCTGGGAGAAGCAGTAACATCACTAGTCAGAGACACTGCTGTCCCCAGGGAATGAGCTTCTGTGCTGAGTGTCATCTCAGCTGTCAGCTAGGGGCACTCAGTCATCCCAGGCCTGCCCCACCGCCGTCCGGGCATGAGGCTGCGCCTGCCAAGAGCGCCCTCTGGCGCCCGGCTGGGGGGCAAGCCTGCAAAGTTGAGCAGCTAACATCACCAAGTGGACGGTGGAGTCCACAGGCAGGGATGCGCCTGTGATCCGTACCCAGGTGAGAACAGCAGGACGTGAAGAAGCATCTTTGCAAAACCCGGTTGGCTATGTTTGCCTTCTGAACAGCAATAGAAATAGTAACACGTTATCAACATTTGGAAACTACAGGCCGAAATGCCTTCTGAAGTAAAGCAAGCTGAATGTTCTTTCTCTAATTTTGACTTATTATCAGTGACGACTTAACTAATCTTGGGTTACACGTGTACTTTGATCTCTTAGGTCAGAGCCTCCTGGGGCTCTGCTGGCAGTGGGAAACGGTCCTGGGTGTGTCAGGTTAAGGGAGAAAAGTTGTTTGGTTCCTCCAAGTGGGCAGGTACTGATTTCTAGCATACAGGCCACGAATTTCAAATTTTAGTTTACGAGGGGACAGTGATATAAAATAATATATTCGGCATTTATAAACCACCTCCAATAAATCAGTACAAATTAATTAGGTCTGATTCCAACTATATCACATTTTGGAAAAGGCACAACTATGGCAACAATAAAAAGGTCAGGGGTTGTTGCCAGGGTTAGCAGGGAGGGAGGGATGAGCAGGTGGAGCACTGAGGATTTTTAGGACAGTGAAGCTCCTGTGTTATGCTACAATGGTGGCACCTGCCATTATACGTTTGTGCAAACTCATAGAAGTACAACACCAAGAGTGAGTCCTAATGTAAACTATAGACTTTGGGTGATAATGACCTGTCAGTATAGGTTCATTGATTGCAAGGAACGGATCCCAGGGGGTGGGGGTGGGGTTGTTGATAATGGGGGAGGCTGTGCTTGTGTCGGGGGAAGGGGTGTAGGAAAAATCTCTCTACCTTCTGCTCAATTTTGCTGTGAACCTAAAACTGCTCAAAAAAAAATAATAAAGTGTGTTAAAAATAGAGAAAGAAATAAGGGTAAAGATTAAAAAATTAGATTTAAAAAGACAATTATTGAACACTTCTGTCCCTGTCACTGTTCTAAGTACTTTAAATACATCCATTTATTTATTTTTCATAACAACCCTGCAAGGTTGCTACTATTATTAATCATTCCCATTTTACAGATGCAGGAACTGAGGCACAGAGAGATTAAGCAACTTGCCCAGAGTAACACAGGAAACAGAAAACTCCACTGAGGATTCACTTCACCAATCTCATATCTCATGCATACATCATACTTTTTTTTTTTAAGCTAGGAAAGAATATATGTATTTTTTCCTCCGGAGATGCCACATATCTGCAGGCAGGTGACCCAATCCATGATGGCAACAGGACTATTGCCCATGATTTGTGGGTAGGGCCTACACTCTGGAAGCTTTTCAGGCAAGAGACGCAGCCCTGGGAAATTCTGCCTTATGGCCGCATTTTCAGAAATGTGTCTGACTCTCTCTTGGCGAGAAATAGTTGTAACTTGCTTTTAAAATAGCCCAACATAACATACAGCTTTGCATTCAAGTTTAAAAATGATCGGGCCTGAAATCTTCTATAAGGTTTGCAGAGTAGGTATGTTTCCCATCTCCTGCTAACGTCCTGGTTCCTACAGCTTGACGGTCCACCGGTAAGAATGGGAGCCTCTCTCTGACTCTGTTCTCAGACTCGAGAGACGTGAAACAACACGCCTCTTTCATCAAACAAGCGTGGCTTGGGGAATGATCCTTAGCTGGGTCGACAGCAGACATCACAGATTGCTCACTCCCCACGAGACTGTCCCCAAGAGCCACGTCCTGGTGCTGAAGTTAACGCCAGCAATAGCCTGGGACGACTGGCGGACACGCGAACGTGAACTAGAATGCTGTGGGTCACTACAGCAGCGATGACTGACAGGTGACTTAAATGATGGGTGTCTCAAAGGGGTCCTAGAGTCCAGGGTACGAGACCCATAAACACAAAGGTAAAGATAAGCTTTCTCGAATTGTCTAATTTCAGAGGGGAAGAAGAGACTGTCTTGGATGTACAGGAGCCGCGTGATCCCGTTAGGCACACAAGGGCTCAGGTGATAAAATCAACTTCACGCGATGGCCCTGGGCGGCCAGCACTGAACTCCTAAGATCCCCACAAATGGTGGCGAGCCGGGCGGCTGCGGTGGCTGCAGACTTCCTCTGCGCAGGGGATCCGAGCGCGCCCCCCCCCCCCCCCCCCGTGTGCTGAGACCCGGTCACCGAGTGTGAAGCCGTGAGGAGCCCTCGAGGCTGCCCTTGACTGTTCCGTCAAAAATGCGTATGATCTCAGAGCTGAAATCTCAGTGTGACCTCACCTTCCCATCCCACGGCTCTTCCCCCGTTGTGGGGGACCCAGGAGGGGCCAAATTCCCAGCGGCCCCCCAGCTCTGCAGAAGCAGCAGCAGAGTTCTACTCTCTAGCAACTTTGAGGCCACAGGCAGGGTCTGCACCGCCCTGAACTGCATTTGCTGCCGACGAGAAGTAACCCTCGGCCAACGTTTCCCCGGCAATGGTCCCGAAAGGCCCCCCATCCACCCTGTGAGGCTCACTGCACCCAAATCCCCGGGGCTGGTGCAATATGCATGTGCTAAGGTCCCCCCAACCTGCCAAGCCGGGGTTCCCAAGGGTGGGGTCAGGGGACCTCCAGTTTATTAAGCTCCCAGGTGATTCTGATTTGCAACCAGATTTTGAAACTACTGCTCTAAGACAGATAGGGGGTAGAGAGAGGGGAGGGGAGGATGGAAAGGGGGGGTGAAACTGAATGGGGCTGCTTTGATCAGGACAGGGCTAGAGCACAGGTCTAGCCTCGTCACCCTCCTCTGTCCCAAACAGCAACGGCCCCTGACAGCCAGGAAGATGGTCTAATTTCTTGCTACCATTGCTACCATTAGAATGATGTCATCCTAATGATGTCATCCTAATGATGTCACTGGCCTGCCATTGTACTGATAGTGCCCTCCACCATCAGCCCCAACCCCCACTTGAGAGCCAAGCCCACGATTCTCCAGTCTGTGCTCTTCCTTCCATTGATGCCCGGACCTAGAATGCCTGTCCCCCTCCCCTGCCTCCACCCCCTGCCGTCTGAAGTTTCTCTTCCTCTCAGGAGCAGTTTACAGAGCCTCTTCCGAAGCTGTCAGGATTGAGGCTCCTGCATGGAGTCTGTCTGGCACATGCTCATTCTGCTCCATATTATGAGAAACTTCGTACACCTCTGTCACCTCCCAAACACACGTTTGAGGGCATCTCTGGATGATTTATGGATTCTGCTCATATGCACCGAGTGCCCCCAGAGATGGGGACGCAGCAGTGGGCACCGCAGGTGGAAATCCCCACGTTCGCACGTCCCTCTGAGCCCGGCCCGGTGCTCTAGGAACAGCTGCTGAGTTGCGTGAACAGCAGCAGAGACGATCAGGGGGTAGAAGCAGCTCCAAGGCCAGAGCAATGGCTGCAAAGTGGCCGGGGAAGTCTGACCAGAGCGGGAGCTGGCCCTGCAGCCCGAGGACCAGGCGCCAGGCACCCCCGAGCCTCGCCCTCTGTGGGCCACACTCCCCCCTTCCCGGCTCCCACACAGCCACTCTTGCTTCCCACCTGGACGTGTGGGAAGGCCGGGCCAGCCAGGAGCCCGCACAGCGCCCTCCCAGGAGGGGCCTGCAGGCCACGTACCTGAGCTCCAGGCAGCCCAGCTGCAGGGCCATGCCCTCGCTGACCTTGCTGGCGTAGCGCTGCATGTAGTCGTTCCGGAGCTGCGAGAAGAAGGGCCGAGGGTTAGACTCACCCCTGCATCCCCGCTTCCCTGGGCGGAGGCCGCGGACGAGGAAGGGCTACTAGAGCACAGCCCTGCCCTGCTGAGGCTGAGCCGTCCTGCACACCCGCCCCGCCAGGAATGGAACGAGCACGGGGCAGGGACAGAGCACGGGGCAGGGACAGGAGGTTCCCCCAGCTCCGCCTCCCTCTGGAACCCAGGAGGAGGTCACGGTCATGGGGCTTTGGAGACACTTTTACACACGTTCTCTCCCTGCTCCACCTTGGAGAGAAGGGAACTGAGATTTGGGGAGGAGCCACGAATTTATCCAAAGCCCTGTTGGTAAGTAGTGAGATATGTCATCAGCCGCCCGAGGAAAGCCTGGCTCGGTCTCTAGCAAGCCCGGAGGGCGATGACGGAGGGGTCTGAGTCCAGACAGACGATCATGAGGACCCCTCCTGGCCACACTGTGCTTGCTCTGTGCCCGGTGCCGTGCTGGGCGCTTTTTTACACGCGTGATGTCCAGAGGCATGTTGGACAACATAGCAGCTCCTGAGAGCCGTTAGTAAACTTGCAGAATTTTTGCAAGCATGCCGATGTCCTATTGCTAGCTTGAAATAGGCGGTGGTGGGAGTGTGTACACCACAAAAATTGGCAAGTGCAACTTTTTCCTTCAGAGACCAATTAACCAGCACATTGCCAGCGACACCATTCGGTCCTCACAGCGACCCTAAAAAGTGGGTTTTCATCATCGTTACTGTCCCATCGTTATGGTTTTATAGAAGAGGAACTGGCTTCCTGCAGGTAGAGGAAGTCCCCAGGGACACCAGGTTGGGAACAGCAACGAGCACTACAGGCTTCTCTTGCACCTGCTCCTGCTGCGTCACCAGCCAGGTCTCCCGGGCCACCAGGCAAGTCCAGGAGGAGCTGGGGGCGCACGGCGCAGCTCAGCCGGCACCGAAGTAGCCGAGAGAAGCAGGGTTGGAGCTGCTGACCGTGGACCCAGGACAGGCCTTCGAGAGAGGCTTCCTAGACCAGACCCTCGAAATCCGGCTTAGCTTTTCCATCTGCCTCGAAGAGGATGGATGGCAGCATCTGGGGGCCCTGGGACCCTGGGGGCGGGAAGATGAAGTGCTTTTTACCTGTTGGTAAAAGTAAAGCAGCGTGGTCCTGTCTTTCTTCAAGCTCTCCATGAAGTCTTCCGGCAAGTAGCGGATCTGAAGGTCGTACCTGCGGTAGGACATTCACACTCTCTGGGGACACCGGGAAGCTGGGATAGGAATCTAAGGGGGGAGTGGGACCCCCAAGGGCAGAAGCAACCCCTCCCCCAGCGTGCAAGGGGCTGCCGCGGGCTCCTGGCCATGCGTTCCGGATTCGTTTCTTTTTTATTTTTTTGAGACAAGAGTCTCGCTTTGTTGCCCAGACTAGAGTGAGTGCCGTGGCGTCAGCCTAGCTCACAGCAACCTCAATCTCCTGGGCTCAAGCTATCCTACTGCCTCAGTCTCCTGAGTAGCTGGGACTACAGGCATGTGCCACCATGCCCGGCTAATTTTTTCTATATATATTAGTTGGCCAATTAATTTCTATTTTTAGTAGAGACAGGGTCTTGCTCTTGCTCAGGCTGGTTTTGAACTCCTGACCTGGAGCAATCTGCCCGCCTCAGGCTCCCAGAGTGCTAGGATTACAGGCGTGAGCCACCTCGCCTGGCCAGGGATTCGTTTCTTTTTTCCTTCCTCTGCGGCTGGGCAGAGGACGGCAGACAGAGTGGCCAGCAGGGGGCGGTCACGGCTAGCCCTGACTGTCCATCTCTTCTGCTGCCTGGCCACTATCTGCCAGGTTCACTGGCTGTCCCTGGCCTAGGCTCTCCGTCCCCCTGCCCTTCCCATCCTCTTCCCGACAGCGCCAACAGCATCGCGTGCAGAGGTATTCCCAGATATCTGCCCCTGGCTGGGGCTGCGCTGAGAGCCCAGGTTAGACCTCGGAAAATACCCACATCGGCTGCTGCAGAACTAACCCTAGAATGCCACTCCGATTGTCCAGACGCTCTGAGGGATGACCTCCCAGCCCCACGTTCCTCTCGTCCCGTCCCAGAGCCCGGGACTCGCCTCCTACCTCCACTCGGCTTCCACGTGGAGACACTCATACTTGTCCTGCACCTCGCCCACCGTCATCTGCGGGTGCAGCCAGTGGATCTCGTCCGACTTCATGTGCTTCAGCCTCAGCCCGTAGCACTCGGCCAGCTGGATGTTGGGCCCGATGCGGCCGCTCAGCAGGATGGAGGTGATGATCTCCTGCGGGGAGGGCAGGAGGGACACGACTTAGCGGTGTCCCCCTCTGGTTTCCGTGAAACCAGTCCCTGGTGCCAAAAAGGCTGGGGACCGCTGATGTCGAATATGCTTTTCTGCGTCCATCTTTTCTCCTGCAGCACGTCTGAGACCATCACATTGTTGCATATATCAGACATTTGTTCCTTTGTACCGATGGGTAATATCCTACTTTGTAACTGAACCACCATGTGCGACACCTGGGCTATTCCTAATTTTCAGCTATTGTGAGTTAAACCTACGCACATCAATGCACAAGTATTTTTGTGCATGTATGTTGGCATTTCCTGTGGATGGACACCGAGGGGATAAATAAATGACTGGGTCAAAGGCACATAGATGCACGTTTGACTTTATAAGAAACTGCCAGATTGTTCTACTTTGTGTTTTCGCTGTGACATGAGACGTCTGTTGCAACACATCTTCACTAACATGTGGTGTCGTCAGTCTTTTTAATATTAGGCATTTCAGTGGGCGTGCACAGTAGTATCTCAACGTGCTGTTCAGTCTGTACCTCGCTGATGACTGATGACACTGAACACGTCTTCACGTGTGCATTGGCCATTCATGTGGCCACTTCCTTTGTGAAGTCGTCGTTCTAATCTCTTCTCCATTTTTTTTTTTCTGTTGTACTTTCGTTATGGAGTTGCAAGAGATTTTTATACATTCTAGATAAAAGTACTTTGGATGATATATTTTGCAACTATTTTCTCTAGGTCTGCAGTGTCCTTATTTTTCATTTCCTTATCAGTGTTTTTTGATAGAGTCTCATTCATCAAAAATTTTCTTTTAGGGCTGATGCTTTCTGCACCCTAAGACATCTTTGCCTGCCCTTCAGGTCACAAAGATATTCCATGTTTTCTCTCATAAGCTTCATAGTTTTAACTTTTATTTTTAGTTCTGTGATCCTTCTTAAATTAATTTTTGTGTATGCTACAAGGCAGAGGTCAAAATTCATTTTTTAAAATATAAATCTACAAAAGAAAAGAAAATATAGATCTATAGTTGTTCAGCATTGGTTATTGACATTCCTTTTCCAAATGAATTTTCTGTCTTTGTCAAAATCATGTTGCCATCTAAATTTAGATCTATTTCTGAACACTCATTTCTGTTCTCGATCTTTGTCTATACTGTGCCAATACCGCCCTGCCTGCATTTCTGTAGCTTTAGATGAGATCTTGAAGGTGAATAGGGTAGGTCATCTTCCATTTCCACCTCCAAGATTATTGGGATATTTCGGGCCTTTACATGTCCGTATAAATTTTAGAATCAATCTGTCACTCTCTGTGTTATGACTGTAATCATAATAAATTGATAGCTTTAAGGGGGGAGAATTGACATCTTAACAGCACTGATTTTTCCAATCCTTGAACATGGTATACCTCTGCATTTATTTAGATCTTCTTTCGTTTCTCCTATGTTTTATAGTTTTAATGTTTCATAGTTTCAACGTATAAGTTTTCAGATCTTTTGTTAAATTTATTCCTGAGTAGTTTGCGTATTCTGATGCATCTATAAGTTAATACTTTTTAAAATTAATTTTTTATTCTGGGGCTCATTCACTCTCTGATTTTCCACCAATCTTCTTGCCACTCTGCCAGCCCCTAGGTTCTAGCCTCAACCCCACAAGCCAGTAGAGCTGCCACACTCGCCCCTCTGGAGCCCCCTCCCAGATTGGAAAGTGCCCTCAGGCAAAACCCCTCAAACGTGCAAATCTCCTTCATTACAGCTCAGCTGCCAAAGAGATTTTCCTCTGGTTTCTGCTTGCTATGGGCACTCACCAGAGCCCTCAGAGAATTCACTTCTATATTGCATCCAGAGTTTTATCCCTGTTTTCTGCAAGATCAGTCCCACCAAGCTCTCCCACCATTTTTGAAATCTCTGTGCTATTTTATGAACCAATCCTTGTTCTCTGCAAATGGGAGAGGGTTGGAGAGCAGAGAGCTCCTTTCTAGTCTCAGACAGGCAGGACAGGAGTGTAAACCCTGGTGCTGGACTGCAGTAGCGCCCTATCTGCCCGCTGCCACCACCTAGCTGGGTGTCCTTGGACAACATATGAAAGCTCTTTGGATTCCATTTTCTCATCTAGAACATGGAGAAAATAACAGAACCTATTCGGAATGGTTCTGTGAGGATTTAAATTAATTAGATAAAACTTAGAACAGCACTTGGCTCAAGATAAACATTAAAAAAAAAAAACCAGAAGAAAACAAAACAACACAACACCGACCTTATTTTAACACAGCAATCTCTTGCAGAGGTTGTTGATTTGGGAAAACAAGACAAAATTCTGTTTTTTCCCTGAGGATTGGAATTGGAAGTATTGGTGGAACTCATGGCTTTAGAGATAGAAAGGGATAGAGTCAGAGAGAGAGAAAGAGAGAATATGAACTTTGTTCACTGATAGGGCTTAGGAGCAAGACACTCGGTGGCGACTGCAAACCAAGCACTAAGTTGCAGTTTGCAAACACTCTTCTCCACAAAAAGAAAAATCCAAGGCTCCTTGCCGAAATGGCTGATTCTAAAGTTGGGGCAAAAAAAAAAAAAAAAAAAAAAAAAAAAAAAGAGTACAAGATGAGAAGATGAGCCTGGAACATTATTTTGTGCCAGAAAAACAGGAAGTGTTTAGAGAACACTGGGGACACGAAACAACGCTACAGAATTAGCCTGAGGGACTCACATGGGCCAAATCTGGGACAACTTAAGCATTAGGATATGTGATGATAGGAATGGATTATACGCTGTCCAATAAAACAGAATCTAAGAGAGATAAATAAGTGGGGGAGAAGGGAACGTTCGTGCTTACGTAGAATGCCAACGGTGAGATGTAGAAGAAAGGATGGAAATAGAAAATTATCATTTGGCAACGAGCTCAGTGTTGGTTGACTCGGGCGGGAGTCATCCACGGATGGCAAAGCTGGAGGGTGAAGATTTGATGACGAGGAGGATATTGACATGGTCTCAGCGCACCCCCTCTCTGATGCTAATCTGATACAAAGGACAACTGGCAGACGCAAGTAACCAGATCACCAAAATTAACGTCCCCCGTGACAAAACAGGTAAACACAGCTGGCTTCCTGCCTCAGTGCACCCAGAAGAGCACAGCGTCATTTCTGAGATATGCCTGCCAAGATCCTGTGCCCCGAGTCTCGTCATGAGACCCAGAGTCCCAGGGTGAGGGTTCTCCTCCGAGACCTGTAGACTAGCAGGCTTGTGCTCTTTCAGACTGGGGGCCCCTTCCAGGTTGGACGAGACCAAAGGGGCAGGACAGAGAAATGCAACGTGCGCTCCTGGATCAGACAGGAAATCGCAGGCCCTGCAGGGACAGTTGGTGACATTTGGATGGAGTCTATGGTTTGGATGGTAGTGTTAGAACAACGCAGACTTCCTGATTTAGCTGAACGCAGTGTGGTTCTGCAGCAGAATGTCCTTGTTTGGGAGAAACGAAGCCTGGAGCACTTTGGTGATAAGGCAGCATTGCCCCAACCCGCTCTCACATAGCTCAGAAAAAGAGCCGCGATAACGGGCACGCTTGTGTGTGCGTGTCTGGTTGTGAAGAGATACAGCTAGTAATATAGCCAGTGATACATTCCAACAACAGGGGAATCTGGGAGAAGTCAATGCAGGAGTCCTTAGCATTATGGGGTTTTTTCTCCCCCTTTGACTTTTTGATAAGTTTGAAATAATTTCAAAATAAAAAGAGAGAAGAGACTCCGGTGAGGAGATTCCCAGCCACGTGAGAGGTGAAGGCTCCAACTCAGGCAGACGGATGAGATTTGTGCTGTCCCCCACCCACAGTCTCTGCGAGGGGCCAGGCAGAATCCAGACCTTTCTTTTGCGGTTGGTCGAACTCTCCAGGGCTCAGCTTGAGCAAATATTTCTCCAGATTTTCTTTCTAAGAAGCAACCAATTTTGGTAGTATATGTGGTGGGGGAAGGTTAATTCTAGGTTCTTGGGGTGGAAATTCTCATTAAGAGACTTTTCACCCAACAGGTTTTCATAGGAAGGTAGGTTTCAGCGTTAGGGAAGAAAGAATGTGGGAGTTTTTTTCTAAGCATGAAATGCACTATTCAGAAGGCTGCCTGGCGCGGGGCAGATTCTTAGGAGCAGAGCAGGGCATTCTTTCCTGAGGGGTAACCTCCAGCTCCCGGGGACAGCTTTATCAGATGACATTTCCACTCACCGCCAAAGTCACCAGTGCTGGTATCTGATGTTATGTCATACGAATTTGGTGGGTCTTTGTCCTTGGTTCCGGGGCGGGAGCCTCTAGACCCCTGGAATTTCCCAAGGGATGGGATTGCCTTTGTAGTTCCTGGTGGGTTGCTTGGACCACACCTGAATCCGTGCTAAGGAGGCGACTCATGGAGGGTCCCTGATAGTCTCGGGATGGGGCTGGCCATGCAGGAAAGACCAACCAGGTGATTAAGGGTCGAGCTTTGATCCACATGATATCAGCCCAACCTCCAGGGAAGGGAGGGGAGCTGGAGCTGGAGTCCAATCAATGATTCAGTCAATCAATCAATCCATCAGTCATGCCTACATAATATACCCCAATAAACTGGACACTGAAGCTCAAGTGAGCTTCCTGGTTGGTGACACCTCCTGAGGACAGGGAAGCTCATGTTTGGGATCTCTCAGACCTCATCCTGTATATTTCTTCATTTGGCTGGTTCTAATTTATATCCTTTACGATAAAACTGTAATGGTACGTGTGGCACTTTTCCCGAGTTCTGCAAGTTGTTCTAGCACATTATTGAACCTAAGGGGATAGTGGAAACCCCCAAATTTGCAGGCAGTTGGTCAGAAGTCTAGGTGGCCTGGGGACCCTGGAGCTTGCAACTGGGGTCTGAGCAGACGGGGTCTGAGTCTGTGCTAACTCCAGAATTGCACAGTGTCAGGATGGCATTGCAAAGGGTGCCAATCCTCCCAGCACACCTGGGGGAAACAAGGCTGATGACCACAAGCGACACAGAAAGGGCACTAACTTTGGAGTCACACAAACTAGGGTGTGAATGCAACTCTGACACGTACTGCCAGCAGGATGACAAGTTCCCCGGGCCACAGTCCCCTCCCTGCAGTCCTCCAGCCTCATCATGTCAAGGTTTCTTCATTCAAACCATCAGCAACCGAAGCTACACACTCACTGTGCAAAGCACGCTTAGTGCACACACACAGGGCCCTTGTCTCAAGTTGCTTATAGACGGGAGGAAAATCATGGCTTGAATTTAAAGGGGGTCCCAGAGTGCGATAAAAGAAAGGTGAGCGTCGAGGTTTGAAATCTCCCCTATTTTTGGGCGAGCCCCGCCTTCCTTGCTCTGCGCCCCCCTGATATTCCCTAAGCTTCTCAGGCAAACGGTGCCAGCAAGACCAGCGCTCCACCCACAGCTCCTGAATTGCCATTGGTGAGTCAATATTTCTTTCTCTATTAATAAATCGCTTTTCAAAAATGACAGTGTAAGATGCTTATCTACTCACTCAATTATCATAGGTAACATGATTGAAAAAGACTGTCTTGATTTTATCGGGTTGTTATTTAGATAAGCCTGGGCTGCTTTCTTGCCAGGAAGACCTTAACTTCCTCCCGGTCAGGCACTGAAATGCAGGCTCCGGGCAGCCTGGAGGTGAAAAGCCTTCGGCGGGGGGCCTGCCTGCAAACATTAAGATGTCCATGGCTTTTCTTCCTGCTTGCATAGCACCAATTTCTTTGCTTTTTCAAACAGTGTGAAGACCCCAAACTGCCTTTCCTCCATCCCTTATTCTCTGTCCTTTCCTGTTCTAGGTCAGAAACAAAGAAGGAACAAACAAGGACGGATTGGCTTGTCCCTGGGCTCAGGATAAGGTACTTTCAAAAGCAAAGTGGTCATTTGAGCAACTGATGATTCAGTTCACTTTCCCTGTCCTTTTCCCAGTAGTTGTCACGTCTTGTAACTTCTTCAGTGATCTCTATAGTCTAACTATTTTCCGGGCTCACCTATTTTTTAATAAAGCAACTAATCTTTTTTTTTTTTTTGAGCTTATTAGATGTATTTCGTGTTTGAGCTTATTAGATGTATTTCGTGTTAGTGCCTGGGTCTTTGGAAACAAGGTGACAGTGCAGTCCCCCACCATCCTCCACGCAATTGCCTTCACCTGAAGTGGCCCTTGCCTGAGGTCACATCCCCCACTGTGGGTTCACCACATCCAGTGATCGTGCAATGGAAGGTTAAAAAGGTTATAAAGTCCTCGTCCTTTCGTCCCAATTTGGGACAGCTCTACCTGGCTGTCACAGCTCCAGAGCTCCACGTGGAATGGGCTGAGGCCTTTGCTGTAGCTGCATCACAGCTCAACTCCCCCCGCCCCCCATCCTGCATTCTTCCCTCCCTGCAGGCGTGTGAGATGAGTGCTCTCACCAACACGCTTCCTCCATGCCCGGCTCCTCCCCAGGAGCCCAACCTGAGACCCTGGCCTGCAAATTGCTTCCCAAGTTCAAGTCAATTCACCTTCCTTACTCTGCACTCTATGAAGACAAAATGTTCCTTTAAAAAAAAAAATATTGAATTTAAAAGTTTAATAAGTAAAGTACCCTTAAGCCTTTGTTCAAAAAAGTCCTGCTTAACTTTTATTTAAAAAGGGGTCGCTCTGAGATTGAGGACAAAGTCAAAGCAGGTGGCTTTGGCGAAAACCCTCATTCTTTCCTCATTTTCTATATGAGAGGGTAGGACTCAAACTCCTTAGCGCAAGGCATGAAAAGCCCTTTGGGAGTTTTCCCCACATGTTCTTTCCAGTCCTACCCCACTGTCTGCGCCCACAATGTGCCATGTGCCCACCTCCCAAGTCGCTCTCTTTCTGCCCCAGCACAGCTTGCTCTTGCATTTCCCTGCACCCAGCACGTTCTATTTTTCCTGCCTGGGGGCCCTAGCTCCCCTCTCCCTCCTGTCCTCTCCTCCTGGTGAGATCCCAGTTACCCTTCATGGCCCAGCCAGCACTACGACAGCCTATGGGAAGCCGTCCCTGACTCCCTGTGACACGGTTTTTGTTCTCTCCCTTGCGTTCCCAAGAACTTTGCACATAGGTCTAGTAGGATAACATTGTGGGTTGAATGGTTCCCCCTTCAAAAGATATGGAGTCCTAACCTAATCTCTATCTCTAGCTTGAGACCTTCTAGGGTCTTTGCAGACTAACAAGTTAAACTGAGGTCATTCGGGTGGGCTGTAATCTAAGATGACTTTCAAAAGCAAAGTTGGTCATTTGAGCAACTAATGATTCAGTTCACTTTCCCTGTCCTTTTCCCAGTAGTTGTCACGTCTTGTAACTTCTTCAGTGATCTCTATAGTCTAACTATTTTCCGGGCTCACCTATTTTTTAATAAAGCAACTAATCTTTTTTTTTTTTGAGTTTATTAGATGTATTGTAAAAAGATTGTAAAAAGAGGGAAATCTGGACACAGGGAGACACGCACGCAGGGAGAAGATCTGAGTGCTGCATCTGCAAGCCAAGGAACCCCAAAGACTGTTGGCAAATAGCCACAAGCCAGGAAAAGGCAAGGCAGGGGTGCCCTACAGGTTTCCGAGGGAGCACACCCTGATCTTGCATCTGCAGCCTCCAGAATCGCGAGAGGATACGTCTCTGTTGTTTCAAGCCACCCTATTTGTGGTGCTGGGTTTTAGCAGCCCTAGCAAACTGAAATAGATGTCTACCAGCTAGAATTGTATCAACTCTTTGTGTCTGACCTTGGACTAGACCAGGGGTCCTCAAACTTTTGAAACAGGGGGCCAGTTCACTGTCCCTTAGACCCGTTGGAGGGCCGTTGGAGAGTGCGGCGCACATTCCACACATGCGCACTGTGGGCCCGGGACGAGTCGGCTGCTAAGCAGGACAGGCAGCGGCGGCAAAAACACCCTGTGGGCCGGATAAATGTCCTAGGTGGGCCGCATGTGGCCCGTGGGCTGTACTTTGAGGAGCCCTGGACTAGACAGACATGGACAGTCGTTTTAGTTCTAACTGGGAAATGGTTGTGAAAACTTTAAGAAATTTTGCTATCCTGACAGTGATCCCCCCTATGAAATCTCCCCTACCCCAAAGAGATGACTGTAAAAATTTAAGTCCATTTCCAGTTATTTTCAGATGACAGACTAATATACATATATTTTGAAGTGGGACACTGTACTGAGACCGGCTTCAAGGTAAAAGCAACCGGGCGGCTTTCCGTGGGTTACAGATGTGTGAAGCGCTGAGCACAGGGCTCGGCCCAGAGCAGGTGCTTGGTAAGTGGCACTGCTGTGACGGGCAGGCAGAGGGGGCAGGGACAAGCGTGACTCGAGGCCCAAGTCAACCTGCGGAGGTGATTAATTAACCCAGGAGTCTGTGATTAAGACATAGGATGTGTAGGCCGGGCGCGGTGGCTCACGCCTGCAATCCTAGCTCTCTGGGAGGCCGAGGCGGGCGGATTGCTCAAGGTCAGGAGTTCAAAACCAGCCTGAGCAAGAGCGAGACCCCGTCTCTACTATAAATAGAAAGAAATTAATTGGCCAACTAATATATAGAGAAAAAATTAGCCGGGCATGGTGGTGCATGCCTGTAGTCCCAGCTACTCGGGAGGCTGAGGCAGGAGGATCGCTTGAGCCCAGGAGTTTGAGGTTGCTGTGAGCTAGGCTGACTCCACGGCACTCACTCTAGCCTGGGCAACAAAGCGAGACTCTGTCTCAAAAAAAAAAAAAAAAAAGACATAGGATGTGAGCCTGAGCTAGAGTCCGGGGTCCTTGGGCCAGAGCCTACTCGGACTCCCCTGCCTGGGTGGGAAGAGGCACCTCGGGAGACCACCCTACGGGAACAGTGGCCGAGGGAATGGGAGGGGGAGCCATGCATGGGCAGTTGGAGAAGGAGACCTGAGGCTGTTTGCAAGCTAAGCAGGCAGGTGAAGGACAATAATGAGCTTTGGGGGAGGACCAGGCCACAAACCACTGCAAGAAATAATGAGGAGAAAAACAACTTCCTTCTGCCTGGAGCAAGAGTCAGGAAGGGTTTTTATGGTCCCAGGGCAGAAGTCTCTCCGGCAGGCCCCTCCCCTCCCTTCTGCTGTCCAGGTAGACAGAGGGTAGAGCTACCAGAAAATACAAAAAAAAAAAGGTCAAAAAGGTAACCAGAGGTCTTCTCTTTAATTGATTCAAGCAGAACATAAGAAATGTCTTTGAAAACTAAAAATATTCTGTTAAAAATGAGACTGTTCCATCAAAAATTCTGATTTACTAATAAAACCACAAGAAAGGGCTCTGGACGCCAAGCTGAGATGTAGGAGAAATGCAGAACAAGAAAGAGCGCTCAGGAAAGTACCAGGTGGATTTCATGTATTTCTTCCCCAAAGTCCCTCCACTAAAGTGTCCTTTAACCCACTGACTGCCACGTGAGTTGTATTTAACTCAGGCTGGATTTGAGCCCGGGACCACGTGAAGCAAAACCCTTCGGGTGGGTCATGAAAATCTTACTTGTTGATATTCTTATCGTTACAATGAATATCGACAATTTAATTCTAAAAACGTGGATTGTGTGGCATATAATGCATGCACAGAAAACAATAAAAAATAATAAATTAGGCCTGGTGCGGTGGCTCATGCCTGTAATCCTAGCACTCTGGGAGGCCGAGGCGGGCAGATCGCTCCAGGTCAGGAGTTCAAAACCAGCCTGAGCAAGAGCGAGACCCTGTCTCTACTAAAAATAGAAAGAAATTAGATGGACAACTAAAAATATATAGAAAAATTAGCCGGGCATGGTGGCGCATGCCTGTAGTCCCAGCTACTTGGGAGGCTGAGGCGGAAGGATCGCTTGAGCCCAGGAGTTTGAGGTTGCCGTGAGCTAGGCACTCACTGACGATACGGCACTCACTCTAGCCTGGGCAACAGAGTGAGACTCTGACTCAAAAAAAATAAAAAATAAAATAAAATAATAATAAATTACAAAGGACAGTTTTGTTGCTCCAGGGAAAAAAAATTTTTTTTCTAGTGTGGCAGTCGGTGTGTTAAAGCAATGACTTTACGGTTCTTTTGGGCAACAGGTATAGTTCTTTATAGCTCTATCTGCCTCAGGGCGGGAGGGGTGCATGACATGAACTTGATTTCTCACCTGGGGGGACGGGTTCAGGCCAGTGGCTTCACTGTAATCCTCCATAAATTGCATCAGTGAGTATCAACAGGGCAGGGGAATTCCTCATCGTGTGGGACTGTTCACCTGTGCCACAGCCCACTGCATGCCGTGCCCCATGCCCCAATCATGGTGGCTAAGTTGACAGTATGCCAACCAGAAAAAGCCTCTAGACATGTCCCCAACTCCGCCTTCCAGGAGGTGCGGAATGGTCCCCAGGGAAAACTGCCGACTGATACATTTGGTGCCTATTTTCTTCTGCATACACCAAAACGATGGCATGATAAAGCCTTTTAACGGCCACCCACCTGCGGGTCAGGGTGGGCGTGCAAATGCGTGCAAAGTGTTCACACTCACCTCTGTACACCTGTGTACACGGGTCTGTGTGCGCCTGAATCGGGGCCAGTGACAGACACGGGGATCCTAAGTGGTGGCTGCAGTGGGTGGAACGGTGGTCCCCAAAATAGATGTCTGCGTCCTAATCCCCAGAATGTGCGAGTGTGACCTCATTTGGTAACAAAGTGCCATTGCAGATGTAAGTTAAAGGGCCAAGATGGGATCATTCTCGACTGTCTGGGTGGCCTTTGAATCTTTATAAAAGTCGCACAGAATCTCTTTCTCTTCAACAAGGCGACGGAGCTGACGCAGAGATGCAGATCTTTGTGAAGACCCTGACCAGGAAGACCATCACCCTTGAGGCTGAGCCCAGAGACACCAGCCAGAATGTCAAAGCCAAAATCCAAGACAAGGAGGGCATCCCACCTGACCCGAAGCGTCTGATTTTGCGGGCAAACAGCTGGAGGATGGCCGCACTCTTTCTGATTACAACATTCAGAAAGGGTCCCCCCCCGCACCTGGTGCTTCATCTGCGAGGCGGCATCACTGAGCCTTCCCTCCGCCAGCTTGCCCAGAAATGCAACTGCGACAAGGTGATCTGCAGCAAATGTTATGCTGCCTGCACCCCGGTGCTGTCAACTGCCGTAAGAAGAAGTGGGGCCACGCCAACAACCTGCGCCCCAAGAAGAAGGTCAAATAAGGCCCCTCCACGGGCTCCTCCTCCTTTCCCCACAGGGCAGCCTCCTGCCCAAGCCCCGTGGCCCTGGGGCCTCAATAACGTTTCCCTTTCGTTGACTGAAAAAAGAAAAGGCGCACAGAAGAGAGACGCACAGATAGAAGACGAGGCAGAGGTTGGAATGATGCAGCCACGGCCACCCGAAGCCACCAGAAACTATAAGAGGCCAAGAAGTCTCCTCCCCTTGACCCCTCCAGAGGGACCCTGGCCCTGCCGACACCTTGACTTGGGACTTCTGGTGTCCAGAGCCGTGAGGGAATCATTTCTGTTGTTTCACGCCACCACGTTTGTGACAACACATAACTGGCAACAACAGGAAACCAACGTAATGGCTACACTCATTCTGGGCTCTTGACACACTTAGGGCACAATTCTAAAACAGTGAGGGAAGAACAAAATAACGAAAGTTAGCATAACTTAGCACTCCGAAAGCATTCGTTTTGGGGTGATAAAAGTCTCTAACAGGGACAGTCAGCAATGCAACCACCAGGTTAAAAATAGACATCGAAGCCCAGACACCTGACTACCAAGTTGCGGACATAACGAGCCTCAGCCTGCGGCTGAACAGAGAGCCGCGATTGAGCGCCGCATGTTTGCCTTGTGCTCGCCTCTGTAGGTGTCTGTGTGGGTGGGCTGGCCGGGTGGGCTGGCCCGGAGCACACACAGGAAGTGGGGAGGGGAGGCTTCAGAGCATGCACCTTGTCTTATACCACCGTGAGCATCTCTGTGGCGTTAGTCTGTGGTTTCCTGGCTGAGCTCTTTCGCCTCATGGTTTCAAGGACTGTTCTCAAGCACGGGACAGCAGGCTGGCGCCCCTCCACCTACTCTCTCCAGAGGAACCTTTCCTTTCAAAATGGCAACCTGCCAGGGCAGGTAACCTCTCCCTCCCTTCCTCTTGCAACCCCCACCTTGAAGTCTTGCCCAAAGATTGCTCCTCTAACCACGGGCAGCCGCTGGCCCCGTGTCTCTGTCAGCTCAGGCTGCTGTGACGAATTGAACAACAGACGTTCATTCCTCATAGTTCTGGAGTCTGGGAAGTCCAAGATCAAGGTGCAGTAGACTCGGCTCCTCTTCCTGGCTGACAGGGGGCGGACGCCTTCTCCCTGTGTCTTCCCAGGGCTGAGAGAGAGGGCGAGCACAGTCTGGTCTCTCTGCCTCTTCTGATAAGGACACTAATCCCATTGGGGGGGTCCACCCTCATCGCCTTGTCTAGACTCAGTTACCTCCCAAAGCACCTGCCTCCGAATGCCATCATGTTGTAGGGCTTCAATATATGAATTTGGGAGTGGGGTCAGGGTGGGGACACAAACATTCATTCTGTTTGTATTCATTTATTTTTTAATTGAGGAAATTAGAATGTCACAACCATTTGGTCTGTAACACCCTGCGTCTGGCGAAGTAACAGATTTAAACTCAAAAGTTAACGGGGCCGAGTGTCTGACAGGTACAGGGGAGCCCGGGGTGGGGGCAAGGGGTGACAAAGTCCGAAATCTGCCTCTGGGGCATTTTCCGGAAGGGGCTGTGCGGCACAGAGAGGAGGGTGGCGAGGACGAGCAGGGGCAGAGCAGGCTGCACCTGGGAACTGGATGGGTCCCCTCACGTGCCAGGCAAGCAACACCCCAGGGCCACCCGCAAGCTGGAGACCCGGCCGTGGGTGGAGGGACGCGTCTGGACCATCGAGAAGGGCACAGGGCTGCCTCAGTCTCTGTCCCCCACCCCGGGATGTAAATGCGGATTCTGAGCAGGCTGATGCTTCAGGACAAAACAAGGATGAATCTTGAACATGGTCTACGGCCTGGTAGAGACCGGCCGAGGGACAGGGTTTCGGATGTGGGGCCCCCTGGCATCTCTGCACCACACCACATCCCAGACCAATGCCCCCTTTTCTTTCTTTCTTTTTTTGAGACATAGTCTGGCTCTGTTGCCCAAGCCAGAGTGCTGTGGCATCAGCCTAGCTCACAGCAACCTCAAACTCCTGGGCTCAAGTGATCCTCCTGCCTCAGCCTCCTGAATAGCTGGGACTACAGGCATGCGCCACCATGCCCGGCTAGTTTTTTCTATATATTTTTAGTTGTCCAGCTAATTTGTTTCTATTTTTTTAGTAGAGACGGGGTCTCACTTTTGCTCAGGCTTGGTCTCGAACTCCTGACCTTGAGTGATCCTCCTGCCTCGGCCTCCCAGAGTGCTAGGATTACAGGCGTGAGCCACTGCGCCCGGCAAATGCCCCCTTTTCTGCTTAATGCCATCCTGGGTGAGAAACAGACGGCCCGACGAGGGACAGAGACGGGCACGGGCAGAGGGAGGGAGCTCCGGGGGCCGCCGGGCAGTGCGCCAGGCAGGGACCATGTCATTTATCCCCTGAATCACGATCCTTTCGAGACTGGCAGGGGCCACTGCTGAGAGTTACCCCTGGACAATGTGCGCAGACTGGGACGGAGACGAAGCAGGACGCATGGTTTGGTAGGGAAAGACTGGAGAGGGAGAGAGAGGAAAGGAAGAGCAACGAGCATCAGAGAGGCGCCCGTGTGGGCACGCCTGGGTGCTGCTATGACAGCTGTTTTCCAAGTGTCGCCTTAACCCCTTTCCCAGGCAAGCAAATTAGCACGTTAGAGAAAAACATAACGATATCAGCCTCTGCCTGTTACAGAGATTCAGAGCTCCCCAACAAACACAACTGCTCCCCGAGAATATCAAACAACAGAGAAACAGAAACTCGGGAAGAGTGAAATCCGCTTCTCAGTGGGCACGTGGCTCGATTCTCTTCCACACCTGCCCCGTTTCTCTTTGCTCCCAGGCACAAGGGCCAGGCTTACTGCATAGCTCCTCACCGCACGGAGTCGTCATCGTGGGGCATCTCACGGGCACAGGGGGAAGTTGAGCACGAAGACAAAAACGTGAAATTGGCAGGTGTGCACGGACTACCTCTGCGTTGGCCACACACAGCCGCACGGACAGAGCCAGGGCGGTTCTCGATCACGTCCGCTGGATCAGACACAGCTACGCGGGGGTGTCGGAATTCAGGAGTGTGCTTGTGGTAGGATGTGTGCTTGGCAGATCTGAAAGGGCTGGCAGCATTCTGAGTACTTGGAGGATGGGGAAAGAAGACACGGCGCTGGAAGTACAAACATCCATCCAAGGGCGAAGCCAAGCCGGGGGAGGAGAGTGTGAGAAGAGGTCAGGACGCAGAGGGAGGGAGGGGACGTGCCAGGAGAGTCTCGGCTGGGGAAGCGGGGCCTGGATCCCAACCACTGGGCACCCCCGACACCGTGCACTGCACAGCAAAGCTGGTGCTCGGCATTAGAACCAAGTCCTTCTGCTTGATGTGCTTTCACGGGGCCTGCTTCTTCCTGTCGGAGCACGTGCCTGAGTCTATAAGCTTTACGAGTTAGTGTGCGTCAACGTCAGGCTCGCTCTTGACTGGGAAGCCCGGTGAAAGCAGGAAGGGCACCTGTGTTTTGGGGTGCGCTGATATCCCAGGTCAGAGCAAGCATGCTGCCAGGCACACGGGGTGCCCCATGAACATTTATGGAAGGGGTGATGGAATTATTCCAGACTCTTTCCCAAACCATCTCATCCACAGCCATGGCGTCTGCCACCACCTAGAGACTGACCACGCTCCGATGTCTCTGTCCAGCCTGGTCCTCTCCCCCAGAGTCCCGTGTCCGACAGTCTACTCGGCCTTTCCACGTGAAACGTTAAAGCATCTCAGTGCCACTTGGCAGGTGCAAAACTGAATGTGTGAATGCCCCACTCCCCAGCAAGCTTCCCTGCCAGTGCTTTTCACTTTAAGGAATGGGGCCCTGTCCACCTGAACCACAGCTGTCAGCCTTGACACCTCCCTCTTCCTCATTCCTGCGTCTCCTGTCCCGCACCAGGGTCTTCTATTCCCATCTCCGAAATTCTCGGGACTACAGTCCCTTCTCTGCGTTGACCACAGTGGTTAAGAGAGCAGGTTCTGGGGGCGGGGTGCTTAGTTTTAAAAACAGGTTCCACCACTTACTGGCAATTTGCTTAAGTCCTCTGTATTTAATTTCCTTATATATGAATGAGATAATAATAGTACTGGCTTCATGTGGTTCTTTGGGGAAGTCAATAAGATAATGCATATAATGTGCTTTCAGTGTGCTGGCTGTTGTCACCACCACCACCACCACCACCACCACCATCATCATCACTACTGCCACCACCACCACCACCATCATCATCACTACTGCCACCACCACCACTATCATCATCACTACTGCCAGCATCATCACCATCATCATCACCTCCACCACCATCATCACCTCCACCACCATCATCATCATCACCACCACCATCATCATCTCCACCATCCTCACCACCACCATCATCACCACCACCATCACCACCACCAGCATCATCCTCACCACCACCATCACCACCACCACCATCACCATCATTTCCACCACCACTATCACCACCATCACCATCATTTCCACCACTACTATCACCACCACCAGCATCATCACCACCACCACCACCATCACCACCACCAGCATCACCATCACCACCACCACCATCACCACCACCAGCATCACCATCACCACCACCACCAGCATCACCATCATCATTTCCACCACCACTATGACCACCATCATCATCACCACCATCATCGTCTCCATGGCTACAATCCTAATTTAAGCTACTGCCATCTTTCATCTGGATCCCTGCAATAGCCATGTAACATCTCCCCACATCCATTCTTGCCTTCTTCCAGTCTACTTTCCATCATGAAACCCAAGTGACCTTTAAAAAGTACACCCTCATGTCACTCATAGGTTTAAATTATACCACTGGCATCCCATAAGAGATGGAGGAAAAATCCAAAATAATGAACACGATCTAAATAGCCAACCTTAAGCAACTCTTAGCTTCATACCACTACGTGCCTCTCCACTGCAGGACCTTCATAGATGCTGTTCCCTCTGCAGGGAACACTGTTCCTCTTGCCTTCTCCTCTTCCCTTCATGGTCAAAACCTCTCCGATATGTCAGTTACACTCACTGTTTCCACCCTCCACCCACTGCACAACAGCTTCTGTTCCATCTCCCCACTGCAGCAGCCCGGCAGAGGGTTATCCATGGCACCTGATGCTACAGCCATGAACCTATTTCTAGCCTTATCTGATCTGACCTTTCTGAGTGTCTGACACTGCTAACCAGTCTTTCCTTAAAGCTCTTTCTGCCTTTGTCTCCTCTGACTCTGTTCTTTTGGTTCTCTTCCTCTTTCTTTGACTACTAATTCTTCTTTTTTCTTCATTTCCTGCTTTCTCTATCAGCCCTTTAGAAGTTGATTTCCCCAAGTTTCCTAATCAGAACTCCTTCCCTCTTGCCCTACTCACCCTCCGTGGGGGATCCCACCCGTTTGCATGGCATCCATTGCATAACGACCCCCAAATCCTTGTCCAGAGATCCTTCCTCCCTCCTGAGCTGCAGACCCACGTCGCTCCCTGGGGGTGTTTCATAAACACCTCAAACATAGCATGTGTACAGCTGAAATCTCAGAACACCCTCCCTTTCTCTGTTGGGATCTCACTGAATAGTACCAGGACTCATTTAGTCGCCCAGGCAAAAGCTTGAGTCATCCTGTCTCCTTCCTTTCTTTCTCTCCTTACATCTAGTTAATCATCAAATTCTGTTGACTCTGACGCACTCAGCCCTGTTGACTTATCTCTGTTTCTAATGCCACTCCCTGAGTGCAGGTCCTCATCATCTTCCTCCCACGCTACGGCCACAGCTTCCTAACCCATCTTCCACTCACTAGTCTTCAATCCTTGCACTGCTATCAGATTTTAAGGGGAAAAGTTCCCTAAATGATTTCCCGGAGAACTAGTGGTCCAACTTTTAAAGGAAGGGTTTCCTTAGGCAAATAAGAAACGGCTTGCTTAAGAAAATACCACCGCTGTGGCCCTTACTGATTCACCGGCCTATTTAAGGTTCTGAGAAGTCTTGCTGCATAAGTACCTGCTCGGAATTGTTCAATCATGCATTTCCCAAACTTCTTTGACTACAAAATCCCTTCTCTAGGGCACACTTTTTTTTTTTTTTAACATCTTGCAGAACACTATGTGCTGTTTTAAAACAGGAATATAATCATCTTAATTATCTGTTTGAAAATAAGATAGGTGGATACACATGAAAAGAAGACAATTTGAACTTGATTCTTTGGGCAGTTAGAGACCCGTGGCTATTCTTAAGCAGGGTAATGACCTAGTCCTCACCAAGTCAATAGCTTCCAGTCATTGAGGCCCTACTGTGCACTGGGTGCTGCTCATGTACCATCTCTAATCTTTACAAGGCTACAGGTGGGCATGATGCCCGGGTGAGGAGACCGAAGCCCAGATCGGTGCAGCATTAGGTGCAAGGCCACACAGCCAACAAGGGTGGAGCAGCATTTGGCTGGAAGTCTGGGTGGCTTTAAAGCCACAGCTGTTTCTAATAAGCAGGTGACATTTTGCCTGCAGGAGACATTAAAAGCAAGAAAACCCAGAGGATCTGGATGTAAATTCCTAGAAGAAAGTCCCTTCCTTCTTCTCTTCTCTACCCCACTCCACAGCCCCAAGGTGACATCGCCAGTATGAGCAGCCCTGTTCTTCTTAAGCCCAGGCCTTGTAGCCCCTTCTGTTGGCCTGTTCCCCCACAGACGCTCAGCAGGACCACACAACTCCAGGATTCCCTCTCCCCTGCCTAGAAACTATGCATTGTTCCCTAGTGTCTGCCCAGCTCCAAATTTCTCAGCCCGATCTTCCAAGCCTTCCATTATCTGCCATCAACTTTCCTTTTTGATCTTGACTTTAGATGTTTTTCTAAATATCATCCTTGCTCCAGTCAAACCAAACGACTCATTGTTAAGCAGCTTCCCTGCATCTGTGCATGCTGTTCCCTTTTCTTGGAAAGCCTCTTCCTGTCCACAGCGTTGCTGCTTTCAATACTACCCCTCCTTCAGGGCCCTTTGCATTGCGATTTCCGTGTGGAGCAGACCCTAACCTGAACCAACCACATGCTCTCTGTTTTTCAGCACAAAAGGGGCAATGTGGCGCCCCCCAAACCTGGAAATCAGGTTAACTTCTGAAAACAAAACTAGTAAAACTCACAGTGGATGGCATCAGCTGTTTGCAAATATGATACACCCAAAGGAAGACACGAGAAGTGGGTAGTTAGGAAGATGCAAAAACACCCTCCTGGAAGGAGGTGGCCAGAGGACACAGCCACACGCAGGACACAGTGGTGCCTTCATATCAGAAACCAGAGATGAGCAAACACAGCCCTAATCAAATCAGCTGCAGGAAGCAGGGAGGTCAATGGAGCCAAGACGGTGACCTGATGGGTGACATCCGCGCTGCCAGTGGAAGCACAGCGTGTACTATAGCAGGCAGATGGCAGCCGGGACACAGCGGCACCCATCAAAGGAGACGGCCACTGAATTTGGGGACGCTGGCTTTTAGGACACAGGAAGGGTTTGGCCATGAGATGGAGATAGCTCATCCGGCATCCTCATACCTGGTCAGTTTCCCCCAAAGCCCCTGCTTCCTTTGCTCAAATTACAATCCCAGTAAGCAGCCTTCTGAGAGCCAGTCTGGCTGTGGCTTACATCGCTGCACATGGATCCTCCAGGCAGAGGAAAGATATGTCCTCGATGTGTCTACACAGGATGCTGGGAAGGGTTACGAGATAACAGGTATAGAGAGAATGACCCAGGCTCCATCTGGTCATCGTTCAATAAATGTGGGTGATTAAAATCAGTCAGCATGTTGGAATCCTGCTTTTGATGACAATTTTATATGCATTCCGCTAAGCTGAACCGGCTTCCTGGTGTCCAGGTGCCCTGATGAAGGGGGGCACCTGGACCTGCAAAACCGATTCCGTGACCCTGGGTGAGATGAGCCGACTGAGCTGTGGCCTCAGGTGTGGCCTGGCCACTGCCACCCTCCCCTGGCTCAGGGCATTTCTAGCTCATTCCCAACCTCCAAATGCTCCACCAGCTCCCTCCTGTAAATGCCCAGCATGCAGGTCTCACATGGGTTTTGTTCTATTTTTAGTGCAATTGTTTGGTTTGCCTCTTATTCCAATCCCATCAGAGTGAAAGCTCTTTGAGGGTGGGAGCTTTTAAGTCCCTTACAGACCTTGAAATGCCATAAATACTTAAATAGAAATGCATTGGCTCAAAGACCAAACAAGTGAGCTGGGGCTCAAACACTTGCCCCCCAGGCTCCTGGCGGAGCGGGGGCGGCATCTGGAGAGGAGGCCTGATGCTGCCACTGAGCATGTCTCTCCAATGTCCCCTGAGCATGTCCCCGATGTTACCCAGCGGCCGATGTGGGAGGAGCCGCTAGGCTGACCAGAGCTGCTCAGCTGCTCGGGAAGGAGAGGGAGGGACAGAGACGCGGATGGAGCAGACGCCCCTCACCTACCCGGATCTCCGTGTGCACCGTGCATTTGACCAGTTTGAAGTTCTTCCCGGGGTTGAAGCTGTTGCTGTAGAAGCAGATCTTGAGGATGCGCACGTCTTCCTTTTCCACGTCCACCGGTACCACCACCATGGGCTCCGGGGGGCCTTCGGGCCGGCGTAACGTGCCCACCTTTACTCGGCTCAGGGGCTCGGACACCCCAGACATCCTCTCAGACAGCAGCTAGGGCCGGCACATCGCAGTCCTGCAGAGACAGCAAAGGGTCAGCCCTGAAGGGGACCTACGGCACCCACCGAGCTCTGGGACTGACGCAGACGATAGATTCTCCCGTTCCCCAAAACCCCTCTTAACGGCATCTGGCTGTCTTGACCGGACATGTGGCAGCAGGAAGCAGCAGGTTGCAGAACAGCCAGGTATCGAATCCAGACTTCGTGTGAGCTCTCTCTTGGGGAAGCCCCCTCTCCCCGTCACAGTGCTCCCCAACACCGGTGCCCGGGCAAGGGGCCCCCACTTAACAAAAGCAGCTGTGAGAGGAGGCGGCCACAGCACGGTTCCAGGCATAGCTGAGCAGAAGTGCAAAGAGCAAGACAGAGAAAATAGCAGGAAATGGGGACAAAGGGGAAAAAGCAGAGAAGAAACAGAACTGGAGAAGGGACGGCCCCAGGGAACCGGAAGAGAGTAAGCAGAAAAGGGCCCAGGTGGAGGGTCAGGCTGTCAGCTGAGGGCTTTGTCTGTCCCCCACCCCCACCCCCAGCTGCCAGCCAGAGCTGTCAGGGCAGGAGGCCTCAGTCCGATCACAGACAGTGTCGCTCATCACGCTCCGGAGAATTCAGGAGGAGCAGAGCACTGTCCCAGGAGCCCAGTATATAAGGTGATTCTGCAGGGAGGGAGGGAGGGGGCTGGACTCCTAGACGGCCCAGCCCAGCTCTGATGACAGCCCGCTTTGGCACAGAGGCAGCCTACGGGAATCCTACAGTTCACCTTGAATCCCAGCGAAACTGCTCTTGGCCTCTAGATCCAACACAGGGTTTACCTCCCACTGACCTCAAGTGGGAGGTAAACCTACAAGTGTCCCAAGGAAACAATGGAAGTTCCAGCTCTAGACTGGTGCTGTCAACCTGGGCTCCCCATCAGAATCACCTGGGGAGCTTTAGGAAACACACTCCCAGCCTCACCCTCAGAGAGTGCCACTGGACAGGTCTGTGCTGAGGCCTGGGCGCGGATATGTATGTTTCCTGGGACTCTTCTAATCCTTGGCCTGGGTTGGAAACTACTGTTCTAGAATGAGCTTGAGTCTCATCTTTCTTAGAGAGAAGTATCCCCTTTCCAACATGCCTGTGGCCCCCAGGCATGCCTGTGGCCCCCTATCTGTAGGAGCTAATTTGCAGGCGAGGGCCCTCATGATACAAAACAGGTGTCTGGAGAGGAAGGAAGTAGAGTGGCACACAGTGTCTGTCCCCAAGGGCTAGATCCTACCTGCAAAGGACCGAATATTTGTGTCCCTCCCAAATTCATACGTTGAAATCCTAAGCCCCAAGGTGATGGTATTAGGAGGTGGGGCCACTGGAAGGCGAGCAGGTCACAAGGGTGGAGCCCTCACGGGTGGGATTAGTGCCCTCTGATAAGGGACTCACGAGAGCGCTGTCACACTCTTCCTGGCACGTGAGGACACGGTGAGCAATCAGCCACCCGAGACCCTAAAGAGGGCCCTCGCCAGCCCCCAACCATGCCAGCACCCTGATCTGGGACTTCTGAGATCTCGCAGTCTCCAGAACTATAAGAAATAGAGTTTTATTGTTTATGAGCCACCCAAGGCACTGCGTTATGGCAGCCTGAGCCAGGACAGAACCCTGAACTCAGGCACTGCCTGTGGAGTTCAAAGGAGCCGCCTCCCCCAGGCCACCTGGAACCCGGGCACTGGCCATGTGGTCACGTCACGCTGGTGGGAGTGTGGACTCCGGCCTGGAAGGAAGGACATTGGACTCACACCTGCAGTTTATGCCACAAGGCTCCCAGGCACCCACAGTGAAGGGGATTAGGGTGCAGTCTGCAGCTCTGGGGATACCAGGAGGTGTCCCCCAACCCAGGGCAGCACTGTCGCCCAAAGGGTGCTGGCCCCAGGGTGTGCATGTGAGACACCCAGAGATCCCTGAAATGCCCTGGGAAGGGCTCGAGAGGGAATCGGTAAGCAGGAATGACACATCAGTGAAATTCAAGACATCTGCTGGTGAGACCGGGGGAAAGTGCCTTTCCACACATTGTGTGTGTCGCTGGCTGAACAGGAGAGAGAGGGGAGAAGCCTTTCCCCAAAGGCAGATGTAGGAGCAGGGACCGAGCAGGTGGGGAGAGGCCTGCACTGAGAACAGAGGCCAGGGCACAGCCTGGCAGGGGCGGGAACCTTCACGGGGCTTCTGAATCCATCCTGCTGCAGTCGACGGCGCGATAAAACGTGGTGCCTTTGAACTTGAGGAGTCAAGAAGACAGAGAAACTATGACAAGGATGTAGAGCAACAGGACCTCATCCCCTGCTGCTGGGCATGCAAGATGGCGCGGCTACTTTGGAAGACAGTCCGGTGGTTTCTTACAAAGCCAAGCACACTCTCGCCGGACGAACCAGCCATCGTGCCCATGGCCATTTACTCAAAGGAGTCGAAAACTTATGTCCATTCGAAACCTGCAGCTTTACCCATCACTGCCACAACATGGCGGCGACCAGGATGCCCTTCAGCAGGTGAAGGGATAAATAAATGAACTGTGGCACCTCCCAGGCAATGGAACATTATTCAGCACTAAAAAGAAGAGGACGAACCAGCCACGAAAGGACGCGGAGGAACCTTGAATGCATGTTACTACTGAGCCACTCTGGACTCCAGCTACATGACATTGTAGAAAAGACAACACAACAGAGACAGTAAAAAGATCGGTGGTTGCCAGAGGCTAGGAGGGCGGGCGGGAAGAGTGGTGGGCACGGAGGATTTTTAGGAGAGTGACACTGCCTCGTGGGTGGGACACCGTGACGGTGCACGCACGCCACAGTGCCTTTGCCAGAACTCAGAAAGCACGACACCAAGAGTGATCCCTGCTGTGGCCGCCGGCGATAAGGACGTGTCAAGGTAGCTCCATGGGTGGGCGAGAATACGCCGCCACTCGGCAGGGGTGCTGGTGGCGGGGGAGGCTGTGCCGCAGTGTGGGCAGGGGCAGACAGGGACCCGCTGTCCTCTCCACTCCATGCCATTATGAACCTAAAACTGCCCTAAAAAATAAAGTCTATTAAGAAATAAAAGGTGACAGTGTGAAACCACAACACGATGGCTGCCCCACTCCCAGGCCTGACTGGGCGGAGTCCAGCCCGCCCGGAGCAGCCCCACCCTGGCCTCGGCCAAAGGAGAGACTCGTGCCCCAGTGCGGCCCGCCCAGACCGACGTGCCAGCCGTCCCCGGCGCTGGCAGGACCTGGTTTCTGATCCTCGTCAGAGTCCACTCGTCCACGGTGGTGGCCAGTGCGGCTCGGGTAGAAATGTTACAGCAAAGTCACATCGACCCCCTTCGGCCCGACGCAAGTCCCTCGGTTCTGGCCTTGGCCCTTTGCAGCCGTCACCTCTGATGTGGATATTTGTTCCCAAAATAATTACAACTGGAAAAGACTCGCCAGTGCTTTGCACAGCAGTAGTGGGAGGTGGGCAGGGATGGCGATGCCCATTTTACAGATGGGAAAACTGGGCGCGGTGAACACCTTTTGGTCAAGGATCCGTGCCTGTCTGCCTAGCAAACTTGCATCCCAAGGCAAGTTTGACTCCAAGACCACAATTTTCCCAATTTCCCCAGCCGCCTTGGAATAAGGTGGTGTCTGGTATCTCTCCAACAGTGACACAGACTCCATGGAGGAACAAACATGTCGACCCGGCAGTGAACGTCCCCAGCCCGAGAGGAATCCTGAGCCCCTCCTGGCTTAGAGAGCGTCACCCTTCCTGTGCCTGGAAGGACCTGAAACTAGAACATCGCTGAGGCCAAAAGGCCCAGGCCAGGCCGGGCATGGTGGCTCACGCCTGTAATCCTAGCACTCTGGGAGGCCTAGGCATGCGGATTGCTCGAGATCGGGAGTTCGAAACCAGCCTGAGCAAGAGCAAGACCCCGTCTCTACTATAAATAGAAAGAAATTAATTGGCCAACTAATATATAGAGAAAAAAATTAGCCGGGCATGGTGGCACATGCCTGTAGTCCCAGCTACTTGGGAGGCTGAGGCAGGAGGATTGCTTGAGCTCAGGAGTCTGAGGTTGCTGTGAGCTAGGCTGACGCCATGGCACTCACTCTAGCCTGGGCAACAAAGCGAGACTCTGTCTCAAAAAAAAAAAAAAAGGCCCAGGCCAGAGAGGGTGCTCACATCTCTCCTGACAGGTGGCAACTTCTTCCAGGGCACCCGGAACTCCTGTCTAGACATGCAGATCTGCAATGAGCGCTCCAGACTCTCTGACGAGGGGTAACTGGAGGGTGCTGGGGAAGGCAGGCCTCCGCCAGCCGCCTGCAGAGTTTGCGAGAACATTCTCCGCAGGAGCGCCATCTTCCCTCACGCTCCCTCTGCCGGTGTTCCGGGCCCCGCTCGTTAAACCTCACACGCACATGTAACTTAACCTTCCCCGGCCTCATTTTCCTCACCTATAAAATGGGCTCACGCTGCCTACCCTGTTTTCCCGAC
Organism: Microcebus murinus; assembly: GCF_040939455.1. Taxonomy (NCBI): domain Eukaryota; kingdom Metazoa; phylum Chordata; class Mammalia; order Primates; family Cheirogaleidae; genus Microcebus; species Microcebus murinus. The sequence continues at coordinate 22,857,520 of NC_134127.1, read as the reverse complement.
AGAAGGGTTACAAGGATTCTGAAGTGAGACAATTTAAGTGAAAGTTTACCATGAGCAATAAGGCAGGGTGCATGTGGAAGGCTCTCTCATCGTGGTTATTACTTGCCTATTTTGCAAAATCTCCCATCTGACTACCCGTGTTCCCCATATCTTGTTCCTCCTGCCAGTAGCTCTCCAGAAAAAAAAATAAAGTTCTGATTTGCAGCATTTGCCAATTTCTGTGGTGTAAATATTCTGAACCAGGCTGATTTCCAGGTGCCGACGTATGTCACTGAAGGCTGAGTTTGGACGAGATGAGAACGATCTGCTGACTCAGCTGCCCTTCCTGACGACAGAACTTGCCCATTCCTCCAGATTTTGCCTGATTATCTGAATTTCTCAGCAGTAGCCTGTCACTGATCTTTGATGATCACAAAATCCTCAGACACTCAACTTGTGAGCCGAAAGCCCCGGCCCTTTCTCCAGACCGCCTTCCTGGCTCTCCGAACCCTGGCGACTGCTCCTCCCTGCATCCTGGTCTGCCCCAGACCCTCAAGGAGACTACCTCCCATGGCACCAGCAAAAGCCCTGGCTCCGAGCCACCCTGGGCTCCCGCCTGCCTCCCGGCCCTCAGATCTGCCAAAGTCAAAGAAAAACAAACACAAGGAAACGGTCTCAAATTAAAACAGGAAAAGTTTTGATTGGCTATAAGAACTTCTTGGCCAAAACTTGCAAAGGCTACTAGAGGAGGCCGGACAATCTCTGAGTCCCTGAGGTCTGCAGGAAGAAAATAAACTACGTTCTTCCTGACTGGCAAGACATTTACCTGCCTGAAGGAGGGGGAACCGAGGCAGAATTCAAGTCCCTTTCAGATGCCCCAGGTTTGAACTATACATAGAGCTGCACTCCTGGCACGGGGAAGACGTGAGGGTGACCAGGATCCACATCCTGGGAAAGCACAATTCTTCCCCCGGGAGATGTTGTAGGGTCCTGTTACATTTACCGTGTTCAATAAGCCTGGCCCCTTGGAGAAACGCACACACAAGAGGGGACTTTGAGAGTCCTGAGGGTGACACGTGTTGTCTGGAGGATTGAAAGTTCTGCCCTTGATTTGGGGGAGTGCAGAAGGGAGGACCGCGAGTCAGAGAGGTGGCGTGATGTCGTGGAGAAGGCACACACGTTTGACGCACTGGAACCCAGGTTTAGACCCATGTCCCCAGGGTTGCCATTCTGTACCAGTGGGGCGTTTCTCGCAATGTGCTTTGGAGGGAGCTACACTGTGGCTCCAAGGCTCAGCCGTGTGCCTGTTGTGTGACCTCTGTAGGCCTCAGTTTCCTCTCTTGGGATGTGAAGCTAATGTTACTCATCCTGCAGAACTTTCTGGAGAATCAGAGGTTACTTCAGTCAACTCCCTGGCACATGCATTTTTTTTTTTTTAATGCCTGTGATTTGGCAGAAGAAAGAATTAGAAACCTAATACTGAGCTCCATTGTAAAAAGCTAAACTGGCCTCGTAAGTGCAGGGCCAGTGGCCGTGGCAGCCCCTTCTACCTGCGGAGCTGGGAGCTGCTTTTCCACCAAGACCCGCCTTCCTGCAGCCTCCTGCCCCCCGGAGAGACGCCCACCTTCCTGCCCTGCTCGGGCACAGGGCCACTGTCTGCCCTGATGGAGTCACAGACGTGTGCTCCGTGGAAGGAGGCCTCGCAGGGGACAGTCAAAGCGCCAGCCCTTGGCACCTAGCAGAAGTCAGAGTGTCACAGACGCGTGCTTTATTTCCACTCCGTCTCTGAGTCACTTCCCCGGTTGTTTCCACATCAACAAAATGGGGAAGGCAGGCCTCTCCTATCACAAAGCCTTGCTGAGCGCAGCCACTCAGCTAATTGACAATGGCCTTGCGGTCTCAGGGAGCCATTCCTGCGTTTCCGGGCAGGGCCAGGCCCCGCTGGCTCCACGCAGGCCGCCCTCTCCCCAGCTCAGCCCCCGCGGGCCTCATTCCTCCTGCCCCAACGCCAGCATTTGTTTAACACCTTCCCTCCTCCCCAGCCTTCCCTCCCCATTACCTTGCGAAGGAAGAAACCCGCAAGGTGGTGATTATCGCCAGCTATGATTCAATGCAATTCAAAAAGCATTTGTTGCGACTTCACCACGCTTTCAGCTTCCCACCTCCGCACCCATTTCCCACTCGGAGTTGTTCCGTTGCCAGCTGCTGCCGGCCCAGAGGCCGGCTGATGGGGGCTGGCTCGCAGGGAGCGGGCAGGAGGGGAGCAGCGGGGACCCTTACCCTGTCCTTTCCTGTTAAGGGGACCTCCGCTCCTTGCACCACTAGTCCAAGGCCTTTGATCCCTGAAGCTGGCCAGATCTTTCTTATCTCCTGTTCAACCTCTGGGTTCCACTCTTCCCCGATGCTTTAAAAACTCATCCTCATCATGCATTTTAATTGTAGGTTCATGAATGACTTTTGGCTCACCTATCTTCCTTCTTTCCCTTCCTCCCTTGCCTCCTTCCCTCCTCTCTTTCCCTCTCTCCTTCCTATGCTTGGCAGCCACACCAGCCCCTGAAGCTTTGAAGACAAACAGAAGAGGGAAGAACGTCCCCATCCAACAGAGACTCATCGTCCAGTAAAGAGGAAAAAGATAAACAAAACACACAGAAAACCAGCCACCTAATGGTATGGGCTCGAATGGGGCTCTACGCATGAGAACAGAGGGTCACAGAAGAGGACGTGTCCACTGGGCCCCGGGACCCCAGGACAGAGTGACCCAGTGAGACCGGGGAACAGGACACAGGGCTGGTGAAGGGGGTGGGCACAGGGTCGTCGGGAAATGCCACTAGAAGGAGGTAACCTGCTAAAGGATTTGAACTTCAGCCTGTGGACAAGCAGATTTTCATTTTGAAAACATACATCTGGCACAAGGGTGACCCAGGAGGCAGCAGGGGCAGTTAGGACAGAAGCCTGGCGTGTGTGTGGTTAGCTACCGGCAAGCCAGGCAGAGGATGCCGTGATTTGTAGCGTTTGCCAATTCCTTCGGGGTAGAATGTTTCCATTGTGGCTGATTTGAAGCTACCGGCATGGACGCATGGAAGGAGGCACTGGGGAGAAGGGTGCCATTGGTCCACGAGCATTGGTTCCAACACAGCACTGCATGGACCGTGAGAGACCCCAGCAAGGACAGATCCCGGGGTCCCTGGACTCCAGCCTGCCTCGGACCCTGCATGTCCCCCTCCGGACCCTGCATGTCCCCCTCGTCTCTGCAGTGATATCACCAGCCGGCGCTTCAAGACAGCAAGGCACGTGGAGGCACAGAATTTCACAGTGTGCCCCTCCCTCCAAGCAGCGAGCCTTCCTCTCCAATCCCCCGAAAGTGGGAGTTTTCCAAACCACACTCGCCATTGTCTTTAAAACCCCAAACTAAATTCTCTACTCTGATCTCTCCCCTTCGCATCATGATCTCGGCTTTTTCCTTTTCTCCCAACCTCCATCTCCTGCAAACCTCATCTCCCTCTCTGAGTGGGCTACGGAGCCGGTTGTCAAGAGGGAGAATTTGGCACAAGGATGCATCCATGCTTCAGTTGGTGCCTGGCTGAGCTCGTCCCCGTTTTCTCGAGAGGTTAATGAGGAGGCCACAGGACAGGCAGGTGAACTCGCGGCTGGTCACGCTCCTGCCGATCCTGGGTCCGTGTTACCCTGGAGGGCTATTGTTTCACTGTCCCTGTTCACACTTTCTAACCGGGTCTGAAGGAGACTCTGGTCATCCCACGAGAAGCACCAAGTTGAACACAGGATTGAGAGAGGTTGTGATTTTAAGAGCCAATCATACAAAACATTTTGGAAAGCTTCACGGGCTGGCAAGACATGCCAAGTTTATTAAAATCTAACTCGTGAAGTGGGATATGTGTGACGTTCCTCACGTACATTTACAAAAAAAAAAAAAAAAAAAAGGAAAACCAACAACCAGTCTTCCCCAGTCTGAGATGACGAAGATGTGGTTTAGCAACAGCCTGAATTAAAAAATAGGATTTAGGCAAACTGTAAACTCACTGTTAGTCACTAGGATGTGGCTGCCAAGAAAAGTTACTGCAGTGTTAGGGTTAGGAGGAAACTCCTGAAAGAAGGCCGGTGATTTCCCCCTGGGCTCTGCACACGCGTGACCACGCTTGAGCCGTGCAAGCTGAGGGCCCCGGGGTTTGAGAGGCCGTGTTCTAGGGCGAAGGCATTCAGAGCCCTGGGAGCTTGGGGACCATGTCACATGACACAGACGCTTCAAACTAAAGGGAGAAGCAAGTCCTGGGAAGGCAGGGTGGATTTCTGTTTTCAAATGGTTGTAGGGCTACCCTGTCAAAGATGGATCCAGCTCCTTCACCTGAGTCAAGGTTAAAAAAAAAATGCAACAGACAGAGGGAAGGAGGGAGGAGATCTTTGCATTTGCATGCCACACGCTGACTATCCCTTTATAGTGTTTGCACTCTTGCTGCCTCGCTGGTATCTCCCAAGGCAGATGTCTCTCCCATTTTGAAAGTGAGGACAAGGGACAGGGTGGCTTGCCTAGGTCCCCTTTCTTAAGTGGCAGAGGCAGGACCAGAACTCAGATTTCCCATCTTAACCCAACAAACACAGTGCACAGCCCAAGTCCCATCACTGAGGCCCCGACAACTCTGAGCCCTGTCTCCACGCATCAAGCTTATATTCGTGCCAAAGAGAGCAGTCCAGATGAACATGCATTTCTGGTGAGGCCCGAGAATTCTGCTCAAGCATAAACTCATCAGCTTCTGGCCGTGCAGCACTGAAAATGATGCAGGCTTTTGAAATATTAACATGTTATAATGATAGATACGTAAGATTTTGTTAAAGTGTATTTTATGATACATTTAAGAAACAGAAAAATATTGGTGATAAAAAGAAAACTTAAGTACCTTTTTTTAACCAAAAAGTATAAACCTAGGCCTAATGGTACATCTCTTACCACCTTAAAAACAACAAAAACACTCTCTTGAACAAACTTCTCCACCTGTCAACCCCCCAGTCTGCCACTCTTTGCAAATCCAGTCTATACCAAAAACTTGTTTTATGTCAACAGATAGGAAAGCCATTACACATGACCATGCTCCCACCTGTAGACCATAGCATCCGGCTTTCATTTGAATGTGAATTGGACAAAACAGAGGTTTAGATGTCCCTTCAAGCAAATGGGATGCCACCTGTGTGTGAAAAGACTTGAGAAAATGAAGAATAGATGGAAAAATTTGTCAGCAGTTAAAAATGCTAATAAAAACAACAGTAAGGAAACACTACAAACTTACTAGACAAGCCAAGTTATCCAGAGGAAAAAATAATAGAATCTTATGTTCATGGACTTGAGATGCAACTGGTACAATTGCCAGTTAGCTCAGAACTGGTTTTCTGAAGCAAGCCGGTTAAACCCAAAATAACTCACATGTGCTGATCTGGTTGCCCAACTTTGAGAAATGCATTCCATATATCTTAAGGCGAGGTGTGTGGATCATTTGCACAAAGATGTTCATGGCTGTACTAGTTATAAGAGTGAAATAATGAGAGTCAAAACCAAATGCTTGGGGGAAATCTAAGGAATATCAATAATGATAAACTATGATAAAAATAGGAGGAGGAGAGTGCAAGGAAAGATTTATATAAAAATGTTAAGTGACAGTGAATGGAATTTACATACTGATTAGAACTATTTAATACATGAAAACACTTCTACATTCAGAATTACATGCAGCTAAAGATCTTAGGCTATATTGGTTATACTACTGTGATATTGGTTAAATATGTTTTAAAAATATGTGAAGACTACTCCACACGGATGAAAGTCTGTGCGTCTGGCTCAAGCTCCTTCTCTAACACGGGCTTGTTGTCTGAGCTCTTCACGTGGCCTGCGGGAACTTGCCAATCTTCTCGCCACAAAGCCAGATGAAGGAGCAAAGAGGGCCCTGAAATTCGTCTGGATTTCTAGGTCCTCTCCAAAATCAGGATTGGGGCAAATAGGGTAGGGAGATATTTCAGTGAAACTTGTCTAGAGAAGGCTGGGACTGCAGAAAGCCATCCTCCACTCTGACAGCTCTCTGAGAGCCCAGAGTGGCCTTGGGGTTCTTCGCCACTCTGTGACCTTGGTTCCCTCTTCAGTTCTGAGACCTTGAGCACACGTCCTCTTCCTCCACTCCTCCATGCCTGCCAAAGGGCTCATTTCTGAGAAATAACAGCAGGTAACACCGAATGCTTCCCTAGCCCAACCCTGGGCCAGTGCTTCCCATGCACCAAGTGCTCATTCCATCCTAACAAAATCCCACAGGTGGGTACTGTACCCCCATCTCATGGATGCGGCAACTGAGGCAGGGCAAAGTCACTTTCCACAAATCACACAGCATGTAGAGGGCAGAACTGTGATTCCAGTGGAGTTGGAAGGGCTCTAGGTGTGGGCTCTTTACTGCCACACCTGCGGTAGTGGGGACTCTGGACTCCGGCAGAAGCCCAGAGTACAGGTTGCCCACCAAGGAGGCTACATCCCATAGACATCCCATAGACAGCCCAGGGTGATGTCCCTGGGGCTCTGGATTCTAAGGGTAAAAAAAGGTACCATTAGAACCTCGACCAGCACTTGGTCCTATGGGCTCTTTGCCCTGTCTACATGCATGTTGGCATCATCAGGATATATACTGTAAATATCTCTCAAGCCTTAACCCCACCTGCTGAATGGAGATCTCCTGGGGTGGGGCCCAGCTCCTCTGTATTTTTAAATAACATCCCAAGTGATTCTTATGGACATGCTTAAAACTCTGACTCTGGGGGGAAGTGGGGAGAAGTCAACACACGTAACCTAAACATCTGTACCCCTATAATATGCTGAAATAAAAATAAATAAATAAAATTAAATTTAAATACAAAAAATTTTTTTAACTAAAATTGTATATATTTAAGGTACATGGCATGATGTTTTGATATACATATATAATAAGCTAATTATTATTCAACATATAAAAATCAGTACTGTTTCTATATACCAATAACAAACTAGCTAAAAGAAACATTAAAAAAGCAATCCCATTACAAAGCTACAAAAGGTAATAAAATACCTAGGAATAAATTTAACCAAGGAGGTGAAAGATTCTACATTGAAAACTACAAACACTGATGAAAGAAATAGAAAACGACATACACAAAAAGCGGAAAGACATTCTATGTTCATGGATTGCCAGAATTAATAGTGTTCAAATGACCATACTACTCAAAGCAATCTACAGATTCAGTGTAAAATATCAATGACATTCTTCACAGAAATATTTTTTTAAAAATTCTAAAATTTGTATGTAACCACAAAAGACCCCAAATAGTTAAAGCAACCATGACCAAAAAGAACAAAGCTGGAAGCATCACACTACCTGACTTCAAAATATGCTACAAAGCTGTGGTAACCAAATCATCGTGGTATTGATACAAAAACAGATACATAGGCCAATGGAACAGAACAGAGAATCCATAAATAAATCCGTGTATTTATAGACAACTGATTTTCAACAAAGATGTCAAGAACATACATTGGGGAATTTACAGTCTCTTCAATAAATGGTTCTGGGAAAACCATCGGACATCCAAATGGCTGGACATCCAAACCATTGGACATCTGAATATGGACATCCATATTCAGAAGAATGAAACTAGACCTCTATCTCTCACCACATATAAAAATCAGCTCAAAAATGGATCAAGGCCGGGCGCTGTGGCTCACGCCTGTAATCCTAGCTCTTGGGAGGCCGAGGCGGGCGGATTGCTCAAGGTCAGGAGTTCAAAACCAGCCTGAGCAAGAGTGAGACCCCGTCTCTACTATAAATACAAAGAAATTAATTGGCCAACTGATATATATATAAAAAATTAGCCGGGCATGGTGGCGCATGCCTGTAGTCCCAGCTACCCGGGAGGCTGAGGCAGAAGGATCACTCGAGCCCAGGAGTTTGAGGTTGCTGTGAGCTAGGCTGACGCCACGGCACTCACTCTAGCCTGGGCAACAAAGTGAGACTCTGTCTCAAAAAAAAAAAAAAAAAAAAAAAACAAAACAAAAATGGATCAAATGTAAGACCCAAAATTATAAAACTACTAGAAGAAAACATGGAGGAAATGCTTCAGGACATTTTGTCTGGGCAAAGATTTTATAGGTAGGACTTCAAAAGCACAGGCAATAAAAGCAAAAATAGACAAATGAGATTTTATCAATCCAAAAGCTTCAGCACGGCAAAGGAAACAATCAACAGAGTGGAGGAAAAACCTGTAGAATGGGAGAAAATATCTGCCAACTATTCATCTGGCAAGAAACCAATATCTAGAATGTACAAGGAACTCAAACAACTAAACAGTAAAAAAAAGAAAAAAAACCACAAATTATTTGATGAAAAAATGGGCAAAGGATCTGAAAAAGCATTTTTCAAAAGAAGACATACAAATGGCCAATACATAAATGTCAAAATATTCAACATCACTAATCATCAAAGACAGGTAAATCAAAACTATAATGAGCTATCATCTTACCCCAGTTAGAATGCCTATTATCAGAAAGACAAAAAGCAACAAACAGTGGTGAGGATGACAAGAAAAGAGAACTCTTATATATTTTTGGTGGGAATGTAAATTAGTGCAGCCATTATGGAGAACAGTATGGAGGTTCCTCAAAAAACCTAAAAATAGAACTACCATATGATCCAGTAATCCCACTACTAGGTATTTATCTAGAGGAAAGGAAATCAGTATATTGAAGAGATATCTGCACCCCTATGTTTATCACACCACTGTTCACCACAGTGAACACATGGAATCCACCTAAGTGTTCATCAGCAGATGAATGGATAAAGAAAATGTGGTCTATAAACACGATGGAATGTTATTCCGCCATAAAGCAGAATGAAATCTTGTCATTCATGGCAGCGTGGATGCACTTGGAGGACATTATGTCAAGTGAAGTAAGTCAGGCACAGAAAGATAAATACAGCATGTTCTCATATGTGGAAGCTAAAAACAGTGGAGCTCATAGAAGTAGAGAAAAGTGTGGTTATTAGGGTCTGGGAAAGGAAGGGAGGAGGGGAGATGGGGAGAAGATAGTTAATGGTTACAAAGCTACAGCTGGATGGGAGGAATAAGTTCTCATGTTCTACAGCACCGTAGGGTGACCATAGTCAACAATAGTTTATTGTATATATTCAAATAGCTAGAAGAGAAGATTTTGAATGTTTCCAACACAAAGAACTGAGAAATGTTTGAGGTGATGAATATGCTAATTACCCTGATCCACTCGTTACCTAGTGTATGCATGTATTGAAATATCACTCTCCACCCCATAAATACATATAGTTATTATGTGTCAATTTAAAAAATTACTAAACTTAAACAAAGATGTACTCTCTTAGCAAATTTCAAGTCTATAATACAGTATGACTACCTACAGTCCTCCTGCAGCCCATTAGATCTCTAGGACTTATTCATTCTACATCAAAGAGACTTTGTCCCCTTTGAACAACACCTCCCCACTCCCCCCCCCCCAACATCTCAGGTGATTCTGACACCCTCCCAGTGAGGGTGAAGAGACACGGGTTTGGTCCTTAACTCACTGTGAGAACCCAGAGAACTAAATTGCGAAGCCTCTTAGCCGAGACCCCAATTCCCCAGCTGCAGGCCTCCCTACCAGGGTGGAGTTGGAGAATTCGAGAAACGTTCAGCGTAGCGGCGGATCCCAGAGAGCCACAATTCTTAAGCGTGGGCCCTTCCTGGATGTCTCTGAGCCTCTTATTTCAGAATGTAGCAGTGGTTTCTGTTTTAGTTTCTTGTTGTTACCCAAGCCCTTTATTGGGAAATGGGTAGAAAGAAGAAATGGGTGGCTTCCATTAGGCAGAGCTCAGGAAATGTGGGGGAACTTTGGTCTTTTGAAGTCCCCGCTACGGTGGTTCCAAAGTAGGGAAACCCTGAGCCCAGTGGCAAGAAACTCCTAAACAGATAGCTCTTCCCTGGCAATCTTGCCAAGCACTACTCAAACTGTAGCAGGAGTTTTTTTCCCCTGGTTACAAAAAAAAAAAAAAAAAAAAATGAAATACAAAGGGGAAACCCAACTGAAAATTTCCTGAGCATGAAAGATAACAAAATTACTGTTATCCTTTTAAAAGAGCCAGGGAAGAAAAAGGTCTCATGGACCCAAAGTCAGAAATTTAAACTGAGAGCCACCCTAGGTAGCCAAGGCTGGGCAGGGAGAGAAATGATCGTTAGAGTCCCCTGAGAACGGGAGTTTATGGATAGAAAACTCAGCGACTCGCCATCAGAACATCGACCACAAAAAGGAACGGGTTTTCCCTAAGGTCCCGTTCTCACCCGGGTACAGAGCCTGGCTCACGAATGAATTCTTGTCTGTCCTAAAAAGTAATTAATAGGGAGACGCCTTAGGTGTAATAGGGAGGTTATAGCCAAACTCCAAAGACTCAGTGCATATTCCCCACCCAGATGTGCTCCCATGGCCACCGCCGAGTTGTGCATGCGAAAATAGAGAAAATGGAGAAATTAACACGGTTGTGGTGGAGAGGAAATGAAGTTTTCCCTTTTAATGTCAGCTTGGTTTCGATGATGACTATTTCTAAAGAATCACTTTGGCTACCTCTTGAGATATGATAGACTCAACCTAAAAGAGAACAAGGATCCTAAAACCTACTTCCAGCCCCGAGCTTGGGTGTTCCTTGGCAGCCAGGGTAGCAATAGGGTAGTCCGAATTCTGGGTTTTATTGCTATAAAAATCGTGAATCCAGCTTCCCCCATGTCGGATGTGCATCTATGTTTGGCATAACGGTCTGCGGGCCCTTTCTTCCTTTAGCTCTTTGTTCATTGAGGTTTCTGAGGCACACAGGAAGTCAGAAAAAAGAACAGCAACCTACTTCACAGCTTCACTCCACCGCAGACATAAGGCGGGCAGCAGGGAGGGGGAGAGAGAACGGGGTGGGGAGGGAGGAGAGCCAGGGTGGGTGGGAGGGGACTGTGGGGGTCACCTCCACACCCTAGTTCACGAGAGCCAGAGGAACCAAGTTCTATTCTTCCATCTACTGAGAATTTTCTAGTTACCTTACACACACACACACACACAATCACAATCACCAAAGTCTTAAGGTTTTACATTCTTTCGAAGACATCCAACTGAAATCCCAGGGAGTTACACAGATAACTGGATCAAGTCACTTCATCCGCCTGACCTCGGTTTCCCTCATCTAAAAAGTGAGGGGCTGAAGTGAGAGGAATGCTTTTCCATCAACGTCTCGAGTGTGACGGTGTCAAAGTGTTTAAAGTGATAGCCCAGTTCCTGCAGCCGTTTAATTTCTCACTGTTTGGCCGAAAACGCTTCAACATTTGCAAAAACTCCCCCAAAACACCTCGAAGCGGCCTAGGATTCCTTAAAGCCACTGGAGTAGGGCGGGTGCAGTCCAGAGTGCCCTCTTGGATCTCAAATTCTGGGAGCTGAAATCTTCCTGGGCTGTTCCTGAACCTGGGCTGTTCAGGGAGATGGAGAGAGCTGAGGAAACAATGTGAGGGAGAGGAAGGTGGTTAGGAAGGATAAGATATTGAGATACTGACAAGGGTAGAAACATTGACTAAGATTATACACTTGCCATGGTGGGAACCAGAGCTGAAGGGAATTACAGATGGTTAGTTTTTACTTCCTTTATTTTACAGATGAAGAAACTGAAGCCAGAGATGTTAAGTGACTTCCCAAAGACACAGGGCTGAGATCTCGCTTTCAGGGGACACAGAAGGGTCCCCCTGGTGGGGGGCACAACCACAGGGCTGAGGAACCTGAGCATTCGCCACCAGGTCTGTCTTCCCGGAGTGAAGCCCCGGTGGGAGCCGGCGTCACGGTGACCCCTTACAGACTGGCCGTGCACACGGCGCCAGGTACAGAGCTAAGCAGAGGAGGAGGTCTATGTTTTCCAGAAACTTCTCCACCTGACACCTGCCCTGCAGCCTGTGGACCGCATTTGTGCGAGAAGCTTCTCCCAGGCTGAGCCAATGCGCTCACCTGCCCAGAAATGGCGTCTACACTTTAACGGCGACCTTCAGTAAAAATACCCTCCCCTCACCCTTGCAAGGCACTAGCTTTCCTTTCCCTCCTGTCTCTGGAGGTGGTGTTCGTCCCTCACGGGCAGGAGACACTCAGAAAGGGTTAAGACCACACTCTGAGGTGATGCAAGCAGGGCTAGAACCTCCCCATGGTGACCAAAGGAAGTCCAGGTGGTCAAAGGTCCCCTCACACGGGGCGTGGTGTAAGCACATTTTTAGAGGTCTGTCCTGGCCCAGTCACCTCATCCGGGCCAAATCCTGAACCTCAGTGTGCTTGCCCACAAAAGTTGGGCATGCTAACACTATGTTTCCTAGAACTGTTTTTGAAGATTGATGAAAATAACGTATATAATGTATTTAGTAAACGACAAATCTCTTATGCCAAGTGTCGGTCGTGACCACGGAATTGTCCAAATTTCTCTGGTTCCTCCTCTGGTGCCTATTTCAATGACAGGGACCCATTGTGTCAAAAATAACCCACCCGTTCCATTTCTGGGCCAATTTCAGTACTGAAGAGGTCTTGATGCGTTGAAGGGGTTTGTCCACAGTTTCTACCTGCAGGGCCAGCTCGGCCTCTGTAGCGGCCAGGGGTGGTCACACCGATGCCACTCCCGCTTTGCACGGCCAGCCTCTGGCGCTACACATAGGATTGTGGAGAATCATGAGGCTTTGGGGGGTGTTCCCAGATCATTCCACACCAGGACCCCTGCTGCTCAGACACATTTTGCTCTCAACCTCGAGAAGAAGCCCGTAGGAATCAGCTTGGAGACCTGCTGACACCAGTGATGGCCAATGGAAGCCTCCAAAGACCTGTCTGTCTCCCAGGAGGCCAGGGCACTGGGTGGCGGGGGACAGCCAAGCCCGCTGAACCTGCCCTGATATGCCTGGACCCACTCCGTAGCTCCCTGCTCGCTGGGTCCAGGTCTCCGGTTCTCAGGATTTTAGACCTGAATGGGCTCTGAGGGTCACGTGCCCCCGCACCCTCTCCCACGGCCTTGCAGCCCACACGCGTGGCTCCTGTCCCATGCCCAGGCCACTCTGAGCTCTGGCCTCTGCTCCTCCTTGAGCCGAGGTGGCAACTCCAACCCCCTTGGTCCCCACCGCAGGGGCTGAGCAGACTAACCTCCCACTCTCGGGTTCTATTCTCGGCTGCCGACGCTGCCATCGTTTGTCAAGCGCCTAATTGCATGGCTGTGTGCCAGCAGAGGGGATGGAGGCTCGGGAACACAGGCGGCCCCACTAGCTGCCGCAGCCCACGGCCCTTCTGGGAACAAACAGGGCGCACGGGCAGAACGCTAAACTGGACGCGAGTGGACGCCGGCACCTCTGACCTACAGCTCGGGGAGGAAGAAGGGGCCACCGTGGGAGAGGCTCGAGGGCCAGGGAAAGAACACGGCCCCAGCCCTTCGCTGCCTAGTTGCTCGTGGCCTCGAGACAGTCAATCAGAGCATCGTGGGATTTAGCATTGGAAGGGGTCTCGGACATCATCCAGTCCGGGGTGTTCTAGAACCTGGGGTTTCCCCAGGGGGAAATCATTAGAAATACAGATGCCGGAGAGGGAAAATCAGCTGCCCGTCTGACACTTGGTCCAGGGCACATCTGGGACTGGATGGAGGTCTCCTCATCCAGGCTGTGTCCCAGCTTTCAGAGCTTGGGTTCTGAGCTCTGCATGTGTCCAGGGCAGGGCAGGGGCAGCCGGGAGGGCCTTGCTGGTCTGGTAGGGACTGTGTGACTGTCCCCAACGCCACACTGCCCCGGGAACCCCCAAGGCTGCCAGCAAGGCACTCCTGAGCCCAGTAGACTCTCGTGGGAGAGATGACGAGGCTGTGCCGGCCAGCCCCTTCCAACCTCACGGTGCAGCAGGAAAGCACTGAGTTCCAGGCCCCGCTCGGCAATTCACTGCGAGACTGCGATCTCGTTGGCTCACCTCTCTGGGCTCAGGTCCCCTCTGTTGGAAGAGGAGGAAGGGTGGACTCTCAGGTCCTTCCCAGCTCAATGTGCTATTAGACTTACAGCACCTCAGGGCCCGAAGGAAACACAGACATCACCCAGCCAGTGTTTCCCTCCTGCACACCTGGAGAAACTGATCCCCTCAGCTGTCAGGGCCTTGTAATAACCACACCTTTAAGTTTCTATATTCAGTGCTGTGACATCTGGGGCCTTGCTGACCATAGAGGGACAGCCCCTGCCTGGGGGATTCCTGACAGGTGCTTGATTCATATGCAAACGCGCCCATGCACAGCCCACCCCAACCCCCTCCTCTATGGGGGCTCTCGCACTCCCGGCCATCTCCAGCTGTTCTGATCACCCAAGACCAGGTACCGGGCAACGGGCGACAACCCCCAGGCCCCAGAGCCTGCTGCAATCACTCGCACCAGCAAATGCTAAGCTTGCTCCCTCTGCCGCACGGACCTTCCCCAGGAAACCACAGTGAAGGCTCCTGCCCGTGTTCCCCCCGCTCCCTCTGCCTTGTGACTGACCCTGGAGCTTCTCCGTGCATCCCTGCACAGCATGCCGTGGCTCCTGTTTCTGGGGCTCTACGCGTATACACATCTTACTTTATGACAGCCGTCTCTGCACCCGCGCGTCTCACCACACCTGACAAAACAGATCCCGGGTACCCTCCAAACAGGCCTGCCGTGGCCCGAACCTCTGGGCTTCAATGCAGTCCCCTTGGGGGTCCACACCCTTTCCAGCCTACCTCTCGTGTGCTGTGCAAACATTCCCATTGTCCACAGGCGCTGCCCCGACACCAAAATTGACAATCCGACCCTCTCTGCGGCCCCGCTGCCCGCAGCCCAGCCCTGGCCTCACCGCCCACGCACCAGGCGTTTCTCCTTCCAAGGAGCCAGGAAGGTGCGTTATGCTCACCACGAACCTGCCTCCTCACAGCTGCAGGTCCCTGCTTGGGCTTCTGCCCTCCGGGGACATGCAGAATTGCTTCAATACCTCTATGACGTCCCTTCGGCTTTTTATAAGCAGCAGCTCTGGGTTCCCTGGAGACTTTTCTTCTCCCAGCTGACACCCCCGGTTCCTTCACTGTGCTTCAGAAGCCGAGAGGTCTACTTTTCACTCCTCTGTGGCTCTAGAAGATTCTAGTAGGAGTAGGGTCTTTCCTACTTCGAGCCTGAAGGAGGGAAAAGCACACCCTGCCTGGAAAGTGACCCCTCCCTAGAACCACTCTGGTTTTTCATGAGAATTCTTATGTGAAATCTCTAATTTTTAAATGTTGGTTGGGATAAACATATCCAAGGTGGTGAGCAGGGAAGACCTTCCAGGCCTCTCCAAGCCACTTGCCCAAGGCCAGTTCCTTCCAGTTGTTTGGCTACCTCCTAATTGGAGGGGACACTTTTCCCACCACCACTGGCTATTTATATCATATTTCTAGTGTTGAGTATAAGACAATAACAGCTACCGTTTAGTGAGCACTTTTTGGTGTCAGGCGTGGGGTTAAGCAATGCACATACGCTTTCTTATGTAATCCCATGACATCCTCTTCCCCTTGCAGGACACATGCATGTGCTCAGGTCCTTCCCAGACTCAAGTCACTTGAGTTCAGAACCCACATTCTTGACGCCAAGCCCTGGTCAGTGTGCATGGAAGAGCCAGGCCCACCTCCAGTGCCCGACCTTGGCATTCACACCGATAGCTGTCCGAGCTGATGGGAATGCCCAGAGTGTAGCTGCTTTGCCCTTGAGAAGCCCATGCCCACCCCCCAGGCTGACAGCTCTGCTTCCGAGCTGTAAACTGAGGTTTTTTTAAAGACTAATTTGGGAGTCTAATCACAGTTTCATCTTTAAAAGTAAGACAAAACCAAGAGAGGAAACCCACCTCGGAGTCTCAGTTCACCCTCTGTTCTCAGAGTTGATTTCTGATAATGGGGCAGTCTGGCAGGTGTGACTCGCAGGCCGACAGGCAAGACTACAAAGTGGGAGGAGGCTGGCCGCCTCCGGCCTGGGGAGGAAGGAGGTTTCGAGGCCACATGCTGGATTTCCAAGAATGACCACCTTCGTGTTGCGCAGTGCTCTTGAATGCCACGTGGGTGAAGCCGCACAGCAGGTGGTCGGGGGGAAGCCAGGCACAGCTCACAAAGGGAGGGTACACCAAGCCCAGGACAGGGGTGGGACAGGGGAAGGGCTCCAGGCAGACCCGAGCCCAGGTGAGGGGCTTGCCTGACCCCTGAAGCCCCATCAGACCCACCAGTAAGAGAAGGTACAAAAATTATGGACGAATAACTCAGCTTTAAAGTGGCCACATACGCAAGTCTCTTCATTCCTCTAGAGTGCCCAGCCGTCCCGCCCTCGGGTGTCTGGGAAGCTTCCCCCATTGCCCTGCTCTCTCGTAGGAGCCACTTCATGCACCGCACATCCGCTTGTTGAAGACAATGGTCTGAGTTCTCCTTCCGTCCCCTGCCGCATCCAGCGCCCATTTCAATGACTTCACTACGACACGACCGTTTTGCTCATGACATACCAAGGTACAAGGAAAACTGCACGGTCAGGGGGTTCCGGCTCCTACCTGAGCTCTGAGACCCTGAGCCCAACGCATCCCTGGTGGGGACCTCAGTTGCCTCATCGGAGCAGGAGGGGCTGGCCCAGGCCTTATATCTTTGACTCCAGTTCTTAATACCTGAACTCCTGTGTCACTTGGCATCAAGTTCTTTGCAGGTAGGAAGCCCTGCAGCCACTAAACCTAGCGCAGGGCCCAGCCGTCGCAGGTGCCCTACACACCTGTCAGGGGTCCTGTGATTGGGAGGTGGCGGGGAGAGCAGGCAGCAGGCAGGGGTGTGGAGGAAGTCGTCCTAGGAGAGGCCTCGAGGAAGAGGGAAGTAGAGGTTGGAAAACACTGGGAAGAGGGAGGGCATAAAGAGGAGATGATATTCCTTTCTTCTTTTAACCCGATATCACAGCTCTGTTTATTCTGAGAAGCAACCAGCTGCAGCTCCAAAATAGATATGCCGAGAAACGCCTCTAATGACAGAGAATGCTTCTGCAGGAGCCGGGGTTAGAGCAACCCTTTTCCAGGGTGGGAGGGAGGAGGCCCAGGGACGGGAGACACTCCCCAGGTGGGTGCTCTCTCCAGCCCTGCCCTCCCCAAGGGATGACACCTGACAGGGCAGAACATGGCCCTAGTGGCTCCCATGGCCAGGTGGGATGACAGCTTTCTTCTCCCTGGACCTGAATATCCCTTTCAAGTAGCTTTTCTAAGAGCAGGAAAGACAGTGAGGCTGCTGGGTAGAACTGGAGGGTTTGTTAAGCGTCTATGTTACGAGTTAATATGTGTTTGCACACGGAAGCACAAAGAAAAATCTTGCCAGACAGAGTTAAACAGGCAGGAAGATTTCTTTCCAGCCCATCGCAGTAGGGGAGAGAGACTGAACTCCACTCTGGCCACAGGTGGGGGCGGCTGGGGACTTAGGGCGAATGGGCAGAATGAGGGGTCAGCACATGGACAATTACTAAGAGGAGCTTGGTCAGGGAGTGACAATGGCATGGTGGGGACGTGGGGGGTGGTCTTTGCTGAGCTAGGCTTAGCAGGCCAAGGATGAGGGCTCAGGGGGGCCTGACCAGAGTGTGGTCAAGGAAGGAGGCCTTGTCAGGGGAAGGGATGCAGAGAGAGGGCCGTGTGTTTGGGGAAATAGCTTCCCTCCCCCACCTCCCCGCATCAGCTCATAGGAGTCACGTGACTGTCACCCACTCACCCCACAGCAGAGTAGAAGGATGGTCTAGGCCACCTGGGAGCTGGGAACAAGGGCAGCACAGGAAGGCCAATCCCATCCCCACCACAGGCCAGCCTGGGCCTGTTTGTGCTGCACCCTCTTCTGTGGGCCCCTGACGAGGAATCCAAGCGACCCTGGCAGGAGCTTCCCACTTGCAGGGGCCGACCTGGGGTGACTGAGAATGGGGAGCCCATCGTCCTGGGGCCTGTAGCCCGCCTCCTTGTTGAAATGGACACTTGGCTGAAAACGGACAGTGGGGTTCCCGGACGTGGCACACCTGGCTGTTTGGTCCCTCACTATCCCAGAGGGTCTCTCAGGCAGGGCTAGGCAACTCCCAAATCCAGGACGGCCACTTGGCTCACGTCTCACGGGACAAAAAGCCCTTGACATTATTTCCAAATGAGTCCATTCATGTCGTCAGTGTGTGTGTGTTTAAAACTATTAATTGGTAGAAATAAACATTTAAACTACATCATAATATTTGCTACCCTATTTGGGTATTTCTTCTTCTTCTTTTTAACCCAGAGAGCCACCAAACATGGAAGAGGTCAGACCTCTCTAGAACTTTTCAGACCCTGATCTCAGGCACCTTCTACCTCCTCAAAGTGAGGGTTAAAATGCTGGGTGGGCCAGAGCACGGGCTCCTCCTGCCCGTCCCCCTCCTGCCCGTCCCCTCCTCTCTCAGTGCAGTTCCGTGTCTCAGGGTACAGCTCCCACCCTCCCCACACCCTCCCCGCACCCTCCCCTCACCCACCCTCTCTGTCCCCAGACGCAAGGGCACAAACACCCCTCGGCACACTGGCAGTGGGAGCCTCAGAGCTGGTCCTTTCCCAACCCTTGCTGCGTGTGCTCAGATGTTTCAAACAGGACTTCCTGCCTCCTTGCAGACAAAGGCTCCCACAAGCAATTTGCATATTGCAAAGACTAACCCTGCAGTGGTGGCCCCGCAGGAACCTGCTGAGGAAATACCTTCCTGGGTGAGAGGTCAGGTGGTGAGGGGGAAACGCAGACAGCTAGAAGTCTCTGCTGCGCCCAGGTGCCTGCTCAGCTCCTGCCTGGAAGTGACTCCAGGATCTTCGGCAGATCGCGACCTGGCTGTCGAAGGGATTTTCTAAAGTTACTTAGGCAAAGGTTGACCCACCAGCACCAGAACCCTGAGAACCCAAATCTAGAATGGAGATGTTGCCTGGGTGATTGTGCTGGTTACGTAGGAGACAAACTAGGTTAGCACAAAACCCATGGAGCTGGGAATGGGGACATTGGTTTGAAGCCCTGCATTAAGAGAAGTAGACAGCCTGCCCCTGGGGTAGGGAGAGATGGAGGAGGGCGCGGGAGGTATTGAGGGCCAATCTGTCCTCTGGAACTAACTCTCAGGTCAGGGATGGAATGGAGTTCCCTGAGATCGTCTGGGCTGTGACTTGGGGCACCCTAAGACTCAACAGCACAGTTTGCTTCTTCGGGTTTCAGACTTCCGGTTGGTCCCAGGAAGTGAAGTATCAGGTGGGTGGTTGTGTCATTTGACAGAGAAGCTCATTGGAATGTGGCGTAAAGGAGAGATGGGGCAGGTGTGCCAGGGCTGGCTGCCAGAGCCCCCATATTTCTGGGGAGTGTCAACAGAAAACACTGTAAAAACATCAGGTATGACTAGTGGTGGTGTTTGGAATCCTCCTGCCAGAACTGCTAAGTCTGAAGCTCTTCATTGCTTTATTTCCTATCTGAGTCCTCGGAGGGCCAGTTCTCGGCCTCCGACAGGAAGGGAAGTTGCCAACAACAAAGCCCAGCAGTCTCTACCACGAGGGTCATCTCAGGCCTTCCTGGTTTTGCCTTCTGGGAGGGAGCACAGGCTATTCGTGATAATAACCTTAAAACAATAAACATCTACTGGGCATTTGCAATGTGCCAGTTACAAATAGTAACTCATTTAATCCTCAAAACAAAGCAAAGAGGTTGGTATTATTCTCCTGCCATGCTACATATGGGGAAACTGAGGCAAGGGGTAATTAGAGTGACTCAATGTCAAGGAGCTAGGAAATGGCAGATGTGGTTCCTACTTCCTTAACCAGTACACCACACTGTCTCTCCAGGACAGATGGAGGACTTGGTCACATTGTGGAGCGAAGCAGCCAGGGCTCGGGCAGGTCCCTGTTCTTGCTCTGCTGTTTCCTTTCTCCTAGAAAGATGCCAGGGTTAAGGTGGTGGGTCTCCTATGTCTTTCTCAGCCTGGGTCGTACTGCAGAGGCTGGGATTACAATCAATTCAACAAACACTGCTGAGCAACCCACCCACTGGGCAGACAAGAGACACTACCAAGGGAGCAAAGAATGATGCAGGCACTTACAGCCAACGGGGAAGACGGACTTCTCTGCAAAGTGATGCCATATCACACAGTGTGCTAAGTGCAAGAGAAGCGGGAATGGAATCACACACAGGGAGCTTACCTCATGGGAAGGGCAGGTAGGTTTGAGTAGGTTTGTAAACAAGAAGAGGAGCGCCAGACGGCTGTCGGCAGAGCTGCGGGAAAGTCTGAGGCTTGCTAAGCAGTCCCTGAAACGTGCAGGGTTTATAGAGGTGACTCTGCCCACAGCTATGCATAGGGATGGATTTGTAGGAAAAGGCCGTGGTGGCAGCAGTTTGGTGGCCAGTGCATTGATTTTGGCGGGAATAATTAGAGCCTCACCCAGCATGGGGCGACAATAAGGAATATGGAGACAGAAGGGCCAGGCGATGAAGGTGTCTCAAGGGGTAACCCCTGGCACGGTCAGTCTTTGCAATATGCAAATTTCTTGTGGCTGAGCCTGTATCTGCAAGGGAGACAGGAAGTCCTGTTTGAAACATCCAAGCACGCGCAGTGAAATTTTTGAAAGGACCAGCTCTGACAGCTGATGGTGCCTACAACTGTCTGGAGACAACAGGAGCACACCGGGAGGGCCATTCATCTAGTCAGGATGAGACAGTTGGGCTGCAAAGTTCTGTTTGGGCCTGGGGCTGTCCATAGGTGGGCAGAGGAAGTGGATAAGTCAATAATGCTTGCTTAACCACAGTTCAGCTCAAAAAGTTGTGGCAAAACTCAGTTGGGTCCCTGCCGCGCTGAGTGTGATGTCTCCCCACCCCCACACCCATGTCTCTGCCCCTTTAAGGCCCCATTTTGCAAAGCCCGCCTCAAAGTTCATTGCCTCAGGAAGCTTTTCTTCATGTCCCTTGGAAAGGTGAGCTCTTGCTCCCTTTTCGGCACATCTGGCTTATTGCAAATGTGTTATGTTTACCTTTTCGAGTTACAGGGTCCTTGTAGACTGGAAAAAGCATGTTACACACTTTTCCGAGGTTGTATTCAGCACAAGGCCAGGAATCTATGGGGGCAGCCACCACTCAGCCGGGAGTGCGGGACTGCGCGGCGCTGGCCCGAGCCCCTGAGGTTCACGCTCCGCAGCCACACGGGAGCTGGAGCGGCGTCCCCGGGTGCCCGCGGGATGCACCTTTTGGGTCCTGGCGGCAGTCATGGCACCTGGCAAGCTGGGCGCAAGCCGCGGCTCTATCACCGGCCGGTCCTGCACAGACGCATTTCCAACCATGCTGAGCCTTGGTTTCCTCCTCTGCAAAACGGAAGCAGTCATGCAGCTGCCGCAGAGCTGCCGAGAGGGTCCCGCGCCAGGCCATACACAGGTAGGACGCCCTGGGCTTGGCCAAGGGCAGCCGCGCATGCGCACGGTGCTGGGACCGGCCGGGCTCTGGGTCTAATCTTAGCCCTGCGGTGGCCTGCGCCTTTCCTCACTTCCTCATCTGCGGCGCTGGGGAGAGTAACCGTGGCCCACGGAACCGGGGGTGGGGGACGTGGCCAGTAAGAATTCGCATATAAACACGTCCAAGGACCGCCACGTGACGGTGCCAGCTCGGCACGCGGCAGGGGCTCTGCCAAGAGCGGCCACGCAGCCCACCCGGACCAGGAGCGGCCGGGCTCTGGCCTCCGCCTTATTCAGGGCACCAAGACTGTGATGACGAAGGTGAAGATCTGGCACCAAGGCATCGTGGAGTTGGAAGCACGGCATGCTAGACCCAAACCACAATCACGGAGGCTCAGGGCGAGAGAGGGCAGCCAGAGATCCCACGGTCCACACCCCAGCCGGTGTGGGCACCCCTGCTTGGCCAGCTTTCACTTGAATTCTTCTAGTGATGGGGAGCTCACTACCTTGCAGTGTTTGCAGACTGTTCCATTGCTCAGAGCTCTAATTATTAGAGAGCCTTCCTTTATATTCAGCCCAAATGTATTTTTCTGTAACTTCCTGGGTCTGCTCGTGATACACAGAACAAAACCCGCCTCACTTCCACCTACTGACCTTTCACTATTAGAAACAGTCCCTCTGCCTTTCCAGGCTTTCTGCAGCCCAGACTACCTCAGGTCCTTCAGACGCTTCTCGCAAGGCATCGTTTCCAGACCTTTGCCCTCCCTGGACGCTTCCCAGCAGCCTTTCCGGCTGGTTTAAGAGGGATCCTCAGAACTGGGCCCAAGGCCACTGACGCCCCCTGCCCTGATAGAATGAGCCCTTGCCCCAGTCCCTACCCCAATAAAGGCATTTGCCCAGGGCCAGTGGGAGACCTGGGCTTTGCCCACTTCCCACCGTGGGCACCTGATGGAGCCAGGAGTCGCCGCTATCCTAGGCCACCTGCCTCGGGGGCCAATATCACAGCCATTCCCAGGGGACTCTGGCTCCAGGTGTCACCTGTCTGTCACAAAGAATTGGGACGATGCTCCAGAGCAATCACCGTGCAACATTCACTGAGCCTCATTTCCACCCAGTGGTTCTAGATTTCCAATGGGAGTGGCTCTCTGCCTGCCATCGACTCTCTCAGTGACAGGCTCGGGAGGCTGGGCCCCCCTCCATCTCTGCAGGGAGGGCTGGGCCGCCACAAGGGGACTTTGGGCAAGGCCAGAGGGTCCGGAGGAAGCATGGGTGGGGGCCAGGGTGGGTGGGGTGTTGGTCTGCCCAAGGCCCAAAGGTGTCGGGAGGGGGCCGAGAATGAGATGAAACAGGCTGTCCTAGTCCCTGTTCCTCCCAGTCATCCCACAGGGAGGACACAGAGCACCTCTCTAGGCAAGAAGTTCAGCCCTCGGAGGATCGGTGCTGACACCTCCCTGCACTGCACGGCCCTTGTCAATCAGGCCAGAGGAGTCCGAGGTGGGGGTGCGAGACACTGCCAGCCTGGGGCTCACCAGCACAAGAAAGTGACACATCCCTGCCCTGCTGACAGGGAGCTGCCTGTGAGTCATGCCCAGGAAGTGGAGTGGGGAGGACAGGTTGGCCCGGGGGAGGGCGAAGGGGAGGCCCTGGGAAGCGCAGGTTCCCGGCACCGCCAGGGGCTCCAACTTTCCAACTGCCCGGGGCCTGCCTCCAGGGTTATGCACTGGGTCAGCAAAATGACAGGAGGCTCCGGGCCGGACCTGGATTAGAACAGGCCTGCCCAGACAGGTCAGTGATTTGTGTCCATAAAAGGAAGTTCTAAGGGAGATGGGGCCTGCCCCCCCCCCACCAGGCAGACCCAGCCAGGTTAGCAAACATCAAACAGGAGCACCTTGGTACGTCCAGAACACGTAGGGTGCATTTTCTTGGCACACGGGACAGGGTTGGCTGCAAAGATGAGAATGAGAAAAATTCCTGAGGGAGGGTGTTTGGAATGTGGGGTTATCAGCATGAAGTAGTGCGTGGGTGTGGGGGGTGAGCAGGAGGGCTGATAGATTCCAGCACCCCATCTGTGCAGGTCCAGAGGCCCAGGGGGCTGCACCCCATTGGAACAACTGTGAATGCAGGGCAGCTGGGACCTCAGCAGCACCCAACACACCCAGGGAGACCACCTTGGATGCCAGAGACAGAGGGTCCTTCCGGCTCCCCTACTGCAACCTCCTAATTTTACAGAGAAGGCGTCGGGAGCCCATGAACGCCCACCCACGGTCCCAGCCCCAAGTCAAGGGGAGAACTAGGGCCATGCCTTTCCCAGGCTAGGGCTCTCCCTTCTTTAAAAAGCCAAGTCCCACCTGCCCTTCCCTACCTCACTCCCCTGGCTATTTGAAAGACCAGAACCCTTTATTTGTTGAATAACTGTCATCTGCAAGGAGGAAAAATCTCCAACTTTGGACCCAGAGGGCAAGAGAAATACAGTTTGGGCTTTTTCTCCCCATCTGGCAGGTCAAAAGATATCAGATACGGGCCAGGTACAGTGGCTCACACCTGTAATCCTAACATTCAGGGGGGCAGGGAGGGGTCAATGCAGGAGGATCGCTTGAGATTGGAAGTTCGAGACCAGCCTGAGCAAGAGCAAGACTCCATCTCTACTAAAAATAGAAAAAATTATCTGGGCACAGTGGCATGTGCCTGTAGTCCCAGCTACTTGGGAGGCTGAGGCAGGAGGATCACTTGAGCCCAGGAGTTTGAGGTTACTGTGAGCTATGATGATGCCACTGCACTCTAGCCAGAGTGACAGAGCAAGACTCTGTCTCAAAAACAAAAAACCGGTTGCAATGTTCTGTGGAGAAGTCTTTCACATCCTTTTTTTCTTTTTTAAGTTCACAGCATATATGGCGTCATTAGGTAGTTCATAGCATTTTAGGGCATCATGCCAGAGGAAATCCTGCTCCCTTACCTACCCACCAAAGCCTGTGGCATTCTACTTAAGCATAGTGGGCATTCTAAGCCAAGTAATTAAAATAAAAACAAATGCAGAAATGGTGACATACGATTCAGGCAGAGGAAAAAGCAAAACTCTGTAGGCCATTTCCACAATCAAACACACATGGAAAGCACCCCCGGCACCCTGACAACCCAATTCACAATTACAATCCACACAAGCAGCCAGCCTACCTTGAGAAATGGGCAGTAATGCAAATTATAGATTAGGAAATCAAGAACTGGAGTGAATAGGATAATTTAGGACTACAAAAAGTATAATTGTAATATTGAAATAGAGCAAAAAAGTGTGCAAAGTCCAAGATAATAACCCTAATGGCTAAATTGGGGAGGAGAAATGTTGAAAAGACGGTAACACCATAATACTAATTGACAATAGTTCAGAAGATGGGAGGGCAAAGATTAGAGTCAAAGTGTGACAAAATCCTTCCGATTTGGGAAGGAGGATAATGATATTGGCTGATATTAGACTTTCAATTTACCTATGTGTTAAAACATCAGAGAAACCATTAAAATAATAGAATTGTAATATATAACTTCTAAACCATTAGGGTGCAAGAGGAAGAAATAACAGAAACACAATCAACTCAATGAAAGTCAAGAAGGTAGGAAACTGCAAAGGTGAAGCACAGCAAATACGTAAAATAACATTGTAAAAATATACTAAATATATTAGTAGTCTTAATAAATAAAGTTTAAATTGCCTGTTCAAAGATACTTTTAGATAATTTTTTAAAAATCCAACTATATGTCGTTTACAAGAAACAAACCTAAAAGCATTTAAGACATATGAAAGTTTAAAATAAGGAGACAGAAAAATATAAACCAGACAACCATGAAATGAAAGAAAGTTGATGTCAACATATAAAGATGGCAAACAAAGAAGATTTGAAGAAAAACATTAAAAATATGATTATGAGGGATCATGAAGTTAAAAATGAAAAATTCACCAAGAAGATACAATCATAAATTTATATGCACCAAAATACAGAGAATTAAAAATATAAAGCAAAAATTGACAGAGATACAAAAAGAATTGTTCCTTTTCTTCATCATAGTTTCATTTGACCTAAATGCTACAGAACTGTGCAGCCCTCAGTGTTCATTTTTCTTGCTGAGTAGTATTTCATTGTATAGATGTACCAGTCACCCATTGAAGGACATTGGGTTATTCCCATTTTTTTGCTCTTGACTGTAGCTCTTTAGCAGAGGGCTAGTCCTGCTTCAGGCTGCAGAGCCTCCAGAATTCCTGGGGCACAGCTAGGGTATATCTCCACTTTCAGTTACTACATGTGCACAAAATGAGGAAAGGACTGAATTGCCTTTTAAGCTGCTGTTTATTCCTACCAATTCAGTTTTTTGTTTGTTTGTTTGTTTGTTTTTTGAGACAGAGTCTCACTCTGTTGCCCCAGGTAGAATATAGTGGTGTCATCATAGCTCACTGTAACCTCAAACTCCTGGACTCAAGCGATCCTCTTGCCTCAGCCTCCCAAGTAGCTGGGACTATAGGTGCCCACCACCATACCAAGCTAATTGTTTCTGTTTTTAGTAGGGACAGGGTCTGGCTCTTGTTCAGGCTGGTCTCAAACTCCTGAACTCAAGTGATCTTCCCACCTTGGCTTACCAGAGTGCTAGGATTATAGGCATGAGTCACCTCACACTGCCACCGATCCTTCAAGTTTAAGTGGAACATCAACTTCTCTGATAAGTCTTTGTGTTGATTGCCACAGCCAGACACTTGCTGTTCCTCGTAATCCCATATATGTCCTTTGCTCTGCACCCACAGCTCTGGCCCAGTACCAGCATGGTCAGCGAGTATCTGTTGAATTCCTAGATTGATGGCAAATCTGTCAGCATAGTCATTTCCTAATTCAGGCCATCCCTACCTGTGATCACAACACAACAACTAACATCATAAGGGATGACAGTCATCCTTAAATGGGTCGTGTCTTCTTATTTGAACAATGTTGTAATTACAATAGGGACGAGACCACCACCAGTAGGGCCCTAGGGTGGTTCCAAGGTCTCACTACCACAGATAATACGGTAATGAACTTCTTCATATATAAGTGTATTTCTACAGATCTGATTATTTCATTAGGAGAGAATCCTAGAGCTAGAATTACTGAGTCAGAAGGCATACACTCTTTTATATTTCTTAGAACATGTTGCCAAGTTGCTTTCCAGAAAGGTAACTGTATTCATTTCCTACTGTCTCTGTAGGAAACTAAATTACTGCAGATTTAGTGCCTTAAGACAACACAAATTTATCTTTCCATTCTGGAGGTCAGAAGCCCTAAAACCAAGGAGCTAGCAGGGCTGCCTTCTTTCAGGGGAGTCTAGGAGAGAACCCTTCTCCTGTCTTTTCCAGCTTCTAGAAACTGGCGCATTCCTTGGCAGCAAATAACATCTTCCAATCTCTCTCTCTGTCTTTCATGAACACACACACACACACACACACACACACACACACACACACACAAACTTTTGCTTCTGTTATCACATTGCCTTCTCTGACTCTGGCCCTCCTGCCTCCCTCTTACAAAGACCCTTGTGATACCATTAGGTCTAATCCAAGATAATCTCCCCACCTCACCATCCTTAACCTAATCGCATATGCAATGTCTCTTTTGCCATGTAAGGTAACACATGCACAGAGTTCGGGGATTAGGATGTGGCCGTCTTTGGGAGGCCATTATCATACAGCCCGCTGCGGACTGTCAAAGCTAAGGCTCCTTAGCTTTGAACAAAAGCAAAGTCTCGTCTGCAGAGTTAAGAACCCAAGAGAGCCATTTCCACTAGAAACATCATCCCCTCAAGTCTGAAGGGCGTGTATGTACCCATCCCCTCCTCCTCACTCCCATCTGCATGCTTCAAGCTCTGACTCAGGTGGGGCAAAGGCAATACATGTAACCTAAACATTTGTGCCCCTGTAATATGCTGAAATAAAAACAAAAAGGACTGAAGGTTTCAGACATAAGCAGTATAATAAAAATACCATCCTTAAGAATCAGGGATGATTCTGTGGGGAGACCGGGGCTAATGTTGACCTTGGTTCAAGCCCAGGAATGACAGAACAATGAGCAAACAGGTGAATCGGCCAGTGAAATCCCACAAGCAGTCAACAAGGAAGGCAAACTCAGTTATCTCTGTCTAGAGTAAGGATTGTCAAACAGCAGGGCAGTATGTAAATGGTTTACGGCTGCGTGCTTTACTCCACACTGCCTCCTGTTCTTTCCGCAAAGTTTTATTTAGTTCTCAGCCATAACATAATTACACACTGCCGACGTCTAGGCACTTCCCATGTCGCCATTTTTCCACGTTTGACGATCCTACTAACAGTCACGCACACCTGCTGGCCACACATCACAGACTGCTTGCTACACGACCAACTGAAGTTTGCAGATTTATGGCAGCCGACCTCAACTGTTTTGTCTGTCTACAGCACCTCCTGCCCCTTCTTCAGAGAATTAATTTCACGTGCTTTCTTTGCAGGACCTATGGTTCCTCCTCCCAGGCCGACTTTGCACTTGCATTGGGGCTGCCCATCCCCCGGGGCAGCTCTTCCACACCTTCATCCTGGTCTGGACCATGGGGATGGGGCACATGAATCGAGCTGGCGCAAACACGGACCCCACCCTCCCGGTCCAGAAATGGACACATGATCTTAGCCAAACCAACTGGAGTTCTTCAGAGTTTTAAAAACTTTAGCTCAGGGGGCTGGGCACGGTGGCTCACGCCTGTAATCCTAGTACTCTCGGAGGCCGAGGCGGGTGGATCACTTTAGGTCAGGAGTTCGAAACCAGCCTGAGCAAGAGTGAGACCCCATCTCTACTAAAATAGAAAGAAATTAATTGCACAACTAAAAATATATAGAAAAAATTAGCCGGGCATGGTGGTGCATGCCTGTAGTCCCAGCTACTTGGGAGGCTGAGGCAGGAGGATCGCTTGAACCCAGGAGTTTGAGGTTGCTGTGAGCTAGGCTGATGCCACGGCACTCTAGCCTGGGCAACAGAGTGAGACTCTGTCTCAAAAAAAAACACTTTAGCTCAGGGAAAGAGGCTTTCTCTGGGCGAGTGACGGGGCTGTGGCTGAGAGCATGGACAGGATTAGCAGCCAAGCTCCCTGGTTTGGGCGGAAGTTGTTCTGAAAGAGGAAAGTCAACGTGCAGGGAGAGCCAGTGATATAGAGACAGAGGCAGGGGGCCAAGGGACAGACCAGAGACAAGCAGCCGTGCCCCGCTTCCTAGCCCAGCCACCCCTGAGTTGAGCTGCTTCCTGGGGCTCCCCTTCATTTGGGTATGTGAGCCCGCAGCCAATCCCCCCTTTGGGGTTTCTGTCACCTGCAATTGAAGAGTGCCAGGACAGTAAGTAGGAGTGTGACACCTTTCTTTTCATGTCTTGCTCCATCTTCAACAGTAGGCCCTTTTCTGCTGGCGCTGTTTTTCTCCCGCTCCTGGGACACACAGCCACCCCTAGTCAGGTCTAAGTGACGGATACGGCTCAATGAGTTGGCGAGTTGGTGCGCCCAGGCTGTTCACCCTGGGACAGCAGAGCAGGGGGAGGTCGAGCCCCCTAAGCAGCCTTCCCTGAGAACGGCCCCGCCCTTGCTCAAGTGGGATGCCCTGGTCTGGTCTTGGTCTGCCGTTACTGGGTGGATGGAAGGATGGGTTATGGTGACCAAAGTGTATGATGGGTGAGTACAAAAGAGAGAGAAAGAGAGAGCACGCAGGAGCCAGTGAGTTAGGGCGGTGCCTGCTCACAGATGGACACGTGAGGCCACAGCAGGCCACGCTGGGCCTCGCCTAGCCCTTGGGAAGAAGAAAGAGCAAGGAGAAAAATTCTACAGCCGACTAGCAAGCAACAGGTGCTGCATCTGAGGTGCCTTGGCAAACAATAGCACTTTGTTGGACAGGTCCCCAAAGCTAAGCATGACGCCTGCCCTGACGCGGTGGCTTCTCATCCGCCCCACTGCCCTTGTCTTGGGTGTCTGAGAAAACAGAGCCTCTAAAATTAACAGTCCTACCGATGTGTAGCTCACAGCACCCTTCTACCATAGACCTTCCGACTCTCTTTTGTAGTGGCTGCTAAATAAATATTTTTGGGTTTATTTCATAATGTATTTATTTTGCTAAATAAATATTCCTTTTTTTTTTTTTTTTGAGACAGAGTCTCACTCTGTTGCCTGGGCTAGAGTGCCATGGCATCAGCCTAGCTCACAGCAACCTCAAACTCCTGAGCTCAAGCCCTCTAAGCAATCCTCCTGCCTCAGCCTCCTGAGTAGCTGGGACTACAGGCATGCGCCACCATGCCCGGCTAAGTTTTTCCTATGTATTTTTAAGTTGTCCAGCTAATTTCTTTCTATTTTTTTAGTAGAGATGGGGTCTTGCTCTTGCTTAGGCTATTCTCAAACTCCTGACCTTGAGCCTGCCTTGGCCTCCCAGTGCTAGGATTATAGGCATGAGCCACTGCGCCCGGCCTAAATAAATATTCTTGCAATTAATCTCCTTGAATCCTGAGACTAGATGAGCATGCAGCTCTCTGTGTCTCTGTGTCCTTGAGGTGACTGCAGCCTACGCTGGCTTGGGGGCAGCAGACCCCTCCCCCTATACCTCTGATTCATTGCTTTTTATTTTTCTTGTTGTAGAAAATGTTATTATTGTTCTTGTGATAGAAACAAGACTTTAGAATAATGTGCCTCCAAATAAATGAAAAACTCGTATCTTGGCTGACTCTACAGCAAAAGCAAGGTCACGATCGTGGGCTGGCCCAGTAGACCCCACCTCCTCCGCCCCCAAAACATTAAGACTATCACGCTCTTGCTCTGACAAGCGTCTAGAAGAGGAGGGATGGTTGGGAAGCTCTTCCTGTCTTTCACCTTTGTTTTTCACCGGAACCCGTTTTGAACTTGAACTTGGCCGTCCCTGCCTTGTGCCTGCACTGGGGACTGTGAATTCTATAGATGAGTAGGTGGGTGAGGCAAGCACGTTGCAGTCGATCAAGACGTGTGCGTAGCACTTTTCAGAAAAATGACGGGGTGGTCGGGGAGAGGCCACCCGTCTGAGTTGGGGAGCTGAAGAGTCAGGGACAGCAGCACTTGGAACAGCAGAAGGGAGCTGGTCGGTGGGCGAGGAGGGGTGCCCCCCCCCCCCAGTGGAGCCCCTGAGTCACCCGCTGCGGGCACAGCAGAGTCGCTGCTGTCAGCTCCCTGCCCAGAGGAAGTGGAGCCCGCACAGCAGCCTGAGTCATATTTATCGGAGAGACCAAGGGAACAAAAGCTGTAGACAGGAGCCTGCGCGGGGGCTGGCACTCGAACTGCTCTCCCCACCCCCGAGCAGTTTCTCCCTCCTGTTCCCTCCAGTGGATGGGCTCCGTGGGAAGTGGGTTACGGAAACCAAACACAGGTTCCGTTTTCACGTTACCCTTTATCGGGTGGTTTTAACCCTATAGGACAGGGTGTGTTTTGAGAGATTTGACTGCTACTGACGTCTTATGTGTAACATATTTCCCCATGGAATAAGCCTAGGTTTCATGCTTGGCCAGGTGCGGTGGCTCATGGCTGTAACCCTAGCACTCTGGGAGGCCGAGACGGGGGATTATTTGAGCTCAGGAGTTCGAGACCAGCCTGAGCAAGAGCGAGACCCCGTCTCTACTAAAAATAGAAAGAAATTAGCTGGACAACTAAAAATATATAGAAAAAATTAGCTGGGCAAGGTGGTGTATGCCTGTAGTCCCAGCTACTCGGGAGGCTGAGGCAGGAGGATGGCTTGAGCCCAGGAGATTGAGGTTGCTGTGAACCAGGCTGACACCACGGCACTCTAGCCCGGGCAACAGAGTGAGACTGTCTCAAAAAAAAAAAAAAAAAAAAAGATAGTGCTTATGAAATTATCCTGGAGATGGTAGAAATGTTTATACTTGAAAGTTTTAAATGGCAAAGACTGGTTGCTGGCTGCATTACGCTTTTATTGTAAAAGATCTTTCTGGAGATCTGGTTCTAGCCTGAGATGGGATCCCAGTGGGAGAGGCAGAGGGAGGGAAGTCAACAGATCAGGGGGCTGGACAAGGGCTGCCTCCGCATTGCTGCAGGACCATGGGCAAGTCACTTTCCTGTCCTCTTATTTTTGTAGTTTTATTTTAAAAGTAAATGAAGCGTTTCTACCATTCCAAATTCACCACACTGCTAACATCCTGGGAACTATCTTCTTACCTGTGAATAAAGGGATTGGGCTGGGTGACTGCCATGGTTTCTTTTAGATGAACGTTCTTTGATTCTCTGACTTTCTACATTATGGGTCCAGGCAGAACATAAATTAAATCAAATTCCACTACTCCTCACCAAATACACACACACATGCATATTTCAGTTTTAGAGGTGGGGTCTCACTGTGCTGCCCAGCGGAGTGCAGTGACTATTCATAGATGCAGCCACAGCGCGCCGCAGCCTTGAATTTCTGACTCAAGCAATCCTCCTGCCTCAGACTCAAGACTAGTAGCCAGGACTGCAGACACACCATGCCGCCCGAAGCTCCAAATATCTATAGTTTTGAAAAGCTCATTATAGCATGGATAACAGCTGACACTCGTGCTATATCTGGCCTCTCGCAACTTTATAATGAAGCAGAAGTTCCCAGCTCACTAACAGGAGGGTCTTTTTGTCTTTCCCCAGAAGTCATGAGGCTGGAGTAGCAAAGTCCCAGAGGGAGGCTGCAACCCTCTCCCAAACGGTTTTGAAATAGAGCTTCTGGCAAAGCCAGAGCCTTGAGCGCTCGGGGCATCTCGCGTCTTACCTGTTGAGATCCTCTGTTGTTAGGAGACTGCACAGTTGCCTGGGGGAGGTCTCACGGAAAAGAATGCAAATGTCTCTGGAATGGTTGTTCATCCTTGGCCAGACTCCCAATCCTCAAGATTTCAATAACATCCACATCCTATTTGTTTGCCACACTTTTAGTTGACTCATTGTACATCACTTATGTTATGTACTCTAAAATCTTCTGCTTCAACGCATACTCCATTTGCAAATTCTGCTCCTTCGTAGGCCGCTACTAAACACACAACCACCCTGGAAGTATCCATGACATAAACATCAAACACCTACACCAGCGATCCCTTCTCTGGTACCTCCAGCGTGCATGCCTTGGGCATGTTCTGACTCATTTGTTTTCCTTACTGAAGGACAGAGCTCTCTATACATTCCCAAACCAGAACGACATGCAGCCTCCAGCGTGTGTGTTACCGGGCTGAGGTTGTGAATAACCAGGCATTGGTCACAGGGCCCTGGGGAATGGAGAGAAGAAGTGTTGCCCATTCCATCCTGACAGCGATGGGACACAGACTGCCAGAGAAGGATTCTGCTCTGTCCACTGAGACCGTTGGAGGGCCAGTGACTATCAACGCTGAATTTGCTACAATTTTAGGACTTCTGGGGGTTTTAGACATTTTGGAATCTCATTCCATGTTACAGGTGCAAAAAGGGAATCAGGTTTGTCCAAGAAAATTCCTCTATCTAAAATTTGTAAAACAGGCCAGGCGTGGTGGCTCACACCTGTAATCCTAGCACTCTGGGAGGCCGAGGCAGGCAGATCGCTCAAGGTCAGGAGTTCCAGACCAGCTTGGGCAAGAGCAAGACCCCATCTCTACTAAAAACAGAAAGAAATTAATTGGCCAATTAAAAATATAGAAAAAAAACTTAGCCGGGCATGGTGGCGCATGCTTATAGTCCCAGCTACTCAGGAGGCTGACACAGGAGGATCGCTTGAGCCCAGGAGTTTGAGGCTGCTGTGAACTAGGCTGACGCCATGGCACTCTAGCCCAGGCAACACAGTGAGACTCTGTCTCCAATAAATAAATAAATAAAATTTGTAAAACATCTTGAAATGTGTGAAGGACATTGACGCTCGCTCTCTCTGTTGGGCTTTCCGGTAGCTGTGCGTGAGACAGGTCCTGTGCGGTTAGCTCCATCTTAGAAGTGAACAAAAGGAACCTGGGGGACATTGGGCGTAGGCCCAAGATCAGACGTCCCGGGTAGTAGAGCCGAGCTGGGGCTCCCTGCCCGGACTTCTCGCAGTTGCACGGCGCTGCCCCCCGAGAATCCGACCCCAACCCTGCTTTATAGCTCGAGGAAGAGCAGGTTGGAAAGGAAGAACATAGAGGTAGAGATGGAAGGACAGGAAGGGAATATTTAAAGAGTTCTCTGACTGTACGCCATGGAGTTTACCCGGTGCTTTTTATTTGAACTTCATAGAGCTGCCGTCATAGCCCGAGAGGCAAATAGTGCAATCCCTTTAGAAAACTGAGACCTACAGAGGTTAAAGAAACTTGACCTAAGTCACACAGCCAGAATCACCCCTGCCAAAAGGATCTGGGGTTGGAATATACATTTCCAGACTCCACACTCTCTGGCCTTTTCTACTGTTTGCAGGAACACAACCCTCAGGAATCCCCAGGGAGGCTATAATGATCCGGTTTTGGATCAGGACAGCAGCAGGGAGCGGGAGGTGGGCTTGGCACCCTTTGTTGGTGTCTGGCACAGGGTCTTAGGGGGGATGCACGTGACTGTAGGAACTGGGAAGGGAGAGGGACGTCCCTGAACGGGGGACCTGGGGGGCTGTCCAGCAGCACAGAGGGGCCCCAAAAGGCAGAGACTCTGGGCACTTGGAGGACAGGAGAGCTGCACGGTGGAGGCAGGGCAGCGCCAGGGCACAGAGGAACAACCTCCAAGTGGAAGAGACAGCGGGGAGCACGGCGGCTTGGGGGGCGGGGGGACGCGGGCTCGGTGCAGGGCAGGGCTGCGTGGGAGCAGAGAGGATTCTGCAAGCTGCCCTGCCTGCCTGCATCACAAGCATCCTGAGAACAAGTGCAAACAGAGAGATCCGGCCCTCCGAGAACCACCTACCCAGCCACCCCCACAAAGATATTACCCAATGCCAAGGAAAAGCCAAGCAGCAACCAATTTGGGCCCCCGGAAGATGAGCCACTCTCTCTGGAGCACAATGCTGTCCACCTCTGACAGTTACCTTCCTCTGGCTGCAGAGAGAACCCAGGGAACTGTTTGTATTGTCTGCGGTGCTTCATATACAGTGCGGGAGGTGCGATCACACTTCCCTTCCTGGTTGCTAAGCATATCGTTACTAGGCGACGGCGTCAGATGATGCACGAGGCTGGAGTTGCAGGGGGTGTGCGTGCTGGAGTGTGCATGCAGGGAAGAGTTGGGGAGCGGGGTGGGAAGAACAGCGGGTCCTGTTGATCTTGCTTTGACTCGGGGGTCCTGGCGAGGGGAAATTTATGAGAATCTTGTCATGCAAAGGGAACAGGACAGAGATCGTGGCACTCCTGAATAGCTGGGCACACATGAAGAAGCATTGAGTATTCATAACATAGGAAATAGGAAAAGAGCCAGGTTCTGCTTAAAACTGCTCCCGAGAACAGTCTCTCGGAGTAGACAGGTTTCAGGCATCCAGTTTCACTGGTTCCAACTTTTGGGATATTTCTTTCTTTCTTTTTTTTTTTTTTTCTCCATATGCTACTCTATTCCCATTTTATCTGGAGATCATTTCATCTGAGCAGAAAGGAAAAGCTCCTCTGGTCTGCAAAACTTGAGGCCTTTCCAGGTCCACGTTGCCAGGGTGTGATGCTCTTGGAGCCAGCAGGATGGGAACCCGAGTTCTCCATCTCTGCGGGTGCCCAGCCAGACTGGACAGCCGCTGGCCATTAGAGCTTCTTGGAAAAGTGGCCTTGAGGGACACACATAAGGGAGGGGGACAGGGGACAGCCGAGACAAAGGCACGCGCGATGCAGATAAAGGGTGTGTTCTGAGAAGAAGGCTCGATAAAGGCTGCTTGACTAGATGACAGCAAGATAGAACATCACAGCTGAATTGTGTCCTCCCCAAATTCACATGTTGAAGCCGTCACCCCCAGGACCACAGAACGTGACTGCATTTGGAGATAAGACCTTTAAAGAGACTATTAAGGTAAACTGAGGCCATTAGGGTTGGCCCGAATCCAATACGACTGGTGTCCTTTTAAGAAGAGACTAAAACACAGATGTTCACAGAGGGTCAGCCACATGAAGACAGGGAGGGGACCGCCGGCCACAGGCCGAGGAGAGAGACCTCAGAAGACACCAAACTTGCCGCCCCCTCGACTCTGGACTTTCAGCCTCCAGAATTGCAAGAAGATAAACGTTTGTCATGGAAGCTGCCCGGGTTGCTGTACTCCGTGACAGCGGCTGAGCAAACTAGCACAGGAACGAGGAGGAACGGGGAGATTTAGACCAGACACAAACTGCACAGGCGTCCTGGGCTATGACAGGCTGAGGAATTCAAACCTGAAGGGCTCCATGGATGGGTCTTACCATTAAGTTTAATTAGTAAGACGCTTCACAACAAAAAAGCCCATTTGGAGAGAGAAAGGCAGGGGCCCACAGTGACCAACAGGATGGAAACCAGAAGACAAGAGGTCCTGTGTCTTGTGGAATGTCATGTCCACTACTGGCCCTGACCTTTTAAGATGGTGACAAAATAATTTATCCAGAAGAGGAGAGCCAGAAAGGCTGGGCATCCGAAATCCCACCTCTCCAAGGAAGAGCGGATGCAAGTCTTGGCGTTTAGAGTAGATCAGACAACAATGGGGTGGGCAGCTCCCTATTTGGGGGTGCTGTCGTATTGTACAACAGTCATTATTCTGGGCTGCTGCCGGGGGCAGTTCCAGCACCAGAGGAGTGTATGAGTTTCAGAGTTCGGCTCAGTGAAAGGAAGAACCTTCCAGCAATAAGAGTCACCCAACAATGGAATGATGAATGGGGCGTTGGGATGAAACATTCCCAACAGCTGCTCAAGGAAAAGAAGAGCTTTCTCCATGAGAAAGGGTTGCACTGAATGGTGCGCGGCCGTCTACCCTGCTTTCCTCCAAATGTTTCTTTGTTCAGTGGGGATATTTCTGGTCCTTTGTGATGCTCCATTTTTCCAGGATGAAAGGAGACGCCCCGTCACTTTCTCCATCACTCACAGCAGCATGGAGAGCAGAAAGCAAATATTAATACTTTTAAGAGAATAGAGGCAATAAAAAAGGATCCACATAACCTCTTTCTCAAGCTCTTCCCCATCCACAAATGCAAGACTATAGCTGGAAGAAGGCAGCCCTCTTATAACTCCTGCTGTGGTCTTGGGCAATCACACTTGTAGCCGAATCAGTTCTTCTCAACTTCAGAATCACAAGCAAAAGGGAATGCAGAACATTTGGGAAGAAGAAACAGCTCTTCTGGTAATGGGGTGAGATGTGAATGCCACTTTGGGGAGCGAAGAGTTTGGACCCAGCCGGTCTGGGGTCTTGGACAGGCTCAGTCGCTTGTCACCAGTGGTGTGAGCATCTCTTGTCCTGCCAAGTTCCTCCTGACAGCCAGGAGCCCTCACCGTGACCTCCAGGGTCATGAGCGCCTGGCCTCCTCCACAGCAGCTGTCGTGTCTACTGCCCATAGGGACACTTTTCCTTGACTTACCTTCCCATTAATGTGTCAACCCTGTCACAGGCTTTGTTTGTTTTCCATGCCTGGAATCACCCACATGTCATAGAATCTGCCAACTTCTCATCTCCTCCTTTGATCAGAAAGTTGGCGTAGCAGTTCCGTACCAATAGGTTCCTGAGTCCGAAGGTCGGGTCTGCAGGCTGGGGACGCAACCGCGTCCCTTCCCTTGAATTCACAAGCAGTAAAATTCGGCCATGCCCCGCCCCTGGCTCGGCTTGCCTTGTCAGGGGACGGGGGTCTTTCCCACAGAGCCTGTGCTCTAGGACACTGAGCCCCTCGCTCAGAGCAGCTACTCCATCCCCCACTGCCTGGGAAAGAAAGAAAGGAAGAGACCAGAGAAGTGGTGGAAATCCAGATGGTCTGACCCTTTCTGGAACCTTCTTCCTCCCTCGGCTCTCTAGGGAAGCCCACAAAATCATAAGGGTTCTGTGGGGTCTGCGACTTCTTGGGGTCATTGGTGAAGGGGCTGAGTTTTGTGCCTTGGGGTGACATGGCCAAACAAGATGCAACCATGCAGAGGTGGCCAGAAGCACAAGGAAGTGAGTCTGGAGCCGGTGGGATTCCGGGAGGACCTCGGGCTACTCTGGGTGGGGACTGGGGTTCCTGTCGAGCACAATCAGACGGATGCAGGGTGGGTCCCCGGGTGACCTGTCCATCACACACGTTTCTAGTAACGTGTGCCACAAGTAATAGCTAAATGGATGGAATACTTTCTGCATGCAACGCATCAATGCTAAGTGCTTTATAGACACAAGCGTACGATCTCTTTTTAGTCTTCGCAATATCCCGTTGAGGAAAACACTATTGTCATCACCATTTGGCTTGTGGGGAAGCTGAGGATGAGTGGGGCTGGGAGGAGTTGGGGTCATGTGGCCAGGAAGCAGCGGGGCCACACCTTGAGCAGTGCGTGCTCCTAACCCTGTGGCCTGCCCCCCATAGACGGGAAGGACCGTTTGTGTGCAAACAGGACGTTCCTCCACCTCCCCCAGGGGACGGACTGCTCCGTGTTGAAGAGGGCAACGATGTCAGGACGAGCCTGTGCTGGGGCGGGCGGGTCTTGGCGGAGAGAGGAGGGGAAGGACACACACAAGCGAGCTGAGATGCTTGCCACGTTCCTGAGAGGGGAAAGATGAGCCAGGAATTAGGAGTGCTTTCTCCAGCCTGAGAGCATTTTCCTGGAGTCATGCCACCCGGAGGCTTCATGGGCTCGTGGGGTCCACAGGTCAGGGGTCACCGCAAACCTGGGGACACCAGTGGCTTCGTTGGAGAAGGATGAAGCCAAATGGCAAGAGCTCAAGCCTGCCTCGGGGAGAGGTGCGGCACTTGGAAGTTGCTGGAAGGGGCGGGGGGGGGTAGCTTGGCTATGTTGATGGAGATTGGGGAGGAGCAGAGCTGGAAGGAGCGCAGGAATGAGCAAAATTTGAAAAAAAAGGAAGGCTCAATCATGAAATGAAATTCCCAAGACTGATTGGGATGCCAAAGGGGCAGCAGGTTTGTTGCCTGAGGAAAATATTCTTAATAAGGCTCTGGGGGTGGTAGCTCCCCGAGGGGCGCGGATTAGTAATCCGATTATTTTGGAGGGTGACGAGCCGGTCAGAGTCTGGCACCGGCCGCATCATCTAGGAGTGGGGGTGGGGGAGGGGCTCACAGACGCCTCCTCTTCCCCAACGCTGGGACTTTGTGGGAAGGTTCCAAGAGCCAGGGGCCAGGGAGGGCCGGTGCAGAAGGGTCTTGGTTTGTTTTTCGGATTCTCACTGCGATCCAGCGGACGACGTTGGAACACCTCCTCCGCGTGACCCCACGTGGGGGACACGGGCACCAGGACTCCATCCTCAGGATTTATTGTCTAACTGGGACCCATATCATACATGTTAGATAAGGCAGAAGGGATGTCCTCACCGGGCCAGGCACAGGGCGCGGGATCACAGGGCTGGTGAATGAACTGGGCGCTGGGACAGGGACATGGCCAGGTGGTGTCCGGGCAGGGCCAGCAGAGGCCTAAAGGTGGGAATTTAGGGAGGCCAGGAGGGGGGTCTGAGAGAACACATGGACAAACGCAGAAGGCCAGGGAGGCCACTGAGCTGTCCCGGCGCTGTGGGCAGAGAAAGGAGACACGGTCCCTGTTTCAACCAGCGTGGGCATCAAAACCACTTCTGGAGCGTTAAGAACAAGGCAAAGCAAAACCAGCAGAGAGGAAGGAGGGGCGCCTGGGTGCCAGTGCAGACAGGCACGGGAACCTTTAAAAAGCTCCCGGACAGAGAGGGGCTTCTAACAATACACACCCCCAGGGAACAGAATTGGAAAGGTGCTCGAGGGGCTGGTGTCCCTGCAGGGCCCTCCACTCCAGCGGTTCTCAAAGTGTGGCCCCTGGGCCGGCAGCCTCCGTGCCAGGCCAGCATGGTCAAAGCCTCTGCGTCCTTCCAGCCGCATTCCTATCTCGATCCTTCTAGATCTGGCCACCTCGACATGGTCACAGCTTCCCCAACAAGAAAACTCTTTGGTGCTCTCTTGTTTTGGCATCTGCGGTGCTCTCAACCTGGAAAACACCTCATCTCACCACTCGTTTTCTGCCTGGCCACACTCCTATCTATTCGTCAAAACCCTTCCCAGGGGCACCTCACTGTGAAGCGTTTTTAGCCTCCCCTTGGTAAAGTTGGTAGCTCTGACCTTCATGTCTCCGTGGGGTTTGTGCCACTCTCTCGCAGCTTGGCTGGCTTTACTGCCTCATCTCGAGGAGAGCCCATTGCACACCTGTCTGTGCCCTAGTGCCTGGAGTGGCACCTGGCCCACGGCAGGTGCTGACTAATGTGGAGTTGGGCTTCAGATTCACCATGTCAAAGCCACCAAGCCCACACTCTCAAAAAAGGAAACATGACTTCAAGGATGTACATAGACGCTTTCCTTGCAGATGTTTAGAACCAAGGAAAACACACATCTGCTAGGACAAGAGAGACATGGTCCTGCCATGGCCCAGGAGGAAGGACAAGCTGTCACTATCCTCGAGAACACTGGGATCCTGTCTAGGAACAGCGTAAACATCGACGGAAGACAGCCAGATCCTTCTCTGATGCACGAGGACCGGAACCCCTAGTTCCAAGCCCACCAACTGCCATTGTAAAAGCCGGAGCCCAGGCCACATCCAAAATGCCCCTTACTGTCCCTGTCCCCAACCCCTAGCTCCGACCACACACTCCAGCGCCAACCTCTCTTTGCATCACTGCCCGGATGGTCTTTCCAAAGACCCTTGTCATCCAACTTCTTCCCTCTGCAGGGTCCGAGCCTCTTGAAGTCATCTCCCTGGCTTTTGCCCACGTCTCTTTCACTTCTTCCTGTCTGGCCACAGCTTCCTTTCTTATCTTCTCGCCTGGTGTTCTTCCTCT
The DNA here is from genome assembly GCF_040939455.1 of Microcebus murinus. Taxonomy (NCBI): domain Eukaryota; kingdom Metazoa; phylum Chordata; class Mammalia; order Primates; family Cheirogaleidae; genus Microcebus; species Microcebus murinus. The sequence goes on along the minus strand of NC_134127.1, from coordinate 22,817,160 downwards.
TTCCTTTGCTCTTTCTTGCCCTGAATCCGGGGCACCATTTGCCAGCTCACACGTTTTCTTGAGAGGACCAGAGGGGCAGAATGGGGGAGGGTGTCTCTCTCTGGCGGCTGGTGGTGAGTGGTGGCCAGTGTGGTCTCTGAGATGCATCACACTGTCCCCGCCAGACAAGGGAGAGGGAGAAGCTGCAGAGCCAGGCCCCCCGAGGCCCCCGGAACCCCGAAGCCCTCACGCTGGTGGGAAGAGCGGCAGAAGCTGGGGCCTGAGCAAGGCAGAACCCTCGAGAATCCTCGTGTCCGATCACGGCCCTAAAGGTCCTGTCTGGCGATGTATAAGCCTGAAACGAATCCTGCAGTCACATCGCTGATCTCTGAGTCTGTCAACGACCTCCAGGAAACTGGGCAGCCTCTGTTTCTCCCATTTTAAGGGAATATGATAAAGAACATTCCAGACAATAGAAAATACAGTCTTGTTCCCCACCTGTAACTGCAGGTCTGTTTTTAAAACAATTTTGTACATGATTCTGGGAAATGTAAATTAAAGGCCAATGCCAACTTCTTAAGTGGAGAGATTGGTGTGGTTGCTTGATCGACTGGTCTACCAGCTTGCAGCCCTTCTTCTATTCTTTCACTTAGTCCATTAGTCCATCCACCCATCCATCCACTCACCGTCCATCCACCCATCCACCCATCTATCCACCCACCTGTCCATCCACCCGTCCATCCACCCATCCACCCATCCATCCACCCACCTGTCCATCCATTCATCCATTTATTTTTAAATATCACATTTGCTTGAATATGAGGTGAAGCTCTCTCCCTCCCCAAATTATCTGTCAGAAAAGAGGAAGTTTATACTCAAGCCCTTACATAATCTCTCATATTATGGGTTGCTTTCTCAATTACCTCATTTTGACCAAAATTACGCTGTTTGGGAAAAAAATATTAGCCTGAAACCACTTCAATCAATGCTAGTTTTGGATGCTTGCAAAGGTCACTTGATAGAATTAGTATTTTTTTTTTTAAAAAAAGCAGGCTGTACTACAATATTGATTCAGCAAATTTTCTTGAGGGCTTAGCCTCACGATTCTAAGTGTTGAATGTTGTAAACAAACCTTTAAAAGATCATTTTTTAAAAGCAACGAACCAAGTGGTTATATTGTTGGCATAAAAAATAAATACCTACTAAAGGCTTCGAATAGACATTTTTCCAAAGATGTACAAATGGCCAACAAGCACATGAAAAGATGCTCAACATCACCAGTCATCAGAGAAATGCAAGGGAAGGCCACAGTAAGATAACACTGCATCCCCACTAGGACGGCTAAAATCAAAATTACAGACAATGATAAGTGTTGGCAAGAACAGTGGAGAAACAGGAACCATGATGCACTGCTGGTAGGAATGTAAAATGATGCAGCTGCCACGGAAAACTGTTTATTAAATTCCTCAAAATGTTAAACGTACAGTATCACACAACCACTCTTAACTCTCTAACAAAGAGAAACGAAAACATATGTCCACACAAAAATGTGTACATTTCCCAAACAGCATGAATGTTTGTAGCAGCATTATTTGTAATGGTCAAAAAGTGGAAGCCACCCAAATATGTTCATCAACTAATGAATGGATAAACAAAATACAGCATATCCATATAACAAAATATCATTCATCAATAAAAAAGAAACAAAATACTAATAGACACTACAACATGAATGAAATTTCAAAACATTATGCTAAGTGGAAGAAGCCAGTTACAAAGGGCCATAATACTGTATGATTCTATTTATATGGAATGCCCACAAAAGGCATATTCTTAAAAATATAAAGTAGATTAGTGTTGCCAGGAACAGGGGGTGGGGGGAGAAGGAGGAAGGAGGGGTGGGAGTGAAGAATAGGGAGTGACTGCTAATGGTACGAGGTTTTATTTTTGGAGTGACGAGAATGTTCTGCAATTAGATAGTGGTGATGGTTGCACAACTCTGTGAATATACTAGAAACCACTGAATTGTATATTTTAAAAAGGTTAATTTCATGACATGTAAATTATATCTCAAAAAAGCTGTCATTAAAAAAATAAACAATCTCTGGGTTAACACAAAATAGCTGGCCGGGCACGGTGGCTCACGCCTGTAATCCTAGCACCCTGGGGGGCCAAGGTGGGAGGATCGCTTGAGGTCAGGAGTTTGAGACCAGCCTGAGCAAGAGCGAGACCCTGTCTCTACTAAAAATAGAAATAATTAGCCGGGCATGGTGGCGCATGCCTATAGTCCCAGCTACTCGGGAGGCTGAGGCAGGAAGATCACTTGAGCCCAGCAGTTTGAGGTTGCTGTGAGCTAGGCTGACACTCTAGCCCAGGCGACAGAGCGAGACAAACAAACAAAACAACAAACAAAAAAAACAAACAACAAACAAAAAACAGACAAGCAAACAAAAAACACAAACAACAACAACAAATAACCCCCAAACAGTCAACTCTCTTTAGACAGTGGGGACGATGACAAATGCGGAGCTCAGAGAATTGACGCAAAAGTGTCTGGTGATGAGAAGGACACGAGGACACAGATGTCAGCGATGGGGGGGGGACGGTACCAATGTTTCATAAACTGGGAGAGTTTGGGAAAAGCTGTATTTTTAAGCGAATGTATTATGTTATATAGTGTTTGATTTTAAATAATATATTAATTATTGTCCTAAAAATTACATACTCAAATTATCTTTTTCTTTTTCTTGTTTAGCAGCCCTCCGCATCGGGAGAACAAGGACGCCTCATGTTTCAGGCACACATGGTACATGTCGGATGCCAGCTTGTGATAGCACCAGGTTGCGTCGTTGGGACAGAACTGTGACACTCCCCCCGGATATGGTCCCGTCCTTCCCAGGGCTTACAGCCTAGTTAGCACCAGTCAAAGAGGAGATCAAGCTTGAGGTCATTTATATAAAAAGTTTGCTAAACTGATGATAACATCTTCTAAGGGTTATTCTTAATCTTTTGGAGTCACGGGTTCCTTAGAGAGACAGACGAAAGCTATGGATTTTCTTTCCATAAACACATGAATTTGCTCAGTGGTGCAAATTAAGCATCTTCTTTCAGAAAGTTCATGTGTACGACGCCCGCCTCCACCCCATCCACCTACCATGCCCCCAGGCTGGATTTCCCACTTTGGGATTATTCTTTTCTGAATCCACTGACACACGGACACATTCTCCAGCTCCCATGACACATAAACAGTGAGCGCCGCAAGAACCGGACACCTGGAGAAGATTCCAGATGACGTGAGATCAGAAGATTCCAGATGACGCGAGTTCAGGATCAGTCCACAGAGGGTGCCAGGGCCACTGTGGAGGGGACTCCAGGGCCTTGCGAGTCCCCTTCCCACTGCAACCTGGAGGGGTCTACTTTCACCTGGCTTGTATTTTGGGTTTTCACCTGTGCTCCACTTTGAAGACAGCTTCCTGCTGGTTAGAAAGTCCCAGAGCACCCTTATTGCACATACAAATGAAGGGCTGGGGACTTGGACAGGCTCACCCAGGTGAGCCACCCAGGAGCATATGGTGGGACATCAAGGAAGCAGTGACGAGCCCAGGGCTCCCCCCGCTCAGGCAGGGCCAGCTGGCACTTGTGTCCCCCAGGCGTGAACACAGCCCGGGGCTGAGTGTTTACTGCACCGGTGCAGGAAGGGTTTTCCTATACAGACAGGTATAGAGGAAGGGGGAGGGCTCAGAGGCCACCCTGGTGACAGCCAGCGCAGAGAAAGGAGCCGATGGGGACTGAATGTTTACAAACCTGGGGACAGCAGGAGCCAGACAGCTCAGAGTCCAGGGGCCACGGCAGGCGCTGTGTCTGCACACCCTGGTAGGTCGAAGTCCAGGTGACTAAAAACTGTCAGTCTCTGCCTTGCAAATCTCTCTGCCACATTCCCAAAGCATCGCACCCTCTGCCAAGACTGCCTGGCGTGTTCCCACTCCCTGCCCTTCTCCTGCCATTCAGCCTGGCCTAGATGGCCCAACAGCAGGCAGGGGACAGAAAAGGGAGAGGCAGAGGCTCAGGGATTAGAGAGATTCAGGAGTGGTTTAGGAAAGGGATTAATGAGCTGCTGATCTGCATGGCTGACTCCTTCTCTCTGGGCTATAGGAATCACCACCTTCCGAAGAGGCGAGAAGGGCATCCTGACCTCGGGGTGAGAACTCAAGAGGCCTGGGCCGCGGTCCCTACCCAGTTGCAACCGGCTGCTGTGACACCCGTCGGGGGAATGAGGAAGAGCCGTCTGGCTCAGGCGAGCCAGGCATGAGTGTGGCGGGGAAGGAGGGATCACATCTCACCAGCCCAGGGAAATGCACTTTTCTGCCCTTGGAACTTGAGGACACAAGGAAAAGAAACAAAGTGAAAAGCACCTCCCTGCCCTGGAGGGATGGCGCATCAGGTTGAATTGGCAAATTCTGGGAGATCAGAGGATGCAAAGAAGCCCAGAGGCTGTCGTGGGGAGCTGGGGTGTCCCAGGGGGCGGGGCGTGAACTGAGCCTGGAAGGAGGAGTAAGTGGACTGGGGAAGGTGGACCAGGCAGGACACAGGACACGAGCAAAGGTCTGATGGGGACCAGTGAGCAGACCAGGCCAGCTGGGGTGAAGGGCTGAGTTTGGGAAATACGGGGAGGTTATGGTCGGGTTGTGGAGCCCTGAATAGTAAATTCAAGGGTCTGGACTAGCCTGGAGGCATTGGGAGCCCCCAAGGGAACCAGAGATGGGGAGAGGAGAGTCCCTTGGGTGATGTGAAGTCCTATTGGGTAACAAGGCCTGGGCTGGGGCAGGGGCCACAGAAAAGGGAAGGAAGGAATGAGAGGCACGGAGAAAGAATCCACAGAACTGAGTGATGGGCAAGATAGGAGCGAGGAAAGCGGAGGCGTGGGGAGAGGGGAGGCCACGCCAAGGTTTCCAACCGAGAGTGAGGGGGGGCCACAGCCGCAGGAGAGGAGGAGCGAGACCCGCAGGAGGGGCTGGTCTTGGCTGAGAAGAGGATGAGTTTAGTTCCTGAGCTCCTCCAGTGGGCACGTCCTAGACTCCGGGAAGGGAGGGCTGGGGGAGCCTGGGAGTCATCCGCAGCCAGGTGGCCACCAGGGGCGGGGCGGGGAAGGTTCCCGACTCCACTCTCCAAGAGGCTGCGGGACGGAGTTGCCACGGAGAGCACGACACGGGCTGGCATCTAACACACACCTGGCAGGGGGGCCCTGGGGGCCAAGGGCCCGAGTGTGAGTCAAGGACGCAGGAAAAGGAGATTCGGGAAATTGACTTACGTAACCTGAACAACCGACCGCCTCCGTCAGCCCTACGCCTCCTAAATCCATCCGAGCACCAGCTTCAGCTCAGGGAAAGTGGAAGCGTCCAGTCGATGCGCAGATGCTGCCCAGGAGCCTCAGGCATCCTGAGTTACACAATGCATTCAGACGCGTAAGGACCATGACAGCTCCCTCCTATCTGTCCCCTAAGAGGCGAAGGTCTCTCTGTGTCCTCCCCTGGACACACTGAACCCGATGGCGCTCCCACCGGGGCCCCAGCAGCAGCTCCCTGCCCTGCGGCCTTCAGAATACTGTCCCCAAGGCTCAGCCTCCTGGCCACGCCCACCTCCCTCGGCCTCTTGCCAGCCTTGGCTGCACCTGAAATGAGTCACTCAAACAGGCCTCTCCACCGCCCCGCTGTTATTTACACTCTTCGTGACCACAACCACCCTCCCAAGTTCCCACGGCATATCCTGCCTGTCCTTTCGGAGCTTTGCCCAGTGCCACCTCCTCCGGGAAGCATTCCCAGACTCCTCCTCCAGAAAGCATCTCTCTGTCCTCCAATCTCACAGCGCTTGGTGCCTCTGTTACGGCTCCATAAGTCTCCATCTTGCCCTACAGTTGTTTATCTGCATGTAGTACCTCCCCTGCCAGATTATACACTCATTGAGGACAGGTACAGTCCCTCAGATGTGGGGACAAAAGACTATACCTCGAGAGTGAAGGGAGTGGATAACGGGAGAAACAGTCAACAAACGCCTAGAATTGCAAACGAGCAAACTAAGGCTCAGATGGGTCCCATCACTTGGCAGCATCAGATGGGTAGAAACGACAGAGTCAAAACACAAACCCAGAATCCAGGCATGGTGGCTCAGGCCTAGCACTCTGGGAGGCTGAAGTGGGAGGATCGCTTGAGGTCAGGAGTTCAAGACCAGCCTGAGCAAAAGCAAGACCCCGTCTCTACCCAAAACAGAAAAAATTAGCTGGGCATGGTGGCGCATGCCTGTAGTCCCAGCTACTCGGGAGGCTGAAGCAAGAGGATCGCTTGAGCCCAGGAATTGGAGGTTGCAGTGAGCTACGATGATGCACAGAGTGAAACCCTGTCTCAAAACAAAAAAGCAAAAAGAAAACAGAAAAAGAGGCTCAAACCCACATCTCTCTGACTCCAAACTCGTCTTTGCTGGGACAATGGCCGTGACGTTTTATGGGGGACCCTCACACAGTCAAGCGTTTCTCTCAGTGGCCCTAATCAGGGAGGCAGGACCACATGAGAGAAAGGAGGCTTGGAAGAGGAAAGAGACTCCCCCAGGTCCCTCCCGTGCCCTGGCTCGCTCTCCTCTCACCCGGGCTGACGAGCTGCCCGAGCTGGGGCCACCGCCTGCCAGGAGCCCAGGATGGGAACCGAAACCTGTGGTGAGCCACCGATGGCTGCTTCAGTTGTCAGCGACGAACACCGGTGGCAATGGCGAAGGGCACGTCACCGGATGCTGCTAAGAGCACTTGCGAAGGTGCAAGGCCAGAGGCATCAGATCTCTTGTGACCTGCCTGGAGCAGGAACTCGGGTGGGGGGAGCTGGGTGAGAGGAGCTCTGACTCCACATGCCTTGGAGGGACACAGAGAAGTACGTGAGGGGCCAGAGGGCATGGGAGGGGAGGGGACAAAGAACATTGATTTGTTTATTTATTTATTTATTTTGAGACAGAGTCTCACTCTGTTGCCCGGGCTAGAGTGCCCTGGCGTCAGCCTAGCTCACCGCAACCTCCAACTCCCAGGCTCAAGCGACCCTCCTGCCTCAGCCTCCCCAGTAGCTGGAACTACAGGTGCGTACCATGACACCCGGCTAATTTTTCTATTTTTAGTAGAGACAGGGTCTCACTCTTGCTCAGGCTGGTCTTAAACTCCTGAGCTCAAGTGGTCCTCTCACCTCGGCCGCCCAGAGTGCTAGGATTCCAGGTGTGAGCCACCGCGTCCGGCCAAGAACATTAATTTAGAAACCAGAAACCAGTGCTGCTCAAGTGGCCAGGACCACTGCAGGGTCCACTCTCTTCCAGGCGAGAAATGAAACTCTTGAATGAACAAAGCCCCAACTGGGGGCAGAATTCTCAGCAGCCCCCCCACCCCCACCCCCACGTGCACCAGTTCAACTTGCCTGGGGGTGGGGGTGGGGGAGTGGGGGGGCAGAGGGTCTCAGCAGGTGGAAGACGCTCAGAGAAAGAAGAGGCATGAAAGGGAGGGACCGCCCTGCAATTGTTGGGAGAATCGCCCCAATTTAAAGGAAGACCAGTCCATGAAACCAGAATTAAACCCAGCAGGAAGTTGGAAACCAGGCAGAGGGGGATTCCTTTGGAGCCCCTGTGTCCTTAGTGAGTGATCCTGCAGAGTCCACGTGGTGGATTCCAGAACATAAAGGGGAGAGAGAGAACCGGAGAGGGGGAGATGTCAGTGACCTCGGCCACTGGGCAGTTGCTGATCTTAGTTCTAGCCACGCTGTCGACCGGCTGCCTTATAAAAACAGCAATCACCTGAGCACCTGGGAAAAGGTAAGAGCTGGGGAGGACCCAAAATTCCAGGGCCATGTCCACCTTGAAGCCCTCTCCTAGCCCACCTGGAAGGTCTCCTGAAAACCAAGTCCGCACGCACATCAAACTGCCCACGGCGCCGGGGTGGGTAGAAGCGCATCGGAATACGCAGCCTCGAGTCTGCTCGCTTAATCGACTGTCATCGTGAGTAATAATTATAACTTGGCAAACAGTGGAGTGACTCAAAAGGCCGTCCCCTCCCCCCGCCACCCCCTCGCTTGCTGCACTCAGTGTTAAGAGGCCCAGAAAGCGCAGCCACCATTTCCTCCTGCCTGTCAGCTCCCCACGCTTCAAGTGACCACCCGGCCACCGGGGCCTGATGGGCGTTCGGAGACGGTCACGTTGCTGGCTAAAGAGTCCGCTGGGCCTGGCCACTCCCAGAACATAGTGAGGTGGGAGGGGACGGGGTGGGGGGTAGATACTGTTGTGTCCCTGGTGCGTGTCTGGGGGCAGCGCCCAGGACAAGTTATCTTGCACAAGGTGGCCCATATCCTCCGGGGGGAAAAAAAAACCCAAGTGCTTCTCAACCAGCCCAGATATAGCCATAAGTGTAAGGATATAGGACAGCGAACACTTATTGGATGCCTACTGTGTGCCTGTTAAAGGACTAGATGTTTTTCATACTGTCAAGGCTATTAAGCAGGTGCATAAAACCATCGGGACGTTAAAATATTGAAATAGTCCGTACTCGTTGGTAGATGTCCCCTGCCGCAGTCCCCTGGAGGCCTGCCTCCTCCACCCCCAGTCTCCCCATGGTGCACGGGCCCTGTGACCCTCGCATAGCAGCAGGAGGCCTCTCTGATCCTGCTCGGTCCTGTTTGATCCGTGCCCAGGCTTTGGAATATTACTCTTTGATATTTGAATATTTCGGATACACTATGTCACTCCATCCTCACCCAGAGCCCTGTTGTCATCTCCTCCCTACAGGTGGAAAGCCAGGGCTAAGTGACCTGCCCAAGGTCAAAGAGGGAGTCTCAAAGCTGGGCTGGACCCAGACAGACTCTGAGCTGGGGCTCTTGACCACTGGTCGCCTGGTGGACAAAGCATACTGGTGCCGCAGAGATGGCCACCACTGTCCCTGCTTTCCTCCTTCACCCTGGCAGTGACCCACACTCTACCAGAGACCCTCCATCCTCAAACGAGCATCATTCCTCTTTATTACCATGCGTTCAGCGCCAAGCACGTCGCCGCCGTGCACCTCTATGCCAGACACACCCACTTGACCACTTTGGAGCTCCTTTCACCGGGGAGGCCAGGGTCACACGGTCCCGAGACACATGAGTCTGGGCAGGGGACACCAGTGACTGAGTGACCTACAACTCAGGGTCACCCCAGGGTAGCCTCCTTCCATTCTGTGTTCTCACCCTCAGTTTTATTTGTCCTTGCAGTATTCAGGACACATGGAGCCACTGTCGTCACCGTAGAGAGCTAAATGCCAAGGGACTTAGACTTTTCCCAGGGTCCTCTGCACAATGGGACCTGGCCCTGGCTACATGGGAAGGATCAGGCCAGCACAGGTAGGAGTTTGTGTCTGTAAAAGATGCATAATGCCGGGAAAGTTGCACATAAGAGCTGCCTCTCTGAAAATGTTTAAGTTGGACACTAGGATAAATTGGGTCCACCCTGGCTAGAGATAGGGGCGGTTCAAAGCCATCTGAAAGACCTGCTTAGTCCTCAAATGGCACCCACATGGACGTTCACTAGATGTCAAATGCTATTTCCCCTGAGAACCTGCAAGGGCTCTACAGCCACATTTAGGGAATGGTAGGATGAGCCCAGAAACACACGTGTCCTTTCTGCAGGACTTATCATAACCTTGACCATGCAAATAGGCAAGACACCTCTCCAAGTAAGGGCTCATTCGAATGTTTCATCAGCGGAACACCTCTCACTCTCTCATGGCTAGAGTGCCTCTGAACCCCACCTGGCAGATGCTGACCTAAGGCCCCGGGGACAGAATGCTTATCACCGGGCAGGGGGATGGGGATCAGCCACTGGAAAGAGGGACCATTTTTAACCCAGCCGTTTCCACAAGGGAAAAAACACACTTTCCATTTCCTCTTTCTCTTAACAAATTCTTAACTCCTTCCAGGTTCTGTTCCAGGACGCCCCGAATTTGTTCCCACACATGTTCCCATTGAAGTCAGACTACGGTTGACGAGGCGACTTTTACTTCGCCTCTTCCCAAGCTGGAGTTTTCTAATAAGGAACTCACGATGAGACGGGGAATCACGACGGCAACTCTCACGGCGCACTCATCTGTGTCGGGCACTGCGCTTGGTGTTTCGTGTAGATTCTCTCCTTCAAGTCATTCGCTTTTCCCTTAGGTTAACTCTGATTCGAGCCACTCCCTCTCTGCCCACCCGCCATCCTGGGAGGAGAGTGGGATATCTCCTCCCCTCAAAGCAGGTCCTAGGGAAAGGAAATGCCAAAGCTGGAAAATAGCGCAGGCTCCTCCTCCCCGCCCCAGGGCTAACCTGGCCTCTCACTGAAAGTGGGGCCCCTACCCCCCAGTTCCCCTTGAGAGCCTGGAGTGCTGGGCAAATACAAAGGGAAGTACGGTTCCAGGCGCTCTGGGGATGCTGTTTTGTTACCTTCCAAGGCCCGTAAGAATATGCACACTCTCCCTTTGGCACTCACTAGGCAATTTACATACATTCCGGGATCCCCCAGTGCCCTGGACAAACAGGCACTCTAGTCCTCATCTCACAATCTGAGGCTCAGAGAAGCTAACTGGTTGTGTCTATTTGAATCCAAGTCTGTTGGGCTCCGAAGCCCAGGTTCTTTCTAAAGTGCCAGCCCCTTCACCTGTGTGGGTGGATCAACCGACCAAGGAATTGACTTTTCACATATATAATAACATGACCAGTGAATGAGCTCAAAAGTGGAATCCAGGAGGAGTGGTGACAAGACTAATGTGTCCCCAGCCTGTTCTCAGGGTGCCAGGGCTGTTCCCAGCCTTTCCGTCCCAGCGTGCCACTGATCCCAGCTGGCCAGATAAACGCAGGACGCCCAGGTGAATTCGAATTTCAGGTAGACAGTGAATAATGTCTGGGTGTAAGTATGTCCCAAATATGTCATGGGACATACTTATGCTGAAAAAACTATTCAGCGCTTATCTGAAATTTGGATCTGAACATCCCGTGTTTTTATTTGCTGAATCTGGCAGCCCCATCCTCACGCTGGGAAGGCTCTTGCCCGGCGCAGGTCTCCAGTGTTGCTCCAACAGGAGTTGCCATGGCAGCCTGAGAGGCCTTCCCAGGCCCTTCTGGAGCTGCCTCCACGCACCTCTGCAGCTCCCCCTCGCCCCTGCACTCGCCAGGCTCCCAGCAAGCAGAGCTGCTTTCAGTTTCCTGGATGCGTCATGCTGCCTTTAGCCTCCGGTCTCTGCACTTGCTGTTCTCTCTCCTTCCCTCACCTGGCTAATCCCTATTGATCCCTCACTTCTCCACCCAGTGTCACCTCTGCCAGGAAGCCTTCCTGCCCAGCACTGACCGGCTCCCCCACAGCCCTCCAGTGCCTTCCCATGGCAGCCCCCCTCCATGCCCACCCCCAGCCCCACCCCTGGCGAGCAGAGGCCATGCCACACGCACCGTGTCTCCCCACACCCAGCCCCTGTACCTGGTGGCAGGTAGAAGGCTAGTGAGTGCTTCTTGGAAGAATGAAGGCAGACTGTCCTGCCAAAGCTGGGTCTCTCTCAAATGAGTGTGCCTACTTCCTTCCGCCCTTCTGTCTCTAGTCACTTTCCCATCCCTGCTTCCTCCTCCCCCCCAGCGTGGTTGTGAAATGCTGGGGCCCAGGCCAGCAAGGGTGGTGGGGGGAGCAGAGAGCAGCCAGCACCCAGGGGTCCCCCGCTGCCCACCGGGTGAGTGGGTGAGCGGGCCCAGCCCCGGCCACAGGTCCTGACAGCTCTTCCGCCCCTGGCTTCCGACTCCTCCTGGCTCTGCCTCCTCTGAGTCCAACTTTCTGTTCTTGTTCTCCCACGGGCCTCTTCAGCCAGCCAACTGGGGGATCTCACTCCCAGCCCCAGGTGTGGGGAGACTCCACGCCGGTGTCACAGGGCCGAGGGCTGGGGCAGGTGGCGGGGCTGGTAAACACCCCCCATATGCGGCTCGGCACCAGGAGCTTTGCCCACGCACAGCCTGACAGCGGGAGGCGGCGGAACTTAACCCTTGAGCGGCCTGGGAAGGGGGCGACCGGAGGAACCTGGGAGGCCAGCGGTAACTTCATCCCCACATTCACACACTCACACACGCACTCACACTCACACTCACAAACACAGAGTTAGGCTCTGTCCCCCTGGCAGAGCCTCCAGGCAGGGCTTGAGTCACAAGATGCCCTCGCAGGGGGCAAGAAATGGCTGCGGGGGGTGGGTGGGGGTGGGCTGGGTGCCAGCGGACCTGGGGGGGGCTGCAGGGCCGGGAGGGAGCAGGGCAGGAGGCGGCGAGCCCGGCACGGGTTCCAGTGCGCTCTCCGACCCCACCCGCCCCCAGCCCGACCACGCTAAGAGGACAAGAGGGAGCAACACCCTTTAGTGTCACATTTACTCCCAAAATAGAACGCCCCCCCCCCACGGAAGGCGAGCCAGCTCCGGGCGTGCACGGCGCCCGCGGCTCCGATTTCCTGGGTGCGCCTGGCTCCCTCTGGGAACTCCCAGGCGCGGCCGGGCGGCCGGTCCCGCAGCCCTCGGCCCCCGCCCGGCCGCGCACCCGCGCCAGCCTCCAACTTCTGCCCCGCGCGGCGGCGCTCAGCCCCGGCTGGCGGGAGGGACTCACCCAGCGAGGCGCGGCCCGGCGGCGACTGCTCCTCCTCCTCGGCTCGGCCAGGTGAGTCGGGCCGGGCGGGCACAGGTGAGCGGGGCCCCGGCAGGTAGGGCGCCCGGCGGCTGCGGAGGCTGCGGCTGAGTAAGAGGCTGACAGGTTTGTGTTCCCCTCCTCCTCGTCGTTGTTAACCACACCCCTGGCGCTCTCCTCCCCACTTGCTTAGAGGGTGGGGTGTGTCGTCTGTGTGCCTGCTCCAGCCTCTTACCATAAACTCTGAAATAGACGCTGCCACCAATTCCCCCGGCTGCCGGGCCACCCCGGGGGACCCACCTCTGCCATCCCCCGGCCCCAGATGGGATCCTCGGGATCCCGTGTCCCTTGTGAGTGCAGATCCCGCAATTCCTAGCAGCCCCCTCCTCCTCCTGCTCCACCTGCAGCCTTTTTTTTAGCCAACACTTCTCAGGCTGGTTTTTGCTGGAGTTGGAGACAGTTACCTGTCCCGTAGGCTTAGCACCTGTGTCCCTATCGCTCCACATCCTAAAAGTGGCCCCAGCCCCTTTAGGAGCTTGGGAAATCAGGTGAATACTGCCAGGGGCTTTGGCAGAACTGCTCCAGGTCCCTGAACTCCAGGGACCAGGCCCCTGAGCTGTGACGGGGCGGGACCAGAGGGCAGTCCAAGAACAGTGGAGAAGGGACAGCCTCTTCCTGGAGCCCCGTCTGCACGTGGGGGCACCTGGCTGCCCAGACAGGGGGGCTGCTCCCCCTCCTACTCCAGTGGGCAGGCAGTCATAAGACCCGAGGCAGGTGCTCAAAGGCACTTAGCAACACTTCTTCCCTCTCACTAGAAAGATTCCAGACGTTCTCCTGACAAGGAGGAGGTGACCTGGACTATACACCCAAACAGCTGGGGTGGACTCAGCATGACCCACATCCTCCAAGGCCCTCTCCAGAGCCCTCTCCTGCCCCAAGCTTCCTGATTCTGGGTCCTGTGGGCGGTTGGGGTCTGATCCCCTGGGCAGCCCTGTTGCATGATTCTAGAGGATGCTATGCACAGCGTCGTCTCTGAGAATGGTGCCCCCTGGAGTTGTGCATGGTATTTGGCGGGCCAGCACCTACCTGGTGAGCATGTCCCGAGTGCCAACACTGTACTCAGGAAGCACTTAGTTTATGTGATTGCATCAAATTCTCCCCATTTTCTGAAGACTTAGATGAATAATAAGGCTGGAAAGTCAGTGTCTCTCAAAGTGTCATTGGTGGACTACCTGAATGTTTTACCTGGATGCCACTCAAGGTCTGCTGAAGATCAGAAGCTGAGCCCACCTGCCCGGACGTGGAATTCACAGCCCATATGACTGCTGGACACCTCCCTCTCCAACCCTTTTTCTTCCTGTTCACCAACTTTTTGTGATCCCAGCACTCACTGGGAGTCTTGGAGGTAATGCCAGTGGCTGCACAGGAAGGTCAGACACCTGAGCGAGTTGTCCAGGGCCTGTACCGAGGTGTGGCTGGGAGCTAGAAAAGCAAAGCCCGTTCAGACCGGCTCAAGAAAAGGTGGGTTTGTATGTGCTGCCCTCGTGTGACCACATCGATGAACTACAACCTCATCTCACCATAACCCATTCAGGGAAAGGTGCGTTTTCAGAGATTGTTGAATTCTTCCACACTTTCTTTGAAGCTCCTAGAATCACAGAATCATAGGCTTGTAAATGGAAAAGACCTTAAGAAGGTGGCCAACTCCGCCTTCAGGTCTCTTTGTGCTCTTTCCCAGTGTAGCCACGGGGGACTAAGGTGACAAGGTCACCTATTTCTGCTTGTCACCTGCCTTTTAAAACACCCGTCAGAAATGCCTCAGGATTCTATAGCAATACCTAAAAGGCATGGCCCATGTCTCCTGATGGGTTGCAACCATGACCTACCCAAGTGGAGAAGCAAAACATTTCCCTCTGTCTGCTTCTTTCTGTGTCTCAAGCTGGCCCAGTGCCCCGTGGGAGGCGCTGGTTGCGGGGGGTGGGGTGTGTGCTTGGATCAGCAGGAAAAGAAAACTGTAGGAAACAAGACTTGGAGCAATGTCCTCTCTCACTGCTGGACTTTTCCATTCAGATGTCGCCCCCTTACTGCACTCAGGTTCACAATCCTGCGTCACCTTGCTCCCCCAACAGACCCGCCACGCCACTCCCCTCCCCAGCAGTGTGGACAGCAGTGGAGGAGTCAGTTTTGACTCCCTGCTCCCTCACTGCCCCACAGCCTTGTGATCTCTAAGTCCCAGAACCTGCCTGAGCATCTTTCCTTGTCATCGTTTCCTCTGAGTCCCATCTAGCCCTCCCTGGTTCAGGTTCTTTTTGTCTGGCCTCCTGTGAAAGGGTCCGCCTAACCCGTCCCACACCCCTACTCTAGGAGTAGTTGGGACTGCAGCTTGTGAAAGTGGTCTGAGCTGGTGATTTTTGGGGTGCATTTGAAACCAAGAAATGGATAAGATCGTCTGGGGCAAGAATAAGAAGGAGCAGAGGCCTTCAAGTCAGGCTCTTACTGGGAGCAAAGGAATGAAGAGGCCAAGGTTCAATGGCGGGCTGACGAGTGAATTGGAAGTGAAGACAGGGAGGCAGCACGTACATGCCTTCTTCAGAACATCCTAACTAATATGCCATAACTTGGCCTATGTTAGGTACTAATTAAGGCAGAACCTCAATTTCCTCACTTATAAAATGGGATTCATTAACCTTATAGGGTTGTTGGAAGGATTAGAGGTACATAATCCATGCACATTTCCTTGCTAGTGCTGTGGCTCATAGCTGATATTCATGGATTTTATGTCCTGTAGCAACTTTTAAAGATGGGTTCCCCCAAAAAATAATGGTTACTTCCAAATATTCCACTTCTCCCATCCCCAGAAAATGTGGAGAGAAGAAACAAAAATAGCAAAGTTGATAACGATGGAAGTGGAATGATGGGTACCTGGTGGCTAATTATACTGTTCTTTCTATGATACTGAGTATATTGAAAATGTTCATAATGAAAAAGTTAAAATTAATGAATAGAATAAGGTCTTTCCACAGAGAGGAATAAACATAGGCTCCTGGAAAGAATCCAATGTGAATCTCCTTGGGAAAAATAAAGGCTTATTTAAGCCATTGAGAAATTGATCTGGGTCTCCGAGAGTGAGTGTGGGATGGAAAAATGGCAGAAGGATGTTTTTCATTTTTCCATTAAAGAGCAATAGGCAGAGAGCCTCAGTGCCACCGAAGCCATGTGATTTCCACAACTATTGGGTACCTCGGGGGCTCCCGTACCTCCCACAGTGGCTGCAGGATGCTCCTTCAGAGAGCAGCTGCCCGGTGAAATAGAGCCTTCCCTGCTGCCCTGCCCACTCCAAGTTAGCTTCATAACTTCTGTGGCTTTGGTCTTCCTGGAGCTCATCTTGTTCCCTACACCCCAGGGTTAGTAAGCTCTGAAGCTACGGATTAACTGCACAAACCTTGTCTTGCCACTGTTGACTTTGACAATCCTAAGGAACGTGGCTATCTGGTCCCAGTCCTGGAATCATTGACTAGGGCGTAGAAGCAGATTGCTGCAGGGAAATGCATTGTTAGCAGCAAGAAGAACCTCTAGAAAGGAAAGGAAAACCAAAAATGCCTAGCAAGTACAAGAGCCCTCAAAACACAGGCATCTGTGGCCATTAATAGGACAGAGACAAACCCTGCACATGTGGTTAACTCCTGAGGGTGTCACTTTATCACCTGGCACAGGAAAGTCAATGTGGTCAATTTTGGTACGTCATGAGGAATAGTTTAAGTTATATTCTGCATCCTTTATTTTAGAAGGAAAAAGGCACACACTATATTTCAGAAGTATTTCCATACAAAATGTTTGCAAAAACATAATTGGCTGCTTAAATATAAATTTCAGGAACATGAGAAATCAGCTTTGACTGTGTTTTGTCCAGTTGCCAAGCTGCCTGTGTGTTCCAGAGTGTTTTGCCACGCTAGCGCCTTTGCCTTTATAGTGAATATCAGCGACATGTAACTTCCACTGTGGATGATCTAGACAAGGGGTTAAAGCCCAAATGCCAGTAGGCCAGGCAGGGAACGAGAGGGAAGCTGGCTGGATAGGAACTGTGGCAAATTGAAGAACAAATGTCCCTCCTACGGGAGCAGCTGCTGTTCAGCTCAAAAGTCTATTGCCATGCAGGAAAGTAAGCTTAATGTAGCCAGATCTTCTCTTTAAAAAAAAAAGAAGAAGAAGAAGAAGCAAAGGCAGACAGTGAATTATCTGCAAAGGAAATTAAGGCAACAATTCCACTTACAATAGCATCCCAAAGAATAAAATAGTTAAGGAATAAACAAGCAAGGAAGTGAAAGACTTGTATACTGAAAACTACAAAACATTGCTGAAAAAAAATGACACAAGGCATAAGTAAATGGAAAGATGTCCTGTGTTCATGGATTAGAAGACTCAGTATTGTCCAGGTAGTTGCCTGCCTAATGGTGACTTCCCCCTCTTTAATATTAATAATAAATAGCAGTGCCCCAGATGCGTCTTGGTGACCATCCTTCCACCATGTGACTCAGGCCAATCCTGATTGGTTCAATCCAATCACAGTGGTCTCATTCCCTTTGCCAGTGATGAATTTAGAGTGAGCATGTGATCCAGTTCTGGCCAATAAAGCGTGAGGGGAAGTCTTCTAGAAGGTTTTAGGAAAGGTTTCTCAGCTTTTAAAATGAGGCATACACAGGGCGAAATGGCTGTATTTCATTTCCAGATATTGGTTCATATCAATTAAGGTGCTGGAGCTGTCAGAGTCATTTTCCAACTAAAAGGAAGCTGTAGGCACTGACATAATGAGCCCTGGGGCTTTTTTGCCTCCAGACTTCCTGTTATGTGAGAAAATCAACCCTCTTCTTGCTTAAATCATTTTGTGTTGCATTTTGTATATCTATAGCTTAACTGACACCAAGAAAAAAAATGTGCGTTTTATTTTATGGATCAAATAAAAGATGTCTGCAGCCAAATCTGATACAGGGGCAGGCAGTTTACCACTCTTAGTGTTTCCCTAGCCACTTGCATTAAGTACTATTTTTTATGGAAGTTATCCAGCATTCTTCAGGCCTACTAAGAGCAACCCCCTCCTTGTTTCTGTGGTTTAGGTCTCAGAGAAGGTCCAAGCCATCTGTGTTCCATACCAAGCATCAGACTACAATGACTTCCTCAAAGATTTCCTCGGTGACAATTCTCTGATGAACGAAGTCTATTGTGTCTGCAGCTCTGGTCGCCTATTTCTGAAGATGTACTGCCAGGCCTGCAGCTGACCCATTCAGCAGCCTTTCTCCTTGTCCCACCAACACTTTTTGATCTGAATTTCTACTCTTTGTTCTTATTTTGATTTGTGGCCCTATTCAGAGTATGAGAAAGAAAACAAACAACAAAACAAATAAGGAAAATCAGATAAGAATAGAATGAAACACATAGATAGCAATACAGATGGAATCACAGAGCAACAGGAAATGCATAAATAAGAGCACAAGGAAAGAATATGACAAGAGACAAGATTCTCCAGAAGTGCCTGGCGTGTAGGGTTATTAGCCCCATCTTGTGGCTTTTTTGGATACTGCCCCTGCAGGTTAATTTTTGAACCAATATCCACAGTTGGAGGCCTGACTGGCCGGTTATCTAGAACATTGGCTCTCAAACTTCAGTGGGCCTGAGAATCACCTGGTGAATGTGTAAAAATGCAGACTCCTGGGCCTCTTCCCCAAGAAAGGGTTGTAGATTGAAGTGGGCCCAGGAAGCTGTGCTTTTAGAAAGCTCCCCAGGTAATTGCAGGAGGTCCGTAGACCATATATAAAGGCAATATAAGAATTAGTGGTATCTGTCCCCTTGGCATTGTGAGGAAAGGACTATTCTGAGGACAAGTTTAGAAGGAAATTGTCAAGAGCTGTAAAGGGTCCCAGATTTTACCTTACTTGCAAACTAACAGATTGAGTTTGCATGCCAGTTTCATTCATGTTAATAAAAAGTATGAGACTCATGGTCAGAGACAAAAGGCAGTTCATTCCTAACAGCAGTAACAGTAGTCAGAGTGTTGTCATCAGGCCAGTTTCCTGAGCTCCACTTCCCACAAGCCTGTGTGATGACGGTGACAGTAGGTTGCATGATAGGAGAGGAACCCTGAATTTAGGAAATCTGAATCTTTTACAATGGGGAGTAAGTCCGCTACAAATTTGCATGAAGGGAGACATTATTTCTCCCTCCCAAGGCTGTTCACCACAGAAGCATTCTTAAGAAGGCAGTTGGGAAAAGGCAGTCAGGACCTCTGCTCTGAAGACATGCAGGGACATGAAACATGTGGAGAACTGTCTCCCAAGACGACAGAAATGGAAGTGTCATGTGAAAAGTATTCTACATCTGAAGGCTGTAAAGTGATCAAACTGAGGCAGGAGCGGGCAGTTGGAGGAATTCAGGTCTGCTATACCAGGCAAGAATTCAGTGTAGATTCCACTTTTCCCAGCTAAACTTTGCAGAAGTCCTTAATCTGTTTTTTTGTTTGTTTGTTTGTTTGTTTGTTTTTTTTTGAGACAGAGTCTCACTTTGTTGCCCAGGCTAGAGTGAGTGCCGTGGCATCAGCCTAGCTCACAGCAACCTCAAACTCCTGGGCTCAAGCGATCCTTCTGCCTCAGCCTCCCAAGTGGCTGGGACTACAGGCATGCGCCACAATGCCCGGCTAATTTTTTGTATATATATTTTTAGTTGGTCAATTAATTTATTTCTATTTTTGGTAGAGACGGGGTCTCGCTCAGGCTGGTTTCGAACTCCTGACCTTGAGCAATCCGCCCGCCTCGGCCTCCCAAAGTGCTAGGATTACAGGCGTGAGCCACCATGCCCGGCCTTAATCTGTTTTAATGGGGATCTAACGTCACGGTCACGTTCCGTATTTATTTCCTGTTCCAAGTTTATCTTCACATTTCACGGAGACAGAGATAGCACAGCGATTTTACTCATGGGGAAACAGACTGTGAAAGACTGTGACTTGTCCACCTATGCAACCACAGGACAAGAATCTGGTCTTCTCAGGGGTCTTCCACCCTCTTCCCTCATTTGCTTCCTCTTTACCGCGGGGGGCCGGAAGAAGACTGGCCAAAATCAGTAAACGACTGACACAAGGGTGGAGACGGGTCTTTGCAAAGGCAGTACATGCCCCAAGTCGAGAGAGCGCCGACGGTGCTTTAAGAGCCAGCCACCACTCCGGGGCCAGGAAGTTAGGATCCCTGGCTTCTCCCACCTCGCACGCCCGGGATTCCCAGGGATTGGTTAAGGAAGCAGTTCCTAGACCTCATTTCCATCTCGAGTCGGAAGTAGGTTTCCAGTGACACGGAAGCCTTACAGAGCAGCGGAGAACCTCTTCCGCGCCGCAACGGGCCGGCGCGCCCCGGACGCCGGGAGCCAGCTGGCCGCAGCGAGAGCACCAGGGCCGCCCCGCTCTTCCGGGGTTTCCCGCGCCAACCGGAAGTGAGGCGGGGCCTCCCTGAACGCCCCGCGCGACTGGCCAGCACCGCCGTCGCTCAGCGCTCCGGAAGGAAGGGGCTGGGCGCCGCCGTCTGTCCGGCGGCGGGCGCGCCCCTCTAGGCGGGTGGGAGGGGCAGGGCGACAGCAGTGAGAGCCGGAGCCGGCGGCTCGGGCCATGGAGCGGAGCCCCGACGCATCCCCCGGGCCTTCGCGCTCCTTCAAGGAGGAGCTGCTGTGCGCCGTCTGCTACGACCCGTTCCGCGACGCCGTGACTCTGCGCTGCGGCCACAACTTCTGCCGCGCGTGCGTGAGCCGCTGCTGGGAGGTGCAGGTGGCGCCCACCTGCCCGGTGTGCAAGGACCGCGCGTCGCCCGCCGACCTGCGCACCAACCACACCCTCAACAACCTGGTGGAGAAGCTGCTGCGCGAGGAGGCCGAGGGCGCGCGCTGGGCCGGACACCGCTCCCCGCGCGTCTGCCGCCCGCACCGCGGCCCCTTCAGCCTCTTCTGCCTCGAGGACAAGGAGCTGCTGTGCTGCTCGTGCCAGGCCGACCCCCGGCACCAGGGCCACCGCGTGCAGCCCGTGAAGGACACTGCCCACGACTTTCGGGTAAGCGCGGCGGGGCGCGCGATGGGTGAGGTGGCCCGAGCCCAGCACCGCGTGGCTCCTCCCGCCTGCGCCGCTCCTGCCGGTAGGAGCCGCCTGTGCCCAGTCCCAGCCCAGGACCCCCACCTCTCAGAGCCCGGTTACCTGCCCGGGAGGTGGGAGAGGAGAGAATGTAAACAGAAAGTGAGAGCTGGGGTTCCACGATGTTCTCAAGACAGTCCCGTGCCCTTCTGTAGGGCCCAGGCCATGCCCTCCTTGTGCCAGCGGGGTGTGGCCCAGGCCCGTTTGAGCAGAGCTGGTCTCTGGCTAGTGCCCGCGAACTCCTGAGCTTGGCACCCTCAGCGTAGAAGTGGAGGAGGAGCCCGAGACCTGGCCAGGCATATGGAGCGTTAAGATCACCCCAAAATCAGTTGCCTGCTTGCGAGCTGACCCCACGGTTTCTGTTATCTAGGCCTTTGGCCCCTGCCAGCTGGTTTATTCTGGTTTATCACCCAGCGTCCTAATGCCTTGAGTTCCAGGAGAAACTAACAGGGCCAAAGTAACATGGAGAATCCTTTGGTCCAGGAAGGAAAACTGACCAGAAAATAAGGGTTAGCCTGGCTCAGCATTTTTCAAAATGTTTGACTTTAGCCTGTAGGAAGAAATCCGTTATCCACTGTGGCCTAGACCAACCTAGAACATATCTATCAGTTGAAACAAAAGTTTTCTGAGAATGTCCATTGTACCCTGGCATTTTCTGTTACTTTAATTTTTAGCAGTTACACACAATGTGAAACATTAAATTTATTTCATCACCTTCTAATACTTGAGTCACACCCACAGTTTGGAGAGCACTGGCTGCTGACAGGAAGCTGAATGCATCGAAAAGAGGCCCTGCAAGAAACTCCAAGGACTGGTCTCCAGACGCCCCCTCCTTTTTTTTTTCTTTTTGCAATGCCTTTGTTATGAAATATCAAATGTTGAGTACAGTTCCATATACATTTTGATGAAGTTCAAGGGGAATGTAAGGATGCCATCAGTATGCATGCCTTACAAGTAACCGTGTATTGCTCCTGTCACCTTTTTTGTTTACCAGTGGTCCACAACAGTGCTTTTTCCCATTCCAACTGGCAGAAGTGTCAGGTCCTGATTTGGGACAGCTGAAGAAAGTGCTGGCCAGCCTGGAGGGGGACCGTGGACTGGATCATGAGTAGTCTCCATGGGGCTGGCATGGGTAAAGATAAGGAGATGGGCAGGGGTCAAAGCTGCGAATGCCCAGGCAGAGCCCCCAGGTCAGGGCCAACCCTAGGATTCAAAAGCGGTGAGCCAGGCACTAGAGCACAGTGTCTAGTGACAGCTTTCTGTGTATTCAAGCAGATGCCTTGTACTGCTAAGTCCCCAGCTATTGCAGGAAATGAGATAGATGACAATTCATAGCTTCAGGTAGCTTCCAGCAGAAACCAGAGGGATGAGGAGGTGTTAGCCAGGTGAGGAAACGTATTCCAGGCAGACCCCCATAGGGAGGCATGTACCTCACCTTTCTCTGACATCTTCTCTTTTGCATTTTACCCTGTAGTAGGTCCGTGACAGTATGGCATGCATTTCTATGGCATATTGAGTTGCTTCTCTGTCTCCTGGTCACCCAACACAGCAGCATATGGAAAGATGTGGCAGTGGGGTAGCCTGGCTCTTCCAGGCGCTGAGAGAGTTTCAGAGTAGTTAGAACAGGGATGGAGGTGCAGGAGAGTCCGACAGGCCTGAGCCTTGGCCTTTACCCAAAAGACTGTAGTGAGCAGCTGGGGGTTTTAGCAGAAGAATGGTGATGTCTGAGGAGTCTAGTCCCAAAAGATCTGAGGACAGTGCAAGTCGAGTGTGGTCAATTTGACGCAAGTACTGCTCACTCATTTACTAGACCAGGAGGTACTGAGGGCCCCGTCGTGTGCCGCAGCCTCTTAAACAGCCTGGTAGAGTTCACGCTGCAGCAGGAAAGCCCGTCCAGTGGCCAAGCTGTGGTTCTGCGTGACTGGAGGCGGCTGTAGGGAGCGGTAGGGGAAGTTCCCCCCACCCTCGGTGAGAAGGGGCACGCCAGAGGCTGTATGCCCTGCCGAGGGGCTTTTCCACTGCGTGCCGTGGGGAGCCCTGGAAGATTCTAGGAAGGGGATTTTGTGATGAGATGCATGCTTTGGAAAAAGATTACTTTGGTAACTGTGTGAGCAATTCAGCAAAAGTAATAATCATACCAGCTAACACGTTTTGAGTACCCACTGTGTGCTGGGTGCTTTTAAGTGTTCACATGTCAACAAATTTAATGCTCACAAAAACACCATGAGGTCATATATGAATTTCCTATTAATGCCATAAAAATGGCCACATAGTGGTTTAAAAAAGCGTGAACTTATTATCCTTTAGTTCTGGAGGTCAGAAGTCTGGATTCAAGGTGTCAGAGGGTTTCATTCTTTTCGGAGGCTCTATGGGATAATTTATTTCCTTGCCTTCTAGAGGCCCCTTCCTCCGTACCTAAAATGCATGATTCCATTCTGCTGCTATTGTCACATTGCCTTCTTTCAACTAATTCTACTACCTCCCTCTTACGGGGTTTCAATTACACTGGGCCCATCCAGATAATCCAGGATAATCCGCCTGTATCAAGATCCTGAATTTAATCATCTGCAAATTCCTTCTGTCATGTAAAGTAATAAATCCACAGGTTCTAGGGATCAGAAAGTACACATCTTTTGGGGGTGGCATTCAGCTTGCTACAGGTAGGTACTGTTAGCCTCATTTTATAGACAGTGATACTGAGTCTCAGAGAGGTTAAGTAACGTGCCCAAAGTCACAGAGCAAGTAGATACAGAGTTCACCTGGGGCCTTATTCAGTCCTCACTCTGGCCCTGGACTTTGAGAGAGGCTTCCCTCGTCCAGAGCCGTGGAGACAGCCAGCTCAGGCTGCGGGCTTTAGAGGTTTGAGTGGCTGTTGGCCACTGTGTGGGCAGGCAGAAGGTGGTGACTGAGTGCCTACTATGTGCCAGGCACAGTGTGTCCAGTAGGGGACAGGACAGTTTAAGATAGACCCAGCCTTTGTGGAGTCAGGTGGGCATGAATGAATCATCTCACTGAGAATGACACTGGCTCAGCTGACGCTCCTGTGAAGGACAGTGCGGGATGGGGTGGTGGACTGTAAGGGGAGGGGGCTGTTCTTGTCTGGGGGGGCGTGGGCGGGAGTCTCCAGGGAAGCGACTTCACAGAGAGGAGCTAAGAGAGAGGAGTGGCCGGCACGGAGGGGAGCGTGGGGTGGGGCATGCAGTGACAGGGAGGTGATTCAGGTGTGAAATGAGGGGGTCCAGACCCCACAGGGTGCTGAGGGGTTCGTTAGGGAGCTGGGGTTTTGTCCCGAGTGCAGTGCGCATGATGGAATGACCGATGGCATCTGGGAGCGTGGCGTAGTGTTTAAACCAGAATTCTGGAAGGAATGAGCACTTGGAGGGAGCCTGGGAAATCCCGGAGTGCGGTGTTTCTCAGACTTGAAGTAGGCCACCTTCTCCTTAAAGGAAAAAATAGTCCAACAGTGTGACTTAAATGATTGTATTGTATTACTTGCATGCATACAAACAAAACTGGTGTAAATTCACTTGCTTATACAGCATATAAGCAATAAAACCAAACAAAGTTGATAGATTAAATACAAATAAAATTTAAAATCAATAACATTACTTAAAATAATAATTGTAGGGTTTCGTTTTGTTGAAATGAAACCTCTGCTCCTGGCAAAGATACTTTTGGTTCCCCATTTACTCTTGTTCCAAGTGATTACTTGATTTGCAAACATTTCCCTATTTGAAGAGCTCTGAAACTTGCATATGATGGGATTGGCCTTCATTTGGTTCTAGTACATTCTTTACCTGCTAAGTGTATTTCTCTTCTTTCCTTAAGACAAGGAAGACAGTATAGCCTGATGGTAAGTAAGTTGTTAAGAAAACAGGAACACTGGTGCTGAAGTGCTAGGAGCCAAACGCATGCGTCAGCACTCTGTGTATGGGATGACTCAGAATGGGTTCATCCTAGTACTGTTTTAGGTTGTCATTAAATGAAAACACCATTAAAATATGCAGACACAGACTTATAGGGGACTGTGAGGAGATGGTTACATTTCACTAATGAGAAAATGGAAGCTTGGACAGCCATTCAGTACTTACAAGCCGACAGTTACTGAATGCACAGCACCTGCCTGCTACTCTCTTGCAAGCATTTTACGTGGCTTGACTTGTGGAGTCCTCACGGAAGTCCTTCGGGCGTATCCAGATGAGGAAACAGAGGTGCAGAGAAGTTGGGGGACAGGATCACCTGCTATTAGGTGGGATTTGAACCTGGGTGGCTGGGTGCCAGTGCCCTTAGCTGCTACATCAATCTGCCTGAAAACAAAATATTTGAAATACATGGGGAAAAAAGACGGGAGGCCCAGGTGACGGGCCAGCTTAGCACGAACAGGGGAAACGGCATTCTTTGTTTTCATAGTGAAATTTGAGAGAATGGAGAACACTTTTTTGCCTTCATTTTTAAGGCGAAGAGCCTGCTAGCTGGAGAAAGAACTTCTGCCACTTCACTGGTGGTTGGTGACAAAGACCTGGCTCCAAATTGGCTGTCCTAACCTTCAGCTCGAGGTAGTGTAGCAGAAAGAATGTGGGCATTCGTTGCACTCGATGGGCGAGTGGTTACCCTGTGCCTAGACCTGAGGACGTGCAGGGAGATCAAAAAGCCTCTTGCCCTGCAGAGCACGTGTTCCTTCCTTCTGTATAGGTGTGCTGAGCGCCCATGTGCCAGGTAGAGAGGACCTGGAGGGTAGGAACTGCCCTTAGGAGGTGATTATCCCAGACAGTGATAATGGGAACTGGCATAGAGGTGTCAGGGCACTGAGAGAGCCCCTGGAGACTCACCTGAACAGAACCTGAACTGGAGAGGTGGCTTCCTGCATATTTCTCCATTAAAATTTCTATTGCATAAAAAATAAAAAGATTATTTAGCCAAATTATATTAATAAGTTTAGGCAGAATGCTGAATCAGTAAAATCAAAATACAAAATCAATTGTATTTTTATATATCACTAGCAAATAGAAAGTAAAGTTTAAAGGTATGTTTATAATAGTATAAAAATGATGGGGGGCCTGAGCTGAGGGGGGCCCGAGCTGAGTTTTCAAGGTGGTGTTGAGATAGTTGTAGGAAGCATGTGGGGACCAGGCAGAGGCAATGGCATGTGTAGAGTCTCATGGGACAGAAAACTGGGCTCAGGCCAGACAGATGCAGCTCTAGCACTTTCATAAGGGGGCTGAGAAGACCTTGTGGAATAATCCTTTTTCTTCCCCTCACCCCTACTGTCCCGCTCTCTGTTATACCACAGAGCACCTATCCTGTTAACAGAGATCGTGGGTGACATGATTTTGTAAAGTGCTTAAGGCATTAAATATGCAACTGAAATTTGCTGCTTAAGGAATCAACTTGTGAATTTTGAGAAACTGTGGATCCTTTAGTGTAAAAAAAACCCCTCCTATTTGTGTGTTTATAACTAATCTTGAATATTATCATGCGGTGCCAGAATCAGGGCTCATTTGCTTCCCTGGGCTTGGGGCCAGGGTGACGCTCCAGACCCGTCTCAGGCCACTGAGCTCCTCCCAGAGCAGGGAGGGTCCATGTGGGTTCTGAACAGGCTGCACCAGAGCTCCCAGTAATGCCGTCTCTGCTCGTTCCGGTGCTCCGTGGGCTACAGGCAGGTCCCTTGAATGGTGGTGGGTCTGTTTATGATCCAAGCATGTTCAGGGTTAAAATCAGAATATCAAAAGCAAACAGAGAAGAATATTGTTTAGATGCATTCAACTTCACACTTTTTATATGTAGCATTTTCTAGGTTAACCACTAAATGCATAGAAGGGGAAAAAGAGAAATAAAGATGTACAATAAAATTTTAAAAGTAATAAAAGAAAAAGAAAACTAGAATGAGCAGAACAGATAGCGCAGAATGAGGTGGCAGATTTAAATGCAGAATATTTCAGTGGTTACCTGTTAAATGCTTCAGTTAAATGACAGTGGTTGTCCCACTGGATAAGAAAACAAAACCCAATTCTGTACTGCTTAATTTGATTATCTCAGTAGATGAAAAAGCATTTGATAAAGTTCTCATCTTTTGGTGATTAAAAAAAATTAGCATACTAGGAATAGGAGGAATTTTGTTAATCTGATTAAGGGTATCTATCAAAAAACTTACAGCAAATACCATATTTAAATGAAAAAACATTGAAAGCTTTCTTATTAAGATCAGTAAGACAGGAATGCCCATTTTGACGAATTCTCTTCAATTTCATAATGGATATTCTTGCCAATGAAGTAAGGTTTGGAAATATGGAGAACAAGACTGGCATTGTATATAGAGAATATGATTGCATATTTCTCCATTAAAATTTCTATTGCCTAAAAGTAAAAAGATTCTTTACCCAAATTGTATTAATAAGTTTAGGTAGAATGTTGAATCATTAAAATCAAAATACAAAATCAATTGTTTTTTATATATCACTAGCAAATAGAAAGTAAAGTTTAAAGGTATGTTTATAATAGTATAAAAATCAAGTATGTAGGAAGAAATTAACAAAAGATATATAAAAATCTGGTAGGAAAAAATATAATACTAAATTGAGAGACATCAAAGAAGATTAAATAACTGGTGAGATATATCATATTCATAGATTAGGAGACTCGGTATTTAAACATTTCAGTTTTCCCTAGATTGATCTATAGAGACAATACTGTACTAATCTAAATCCCAACATGATTAATTTTTGTGCAGCTTGACAAGCTAATTTTAAAATTTATGAGACACCCAAAGGGCCAAGAATTGCCAAGACAATCTTGACGAGGTACCTCTCCGAGATCATCTCAACTCTCCAAGTGATTGAAAAGTCTGAGAAGCCCCCTCCCATCCTCCCATCCTCACTATCCCATAGCCACCTAAGGGCCAGGGCAGAGGGCTGGGCCGTGCTATTTTGGGGCCAGCACATGTCCGGGTAATGTGTATGGGCAGCTGCTTCACTCCTGCCATTCTCAATTGGCAGGTCACAAGAGTGTCCTTTCGGACTCTGTTACATGACTTTGTATCAAAAAATCTCATTCTACAAAATAAAACATTGGATGACATTTCAGTGATCTTGTTAGTGCTCATACTAATGTTATTTCGCTTGCTAGGAGACATATCTTAGAGATGACATAGAACAGAAAACAATGTCTAAAAATCTGTTAAATATTCTCACTAAGAACAAAAAATGATCAGAGTGAGTAGAAAATGGAACTGGCAGAAAATGGAATCAGTCACTGTTTTGTTTTCTATAGTGTAAGAGTTAAAAGAACAGGGTACCGAGCTGGACCGCTGGGCTAGTTCTGTGGCTGCATAGCAGATTTCCCCAAAACTTAGTGCCTTAAAACAACAAACACGTATGATCTCACGGTTTCTGAGGGGCAGGAATCTGGACATGGCTTAGCTCTGGGTGCCTCTGCCTCAAGGTCATGAAGATGTTGGCCAGGCGTGTGGTCTCATCTGAAGGCTCACCCAGGGCAAGATCCTCCTTCAAGCTCTCCCATGTGGTCGCTGGCCTGAGAGCCTCAGTCCCTCACTGGCCGTAGGCCACCATCAGTTCCTTGTCCCCTGGGCCACTCTGAGGGGTGGATCACCACATGGCAGCTGGCTCCCATCTCTGTGCTCAAGCAAGGGAACCAGGCAGGGAGTGCACAGGCTTCGCCACCTAGTCTCAGAGGTGGCCTACCTTCACTTTTGCCACGTTCTATTATCCAAAAGCACGGCACTAGGTCCAACCCATGGGAGGAGATTTCACAAGGGCATGAATATCAGGAGGTGGGGATCCCTGGGGCCATTTTTGAGGCTGCCTACTTCAGTTTGCCCTCTGGTTCCCAAAGCATCACATCCCTCCCACAGGCAGAGGTCATTCACTTTCTCTAAGCTCCCAAACGTCCCATCCCATTGCAGCATCTGCCCAAAGCCCAGACTCTCATCATCTAAATCAGATCTGGGTGGGGACGAGGCTTTTGGCAGTAGATATGTTTACTGTGCAACATTTACTGTTACATAGTAACTGTTACTGTGTAACAAATCATTTAGCAGCTTGAAACAAACTTTTATCTCACAGGATGATGGGATCACTGTGGCTATCTTAGTGGCTACCTGCACAACTGTCCGGGTTGATGCCCTGAGTCTGCCACATACAGGCTGTGAGCCCTTGGGCTAGTCATTTCCCCTCTGCGCTTCATTTGCTCATCTGTACAATGGGGCTAATAATATTACTTACCTAATAGGGATAATGTAATGATTAAATGACATACTTTCTCAAGTAAATAGCACAGTCCCTGGCACAGAGTAAATGCTCAATCCATGATAGTCATTTATAATTAATAGTATTAGAATTGTTACTATTTTTCCTAAGAAAAACTTGAGCAGCTTTCTCAGAATGCAGAGAGAAGAGGATAAAGGTGAGAGAAAATGGTTGGTCTCAGACACAGACAGGGAGAATCCAGCCAACTCTCAGTCGCTCCTCAAGGAGTCCAAGGAGATCAGAAGCAACGATTAGAGTTTAAAAAAACAAAGCACACTAAACAAAAGGTGTTTGAACCTGCTGATTAAAGTATTTCCCGTGATCCAAACAGTATTAGAATGTCAGAGCAGGGAAGGGTATGGGGGTGCATGTTTAGGTAAGGCGTTGTGGGAAGTAACTGAGGCCCATGGGAGTGACTGGGCCGGTCCCTGTTGTCAGACCTGCACGTTAGTGACTGCAGACCCATCCAGTTTGGAAAATTGCAAAGGGGAACTGTGACCACGCTGCAGATGCAGCTGCGTCACACTCATGTTGGAGTGACGTTGCCATGCCAACGTGGTGTGTCTGTCCTCCCTTCCCCGGCCTCGAGCCTCACCTGCCTCCCTGCCTCCTCTTCTTCCCCACGCCAGGCCAAGTGCAGGAACATGGAGCACGCGCTGCGGGAGAAAGCCAAGGCCTTCTGGGCCATGCGGCGCTCCTACGAGGCCATCGCCAAGCACAATCAGGTGAGTGAGCATGTGGGCTGAGCGGGCACAGGGGACACTGAGGTAGTCGGGAGGACAGGCGAAGACAGGCTGGCCTGATTTGGGCTAGCATCACCTACCAGGTAACTGCTGACCGTAGCTGGCCTTCTTGAGCACTCACAGTCTGGTGCAGCCACGCCCTGGACTCCGAGTGTGGCTTCTCTGTCCTGGCCTCTCTAAAGACCTGGGCGTGGCCACAGGAACAGCTCAAAACTCCACCTGCGCCATCTGCACTGTGCTGTAAGAGAGACTTCAGCACGTACCTCTCCTCACTGTCTGCCCGTGTGCTCAAGCCACTGATGACCTGGGGTTCCTGAGCGATTCCTGTTTCCTCTCCGTCCCCACGTGCACTCCCTCAGCAGTCCTGGGCCCCCATCTCCAAATACGTCACACCTGCTCGGCTCTCCGCCTCACTGCTGCCCGCCTGGTCCAGGTCAGCATCACTGCTCACCTGGCCCCTACCTGGCCCTCTGTCCTGCCTGTGTGTCCTGCTGTCCTGGACCGGGTGACCTTGTAGAGAAACACATCAGCCGCACCACTCCTCTGCTGCAGGCTGCCCGTGACTTCCCACTGCACTTGGGCACAGCCCTCACTCCTTCCATCGGACTGGCTTGCCTTGTTCGGGACTGCACTTGGGGAGTGTCCCTCTGTCCAGCTGGCAACGCCAC
The DNA here is from genome assembly GCF_040939455.1 of Microcebus murinus. NCBI lineage: Eukaryota > Metazoa > Chordata > Mammalia > Primates > Cheirogaleidae > Microcebus > Microcebus murinus. The sequence continues at coordinate 22,786,692 of NC_134127.1, read as the reverse complement.
TTGCCCATCCTAGGCAGTGTGAACTCCTAGGCTAAGGGCAACGTGGTCAGGTGTGAGGCCTCTAGGACTCCAGTTTGATCAATGCTTTTCCTGTTAAGTTCCATTAATCCAGGTCGAGAAGTGAGAGAAGTGAAAGTTCTGGTGTTTACCCCTTTGCAATGAGGCTGTCATTCACAGTTGGGGGGGTGCAGTTGACTTTGCACTTGCTGATTTTTCCTGAGGGGGATTCTACGTTTTCTACCACAGCCCTTGTCCGTCTTTCATCTGTTCTCATTTGCATTGCTTTGATTATTGGTAAATTCTCTTTTTCCCCTTGGAATATTTGTCTTTTCTCCTCGTGGATTTGTATTAATAAAAATGCTTTCTTTGTACATTAAGAAGAATAACAATTTGTCATTTATGTTTCAATTTTTTTTTTTAGTTATTTCTTTTTCACTGAATCATTTCACTTTTCCTGGTCATTTTCACTTTGTCAGTGAATCATTTTGTCATCGTATTTCCAGAGCCGTAAACATACAGATGGTCCCCAACTTGTGATGGTTCGTTTTTTTTGACTTTACAATGGTGTGACATTGATACACACTCAGTGGAAGCTGTACTTCAAGTACCCATACGATCATTCTGTCTTTCACTTTCAATATAGTATGCAGTAAATTACATGAGATATTCAGCACTTTATTGTAAAATAGGCTTTGGCTGGGTGTGGTAATGTGGTGGTGTGCACCTGTAGTCCCAGCTACTCAGAAGGCTAAGCCAGGAGGATCACTTGAGCCCAGGGGTTTGAGGCTGCAGTGAGCTATGATTGTACCACTGCACTCCAGCCTGGGCAAGAGAGCAAGACCCCATCTCCAAAAAAATAAATAGATAAATAAAATAAAATAGGCTTTGTGTTAGACGGTTTTGCTCAACTGTTGGCTAATGTAAGTATCCTGAACCCATTTAAGGTAGGCTAGACTATACCATGATGTTTGGTAGGTTGGGTGTATTAATGCATTTTCTACTTAATATTTTAAACTTACCATGGGTTTGTTGGTACGTAACCCCATCATGAGTTGAGGAGCCTCTGTATTAAAGTTTAAATCTAAAGATAAGATCACTAACCTGCCATTGCTAGAGCACACATTTTTTGAGTTGTTTTTCCAGTAGTTGTCATGGAACTATATTTATTATATTTATATATTTAACTTTATGAACAGTCTTCCCATATGAAACCTCTTATTTTCTGTGTATCTAATTATCTCATTCTTTCTTTAAGTCTTCTCAGTTTCATATTATTATGCTCAGGAATGTCTTTCTTATTCCAAGACAAGAAATACTTCTTTGCTTTTTCTTTGGTTACATTTATGGTTTTGCTTTCGCTTTTTAAATGCTTTTTGTGGTTATGATTTGCGGTGTATGATTTCACCTGTAGGGTTCTACATGTGATTTCTTTTGAGCGTGGAGTTTCTTTACTAAGAATCCGGAAGTCCCTGGGCGGGCGGTGGCTGAGGCCCCCTGCGCGTCCGAACTCTGACTCCCGTGCTGTCTGCCGTAGGTGGAGGCGGCCTGGCTGGAGAGCCGCATCCGGCAGGAGTTCGACAAGCTGCGCGAGTTCCTGCGCGTGGAGGAGCAGGCCATCCTGGACGCCATGGCCGAGGAGACCAGGCAGAAGCAGCTTCTGGCCGAGGAGAAGATGAAGCAGCTCACGGAGGAGACGGAGGTGCTGGCCCATGAGATCGAGCGTCTGCAGATGGAGATGAAGGAAGACGACATTTCTTTTCTCATGGTAAGGAGCTCGACGTCTGGATTCGAGGACAGGGCCCAGATGTCGGGGACCAGCTGGGAGCCAGCGGTCACCAACCCTGGCCGACCCGGTCTTCCCGGAGCTTCCCGGTGCTGGCCTGGAGGCACGGACAGGCGATGTGCTTTGTCCCAAAAGGCTACAAAGACCAGTTAGAGCGGAGTTCTCTGAGAGCCTCTTATTTTTTTCTTAATTTTCTCTTCTTTCCCCTCCACCTTGCACTCACTCTTGCTCTCATTTTTTGTTTTTGTTTCTTCTCTCTACTCTTTTATAAAATGGAGTCTTTTAAGATTATTCAGTTATTTAAATTTTGGATTTAAATATGATGCCTTGGCATTCTTTCTTCTCAAGAAAAGGATGATTTTATTCTCTCTTTAATATTATTGAGTTCATTTTTACTTCCTTTTATTGATTTCGTTTCCACTGCATGAGTCATTGGCGCTTACAGGGAAGTTTCTGTAAGTTGAAAGCTGGTTTGTGAATCCGTGAGGATAGGGAGGTCTCTCTGCTCCCTGGAGAGTGGAACTCTCTGGAAAGGGGAGACTTTTCAGAAAGGAGTAGGCAAGGACAGGGACATCTCTGTGTTCAGGCAGGTGTCACGTCCTGGGCCAGACCTTTATGGGGTCTCTGCCTCCTACAAAGCCTTGAACTGTGATGTCTCCTGTCTCCAAAATGCCACCAGTTATGAAATCACCTGCTGGGTTCTAAGAGCTGGGGTCCTTGCTGATCAGGAAATTGGAAGCATCATCTTGCCCTGCACCCAGTGTACTTTTCAGGAATGGTTTCTGGCTCCTTTAAAAAAAAATAACAGCTTTATTGAGCTATAACTCACATACTACATTTTCTCTACATCTGTGTCTCTGTTTCTTTTTCTTTTTTTCCAGAAACACAAGAGCCGAAAGCGCCGGTAAGTTGCTCAAGCTGGTGGAGGGGAGGGGAAGAGCAGGCAGGATCCCAGGGGTGCAAACTCCAGCGGCCCCGGGGCCGGGCAGGTAACACAGCCAGCCGCGTGCAACACGGAGGGAACGGCGGGGCCTGGCCAGGTGGAGACAGCCCCTTCCCCAGCACCCTAAATCTGGTTGGCGCTGGGGCGGGGTGTCGTTCTCCTGAGGGTGGAGGGTCCCCCCATCTACTGTGCGTGGAGGGAGAACACGGCTCATAGTTCTCAGGGCACCATCCAACAGCAGGCTTGTTCTTAGTCAGCCCCTGCCTCCGAGAGCCCCAAGCCCCTGGTTTGTGTTGACGGTTGTTGGGTTCACAGGGCTGAATGAGGAAGAGCTGAGTCCCAGTCAGAGCTGTGCAAAGATGGAAGAGAGAGCTTGGGGCAGTAGAGAGTCCGCTGTGCTCAATACTCACTGGCGGTGTGCGAGCAAAAGCTGGATGACACCTTGGGACTGGTGGACTAGCGCACCCTTAGGGTCCCTTCCAACTCACACATCCCATGAGCCAGATGTGTAAGTGTGATTTCTGCCCACGAGGATGGCAGCTGTGGTGAAGAACCTCCTATTTGTGTTTCTCCCAGCTGGGGCAGGGCGAGCCCTCGTTTGTACTGGATCCTGAAGGGCTGTAGCAGCCCAGTGGGGCCCCGGCCTGTCTCCTGTCTGAGTCCCATCCAGTCTTGTCTTGGGGAAGGTGGCCAGGAGACTTGGGATCGAGGCGAGGGAGCGAGTCCAGTTAACCCAGTTTGGCCGAGGATGCGTGGCCCCGGCCCTGCCTGACACCCAGTTCTCCTTCCCAGCCTCTTCTGCACCGTGGAGCCCGAGCCCGTGCAGCCCGGCATGCTCATCGACATCTGCAAGTACCTGGACTCCCTGCAGTACCGCGTCTGGAAGAAGATGGTCGGGTCTGTCGAATCTGGTGAGCGGGGGCGTGGGCAGGTGTTCTGAGCATGGGGGAGGGGTATAGGGGGTTCCTCATGCTGCCAGAGGGCCAGCTGGACTCGTCTCTGCCAGGCCCCACCTGCTCAGAGCTCCCTCTTCATTCAGCTCCAGGCAGGTCCTCCGGTCCCCCTCACTCTGTCCTGACAGTCCTACCCTCCCTGCATAACGCCTTCCTCTGGGCGTCCTGACATTCTTCCACCTCTTCAGAGAGGGAAACCAGCTTCCCTCTCTAATCAGAACTGTGTCACACGTATGATGAAAGACCTCCTTGCTCCAGGGTCACCTCTCCCGAGGGGACTCCAGCCCACACCAGCCACTGTGTCCTGGCTGCACAGGGAGGGATGCCAGTGGCCCAGGGGAGTGGCACGTGCTTTTCTAAGACATCACAGGGTCCTGGGAACATGATGAGTCCCTGCCCATATAGTTTCCTGTGGCTGCCATAACAAAAGACCACAGGCTGGGGGGCTTAGAGTGATAGAAATTTATTCTCTCGCAGTTTGATCTCTGCCACCGCAGCCACCCTGCTTTCTCCCCTGTGAATTTTGTGTCCCTTTTCTTTCTATAAAGATCTCAGTCATTGTGTTAGGGGCCATCCTACTACAGTCTGACTTCCTCTTAACTAATACATGTGCTGTGACCCCATTCCCAAATAAGGTCACCTTCTCAAGGACTGGGTTAGGACTGCAACGTATCTTTTTGGGGGGTCCCTTAACACCGCCCCTCAGCTCCGGGCAGCTCCTTGCATGGACAGAGTGGGGCTTGGGGTCGGCATGGCGGTGGGGAGGGGTGCCAGGTTTGTTGATTTCCCCATTTCCCCTCTCTCCCGCAGTGCCCTTCAGCTTAGACCCCAACACGGCGGCCGGCTGGCTCTCCGTGTCCGACGACCTCACCAGCGTCACCAACCATGGCTACCGCGTGCAGGTGGAGAACCCGGAGCGCTTCTCCTCGGCGCCCTGCCTGCTGGGCTCCCGCGTCTTCTCGCAGGGCTCCCACGCCTGGGAGGTGGCGCTGGGCGGGCTGCAGAGCTGGCGGGTGGGCGTGGTGCGCGTGCGGCAGGACGCGGGCGCCGAGGGCCACTCGCACAGCTGCTACCACGACACGCGCGCGGGCTTCTGGTACGTGTGCCGCACGCAGGGCGTGGAGGGGGACCACTGCGTGACCTCGGACCCGGCCACGTCGCCGCTGGTCCTGGCCATCCCGCGCCGCCTGCGCGTGGAGCTGGAGTGCGAGGAGGGCGAGCTGTCCTTCTACGACGCCGAGCGCCACTGCCACCTGTACACCTTCCACGCGCGCTTCGGGGCGGTGCGGCCCTACTTCTACCTGGGCGGCGCGCGCGGGGACGGGCCCCTGGAGCCGCTGCGCATCTGCCCGCTGCGCATCAGCGTCAAGGAGGAGCTGGACGGCTGAGCTGGCCCAGCCCTCCCGGTGCTGCCCGGGTCTCGTGCCACGGCCCCATTCCTCTTCCCGCGCCCTCCCCAGTGCCCGCGCTCCCCTGGGCACCGCTCTGCCCACGCCTCCTGGCCGGAGTCTTCCTCCCGTCCTGTCTGGACCTTTTCTGGCTCTCGAGGCCCTGTGCCTCTCTCTTCATGTTCCATCCCTTCTCTGCCCACCATAGGAGCCATCCAGGGGGTACCTCGCTGGGCCAGCCTCTCCCCAGAGCCCTGGCACCTTCAGGCTATAAATTTTCTGAATCCTCCTTCCAGGATTTCCAGGGATAATGTTTGCTTCTAGAATGGGCCTGTTTTAAAATGCAGGTTTAAAATGCAGGTATGGAGCGATCAGCCAATCGGGACAAGACTGCCACTGGGAAGATTGTTTGTCATTCATAGTTCCCGGGAGGAGGGGGCAGGCCAGGCCACAGGGCACATAGGAGATACTGGGTTGGTCAGGGGGTGGGGGCTGGGGACACAGTGGCGAGAGACTGTATCGTGCTTTTCTCAGGACGGAATGGGCAGGGCGGGGCAGACAGCCTTAGGGCTGGCTGGCTGGAGTGATTTCAGCAGCTCTGGGCACAGTGGCTGCTGCTACCTGGTGCTGGGCTGCTCAAGGGGACACTGGCCTGGAGAGAGAGAGCCCCGGGAGAGCCAGATGCTGGAGGCGGCGGGGTGTGGCCCAGGGTGGCTTGGTTTGCCCCAGCCAGGTGTTTGCCAGCCTGGGAGGGACAGTCTCTCCAGGCCAGTGACGCCCAGATGTCAGAGCATCAGGGATACAGTATATAAGAAAATACAGTTCACGCAGGGCTGCTGCCGTGGCTCTGGGACAGGACCCAGGGCTTGGCTTGTCTTTTACTTTATGTCAGTATCTTAAAACTCTCTACAGGTCCTCCCTCCCCATCGGATCGGGTCTGATTTCTATCTGTACTCTCGGATGATTTCCTCTGCACAGCAGGTTCCGGAGCACTTAAATGCAAAATCTTCACGAGAGTGGTGTCAGTCTGTCCCCCTAGCCTTCACTGTGCTCACCTGTGGACGAGACAGGGCTGGACCTTTTCCAGTTAGGAAGAAGGGAAAGGGGCGCCGCCTGGGCACCTTGGTTGTGGCCCTAGACGCTGTGAGAGGGAGGGACGCAGCTGCCGCCTGCTCATCTCCGCTGACTTCAACCTGCTCGTTCTCGCTCTGTGACTTCCTGCATTTTCATCCCAAATTTCTTCTCCCTCCACCGTGCCTGCAGGCCTGTATCTGTGCTTGTTCTCTCTCTCTCACATGCCTCCAGAGAGAGAGTTTTTAATTTTCAACTCACTGTGTCCCAGGAAGCGGTGTTGGAAGAGCAGTGTTAGAATTGGGGGCACATTCCTGGCAGAGGACTGGGTGTCCTGCCTCCTGCCTGTACCCCCGGTTCATAGCACCGTTTCAAACAACTTAAGACTCACACCCATCAGTTGGTGATGAATGTGTCCATACATTGGTTACATAAAAAGCAGGGCGAGGGAGGAAATGCCACCGGGTGAAGCGGGCGGGTTGGGAGAGGTGAGGCTGTTGGCAAACAAATGCATGTGCCTGGCTGAAGACGCTGTGGCACTTTAAGAGCCAAACACGACTGAGAGTGCACGCCCTCTGCTACAAACCACCCGGCCGGTCTCATAGAATTTCTATATAATAGACTTGACCTGAAATTATTTTGTCAGTTATACAATACACTTTTTTAAACCTGGTTCTTAGTGTGCATACAATAAACTTTTAAAAATGTTTTTTTTTATTTTCACCTTGGATGTTGAAAGAGTTTTTTTTTTTTAAAAAAAACAGGATAATTTGAATAGCCTAGGCTTAATTTTTTTAAAAAAAAAATGATATTTGAGCTAAAACCCACTGTTTTCCTTTTAGTGTTCTTACAAGCAAAAGTTCATCCACATTGTAGCAGGTGTCTGACTTTATTCCATTCTATTGTTGGATAATATTCCATTGTATGGAATGACACACAGTATTACCTCTTATCTGTTCTTCAGTTGGTGGACATTTGGGCTGTTTCCACTTTTCGACTATTAGGAATAATGCTGCTACGAACATTTGTGTACAGGGTTTTGTGTGGACGTATGTTCTCAGCTCTCTTTGGTATATGCCTAGGAGATTTGTGGATCATGTGGCAATTCTTTTGAACCCTTGGAGGCACTGCCAACCTGTTTTCCTGTGCGGCTGCTCCATTTTACATTCCCACCAGCAGTGTGTGAGTGTTCCGACTGCCCCGCGTCCTTGCCAGCACTTGTTACTTTCTGTCTTTTAACTTAGCCATCCTAGTGGGGGTGAGGTAGTATCTCATTGTGGTTTGATTTCCATTTCCCTGATGCCTAATGATATCATGCATCTTTTCTCGTGCTTACTGGCCATTTGTATATCTTCTTAGGAGAACTGTCTTCAGTTCCTTTTCTCATTTTTAATTGGGTTGTCTTTATTATTGAGTTGTAAGAGTTCTTTATATATTCCAGATAACCAGTCCCTTTATCAGACATATCATTTATAAAACTTCTCTCCCATCTGTGAGCTGTTCCATTTCCTTGATACTGTCTTTCAAAAACACTAAAATTTTTAATTTTGATGATGTCCAGTTTTTATTTTTCTTTTGTTGCTTACGTATCCTAGAAATCTTAACTTTTGACACTGCCCTAAGTCTGTATATTCTAAGTTCTGGATTGTGGCTCAGGGATGGGGCACTCGTTCTATTGGCAGGAAGCCCTAGTCCAAGAATCTGTTAATTCTTCCTTTAAACCCTCTCCTGCCCTCGCCTTCCACTCACCCCGTCTCACGCCCCTTCTCGTTATTGCGTCCGGGCGTGAGGCAGCCGCTCCCCGGGAAGCCTCCTGTTGTCCAGCCCCTTCTGCTGCTGAGTCCGTCCCATGTACTTCAGCCAGATGCACCGTCCTTCAGCCTCCCCTGCCACCCCCAGGGACCCTGCTCCCAACCTGCCCAGGTGCATTCCTCCAGGGCAGCTCTTAGAGCTCACCGTCACCAGCTCTGCCTTCGTACCCGGAGTTCCCTGACTGCCGTCACACATATGCAGTTCCAGCCAGTCCAGGCTCCTGTTACCTTTTACCAGGGGACTGTTGCCATTAGAGTGTCCTGTCATTGGTTACTCTGGCTGCCGGGCATTGGCTCTACCACTTACGTGCCGTATCCCCTAAGCACACCCTTCACCTGCCTGAGCTCATTTTGTTCCTCTAGAGGTGGGGATCACCCCCACAACCCCCATCCTAAAGGTGTGATGCAGGGTTAGGGTTAGGGTTAGGGTGTGCTGAACTTTCAGAAACAGGAGCTGTGGGAGCACCAAACAAGAGAACACAAGGGTCCCTCGCTGAACTCCCTGGCTCCCTGTCACCTCCACGTCAGCCACCAGGTATTAGTTGGTCAGAATTTGGTGCCCAAGGGCCATTTCTTTCTTTCTTGCTTCCTCTTGCTAGTGGAAAATGAAATTTCTCTCAACAGTTTGATGGTTGGTTCAATATCACAATCGTGGGATAGCGGGAGTCTCACAGCCCCTGTGGTTTGAGGTGGGGCCGTGGCAGGAATTTTCCCAGCTCCTCAGGGTGACATGCAAGAGGCCTCCTCATCAGTGCCAGCCTCTGTTATCACCACTGTCTGCACAGATGCTGCCTGGCCTTCCTGGGCACATTCCTGGCACCATCTCCATTGTCCTCCTGCCTGCAACGCCTGCCCCGGCTCCCAAATCGTTCTTCTTGGCTGGCTGGTACCGTGTTTCCCTGAAAGTAAGACAGGGTCTTATATTTATTTTTCCTCAAGAAGACGCCCTAGGGCTTATTTTCAGGGGATGTGTTATTTTCCCCTCAAAGCCTCAGCTTGCAGCACGCACAGGATGGCCAGGGCCTGACGGGGGAGCCGACGTTGTTGCTGGGGCTGCCACACCTTTCCGGTCACCTCTGGGAAAGTAGCTGTCACGATGGGGCCAATGAGAAGGGCTGCTTGTCTTCTTTACTGCTCCGCGATGACATGCATGGGTTATACAGATGAGCTGCGCAGCCACACCCAGCACTAGGTTTTATTTTCCGGGTGGGGCTTCTATTGCGCAAATGCTTAGAAATTCTGCTAGGGCTTATTTTATGGGTAGGTCTTGTTTTTGGGGAAACACGGTACCTTCCCAGCCCCAGCCGGCTGCCGCTGCACGTTGCCCGTTGCCCGTTCTGCTAGCCGTGCTCATCCCTGTCTCCTCTGCATGGAGATCTGTGAGTGCGGGGACCACACCATCTTCCCTTTCTATTTCTGCGGCCCTAGTCAATGATGCTGAGTACGTGTCTAGTTGGAGATGCACACTGCAGGTCCGAAGGGCTGTCCTTTGAGGCTCCACTAATCACTCTGGGGAGGAGAAATTGTCATGAAGCCTGAAATCCGGATTCCTGGATCCAGACCCCAACCCTGGGACTATGAGCCACCTGAGCCATTCCGCCCCCTGCTCCCTCCCGTAGAGTGAGGATTCCAGTGTCTACCTCCGGCAATTTTTAGTAAAGATGCCTAGTATTATATCCTAAAGTTGGCGTAGGATTAATACATGCTGGCTAATTATAGGAGATTCAGAAAATGGGAGATTCTGAATGTTGAGATTATGATTCGAGATAACAACAAATCCCAAAGAAAGGTGAGAAATTGAGAAATACTGAGTTATCTATGTTGGGATTTTTAACGCAGATGCGTATATAAAACTTACAAAAAATTTCAGTAACTTGAGAAAATGGATTTGTTGTAATAACCGAGAAAAATAGGACTCGAAGTTATAGGCACAGACATGCAGCGTCCTCACAAAAAGGCAAGCAAGAGCTTGTCCTTAATTTGTGTTGATTAGATAATCCATTTACATGGCTGGAAACCAAAGGTACAGTATGTACTAGAATAATCTCTTTCCTTCTTCAGCCCGAACACTCAGCATCCACGTAGGCAATCCATAGTGCCGGTTTTGTTTAATCCTTGCAGGCATGTTTTATGCATAGCACGCATTGTAAGTGTATTTTGGTTCCCCCACTACGCTGTAGTTGAAGAGCAGATACTCCAGCTCTGTATCCCAAAGTAGCTCAACCAAGAGGAGAAGACTCAGAGGATGTTATTAAAATCATTTCTCTGTCAAAGGGGAAGGCTCGTCCTGGATGTTTTTTAATGCAGTCAGTCCAATAGGTGGATTTTGCTTTTTGTTCTTGTTGAAAATATTTTCCCCTAGGATTTTGAAACAGAGAAAAAGCGAGGTGGAAACATTAACTGTGAAACCTCAATATAGATTTTAAAAATCTCAGTCCTCACAAAGGTACCCAGTGGGTAAGAGGCTGGGATATGGTATCGGACAACCTGGGTTCACACTCTGACTCAACCGCTGTGTGATGTTGGGAGAGTTACTTAACCTCTCTGTGCCTTAGTTTCATCATGAGGGAAATGGAGATAATAGGAGTTCCTACCTTATAGGGTAGCTATGAGATTAAATGAACAAATACTTAGAATAGGGGTCTGACATACACTTAGCAGGTGACAGTTTACTGTTTACCTGGCTCTGCTGCTTAAGTAACAGCAGGACTGATGCAGTCGTTCACCTTCTCTTCTGTAAACAGGGAAACCTGGGCACTTGCATGTTTTTTTTCTAGTTCCAACATCCCGAGAGTCACAAGCAAAGCCCGTGTCTTGCACACAGTGGGGACGGCTGCTTCGGGGCGCTGCTGCCAGCCAATATTCAGGAACCTGGGTGTTGTCCCAGAAGCTTTGCCTCATGTTTTGAGCCTGGAGAAAAAAGAAGGCTAATGAGTCACAGTGTTTTAGGCATGAGAAAGGTTATTGGAGAGAGGAGCCGGTCTTGAAAAATAGCTCATAAAATTAGCAATCGATTATGCATGATACAATGGTGTTGTCATGTTCCAGAGGTGACTGATGGATGTGTGAGATTAAAGACGATGACAAATACTGATTCATGTCCGCTGTGAGGATGACCTTAATGCCCAGCAGCGGTGGAGCAGTTTGGATTGGACGGAGATGATTGTTAGTGATGAGAGATGCCGGGATTGTATCGTCTCCCTTCGAGATTTCAAAAAGAAAATGCAGCTTCTGACACTGGCCTGTGCCACCCCTCCCTTCCCCTGTCCTTGATCAGAGGACCCAGCAAGATGGGTTCAATGACTACTAAAGTCTGGTGGCCCAGGATGGAGGGAAGCTCTGCTGCTAAGGGGCGTTGTTTGTCCTTGTTTGTGGGTGTCACTTGGGTGGGTTTCTCCTGCCAGGGAACAGGCAGAGGAAGATGGGAGATGTTGGTTTCTATGGATACTGGGCTAGCTGGGATTTGCATAATGTAGTTCAGAGAACAGACAGTCTGGGAACAATGTGGACCCAGGAGGAACATAAAGGCACATGGAAACGAGTTGGAGGGTCTCGGTAGCCAGGCTCCATCCCAGCCTTCTTCCAGGGACACTGATCTGTGTCCTTCCCTGTCCTCTGGGTAAGCAGCAGCATGGGGCCCTGAGCATGGGGGGAGGTGGTGTGTGAACAGCACCCCCCAAAGGCACGGCACATACTTGGGGTTCAACAGACGTTGGTACGCTACCCTCCCCTGCGAGCCAGCCATGGGCTAACGCAGTCCTGCGATAACTCCCTGTTTGGTACAAAGCATCTGTGTGCCCTGTCTGTGCTAATCCCCACTGCCCCCTGCCCACCCTGAGACAGGCTCAACAAAGAGGTCAGGGGGCTTGTTCAAGGTCACACGAGTAATCAGTAACAGAGCCGGACCTCAAAGTCTCTTGGAGCTATGGTCCCCAAACCCCAAAACATCTTCTGGGGTTTGCAGCAGTAAATGCGGGATCATTGCAGCAGTTCAGTTTATGAAGGCCTGGACCGAGGCCGAGGGCGTGGGGAGAAACCAGCAACGAGAAATACTGGAGCGGTGGGCTTGCCGGGCAGTGTCGTGGGCAGGACGCAGCATGCGAGGAGAGTCAGGCGGGTTCAGTGCTGTGTTTGTGGGACTCTCAGGTGGAAGCGTAGAGGGGCGGTTACACGCAGAGCTCTGTAGCTCAGGGTCTGCACGGGAGACCCGGAATCGCGGCACTGACTCAACCTGAGAGCTGGGCTGAGGATTCGGGTCAGAGAAGCAGAAGTGGAACCAGGGGCAGGAGGCATAACAGAAGCAAAAACAAGCACGTTGAAGGAAGAAGGGGTGAGCAGCAGTGACAAAAGACCCAGATTTCATTTAAAATGAGGGCAGAAAATAATTCTCTGAATCCAGTTTAAGGCGGCATACCGCTTGCAGCCCCTGGCATGGATTTTCCCACTATTAGTGGAGACTAGAAAGATGGGAACACTCACCACCAACAGAAAGTGATGGATAACCCACCTGTTGGCAGAAATTGGGAGGGATGCCCCTTACTCCAAAGCTATTGGAGCTGGGCTTTTAGCAACCACCCAGAAACACTGCAAGCTATTTTGTTCCTCCTTCTAACGCCACTGAGGTGCTGATGTTGGGCTTTGGGGCTCCGAGGAGGTGGTCTTGCCCCTAAGTTACTCCTGCGTTATCCCCTCTTGCTCTCTGAGAGCCTGGTCTCAGCTGTAGGGATGAAAGGATGAATCTCATGCCCAGCTCTGCACATCAGCACCACGCCACGGGGAGCTCACTGAGGTTAGTGTTTGTTGAGTGAATGCATCAACGAATAGATACACCCCTGAGGAGAAAGTGAATTTGGGAAACAAAACTGGAGATTGTGAGATCCAGCCATTCTCCTGAGGGTCAGGGCATTATTTTAATTAAGGGAGTTTTCTTCCAGGCACTGACTCCCTGGTGTTCCCAAGCTGCTTTCTGCAGTGGCCAGGAAGACTGTTTGCTCCTGTTCTTCCTCTCGCCACACCCAGTTACTTGCAAGTCCCAGAAACAACTGAGCAGAAAAGAGAACTGGCAGCATCACGGTGCATCCTGGGAGGTCCAGACTCTGCGAAACAGAGAGGCAGAGAGAGGAAGGGCCCCTTCCAGGGTGCATGCGGGTTTGTAGTTTGTTGTTGTTGTTTGTGTTTTTGTTTGAAATCTACGTTTTCAGTTTCAGGAGAGCTGTAGGCATAGATGAGCCCATCTCCAGGCTAAGTGCTGTGGCTCACGCCTGTAATCCCAGCACTTTGGGAGGCTGAAGTGGGAGGATCCTTGAGCCCAGGAGTTCGAGACCAGGCTGGGCAACATAGCGAGACTCTGTCTCTACAAAAAAATTTAAAAAATTAGCTGGGCATGATGGCTCATGCCTGTAGTCCCAAGCTACACCCCGAGGCTGAGGCAGGAGGATCACTTGAGCCTGGGAGTTAGAGGCTGCAGTGAACTATGATGATGACACTGCTTTCCAGCCTGGGTGACAGAGCAATACCCTGCCCTTCACCCAAAAAAGGATCCCACCTCCCCACCTCCAGACAGCAGAGCCACCCCACTTTGAGGATGAGCTAAGCCGGGAGAGAGCTGGGAGCTGGGGCACTGCAACTGCCCTCAGCTAGGTCCACGAATGTGGGCCTTTGTGGAACTGAGAGAATCTAATTAGATTTCGCCTTCTCTGATGGTGAGTCTATTAATTAAAAACGACATGAGGACAAAAGGGAGGAATTATCCTGAAGACTATTGGAAGAATCTCTCTTTAAAAGGCCATCTGCAGCACCTGGGAGAAAGTTTTGTCGTCCTTAATCAGGAGTCATCTGTATTTAAACAGGCGCAGAGGGAGGAAGAGGAAAGGCTGCCAAGTATGAAAAGGGAGTGGGTGAGATAAAGCAGAATTGCAGGGGAACTGAGAAGGTCACAGCCGACTTGAACCCCATAGAAAAGACAGTCAAGAAGAGAATTGTTAATTAAGCCTGAGAAAAATGAAGGAATGTGGAAGACAAACTTGAGAAACATTGCCAGAAGATGGACGGGAGAGGAACTTAAAAAAGAAAAAAAAGAAGAGATGGAGGACAAAAAATTAAAATCTAACTTAAAAATTATAGGAAAAAAATCTGAACAAATTGGAACCGAAATGACTGATGCAACTGGAAATTGAAAGTGCTTACTACATTGCAAACAAATTTATGGCAAATAGTTTGAATTATAGGGTACAAAATAAATTCTACTAACATCCAGGACTACAAAGCAAACAACACGATAAAAACCTAGTTATTTACCATTGAGTAAAAATCAATCTGCTTTACCAAAAGACAAATAATGGGGAAATATGTATAGAATCCTGAGCAAAGACTGTGAACCATCTGGAATTGTATATCCAGACAAGTTGTGTAAAGGTAAAATGACATTTTCAAAATGTAGGATTCAGAATACATGCCATCAAGGAGCCCTACTTGGAATAATTTAATTGAATATGTGTTATGTTGCAAATGTCAAAAGTTATTCTTGGAAGAGGTGATATATAATATATAATGTTAAATATAATTTAATAACAGTGATCTGATTATATAACTCCAGGTTATAGTAACAAAACCCAGAATATTTGGAAGCAAGGGGAATAAAGTTTCTTAAATCTCCACATAGAGGAAAAAGGGTGGGAAGGAACAGATTTTTAAAAAATAAATATTGTTTTATTCTGTACTTCTGATATTGTGATAAATATATACTGAAAGGCTGTTTTGAAGGAACACTAAAACACTAGGAGACTTTAAAAATAGCATGCATTCCTCTGAAACATGGAAAAATAGAAAAGAAAAAAGATAATCCATGCAGCAAGAATGAAAACAAAGGAAATAAGGAACCATAAAATAAAATATAATCATGGAAATACAAATTGTTTAAATATTCTTATTTAAAAACTAAGATTCTCAAATTAAATTAAAAAACACCCCAATCCTATTATCAGCTACTTATTTAAAAAAATCTCAAATTGAATGACCAAGTGAAGCCCAGTAGCAAGGAGTCTGGTTCCTAACAATACAGATCCAAACAGAAAGAAAACAAGACTGCCAAAAATTTCCGACAGGAACAAAAAGGAAAAGGACAAAATGAGAAATAAAGGGACATTTTTACTGAAAAAAAAATCATATATATGGCAAGTACTTAGACATACACTGCAAGTTTGCTAGTGTAATAATTGCCTTAAAACTCAAGAGAATCAGCTAAAATATATTAGAACTAATAAGAGATTTGGTGGAATGAATCCAAATGACATTAATTTAGAAATATGAACACTTTGTGTCAGCAGTATCCCATTAGAAAATATAATGGTGGAAATAAGACTCCATTTGTAATAGCAACTAAAATATAATATACCTTAAATTTTAAAACAGAACTATAAAGCTTTACTGAAATTTTAAAAAACTAACTAGAATAAGCAGTCCTAACTCAAAATACCTAGAAGCTTGGTTTTGAAATTAGACAAAGTGATTTTAATTTAATTTGGGATAAGAAGAAAAGAAAGTTAACCAAAATATTTTTGGGAGGGAAAAAATCTTTAAAATGATCATTTCACTACGATTTTATCTTAAGGAAATAAATATTTGAACATTGTAACAAGAAAATATCTACAAAAGATCCATTCCAGTTCATCACGGAACTATTTAAAATAGAAAATAGTGAAAATAATCTAAATATCCAAGAGTAGGGGAAGAGTTACATCAATTATTCCATATGCTGGAATACTATGAAGCCACTTTTAAAAAAAGAAACAACCAAAAGACTAAGAATATTTAAAGACACGAGGAAGCATTTACTTGACTAAAGCTAAACATAAAGCTATAATCAGTGCAATTCCAAATTTGGAAATCTGTCATATTTTCGAAGGGAATGCCCAATATTGTTAACCAAAGATATCTTTGGATGATGTGCTTGCACATGATTTTCCTTTTCTGCCCCCTCCCCTACTCCTTTTCCTCCTCTGTCTTGCAAAATGAAAAGGCATTACATTTCCGGGAAGAAGAAGGTAGCATCCTGACAAGCAGAGTCTGTTAGATTTGGCTATTAGGTAATGTTTCTCGGTGCCCTTGACTCAGGGTTTTATTTTAAGAACTATGAGGGTATCAAGGAGAAGCCTGAACACGCGAGCGAGAGGGGGCGTCGCCGCTGGGCTGGGTCCCAAAGGACAAGGATGAGAAAAACAAGGGGACAAAAGGAAGCAATCGCCTGGACTCAGTGGGAACCCTGGATTTTCTTAGCAGGGCGCAGAGTCACCTGCTGGAAAACAAGGCGCAAAGGTGTCTGTGAGGAAAAAGTGGTGACGCTCTGGAATACAGGCGTGGGGGCAGGGACTGGGGCTGAGCAGGCACCGCCGGGAGGGGCCAGGTAGGCGGGGCGGGCGCCCGCGTGGGAAACCACCTTCTGCCTAGCGGGGGACATCCGGGTCCTAAGACACTTAGTGGCCCGAACGCTACTATTGGCTCCTGCAATCAGCATGATGTCACCATCCTCCAATCCGAAGTCAGTTGCCCCTCCCAGGCCAAGGAATTAATTAGGAGTTAATTAACTCTTCCTAAGCCTCAGGGGCCCGCAGAAACAATGCCCTTCGCCTTTTTGGCTATTCTTTGCTGTGGTAGAGGATCAAGGAGGTGGAAATGGAAATAAACTGTATGAGAGCAGATAGTGCCAGGTTTTGTAGATATAAGTATAGATTATATCTATTTTTAAGGTATGAAAGTCATGTACGTTCATTCAGGAATTTGAAAAAAGAATCGCCCAGGATTAATACCACCAGATTAATTCCACCAGAGTTAATACTAAACATTTCTATGCGGTTTCTTTCTATATCTTTAAACTCAAAAGGTGTGAGACTTGTGCAGGAAGTAGCTCAGGCTATATTTTTTGTAGCACTTTTTATGTACTTACTGTGAGAATTTTCCTTTGACATTAAACAATCTTCAAGTGCATAGTATTCACTGGCTGCGAAACTCGTCAATTAAATGGACACTCCATAAGTGCATCGTTTTCCAGTATATAAATCTATGTCATCAATTTTACTGGCTGCAAGGAATTGTACTGAGTATATCATAATTCATTTTAAAAATGCTCGAGTCACTATCATCAGCACTGCTGGAATGAACACGCTTGTGTATACATTGTATTGTAGGACTCCTGTACACTTATTTCCTTAGGATAAATTCTTAGATGGAAAACTTCTGTGTCAAAGATGGAAATACATGCTGCTAGGTCGCCCTTCAGAAATGTAAGCAGTCCATGATAGTGTTCAATTCTTCATATCCTAAACAGACTTGGGTGCTTCCAATCTTTTATGTCTTTGATAGTCTTGTACAAAATGATAGCTCATGAGTCTTTTTCATTTCCCTTATTACCAGTGATGTTGACCATGTTTTTAAAATATCTATCCATTGGCCTCATATTTCTTTTCTGAATTATCTGTGTTCTTTGCCCATTTTTATATTGGTATGTTTATCTTTTTCTAACC
The DNA here is from genome assembly GCF_040939455.1 of Microcebus murinus. Lineage (NCBI taxonomy): Eukaryota > Metazoa > Chordata > Mammalia > Primates > Cheirogaleidae > Microcebus > Microcebus murinus. Next base: position 22,769,225 of record NC_134127.1, on the reverse strand, counting down.
CATTTGCAAGATCTTAAATGTCAATCTGACAGTATTTTCTTGAATGTTTTTTACCTATGTACATAAGTGCCTGTACAATTTTCTTCCATTATGCTATCTTTGTTAGACTTTTGTTTCAGTGTTCTGTTACTTTTGCATTGCCTCTGGCCAGTGTTCCCTATTTTATCTGTGCCCTGAAGTTTATGTAGCAGGTTTCTGTGAAGTTTAAAGAACCAGAGACATTATTGGAGGTAATTCTTTGACCACTTAAAAAATATCTTACATAAGTATTAGTTGGTTCAATTCAACTAGTCTGTTCTTTATTAAAAATTTTAATTTTAATTATTTTTAGCTAAGATAATTAGAGTTTTAATTAAATTTATTAAAATTTCTTTATTAAAAATTTTTAAATTAGTAATATTCACTTGGGTATAAATGGAAAATTCAAAAGGGAAGATAATGAAAGTAAGTTTCTTTCTCTTCTCTGTCTCCAACCACCTGCTTCCTCTTCCCATAAGCAACCACTATTACTGATTTATTGTGAATATTTCCAAAGATATTCTAAAATCAAACACTTTATTTTTTTATCCACAGAATAGTTACAGACTATAAATATATTTTAAAAATCATATGTCTTGAAGATCATGTTTTATCAAATACATATAGAGTTATTTAATACCTCATTCTTTTTTTTTTTTTTTTTGAGACAGAGTCTCACTTTGTTGCCAGGCTAGAGTGAGTGCCGTGGCGTCAGCCTAGCTCACAGCAACCTCAAACTCCTGGGCTCAAGTGATCCTCCTGCCTCAGCCTCCCGAGTAGCTGGGACTACAGGCATGCGCCACCATGCCCGGCTAATTTTTTATATATATATCAGTTGGCCAATTAATTTCTTTCTATTTATAGTAGAGACGGGGTCTCGCTCTTGCTCAGGCTGGTTTTGAACTCCTGACCTTGAGCAATCCGCCCGCCTCGGCCTCCCAAGAGCTAGGATTACAGGCGTGAGCCACAGCGCCCGGCCAATACCTCATTCTTTTTAAGAGTTGTGTAATGTCCCACCATATGAAATTTACAATTTACTTGGTCACCTTATTTTTGCAGAAAATTAAGGTTATTTCTAATATGTACTCTTACAAATAATACTATAATAACTATCCTTACACATATTATTAAAATCAAATCATATCAAATAATGAGTTGATTCTTTTTATCAAGCAAGTTAAACCCACCTATAATAATTAGCATGACAGATAAGCTTGATGACTTAATTCTGTGCCAGATTTATATTATGAATTCTGTTTTTATGGTGTGTTCTAATTTTTGAATATTTTACTATGTGTATGTGTTTGCTTTGTTCATGCATGTGTATGTGTTTCTTTTGATGACTTGGAAGGCTTTTATTTTTTATCTAGTGGATACATTTGTAACCATAAACTTTATTTAAGCAGCTTTTGTTCACTGAAATCAAAGAATGCAGCCCGTGTAATTTCTGCTGTTTGTAATTATTGATGCTTTCTTTATGGTTTTGTATATAACCATTTTTAAAAAATGTTCTATGCTAAAAAGTTCTATGTGGTGGATTTAAAAATGTATTTTTTTATGACCACAAATTTCTTGATGCCCCTCCTTTGAAGGAGGGAAGCTAGTTCCCCTCGACTTAAGCTTGGGCCAGACTTAATGACTCAGTTCCAAGGAATGGAATAAAATAATTATTTTCATGACCTTTGTGTATGGAAATACATAAGGCACACACATGAAAAACTGACTATAATGACAAGATCAATAAACTCAACTACCTGAAGCTCTGTTCATCAAAAGAAGCCATGTAAAAAATAATCACATGAACCACAGACTGGGAGAAGATATTTGCCATGATCTGACAAAGGGCTTGAATTCAGAAATAAATATAGGTTCTAGGATAGTTTTCTGCCTAGATCCCAGACCAAAATGAAGAGAGAGAAGGAACATTTTCTTTTACTCTATATGGTATTTCCCACTTAAGAGGACTATAAGCTTTGGGTGAGAGGTTCAGGAGGGAGCCAGAGTCCTAGTTAGTCATAGCTGGGAGTTTTGTCTCTGTGCTAAAGTGTTGCATGTCAGAAATGAGCTGGGACTGGTGGCTGCTCATGCCAGATTTCTCTGTGTTGGGCCACTGATCTCTGCTTGTGGGAAGGTACCTGGGGGCAAGAATTATGAACGACTTTAATCTTCTAATTTTGTAAATCCACATTTTAAAAAATTGCCACAACGAACACATATCACTTTTAAAGTCAGAAAACAAAACACTAAGCTTTATAATAAAAATATGCAGGGCAACTCCATGACCGTACAGTGGTATGAAATGAGGACTACAGTAACCCACCCCCCCATCTCCAAAGTCTCTTTTCCATATTTGTACTTCAACATTATGCTTTTCCATAATGTAGTAATTCCACTCTCCCTGTGTGTTCCCCCTTAAAAATGCTAGATTCACTCCCAGCTCTCTGTTACTTGCTCTTAGTCATTATCACTAGCATGTGCTTTGGGAAACACAGGGGTGAGATAACTGTCTCCTGAGTCAAGGAAGGTCTCCCAGAGGGGATGGTGTGTGCACTGGGACTTAAAGTGCAGGAGCAGGAGCCAGCCAGGCAGAGAGGTGAGGGAGGTCACCCTGGGCACGAGGAGTGACAGTGTATTCAAAGGTGGTGGTGGGAAATGGTGTGGCATCTTTGGGGCCAATAGTATTTTGCTGCAACTTGAAAATGAGTTCAATGAGTGTGGGTAGGATGGTTAATTTTACATGTCAACTTGGCTGGGCTAGGGGATGCCCAGATAGCTGGTAACACATTATTTATGGATGTGTCTGCGAGGGTGTTTCTGGAAGAGATTAGCATTTGAATCCATAGACTGAGTAGAAAGGAAGATCCACCTTCACCTGTGGATGTTGAGGGCCCAAACTGAACAAAAAAAGCAGAGGAAGGCAGTGGATGCCTTCCCTCTTCTCAAGCTGGGACATTCATCTTCTCCTGCCCTTGGATATTGGAGCTCCTGTATTAGTATCTGTGTCTATGTCCATATCCATATGCATATATGTATCCCATGTTCTATTTCTCTGGAGACCCTTGACTAATGCGGTGGCTCTGTACATGTTGGCCGGATGTGGAGGGTGGAGGGCAGGAAGGGAAAATGTTGCCTGTGCAGAGCTTTAGGGCCATGCTGAGAGATTTGGACTTTCTCGGGTAGATGCTGGGGAGCCACTGAAGGCTGTAAAGGAGGGTCAAGGTATGGTCAAAAGCAGGTTTCTCCTCTTTCTCTTCCTCAGCCCCCAGCCATGTGAAGTTTTCTCTGCATGATGAAACCCCAATGGGAAGGGCCTGACTTCCACAGCCATGGTGCTCGTTGCCAAGAGACCTGCAGCCGTGCATGGTCCCTGGAGCACCTGCCCAGCAGCAGCACAGGGAGCTGAGGGCATTGCTGGAGTCCTCAGGGCCTCAGCCGACCAGGGTGATGTCATGTTCACTGTGACCCGAGTCCTCCTGCCCCAGGGACGCACTCCCTGTGCCCGTTCCTAGTGAGCATCTCCCCAGGCAGACAGCGCATGCCCACGGGCTGGGCGAGCACAGGTGGTGAGCTGAGATCCCAGGCTTCAGTTCTCTTCCCTTCCCAGATCAGCTCTGGCAGGGAACAGTGGGGGAACACAGGGATGTTAGGCCCTTCTGGTCCTAGCTGGTAGACTGGGCCCAGGTTTATTCCTTCTGAGACACCATAACACCGAGAGCAAAGTTATTAACCCACAGGGATGCTAGCTCCCTGGATCCAGCACCTTCTGTGCACAGAAGCAGGCAGCAGACAGAGCTGGACGGCTAGGGAGAATGTGGCCCCTCACCTCCCGGTCCCCAGCCCTTCTGTGAGCTCCCCGCTGCAACATCTCTTGGGGAGTCTTCCCCTGGAGATTCTGCGATGGGGAAGAGGCAGCTCTGGTGAGGACATGTGTAAGGACACAAATGTCAGGAGGCAAACATCCCTCCCATCCTAGCTTCTCTCTCTTTTGTCTAGCTCAATGCAAGTGTTCTGCCATTGACAATGACCTTTGGCTCAAAGACACTTTTGTAATGAGCTCAATGCTACTGTTTCCTTGTTCGTTGCTCACCTTGATGAGTACACATGTGGGTGTCTGCTGGGCTCTCTGCTATTCTCCCCCCAGAACAGCACCCCTACTGCTTGCAGATTTGCACTACACAACCCACCCCCTAGCCAGAGTCACCAGACACACTCATCTGACCTAAAGGGGGTCAGATGGGTTCTCTTCCCTGGACAGCTTAAAATTGGGATTGATAGAGGGCTAGTCCGTCTCTCTGTCACCCCAAGAAACATGGGATGGCCAGGGCTTGGAAGCAGAAAGTCTGTTATGGAGTTGGAAGGAAATAGCGTTTTAGAGAGAAGTGGATGCATATAATAAGGGGTGTGGGGGTTGGGGGAGAAGAGAGGGATGGGGGGTGGAGAGAGAGATAACCCAGGTTCTGTTGGCTTTCCATTATTCCTGGTTCCAGCCAGCTGTCCTTTTTGTTCTGGTTTCTGTATGACATCCCTCTAAACTTGAATGAATTTCCTGTTTTTGCTTATGGTAATTTGGAGTAGATTTGTATTAATTTGCAGCTAAACAAACTCTGAATAAGATGCAAAGTGGTACTAGGAAATCAAGCTGCACAAGGACTGACCCATTCCAGAGGGTGGGGACAATAGGATTCCACCATTCTGGGAAACCAGCTGTTGGTGACATGCAGATTGAAACAGCTGGTGAAATTATTGTCACTGGTTTTTGGAACTTGGACAATTTTTTCTACTGAGATTGAGGCTTTAGGGTCTTGTAAGGCTGTAGTGAAGGATGCCAGGCTGTGCTTGTGACTCCCGGGGACTTTAGCAAAGTGCACGGGAAAGTCGTCAAGTCTGAGGCAATCTGGCTTAAAGTGGGTAGAGAAAAAGAGGTCAGCTATGCAAGCTTGCCCCTGAGGTCCTTTCTGCTCACAGTATAGGATCTAAGACCACTTAGCATCTGTTCTATCACAGGACTGACTGAGCTGCAGTAGTTACACTATGCAGCAACCTACATCGAGAACTAAATTTGGTGCACCAATTATGAAACAGTGAGGTTCTCGCTGTTGGAACAAGGACACGCGGGAAAGGCCAGGGGAGTTGGAGAACCCTGATCCATCCAGGCTTCTTCCAAGTCCACCCTCTTGCAGGACCAGGCCAGGCATGCCTCCCACTGTGACGTGCACTTTGGGTGTGAGTGCTGGGAGAATGAGGTGAAGACAGACTTTCTCCGCTGCCCTCTACACCCTAAGGTGAAACCCATTAAGTGGAGAACACGGGAGCTGCCCCGAGGCTCCCCTCTAAGAAACCGAAGCCCCAGAGGCAGGGACAGCTCTGCCTGCTCAGCTTAGCAAGCTGTCTAGAAACGGCTTTCAGCAAATGGAGTCTCCCTAAATTAAATCGACGGGCTGCCAATTAAGGTTTTATAGGTGCTGTGCTGCCAAGAAAACCTTAAGCTTGGAGAACAGGGTCTTTGGATCAACACAAATCACCCACACAGAGTGTCTGAATCCCTGGGGCGAGCCGTGGGCCAAGCCCTGAGGCTGCCTGCTCCCTTCCGCGGGCACCGCAGGACCACGGACAGCTCCTCCCCGGTCTCCTCCCAGCGTGGCCCCGAAGACCTTGGACAAGGATGCTATCCCTCTGGGCAGAACCTGGAGTGGCTCCACTGGCTAACAAGGAACCCACAGCAGGTGTCAGCAAGTGTCAGCAGGTGTCACCATGTGGAGGGCCACAAGCATTGTCTGGTGTGTCCAGCAGGAGGCAGTATGTACTTCAGACCCCCGGCCCTCACTCAGGGAAGTGGGACAGCTTCGTGGCTACCGACTGGCCTGTCTCCAGTGTTCTATATCAGGTGGGCTACAGAGGGTGGGTTATTATCATTGCCTCTGTAGACTGAGCTGTAGGAGAAAGGGACATTGCCTGGGATCGGGGCCTCCCCTCTGTGCAGGATGGGAGGAGGTGCAGGTTCAGCCATGAGCAAGGAGCAGCAGAGAAGGTTGGCAGGGAGAGAAGGAGCTGGGGGTGGGTAGGGGGGAGAGAGTGAGAGCAAGAGCGAGAGTGAGAGAGAGAGAGAGAGAGAGAGAATGAGCGCAACTGGTGCATGATTGATTTCCTGACTATTGTTTCTTGAGAAGAACACTATGCTTTGGGTTCCAGGAAATATTCCTGACACCCTTTTTTCTTTTCTTTTCTGGTAACTTTTTAGTGTGAAATAATTACAGATTCAGAAGAGCTTCCAAAGACAGTGCAGAGAGGCCCCAAGAATCCCTTACTCAGTTTCCCCCGTGGTTACAATAGACACAACAATAGTACACCATCAAACCGGGAAGTGGATACAGTGTGTATGCATTTAGCTCTGTGTCATTTTATCATAGGTGTAGATCTATGTAACCATCACCCCCATGAAGACACAGAATGGTTCCATTCTGCACAGATATTCCTTCTGTTACCCCTTTCTAGGCACCCCCTTCCATCCCCACCATTCCTAAGCCCCAATAGCTACCAATCTGTTTCCCACCACTGTTATTTCATCGTTTTGTGAATATTCTAGAAATGAAATCATACAATGTGACCTCTTGAGCCTGGATTTTTTTTTCCTTTTTATTTTTTAAATTCAGCATAATTTCCTTGAGATCCATTCCAGTTGTTGCATGTATCAATAATAGTTCATGCCTTTTCGTCACTGAATAGTATTCTATGATATGGATGTGCCATGGTTTGCGTATCCACGCACCTATGGAGGGACATTTGGGTTGTTTCCAGTTGGGCGTTCTTACAAATGAAACTTCTATGAACATTTGTGTTCAGGCTTTTGTGTGCGTTTGTTTTCATTTCTCTGGTAATAATGCTCAGGAATGCAATTGGTTGGTGATCTGTTAAGCGTATGTTTAGTTTTTTTTTAAAGAAACTGCCAAACTACTTTCCAGACTGGTTGTACCATTTTATATTCCTACCAAGAATGCATAAGAGATCTAGTTTCTCTGCATAGTCACCAGCATTTGGTATTCTCACTATTTTTTTTATCTTAGCTATTTTCATAGGTGTAGAGTGATACCTCATCATGTTCTTAAATTACATTTCCCTCCCGGTAATACTGTTGAATATTTTGTCATGTGTGTTTTCACTGTCTGCATATCATCATTGGTGAAATGTCTTTGTGTATTTTGCCCATTTTCTAATTGGGTTGAGTGGTTTTAAATTTTAATATATGTTTTCTCTCTGTCTCTTTTTTCTTAACAAGCTTGAAATGGTCTTCTGTTACTTGCAAACCTAAGACCCATGGGTAGTTTGCTTTTGTATTTAAGGATGTCATAATAATAGCTCACATTTATTGAGCCCATACCTTGTGCCAAGCAATGTTCTTAGTGATTTACGGGTTTTTGCTCACTTGATAAATGTTGCTTTTATAAACATCATATGTTGTTGTTATAAATATTAACCACCATTACTATTTAGTTTACAAACCTAATCATCAGCATAAACAAATAGCTTCAGCAATCCGGCTTTGCTTGAATTCAAATTGGCTGAGTTGCTTTGGGTTTTAATTGGTTGAAAGAAAGTCTAAGTCACTAGTGTCACAAGAGCTTGTGACTCAGGACAACCACTCTTCAGGTGAAATAACAGTGTTCATATTAAAAAATAAAAGACGTAGTGCATACACGTTTTAAGTAAATATCTGATGATGTTCAGTTCAACAAATTCTACTGAAGAAAATCCCCCAAACTTCAGTGCCCTAAAATAAAGGCAGAAAATAAATGCCCATTTATATTATATCGTCTTTACAAACTGCATTGGTGTGAGTGAAACAGACACGCATGTGTTGATCAGATATTCTGAATTCCCATGTGAGGCTAGGACCATGCTTCCTGAGGGCTGGAAAGAGAGCAGAGTGGAGGTTCCATGAGGGTCCCAGAGTGCTTGCCCAGCTGGTCCTACAGTAGAACCACGCCTGTCAAGGGCCAGGACCCTCTGGGCACTGGGCATGCTCCTTTGTGCCTCAGTGGCTTGTATGTTGAGTCAAGTCATTGGGCAGTGACTGTCCTTGGATCCCTGGGTGGAGATGAATAAATCGGTGCCCACAGTGCAGCCAGGCAGAGCATGGGTACTCAGGGAATGGCCACACACACCTGGTCCCAGAGTCACTGCTACAGTGCCACCTGAGCTGTGGGAGCTGACGTCCACAGAGGTGACGTCCCAGATGTGTGCACCACGGGGCCCACACACCCTTTGACCAAGGTCCAGCTGCTGCATTTAGCTGGACTGAACACAAGCAGCCGGCCCAACCCAAAGCTGACCCCGGAACAGCCTCTGGTCGCCCGCCTTTCTCAGCAAGGCTTGCAGGCATCGAGCCTTGGTATTGAGGTGTGGACCATATTGCCCATCCTGCCCTCTCCCACACCTCTGAACCTCCCAGTTTCCACCTTGCTATTTTCCTTTCTGGTTTTAGTCTCTCCTAACCTTTGGGCTTGAGGCTTGGCACATTTTCCTACAATAGCTCTGCTTCTTTGCTCATTTCATCACCATGTTGCCCTGTGCCACCTCAGGGACCCCTGGGACTCTCCCACCTGATAAATCTTCAGAGTGGCCCTACCCGGCTTGCTTTGCTCTTTCTCTTGCCAATATTATTTTCTCTTCCCACCCAAGTTCAAATCTAGACCTCACCACTTGACAGCGAGGCTGTTTGCAGGTTACCTTTCCCACCTGAGTCTGCTTCTTTTATAAATGGGGTGGGTAATCCTGTCCCCACCGGGCAGTTGTGAGACTTACTGGGCGTGTGAGTGTGCATGTGTATGTGTGTGTAGCCCATCACAGCCAGCACTCAAATGGTAGTAGATCATTCTAGAAACAGAGCAGCCCTCTCCATCACCCTTCTCCCCCATTGTGGCCTCTGCTCTCAGGTCTTGATGTCCTGTCCCCTTCTCCCTGACCCTTCATGGTCAGCTGGGGGGACTCAGGCCTTGCTCGCTCCTCCTCTGCAGCAGAGGCTCTCTGATTGGCTGCTATCGCCATGGCAACCTACTGTCTCCTCTCCCCATCCCTCACTTTCCGGAGCCAGCAGATCTGTGGAGTTCCAGACTTCTCGGGGCTGGGGCGGGGGGGAGGAGGGCAGCCAGGACAGCCACATGATTTGGGTTTCCGTGGACTCCAAATCCCAGCCCGGTGTGCAGGGTGGCATCTGTCATTTTCCCATGTTCAGGGAACCACTTCTGACATCCTTAGTTATCCTGATTTTCTTTGCAAGGGGCCGGCATGGGGGCCTGGGGCCTGGGCTGGTGGCGCGTGCCGTGCATGATAAGCATGTGGCTCAGAGACAGCCACTGAATGCCAAACAGGACGGTGTTCATCCTGCTGCCCTCGCAGCACAGCTGAGGGACTCACACCACAGACTCGGCGCCAGTGTGCTTTGAAAAGCCCAAAGGCTGCCAGGGGTCATTTGTCATTCTGGCCACCCCCAGGCATGGCTGGCTGGAGCCGGGCAGCCTCACTGTGCCCTCCCTCCTGATGCGAGGTGGGGGCTGGAGCTCTATGACCATACGGGACCCCCTGGACAACCACGCAGGGCACTGGGCAGGGAGGCACGGGCAGGGAGGCACAGGTAGGGGCTCGAGCCAGGGCCTGAGAATCTACTCGCCCCAGCACAGTTTGCAGAGAGAACTCACCGCACATCTTATCCATGCACTGACCACGATTGCCAGATGCTCGTTCATGCTATTATAGTGAAAAAATAATTTCAAAGCATGGGCTGAAATCGAGGTAACTTTTTGTCATTGCGTGTGCTCTCAGCCAACAGGGGTGTGGCGGTAAGAGGGTGGAGCAAACACCCCTTTGAAAGGGGGAGGCGATAGAATTCTGGCATGGATGAACCTCAAAGGTGACATACCAAGTGAAAGAAGGCAGACACGAAAGGACAAATACAGTCTGATTCCACCGATACGAGGCCCCCAGAGTAGGCAAATTCACAGAGACAGAAAGTAGATCAGAGCTTAGGGGGAAGGGAGTTATTGTTTAATGGTTGTGGTTGGAAGTCAGCGGAGATGCGAAAGTTGAGAGGGAGGGTGGTGATGGTTGCACAACAATGTGAAGGTATTTAACACCACTGAGCTACTAAAAATGGTTAAAATGGCGAATTTTATGTTATGCAGGTCTTACCATAATAGAACGATTACCTCCCTCCCCGAGAAAAACAAGTGAGGCCAGGCTGGGCGGTGGAGTGTGGAGAGGGTGGACACATCGTGGGGCTTTCATCAGGCGGGGTGTCCCGGAGGAGGGGGGCTCACCCCCTCACATGCCCCATCCTGCTCCCTCCAGATGACTGGCTCAGAGGGTGAGCAGACTGCGAAGCTCGTGTCCGGGCCACCCCCATTCCCTGGGGCAATGGAAGAAGCCACAATCGATGACCCATCACCTTCCCCCAGGACCCCACCACATCCAGGAGTCACTATCATGGTGGCCAGCCGGTCCTCCTCCCTGTGGCTCCCTGTGAAAGGCCCCAGGTGGGCTGGATGGAGCATGAGGACCACCAGGGCTGGTCAAACGTCACAGCAGAGAGGTGGCTGACACCTTCGCAAGAGTGGCTGGAGGGAAGCCCTGCTGCGCTGAGACCCCTGTGTGTGGCCCTTCCCAGCTCCAGGGCCAGGATTTCTGCAGCCCCGTCCTGCCTCCTGAGTCCAGCGTTCAAACCCACCAGCCCTTCGAACGTGTCCCGAAATAGGTGCCGAGCCCTCCGGGAAGTTATTTTTAGGATTCATCTGTTCTTTTTTATTTCTCCTTTAGATTCCATCTTCTCCCATCCCCAGATTTGAAAGACCTAAAGATTTTCAAAACCAGCCATCATTCCCCCAGCTCGCAAAACTGTGCCTTCACCCCCACTTTCCCTGCACCCCTCCCCTTTCTCCCTTGCCACCCTCTCCCGCTGGGCCCCCTGCTCCCCGGGCAGCCGAGAAAGCAGGCTCTTTGTCTGACATCATCCTCCACTCCCCGGCCTGCGAAGAGTTACTCACTCAGGCAATCCCTGCCCCACCAGAGGAGCCTGTCCAATTGCCAAGCAACCCGCCGCTGGCCAATCACGGAGCTCGGAGGTGATGTCATGGCGAGAGCCAGCGCTGGTGCTGATGTTGAGAGAAGCCCAGGGTACCACTAATTGAGGGAGTGAGGAAGAGAGCGGGGCTCGCTTCTAACCAGACTGCAGGTAAGTCGAAATGCCATGCAAATGATTCCAGGCTTCCCAGACAAAAGGAAAGCAACAAGACAGCAACCACAGCGGGGGGAAAGTTGGGGAGCCTGGCACCTATTACGTTGCCTTTGGTTTCACTCCATCGATTAAACTTTGTCAAACCCTGGGGAAAATGGCATGAGGCAAAAAGAATGGTGCTTGGCAGAGGGGCGAGGCTGGGCTCCAGGTGTTACTTTAATGCCAGCGCTCAGGAGGGCCAGGATGGGTGGGAATCGCCAGATGTCCACGGTGAGTTATTTCTGCACAAAAATGTTTTGTTGCCCAGGGAGAGAGGTTTTGTGCAAGGATTGGCTTTGCCTGGAGCTGCCTCTAGCCTGGAGACCCCTTTCAAGTGGGCGTTTTACCTTTTCTTCCTCAGGCAGAGCTTTTCCTGTCTCTGCTCCCATTTTTTAGCATCTGCCTTTTCTTTCTCCTCTATCTCTGCATGGTTACTTTTTTCCCTTGGTTCCAAGGAGGCAATGAGATCATCACCTCTTCCTCGCCCCGCCCCACCCTGAGGTCAGCCTGATGCTACCTGGTCGGGGCTGGCTGGCTTGGCAAGCTGAGGACTGCACAGACACGACACTGCCACGCCCTGGCCCTGGCATGTGGCCGGGCCAGGCCCCCTCCTCGCTCAGCCCGCCACCCTCACCAGGAGTTTAGACAGTGTCCTTTTCTCATCCCGGGACCTGGGTCTGGATGTCCAGTGGCCAGCTGTGTCCCCACGTGGTGGTGCTGTCTTTGTTTTATTTTGTCCAGGAAGATACAATCAGGTGTGGCAGAGTCTCATTGTCCTGAACCCGGGCAGGTCTCCAGAATGTGTGTGTGTGTGGGGGGGGTCAGAAAGGTTCAGGCAGCCCTTGGACACCCTGGGCAGAAATACCTCTGTGTGTCTCAAGACCAAAGAGAGTACGAGGTGGGCATGGCCAGAGGTGTCCTGCTGGAGTCCGGAGGGGCAGGTGGGAGTCGAGAGGGAGCGTGGGGGAACCTGCCTCCACTGGAGGCTGAGGCCCCTCCAGGGGGAGGAAACCTCTCCCACAGGCGGGTGCTGGGGGGGATGAGATCATCCGCCAGATGAGGAAATAATCACAGTGCTGAAGCAGTGAGAAGGCAGAGGGGCAAGGTCTGATCAGCAGCTCCCCGGAAGGGAGCCAGAGTCTCCCAGCAACACTGCCCTCTCCTCTGGCTCACCCTGAGCCCCCGCCTTGCTGCTGGGAGCTCTGCTTTCACCCCCTTTGGAAGCCAATGAGCACCTGTCAGCTGGTCCCAGCCCTCCTGGGATCCCCAGCTCCACCCAGGCCACTCCTGGAGCAGCTTTGTGGTGACCAAGGACCTGCTAGATGGGTCTACCATAGAGCATGCTGCCTTGCAGGGAGTGAGCTCCCTGTCACCAAGGGCATTCAAGCAGAAGTTGGATGACCACCCAACAGGGAGGCTTTGGAGGAGATTTTGGCATTATGTTAGAGGTTGGTTTAGGTTAATGTTTTTTAAAATGCAGACTGAGACCTTTTTTTTTAGTAGATTATAAAATCAATTTGTAGATTATAAATGGAATTTGTCTTAATAAAATAAGATAGAGTAGAAAAAAATAAGAACATATACCCTATAATGAGACAAATAATGTTTCCTGTACATTTTTTAGTTATACATCTGCATTTCAGAGAGAGAGAGAGAGAGATGTATGTGTGTGTTCGTATGTATCAGTAATCATACATGCATATATGTATCTGTATCATGACATATACATACTGGATCATGATGTAAAATGTAGTTTTTTTATATACAAGATATAAAATGTAGCAGGTCCCAGTCAAAAACATTTGAGAAACATGGGGCTAAATCAGCAGTCCCCAACCTTTTTGGCACCAGGGACTGGTTTCATGGGGGACAATTTTTCCACAGACCCAGGGTTGGGGGCTGGGTGTCGTGGGTGGGGGAGGGTGGTGCAGAGCTCAGGTGGTGATACATGGCCCATTTCCTAACAGGCCATGAACAGGTACTGGGTCATGGACTGGGGGTTGGGGACCACAGGGCTAAATGGCCTCTGATTACCTCTTCTAACCCTAAGACTACAAGCCTATGGAAAACTGCCACTAGAGTACAAACCTTTTTTTTTTTTTAAATTTAAAGTTTTAAAATTTGCAATCCTAACTATTTTTAAGTGTATGCTTCAGTAGTATTAAGACAGATGCTCATTGTTGTGCATTCAATCTTCAGAAATCTTTTCATCTTGCAAAACTGAAACTCCATTATCTATTAAACACTAACTCCCCATCCTCCCTCCCCCTCGCCCCTACCAACCCCCATTCTACTTTCTATCTTTATAAATCTGACTCCTCTCAGTACCTTATATAAGTGGACTCACATAGTATTTGTCCTTTCCTGACTGGCTTATTTCACTTAGCATGATGTACTCAAGTTTCATCCGTGTTGTGGACCTTGTGTCTCTGTTACCAGGTAACAGATAGGTGCCTAAAACTTGCAATTGAATCCAAGTGTTGTTTTAAATGGCAAACCATGTTTCTTTTGGGAGATACTTTGTTCTAAAGGACCCATTGAAGATAGGGAAGTTGGGGCTAATATTGTTCGTGATGAGCAGATTGTCGAGCAGCAGTGGAGGGGTGGTGGGCGTGCCTTGCATTTTTGCCTGGGCGGATGCTCAGTATGTAGATTTCACTTTGGCTCAGTGAACCAAATTCAAGGGCCAAGTGAGGCTGGCCGCCTTCTCTCCTCTGACTACACCTTTTTAACCATATTGGCCCTCTGGGAGGGAAGTGGGCTGATTGATAGAATTTAGGATAGAGCAACAAAAAATTGACTAACTGAGGGCCAGAGAATAATGTAGTTGAACAGGAAAGAGGAGCATAGGACAAAACAATAAAAATAAAAATGAAAAAAAGGGAAAGATTAACAAAAAAAGAGATAATGTCTATATTAAACCAACCATATAGAAGGAATGGGGAAAAAATCAGATCTTTTGTATTCTTGATTTTAAACAATAGGATATTTAATTATTGAGATCATAACCAAAGAAAGACTTAATTTTTCTAGAGCCCCTAAGATCCTCTCCTGGGCCCTCTTTGACATCTTTATATTATTTCCTACTTACCTGGAGACTCTCATTTGGAGACTCAGAATTCCCAGAGGTTTTGAAGTCATGGATGGGGAGAAATGAGACTTGTGGGGGGGGGGCATAGAAATTTGGAGAATTATATAAAATGTAATTTTTATAATGCCCTTTAGAGAAGCAAACTTTGGTTGAGAAATAAACATGCATCCTGTATAATTTGGTTTGCTTATTAAATTAGCATTTGCTGTATTTAGAGATATGACAGCCTGGGAAAGGTTGCTTTTTCTGTTTTACTTTGAGGAGGAGTAGAGACCAAAAACCTCCCCTGCCATTTAAAAAATATATATTTTTCAGATTTTTTTCCATTTCTAGCCCCTCTAGGAGGACACATGGATGTGTATGCACCTCCTCTCTCTGTGCCCATGTGTGCATGCACATTCGTGACCCCCTAACATATGTAGACTCCCACCTCACCCCCTACACACACGCACACACACACACACACACACACGCGCGCGCGCGCACACACACACACGCACACAGCTGTCCTTCTACCCCACCAAAGCCCAAAGCTCTCTGGTCTTTTCCCTCAATTAGAACTGAGAGGTAGGGCCAGGCGGGTGGCTCACATCTATAATCCTAGCATCTGGGAGGCGGAGGTGGGCAGATCACTCAAGCTCAGGAGTTCAAGACCAGCCTGAGCAAGAGTGAGACCCCGTCTCCACTACACATAGAAAGAAATTAATTGGACAACTAAAAATATATAGAAAAAATTAGCCGGGCATGGTGGCGCATGCCTGTAGTCCCAGCTACTCAGGAGGCTAAGGCAGCAGGATTGCTTGAGCCCAGGAGTTGGAGGTTGCTGTGAGCTAGGCTGACACCACGGCACTCTAGCCCAGGCAACAGAGTGAGACTCTGCATCAAAAGAAGAAGAAGAAGAAGAAAAGAACTGAGAGCTGTGTGTCCACCCCCTTAGGGCCCTGCCAACAGAGGTGGGTGGTGAGAGGCAGGAGAACAGGACAGATCAAAGGTGTAGGAGCCTAGTGCAGGTTGGCCTGATTCATGATGGGGCTCAGGTAACTCAAGAGTTCAGGGGATGAACCACAGGAGAATGTGACTGCAGAGAAGGGAGCTGGAGCCCAGATTTTAGGATGAGAGGCCCAGTGGGGAAGGAGGATGGGCAGAGTGCCAGTGGATCATCTGTATCCAGACATCTGGACCAGGTTGGGAGAAAAGTCCACACTGAGTGTGTGGAAACAGGAGGGTAGGGAGTAGGGCATTTCAGGCAGGTGCTGTCCACTCACAGCACAAACACAAGTTGAGTTTGGATCCTGGGACAGGGTTGTCTGGCATCTGCACCTGCCATCTAGCCAGATACACAAGCATTCAAGAAACATACCATGAACCCTTCCTGGAAAAAAAACACACATTACTCCAAGAAGTACTCTATCTAACAAAAAATTTACCAAATTACAGAAAGCAAGCAAAAAGAGGACATGGTATCAGTAATGATCATGAACAAAGAAAACCCTAGAAATTATAGTCATTGCCTAATTATAATCGATATATTTATATTATCCTGGATGGAGCTGGAGCCCATTCTTTGAAGTGAAGTATCACAAGGATGGAAAAACAAGCACTACATGTACTTAGTCTTAAATTGGCACTAATTGATCAATACTTATGTGCACATGTGGAAGTAACATTCATTGGGTGTCAGGCAGGTGGAGGGGGGAGGAGGAGATGGGTAAATTCACACCTAATGGGTGTGGCATGCACTGTCTGGGTGATGGGCATGCTTGTAGCTCTGACTTGAGTAGTGCAAAGGCAATATATGTAACCAAATGGTTTGTGCCCCCATAATATTTCTGAAATTAAAAAAAAAAACATTTATAAAGGTGAATGCAAATGTCAAATATCTTGAGGTGAGGGAATATGTTTATTAAACTCTTCATTGTGTTTTTAGTACCTTGCATAGTGCACATAGTAGATTCTTACTCAAAATTTGTTGAATGAATAACATAAGAAAGAAATCAATAATGATAATGCAGAACTGAAAAGCCAGATCGTTCTAACAAAACCAGAAGACAAGGGACTCCTTTCAGTGTAGTTGAATGTGGGCCAGAGGCCCAGTTCTATTCCTCCTCTGAACCTTCAGGCAAGCACTGGTCTTCTTGGGCCCTCTGTCTCCTCCTCTGAAAAAGAAGTGGGAAATGGAAACAGTCTCCATGGCTCCTTCCATCCCTGGGCCTGAAGAATGGGCAGAGAGCTTGAGCCCCTGGTAATGTCTACAAGTGTCATTGCTTGTCCTCTGCTGATATACAAATGAGTTAATTTATTACACTTGGTAGGCCATGTGTGTGCATTTGAACAGGGACTTTCTGAGGCCATGCCTGACCCAAAGGAGAGCTCAGTGTTGAGAATTTTAAGCATGGAGCCCACTCATGGGGAGGCAGATTTGGGGCATTTGCCTGCCTTTCAACCACATGTCATTGGCAGTCATGCTTACAAGTAAGGGCAGCCTTGGGGACCAGGACATAGCATGGGGCTTTATCAGAAACAGCATGGGCTTTGATACAAGACGACTTTTGCTCAAAACCCATCTTTATCACTTTCTATTTGTATGACTTTGGGCAAATCAAATCACTTCCCTAAATCGATCATTTGTTGGATGGGTATAATAATATCTATTTCCTAAGATTTGGGGGAATGAAATGGTAAAATGTATATACCCTGATTACAACCATGTAAAAATATTAGACAGGGGGGAAAAACCTAGAAGGAAATGTTAATGAATTTGCAAGACTACAGGGATTTATTAATTTTTTTCTGTCACATATGTTTTAAAATGCATATATGCCTACATATGCACTTGGAAGTATTTGGTAAACTGTAAAGAACTATAAAATATGGAATATTCACATTGCTGTTATTAGGAGTAAGATGACAAGGGCTTGCTGTGTGTGTTGATGCCTCTGTGAGCTTGTGCCCCTGGGACCTCACACGGTGCCTGGGTCACACGCTTCACACCCCCTCCAGCAGCCTAGAATGGAAGTCCACACCCCTGAACTTGACTTCTGACATGCTGATTCTTCTGGATATATTAAACTGGCAAAGTGAATAGCCCCAAAAGTTCCATTGCTTTGGATTATTTGGGGCACTTAATTTTCCAGCTGAATTTTCCTTCTCTGACTTGCCCCTTGACATGTTAGAGCTAAGAGGGGCTCCTGAGACTCAAGGCTTCTGAGTTCTGCCTTTGCAGACAGGTGCTTATTCCCAAGAAGCACAGCTGGAGCTGTGTTCATCCCGAGAGGTGTTAGGTGCTCTTGAACTTGGCCTAAACCAGCTCTTCCTCTTGGCGCCCTTGGAAGCAAACCTAAGGGGTGGCTAGACAATGCCAGTGCCCCAAAGAGCCAGTGACACAGAGTGTTCTGTTTTGTCCAGTTTTCCTCCATATGTCCCCAGGGCCCTTCTTGGTCTCTGCCCTAATTCCCACTCCTCCTCCCTTTATGACACTGTGCACGGTGCTGTTTAAGACCACGATGAAGGCCCACAGTGCACCTGCAGAACTTCCAAAGGCTCCACAGCTCCGGATGCCCATCCATGAACCTGTTTCACTTTTCCACCAGCAAAAACTCCTGTGGCTATTCTAGGACCTAGCAGAGGGCTTGGCACGGAATTAAATATTCAACAAATGTGGAAGAAAGAATGAAAACCACATCCATGAAAAAATAATTTATTCTCCTTTTGATTTTAAACCCAAATAAGACACACACCTGCCAAATCAGAGCTTTCTGATCAGCATGAAAGATGACATGACTCCAGCCAGAAGCAAAGAAACATGACATTTAGGTGGCTTATGCGGCTTACTTCAGGTAAATATAGAACTTCAGCTGGACTTGTAAGAAGATTTTAATAGGGCGCAGACTTAAAGAGCTGTCTTTCCGCACTGCTTGTGGTGAGAGGATCTTAGTCAGAATTCGCTCCTCCCACACCCATGAAGTACTCGTCCTGTCTCTGTGCCAGGGAGCCTATATTTGTCTTCTAAAGCCCTTGCCAGAGACAGCTCTATTCAAACCACTTGGACATGCACTAGCTGCTTACCTCTCAAAAATAGTCCACATGGAATTCGACGCATCCCCAGAGCATTCTCTGGGCATTTCTTACAGCGACAAACAAGATGCTTGCTCACTGTGTTGTATGTGCAGTCAGAGGCACCTGAGGGGGTCAGGCATGTGCCCAGCAGGTGGCCAGGTGGCATCTGAGAGCTTGGTGCACCTCTCTGTTGGCCCCCCGGTCATCGGTTGCATGACAGACAGCCTGAGAGTGCAGGTTACATAACAGCGCCATGCCAAGGCATCCCTTCTGTACACCCATTTTTCATGGAACTCTGCTCTGGTGAACCCAGGTGGGCTGTTCCCTCCCATCCAGGCTGGTGTTTGGGGGCAGAGAAGGGACCAGTATAGAGGGGCGGGGCACTGACTCTAGAAGCCAAAGGCTTGGACTTCAGTCCCACCTCTGCCATCAGCTCGCTGTGTGACCTCAGGATCTCCAGTCCCCAGGGAGGAGGGCATAGGCATTTTGGAAGGGACAATTGCTCATTGTGTGGGATTGTTGTACAAGGCAGAGTGTTTAGATTATGCAGCCCCTGAGAACCACTGGCTTGCAATTGTCCATTCTCTCTTCTCTGACATTCTGATACTCTAGGGGAAATTGGGAGCTCTGATCTCCCCACAAGAGGCATCATTTTCTTCCTGCCTTCCCACCATGAGACACCCCCCCACACACATGATTCCATATCTTTACTGTCAGCCACACCCGTCTCCAGTCGAGACTTGCTTGTCCTGAGTCTGAGCTCCTCACGGCGGCTCTTGGCTTGGTGGGGTCATCACTCACTCCCATTCAATTTTACTCATTATGCTAGTGGTTCAATTCATCAGCAAAACGGTGCAATTTCTTGCTTTCCCATCCACAGACTCTCAGATGCTGGAGCTAGGGGAAGCGTGTGGACCAGTCTGTGACTGGGACGACAGTGCTGGGCGGGGAGCAAACAATCCAGTCTAGGCAGGTCCCCGACACTGTGTCCCTAGAGCTCCCACTCTGCTCCCAGCCTTTCCCTCCTACCTAATCTTGCCCCATGTTGATGAGGCTGGATGAGTCTTTCTGCACTAGCAGTAGAACCTAAAGCCAGCTGGGCTTCAGAAAGAGACACAGGTGACCCAAATCCCAGCTCTGCCCCTGCTGCCTGTGTGACCTGGTGTAATCTACCTAACTGTGGAGCTTCCTTGTTCTCAAAGAACCTCATGGAATAAATTGGGACAATGCCTGTGTTTTCCTGGTACAAAGCAGGTGCTCGGGAATGGTGGCGATGGCTACTGCTATTGTCGTCAGCGTGCCTGTTCTCCTCTCCCCGCAGTGGCTTCCTGCCAGATTCAGAGGCAAAGTGCAAACTCCTTCACTGGTTTGGAGGGCTCTGCGATCTTCCTGTTCCCGTGCAAGCATTCTGTTCCCATGCACCCCGTCCAGTCCACACCCCCAGCACACTGTCAAGTTCAAAGCCATTGCAAGGTTATAGGCATCACGGAACCGCAATTGCACCATCACCAATCGCAGTCTGGGGTGGGGCCCCTCTTACCTTTGCCACCTGAAGCTTGAGTCCTCTTGTCACCTGCTGTGCTGGCACTTTCCACAGCCCAGGGCCCGGGCTGCCTCTTCACCAACAAGTCTGTGGTTGTCAAAGGTGCTGGGGAGTGAGGCCCGGGAGCCCGAGCTGTCCTGAGCTCTAGCTCTAGTTCTGCAATGATCGGCTTCATGAATGTCAGTCATAGAGACCTTCCTTCAAGGGCTTCTTTGATCTTTGCTACCGCCAGGTGCAGTCAGTTTCCTGGTCTTCCCTAGGGAGCACCCAAGGGCTAGGCTTGGCTTCCGCCTTAACAGAGGGCACATGAGGAGCGTCCGCGTGGGCTAGAGGTTTGCCCCAGCACTGGGGTCTGCCCTACGCTGCTCTGATGGCTAACACCTGGGGTAGAATCTCTTACTGACGGCCTGAACTCCTGGCCCCAGGCCCACTCTGGCCTCTGTTGTCTCTTCATCTTCATCCTGCTCACCTGAATTCCTGGCACTCTGTGTGCTCCGACCTTGGGCATGATGCCCCTTACTCCCCTCTCTGGCTGTCCCAAGAGAGGCTTGGTGGGCCCCAATCCATTGCAGGCTACAGTTTGCTGGAAGTCCAAGGTCAAGGTGTCAGTGGCCGTGCTCTGCCAAAGACCCAGGGAGGACCCTTCCTTGCCTCTTCCAGCATCTGGCAGACCCAGGTTTCCTTGGCTTGTGGCCGCATCGCTCCAGTCCCTGCCTCCCTCTGCACACGCACCCACCCCCGAGCCCCCGTTCTCTGGATCTCCTATACGGACACTTGGATTTCAGCCCACTCAGGTAATCAGGGATGATCTCATCTTGAGATCCGAATTACATCTGCAAAATACCCTTTTTCCAAATAGGGTCACATTCACAAGTTGTGGAGGTTAGAACATGAATGTATCTTTTAGGGGACACCGTTCAACCCACTCTGTTGAATGGCCTTGGAAACATCACTTGCCCTCTTCGAGGCTCAATTTCGTCATCTATGAAATGGGGACAGTGAGTCCTACCTTACAAGGTTGCCATGAAAATTAAAGTGAATGCGTTCTCATATAGCAGGCTCTCTAGACACACACATTTCTATCTGTGCAGGCTCCAACCCTGTGGCACGGAGGGTCTCAGTTACAAATCCCTTAACCATGCGCACCTCTGTCCACCTTCTGTTCCCGCCCTGGTCTTCCTTCTCTGGCTTTCTGACCTTCTCTGTGTTGCTAAAACTCCTAGCATGATGTCTTCCATGTGGAAACCCTTACTGCATAGTTTTTAATTAAGCCATGTCCCCAGGCCAGGCTGGCTGTCCCTAAGTCCTCAGTGGTGAGCATCTAGACCCACCACCAGTCACAAGAGCTAACATCCTTAGAGCTGTGTGGCCTTAGCCAAATGTCTTAACTTCTCTGAGCCCCAGGTTCTTCACCTGCAGGCAAAGCTAATGGTGCCTGTCTTGGCAGCCCAGCCCAGCCTCATGTGAAGATCAACTGGGATAATGTGGGTGTCACCCCACTTCTTTCTAGGGTGTCCCTCTCTGCCTCCCTTCTGTCCCCCCAGTTGAAGTCCGGCCACTGCCTCTCCTGGCCAGGGCTTACTCACTGCCAGTGACTTGTCAGCCAGCCTGGTCCTGAGCGGAGACTGTGCAGGACGGGGCCTCATGGCCGGGGATGTCACGCCCGGGCACCAGGCCTGCCTCTCTGCCCAGGGGCTCCCTGGTGCTGCCAGGACCAGCTGGGCAATGAGGAGAGAAGACCCATTGTCCTGGGAGGGGAGGGTGCGGCAGGGGCCCCTGGCTCCAGAGCACAAGAAGGAGGAGAACAAAGCACTTTAAAGCCAGCGAGGCCTCGGGTCAGATCTGCACTCTGACTTTCTAGCCCTGAGCTGGGCACATGAACCCTCTGAGCCTCAGTTTCCCCACCTGTACACGGAAATGACAGTCCTTATTTGCAGGCTGTGTTGAGGACCAGAGGTCGTGACTCGGAAGCAGGCATGTGGCCCTGATGCAAAAGGCAAAGGAAAGAAGACTAACATTTATTATGCACTTCTTGTTGGCCGGATGCTACGCACGTGCTTTTCCTCATTTTATTTGTACAACTGTGTGCAGCAATAAGATAGGGAGAGTGAGGTTTAGACATGTGACATGACCAGGGACAGCTAGTAAGAGAGACGGCATCTGTATTTGACCCCACACTGGTCTAGACCTAAAGCCCAAGCTGAGGTCACTGCTCCCATCGGCTCCCCTGCCCAGCGAGTACCCACTCTGGCCCCCAGAGGGAAACACCTCGTTATGGAAGGAAAGGGGCTGTGACCATGGGCACAGTGACCACTGGGGTGGCCAGATCAAGTGGTCCTGATGACAGACACTCACCGCCACCCACTCCTCAGCCTTCAGTGGGGCCTGTCACCTTCATCCTCTGGCCCTCCCGGATCTGCTCCTGTGACATCTTCTGCCTGCCCCTTCCCCCTCCCTGCTGTCTGGGCCGGCATCAGCCAGCTGGAGACAGGTCCCACAGCCCCGAGCTTTCTCCCTGACCTTGCGTGTGCCACTAACACCAGGGGCCCCTCATGCTGGGCGTGGAGCCCACATCTGTGCCCTGCGGTGACCCTGCATGCTCAATTCTGTCTCTGCATGAGCCACATTAGGATGCCGTGATTCCTAACGCTCCTCTCTTCTTGTAGTCTGGGGTTGTCTTAAATGCGGCCGAAGAGAGCTTGGGTCAGTATCTTGGGGAAGGGGAAGGGAGAGCGTATCTGAAGTGGTATTTTAGCATCCCATTGCCTCTTGCCCCCTCCTGGAGAGGTCTGGGTGTGTCCAGGGACAGGTTTGGGACACACAGTTATTTTCCAAACACCTCCCAGCCAATTCTGGCTGGGGACTTGTCTCTCACCCTAAGCATCACTTTGGGCCGGGCCATTGAACAGCACAGGGAGACAGATGGACTCCCCATTGCTCGCTTTTTTGGGAAACCCGTGTTTACATACTCTGGGGGCTGAGCCCAGGACATTATGAGGCATCATTAATGCGGGGAAACCGAGCTTGGCTGCGGGGGTGGGGTGGGGTTGGGAGGGGCGTCCATGTTGGGGACCCCCCAGTGAACGTTGGTGGGGAGGGGGCCTGGAGGTGGAGCAAACGAGGTCCCCTGGGTCCCTCTGGTGTATGAAGACCTTCCTTATGAGAATAACCTGTCTGTGGTAAAATCCTGAACTCTCTTTTTCTCAGGTTTGTGACAGCATCCTGAGCTGGTGACAGACCCACTCTGTGACTGTCAGTCGAATTCGGCCACCAGATCCCAGAAACATGACCCTCGCCGGTAGGTACACACACCTGCCACGTGTGTGGCGGGGCGCCGTGGCCTAGGCTGTGCCCCCATCCCTGCCCCCTGCGTGTGCACTTACGCAGGGACACAAAGGGCTGCTGAGACACACCACAAAGGCACAAAGAAAGCCGCCCCTGGTGGTGGGTGGGGTCACGGCTGAGGTTTATTTTCCTTTTGGTCATCTGTATGGTGTTTTGCAAAAAGTTTTTACGACACCCACGTAGTGTTTTTGCAGTTAGTTATGTTTTCAGACTTGTGAAAGGAGATGAGGGGCGAGCACACGCTGGGGGCATTGGGGGCTGCAGCCTGAGCCACCAGGGCAGCGGGGGAGGGGCTGGGGGGACACAGCCGGGCCAGGGCAGCGCTGGTCGGGGTGGAGGGTCACACTGCAGCCCTGGTGGGCACCGGCCCCCTGGGAAGGCTCCCGGCCTGACTTCGTGAGGGGCCAGGGCAGAGGGACGGCGGTGAGGGTGCTCCCTCCCGCCCAGCTTCTTGACACTCCGGGCAGCACTGCCAAGGGCTGCGGCAGTTCTCCTGCTCACGTGCCCCGTGTCTCCACAGCCTACAAAGAGAAGATGAAGGAGCTCCCGCTGGTGTCCTTGTTCTGCTCCTGCTTCCTGGCTGACCCCCTGAATAAGTCGTCCTACAAATACGAAGGTCAGTGAAGGCGCAGGGAGGTGACGGGCAGAGGCTCCTGTGTCCCGGCCCTGGGGCATTGCACCCTGGCCCGGTTTCCTGCCCAGAACCAGTGACATCAGGGCCAGGGACCTGAAGGGCTGAGCTGCAGGGGTGCGTCCCGGGCACTGCGGGCAGCCCCTGAAGGGCCGAGTCAGGCGTCCCCAGGGTGTGCCAGATCTTAGCGTCACCTCTGTGCTTGCATTTAACACATGGAGGCTGCAGACATGCGAAGGGGACCCAGGCAGAGATTCTGCCCGTGGACAACATCTAGACTAGACAAGAAGCCGGACTCGGTGTGAACCGTGGTTTCCATGCCGCAGGGCTCCTCGGGGAAGGGCGGAGCACGTTCTGGGGGCGTCCAGAGGCCGCAAGACGAGGCCCTGTGACAGCCGCACCATGTGGAGCCTGCGGCAGGGACAGTCCCGAGACACCGCAGGGCGCCCCGGATGGCCACATCCTCCCAGGGGTGTCCAGGGGTCAGGCCGCCTCCTAATTTCCCGGTGAAAAGGAAGGGATGTGCCCGGCCTGGCATGGAGGGCCGGGAGAGCCCGGCTGACCTGAGACTATTTTCTCCGTCTAGGCTGGTGTGGGAGACAGTGTAGGAGGAAGGATCAAGGCCAGCAGGAAGACAGTGCTGACTGGAGAGAGAGAAGAGCGCAGGGTAGGAGGGAGGCGGGAGAGGCGTCCGCAGCGAGCGTCAGACGGGCAGCGGGGCGAGGGTGGACACGGGGTGGGCGGTGGGGGGTGAAGTGCTCCGCTGTCTGTCACCACCGACCACAAGCTGAGCAAAAGCTCAACAGTCAAGGAGCCTGGTGGCAGAAACAAAAACGAAAGCTGCAGCTGTCCTGAAAGATCTCATGCCCTAGGGCCCCACCCACGGTGGCTGCAGACACCCTGGGGTCCAGCCCCCCACACCTGTGTGCACCTGTGCATGCTTGCTGGGCACCCCCACTACCTCCAGGACCTGACCAGCCCCCTTCCTGCCCTCTGCAGCGGACACGGTGGACCTGAACTGGTGCGTCATTTCCGACATGGAAGTCATCGAGCTGAACAAATGCACCTCGGGCCAGTCCTTTGAAGTCATCCTGAAGCCGCCCTCCTTTGACGGGGTGCCCGAGTTCAACGCCTCCCTGCCCCGGCGGCGAGACCCCTCCCTGGAAGAGATCCAGAAGAAACTAGAAGCAGCTGAGGAGCGAAGGAAGGTAAAGGCTGCCCCTGCTCCTCCCTCCATCTCAGCACGAGGGGGAGATGGCTGGAGAGGACGGGGGGGGGGGTGACCCTGAGCTGGGGGGAGGTCACCGTCAACCTGCAAACACTCAGGCAGCGTCCCCCAAGTGTGGGGCAGAGAATGAGGTGCCATTGAGGGGAACAGAGAAGTAAAAGTCCCTGGGCTCTAGGAGCTGACGGTTTGGATACGGGGACAGGGCAGTGCACTGTGTGCTTCCAAGAGGTGGCCTTATATGCACGGTGGCAAGAGCAAGATGTTGACAAACACCAAGGATTTAGGGAAAGCTCCTGCCCTGGTGTATAGTCTCTGTGCTTTCTGCTGATTCTCACGGCCAAACATGCATGCTGTCTTTTGTGTCAGCTTTTATCTTTCAAGCAGAACATTCTCCTACCCTGAATTCCTCTAGCACATCCTCTCTTCCTCTTAGGGCATATGCCCCGTGCTGGCCTGGGTTTTAGTTATTTATATATGTCTTATCTCTATTAGACTTTCCCCCCAGGTTGCTAGGACAGTGCCTGGCACATAGTAAAAGATCATTTAGTATTTGTGAATGATTGAATGAATGAATATGGCAATGAGAAAAAGGACACTGAGGATATTTAGAAAAAGGCTGAAAAAAATATCAAAGAGTGCGTGCAGAAGGCTCTGCAGGTGGCGGGAGAATCCAGAGACTGTCCTTGCTTCCTGTTAAGGGGTGGGGACCAGGTCCAGGGAGGCGTGTGTTCTGAGTGTGCCGCTTTTCAGCTGTGAGGGTAAAAATACACCCCGGCATCATGCTCACTCTGAAGGGCTCACTCTGAAGGGCCCACTGTGAAGGGCTCACTCTGAAGGGCCCACTCTGAAGGGCTCACTCTGAAGGGCCCACCCTGAAGGGCCCACTCTGAAGGGCCCACCCTGAAGGGCCCACTCTGAAGGGCTCACTCTGAAGGGCCCACCCTGAAGGGCTCACTCTGAAGGGCCCACCCTGAAGGGCCCACTCTGAAGGGCCCACTCTGAAGGGCTCACTCTGAAGGGCCCACTCTGAAGGGCCCACTGTGAAGGGCCCACTCTGAAGGGCTCACCCTGAAGGGCCCACCCTGAAGGGCCCACCCTGAAGGGCCCACCCTGAAGGGCCCACTCTGAAGGGCCCACCCTGAAGGGCCCACCCTGAAGGGCCCACCCTGAAGGGCCCACTCTGAAGGGCCCACTGTGAAGGGCCCACTCTGAAGGGCCCACTCTGAAGGGCCCACTCTGAAGGGCCCACTCTGAAGGGCTCACTCTGAAGGGCCCACTCTGAAGGGCCCACTCTGAAGGGCCCACTGTGAAGGGCCCACTCTGAAGGGCCTCTTTCTGCCTTGTGTGTCCCCAGTACCAGGAAGCAGAGCTCCTGAAACACCTAGCAGAGAAACGGGAACACGAGCGGGAGGTGATCCAAAAAGCCATTGAGGAAAACAACAACTTCATCAAGATGGCTAAGGAAAAACTGGCCCAAAAGATGGAATCCAACAAGGAGAACCGGGAGGCCCACCTTGCTGCCATGTTGGAACGGCTCCAAGAGAAGGTGAGTGTCCCTGGACCAGAGAGGGGCTCCTGGGACGCCTGTCGTCCTTCCGTGGCAAGTGCACGTGGACCTTCATAGCACACATCTGGGAGGAAGCAGGCTTGGGCAGGAATGGGGGTGTTTCTATCAGACAGGACCCTTGGAGCGTTCCAAGGGGGCGATTTGGTATGTCAGAGGCAAGAAACACAACCAAGCTCTGGATTTCCTTGGGAGCTATTCTGCACCGTTGCACAACTGAAAGTTTTCATTGTCTCAGGGAGAGAATATCTCTTATTTTCTAGAGGAAGCCTGTCTAATGCAAGGGTGTAGGGACAGACAGGCAGTTCCACATTCCTGGTTTCACCCCTGAATGGACTGATTGGATTTAATGAAAGATGCTTTCTTGAGCTCTTGGCTCCAAGCCGAGGGTCTGAGGCGCTGAGTTGCCCATTGAGCAGGAAACATGATTCTCTCCAAACCTCTTGACAGAGACCCAGTGAGCCACAGGTCTTCCCAATATGCTGCCTTTTGTCAATAAACCGAGTGGTGTCACCTGAATATGAGAAACACGAGAGGCTGGGTCGGTTCCGTGTCAGCAGAATTAGCAGCCCGTTCTGCTGAGAACACGCTGGCCTCGTTTCCTGGGTCTCAAGACCGCCCCAGTTTCTCCTGCAGCTCCTGGGAGAGCTCCAGCTCTGTGTTTTATTTCCAGGAGCCGCCTGCTGCGCGGTGACTCCCGGGACCTGATCGGTGGCCTCGTCCCATGGTGAGCAGCGTGGTCCCCACTCCTCCTTGCCCATCCACCTAGAGCCTTAGGCCCTGGGCAACCGCCACTAGAAAGATCTGGTTTCTGCACCAAAGATCTGAGTGTTGTGTAGACCCTGGAGCCGGCCAGCGTGTGGTGGCCCCTGCCCCTTGATGCACAGGGACATCGGGACACTCAGCAGGGTGTCACCTGGGAGGGAGCGATCTGGGTCTGTCTTCAGGCTGCCAGTTATTGAAGGGTGACTTGGAGCAAGCTCCAGAAGAAAGAAAATCTGGGGTTGGGATAGGCTGGGATGTAGGTTCTCAGGCCAAACCCAAAACAAATCATTGAGGCTGGACTCATGATACAGTGTTTGAAAGACTGTTTGCAAAACACTTCCATTCCATCATCCCACTAGCCTCACAGCAAGTCCACGAGGTAAGCAGGACGGGTGTCATCCTTATTTTGCAGATGAGGAAACCATGTCAGAGAAGGTCGATGACTTGCCCAGGGTCATATAGCAAACAAGCAGTGGCGCTGGGACTGGCAGCCAGCTCTTTGGCTCCAAGCCAGGTGGCTCAGGGAGACCAGCCACCATTGTCCTGCCAACATTTTGTCATGGAGGGGGACTCTGGAGGCCAAGGAAAGGGAGTCTAGAAATACAGGGCACTGCCCAGTGAGCTCACCTGGGCGTGGAGGTAGATTCACAGGTGGAGAGATTGGAAGGGTCCACCTTCCAGAGCAATAGCTGTGGAGGGGATGTGGACTCCAAGAAGCAAGATGTCAGAACAGACATTGGAGCGGACTGGGGGAGGCGGGAGGTGGGGTGAGAGCTAGGTGTGTGGTTTCTGCCATGCACACCTGTGCACCGGGCCAGAGACACCTCCACGATGCCTCCTGTGCCAGTGTTTGTGTGGGTCCCTGACCATCCATACCGTATTCACTCGGTATAAAATTCAGCAATACAGATACTCAAACCCTACGCCAGACCTGCTAGCCCCACTCTCTAGGGGTAACACTTTCTAGGTCACCATGATACATAGCAAAGTTCTAGAACAGCTGCCCCAGGCATGCCACTCCTCACTCCCAGGCCACGGTGGGTTCTTGGGTCTCTCCAGGGACAGATGTGTAGAGTAAGACATATTCTGGGAAGCTGGGCTGCCTCAGTGGGTATACCCTGGGCTGATTGTGTCATCCAAATGTGATAATGCCAGGCCCTGGTAGGGACAACTTTTATGAGCACCTGCCATGTGCAATGGCCATAGTAGGAGTTGCAAAATACAATTAATCTCTGCCCATTAGGAAATTGCCATCTAATAGAAGACCCAGTTATGTGCACAGTGAGCAGGTGAACACTAAAAATCACAGAATTCAAGAGGGGGAGGAGCTTCCCCCCCACCCCTCTCTTTAAAGATCAGAGAAGCGAGGCCTGATCGGAGGAGTGAGCTGGCCGAGGTCCCACGGCGAGTGGGTCTTGGAAGGCAGGTCCTGTCTTTTGGCTGTATCATGCAGTGAGACAAAAGGTTCTCTTACAGTTGGTGTAGGAAAGCCCACCTTTTGGGACTTGGGCAACATTCCCTCAAATACTGCTGTGAATTTGTGCTTTAAGAGCGCTCATCTTTCACCAGGGGGTTAAGGCGACTCTCGCGGAGGAGACAGACAAGAACTAAAAGCAGCAGGGGCGTGGGGTTTGCAGGGGAAGCTCGCAGCGCAGCGAGGCCTGCCAGTTCTGTCTGCTCCTCTGGCATGGGCTACCTGCAGCGGCTCCTTGTATTCAGTCAAGGCGCGAAATCAGTCCAAACCCCAGAATGGCCAAATGAGGGACGGAGAGGTTGAGGGTCCTCGGGCCACCTCTGAGTGCGTCCCTGGCGGGAGGTTGGATGCACCAGCCCAGGAGCTCCGGGGGCGTGGGGGGCACACCAGCAGGCTCCCCCACCTACCTCCTGCCGTCTCACCTGCCGCCTTCTGCCCCTCTCAGGACGTCTTCGCAGCCTCAGCTCTTCACTTCCTGCGTGGTCATTCTTTGCTTTCGGTTTGGCTCCCATTGTCCCCGGGGTGTGGGGGGAGGGCAGCCTTGTGTGACCTGGCCTTTCCCTCCCTTCCTTCCCAGGACAAGCACGCTGAGGAGGTGCGGAAAAACAAGGAGCTGAAGGAAGAGGCCTCCAGGTAAAGCCCAGAGGCCAAAGAAGTTTCCAGCACAGCGGACAGCGCCCGCAGCGCCGCGTCCCAGGCAGCCCGAGCGCGGCCGCGCTCCCAGCACTGGGGTTGGGGGGAGGGGGGTGGCCAAGGGGCGTTTCCTCTGCTTTTGGTGTTTGTCCGTGTAAAGAATTGACCAGTGAAGCCATCCTATTTGTTTCCGGGGAACAATGACGGGGTGGGAGATGGGAGAGCAGGAGAGAGTTTGGGAAGGGGAGACGGAGACGAGCTCACTGGCGACGTCGCAGCCCTGCCCGGAGCAGACTCGCCGGCCCTCGCCCTTCACAGCCCTGCCTGGGCACTGGGCGTCCAGGCCGTGTGGAGGGAAGACGAAAGCCGGGCAGCAAAGGTCGCAGTGAGGGGCCGAGTCCCCCGGACGGGCGGTGGCTGCAGGGCCGCTAGGAGAAGCCGAGCCTGGAGCGGCCGGCCCGGAGGGGCGGCTCCCGCCCTGCAGCGGGTGGGGCAGGTCTGTGTGTGTGTGTGAGCCATTACCTTTTGATCATCACGACCAATGAAACATTGACTCCATGTCTCAGTTCTTTATTTCCTGAGTCTGTCCTTTGGGTGATTGTTGGAATGTTCTGGAATTTTAGCCTTTACCCACCTGACCAGCAGATGCCCTTTCCTTCCTTAATTTTGCAACCTGAGCAAAATTGTGTTGAATCAAGCTAGCCTTTGGCATAATGGAAAGGTTTTGTTTCTCATTTTCTTTCCTTTTTTTTAACCCCCCTTGTGGGCTGTCCTTTATTGGATTGAATGCACTGAAGTGATGAGAAAAGAAACTCGATCTTCCTTTCTGTGGACTGACATTCTAACTCAGTCCCCAAGACGCCGTGTAAGAAAGTTGTCTTAGGCTGTTCAGGCTGATAAAACAAAGCACCTTAAACCGAGTAATTAGTAAGCACCAGACGTCTATCGCTCATGGTGTGGGAGGCTGGGAAGTCCCAGATCAAGGCGCCCACAGATTCCATCCATATCTGGCGAGGGCTCCGTTCTTTCCGGGTTCTCACATGGCAGAAAGAAAGGGCAAAAGGACTTCCTCAAGCCTCCTTTGTAAGGCACTAATCCCATTCATATCATCTCCAAAAGGCCCCACCTCTTCTTAATACTCTAGTGTTGGGAGGTAGGTTTCAACATAAGAATTTGGAGGGGACCCCGACATTCAGACCATAGCAGAAATCCTCAGCGCTTAGGGGTCTGGGATTCTAGGTGGGTCACAAAATGTGAGTAAGGCTATAAAGTGTTTGTTAGTGAAAGAGAGAAGAGGCATTCGGATCCAGCACCCAGGGTCTGCAGGACACCGAACCACGGCTGGACAGGAAGCCCTGTCCTTCCCTTGCCCTGCAAACAGGCGTGGGGGCAGGGGTGAAGCAGGCCTCAGGGCATCACTCTATCCTGCCCTGCACACTGTGTAGTTTTGTACAGCTTTGCAAATAATCCACTTGCTATTGCTAGTTTTTTCCCCCTCACCAGTTTACTGTAATTTCGCTTTATTTTAAGAGAAGATCACAGGAGGGATCCAAGATGACAAAAAAAGATGGTAACGATGGTGACAATGGCAGCTAACTTAGCACTTGCTAGGTGCCTGACAGTTTTCTAGGCTTTTGCATTCTTATTATCTCACTTAATCCTCACACCAACTGTAAGAGGTGGGTACTCACATCACCTCATTTTGCAGACAAAGAAATGGAGGTCTAAACAGGGTAAGGCACGGGCCCAAGGTCACACAGGTAATAAATGGGAGACCAGCCACCTGGATTTGGTGGTTTGCACGTGGAGTCTGTAGTCTTAGCCGCTCTGCTTCACTGTGCTGTTCTAGACACTTCCAAACTAGGGTGTGAGTACTAGGGCTGTGTCCCCCAAACTGTGAATTGTGACTCATTGGATGCTGAGATCAACTTAGTGGGTCCCACTCCACTTTTCTTTCTTTCTTTTTATAAAATGGACTAGAATAGAAAACAAAGCATCAAAATGCATCAAAATGTAATGGAGGTATTGTTTAATGGAAATTGTGTTTCAGTTTTATATTTTGTGGATGTATGGACTGATCACAGCATAAAACATGTATATATATATATATATATATATATATATATATATTTTTTTTTTTTTTTTTTTTTTACTGGGCGTAGCAGTTGAAACTCTTCGAAAGTCACTGTCTTAGCACGAGCACGGAGACAGAGCCAGGATGTGCAGGCTGCAGCCCCAGATCCTTTAGGGAGCTGCTGTGCTTGAGAAAGTGCGAGCTGCAGCCATCAACAACCAGCTTTTTCTGAGCAAACAGAGACAGGAGAATGGATGGCCTCTAGGGTCTATTTTCAGAAATTTACCCCATTGGTGCCTCCATCCTCCCGCTGGAATATCCAAGGCCGGGAGGAAGCTGCATTCCTGCCACTCTCTTTTGCCAAACTGCTGCACCTGGCCGTTCATTCATTCCGTGAATGAAGGAAAACAGAAACCAGTTTTATTTATCTTCATGTCATGCCAGTCCCTTCTCCAGGATTTCTGTATAGGGTGGGATTAGGAGTGGCAATGCCATGGAAAGAGAGGCTGGGCCTCGTCTAGAAGCTTCCTTTGTACAGCGGTTTACTGAAACACTGTGTATATATACATAAGATGGAGAAGGGAGATATCAAGATTATTATGCAGGCGACTAAAACCCACCTCCAAGACAGCCCAGCCTGGGGCCCCACTAATCCCTGCGCCTGACAGTAAAAACTGAAAACTCCAATTACATGCTCAGCGTGGGGCCAGCTTCCAAGCGTTATAAAGCGATTGCTGTGTTAAAAGATTTTACAAAGCAGTTGGGACACACATGAAACGATCGAGGCAATGGTTCTTAAATTTTCAATTGACATCCAAATCCCTCTGAGAGCTCGTTAAAGTGGAGATTTCTTTGTTTTAGATGTTTGCAAATGAAAATAATCGACCAGAATTATGGCATCTTTTGAGGGTGTTGCCCTGCAACCTACATTTTAGAAAGCTATTTCCCAGGTGTTGTTTTTTTCTTTTTTTGAGATTTAATAAGATTTCATCTTATTTTCAATTATATTTGGTTATTGACAAATCTATTAAATTAATATACAACAGGATGGGCAAACGAGTTGTTTACAGCTATATCTGTCCCTTCTGTTTGGCCAGTGCCCCGGCACTCCAGCTGTGCAGCCTCTCCCTGGGGTTCCGGGGCATCCCCACCATTCAGACACTAGGGGGTTCAAGGTTGTCACCCTGGGGGGCCTTAGAGCCTCACCTCAGCACTGTAGCTGGCATCCATTCCATTGGTTAAATATTTACTTGTTTACAATTGGCAGATAAGATTATACATATTTATTGTGTACAGAATGGTGTTTTGAAGTATTTATACATTGTGGAAGGAGTAAATTGAATTCCAGGTTTTTGGGAGCCAACCGTGACCCCAGGTTGAGGAGTTCTGCACATCAAGAACCAAGGCTTAGGCAGTGTCCCCAAGGGCAGGAGGAGGGGTTGGTCACTGTCTGCTGGGATCCGCTGAGAAGACTTGGGGTTGGGGTGTGGGGGCAGGCAGCCCTGGAGCTGAGCCTTTAAGGATGAGCAGACTCTGGGCAGACCCAGAGGGAGAGGCAGGGCTAGAGAGGTGGGTGTGGGCCCCGCCATGGGGTCCGGGCAGTAGCTGCAGTCCCAGGAGTGAATGAATTCCTCCGTCCGGGAAGAGTAGGAGGAAAGGGCCCTTAGATCCCCTGATGATGCAGCAGGAAGAGGAACTGGAGCCAATGAAGGTCAGTGTCAAAGAGAGGCATGTTTAAATCCCGAGTTCCTAAACCAGTGCCTTCCATGGGGGCTGCAGAGAGCAATTTGGAAATGCATGGCAGCAATTTCGGTTAACACAAGGAGCAGTGGGCGAAGGCCAGAGATGCTAGATGCAGGAAGAGAATGTCTCAGACCACCCTCCACTTCCGAATGTAAATGAAAAACCTGCCTGTGATTACCTAAGCCCAGAACCTAACTAAGTTTTACCATATAAACACAAACAGTTTCCACCCCAGTTTAAATCTACACCGGCTTTTCCAGAAATGCAAGTCTTCAGCTCCGCTAGTCTCTGGTCTTTGCCTTTTGTTGGGTTCATCTCTCTGCGCCCTCTCCTTGGCCTGAGTCCTAAACCTCTCTGTCCCCTCCCTGTCCTTGGATTCAACTCTGTTCTCCTGCTCAGTGCCTTCCCTCCCAAGCGAAAGGCTACATTAGAGCCACCCTAACAAAGTTTAAAAGCAAAACTTGGTAGATTCGAAGTCTGTGATGGTTGATTTGGGATGTCAACTTGTCTGGGTTAAGGGATACCCAGGTAGCTGGTAAAGCATCATTTGTTCTCAATCATTGCTTTAATTAGTCTCAATTGCTTCAGCAGGCTCTGAGCCCCTCCCTCTTCTGCTGTAAGGGAACCCCAGGTGGTTTTAATTTAAAATGACTCAGCTGCCCTGGTGGGTGTGTCTGTGAGGGTGTTTCCAGAGATTGGCATGGGAGCACCCTTGGGCCTTTGGCCTCAATACTGAGAGTTATAGCATTGGCTTCCCTGGGTCTTGGGACCTTCAAACTTGGACTGAGAATGTTCTAGAAATTTGACCTCCATCCACAAAATCATTTTTTCCTTTCCAAATTTTACTTTTCTCACGTATAATTTCTTTTAGTACACTATAGTGCTAATTTAGAGAATGATGTGTTTTCTGGTGGGCAGATGTGATGTGCTGCGATTAGTAGCTGTGTTGATCCTGGAAAACGAAATTCTTTTGAAAAGAAGAACTCTAAACCAGAATAATGTCAGAATAATATCTTTCCTCCTCCTTGGAGAATCTGAAATCTGAAAAATTTCCTTGGTCTCTATTTTTAATAAAAATTTGGGGAAGCTGAGTAACTTCTGGGTAGCAAATGCATTAATTCGGAAGGAATATAACCTCAGGTCCACGATGGGAGTGCTAGCCCATAGTGAGGGACAAGGGAATTAGGAATCTATGAGACATGTGTACACATGCATGCACACTGCTCAGCTACAGGAAATCACCGCTCCTTAAATCAAAGTCTTGCTGTAGCTTCAAAAGGAAAAGCATATTGTTTACGAGTGTCTCGCTCCAAGCTGAAACCATGCTGCCGCCTGATCAAATAGTTCCTGGGCATTCTGGTTTCTCGTCTTGCTTTTAGCTGCAAGGGTCTGTTAAAAATCTGAGGGACAATGTCCTTTACAGCCATACCAAGGAACTGGGGGTTAAGAACTTATACCATAAATTACCCTTGAAACATCCAAGTCTAATATTAGGGTCTCCAGGCAGCCTGCAAGAAGCAGGTAGAGGGAATTCATCCTCCTAGCTCCTGTATGGATAGACTGTATTCCATTGTCAATTATTCTATTTAATATGTCTTTACTAATTGCAGGCAAATGCCCCAAAGCATTTTAACTATATAAACGCATGTATTAGGGGACTAAAAAATATGAATGCTAAGAATACCAAGTATTCAAAACTTAGGTAGAAATACAGAAGTGGGGGCACTAAAGCATGAAATATTTAATAGGGTGGCTTCTGTCTCTTTTTAAAATGCCATTAAGGCACAGGCCTCGAAAGAAAGCCATGGGACCACTGGGGGCTTCTGGAAGATCCTCCTATCCCATTTTCGACTACTCTTGGCCTAGAGAGCATAGAATTCTTATCCTGCCTGGAGCTTAGCAGTCCTTCATCTTTTCAATTGACCTTCCTGAACAGAAGTCCTAACTTTACATTCATCCCTAATAAGCTTCACATTGAATTTTAGATCCAGTCCATCCTTCCACCTTGTCCAGGGCATTTCAGATCTCCATTCTGGCCTCCTTCCCTGCTTGTGCATATTGAAAATATCTGTCATGTTTCCCCATTACTTCTCTCCAGGTAAATTTTCCATGTACTTTCACTAATTACTTGTATGTGATTCTTTGCAAATCCCTCGAATTCTTTTCTTTCTGTTGTGGATGTTTCTGGTTGGCCTATAACCTTCGTAAAATGAGATGGTCTCTCTCATGTAATGTTTATGAGAATCCAAATGGGTTTGGACATTTTAGCAAACCACTTGGCAATATATAGCATGACCCTTAAAAAAGTCCATGCCCATTGATTTATTCTCTTTCTAGGAATTCTGCATCTAGGAATCTGGTCTAAATAAATGTTTTGTGATACAAAGCTTTATGGACAATAATGTTTATCAAAGTGTTAAGTATAATATCAAAAAAATCTAACTAATGCAAATGTCTAGTAATAGGGAAAACATTTTAAAAGGATGGGACAGTTACACAATCCATGGTCGTAAATTTTAAGGCTACAGGGAGCTTGACTCACCAGCCTGTATGAAAGTTTTAAAAATGTATTGTATAATCTTAATGTAATAAACCAGAAAATGAAATTATATATCCAGTAATTCTCAACCATATAAAATAATGCAGGCAGAAACACACCAGATTGCTAATTTATTTGTTTTTCCATTGGATTGAGAATCTCTTGTGTGTTTGGGAATTGTGCAAGGATCTGAATATGAACAAAGAAGAGGTTCTTGTTCTCAAAAGGTTCTTGTTCTTGCAGTCTAGGTGAGGTAATTGAGGAGAGTTTTAAAATAATGTGATAGGTCATATAATAAAAGTATATGTTTTATGAGAGTGGAGGGAGGGCCTCGCTCTTCAGTGGTGGGGGAGGAGAGGCAGAGGAGGAGTCGCAGAGGAAGGATGTCTGGGATGACTTTTTAAGGACAATCAGGAGATCAGACAGGCAGAGAACGGGAAGGAAGGGGTCAGGGGAAGGGCACGGAGAGTCTTCCAGATTGAGAGAGAAAAAATAGCAGGTGCGGGGCTGGGCGCAGTGGCTCACGCCTGTAACCCTAGCACTTTGGGAGGCCGAGGTGGGTGGATCGCTCAAGGTCAGGAGTTGGAAACCAGCCTGAGCAAGAGCGAGACCCTGTCTCCACTAAAAATAGAAAGAAATTAATTGGACAACTAAAATAGATAGAAAAAATTAGCCGGGCATGGTGGCGCATGCCTGTAGTCCCAGCTACTTGGGAGGCTGAGGCAGAAGGATTGCTTGAGCTGGGAGATTTGAGGTTGCTGTGAGCTAGGCTGATGCCACAGCACTCTAGCCTGGGTGACAAGTGAGACTCTGTCTCAAAAAAAAGAAAGAAAAGAAAAAAAAGTAACATGTGCAAAGGTGATAATTCTGGAAGTGAGAAGTCTCCCTAAAGGAGGGTTTAGGGCACCAAGGGGGAGTGGCAGGACCCTGAATCTTCCCTTGGCCAGGAGGGATGGAAGTTAGGAGTCTGGGAGTCCAGGGAGGATTGAAAGCAGAGGAGCCACATATTTGCAAGTGGCAGGCATTGTGACAGCAGCCATGAGGGACTGTGACCAGAAGCAGGGAGCCCAGCGGGGAGGGTGTGGTAGTAGGCCAGGCAGGGTGAGGGCCTGAACTCAGACTCTGACTGTGATGGAGCCAAAGGGAAGGGCTGGAACAGGAAGAATCCACAGAACTTGGGGACCGAATGGAGAGATTTCTGGGTTTCTGGCTTGACCTGCCGGGCAGATGCTGCTGCTACCATCAGGGAGAGAGTGTGGGAGGAGGGGGACGTCAGTAGGGAAGAATTCGGTTTAGGGAATGGTGAACTTAGGATGTGATTTCTTTAGATAATGTAACCGGGCCAAGCTCTCGACCACGGTTAAGTTATATAATTTACTCAGGAGTTGTTTTTCATTAACACCATCGGGGTGTAAAGGAGCTCTATGTTTAACAACTGAAGCTGGGAGAGCAACCTGCTAAAAGCAGACACATGCAGTCTCAGAAGCAGTGACTGCAGTCGTATCCTAACACGTGATTGAGTTAAATTTATGTCCTAGCTATAAATACGTAGGAAAGTATATACGTGAAGGTAGCGTAAGTCATAAATGCTAAACGTATTGCACCTTAACTTGCCTTGAGCATAACTCCAGATGCAAGTGGTGGCGGCTGCAGAGATTCTGTTTCATGAGGGTGTGTTTAATCTCAGCCTCCCTTTCTGCTAGATCCTGTCATTTTACCCCTTTTCTGGAATGGAAATGGAAAAGATATGTACAACTTACAGGAAGTTTTTAAATTTAATTTTTCCTGTCTTCTGCTGGACTGAATGTGGATATGTTGGAGCGATCATTTTGCATCTGGAGGTGAAGATAAGAAAAGTGGGGTGTATGAAGGTGCAACTGGCTGGAAGAAGCCCGGTTGTCTAAGCCCACGGGCACCAAACTCACCTGGGACTTGCAACCTCAGCTTTCATAAAAGAGAAATAAACTTTTTTTTTTGAGACAATTTTTCATCAGTTACAATCGGATCTCATCCTATCAGATATAATTTCTTTTCTCATTACCAAAATTCACATGAAATTCTCACCTTTCCCACATTCTGATATTGTAATAATGCATCCCAAGCACGGGGATGGTGGATATGGGGAAAACAAAGACCCTACCATCATAAAGCTCAATTTATTTTGCTTCATTTTATTGTGCTTTGGATACAGTGTGTGTGTTTTTTGCAAGTTGGATGTTGATGGCAACCCTGCCTAAGTAAGTCTATCTGCACCATTTTTCCAACAGCATGTGCTCATTTTTTGTCTCTTTGTCACATTTTAGTAATTCCCACAATATTGCAATCTTCATTATTATTATTCTATCTGTTATGGTGATCTGTGGTCAGTGACCTTTCGTGTTACTATTGTACTCATTTGGGGGCACAAGCCTCGCCCATGTAAAATGGCAAACTTAATCGATCAATGCTATGCATGTTCTGAATGCTCCACTCACTGGCCTTTCCCCCATATCTCTGCTTTTCCTCTGGCCTCCCCATTCCCTGAGACACAACGGTATTGAAATTAGGCTGACTAATAAGCCTACAATGGCCTCTACGTGTTCAAGTGAAAGAGTGGCACGTCTCTCCCTTTAAATCGAAAGCTAGAAATGATTACGCTTAGAGAGGAAGGCAAGCCAGAGGCCAAGGCAGACCAAAAGCAAGGCCTCTTGTGCCAAACAGTTAGCCAAGGTGTCACTGCAAAGAAAAAGCTCTTGATGGAAATAAAAAGTGCTACTCCAGTGAACACATGAATGATATGAAAGTGAACAGCCTTACGGCTGATACGGAGGAGGTTTGAGTGGTCTGGGTAGAAAATCAAAGCAGCCACAAGGATGCCTTAAGCCGGAGCCTAATCCAGAGCAGGGTCTCAACTCTCTTTAATTCTATGGAGTCTGAGACAGGTGAGGAAGCTGCAGAAAAAAAGTCGGAAGCTAGTAGGTACAACCTCCAGCCAGCGTTCCCCGGAAGGCTGGTGTGTTTAGGGAACAGGACATTACCCGGAGTGGCAGAAGACCACGCACAATGTGATCGGCAGAAGATGAGCCTGGAATGACGGGGCCATTGGGAAGGGCCCGGAATGTCAGACTCCGGAATTTGGACTTAATCTATAGGTGATTAAGAGCTATCAAGTGGTCTGTAAAGATAAGAAATCCTTTTCACAGCCTGTCATTGAAATGATGACCCACATCCGCATTCAGAACATCATAGTCTGTTGCCAACAAAATGGTAAAGGGCTTCTCTATAGAAATACATTATAATTACAAGTTTCTTCCAAGCGACTCAAATAATTTTATGGGCAGGAGGCAGGGAAGAAAGGAAGGGGAGAGGGAATGTGTATGCATGTTCGATGGAAGCTCTGGATGATAGATTAGGGAGAGAAGAAAGCCTGAAGACTTGTTTTATATCAGGAAAGATTTCAAAAGAATGGAAGGAAAAATCAAGACGAATTTTGAAAAGTTTAATGAAGACCATGGAACATGTTTGCCTTAGGGAAGGAGAAGACTGTTTCTAAATTTATTTGTAATTAGATCTTCATACTTTCCCCCTTGATCTATTTATGTGGCTTCTTGGCAGGTTAATATTAATGGATACTAAATGTCTCTTTTTGATTGACTTTCTAGAAATGGTACATGTGGTATTTATTTAATTTGAGATTTATTCTTTATAAATACCAAAGGAAAAATTTATAATTTTAAAATTACATTCCATTCAAATGCAGTGGCTTCAAAAAAAAAAAATAAAATAAAATAAAATTACATTCCATACCTTGGACAAGAGAAGCCAGCAAACATGAAAGGCCTACTATGTGCTTGTTCTATGCCTGGCACTTAGCCTATATTATCTCATTTAGTTTAATCATCACAATAACCTTATTAGATAGGTATTATTGTATCCATTTCATACAGCAGCTGAAGGTCTCAGAGACCGGGTATAGTAACCAGATTGTTCTAAGTAGCAGAACCAGCATTTGAATTCTAATCAGCTTGACTCAGGGATTCACATTCTTTTTAAAACACCAAGAAATTTCCGATTTTGCCTTTCATAGGCTGAGAGCACTTGGGCATGTTGTGTAGCCTCAATGAGGTGAACTAAGTAAGATGTGCTCCGAATTCCCAAAGGAGCTACTTCTAGGAACCTTGAATTAGGTGCATGAGTCATTGCAGGCAGTTTCCCATGAGAAAGAAATATAGCACTCACATCTTTTCTTGCTGGTAATGTTTTTTGGATCCCTTGAATCTACAAAGAAGAGAACCTTCTGATGCCACTTGAAATGCCCTGGCCTCAGTGGGACAGGAAGGATAACTGAGCAATGCTAAGCCCCTTTAAGTCACTAACTCTCTTCACATAGAAACCATGTGCTTCCATGAAAGGTCAGGTGCAGAAGGCCCCTTACTCCTATGGGAAGGTGTAAAAAACCTTGGGGGTGCCTTGTTACCATGCTATCTTTAGTCAGTGTGTTGCAGAAATCTTGAATATCTCAAATGAAATAAGATATTAATCTTTCTTTTTTTTTCAACTTTTAAAAATCAAGATAAGTATTTGGGCACTTGTAGTAATGTGCATTTAGTTTTCTTACTTCTTTTGCTCTGTGGTTATTTCAGGAAATTGTTATGCGCTTGGACCTGGAAATACCGCCCTATGAGTATAAAACTCGGTTGTCAGGTTATGGGATTCTGGAATAGAAGATAGGAAATGGTTGGAAAATGGAACATCTTGCATTGCCCTACAGCCTGGAATTCGAGAGTTCACACATTCTTGCATTTACTTCTCCAATCCTAACTTCCAATACTCCTTTTTTGCAAAGCCCTTTTTCCTGCCAGTGTGATCCGCTCATAGTGTATCCATCATGAGATATGTACGGACCTTCAACTTTCTGTCTTTCTTCATGCTTAGAATAAGCTCTTCTTTCCTCT
Organism: Microcebus murinus; assembly: GCF_040939455.1. Lineage (NCBI taxonomy): Eukaryota > Metazoa > Chordata > Mammalia > Primates > Cheirogaleidae > Microcebus > Microcebus murinus. Next base: position 22,728,324 of record NC_134127.1, on the reverse strand, counting down.
ACCTGCCCATGCTCAGATTTTCTTTCCTAGAACAGCTCAGATCTCATCTCTACCATGAAGCCTTTGCAGTTTTAAAGTTTGCCCTTCCCTTGGAACTTACAGTTCTGCTACTTCATGTTGTTTTTAATCTCTTAATTTATTCGCCTCTAATTAAATTATTTGAGAACAAGATTTGTGGCTTACCCTTCTTTGTATTATTAGCATCCTGCATCTAGTGGGTGCCTAATAAATGCTTACTGATGATTGATAGGTCCTGGGGCAGCTCAGATCGTGGCTCTGGGAGAGCTTCCCTTTCTGCTGCATGGAAGGCAGAAGGAATTGCGGCAGGACCCCCAAGACCTCTGTCTTTTTTTTTTTGAGACAGAGTCTCACTTTGTTGCCAGGCTAGAGTGAGTGCCGTGGCGTCAGCCTAGCTCACAGCAACCTCAAACTCCTGGGCTCAAGTGATCCTCCTGCCTCAGCCTCCCTAGTAGCTGGGACTACAGGCATGCACCACCATGCCCGGCTAATTTTTTCTATGTATATTAGTTGGCCAATTAATTTCTTTTTTATTTATAGTAGAGACAAGGTCTTGCTCAGGCTGGTTTTGAACTCCTGACCTTGAGCAATCTGCCCACCTCGGCCTCCCAGAGTGCTAGGATTACAGGCGTGAGCCACCGGGCCCGGCCAAGACCTCTGTCTCTTTTCTTTAATGATCTCCTTATAACCCAGCTCTCTCCTCAACCTCCTCATTTCTAGTTCCTCCCGATGCTGCTCTCAAGTCCTGATGGCTTTGACACTGCCTTTCCACTGTTTCCCCGTCTACACACTTGCTTACCCCGGATTTGGTCACTGAGATACCATACATGCAGCGTCTCCAGTTCTCAAAAGGACTGACAATTATTATGCCTGCAGCATTTCTGTAACGTGGAGACGAGACTTTCTAGAGTTATGAGAAATTACTGACACAGTCTGTAAAGCTTTATTATAGTGTAAGAGACATAGTAAATACTTAGAAAGATGTTAGATATTAATATTAGCTTTCTCTGTATTCCTACGCTTTCTTCCATCGGGGATCACTTATTCTACAGCTCACAGAATTGTCCTTATTCAAGGCTGTGTCAACAGGGAAAAACCAACCTGAGACCTCAAAAAGAGATGAAAGCACAAAATAAGGCTTTCAGGGCACTGAGTTGCATGGAATGCTTCTTATTGCTTTGAGAAATATTTATTAGCACAGAAAAGAGAAATACATTTTAAATAGCATCTGCTTTGTCTTTCAAGACAAAATTCAAGAAACTATGGACCAAATCAAAGAGAAAAGATGGTAAGAAAATAGATTAATATGAATTGGGCTGAGAAAAGGAAGAGAAAAGAACATGGAGATGCGAATGATACTGGGAAGTATTTAAGGAAAATAAAAATGCATATGGGAATTAAGACATGCATTAGAATCAGTAAAATATATAAATGAATGAATATATAACTCACCATGAATAAATAGTTCAAGCCAAGATGTAAAATTCTTCCAGAGCACCGAGGAAGAAAGAGAAATAAAAAACTTTAAAATGAACGATAAATCAATAAACAGAATACACAATGTATTAATAAGCATTGTTTTGGTACAGAGGATAGAAATTAATCTCAAATGAACTTAAACATCCAAGGGAATTTATGGGCTCACACAACCAGCCCAGCTCAGAGTGCTTTGACCTCAAGGGTATGTCTAGGCTGCTGTTATATAATTGGCTGTCTTAAAAATTTTTTATGTTACATTATTTATCAATTTTTTCCTTTATGGCATGGAGCTAAATATTCATTTTAAAGGGAATATTTATCCACTTATCTACTCACCACTCATTGAGTACTAAAGAAGTTAAAGTGTGTCTCATGAAACCATCGGTGGGGGACACTTATTTTCCAGATCAAATGCATTTCTTTCTTTCTTTCTTTCTTTCTTTCTTTCTTTCTTTCTTTCTTTCTTTCTTTCTTTCTTTCTTTCTTTCTTTCTTTCTTTCTTTCTTTCTTTCTTTCTTTCTTTCTTTCTTTCTTTCTTTCTTTCTTTCTTTCTTTCTTTCTTTCTTTCTTTCTTTCTTTCTTTCTTTCTTTTCTGACAGAGTCTCACTCTGTTGCCTGAGCTAGAGTGCCCTGTGGTGTCAGCCTAGCTCACAGCAACCTCACACTCCTGGGCTCAAGCCATCCTCCTGCCTCAGCCTCCTGAGTAGCTGGGACTACAGGCATGCGCCACTACGCTCGGTTAATATATATATATATATTTAGTTGGCCAATTAATTTCTTTCTATTTTTATTAGAGATGGGATCCCGCTCTTGCTCAGGCTGGTTTCTAACTCCTGACCTTGAGCGATCCTCCCGCCCCGGCCTCCCAGAGCGCTAGGATTACAGGCGTGAGCCGCTGCACCGGCCCAAATGCATTTCTTTTTTTTTTTTTTTTGAGACAGAGTCTCGCTTTGTTGTCCAGGCTAGAGTGAGTGCCGTGGCATCAGCCTAGCTCACAGCAACCTCACACTCCTGGGCTCAAGCGATCCTCCTGCCTCAGCCTCCCAAGTAGCTGGGACTACAGGCATGCGCCACCATGCCCGGCTAATTTTTTATATACATATCAGTTGGCCAATTAATTTCTTTCTATTTATAGTAGAGACGGGGGTCTCACTCTTGCTCAGGCTGGTTTCGAACTCCTGACCTTGAGCAATCCACCCGCCTCAGCCTCCCAGAGAGCTAGGATTACAGGCGTGAGCCACCGCGCCCGGCCAACCAAGTGCATTTCTTAAAGACCAAATTTGTGCTTCTGTTTCCGCACTCTGATTCCTCCTTTCACGTCTTGATTTTCTATTACGTGTTGGGAATTTGCCACTAGGTTTGGGACTTTTTCTTTTCATCGTGATAAGAATGGAAGTTTATGACTGTGCAAATTCTGTGCGGTCATGCTGTGTTCGTTTCTGCAAAGCGGGAGGATCGTTGCAGCAAGGAGACCCTGGCCTTGGTGCTGCGGTTGGCACGCTTTGCACATCAAAGCAGGCCAGGCGCTTGCAGGAGAGAGTTGTGCCCACCAGGTGGCGCTCTGGCTGTTTTCATTTTGGGAGCTGGAGCAGCAGTTCTGCAAAAATGAATACTTTCACAGGAGAGATGGCTACACCAGAGCGGTTCCAACTGGTAATCGGGATAGGGTTGCTATGGTGACGGGGGGTCTTGGGGTGTTTATGGCTTGGCAAGAGCCAATGTCTATGAGCCATCAGATCATTTTTTTCGATGCTGGCATAGCAAGGTCATGAGAATCCGCTAAGATTGTGCAAACTGCAATAGTCACTATTCTTTATGTTCTATGATTTATGGGCTATAACTGGAGTTTTGAGAGTGGTAGAATATACCTCTTTTAGCATGTTTATCTTATCCCACATTGGATTTTTGCCATTTTCTGTGTATGTTTTATCTCCAACACAGCGTCTCTCACTGTGGTTTTCATACAAATGCTCCATGAAGAAGGGTTCCATTGGTCTAACAAGTCTGAGAAAGATGCTAATGCTCTTGGAGATTCACCACGCACAGCAGCATATTAAAATCCATGAGAATTCTTGTTTTATTCTCAAAAATTCATATGACACTTGAACCCATTTTAATGGAATATTCATTAACACATGGGGAATCTATCTTCATGTTGTTCCCAAAATGTCAATATGTATTCCATTAAAAATGGGTTCAGTTGTAATTTAATATGTTCATATAGGTCTCCCCAACAAGATGGTCACTTCTTTTCTTTGGCACTAACCTAGCAAAGGCTTAATGCAAAATGGAGTCTCAATAAATATTAATGGTTATTTATGGGCTCTGAATAAATATTTTTCAATTGAATTATCTATCCATGAATACCATTGATTGCAATTAATTTTTATAAATGATCTTTAATGATAAGTGTTTAGCAGGCAAATGAATCCAACATCCACATTGACCACATGGTCAATCGTGTTACTAATAAGTCATTTGTAACTTAGCATAGGGTTGTTATTATGCCCATGAAAAAGGACAGAAGATTGAAGCACTTTTGCCTCTACTCGCCATTTATTTTCTGTTTTATCACATATTCCCCAATATTTTAAGATTAATGTGTTGCTAGCGATTTTCCAGAAAGACACTTTTCACCTTGTGAATAATCAATTTGTGATCGATCATGAAACATAACCCATTTTAAAAAAATCAGGAAAATGAAAAAGCACCGAGTATTTGCTAACACTCAGTCATCCCCACTCACATGTTATGATGTGAGTATGTGATTGTGTGATTGACTGTGTCTCCACCCTTTTTGGGGAAGTGTGCTGAGTGTTTGGACCTCCTCCTGCTAGCAAAAGAACAAGAGCCCTGGCACCTAAGGAGGATGCTTTTTGTTAAAACCCGTGTGTCAGGACACTACACAGAAGGTGTCCCGACTCATTTCCTCTGGGTGATGTCATGCTGATTCCATTGAGCGGGCTTCTTCTTCAAATATTGCAGCCTCTGCTTTGGATTTAAACAGATCCAGACTCAAAAATGTCTCCCTATGATTTGTATTCTTTGTATTCTCCTGTTTGTAAGCAGTCATAAAAGCTTCCTGGAAATCTTGTGTGGTCAAAGTTGATTGAGATTGGATGAATTTGTTTATAAAGTTGTATTAGAACTAGCGTTAGTAATAGTACACTTAAATTTGTTTTTCTCTTTTGAACAAGATTTTCATGCAGTATTAATAAGAAATAGAAAAAGACTTTGGTTGGTTCATCTTTTAAGAAACATGTGTGGTTTTTAAAATAACCTTAGAAGCTGCATGAGATGGGAGGAAGTACCTCTGAGCCTTCATTTTCTCATCTCTGAAATGGGGATAGTAAAATCCACCCAGTAGGCTACTTTGAGAATCAAGTACAATAATGTCTGTAGCCAGGCAGCAAGGTGCCTGCCTCGCAGCTAGGCGCTCAGTAAATACTATTTCTCCCTTAACCTTCTTTTGTCATTGTTTTCCTCTCTCCCAACAACACTGGCAATAAAAAACAGTGGAATCCCAGTGTGTGGGGTGAGGAGAGAGCAATGGGGAAAGACACCAACATCCAGAGCAGGATCTAAGCATCTTCACTTCTAAGTCTCTAGTCTTTCCAAACTCTATCTGATAGATATTTGGAGCTGACAAGTCCCCCCACCTCCCTCTCCCTGCTTTATAGCCTCCCAGCACACCCAAGTGTTGGTATTTTAGGCTCATAGAACTATCTAAATCTAGCCCAGGTGTTTCAACTGGCAGTGCTCCTAGGGGCATAGGTGGAGGCTTATTTCCTTATAAAATAGAAACTTGCCCAAGTTTACCGTGTGGTTCATGCTCACTGGTCATTTTTTTGTTAGGTGATTAATATTCATGTTCACCTAATTTTCTGTGCTGGCTCCTAGTACCCAATTCCTTAGCAACTACTCACTCAGTTATCATTTTGTCTTATTCCTATATTGTGGGCTGACTTTGCTTGGTGTTTATCCATCAGGATATATACTTTTTGTCTCTCCAGGTGAGTCTAAATTCACAGCTTTGTTTTGATCAAACCTCCAAAGTCATTTTACCCGAAGCCAGAAAATTGGTTTGTATTTAGGGAATTTTAGTTACACAAATATTTGTACCAGATTCCATTGATAATCAATGAATTACTTTTTTCATACCTAGTAGATCTGCTTAATGACTTTAATCACCAGGCTAAATAAGAATCAATGATCCACACATCCAGCTGTTCTAACAGTTTATTGGATTATAAAGAGAGTTGTATCATGATAAAACAATTTTTCCAAAGTCATTAATTTTTAGTTTTACAATACACAATCCTTTAGGCATGAGCTTCGATTTTTATACAAATAATCCCCATCTATTAATGAGGGAGAAAGATATCCAGGATCTTGTTCAGTTAGCTGTTTCAAGTTTACGAGCAAACTTACTACAATCTGAAAGAATTTGGGGATAAAGATTATAAAGAAGTTTGGTGTCTACAGCTCTGATGGTATTCAGTTGTGACGTACCTTAACAATTTCTACTTCATTTCCCGATTAGGTGGGTTAGTCCCATAGCTCGATTTGTAGCAAGGCATCCAGCCCAGGTGGCTGCACCTGCAGTAAATATTAATTGAATGAACCAGTCCTTGTGTCTGTTACATCTTCATGTTTGCTTCCACTTCATAGCCTAAGGTTGGGGGTCTTCTAGTGGCCCCATCCCTAACTCAGTGGGACCGTGGATCTGCTTACTGACTCTCAGGGTACGTCTCTGGTCCTGGGGTACCCAGTTCCCATCCAGTTACTATCAGCTGTGGCTTCTCTCCACTCTTCTTCTCCTAAAAATCCTCCAGATTTCTAAGCTCTTTCATGCTTTTCCCATCAGGGGTTACCATCCAGCCATCATTCCTGAATGGCCGGCAGCACGGCCTCGTCAGGGAGTCATTTACCCCCACACCATCTTTTGGTTACTTTGGCTTTGGACAAAGATTACCTTGGCATCAAGAAAATTGTTATTTTCTTTGAGACGCAGTTGCTTCCTCTAGTATGTGGGAATAACAAAGGATACTTCTTTATAAGAGCATAGGAAGTGTCAATCACATAATGCACGCAAAGTTATAGCACATTTTGGGAAGCCTTATGAGCCTTCCAGGAAGGCTAGTTTTCCCTCCCTGCTTTCCTTCCTTCCTTCCTTCCTTCCTTCCTTCCTTCCTTCCTTCCTTCCTTCCTTCCTTCCTTCCTTCCTTCCTTCCTTCCTTCCCTCCCTCCCTCCCTCCCTTCCTTCCTTCCTTCCTTCCTTCCTTCCTTCCTTCCTTCCTTCCTTCCTTCCTTGCTTCCTTCCTTCCTTCCTCCCCTCCCTCCTTCTTTCCTCTTTCCACTATTTTCTTCCTCCTTCCCTTTCTGTCTTCCTTTTTCTTCCTTTCCTCCTTCTCTGTTTTTCCCCCCTTTGCATATCCTTGAAAGTTAGGGCCCTCTTGTTCCTTTTTCTATCATTGAGAAGAAGAGGCAAGAGAGAGGAGAGGGGAAGAAGTTACAGAAAGGTTTCCTCAGTATCAGAAAAGTCCAATGAAATGCCTGCCTTACGTTATGTAGCGCTAGCTTCAGGCTCCCTCTTGGGCTGCGCCCTCCCTTTCATTCTGGGAGCTGCAAGGATATGTCAGGGACATGGGGACACGTTTAGGATTTTGAGTTAGGAATTGAGGCTCTCAAGGGAGAAAACCAGGAAATCGAAAGTTCTTCCCACTTGGGGTTGCCTCCTTGTTTTTCTTGAGTCCATGACCCTTTTTGGATTGTTTCTCTTTATAATTCTTTCTGATTTGGCTGATTTTGGCTTGGTATTTTCTCCTGCTTTCAAGAAGGCGACACCCCATGGTTCCCTCCAGCTCCCAGGAGACAGAGCATCAGCCAAGGTGGGGCCCACAGGAAAGGAGTCCCGCTGCGACCACTTAGCCCCATCTGTGAGCCAGGTAAAAAGGAATTCTCCCCAGTAAAATGCAGTCCAAATTTTCTGAGTAGGATATAGTAATATAAAAAGTAATTTAGTCAAAGTTTCACATTGGATTATAATGCTCCCTTTTTTTTTTTTAACCAAATGTCCTCAAGGACAAAAATATATGTGCCCTAGGGCCCTACGTAGTTATGAAGGATGCTGGTTCAGAACCGGGTTCAGGATTCTCTTTTGCCCGAAACAAGAAGAACTATTATTTGAGAAAGGACTTTAGCAGACAGAGGGGGCTGCTATGAAAATAGAGGATGGGGTGGGGACTGGGGAGAAGTGTCACATAGGTTACTGAAGCTGTAGAAATAACCGTAAATCATATGCACAAAGTCCCCTGTGGGCAAGCGTGGCTTATGCATTAAGGGAGGTTCTCAAGCTATCCGATGTTGGTGGGAAAAGATGCATTCTATTTTCTCTGTCACTCAGCTGGTCTCCAGTTGTGGGAATGTGCCAGGAAACTTCGGAATTGGTGGATACACTGGGCTTGTGTGGTGGCACTAGAGATTGCAGACAGAATACTATCATGATCAGCCATATATCAATGCATAAAGAGGCAAAAAAGGAGATAAAAACAAACATGACAATAAAGGTAAAGAAGGGTATTGATGTAGCAAATTATTTTAATAAAATATGTTTAAAAGTACAGGGACAAAGGGAGGCTACAGAAAGTCAGAGGTTGGCGTTTGGGAGGATAAATATGATTGCCATTCTCGTGGCAGTTACGTGCAGGAGAAATATCCGAGAGAGCCTATGGGACTGATGACACCCTTGGCCATATAACTCAGGTCAAAATAATTAGCTAAAAAGAAATTTTAGGAGAGTTAAATCACAGCATGAACGAGGCAATCACACTTAGTAAGAAAAAGGGGAGATTAATGTCATGGTGAATGAGATAAGGGACTTCCAAACCACGGTGAATCTTCCCAGTAAAAACAACTAGAATAGCTACATGAAGAAAGACACACGGAGGCACAGCTGAGCCAACTCGTGAACGTTTCTGCTATTGGTCAAGAGGGAGTGACTGAGATCGGATTTACCCTCCTGCCTTGAAACAACCAAAATATGGACAAAATACAGTGGTTTTCAGACACTGATCGCCAGGCAGCACGAGATAATGATGCCTGAGAAAGGAGAAAAGGATGAGGCCAGTGATATTCTTAGTTTATCGACTGTTCTCTTGAATCTCAGAAGCATAATAAGCAGCTGCACAAGAACAGAGCGAGAGCGAGAGCGAGAGAGAGAGAGAAAGAGAGAGAGAGAGAGAGAGCGCCTTGGGGTGGAGAAATAAAATAAAAAAAAAGAACTTTGGAAAGTGGGATTGTGTGGTCACCAATTTGTTTGGAAAGTTAATTTTCACAAGTGCAGATTTCAGACTTAGAATTGTGGAAAAAACTCATATTCAATCTACATTTGGAACATAGGGACCCAAGGAATATATCTAATAAACCAAGAGTTTAAATTATAGAAGGAGTTGGGGATGGGAGTTGAACAAAAAGACCTGGAGACTGGAATTCCCAATTTTTGAAAATGTCTAAGTTTTCTCAGGAGACAAAAATGTAAATTCTACATTCTAAGAGAAATCAGTTTGGACAAGTGGTGTCCAAATTTTTTCTCCTGCTCTGAGGCTATTATTATTATAGATAGTATCTTAGGAAAGAGATTTTTCAATTGAATTAAAAATTTAAAAGTAACTTTTCCTATTTTTTTAGAAAAGCAGCCCATGTTTATTATATGAAATTTGGCAAATATAGATAAGCAAAAAGAAGAAACTAAAAATACTCTAACCATTTAAATGAAGACTGTTGACATTTTATTGGCTATGTTTCCAATTTTTGTTCTATGTATGCAAACCTATCTTTGCATATATATTCTAAAATATTTCTAAAAGTGGGTCATTTAGCATATACTGTTTTTTTTCTTTTTTATTTCAGAATATTAAGGAGGAACAAACCTTTTGGTTACATAAATTGCTTTTGTACCATTTGAGTCAAAGTTATAAGTGTGCCCATCACCAAGATAACTTGCATTGTACCCGTTAGGTGTGAATTTACCCATTTCCTTCTCCCCCCTCCCACCTGCTTGATTTCTGATGAATGTTATTTCCATATGTGCACATAAGTGTTGATCAATCAGCTCCAATTTAATGGTGAGTACAGGTGGTGTTTGTTTTTCCATTTTTGTGATACTTCACTTAGAAGAATGGTCTCCAGTTCCATTCAGGTTAATACAAGAGGTATTAGTTTATCATGTGTTTTTTGGCTGAGTAATACTTTATGGTATACATATACCACATTTTATTAATCCACTTATGTATTGATGGGCACTTGGGTTCTTTCCACATCTTTGCAGTTGTGAATTGTGCTGCTATGAACATTTGAGTGCAGGTGTCTTTTTTTCTTTGGCTATATACCCAATAGTGGGATTGCTGGATCAAATGGTAGTTCTACTTTTAGTTCTTAGAGGTATCTCCATATTACTTTCCATAGTGGTTGTACTAGTTTACAGTCCCACCAGCAGTGAACGAGTGTTCCTATCTCTCTGCATCCACATCAGCATTTGTTGTTTTGAAACTTTTTGATAAAAGCCATTCTCACTGGGGTTAAGTGGCATCTCATTGTGGTTTTTATTTGCATTTCCCTGATGATTAGAGATGTTGAGCATTTTTTTCATATTTATGTTGGCCATTAGTCTATCTTTTGAAAAAAAATTTCTGTTCATGTCTTTTGCCCACTTTTTAACGGGGTTGTTTGATTTTTTCATCCTGATTTGCTGGAGTTCTTTACAGATTCTAGTTTTCTAATCTGCTTTTTTCATTTGAAAATATAGCACTAACATCTTTCCATGTCATTAAATTTTCTTCTACAATAGAAAATATAATGGCTATATTAATATTCATTTGTAAGTATGTATCATAACTAATCAAATTAATTTTTTGATCAATGAATATTTACCTGTTTCTTTCTTTTACAAAATGTGGGTACTGGTATTTATAGCCAATACAAAAACTGTGAGGGAATGTTTACTTGTGAGGTCATTTTTTGCATATATTCATGATTACTCCCTTAGAATATATTCCTAGAAAAATTGTTAGCTCAAAACCAATATAAAAATATAAGATTTTGGAGCTATACTGCCAAACTACCATGCATACATTTAGTCAACTTCACCCTCACACCAGTGCTATTCAAGTTTCTTTTATGTCCCTAAGTAAAGGTCTATAGTCTTCTTCCAAGAGATTTTATAGATATTTTGTTAATGTAGTACTTGGGTATTTTGTATTTTATCTAACTATTATTTTTCCAGCTTGTTGCTATTAATATTTTGGAAAAATATCTTCATATATTTATTATGTAATTGGACATAAAGTCTCATTAATTCTCTACCCTTACTATTCCAAGATATTATCTTTTCAAACACAGATTCAAATAATTATATTTCATTGGTTTTACTTGTATTTTTTCTATTATTAATGAGTATAGTCACAGTAAAGATACGATTTTTTTTTGCATTATATTTCTTACTTTGTGAATTGCCTGTTAATGTCCCTTATTCATCCTATTGGAATGTTTGTTTTTCTATTAATTTTATACTGGCTCTTAAAATCATGAAGCTATTTAACTTTTGAAATAGTTTAGGAAAATTTCCCCATACTTTGTTATATTTCTTTATTTTTGTTTTGTTGTTTCTGATACACAGTTATTTAAAAATTTTATTAAAGTTAGTATTTGTTTTTAAGGTTGTTGCCTTTGGCTTAATGCTTAGAAAGTTCTCCCCTACCATGAAGTTATACAAATATTTATCTGTTCTGTTTCTTTTGGATTTTATGCTCTGCCCTACATTTAACTACTCCATCTGGAATTCATTTGGATGTATGGATTGAGGTAAGATTCTAATTTTAAATTATTTCAACTAGTTATTTGATACTATTTTTGAGTAATCCATTCTTTCTATATTGGATGTTCTGAAATGTATTTAACATATGATACATTCTTGTGCATATATTGCTGTTCTGGGATTTCCTTTTATGCTCTATTAATCTATATTTCTATTTATGCTCCAGTACTATTTTAATAGGTGCTACTTTTATGCTTTAAAAATCAAATAGAATAAATTTTATAAAATAATTTTTATTTTGGCTCAAATTTATTATGGGGCAATCATGAAGTTTTTCAATTTTACTGGTTTCTAAAAGTTATATTAGAAATTTTACTGGAATTGGATAAAATTTATAGCCCAAATTGGGAAGGACAGAAATTTTAACTCATTGAATAATTTACATCTAGGAATAGTATGGCTTTTTTTCTACAATTATTCAAGTTTCATTTATGTCCATAAGGAAAGTTCTTCCAACAGGTTTTATAGATATTTTGTTAGTGTAGTACTTGGGTATTTTGTATTTTATCTAACTATTATTTTTCTAACTTGTTGTTACTAATATTTTGGAAAAATATCTTCATATATTTATTTTGTAATTGGGCATAAACTCTCAGTAATTCTTAAATATGTTTAGTTATTTTGGTGAGAGAGGTGGGTATTTCCAGTTAGACAATGATATCAGGTACAGGGTGAACTAATACCTTTGGTAACAACCTGGATTGGAACTGGAGACCACTCTTCTAAGTGAAGTATTGAAAGAATGGTTGTTGTTAGATCCAAAATGGCCTTTACTCCTGCCCCACTCTGTCCCCCTGCATCTTGATGTGCCTGTGACCATTCTCAGCTTGGCCCAGACTCAGTGACATACGCAATACACTCAGCTTTCACTCCTCGGATGTCTCTGCTCTCAGTGAGACCCTCCAGCCCCCACAATTTACTCTAATGCATCCATTGGGACCACAGGGTGTATTGCCTCAACTTACCACATAGTTTATTGTACATTCTCAAAATTAATAGGGTTCCAGAAGCTTCATCTCACATGAGTTTGGCATATAGTTTGGACTGTCAACTCCACTCTTGGGGTATTTGCCTCACCTAATGTTTCGAAGCTTGTTCCTTGTACTGAATTAATGCTGATCAGCCAGCACTTGTTCAGCCTTGCTGCAATTCTTAATTTTCCAAGACTGTCTGGCTTAGTCTCTTTCCATACATGCACCATTCCCTAGTAATACAGACAGAGAGGAATATATATGTGTATATATGTAAATTAGCCTATATATGTATATAGACAATAAAAAACAATATTAATATCCATGTACAGAGAAGTATATGTCTATACTTATAGAGGGCTTGAGCTTAACGGATAGTATTAAACAACTATATATATAAAATGCCACCTCATGGAGTTTACAGTGTAGTTGGGGAAATAAGATATAAAAACAATTAAAAAAGTTAAAAATAATGGAGCTACCAAATAAAGTTTGAGACAACGGTGAAGCCGATGGCACAGGCTGGTGTGGCGAGCAGGGATCTGGCGCGAGGCGGAAGTGGGGTTGAGTAGCGGCTCTGTCCTTTATTAGCTGTGTAATCATGGATGTGTTACTTAATATTTCTAAAATTTAATTTCCTCAAATTATTGTGGTGGTGGTAATTGTACTATTCTCTTCAGAGAGCTGCAATTTAATAGAGTGGGCATTTTAAACTGCTGACGTTGTTGTTTCTGGCTGCAGCGGTGCAATTTGCAAGAGCCAGTCTTTTGCCTTTGTTGGGTAGCATAGTGACAGAACTTGAGAACGGAAGTGACTTGACATGGCTTTCTCGGTCTAAGGTATAATATGATTTGAAGGTAAATTTAAGCGAAATGGTAATTAGTATCTTTTAAAAGAGCTTCTGGGAAATGAGCTAAAGATCTAACTAAACAGACAATTCACAGAATAAGAAGTGAATATGATATTTAGCATGCTGCGATGTTATGACATATATTAGTATATCGGTTTTCACCCACCGTTCCTGGCTCATAACTCCTGTGATCCTTGTTATAATGTTGGGTGCTTTAGTCCTCAGGAGACAGAATCAATCTCTCGAACCTTCCCCCATCCTCCTGTCTCCTGCCCAACACAAGACTCTAATCTGACTGTGAGTAAAAAGACCCTCCTTTTTCTAGAAGGGGCTCTGCCCCATACGCCGGAGGAAGGAAGGCTGCACAGAGATGCCGGGAAGAATTTGCACAGACAGGCCTTGCCGGGTTTAGATCATGTGCTTTTTGTCCATTCACATTTCTACACGGTTGTCAATCGTGTGTATGTAATGAGCCTCCGTAAGAACCCACGAGGTCAGGGTCCGGATGGCTGAACACGCGGAGGTTCCTGGAGCGAGGTGCGCCCGGGAGGGCACGGATGCCCCGCACCACTCCCCCATACCCGGCCTTACACATCTCTTCATTGGAATCCTTTGCAATATCCTTTGTAATAAACCAGTAAGGGTAGGTAAGAAAGTGTCTCCTTGGGTTCTGTGAAACGCTCTAGCAAATCAATCAAACCCAAAGAGGGGGTCATGGGAACCCCAGCTTGAAGCTGGCTGGTCAGAAGTTCGGAGGCCCAGACTTGTGACTGGTGTCTGAAAAGGTTGGGGGCAGTTTTGGGGACTGAGCCCTCACCCTGTGGGGTCTGACGGTCTCTCCAGGTAGATAGTGTTGGAGGAATTGAATTAGAGGACACCCAGCTGGTGTCCCCACATTTGGTCACAGAAGTTCTCTGTGTTGATTATTGTGTTGCAATGGAATTTAGAGGAAAGACATGGCTTGAGAGTTTTCCTCAAAATACATATAAACAAAAAATGATCAACTTCACTCATAAAAAATGATATGCAGCTGGGTGTGGTGGCTCATGCCTATAATCCCAGCACTTTGGGAGGCTGAGGTGGGAGGATCGCTTGAGCCCAGGAATTTGAGGCTGCAGTGAGTTATGATGGCACCATTGCACATAGAGTTAGATATCGTCTCTGGAAAAAGAAAAAAAAGGATATACAAACTAAAACTACTCTGAGAGGTAGTTTTGCAGTCACCTTCTATCAGTAAGATCTGAAAAACTCAAAAATGTTTATAACATGCCCTATCAGCTAAGCTGTCGCAAAACGGGCAGTCTAGCACATTGCTAATGGGAATGTAGAATGATAGAACACCCATGCAGGTGAATTTGGCAGTATCTAGCAAAGTATCACAGCCACTGATCATTTGACCCAGCAATTCCAACTTTAAGACTCTATCCCAAAGACATTACAGGCAAAGCTATAAAATAACTACTGAGCAGGGTTGTACACTATAACTATATTTATGGTACCAAAAGAATGAAGCATAGAGAACTAGTTCAATAAAACACACCAAAATTCATAAAATGAAAAGCTATGCAGTTATAAAAATGAATGAAGATAATCTTTAAAAATTAATATAACATGATCACCAGGATTTATAGATAAGTACAATAAGTAAGTGCAGAACTGTACATACAGTATGATATCTTTTGAGAGGGAAAAGAGGAGAGATACAAATATATATTTATTTTCTTATTATACATGCAAAAAAAACACTGAAAAGATAAGCCAAATACTAGGAAACTTACAAGTGAAATGGGAATTTGTGTGGGGTAGAATTGGAGGTGAGACACTTCTGAATATACCTTTTGTCACGTCATTTTGGCTTTGAAAACCTATAAATGTATTACATATTTAAGAACTATCTCTAAAAATTAACAAAACAAAGTGAAGTGAACTCTAACAAGTAGTTTTTAAATAAACCACACAGAGAAAAAGAGGTATTTCAAGTAATTAAAAAACTTAGTATTTTGACCATACATTTATAGTAAGGAGACATAATGAAGCAAAATTATATTAAGTTCCATTCAGTGGTTTGTTAGTGGTAATATTGAAAGTATTATTTTGAATCTCTTTTATGCATATTATAAGATAATGCAACTTAATAGAATGTTGGAAAGCAACATTTTCAGTGTAAGATAAAGGAGACACACGCATAAGAATTAGAGAATGTAAGAAAAGCTCTATAATATCTGAATAGGAAATATTAGCATGAACCTTTGAATTTTTTATTGCAAAATTACATATTTTCTAGCTTTGTCCACTCAAAGGCTAAAAATACATGACAGCCCATAAGCAATGAGCACCCTTCAGTGATTGAGATTGTGATCGCTAAATACTATTCCTATGGAAAAAAACAAGAATTCTATAGAATAATTGTGTCCAGTTTTGGGGAAGGAAAATACATTTTGATCCTGGGATGTTGTTCCACTGGATCAGAAAGTAGGGTGTAGAAGACTTATAATGCATGTCCAAAAACCACAGTGGCCAAAATAAAGGGGTTCCCATTGGCCAAAGATGGGATGTTTGAATATTATTAAAAAGAATAATGAATGCAATTGGTTGAAACACTTTGACTATATAAAAAGCCAGGAGTTCAAAATGATACTAAATAAAATGTGGTATATGTATACCATGGAGTACTATTCAGCTCTAAGAAACAATGGTGATATAGCACCTCTTGTATTTTCCTGGATAGAGCTGGAATCCATTCTACTAAGTGAAGTATCCCAAGAGTGGAAAAATAAGCACCACATGTACTCACCAGCACATTAGTATTAACTAATCAGCACCTAAGTGGACATACAGGAATAACATTTATCAGGTATTGGGCAGGTGGGTGGGAGGGGGGAGAAGGGGACGGGTATATACAAACACAATGAATGAGATGTGCACCGGCTGGGGGATGGTCATGCTTGATGCTCTGACTCGAGGGGTAGGGGACAAGGGCATTATACGGCGCAACTTTAACATTTGTACCCCCATAATATGCTGAAATAAAATAATAAAAAAACACAAAATGATACTTTAAAAAAAACCACCTCACTGGAAGGAAGGAACTAAAGCAAAAATAACTTCTCACAAAAGCTAGAAGCTAAAAGGAAAGGATTAGACATTTATTCTGTCTTTTCTTATGAGTTATATTTCAGGGTGATCACACAGCCTTGGATGATGAGAGAAAGAGTCATTTATTATAGAAGAGCTCCCGCTAAAACTGTGACGCAGGTGATTGAGCTGTAAAATCACCATTTTGCAGCAGTTAATGATCTCCAGTAGATGAAGCGCAGGGTGAAAGGGTGATGGGAAGCTTTATAACTGGGGAGGCGAGGAGAGCAGACTGCCGCCTTCCAAACGCATTGATCCGTCACGCGTCGCGAAGGGGTGTCTAGACAATGTGCGCCTCCTGGTGTGATGTGATATGAAGCTCATAGCACTACCGACGAAAGATTCTTAAAAAAAAAGAATTGAAACTGAATCTAATCAAACTTACAGGGCTAACTCTCATTTACAGAAAACACGAAGGTAGAGAAACAAGTTAACGCCGCAAGGAGGCAAATTCAGAACGTGGGACGTTTTAGAGGTGGCTGACTTGGTTTCTGCAGTGTGTCAATGACTGGCATAGGAAAGATTAAGAAAGGAAAACGCATTAAAAGTGACTTCAGACATAATAACCAAAGGTCATGAGTGGACCTAGTTTGGATTCTGATTTGAATCAAACAGATGTAAATGACATTTTTGAGACAATTGGGAAAATTTTTTATGGACTGGAACATTGCATGAAACAAAGGAATGATTGTTAACTTTATTACATATGATAATGGCATCAAGTTAGCATAAATAGTTATATTTTCAGAGATACCTTTTCGATTATGTACAGTGAAATGACAGGGTGTCTGGAATTTGCTATAAAGTATGTTAACAAGGAAAAAATGAATAAAGCAAGCATGGCATAATCTTAATAACTGTTGATTTAGGTAAAGGATATACAGAGGTTCTATATGTTATTTTCTTAGCTTCTGTTAACAGATAAACTAAGGTACATTTAAATGTTTATTTGAGCCTTCAGTGATTCATAAACCAGGCATCGCCAGACTCCACTAAAGGGGTGTAAAAAGAACACTTTTGTAAGGTGTTCTTGAAAGGGAGGAAATAAATATTTGATTGGCTAAAGTAGAAAATCCTTAATTAGAGATGGTTTCTGATTGATAAAGTCTCCAGTTGGAGATTAGTTGGTAAGTTTATGATTGGTTAAAGCTTCAGTTTTGTTTTACTGCTTATATTCAGTTGGGTTTTGGTTTGCTTATGTAGGAACACAAAGCACTGGAGCCATCTAAGCCTAAGGCTCCAACCGCCCCTCTCCATTTTTTTTTTAACACTTCTAAGTATGTTTGAAAATATACATAATACAGTTTTTTTTAATTTATTTACTTATTTATTTTTTTTATTTCGGCATATTATGGGGGTACAGATTTTAAGGTTTCAATAAATGCCCATTTCCCCCCCTCCCCCCAAAAGTCTGAGTCTCCATCATGACCATCCCCCAGATGGTGCACATCTCACTCATTATGTATGTATATACCCACCCCCCTCCCCCCTCCCACCTGCCCAATACCCTATTACTGTAGTACCTATGTGTCCACTTAGGTGCTACTCAGTTAATACAAGTTTGCTGGAGAATATATCTGGTGCTTGTTTTTCCATTCTTGGGATACTTCACTTAGTAGTATGGGTTCCAGCTCTAACCAGGAAAATATAAGATGTGCTATATCACCATTGTTTCTTAGAGCTGAATAGTACTCCATGGTATACATATACCACATTTTATTAATCCATTCTTGGATTGATGGGCACTTGGGCTGTTTCCACAGCCTTGCAATTATGAATTGTGCTGCTATAAACATTCGAGTGCAGGTGTCTTTTTTGTAGAGTGTCATTGGATCATTTGGATAGATGCCCAGCAATGGGATTGCTGGATCAAATGGTAGATTCACTTGTATCACTTTAAGGTATCTCCATATTGCTTTCCACAGAGGTTGAACTAGTTTGCAGTCCCACCAGCAGTGTAGGAGTGTTCCACTCTCTCCGCAACCACGCCAGCATTTATTGTTTGGAGATTTTTTTTTTTTTTTTTTTGAGACAGAGTCTCGCTTTGTTGTCCAGGCTAGAGTGAGTGCCGTGGCATCAGCCTAGCTCACAGCAACCTCAAACTCCTGGGCTCGAGCGATCCTTCTGCCTCAGCCTCCCGAGTAGCTGGGACTACAGGCATGCGCCACCATGCCCGGCTAATTTTTTCTATATATTTTTAGTTGGCCAATTAATTTCTTTCTATTTATAGTAGAGACAGGGTCTCGCTCTTGCTCAGGCTGGTTTTGAACTCCTGACCTCTAGCAATCCGCTCGCCTCGGCCTCCCAGAGAGCTAGGATTACAGGCGTGAGCCACCGTGCCCGGCCTTGTTTGGAGATTTTTTGATAAAGGCCATTCTCACTGGGGTTAAGTAATATCTCATTGTGGTTTTGATTTGCATTTCCCTGATGATTAGAGATGTTGAGCATTTTTTCATATGTTTGTTGGCCATTCTTCTGTCTTCTTTAGAAAAATTTCTGTTCAAGTCCTTTGCCCACTTTTTAATGGGGTTATTTGATTTTTTCTTCCTGATTTTCGTGAGTTCTAAGTATATTCTAGTTATCAGTCCCTTATCAGATGCATAGGATGCAAAAATTTTCTCCCATTCTGTAGGTTGTCTGTTTACTTTCATGACTATTTCTTTGGCTGTGCAGAAGCTTTGTAGTTTGATCATGTCCCATTTATTTATTTTTGTTGCTGCTATGATTGCCTTTGGGGACTTCTTCATAAACTCTTTGCCCAGGCCGATGTCTAGGAGAGTGTTTCCAACTTTTTCCTCTAGAGTTCTAATAGTTTCATACCTTAGGTTTAAGTCTGTTATCCAGCATGAGTTGGTTTTTGTGAGAGGTGAAAGGTGTGGGTCCTGTTTTAGCCTTCTACAGGTGGCTATCCAGTTTTCCCAGCACCATTTAGTGAAAAGGGATTCTTTTCCCCAGAGTATGTTTTTGTCTGCTTTGTTAAACATTAGATGGCTATATGAGGATGGTTTTATATCAGGATTCTCACATCTGTTCCACTGGTCAATATTCCTATTTTTGTGCCAATACCATATTGATTTAATTACTACAGCTTTGTAGTATAGTTTGATATCTGGCATATTAATGCCTCCCATTTTGTTTTTGTTGCCTAGAATTGCTCTTGATATTTGGAGTCTTCTTTGGTTCCATACGAAGCGTAAAATTATTTTTTCTATATCTGTGAAGAATGCTGATGGGATTTTAATAGGTATTGCATTGAATCTGTAGATCAGTTTGGGTAGTATAGACATTTTGATGATATTGAGTCTGCCGATCCACGAGCATGGTATGGATTTCCATCTGTTTACATCCTCTGCTATTTCCTTCCTCAGTGTTTCATAGTTATCCCTATAGAGGTCTTTTACGTGCTTGGTTAAGTATATTCCTAGGTACTTTAATTTCTTTGTTGCTATTGTGAAGGGAATTGAGTCTTTGATTTGGTTCTCAATTTGATTGTTGTTGGCGTATATGAATGCCTCTGATTTCTGTGTATTGATTTTGTATCCTGAGACTTTACTAAATTCATTGATCAGTTCCAGGAGTTTCTTGGTTGAATCTTTGGGGTTTTCTAGATACAATATCATATCATCAGCAAACAGTGAAAGTTTGATCTCTTCTGCCCCTATTTGGATACCTTTGATTCCATTTTCCTGTCTGATTGCTGTAGCCAAGACTTCCAGCACTATGTTGAACAGAAGTGGAGATAGTGGGCAGCCTTGTCTGGTTCCAGTTCTAAGTGGGAATGATTTCAATTTTTCCCCATTTAGTATGATGTTGGCTATGGGTCTGTCATATATGGCTTGTATCATTTTTAGGTATGTCCCTTCTATGCCTATTTTCTTAAGTGTTCATATCATGAAAGGGTGTTGAATTTTGTCAAAAGCTTTTTCTGTATCTATTGAAGGAATCATGTGGTCTTTGTTTTTGCTTCTGTTTTTGTGGTGAATTGCATTTATAGATTTATGTATGTTGAACCATCCCTGCATCCCTGGGATGAAGCCCACTTGGTCGTGGTGGATTATTTTTTTGATAAGTGTCTGGATACGGTTAGCTAAGATTTTGTTGAAAATTTTTGCATCTATATTCATTAGGGATATTGGTCTGTAGTTCTCTTTGTTTGTTGCATCCTTTCCTGGTTTTGGTATCAGAGTAATATTCACTTCATAAAAGGTGTCGGGGAGGTTTCCATTCTTCTCGATGTTGTGGAATAATTTCTGCAAGATAGGTACTAGTTCTTCTTTGTAAGTATGATAAAATTCAGGTGTGAAGCCATCTGGACCGGGACTTTTCTTTTTAGGGAGATTTTTAATTGCTGTTTCTATTTCAGCTGTTGAGATTGGTCTGTTCAGGGAATCTATTTCTTCCTGGTTGAGCCTAGGGAGGCTGTGTGTTTCTAGAAATTTGTCCATTTCCTCCACATTTTCTAGTTTGTGTGCATAAAGATTTTTGTAGTATTCATAAATTGTATCTTGTATCTCTTTGGGATCAGTTGTGATATCTCCTTTTTTATTCCTGATGGAGCTTATTAGAGATTTCTCTTTTCTGCTTTTCGTTAGCTTAGCCAATGGTGTGTCAATTTTGTTTATTTTTTCAAAGAACCAACTTTTTGTTTTATTAATCTCCTGAATAGCTTCCCTGTTTTCAATTTCATTTAGTTCTGATCTGATCTTGTTGATTTCACTTCTTCTGCTGGGTTTGGGGTTGGTCTGTTCTTCTTTTTCCAGCTCTTTGAGTCATTTCATTAGATTGTCTATTTGTGATCTTCTTGTCTTTTGGTTATAGGCATTTATGGAGATAAACTTTCCTCTCAGAACTGCTTTAGCTGTGTCCCAGAGGAGTTGATAACTTGTCTCTCCATTGTCATTTTCTTCATAGAATTTTTTTATTTCCGTCTTGATTTCTTCATTTATGAAGTAATCATTTAGTAGGAGGTTGTTTAATTTCCACGTTTTTGTGTAGAAATGTCAGTTTCTGTTAGGGTTGATTTCTACTTTTATTCCGCTGTGATCTGAGAAGGTACATGGTATGATTTCTATTTTTTTTAATTTCTTGAGATTTTCTTTGTGTCCTAGGATATGGTCAATCTTAGAGAATGTCCCGTGAGCTGATGAGAAGAACGTATATTCAGTGGATTTTGGGTAGAATGTTCTGTAAATGTCTGTCAGACCCAATTGTTCTAGAGTTTTGATTAAGTCCATTATTTCTTTATTAATTTTCTGTTTCGAGGATCTGTCTCGTGCCGTCAGTGGGGTGTTGAAATCTCCGGCGATTATGGAGTTGCTATTAATCCATTTGCTTAGCTCCAGTAAGGTTTGCTTTATGAATCTGGGTGCACCTAAGTTGGGTGCATATATATTTAAAATGGTTATCTCTTCTTGTTGGACTGAGCCCTTCACCATTATATAATGACCCTCTTTGTCTTTTACTACTTCTGTTGGTTTAAAAACTAAATCATCTGAAATTAGAACTGCCACACCAGCCTTCTTTTGGCTTCTATTTGCTTGGAATATTCATCTCCACCCTTTTATTTTTACTCTACATGAATCTTTGCAGGTTAGATGTGTTTCCTGAAGACAGAATATACTTGGCCTGTATTTTCTTATCCATTCAGCCAGCCTATGTCTCTTGAGTGGAGAGTTTAAGCCATTCACATTTATTGAGAGAACTGATAGGTAAGGTAGATTACTGATCATTCTGTTGGGTTGGATGTTGTTGCTATGATTTCTGTCTTGAGCCATTGTAATATCTGGCCTTTAATATCTTTGGGTTTTGGTTGTTTTTATATTCGTGGGTTATTATTATGATGTTCCGTGCATAACACTGTTTTAAGTACTTCTTGTAGGGCTGGTCTTGTCTTGGTGAATTCTCTGAGCCTTTGCTTGTCTGAGAATGTTTTTATTTCTCCTTCATATACGAAGCTTAGTTTTGCAGGGAATAATATTCTAGGCTGGGCATTGTTTTGTTTCAAAAGAGTGAGAATGGGGCCCCAGTCTCTCCTTGCTTGTAAAGTCTCATTAGAGAAGTCTGATGTTATTCGAATTGGCTTCCCTTGTATGTTACTTGCTTCTTTTGTCTTACAGCTCTTAGAAGGGCCTCTTTAGTTGATACTTTGGTCAGTCTGATGACTGCATGTCATGACGTCTTCCTGTTTGCATTGAATCTCCCAGGGGTCCTCTGAGCTTCTTGAACTTGTATATCAAGATTTTGAGCAAGGCCTGGGAAATTTTCCTCTATTATATCTTCAAACAGCTTGTCCAACCCTTGAGTGTTGTCTTCTTCCCCCTTCTGGTAACCCTATGACCCTCACGTTAGGTTTCTTCACATAATCCCACAGCTCTTGTAGGCTTTGCTCTTTTCTCTTGTTTCTCTGCTCTATTTCTGTGACTGATTTATTTAATTGGAGGGTGTTATCTTCAAGCTCTGAGATTCTTTCTTCTGTTTGATCTACCCTGTTCTTGAGACTTTCCACTGTATTTTTTAGTTCCTTGAATTGATTCTTCATTTCCAGGAGTTCGGTTACACTTTTCCTCCTTAAGAACACATTCATTGTGTCTATTTCTTTTTCCATATCCTGGATTTTTGTGGTTTCTTTATGTTGGTTATTGAGTTGTTGTTTCAGCTCAGTGAGTGTTCTTATGATCCACATACGAAATTCCTCTTCTGTCATATTGGTTGCCTGATTTTGGTTGGTGTCCGTTTCTAGGGGGCTGGTGCTCCTCTTTGGGGGTGTGTTTTCCGTTTGGTTCTTCATATTTCCTGAGTTCTTTCACTGATTTCTTCCCATGTCGATCAGTTGTTGTTTCTTTCCTTAAGTTATTGTTTGGGTATTCACACACCTTGTTTAATTTCTGAGGTGTTAGGTGGTGTCTGTGGGTGAAATTGGACCACTCCCTGTATATTGAGTCAGCGGGTGCCGTGGAAAGGCTGTGCAAGATGCTGTCCCTGTCAGTAGGTGGCGTTTGCTTGGAGGAACAGGCTATGCTGTTGATTTTGTGTCCTGTTATCAGCTCTTGTTCTGGGCGGAGCTTGGTTGGGTAAGCCTGCCCTCAGGCCGTTAGCAGGGGTCAAAGTTCTGTTCTCTGCTTCCAGGGAAAGCTGTCAGGGCGGGGCTGGAATGGTCCCGCTCAGCCAGAAAGTCTGGGTGTGGGGGTGGGGCTGTCTGAGACCCGCAGTCTGGAGCGGGCCTCGCTTCTTTCCACCCTCCCCAACTCCGCAGCTACTCCTGGGCCTCTGCTAGCAACCCAGACCACAAGCCACCAGGCATCCCGGGACTGTGATGTCGGCGGGGAGGTTCCCTGCACAGGAACGCCACCTGGGTTGGGGGCACGGCCTCCTCCTGGGAGGAAGGTTGCCCTCTAGGACGCTGATCCACCCCTGGAGGCACACACACCTCAGTAGGCTGTTCACGTATAACCCTTCCGTTCCCCGGGCAATGCTAGCCCTCGGTGCAGGGGATCTGGTCTGCAGGTCCGACCTCTGGGTCCCAGAGTTCAAACTGTATCCCCATCAGGGAGAGGATTTCTGGTCCCAATTCACCCACAGGGAGCCCAAGCTGGGTCTATGTCTCTCAGCCTCTGAGTCGGCACCGTTCTCCTGGGAACACCGTGCCAGCAGCACCTGGGATGGCGGGCGGGTAGGGAGCTCACAGTCTGAGTTCCCCTGAGTCAGGTGTAGGGTCCCAAACGGGAAGTTCCCGTTCCCTGGAGGTGCCTCTGGCTGGTGGCTGTATTGTCTCTCTGGGCAGCCTCAGGTAGGGTCGCTGGAGGGGAGGAGGAGGCAATATAGCGCCTGCCGTGAGGCTCGGATCTGTGCACACGGAGGTGCCCGGAGGAAGTTGGGAACCTGGTGCCACGTCTGCTACCGGCTCACCGCTGGCTGGCGGCAGCGGTCTCTGGGCTGGTGTCCGCAGATCTCTCCACCCGCTGGGGAGCCCACCAGCAGTCCCAAATGCAGGGGAGGGGAAACAGCAAATCCACCTACCCTTGCCCCTGGTCTCCGGGCTGCTCCGGTGGTCTCAGCCTCCAGTTCTCCTCCGCAGCCTCCTCCCGTGGAGTCTCCTGGGGTCTCAGGTACCCCTCCTTCCGGCCCTTGTCCGCTGTATGCTCGTCTTCTTGCTTCTTTCCTCTAATTTCTGCTAGAATCTCTCTTTTCTGCAGAGACACTCTGTCTGGCGGTGTTATTCGTCTACCATCTTGCTCCTTCTCTCCATAATACAGTTTTAAAACAAAAAAGTTACTTTGGAAAATAAAATATTAAAACGACTTCTGGGGAAAGCATTGAAGAGACATTTGAAAACTGTCTTGAGATACCAGTCTCAGGACAAGGGGAGAACATTGGAAATAGCCTCATTTAGGTGTGGAGTTTTTCTGGAACTTTGCTGATTATTCACTGAATGGGAATAGTAGCACCTAGGTTGACCTTGAACCTCACTCCTTACATTAAGAAGAAACGCATTTAAAAAAGAAATAGTGCAGGGAATGTAATGTGCATGCAATAGCTTCTGGGAGAAGGGATGCTCAAGATTTCTCTGTCCATTACTCTGCCCCCAGGAAGGACTTTGTTGTATCAGTCAAAGATCTGGGAACACCTGCTTGGGATTCGGCTTTCCATGAAAGGAGTCAAGTGGTTACAAGTTCATTCTTCCATATGACTTGCTTTTTTGGCTCACCTGGATTGCATTTTGTTTTTTTTTTTGATGAGGGGGGTTGTTTCATATGGTTAGGTAATAAAAAGAAATTTCATTTCCTCCATCTAAGAGGCATGGGAACCAAGGTGGAACATAGGTGAGTAGGGACATGGGGCAGCCCTTAGACCATCCTTTCACATAGACCAGTGGTTTTCAAAGTGTAGTCCAAAGTACCTTGGGGAGGGTTCCCAAAACCCTTTCAAAAGAATCCGTGAAGTCAAAACTGTTTTCATTATAATACCAAGGCATTATTTATCCTTTCCAATTGTGTTGACATTTGCCCTGATGGTGCAGAAACCAGGATAGATAAAATCCTGATGCTTTAGTGTGAATCGAGACAGTGGCATCAAATTGCATTTATAGTCTTTGACTCGTCATCACATAGACTCTCAGGGAAAAGAAAAACCAATTTTAATTAAAGATGTCCTTGATGAAGAAGTACAAATTGCTAATTTCATCAAATCTTGACCTTTGAATAAACATCATTTTAATATGTGGTGTGACCAAATGGGAAATATATGTAAAGAATTTCTGAAGACTGAAAGATGATTATCTTCAAGAAAAGAACTTAAGTGAGTCTTTGGACTAAATTGGTTGCTTTTCTTTTTTTTCTTTTTCTTTTTTACATGGAGCATTATTTTCACTTAAAGAATGACTGACAGACAAACTATAATTATTAAGATTTGGGTATTCACAGACATTTTCTTGAAAATTAACAAGGTGACTCTGGTCACTCAAAAATAATTGGGTGGATTTGTTGCCAATGATAACAGTG